>NC_054748.1:37194078-38545042 GCF_018143015.1 Lytechinus variegatus
ATCCACCTGATCTTGTACTCAAGGGGGGGGGGGGGCATCAAACGCTTCTAACGCTTGGTTTTGAAACATTCAAAACGTATGTACATATACCATTGTCTATAGGCCTACCATAACCTGGACCAAGTAAAAATTTTAACACATTTTAAAACTATAATTGAAATTTCTATAATTATTTTTTATTTCCTGACAGCATCCCTTAAACTTTTCTAAGAGATTTCATTTATTAAACATAAAAATTGCTTTAATATGTAAAAACTAGAAAAGGCCCTTTGCCCACATATCAATTTAAGTAATATACACCTTTCTATCGCTATACGTCATTGCATTTACGCGTGTTAGTCACACCAACAAAGACAAGGCAAGACCGATTTAATTTATTGTACTATTTTCAAAGGCATGCCATCGATCACGTTGTAGTCGATAAGTCAAAAGTGTGACTGAGACACGGAGGTTGGTTTTTGGTGTCACTTTATCGCAATATCGCATTATATATTCAAATGTATTTGCCCTTAATCTGAGCAAGTTAAGACATTATTACTGTTATGAAGCATATCAATTTTCTCGTTGATATATCCCTTTTTCTTTCGAATGCTGATATTTTACATTAGTTGTTGATGAAAATGATAAAACAGAAAAATATCAACGCACGTTCAAATTTTTTACCGAAAACACGGAAATTTTGGCATAAATTCTCATTTTTTTTTCGAAAAATATTAACCGACAGTCCCGAAAACGATTGCAATCGATTTATGATATCTTAATCATAGTGGATTGCGTATTCATTTCAAGATTTTTCCATTATCTGTACAAAAAAATATTAAGGAGAAGGCATATCCATTAATTTTGGCAGCAATCTCGGATTTATGCAAATTAGATGCCTTTCCCCTATTCGGAAAGTTTGGGACTTTTAGTAAGTTGTACGAGGGACCTCACAGAAACTTTGTTATAAAAAAAAATCTGTTGCAATTTGTTCCAAGTTTGGTCAAGATTTGGACTAAAATGACTGGGCTTAGCTCCCTTCGGGAGCTTACGTATACGTGAGATCGTATCTCTGCGCTGGAGAGATTGAAGAGCGCCATCATATTCTACAACAACAACATTAGGCCGTCGCCATATTATTAGAGATCAATCAGTAGTAAATGAAGTTGCATCACGCCAGGATCATAATATGTTGCGTTAACACTGTACTGGGCGTGGTTGTGTTGTGTATTGTACGTTCAATACATGGGGTTTACGTGCATGATTTGTATTAAGAATTTAATCTTGCCACAGAACTAGAATTAATAACCGTTTTTGTTATTTATCGCATACACTTGCGTACTTAAGAACATGGCTGCCGACGAAGCAATATGCCGAAGTTTCTTAGAAAAAGATTTGACATGTCGTATGTGCTTAGACATTTTCGTCGATGCAACTCTTCTGCCGATCTGCGGGCATACTTTCTGCAGGAGTTGCCTCAAGAGATCTAACGAATCATATGATCAACAGGTTGTTTACATTAGGTGTTCTGTCTGCGAGAAAATCAACAACTTAACCTCAGAGAAAGGTTTCGATGATTTACCCGCTAATGAAACGGTCAACAAAATCGTTGACAACTACATCCAGGACCGTGTCTGCAAGACTGCACCACGTCAAAAATGTACTGCTTGTAGACGGCCAGAGGATGCTGTGTCTTTCTGCAGAACCTGCCACAAGTACTTGTGTGAGGGATGTCAGACAAGTCATAGGGAGATGTTTGACTATGAAGGTCATGAGACGGTACCCTTTGATTTTGAGAAAATGCTCGTGAAGGAGAAGGTTAGTATAGATTATTCATCCTAGGATTGCTGCACCGATCCAAAAAACAAGATGAAGATGATTTTTTCATGATAATATTAGGTCCACGTCTGTCAAAGACAAAGTATGTATTCGTGCTCTGATCACAACCAGCAAATAGAAAAGCCTAGCACTGTGCTGATATTTATGGTGGCCCTGAAGGGACATCGCATATAGACCGAAATCGTGAATATTCACGACGAAATTTCACGACGTCGCCAATTTCGTCGTGAATTTGTTTTGCTGGCCTGGGCGGTACTGCGGTGCGCTAGTCCGTACGTTTCACCAAGGAGCATCCAACTTCATACCACGGGCCCGCGGCGCGGCCGGCGGTACTAGCGTTACTAGATTAGTTCCTCTTGCCACAGATAAAGACTGCCATCAACCATGTCCATGCTTTCTGTGAAAATGGTAGGTTACTTACATTTAACTTCAAATTATGAATTCTTGTTCAAAGTGGAATATCCTATGTACCGGTATGTATATTTATTAGGTCAAGATGCAATCTAGGCTTTTTTAATCTCTACTAAGTCTAACAGCTCTAACGTAGTAGTCGTGATGCAACTATTGAGACAACTGACAATGTAGTGTCCCATACTTTTACTTCCATGTTGTAACTTCCATCTTTCTCCCTGAAGGCCTGGTCACACCGCCCAAGAGTTGTTGGAGCGGTAGGGAGAGAGGGTCGAATTTCGTGCACAACATTGGGGAAAAAATCGAACACAAAAAACAATGCAGTGTCCCATAGTATACTTTTACTTCCATGTTGTAACTTCCATCTTTCTCCCTGAAGGCCTGGTCACACCGCCCAAGAGTTGTTGGAGCGGTAGGGAGAGAGGGTCGAATTTCGTGCACAACATTTTGACATAAGGGAAAATCAGGTATGACTGATCATCTTGCGTGAGTTTCAGGTCACATGATTAAGGTCAAATGTCATTTAGGGTCAAGGAACTGTGACGATTTTGGGGGCATTTTTTTTACATGTTATAGGCCTAATTCTAAAGTTTATGGATCTAGTTCATTAAACTTGGATGTGAAGACAATCAACATCAGTAATAGTACTAGGCCTACATGGGGAGTACCAGGTCATGCAATCAATGTCATAGGTCAATTAGGGTCAATGAACCTAGTTTTTCAATGTTTTATGAATGGTTTTTTTTTAATAATAATTCATCTTGATTGTTTGCAGAGTAATCACTGATACAATGTTGAATCGTGTAATGCAGACGATACTCCCAGAGGCGTTTCACTTGTTTTATCACTACAGGATATCAGATTTGAAATAGCTGTTGCACATAAGCGTATAGTTTTCCCTTAAAAGTTGCATGTTCTTTATGCACCTATTTGACTCATTATGTAGGGCGTCGTGGCCCAGTGGATTAGTCTCCGGACTTTGAAGCAAGGCCGTGGGTTCGAATCCCAGCCATGGCAAATTCCCTTGGCAAGAAATTGATCCATATTGTGCTGCACTTGACCCAGGCCAGGTGAATGTGTACCCGGTAGGATTTATTCATGGAACGCTTGAGCGCCTATTAATATGGCAGCTCAGCTACAGCCGAGGTAAGAATATGATACCAAGCATCAAAAGTGCAGTTAAGTAGATTTATATATACACTACCATATATATACACTACTACTAGAATACAATACCATTAGTTTGCATTCGGAACTTCTTATTAAAGGGGCCGAACCCCTTGGGGCAAATCATGGGGCATATCAATTTAAATGAAGAGAGATTGAAGCAATTCATAAAAAGTTTCATCAAAACCGATTGAGAAATAAAGAGAAATATGACAGTTTGAAAATGCTTGTTTGAGGTTCCATGGCAACCTCCAAATTGGCAACATTTCTCAAAATGGAAGGCATATTTGGACAACTTTTCATTCATATTGCAGTACAATTTTTGTTTTTTTCTGCATTTTCTCTAAAAAGTTGCAGGTCGTTTCCTCATGAACCCATAATATGTCATGTGAAATACATTTGATGAATCTCTAGTCCATGAAACTTCCACATAATGGTTATCAGGTTACAGCAATTGGAAAATTTTGATTTCGGGTCAGTCGACAAAGGTCATTTGAGGTCAACATAATAAGGATTATCAATGAATGTGTACCTTTTCCCCTCTCTTCTTGGAAAAAAGGCAATGTATTCTATATGTAGTTGTTTTCATAGTCAGCATGGCTGTTTGTGAATTGCGTAATGCGGGTAAGGTTTATCATGGCAAACCATTGTCCTTCGTTTTTGGTAATCTGTATGGTCAAAAGTCAAATTGTAGTTGGTGCATTTTGAAATTCTACAAGTAACATTTAGTTACATGTTTGTTCAAAAGTTCTAGGTATCATGGTCGAAACTTGACATTGCTTTGGGGCTGCTGCCCCTAATGTCACTTTTTAATTTGAATAAAGGTTATATTTTTTTCTTAACTTCACAGGTTCAATTCACATTTTGTGCTGTGAGTTACCATGGGGTGGTACCATAGTAATGTGGTAATCAAGAGAGACATTTTAGGTACTTATAGCGCTGAAAATTCATGACTAATCAAGGTATTAAAACCATTGTATGTATGTATGAAAAAAGAATTTTTTACTGTTTTGCTTAACATGTTTGATATTCTTTTTCTTCGACTAAAAAAAAACAGTTGTGCCTCGATGTGTAGCCTACTTGATGCAATATCATTTTTATATATGTTATTGGACGCTTACTTGCCTTTTCATTTTATCAGTACATTATTATTAAAGTAACTCTTGCAATAATCATTACTTAAAAGCACCTATGTCTGTTGAAAAAGTATAATGCAAAGTGTGTTATACGTTTCAGAAACAATTCCGGATTTGCAAGTCTTGAGACTTAGATACGTAAGATATCTTAACATTTAATTAAGATTATCCACAGAAGTTGTGTTATTGTTCCTAAGATTAGTTCTATTGTATGTGTCATGCATGTACTGAATCCATGAAAAAAAATTCCACTATACTTCTCAGGAAAAGCTGTATATAAGATTTAGTTATTATTATTGTATAAACAACTATATATTGATGTATATGTATAACCTTTCCCATGGTTGTTGGTATTGGTGGAGATGGAGGGGGCTGTTCCCAAATTCACATATTTATGAGGAATCATATGACATGTATGATCATAATGATGGTAGTAACAAAAGCCGTATTTACGCTGGCTGACCAAATTCTTTCTCAGAATTTTCATGTATATTGAATGAAACCATACTGTCTAATGAAACCATTCATTTAAAGAGCTATTAGAAATGGGTTGATGCAGAAAGAAAAAAAAACCTAGATGAAATGTAATAACATGTTCATGTTTATATTCGTTGACAATATATCTTTTCTAAATGTACCCCTCCCAGCAACCAAATACACTGGGTGAGCCATGTTTATTTTACCACCCTTTTGAATATCACTTCATTTTGTCTCGCTTGCATAGCCCCCTAAATGTTCGATACGCGACTGAACCTCTTCCCTTCACTGAAAAAATAATTCCTTACAGAGAAAAATATTTGTCTCAGTCATCCCCTCCCCCTACCATCAACACCTATCGACACCCATGGTCTACAACTGCCTTTAGTTGAATCTCTTGCAACATCTTCTTCTAGCAATTTTGTATTCTTTTAAGCATTTGCCATTCGTCTTACCAAGTGTCCTTGTATTGCCCTTCACTGTTCTACATTCAGAATTCAAAAAAATATATATTAGAGGTGTGCTATACAGGGTAAAGTTTCAAATTCTTTAGAGCACAGGCTAATTTGCTGCAGTGTCATCTCCTGAACATTTTGAATTCATTTTTAGTGGAATCGACCGAAAAATGAGGTGCCACCCAAAAATATGATCTGGATGGGCGTAGCCCCAAATAGGCAAAATATGGGCTTGGTTTTAATTTTAGTCATAAATGTAGTATTCAGTATCCATTTTTGTGTGATTTTTGTATTGATAAATATGTTTTGGTATACAACTAATCCCCCAAAACCCCTTCTAAATCACTGCCAAAGTTCATCTTTCTAAGAAATTTTGACATTTTTTTAATTAATTTAAGTCATTTATTGGGTCACCAGGTCAAGTGACCTTGAAAATTAAAGAGCACATATTTCACGAGCATTTTTGTAAACTGCAGGAGCCCTTCAGATGTATCCATGTCAACTCGATGTATCCATGACATTTACCAATTTTGGCTTTATTATATACATGTAGAATTACGTTGTATTTAAAATCACATTTTTGAGCAATTTAAGGGTCAGACATTTACTTACGTAATGTTTCCCGATTTCGGAACTGCTACCTGAGTGTCCCAACTGTAGTCTCAGAAGTTGCGCAAGACTTGAACGAAAAAAGTAGTTGAGTGGCGCAGTAAAAGAAAATTGAGCGGTGGATTTATCATAATGTAATGTACTCATTTTCAATTGGGTGTCCTGGGACCATTTTTTTTTGGCAGCACCTCAATTTTCAACCGATTTTGATGAGGTATCAGAATGCCTAGAATACTCTTCCTTTATTTAAGCCAGTGCCTTGAAGCTATGGTCTAGGCTGGAGATATTTATATCTCAATAAAAAAAATAGAGTAAAATTCACAAAGCCAAAATACTGAAAATTTGATTAAAATTGGATTACTAATAACAATATCAAAGTTATTGAATTTTAAAGATTTGCATTATTCAAGTGAAACAGTTCGAGGCATGTCTTTATGAATATTCATTAGGTGGGATGATGTCATATCCCCACCTTTTCTTTTGTATTTTATTCTATGAAATTAGGTTTATCAAAAAAAAAATCCCCCCAAGAACTAAAATAATTAGATTGACAACTGATTAAGTGCACTAGTTATTTACTGCCGCAACTTATTCCATAATAGAGACACATCATTTACACACGTAAGAAAAAAATGAAACATTTATAGGTTCATGTAATAACATAAGAAAAAGGAAAGTGGGGTGTGACATCATCAGGTAATCACCTAATGATATACATGACAATATGCTTATACATGTCACTGTTTTTACAAAATATTGTTAAACTTTAAAATTGAAAAACTTTATTTGTTGTCCAATTTTGATGAGATTTTAAGCATTTTGCTTGGTGAATTTGACTCCATTTATTAGGATACAAATATTTTCAGCTGGGACCATCCCTTAAAGCAAAATGAAACATCATTTTATAGCCTACAATGTATCTCTGATATTATTTTTTATCTGTCTGTGCATGAATTTAGTACCATCTATAAAAATGAATTTGGTGTCTTGGCGATATTTAGAATTCATGTGTGATCATAAAATGTAAAGATTACGACTTGATTGATGTCATAGCTCAAAGGTTGATTGTTCATTTGTGAAGAAGTTTACATTTTGCCCTTTTTCTTTGAAAGGTACATTAAGAAATTCAATCAAATTTAGCAGGGATCATTGACATATTTATTTCCATTCATCATAAAAAAGTACAAACATAATGACATGTACAATCAAAGTTGAATATAGCAATTCATATACAAAGTGTACTGTATGAAGACATAATGAATGCAAAGAATGGCTGGCTTGCCCACTCACTTGAGCTTAACCCTATATAGCCCGTGGCGGCCTAAAAGGCCCCCCTTGACATTTTCGCGATAATTTCTAAATGCAAAAAAATAATACGCTGAAAATTCATGACTTTTTTCTTTCACATCTCCCGCACATTTTGAGGCCCTGTTTGCGAAAATCGGGGGTACACTTGCGGAGATATAGCACATATTCGTAACCAATGTCACCGAAAATGGCAATTTCCATTGCCTTTTGTGTGTACAATGTATTGGTTTTACAAGAAGTGTTGTCAGATGAATGTTCTTTCTGTTTTTCCTCACATAACTTTCTTTTGGGCTATCACCAACTATTCTAGATTAAAAAAACAATAAAAATTAGAGATTTCAAAACAAAGAAATACATAATAAATTAAAAACAAAGAATACATAAGAATTTGGAAACACGGAAGGAAACAAGAATATTATCGAGAAA
This sequence comes from Lytechinus variegatus, assembly GCF_018143015.1. NCBI lineage: Eukaryota > Metazoa > Echinodermata > Echinoidea > Temnopleuroida > Toxopneustidae > Lytechinus > Lytechinus variegatus. The sequence continues at coordinate 37,201,886 of NC_054748.1, forward strand.
AATTAGCATATGTGCATAATTAATTACTATTATAATCTAATAATTACACAATTTCAATACAGTTGAGTGAGCTGTCTTTTAGATTACATGACTGGCTACTAACATGCTTGATTCCATTGCATTTTCTCAAAAAATGGGGGGAAAACTACAAAAATATGAAAATTCCTTGAAAAAATTTGAATATTTGCATAATTAATTAGATAAATAAAAAATGATAATAAATATCACAAATTTGACAACGCATTCTTGTAAAATACATAATGAGACACCCACACACCAAATTTGGTCGCAATCGGTCGATAAACGGCCGAGAGCTGAGCCCCCCCGGCCATGCAATTTTAAAATAGCCCGGGCTATAAAGGGTTAACATGTATAATTACAATAAGTGCAAAAAAGTATTGAAGCTATTAATCAATTTCATATCTAATGGCAAAATGTCATACTGGCGTGATTCTCTGTAAATTGTTTGGTCTTTGGGTTTTGTTAGCATCAAATTGTAATCATAAGAAAAATACAAGTAAAATGCCTCAACATACTGCTTGCAAACATGATAAAATGGCAAAAAACAACATATAATACATGAATAATGGAAGTGAAAATTACAATATTATAGCAGCCCCTCCCCCCCCCCCCCCCTTAACTCCTACAAAACACACTAGTACATATTTCTTGTCTGTAATATCATAGCAATGATAAGCTAGCTGACATGATGCTATGTTCCAATGTAATTGCTGGGGCCACTAATTTCACAGGCTGAATATTAAACACAGGTTCAATTGGCCTCTTGTTACATATGTTTATCTGAAGATATTAATATATCTCTATGTTTGCGATTTTCTACGGCCAATGAGGCATTAATGCCAATTATGTTTCATTATTATGTACTTGTATTGTTTTTGTCTTCCTTACTAAATGCGATGGGGTTTTTTATAAATTTTTTATGTTCTAGAAGTTTTCTTACAAAAGCTGTGTGTGCAACTACTGCTCAGAAGTGCATTTTGACAAATCTATTTTCGTATGTTCATGCTTGTTTATACATTTTATATTAAAATAAGAAAAAATTAAATCAGGTTTGTTGTGGGTTGTTACTTCATTTGTCTAAAACTATTAACCTGAAACAGGCCAGGCTTTTGACTGCTGTGTGTGTGGGGGTGGATACTATTTTCCCCCAGAGAAGGATACTGTTCAATTTAGATATTTCAAAGGGAAACAAGAAGCATGCCTTTTCTGTCATTGGTGGTGAATGATGGTAAGTGATGATTAACAGTGTTGTATCATTAGGGATGGAAAAATGTGCACAATGGTAGTGCGAGATGTATAATCTACAGGGTTTATGGTCACTTTTTCAGAAGAATAAAATTCTATTTATATGAAGTGCTTTTGCTAATTTATACATAAATCATACTTTTGGCTCTAGTTAACTAAATAAAGCTCCTACAATGCTATTTGGTAAAAAAAAATATTTGTAGCATTAACAATCGTAATTGAAAAAGAAAATCTGAAATTTATGTATTGTTATGGATTTTGTGTTTTTTTAACGTTTTGTTTTTCTTTTTTTTTTCACCAAAGTTTGTAGGAGCATAAAAATGATAAAATCAATTAAAATTAGCAGATGAAAGTAAAAATAATCATATCTTTTATGAATGAGATTATGAAAAATCCATTTGCATTGACTTTGTACACAAAATCATGTTTTGGAGCAATTTTGGGTCTGATAAGCGACATGCACTTACAAATTGTAATATGGTCTCAAAAGATGCACAATACTTGAAAGTGTGAACTATGTGAGAGGGGCAGTCAAAAAGTTTCACTAGGCAAAACCTTATAAAAGGACAAGCCCACCCAAACAAAAAGCTGATTTGAATAGAAAGACAAAAATGAAACAAGCATAAACTGAAATTTTATCAGGATCTGATTTAAAAATAAGTTATGACATGTAAAAGTTTCGCTTAATTTCACAAAACAGTTATATGCATATTCTAGTCAGTATGAAAATGAGTGGACCGATGACATCGCCCACTCACAATTTCTTTATTTTATTAAACGAAATATGAAATATTGCAATTTTCTCCTCATTGTCATGTGAAGCAAAGTTTCATTCCTCAATGAACATATGGAATTCCATTAATTATTTCAATATTTTGTGGTTCAAACAATGGGGTCCTAATTGTCAAACTGTAGAAAATGAAATATGGTATAATTCAAACACATGCAAAAAAAGTGAGTGACATCATCAACTCTCTCATTTGCATATTTCACCGACTAGAACGGTTTTGTGAAAAATAAGCGCAACTTTTCTCTTTTTCTTACATCCGATTGTGATGTATTGTCAGCACTATTCTTGTTTGATTCTTCCCTATTTATTCAAATCAACTGTTTTCTGGGGTTTACTCGACCTTTAAGGTTAAGCGTTTTGAGAAGTTGCAGAAATTAGTTTATTTAATCATATGAATAGGCATAACAAATTAAGACAAAATGCCATACATTTATTAATTCAAGTTCAAGTTTTATTTTCCATTTCCAATATCAACATTACAAGCAAATACAAATCAAACATACATTATAAATATAAACAAAAACAAATGAAATGTGATAACAATGATTACAAATCAATATAAGTTACAAAATATTTGTAGAATAGTTTTAACAGAATCTGATATGGAAATGAGGGGATCCACTAAAAAGCATTGCTTGTAGAGCGTGGATCCCCTAAAATTAATGCAGATTCTGACATCAACACTCTTCTTTAAACACAATTATTTAGAAAAATCATTACAAAAATGCATGGTGTGTGATATCCATTTTTCAATCAGATTGTTGGACCTCCTACCATTAGACAGGAGCTTAAAACTTTGGAGTTTTTGAGGTAATTCAGAAATTATAGCATGGCTTCCCAGCATTTGAAGAAAACAAGATTTCCTGATCTTTCCCTGATGAAATTGCAAAATTCCATGATAATTATTTCAACTCGTTTCCAGTTTCGCCTCATGTTTTCTGTTGTTGTATAAAACACTGTCAACTACTTCTAATTTTGAGGCAATCAAATATCTAACTTTTCCCCGAGTTTGAGGCATTTTTTATCAAATTCCCTGAATTTTTTCTAACTAGGAAAGTAAAATAATTTTTCTATGATTTCCCTGATGGGCTGGGAACCCTATATAATATTAAACTGTAGATTATTACACAGACATGTCTTTTTATACGCCGTCTAGACGGGATGTATTATGGTATCACGCTCGGTGTTCGACTTTTCCTTGTAAACACAATAACTTCAATTTGACTTAACCTAGGCTCATATAATTTGGTGTGTGTGCTACTAGCATAGATCCCAGGGAGCCTAATAATTTTGAGGTCAAAAGGTTAAAGGTCACAGTGACATGAATTCATCTTGCCCTTCTACAGTCCTTCTCAACGCGATAACTTCAGTTTAACTTGACCTAGGATCATTTCATTTGGTATGTATGATACTAGCATGGATCCCAGACAGCCTCTTGATATTGAAGTGAAAAGAATTAGAATTAGCCTTGCTGAAATAGTTGGACCAAATTATCATACAAAACAAGTGCATCATAGCATGTTTGTGGCATTTCTAAATTATGTTGCTGCATGTAGAGTAGGACCGCTGCTTCAAATTCATCTGAGCAACCATTTTCTCCCATAGATAAACAATAATGTTCCTCAATTACATCTAACTGATCCACATCTATTTCATGCTTGTAGTCAGCAGCTCCTGCAATAAAATAAAGAATATACTTTGTAAAACAGAACCAAGATATTTTTTTTGCCAGGATCGAATACGACTTTCATTGTGCTTCATGACAAGTTTTCAATATCTCAAAAATCTAATACCTTTTACACATGTAACCAGTACATTTTATGTTTTATATGTTTTTTAATACCTGGGGCCCATTGAATAAAACTTTTTATCTGAGAAAACTCAGGTTGTTTTTACCAGAGTTTTTCCCCTGTGTTAAAGTCAATGGCATAAATCAGACTAACCTTAGTTTTCAGTTTTTACCAGAGTTTTCTCAGGTAAAAAGTTTTATGCAACAGGCCCCTGAGGTAGCATCACTCTGGAAATAATACTGACTCAGCATAATTCACCTTGAATATCATTAAAATGTATTTTATGTAGGCAGTGTAAGAAAAACAGATGACACCAGCAATTCTTTGAGAGCATGCTTCAAACACCAAAAAGTAAAGAGAAGACACATCTACTTATTAACCCCAAGCGTAATATAGTCTGGGATTTTCCTATGTCGGTATTATGAAACAACCTTTTTTTACCATAAAAAAGGCAATTATTTTAGTGGTAAAATTTTAAGCAAATCATGTTTGACAAACATGTAGGCTCTTTCATGTATTTGTACACTTAGAGAATGATATAATGCTAATTACCAAAGAGTTGTGGTAGGAAGAACATTTCATCAGGCTTTCCACTATGCGACTCAGTGTTCCTACTAAGACGTACATGATGCTCATTCCACAATCGGGATATGCGATGCAAGTCTGCACGAACCAATGCCATGAAGCAAAATCTCAGACATTCACTACAACAAGAAAAAGAATTTGTAAATGTCAATCTCAACTACCTCTTCATTTCGCTCAAAGAGAATATAATTTTCTATTCGAATTATCCTGTATGAAAGTTGATCTATATCAAATTGCATTTTGTCAAGATTATAGTGCCATATGTCAGTTTATATTCAGAGTATCATGTGTTTTAACACCATCTAACAAAACTATTGAACATTGATCAATCTTTGTCATGACTATAATTATTATAGGGATTAAATAAAAACAGAATAGCAATAAAGAAAGATTAAAAAATAAATTGAAAAAAGCAATAAGCAGTTTGTTGTACATGGACGTAGTGTTGCTGACCCCCCCCCCCAAAAAAAAAGAATGAAATAATATATCTTTCATCTTTCAAAGGGTAAAAATAATTTAATAGTGTCTTGTGCATACATATCTGTTTCACAGGAATTATCCAAGGCCCCCGAATCACACATGTCCTTGAAGAAGTTAATCCAATAATTGATACCTCCAGATCGCATCAATCCCCACCATCTTTCTATTCGCTGAAATAAATAATAAAATCAATACAGGATATCAGTTCCACAGTAATTTGCTTTTATTTTTGAATTTTCATTACTGGATTAGACGTAACAGCATAAAATTCATGTAATTTCCGAATCATGCATGAGGCATAGCACACGTGTGTATGGGCCATCGGGTATCACATGTATCACTATCATGGTTAAAGATTTGATAGTCTTGGCCCATAAAACAATACAAACATGTATCCAGTAGTATGCTAGTTGAATCAACACTAACCCTAAACCAACAATATCACATACTCAAACATGCCCAAACAATAGAACAATAGGAAATTAATATCAAGGGGGGGGGGGCAGAGGGTAGTTTACACTAGAAGAAGTTTTGTATAATATTGACACAAATAAAAAAAATGCCCTTAAACATGTTAATAGTTAACACCATAATGGCCATCCTTGACAATATTCTGCTTGAGAAAATTGCAGCCCCATGTTTTTTTAAACGCCACTACAGTATATTGAATATAGCTTTAGTATGTGTTCCATTAATAAATCCTTTTCAAGGGGAAACAAATTATGGTGTTTTTTTAGACAGGTGGTAATTTATAGAGTTTTGACCTTATTTTCATTCAATATCTTTCAGTTCTAATATGTATACCAACAAAAAAATTAACTGAATCAGATGTCGACCAAAGAGAGTTATAATTGAGAAAAGGGCATGTAACTTTGGGGAGAATGTAATGGTATTTCGGGATCAACTGCTAATCTGAAGGGCAAAAAACTCTTTTCTATGATGGAAAATTAATGGAATTTGTATGCATTTTAAGTAAATGATCAAAAAGTTATTCAGTAAATAGTGAAGGTTGATTTTTGAAAGGGATATTAATATCTGTCATATACATCTTTAAATATGAATTACAGTGACTGAAATGAATTATCACTGTGAATGACAAATGTAGAATTGAGAGGGAAATTTTGAAGAAGACCAAAAGGGGGTTTAGAACATTGTTCAAGAGCAAACCCATTTACTTGTTTTAAGAGTACATTTTCTTTTAAAATTCACTGTTTATCATTGCGTAATGTAATAACCGGTGTGTTGGCTCAGTTGATAGAGTGTCCGTCTCACACTCGGGATGTTGGGACTTGGGAGTTCAAACCCCGGCCACATCAAACAATGGTACATTAAAAAATTGGTGTTGCTGCTATCCTGTTTGGCGTTTGACAATTCAAGGGGTAGAGCTACATCGATCTGGCGCTGAACAGTGGCTTCCGGGCTCACAAGCAATTGGGCAAAATAAATTTCCGGAGCATTTCTATGATTTGTACTTCGAACAATAAAATAAGGAATATATAAATCTTTGCTCCTCTTAAAATAGGTGCTACTAGGAAAGTGAAGGATGCCCCTTTTTCTGCTGAGGCCATTAACAGTAAATGTGAGATTATTGGTAACATATATTACCAATATTATTAAGTTTATATACTCCTCATGATGAAATATGAGCTGGTTCAATTGAATGTCAAGGGAAATCAATAATATATTTTTCCATAGGCTAACTGCCCAGCTTGGCCACCCTGGTGTTGATTCTTGATGGTCCTAGATCAAACTGAGAACAAATCAATTGACATTAATGTCGAACACCCTTTAGTTCATTCCTTGATAAAGGAATAATGGTAATTTACCTGGTTACGAGTTGATTTTCCGTACAGAAAACTCTTGTAAGCTGCATTTTCATCATCATGATGAAATCGAAGAGCAATTTGTATTTTTTCAATAACAGAATTTTCAGAACCTCTGTCTGAGCGTAGAATGTGAGGTACACCTGTATAAATTAAAAATAAAATCAAGACATTCGTTTTCTATTCATTTATTTCATTAGGGATACAAAGTAATAATCTGGTAATAATTTATCAGTTGCAATAAAACTGAAAGATATCATTTTCAAATTAACAATTATTTCTTAGTGATCCAACGACATCTACAACTGGATCCTGAATAATTTTGGCCCCAACAGTTGCAATATCTTTTTATTCCATGACATGAAATGAAGCCTATTCTCCCCCACCCCCTGAAAAAACAAGTAGAACGCCTCTGGCAGTCTTGCCTGCATTATGCAATTTAATATAGCAGCAGTGCTAACTTTGAAAATTACTATTAAATAATCATTCGCAAAACACCATTCATATAGTGACATAATACCATGTTCATTGACCATAATGATGGTGACTTGACAAGACTTGACAACTACACACATGTACACATTTCATTTACATTATCCATAACTTTCAAAGCTATGATGGCAAGTCAACAATTACCCCAACATGGCCTAAGTTTATTGACCTTAACTGACCTTGGTTTTGTGACCTGAAACTACAGGGGATGTTTAGTGATACTTGATTACTCTTATGTCCAAGTTTTAGGAACTACATCCATAAACTTTCAGAGTTAGGATGGTAGTTTAACAAATACCCCAAAAGGCCTAGGTTCATTGACCTAAAATGACCACTGACCATGGTCATGTGACTTGAAACTTAAAACTTGCACTGGATATTCAGTGCTACTTGATTAATATAATGTCCAAGTTTCATGAACTAGATCCATGAATTTTTAAAGTTATGATGGTAATTCAACAAATACCCCCAACTTGGCCAAAGGTCATTGACCCGTAAATGACATTTGACCTTGGTCATGTGACCTGAAACTCAGGCAGGATGTCCACTAATACTTGATTAACCTTATGTCTAAATTTCATGAAATAGATCCATATATTTCCAAAGTTATGAAAGTAATTCAACAAATACCCCTAACTTGTCCAAAGTTCATTGACCCTAAATTACCTATGACCTTGATCATGTGATCTGAAACTCGAGCAGGATGTTCACTAACACTCTATTAATCTTATGCCTAAGTTTCATGAACTAGGTCCATATACTTTCTAAGTTATGTCATTTTAAGATTTTGAGTATTATTCTCCCAACATGGTCTAAGTTCATTGACCCTAAATGAACTTTGACTTTGGTCACGTGACCGGAACCTCAGGCAGGATATTCAGTAATACTTGATTAATCTTATGTCCAAGTTTCATGAACTAGGTCCATATACTTTGTAAGTTATGATGTCATTTCAAAAACTTACCTTAGGATAAGATTTGATGTTGACGCAGCCGCCGTCGGAAGAGCGGCGCCTATATTCTCGCTCTGCTATGCAGGCGAGACAAAAAATGATCGAGCAAATTTTGTCACCTACCACAATCAGTTACTATGGCCTCACTTAATAAGATCAAGTTAATCATAGAAGTGTGGCATATATATAAGCTCATCATGACATCATTAAGTATCATTGTGCCCTATGCTGCACATCATATACAATGATAGTTGAGCATGTTCTGCATTCACACAGGGGCATTAGAACTTACCTTTAGCATATCTGATGTAGTCAACAAAGTACTTGGCTACAACATTGGGGTTATTGTTTGTTGGTCCCACTTCTAGCCACAGAACTCTTCTTGAAAAGCTATTTTGAAAATAAAAACAAAACAAGCAACAAAATAAATGTCATATCAATTATAGAATATTAGAATATATCTATAGCAGATTGGAATAAAAGACCTGTGACTTAAAAACTTATCAGACAGATGTTAGGATCACACCCAATAATACCAGTTGCACCACAATTCTTACTTTTTTAACTTTGCTTTGTCCAAGGTAGGTTAGAAGACTAGTTAATCCACTGTATAACCTTACACTAAATAAATGCCAATTACCTTCTAAAATCAACTCTCGAGATATGAAGTGCAGTACAGACCAAAAATAATACCCGATGTAATGCATTCTATAATGCCAGAAATACATGTATGTCACGTTCCTTGAACATGTGATAATCTACCTATTAAACAAGGAATTAAAATTGATGAGAAATTGAGAGATTCATAAACAAAAAGGGTAATTAATCAAACTAAACAAGTGGATAGTTTTGCCTGCATTGTGAAACTCAATATAGCAGCAGTGCTCACTTGATAAACAACTGTATGAATAATCCATAATTTTCTATAAAAGAGAGGGGAAAGAGTGTAGATAATATAATCCTAACTTTGTTGATCTCAAATGACCTTTAACAGGTGACCTAAATTATGTTTGTCCATTTGCTATTTACCTGATAACCATTACGTGAAAGTTATATAGAATATTAACAAAATTACCTTGAAAAATCCTTAATAAATTACCGTGAAAATTCAAAATTAACCTTTATGAATTTTTGTATATCAGTACAATATGGTCAAGGTTCATTGACACAAACTTTGAACTTGATCGTGTGACCTACTACTCATGTCAGATAGTCAACGATATGCGAGAAAAGTGTCTAAGTTTTTTAAAAAAATAGGTATTTATAGTTTTGCAGTTATGATAGCATTTCTAAAAGTTAATCATGGTCAAAGTTCATTGACTCTTAATTACATTTGACTTTAATCATGTGACCACAAAATAAAGGAATAAGGATCAGTGATACTTGGTTACCCTTATGTCCAAGTTTCATGGAGTCATTTAATATACTTCAAAGGTTATGATGACCTTTCAAAAACTTAACCCTGGTTAAGATTTCAAAGTTGACGAATGATGACGCATTGTATGCTGCCGTCAGAAAAGCTGCTATAGTAGCGCTCTGCTATTTATTTATTTGTTTAAAAGCAGGGAAGCCTGTTCAACACTGTGTTGGTCACAATGGGGCCCTGAGACAATGTACATAGCATAACATAACAATTATGACAATTCATTTCTAAATAGCAACATCATAAGAGAGGCATATAGAAATTAGTAAGCACATGTAAAAATAAAGGAAACATAGAAATAAGGAAACATAAAATTAAAAATAAAAGTACAATGATTTAAAAAGCAGATGACGTGAAAGTATTAAGATGTGTAATGTAACAATAACAATTAGTCTAAATCTGTAAAATTAAGAAGGTAAGCTGAAGTTGTGAGTTAAACTAAAATATCAAAATAGGGGGCCAAATGTTAATTATGTAGATGATTGAGGTAAAGCTTGAAAAGAAGAATGCTTATGGGTCATGACAAGCAAATGCTAAATTGTTCTTCACATGAAATGTTAATGATGCAAGGCTTATTTGACATCTTATTACAATTGGTAAGTTGTTATATAGGGAAGGGCCGTCATAGCATAATGCTATGCAACAAGAAAAAATTTATTGACTGCTGTATTTTCTTCTAAAAGATAAATAATAATGATAACACATGGAACGCCTCTGGCAGTCTCGCCTGCAATCCGCAATTCGATATAGCAGCAGTACTGACTTAAAAAACAGCTATAGAATAATTATTCTCAAAAGCTAACTCTCCTATATGATAATTATATACTACGTCCAGTGACCCAACATGACCTTGACCATATTCATGTGACCTAAGACATGTGCAAAATTACTATTATATTTATGTTGAATGAACTACATGTGTAGATCCATACACTTTCTCAGTTATGAAGTCAATTCAACAAATACCCCAACAAGGCCAAAGTTCATTGACCTTAAATGATCTTTGATCTCAGTCATGTGACCTGAAAGGCACACAGGAGTTCCAGTGATACATGATTACTCTCATGTCAAAGTTTCATGAACTAGATCCATAAACTTCTCAAGTTATGAAGACAATTCAACAAATACCCCCAACATTATCAAAGTTTGTTGACCCTAAATGACCTATGACCTTGATTGTGTGACCTGAAACTTAAACAGGATGTTGAGGGATACTTGACTAATCTCATGTCTAAGTTTCAGAACTTTCCAAGTTACAACATTTCAAAAACTAAACCTTGGTTAAGTTTTCAATATTGATTCCCCCAACATGGGCAAAGTTTGTTGACCATAAGTGACCTTTGACCTCGGTCATGTGACCTGAAACTCAGGTAGGATTTAATACTTCATAACCTTAATGTCCTAGTTTCATGAACTAGGTCCAAATACTTTTTAAGTTCTGATGAAATTTCAAAATTTAACCTTGGTTAAGATTTCAATGTTGACGACACCGCCGTCGGAAAGATGGTGCCTACAGTCTCGGTCTGTGATGCAGGCGAGACAAAAATATCAGGTGCCATTCCCAAAAACAAGTTTCTTAATTTATTGGAGAATTACTACATGTACATAATGGCAATTTAGTGGTCCAACACTGTTACATTCCCAAGGGAGAGTTCTGGCTCCCTTTAATATTTATTTTGAACTGATGTATGCCACCCTTCACATTCCTGATAATCAATTCTGAATGCAATCTAAATAAACCTTCCCTGATAACCATGCAAATGAAGTTCTCCATGACAGTATCCAAAGGATTTTCCAAATTAATTAAATCGAGCTTGAGAATCAACAGGCAATTATTCAATTTTAAGTTGGTAATGCATTATATGTCATGACCCCCCCCAAAAAAAATGCATCCCTTACTTGTGCTTTATTTATTGAAACTTCATTGTGCCCTGTCAGTAGGAACAAAGATGACGAAAGAAAAATATGCATTTTAGTTGGTGTTCTTACCCATCAATTGCACCATGAATGGCAAAACCATATGGTTTTAATTTATCATAGCCATCAATGTGAATGAGGTAGTTTGGTCCTTTGTTAGAATAAACACGTCTCCGCAGTCTGTGTTTCCTTCTTGACTCCACACCAACAGGATCCATGACAGAGAGAAACTGTCGTACGGTTTCTCTGTACACAAAAATTAATCATTATTCAAATGAACTTGGGTATGATAATCTGACAAAATCATTTTGAAATATTTTATCATTAAATCATAACGCTATGAGCTGTATGCATATATGATCGCTATCTTGCAGTATAAAGACATTGCTGAATAACTACAAACTAAATTCAGCCACTCCCCTTTAGATCTCGGCCACAAGCGGGTGATCAACAAATAGGAAACATGTTGAGGGATACTATCTAAGAAAATTCTCATCAAAGGTACTTGGTATAGGGTGAAAAATTCAGTTCAAATGAATACATATTGGAAGCCTATACAATCCTACAATATTCACTGGTTGTTGTCAAAGTTGAAATCAAGTCTAAAATTATGAAATTATTATTAACTCTTATTTGCTATATAGCATCCTTTCAAAATTAATATTATTACTTTAGTTTTAAAACAATGTTTCCTAAATGAAATTGACTGATATGCTATTAATGTTTCAAAATTATATATATCACAGCTGCATGTTCTGAGATTTTCTTGGTCCCAGCTACATAAACTTACATTGGCCTGCAGAATCTCTATATTTGGTAAAAAAGATGAGTCTTATTCAACATACGATTATAGCAACATCTGATTCTAGAAAAAATGCCATCATATTGAAACTTTAAAGTTGATGCAAATCTTTGAGAAATTTTGAAAATTTGCGATATAATGGTTCCAATTTTTTTTATATATATTTTGATGCCTCTATGGATCTATTATAAGCACTAGGAAATTTAGTTCCTAACATACTTCTGCATTAAAAAAAAATAAAAAATCAATGTTTATTGGACATTCAAAACTTATGTTTCATTTAATTTAGTCAAGAGGGAAAAGGGTGAATATGACAGTTAGTGTACTTATGGAGAGAGATAAAAATTATGTGTCAGAGGGTAAAACTTTGTTGTCCGAATTTCACTTCTATTTAATACCAAAATCTGCACAAAGCTGTCAAATTGCTTCTTAAAATTGACATCAAATGTTTAAATTATCTGCAAAGCAGCAGACACTTAAATACAAACCTTTCAAAAATGAATATTAGGCATATTTTCACATTTGGTTTGTAATGAGAGTTTATGAAAGCAATCTTGCTTGAACCAGATTTCTTTTGGAACTCGGAGTTACTCTATAACATAGCATCTAAAGGCATACCGTTTTACATGAAGATGATGGTCACGAACAAGGCGCTGCCACATTGCACGGTATCCCACGCATGATCCACCACCATCCAACTCTTGCTGCACAAAAAAATAGATAAAGAGGGTAGGGATATGCACAGAAGATAAATAATTTTTTAAAATGCCTACATGATAGACTGTATAACACTCTTTGGAAATGTCATGATAAAAAGTAATGACAATCTTATTTGTTCCATGGGTGATTAAATTTGATTTCCATAAACAATAATGGCACAGTGTCTGAGAAAGATGTCACTTAATATCTTCAAATTAATCTTTATAATACAGGAGACATGAAGAAAGGAATTAAAACAAATTTCTGTTATGCATTAGGTATATCTAATAATATGCAACCAACTGCCATAAAATTAAAACCACTATAACTAGAGTGCTTAGACAAACCAATCAGTTCATCTACATTGTTTGTTGTACAACACCTACTTAGCTTGTTGTACGCGATCAAATGGGAGGCTGAATGTCATACATTCGTACCGTTTCACACAAGACGTACCATCAAAAATATACCATTGCACGGCTTTAGGGGGTGACGTCCCAATGCGATTTCACTGAATAAGGTGGCAATGCGCGTACAGCCCGCTGGCTAAATGCGCAATGCTGTCCAAGATCATGTGCACTTGTGGGATTTTGCTTTTTTCTTTCAATATTTTTGCTACCGTTTCATCCATTACTGGAAACATCATATACATACAGCAATAGCTAGGGCAATATCCTCCTCAGAAGATTCTTGGCATCGCCGGCGAAGTCTGAGGCTTCTACAAATTCGCTTTAACTGCCGAACACTGTGGAGGGAAAGATAGTGAAAACACAAAATATAATTAGATAAATTGCTTCAAATTCCTAGTAGAAGACAAAGCTGATAATCCACTCAGCATCACATGTACAAAACCATCATATTACAATATATTAACAGAGACCCCAAAAGTTTACTGCAGTAGCATCATTAATTCAATGAATATGCTATTCAAAGTCATGATACCTATGGGTGAATTAAATGTCAACTAATCCTCATGGTTTTGCAAGATTTAGATTCATGGTTATTATAGGTACATATTAACATCCATGAATAGAGTTATAACAAATATAAAACATCGTTTATGAATGGTTGTCTATACAATGTAGTTCATACCTTTTCCTGATGCCATGATGATAATGCAGGAAAGCACAGATCATGCCCATTGAATGGCCTGCTATAAAATAAGAGGCAACCAGGTAAAATACTGTGCATTATAGAATTTGTAAAATTAAGGAGCAATAAAGGTACTCATTTAGACAATATATAAAATCATGAAAACATTCAATGAATATTTAAAAATCTATTATCTCAAGATGTTGGCTTTTTTTAAATACCACTTACTGATGTACTCAGATCCCACTATACAGTGCGTATAAAAAAGGACAGATTTGAAAAGACTATAAAATTGTTTCAAATCATAATCTCTTTATTTTGGTGTCAATGGGTGCTCTGAAGTCTTATCCTTTAAATGCCATTAAAATAATTAAGTTTCGTTCATGCTTGAGCAAACACGGAATGTTTTTGTCTGGGGCTAAAAAGGAGGCTTGTGACAGAATGGCATAAAATGATGGATCATCATGATGGATCACACATCAGTGTCCCAACAGGAGCAATCTATAACCTGTAATTAAGTATAAGATAATTCTATCAATATTTCATTATACAGGGATACAATCAGAATGGTTGCCATCATGGTTCTGCGCCATATTGTTAAGAGGGTTGATACATAACACAACTTGTAGGGCTTGCATGAATATCAACCAGATAATCTGTTGATGAATAATAAAAAAAAGCATATGCAGAAATCATAGTAGTAAAATTTGTAAATTATTAACCAAAAAATTCCCAAAACATTGAAATTCTTCTTTATAACACTACAAGAACCTATCAAAGTAATATGGGGCAGAGCATAATGTTCTTACTCCTAATATCAAGAGATGAAGTTTTTTATCATAAGTGATAAGCATGGTTACCTTTTGATTTTTAAGCTTAGACTTCATGCAATGTAGGACTCTAAATTGGCACTGGCCACACTGCCCATCGATTAAAAGGTTCAAAGTATTAGGACAGACAGACCATGTCAGAGAATTCATATCTATTGAGTCAGGGTCCTTGATCTTGAAAAAAGAGGGCTTAGTGAAACATGCATCGCACAGGTAGCTTACTAAAGCTGATTTTCTGTTAATTACCCTGTATAATTTCGTTGTAAGTGAAACAGTATTTCAGTAATAAGTAATATTGTTTCATAGATCTAGAACTGGTCCATGCTACATACTGCTAGTTGCTGCTATCTAAATTAGGAACCCGGTTCATAAGTCATTATTTTTAAAATCAATTAAGATCTATATTTATTTTAGCAAAAAAAAACATATAAGTTGTAAATCGACAGTCAAATTTCTACAGGCTCATCCTGAATAGAGTGGCCCTAAATAAGCCATAGGCATAATACGTTTGATCTATTCGGTTTTTTTGGTTGATTTGACTACGTCTAAATATCGTGTGCTATATATGAAAAATAAATATTCATTTTTTTTTCATTCATGCGACTGTTCAAATAATAAATTCAATGCAAGTTTAAGGAGTTTGCACGCTCATGTGATATTCAGAATGAACACTGAATATTTGCATTGATGTCTAGTCATACTAGATCTAATTATTCACTTGCTCCTGGCCAATCACCCTAGTATCTGTGGTGGGTCTACACACATTAGGAATAGCCTTTCAAATTTAATAAAAATAACTTTCGCACTTTCGTAACAAAAATACCAAGTTCCCTATTCATTCATCTAGGACTAAGTCAAAATAATTCTAGATCTATAATCTGGAAGTAGCGTGTAGGTAGACTCATCATAATGTCACACAGTCCATTTAAAAACCACAAATCTTATTTATCCAGTATAAGTTAACTACACCAATGTCACACTAACTCACTGCTAGTACCAATGTGACGGTGACAATGCATGTCGGGAATGATGATCTGTCTGAATTAGGCCTCTTGTGACTTTAATTTTTTTCTCTTGTTTTAGTTATGATCTTTTTGAGTGAAATAAGTTACATCTAGCAATTTATTGAGATATTGACTTGTTTACTTTATATCTAGGCCTATACACATACCAATTCAGTCAAAACATTAACAGTATTGACCTTTATATAGGGTCACCAGAGCACTCAAAAACTTGAATTTTGGGCATACTTTTGGGTATGCCCTCTATTGGTTGAAGGTAATATAGCAAGAAAATTTGCATTTTTCAAACTATTTTTAATTTAAGAAAAATGATTTAAAGAATCAGATTTACATAAAAGCCAAGTTATATGATGAATATCTGTATTGGAAACTAACAGTGTAAGAAGTCAAGTATTTGTCCCATAAAAAAAAAGAAAATAAGCCAAAACTGCCACCCTTTATTTTGCCACACATGGAGATCATCGGGTGTAACAGTGAGGTTATCATAACCTTGTTCATTGAATGAGTGTTTAAATTACCAACCTGGGGCCCCATTTCTCAACACACGGACTAGTTAGTCATATCTTTATCCAACAACCAAGGAGACAGTTCCAATCTCACTAAACCCGTTTCTCAAAAGGCTTCCTGACTAGAATACCTTGATCGATACTATCGGTAAAAAGAGCAGACAAGACATAGCCTTAGTAGCAAAAAAGGATAATTTTCGAAAAGAAATATGACAAAATTGCAAATATTGTCATAGATTGGGAAAGGAAGGTTTTCAAAATAATATCACAGGTGAATTATTTATCATACATACTTAGACCGTATGGAATGGAGCAGTCAATTGCAGAGAAAAATTAGATCTTGAATAATTCATTTCATGACTAAAAATCACTTGTGGACGTCGAGTTGGGAACCCCCGGGATATCAAATTTTAATAGTTTAAAAAAGGAAGCCATAACGGTTTGCTTTGTAAAATGGATAATTATGCAATCTTTTACGATTCCAAACGTCATCAAAGTATACTCCAACGAAACATTTACAATCAATGATACCAAAACATACAATAATTCACAAATTATATGCGTAAATTAGAGACAGAATATATCTAACTGCTAATAGGATCATCTGAAAACAACAAATACAATTTCAGTTATGGATGGCCTGACGTGGAAGAATCTTTATCGATTAAATCATTTTTCTATTTCAAAATGAATGGTTTAGTGGCGTTTTAGCAACAGTTTTTGATATTACAATTAGGCCCTATCATTAAATACATTAACCCACTTGCTTTGTGATGTAATTTCAACCTTTATGATGGATTACGTAAGATTATAATTCTAAAGTTTCTAGGCACTTTGCACGTCATATTCTACCCAGCTACGTCATTAAGAAAGAAGTTATGCAGGTTCGGAGGTGTCATAAATATTTAGTGAGGTTGTTGACCCGATGTTGGTAAAGAGGCCTTCATGAAACGGGTAGCAGACAAGTAGCTCTAGTCACGAATTTAAACTTACGACGGTGTTGAGAAACGGGCCCCAGGACTGCAATGGTCTCCCTTCTTGTCTTGCCGGCAAACATTATATTATAATGGTATCTAAATGTAAAGCTTGACTTGACCTGAATTTTGCCGGGTCCAGCAGGTGCGATACGTCGATACACCAGGTGAACACCCTACTCTTTGACGAATAGTGCATAGGTTTTAACGTGCATAGGTTGTGACTCTCCTATACATGGAACCAACACAATTGCATCCCTTCCGATGGATGGAGTGTTTTCCACCTGCCTTCACATCTCCCTTCCAAGACCAATTGTCATTGAATTAATACAACAGTCTGAGTCTGTTCCTCAAATCTCTCTTTTTTCCATATAAAATTCATGACCACAGGCACAGGCCACAGCTCCAACTTGATGTTGAATCTCTCTAAGTTACTGGACTGGGAATTGTTTTGTTTTTTAGAGTCTCCAAAACAATGGAGGGATAAAGACTATCAATGCTCGAGCGTTGTTGGAGCGGAGAGAAAAAATAATCACCACTCGATCACTACCATTTTCGATTTCGATTGTTATTTTTTTGTGTTCAATATTTTCCCCAATGTTGTGCACGAAATTCGACCCTCTCTCCCCACCGCTCCAACAACTCTTGGGCGGTGTGACCAGGCCTTCAGGGAGAAAGATGGAAGTTACAACATGGAAGTAAAAGTATGGGACACTATTGTCAGTTGTCACAATAGTTGCATCACGACTAGGCCTACTACTAGAGCTGTTAGACTAATAGTAGAGATTAAAAAAAGCCTAGATTGCATCTTGACCTAATAAATATACATACCGGTACATAAGATATTCCACTTTGAAAAAGAATTCATAATTTGAAGATAAATGTAAGTAACAGTGGCGTAGACAGGTCCTTAGACCTGGGGGATGATCCCTAGCTGGGTCATACTTTACATATATATATATATATATACACACACACACACACATATATATATATATAATTAATATATAAATATAAAGAATGAAGGAGATAACGTACTCGATAAAAACAAAATATCATGGGCCAAAGCAGACGCCGAGATGATTGTTTTTTGTCAAAGGTCCGACAATGAACACGCTGAGGGTCGAGTTAGGCTTGTTCTGTGATCTTAGACCATAAATTAATCTTATCCATGGATTGATTCAATCTGCCTTCGTGAATTAAGGCATGTCTATATATTGGATGATTCTACCTTCTTTGAAAAGCGCAAAGTACTCTGACAAAATTAGTGAAATAGTTCACTCTTTAAGGAGTGAATATATGAAAGAGTGAATATTGAATGAAAAAACCTCGGATATCACTGAG
This sequence comes from Lytechinus variegatus, assembly GCF_018143015.1. Lineage (NCBI taxonomy): Eukaryota > Metazoa > Echinodermata > Echinoidea > Temnopleuroida > Toxopneustidae > Lytechinus > Lytechinus variegatus. The sequence continues at coordinate 37,220,673 of NC_054748.1, forward strand.
GCCATCCAAAATTTGCACTTTCATTCCAAAGTCATTCATTTACTAATTCGCTCCTTAGAGACTGAAAATTTTCACCTTTCCTTTGCAAAGTAGGGGTCGAGGACATGGCCAGCAGGGAAAAGGGTAAGTGTATGTGTATAGGTAATTTCTTATTAATTCGTTTGAGCAGTGTTAATGTGTTATGAAAGCAATTGCTCTGAAAGGGAGTGATTAAGCGACACTTTCTTAATCTGTAATGAAATATTTTGAACTTATCTCCTTTGCAAATACATAATTATCATAAGGAAATGTACTTGGTGAAACTCTGAATAACGATCCTTAAATGTATATGACGACGCAAGACAGTTATTACTTAAAACTTGCAATTTGTAAATGCATATAAGATGATTGACTCTGAATAAAAGTCCAATTTGATCATGTTTGTCATTGCTGTACGTTATGATTATTACTGCTATTATTATTGATTGATTTTAACTAGCATTCATTGCTTTATTACTGTATAGTTTTGCTTCTTCCCCCACAGAAACCTGGGGGGATGATTGTACACACCATCCCCCCCACCTAAAATTCTGGGGGGATGCATCCCCCCATCCCCCCCCCCCCCCCGCTATCTACGCCCCTGGTAAGTAACCTACCATTTTCACAGAAAGCATGGACATGGTTGATGGCAGTCTTTATTTGTGGCAAGAGGAACTAAGTCTAATAACGCTAGTACCGCCGGCCGCGCCGCGGGCCCGTGATACGAAGTTGGATGCTCCTTGGTGAAACGTACGGACTAGCGCACCGCAATACCGCCCATGCCAGCAAAACGAAATTGGCGACGAAATTGACGACGTCGTGAATTTCGTCGTGAATATTCGCGATTTCGGTCTATATGCGATGTCCCTTCAGGGCCACCATAGATATTAGTGGCCGCGGAACGGTTTTGAAAATGGGGCAAAAGTCATTATCAGATGGTCATTTGTGACTTTTTGTCGACCATTTTTGAAAGTCACAAGAGTCGTTTTTCCGATTGTGCAAATACAAAGTTGGGCAAAAGTTGTTTTTAGGTGAATTTTATGGTGTTATGCTGTTTTACTATCCATCATTTAGCCACTCCACTCACAATTTTGATATAATATGTTCATCGTTGAATGAGCACAATATCACAGGGGCTGCGGGGGCCACTTTTTTCCAAAATCATGTACAAAAATGTAAAAATGACCATACGATTGTGATTTTTTGCATGGTCAGCCCCCCCCCCCCCCCCACTTTTGGTTCAGCCCCTCCCACACTTTGAAAACCGCTCCGCGGCCCCTGTATTGTGACGTATCATCATGGGGGTTTATGGTAGTATCCTATATCCTGTTAGGTCAAATCAAAATTTGAAAATGTTTGTGGCTCCCCGGATTATAGGCCCCTCCCCCTTAAATTCTGGATGCACCACTGATTTGTCCATAAATTAAACTGATCATGAGAAATTGTTAGGAAAAGAATACATTTATGCAGTATAAAGAGTATTCATTCCTAAGTTTTCGAATGTGCTCGCTCAACCATGAAAATGTTAAGTTCGGTAAGTGTGTGGTGATAGAAATGATGGATGATAAAAACAACAGCAATTAAAGTCACATTTGAAACCGAATTTGCCCCCAATATTCACCTTATTACCCTTTAAAATGAGTCTGTGACATTGAAAATACCAATTTTCCCACTTTGATGCGTGCTCACTCATCCGTAAATGAACAAATCGATTTCATTTTTGCACAGAATTCTGCCCATAGGTTGATAAACATTACTGCCAAATGACATTGCTAAAGACAGCCTTGAAAAAAAGTTCCACCATATTGAATAAGGGGTTACTTATTCTTAAACATATGCACCCATAATGTACACAAGTCTATGAGAGAGGAAGTCAAAATTTTAACAAATATGAAATAAGGGGTTTGTTTCATGGACGGTTTTTGTTACTTCTGCCAACAGTTATTTCATGAAACTTCGCACATGGCTTCAGAGTAACACTATCCAAAAGGCGCGCACACCAAAATAACAATTTGATACGGCACAGAGTGGGGCCAAGGCCTTGAACTTTCTTCTCATTTGCATAATTTTCGAATATTGTGTGCTCACTGATGCATTAAACATCGGGATTTTCATAAAAATCAAATCAAATGAACCATGCAAGGAGGTTTGTGACAGATATCCAAAGTTACAAATTGCATTTTTGCAATAACGTAAAAAAGAGCTAATCACATTCCACATGTTCATTCAAGCGTGAATATTTCATTAAACGCCTTTTGATCATTGAAGCATGTTAATTGGTCATGAACATAACGAAAAAGTTGATAAAAGATCATTTTCAGTTACCAAAATGAAACAATACTTGCCTAAGATATTTGAAAATCGATTTTTTTTTTTTCAATAAATGTTCATTGAACCGTGAAACGATGAATATTGTTGAAGATACTTTTCCGAAAAAATAACTGTCATCATATTCCATCATTCTTATTGATGAAAATTTGCAAAAAATCCAGTTATAGCAAATTTGGACTTGTGTTTATTCAACCGTAAAATTTAGCACAAAACTTGTATCGTCTTTTAGAAAGTACCTTTTACAAGCCTTCTGATTATTTTTCATGACGAGAATGTGGAATCATTTCCAATAAAATGGAATCAAAGTCATGATTTTTGGCTTGTGATTTTTGAAAAGTGACATTTTTGCCTTCTAACTGAAGCATGACGTGCTCACTGAAGCATGACGTAAAATACGTCCATAACATTTACTCAGAGGGTAGCTTATAAAATTACCTACACGCTCATGTACAAATATATCAAAAACTCGCATTGGTTCGGAAATTATTGATGTTTGTTCAAGGGGGGGGGGCTTACTTTTTTGTTGTGTATATATAAAACAAAGTGGGAATGTTCTGCTCGGAGTTGGTCCAATGAATAGTTAAAAAAGAAATAAAAACTCCGTAATGAAATTTTTTCACAAATTTTTCGCGCATAGGGCTTTGTCAAGTGATTTATTGTTTAAGTTCAAATGCGTCAAGATCAACAACAGTAAAGCGCGCACTCTCTCCAGGAGCGCCCTTGGTCATGTTGGTGGAGGTGCACCCGACAGAGGGGCACTCTTACGTAACAAAGGAAAGACAGGAGGGATATGTGTGTGTGCGGGTTTGTGTGTGAGAGTTTGTTTGTTTTGTGTGATCGAGCGCCTTTGGAAAGTTGATTCATGAACTTGCCCCCCCCCACCTAATCTGAAAGAAGGATCGACGCCCCTTTGTGTATATATATATATATATATATATATATATATATATATATAATTGTGATGAGCAAGGACCTAAACATTGCGTGGGTGCTTCAGTGAGTAATATATTGGCGAAGAAGCTAAAAAGCATTGAAGCGGGAGACGTAGCCTGGATTTCTTCAACTTTTATTAATACAAGCTTTCGGCCATTTAGTTCGGCCTTCTTCAGGTATCTGAAGATGTAAAAGACATAATGGCTTTACATGTAATATGCATATATTTGGATTAATTTACTAAATAGAGGTAGGCCTATATCTTAAAAGAAGATGTTTTACATCGGTAATGTTTAATTAGGATTATCCAATAGCTATTAAAATTAATTAAGTTTACGCAGATTTTTATTACGAACATTTTTTGAAAGTATGTAGACATATTGGGTTATGTGTGTTGTATAATACATATATCTCAAAATGTGTAATGATATATAATAATATATATATCTCAAAATAATACATATATAAGGTATTGATTCATATATACATTCGCGTCTGAGCACGTGAACTTATGTATGTAATCACACTCGCAGTCACATACATACATACATACGCGCAGACACTCAAACCAACCCTACTCTAATTGGTAGTGCTAGTAATTACACAAAGTATCATAAAGGTAGAGGTAACAATGATATATGTGGTTCTGCGATAAATAAATGATGTATACAAAAAAGATACATTATAAATGTCTGATTTCTTACCTCCAAGTTTTACTGTAAGTGCTTGACCAGGTTGGTGATGTGTGGGTGGGTGTGTGTGTGTATACCAGTGAAAGTGCATTGACCCTTGAAAGGGGAAACGGAAATGGGTCGTGGGGTTAGGGTCAATCAGGAGTAAGGGGTCAGTGATCTATTGTTCGGCATTGATACCATGTGGTTGTAGTGTTTTTAGTTTTGATATCCAAAAGGACTCTCGGTGTAGTATTGCTTCACGTGACCTACTTCTGATTGACTCGATCCCGGTAATTTGGACATTTTCTAGTGAATGGGAGGGAAGGTTGAAGTGCACTGTGTATGGAAGAGTCTTGTGTTGTGGTGAATGGAAGTTACGTATTTCGGATCTCGTATTGTTGAATCGGATGTAAAGGGTGGTTTCAGTTTTGCCAACATATTGTTTTTTGCATTTGGTACATGTGATGAGGTATATTATCCAGGTGGATTTGCATGTGATGTGTGATGTTATTGTGTAATTTTGTTTCGTTACGGTGCTGGTGAATTTCGTGGTGTCCTTGATGTGATTATGGAGAATGCATTTGTGTGATTTACATTTGAAGAATCCCGGGGGGTCATTAGCGGTGTTGGTGGGGGTGGGTTTGGTGTTGGAAAGGGGTGTCCAGCCCTGACAAGGAGGTTGTGTAGGGTGCGCCCTCTACGGTAGGAAGTAGTGGGCTTGTTCGGGAAGATGTTGGCTGTTGTTGGTGATTGTTGTAGGATGGGGAAATGTTTTTTAATTATTTTTGGTACTTTGGCTGTTACGGGTGAGAAGGTCATGGGGAAGTAGATGTTGTTGTTTTGTTTTGGATTGGATTGATATGTGAGGAGTTGTTCTCTAGGTTTTTCTTTTGCCTTTTCTATTTGTTTTTTTACGATTTGTGGGTTGTAGTCCCGGTCTTCAAAGTGTTGCCGAAGCTGGCCGAGATGGTGGTCTTCTCGGCCAGCTTCGGAACAAATTCGTCTTACTCTTAGAGCTTGGCTGTATGGTATGCTGTTGATGGAGTGTTCAGGGTGGCATGATGAGGGTAGGAGGTAGGCGTGTGAATCGGTGGGTTTAGTATAAAGTTCTGTTTCTATTTGGTCATTGTGTATTGTGAGTTATATGTCAAGGAAGTATTCTGGAGTTGGGATGATTCGAAAGTGAATTTAATGGAATGATGCAGTTTGTTCATTTCCCCCTGGAACCTTTCGAGTGTGCGCGGCGAGCCATTCCACATGAAGAAAATGTCATCAATATAACGTTTCCATGATTTTGTGAGAGTGGGTGAATTCATTTGGTTTATTAGTTTTTCTTCAATTTGACCCATAAAGAGGTTGGCATATGAAGCTGGGGCGACAGGGGTACCCATTGCTGTGCCTTCAACTTGGAGGTAGTGTTTGCCGTTGAATTGGAAGTTGTTTAGTTTTAGTATTATTTCGAGCAGTCTGATGAGTTGGTGTGTGGGTGGGTTTTGATTTTGTCTTGAGTTTAGTGCTTTTTGACAAGCTTCCATTCCTTCATTGTGGGGTATGTTTGTATAGAGGGATGTTACGTCAGCTGTTACAAGGATTGTTCTGGAGGAAATTGTGTTGGGGTCTCTGTTGATTTGTTTGATGTGTCTCAAGAAGTGAGTGCTGTCTTTGATGTGGGAGGGTAGTTTTTCTGTGAGAGGGGATAGAAGTCAAGGCATTTTGATATTTGGACTGTTGGACAAGAGCAACCTGATACAATGGGCCGGCCTGGATTGTCGGGTTTGTGAATTTTGGGAAGTAGAGATTAGGACATGACGGGTTTTTCGGGATAAGGCCTTGTTGAGTTTCTAAATCAATTTCAAGGGTCAATGCACTTTCACTGATATACACACACACATCACCAACCTGGTCAAGCACTTACAGTAAAACTTGGAGGTAAGAAATCAGACATTTATAATGTATCTTTTTTGTATACATCATTTATTTATCGCAGAACCACATATATCATTGTTACCTCTACTTTTATGATACTTTGTGTAATTACTAGCACTACCAATTAGAGTAGGGTTGGTTTGAGTGTCTGCGCGTATGTACATTATGTATGTATGTGACTGCGAGTGTGATTACATACATAAGTTCACGTGCTCAGACGCGAATGTATATATGAATCAATACCTTATATATGTATTGTTTTGAGATATATATATTATTATATATCATTATACATTTTGAGATATATGTATTATACAACACACATAACCCAAATGCTGATGTGGTTTACGGTACACCATGTGGAGTGTTATAGAAGCAGTGGATAGAAGAAGAGAAGGAAGTGGATGAGCGAGAAAGTGGAGATTTGAGAATAGAGTATTCTTTCTTGGGAATAGTCCTGAAAAGGACTGTAAACCAGAAGGAATGTTGAGTGAGAACAGCTTGAGTAGTAGAGCTGATGAGGAGATGCTGGCTTGCGTCGGCGAGTAGAGATGATGAGTAGTAGAGAGACTCGACGTTTCGGACAGGTTGACTGTCTTCAGGAGTGAGTGTTCGCTCGGCGTGCGGCGGTACTTATGGCGTGCGTGCGGACGTGGGGGAAAGCTCTAGGCCGGCGGTCACGGCGGGCTGACGTCGTAGGTGGCGCTCTGTGTGTGGGTCGGCGGTTTTGGCGGGAAACGAGTGGGCGTCGTATGCGGACGTGGTGAGTGGACGGCGGCGTGAGTTACGGCGGCGTGTGTGTGTGTCGGCGGTGTGTACATCAATGGTGGCGTTCTGTGCGTGTTGGTCGGCGGACTCGTCGGGTGAGCTTCGGCGGGAGTGAGTGGGTGGCCTGGTGTACGGATGAGGTGTTGGGTCGACGGCGGAGGTTGTAGCGAGGTGGCGGTGGTGTGTGTGTCGGCGGAGTCCCTGGTTGAGTTGGTGATGCAATCAGACTGCTCATCAGGTGTTGGGTAGGAGGGCTCGGTTGAGTGACGGTGGACGGCTGGTTGTTTGTGGATTGGTTAGAAGTTTGATGGTGACGTATGATTGGGTGCCAGATGCTGTTGATGTGGAGGCCAGGGTCTTGAGGCACAGTGTTGTGTTGATGTATCTCAATGGCTTCCCTGACCCTTCTGGTATTCCAGTGCCGGATGTTGGTGATTAGGTGGCTCCTTTCCCATTCTATGCGGTGATTCTCTTGTTGTGCGTGTTTGACGATGGCGGATCGGTCCCAGTTGCTGCGTCGGTGGTGGGTCTTGTGTTCCTTGAGTCTGGTGTCGAAGTCTCGGCCGGTTTCCCCAATGTAGACTTTACCGCAGTCGCAGGGGATCTTGTAGACGCCTGGTTGTTTGTTGGATGGGTGCTTGTCCTTATGAGAGTGAAGGATGGAGTGTAGTTTTCGAGAGGATTGGTGTCTGACGAGGATGTTGGCAGAGTGAAGGATGCGTTGTAGTCGGTGTGAGGTCTTGCCGATGTAGGGTAGTACTATGGTGGCGACGGGCTTGGTTTCGGATGGGTTTTCGGTGCTGTCGGTGCTGGGTTGGTGGCTGGGTGGTTGAGTCTTGATCCTTCTTCTGGGGTAGTGGTTGATGGTGGTGAGTGCATTGGTCACGTTCTTGAGTTCTTGATGTAAGTGTGCCTTGTCGCTGAGTTGGTGGGCTCGTCTGACGAGAGTGTCGGCGACTGATTGGTGGATGGACGGGTGGTGGTGTGAGCGGAAGTTGAGGTAGCGGTCTGTGTGGGTAGGTTTTCGGTACACCTGGTGAGATGGGAATCCAGACGGTGTCTTAGTAATGAGAACGTCTAGAAATGGAATTGAGTTGTCGCGTTGGGTCTCCATGGTGAACTTGATGCTGGGGTGCTGGTTGTTGAGGTGGTTGAGAAACTGGTGAAGGTCGGGTGTGCTGTGCGGCCAGATGACAAAGGTGTCGTCGACGTAGCGGAGCCAGAGTGAAGGAGGTTTGTCCGCAGTCTTGAGTGCTTGGTGCTCAAAGTGTTCCATGAAGATGTTAGCGATGATTGGTGAGAGAGGTGACCCCAAGGCTGCTCCTTGTAGTTGTTTGTAGTAGTTGTTGCGCCATTTGAAGGAGTTGGAGTTGAGACATGTGAGGAGGAGGTCGTGGATCTGGTCTGGTGTGAGATTGGTTCTGGATGCTAGGTCTGAGTCGATGATTAGGCGTTGCTTGATGATGTCACATGCTTGGTCTACAGGTACGCTGGTGAAGAGGGAGACGACGTCAAAGCTGACGAGTGTGTCGGAGGGCCGGATCTTGGTTTTGGAGATGACGTCTATGAAGTGCTTGGAGTTGGTGACATGGTGCTGGGTCTGGCCTACGAGTGGTTGGAGGATGTTGGCCAGATGGCGTGCTGTGTTGTAGCAGGGTGACCCACGAGTGGAGATGATAGGGCGGAGAGGAGTGTTAGGCTTGTGTATCTTGGGTTGTCCGAATAAGATAGGTGACTTGGCTGAAGACGATCTGAGTTGGAAGTAGAGTGCCTTGGGTAGTGCATCGGATCGGTGTAGGGTCAGCAGTTGTTGGTTGATTTTCCTTTCGTTGGCCTGAGTTGGGTCTCTGTTGAGTTTGGAGTAGGTGTCCTTGTCTTGGAGAATCTCTTCGATCTTGTCATCGTATGCGTCTTGGTCCATGATAACGGTGGCGTTGCCCTTGTCCGCCTGAAGGATGTGAATGGCTTGGTTACGTCGGAGGTCCTGGATAGCAGAGCGTTCTTCTTTGGATAGGTTCTGTTTAGGTGGCTTGGCGTCGGAGAGGGCATTGGTTACCTTGAGTCTAATTGCGTTGGCGGCCTCTTTGGAGAGAAAGCGGAGCTTGGGTTCGACTTGCTGTACGATGTCGGAGAAAGGGATCTTCTTAGGAGCTACGGCGAAGTTGAGTCCGAGGGAGAGTACTTTGTGTTCGGCTTGGGTAAGTTGGTGTCGGCTAAGATTGATTACGGTATCCTTGGTTGCTTCGGTCGAAGGTTGTTGGTTGGCTTGCGTGGGCTTGCGGGAGTAGAGTCGGTCGAACTTGTTGATTTGCTTGAGCTTGGTGGACTGGAAGGTTTTGCGAGATGTGTAGTCGTTGAATGCCTGAACTTTATCTAGATCGTCTGGTTTGAGTCGTCGGCTAAGTTGAGTTTGAGTAGAAGTGATGCTTGAGTTCAGATCGTGGAGTTGGTGTCGGGTGCGTGCGATGCGTTCGCGAGTGAGGTCTTAGCTGGCTTGGTGCAGGATGCGTTTGGCCACCCACTCACTCCCGCCGAAGCTCACCCGACGAGTCCGCCGACCAACACGCACAGAACGCCACCATTGATGTACACACCGCCGACACACACACACGCCGCCGTAACTCACGCCGCCGTCCACTCACCACGTCCGCATACGACGCCCACTCGTTTCCCGCCAAAACCGTCGACCCACACACAGAGGGGCACCTACGACGTCAGCCCGCCGTGACCGCCGGCCTAGAGCTTTCCCCCACGTCCGCACGCACGCCATAAGTACCGCCGCACGCCGAGCGAACACTCACTCCTGAAGACGGACAGTCAACCTGTCCGAAACGTCGAGTCTCTCTACTACTCATCATCTCTACTCGCCGACGCAAGCCAGCATCTCCTCATCAGCTCTACTACTCAAGCTGTTCTCACTCAACATTCCTTCTGGTTTACAGTCCTTTTCAGGACTATTCCCAAGAAAGAATACTCTATTCTCAAATCTCCACTTTCTCGCCTATCCACTTCCTTCTCTTCTTCTATCCACTGCTTCTATAACACTCCACATGGTGTACCGTAAACCACATCAGCAATTGTACATGCCACCATGCAAACCTTCAAACAACATCACACATAACCCAATATGTCTACATACTTTCAAAAAATGTTCGTAATAAAAATCTGCGTAAACCTAATTAATTTTAATAGCTATTGGATAATCCTAATTAAACATTACCGATGTAAAACATCTTCTTTTAAGATATATCTCTATTTAGTAAATTAATCCAAATATATGCATATTACATGTAAAGCCATTATGTCTTTTACATCTTCAGATACCTGAAGAAGGCCGTACTAAATGGCCGAAAGCTTGTATTAATAAAAGTTGAAGAAATCCAGGCTACGTCTCCCGCTTCAATGCTTTTTAGCTTGTTCTCCAATATATATATATATATTTTAGAGACACATGGTATATGTATATATGTATATATATACATATACAGTATATATATATATATATATATATATATATATATATATATATATATATATATATATATATATATATACATATACCGTGTACCGTGTGTCTCTAAAAAAACGTAACACTTTTGAAATGGTTGCCAAATTGAGCATATATTATTTCATGAAAAAATGTCAATATGTATGGAAAGCTGAAGGACCAACCTTTCGTATGAAAAAATAAAAATATATAAAAAAAATCATGCTTCGATGAACAGGGTTCACTTAATTTAGAGGTATGAAAATGGCCCTGCGCAGGATTTTTCCTTCCAATTTTCGACAGGTATAGCATACAAAATAAATTTGATATGAGATATTCATGATCGATGGATTAAGAGTTAAAAGGATGTTTTGAATACCAGTTCTTTCTCTCTGTCATTTATCAATCCCCAAACACCACCCATGCCACACACACACACACCAACTTCCACTCCCATCTTAATGTATCATTGAAGGAAGAATTGGAAAATGTTTAATTGAAATATTTTGAAAGCCGTGATATTCAGTAAAGAATAAAAGATAGCCATGTGGACTATGAACTGATTTCTTTTGTCAGATCTTTCATTTTAAGATGAACAAAGCAGTTGTAAATAAGAAAAAAAATAAAAGAAACAAGAACATCTTAAAGAAAAATTAACTTGTTTCTGTCATGTCTGCCCTAATGTGTGTGTGTGGTTTGTGTGCGTGTGATAATTGGTTTGAGCAATTGTTTGATGGAATTAATGTTTCAGTGATTTATCGATTGATTTCATTGATCAAAATGAGTGACTGGTTAATAATTTGATTATTAATGGGAAAAAAATGATCCACCAAACTTTCAGAAGAAAAGTGATAAAAAAGGAAGGAGTAGGTGAGAGGATAGGAAGAAGGTTGTATGTGTGTGTGTCGGAGGGAGGGGGGACAGTGGGTTGCGTAATGTTAATTATGATTTGGAATATTTCAATATAGCCAATTCCCATTCATCCTTAATCCCGTTCACATCTACCAGATCAATGATACAATAAGATGGGAGTGGAAGTGTGTGTGCGTGTGTGTGGGGGGGGGGGTGGGCGGTGGTGTTTCGGGATTGATAAATAACAGAGAAAAAGGAATGGTATTCAAGGTATTCAAAATATCCTGTTGATCCATCGATCATGAATATCTCATATCGACCTTATTTTGTAAGCTACAAGTAACTTACCTGTCCAAAATTGGAAGGAAAAATCCTGCGCAGGCACATTTTCATACCTCTAACTTAAGTGAACACTGTTCATCGAAGCATGATTTTTTTTCCAATTTTTCATATCATATGAAAGGTTGGTCCTTCAGCTTTCTATACATATCGACATTTCTTCATAAAATTACATATGCTCAATTTGGCAACCATTTCAAAAGTGTTACGTTTTTTAGAGACACACGGTATATGTATAGTAAAAAAAACGTGTATCCCAATTAATATACAAAAGTATTGGCCTCATCGCATTAAAAGGGTTAGTACACGATATTTTGAAATTGCACATGCATAATTTGTGTTACTTCTTGCTTTCTTTCTTTATTTTTTTTAAATCTCTCTCTATATATGTTTTAGAAAGATTATATGTTTAAATTAATGTATATTTTCTGTCATAATGAGATATGTTTAAGTGGACTTCAGGGAATGGTCGTACGCAGCAAGGGGGAAGGGGGGGGGGGGGCGAATTCCCGATTAGCAGTATTAAAAATTTGCAAATGTGAAATGTGCACCAACTACTTTTATTACACTTGTTAAAAAAAAAATCACCCCATTGGGCAACTCGGTACGTTTGCTCTTTCGTTTTTATTTTTAGGTGATCTTTTAAACAACATATCAACTGTTATTTCGTAGGATTTTTGTCTCACCTGCGAAGCAAAGTGAGACTATAGGCGCCGCTTTTCCGACGGCGGCGGCGACGGCGGCGGTGGCGGCGGCGGCGGCGTCAACATCAAATCTTAACCTGAGGTTAAGTTTTTGAAATGATGTCATAACTTAGAAAGTATATGGACCTAGTTAATAAAACTTGGCCATAAGGTTAATCAAGTATTACTGAACATCCTATTAGAGTTTCATGTCACATGACCAAGGTCAAAGGTCATTTAGGGTCAATGAACTTAGACCATGTTGGAGGGATCAACATCGAAATCTTAACCTGAGGTTAAGTTTTTGAAATGTCATCATAACTTAGAAAATATATGGACCTAGTTCATGAAACTTGGACATAAGGTTAATCAAGTATCACTGAACATCCTGCATGAGTTTCACGTCACATGACCAAGGTCAAAGGTCATTTAGGGTCAATGAACTTTGGCCGAATTGGGGATATCTGTTGAATTCCCATCATAACTTTGAAAGTTTATTGGTCTAGTTCATTAAACTTGGACATTAGAGTAATCAAGTATCACTGAACATCCTGTGCGCGTTTCAGGTCACATACCAAGGTCAAAGGTCAATGAACTTTGGCCGAATTGGGTGTATCTGTTGAATTACCATCCTAACTTTGAAAGTTTATGGATCTGATTCATGAAACTTGTACATAAGAGTAATCAAGTATCACTGAACATCCTGTTCGAGTTTCAGGTCACATGATCAAGGTCAAAGGTCATGTAAGGTCAATGAACTTTGGCCATGTTGGGGTTTTTTGTTGAATAACCATCATATCTCTGTAAGTTTATTTGTCTAGTTCATAAAAAGTGGACATAAGAGTAACCATGTATTACTGAACATCTTGTGCGAGTTAGAGTAGTATTCAAAGTCAACACTGCTGCTATATTGAACCGCGGGATGCAGGTGAGACGGCCAGAGGCATTCCACTTGTTTATATATGCATGTATATTCTTAAATACTCTTTTTTAAAGAGATATCAAAATAGAGGATACGGACCGTACTACCATTGTGATTTTCTCTTTAAAATTCTGATCCTATATCTGGCAATTGATTGTTTTTGTCCCATGATTTCCCCGAAAAATAGATTTTCCTCACACATGAGTAGCATATATCATTTATGTTGCATCGAATTAAAGAAGATTATTATTGTATTCGTTCTTGGCTGTGTTTGATATAGCACTAATATTAAATTATCTTCCCTTTTTTCTAGGACACACTTTACATAAATTTCAACAAAAATTTGGATTGGAATTCCTATGATATGTATAAGACTTCCATCACTGTATACATGTTGTTTATCCTGCATGTACTTGTTTAACAAAGCTTGATATGATCGCATGGTATCTAACCAAAAGATGCCATGCCATGAGATATTTACTGAAAGTAGACTTAAATTGGTACTCCAGGCTTTTTACGTGATTTTTTTTTTTTTGGGGGGGGGGTCGCGCATGGTATCCACTCGTCAATGAAAGTGCCTCCCCCCCTATTTGGTCTATATGACCAAATACATGTATACATGTATATTCCTACTCTTTTATTTTTTGATAGAGATATCATAATGGGAGGATACGGACCGTACTATTATTGTGAATTTAAAAATTCTGATCTTGACAATCTTTTTTTTCGAAAAAAGATATCCTTATGAAATGTGAATAGCATAATTAGGTTTCATGAAATTGAAAAAGAAACTCTGAAAAGTTTAGCATTATTTGTGTATTCATTCTTGGCCGTGTTCGATATAGCACTAATATTAAATTATCTTCCTTTTTTTCTGGGACACACTTTATATAAATTTCAACGAAACGATTTCAACGATTGGAATTCCTATGATATGTATAAGACTTTCATCACTGTATACATGTTGTTTATCCTGTATATACTTGTTTAACAAAGTTTGATCTGATCGCATGGTGTGTATCTAACCAAAAGATCCTAAATTATGATATGTATAAGACTTCCATCACTGTATACATGTTGTTTATCCTGTATATACTTGCTTAACAAAGTTTGATCTGATCGCATGGTGTATATCTAACCAAATTATGTATAAGACTTTTATCACTGTATACATGTTGTTTTCTTGTTTATCCTGTATATACTTGTTTAACAAAGTTTTTGTTGATCGTATGGTGTATATTTAGATCCTAATCCACATTACATTTTTTTGTATTTAAAGGACAAGTCCACCTCTGAAAAATGTTGATTTAAATCAATAGAGAAAAATCAGACAAGCACAATGCTGAAAATTTCATCAAAATCGGATGTAAAATAAGAAAGTTATGACATTTCAAAGTTTCGCTTATTTTCAACAAAATAGTTATATGAACGAGCCAGTTACATCCAAATGAGAGAGTTGATGACGTCACTCACTATTGTTTTTTATTGTTTGAGTTATACAATCTTTCAATTTTTACGAATTTGACGATTAGGACCTCCTTGCCTGAAGCACAAAATGTTAAAATATGGAATTCCACGTGTTCAGGGAGGAATGAAACTTAATTTCACATGACAATGACGAGAAAATAAAAATATTTCATATTTCATATAATAAAATACAAAAGAAATAGTGAGTGAGTGATGTCATCAACTCTCTCGTTTTGATGTAACTGGCTCGTTCATATTACTATTTTGTTGAAAATAAGCGAAACTTTAAAATGCCATAACTCTCTTATTTTACATCCGATTTTGATGAAATTTTCAGTGATATGCTTGTTGAATTTTTCTCTTTTTATTCAAATTATGTTTTTGTTGGGGTGGGCTTGTCCTTTAAGTAAATTTAAGAATGTTAACAAAGACTACCATAATCTTTGCGCTAATATTGTTCATAATTTTGCAATGTGGTTAATCACTCAAAGTTTTGGTAGTCATTTTACCTGTCGCATTTTACCTGGATCGTAATATCTTTCCTGGAAGATCGAAGTAAAATGACTACCACCTTTTTATGTCATGCTCATATAATAACAATAAGTAATAGCTGGATTTCTAATGCGCTTTTTGTCTGAGGATACAAATCGCTGCTATTATTACCCCGGCTTTAGCTCGAGCTACCATAACCGGCGCTCATTGCACGCAAGGAATTAATCTCGCCGGGTACCCATTCACCTCACCTGGGTCGAGTGCAGCACAGTGTGGATAAATTTCTTGCTAATATACACAACACACATGAAAGTGTGTGCGTGTATACATATACACACACACACACACATTATATATATCCACTTGGTATGGGATTGGTTGGGGTTTCCAAAAAGTGCTCAATGCCGGGGCAGAGCATATATATATTCGTCAAATCATCAGTCTGCCTGAAGATCGCCGAAAGCGTGAAACCAACGGTAGTGTGAGTGTGTATTATATCACATTATATTATGTCTGTCAGCTTGACTTTCCAGTGAATTATTTGAATAGTCATGTACGAGGCTGATTAGGGGGAAATCCCCTTTTCTCTCCAGTATTTGTATTCAATTCAAGTCACAAGTATAGGTAAAAAGCACTGGCGGATCGGGGGGGGGGGGGGCACAGCCGGCCCGTAGCCCCCCCCCCCCCCACGCCTTTGAGAAGCAAAATTAGAAGAACAAAAATTGAAATAGATTTTTTTTTTTTTGCTTGTTAACTTTATCGGGAACGAAATTATCATTTAGCAGCTGCAAACAGAGTCTGCAGCATAAGACTAGCCGTTGAAGCAGAGTGATGGCTCTATGGTGATGGCTTGCAATTCTGAGAGAGTAAGAAGAAAATATTAATTTTTCATAGGATGACATAGCATTGTTTCTCCATTGTGTATGTTTTCAGAGAATTTATGTATTTTAGCCCTATGCCAGGGAAAAAATTATTTTGAAAAAAGTGAAAATGTATCATTATTGCCGGTCGAAATTTCACCTTCAACAAATTTCCTACCGTACAATTTTGATAATAGTGCCACACTTGACTATTTGTGTTGGTAATGCAAGGTTGTATCAACAACAAGGCAGGCGCAGGCCACTGCTGGTGCAGTGCTGTTAAAAATCACCCTGAAGCAAGTAAATTTGTAGGCTATAATTATTCATGAAACATCGCAAATGACCTTGAAAGATTATTTTTGTTCAAAATGGAAATGATTTTTGAGTTATCGGTTTCAACGGTGAATAACCATTCAGTAAATGGATTCAACAATGCCATGGCCACGACTTTTTGAAAAAGTCAGAAACAGAAAAAAAGCAATCATTTTTCTATCGCATACATTCTTAATTCCGAAGTTTCATTATTCCGAAGGTTCGTTAGTCCGAAAACGAAGTGAAGTTCGTAATTTCGAAGGTTCGTTAGTCCGAAAACGAAATGATTAACGAACGTTGTTTTGTTTTCGGACTAACGAACCGTATTTCGTTTTCGGATTGACGAACCTTCGGAATAACGCCACAAATGTTCGGATTAACAAACCCTTTTACGTTTTTGGATTAACAATCATCGAGGTATAGGCAATTTACGTGTTTCGGAATTACGAACCTTCGGAATAAATAACCTTCGGAATTATGAAGTGTAACCTTTTTATGGCCTAGGGCTTTTTTAATTTAGGCCTTGAATTAAACACTTCCACTTAATAGATCTACCTTCCTCTATTTTTTCCCATAAGAAAAAAAATCCTCTCCATTTTCCTTTTTTTTAAGTCTGTCTATAACCTCCCTTTTTTTCCTTTGCCTGCCCTGGGATAGACTGAAAAATTTGCTGTTTCGGAGGAATTTTTTAACATTTTTCTTTTTTTTTTTTGGGGGGGGGGGGTAGAACATAAAGAAAAGAAACGGCATTTCTACTAGAAAGCTTTACCTTAATATATTCTTCATTAGCATTATTATCATAGACATTGCTCTAGATATCCGTTCTCTTGTAAGAGCCCTTTGGGCATGCCTGAGCACAACGTATGCCATTCTTCACAATGAAAAACCCTTTACAGTGTCAACTTGACGCTCGTTCGTAATGGAGTTTGTGTTGTTGGTGTGAACATCAATATATAAATTGAGAAATTACGCTTATCCTTCTAAATGCATTTTTGAAAAGGAAAATGCATATAGCTTTGTAAATATATCTCTCGGAGTGAGTCTATTTAGGTCTCAACGGTGTCATCATAATTAAAATTGTAAGATTTGTAAGATTTGTAAAATTGTAAGATTTGTGAATTTGCAATCACGATTGGTCTGATTCTTGTAACTGAACATGTAAATGGATTTGCTATTATCTTAAGAAAATCTTAATGATTATTGTAAATTTTGAATCATTAATTCGATGGAATAAGTTAAGCGTAACAACCTAACTAGTTGAGATTTTTGTTTTTAAAATCTACAATGACGTAGGAGATAACTAACCAATCACTGTCAAATTTATCTGTACGATTTTTATTGTCTATTATTGAAGCTAGTGAAATAGTCATGTTAATGTATATTTACTTTTCGTGAGATAACATTGCAGGCCTATACTGTCATAATTTCATTATGTTCATGGGATTTGGGGTTTCATGTGGGTTAATAATGTAAGTAAAATGTGATTTATTGTATCTACAAAATGATTATTGGATGAAATAGGCTTCCAGACATAAGAAAAAATAAGTAAAATAGCGAGAAATGGAAACATCATTAAGGAATATCAACCGTTTCGTTATTTTCATCCACATTCTTTTCCTTTTTGAAGGGGGTTTAATGTACCTATTTATGGTACTTCAAGTTTACATTGCATATGGGGGTTATTTATTTGGGAAACAATTGATTTGTAGTGTCTACGAATGAATTATTGGATGAAATAGGCTTTCAGACGTAACTTAGCAAATTAGCAAGAAATGCAAACGTGATTAAGGACTGTCAACTTTTTCGCTAATTTCATCCACATTCCTTTCTTTTTGAAGGGGATCTAATGTACTTGATTTTATCGCGGTTGTGTTTAGCATGCATTTAATATTAAAACTCGATCCAGAAGTATTGAATGGTCTGAAAGCTTGAAATTATTGAATTTTCTATTGATGATTTGAAAATACGACACACTTGTGTTTATACAAGGAAACTAAATTCGAGCTCATATTCTGGCGGAATTAAATCAGGCGAATTCCGACTGATTTTAGAGAATGGAAGATGACTTCTAAAACTTTCAACCTGTATAGGTTATTCCAGTCTGTCCCCTCGTTAGAGAGAACTCCAGAGAATAGCTACTTCCCTCAAAGCCCATCGCTGTATTAAGCGCCTTAATTTTTAATATTATTATTATTGTTATTATTATTATGATTATTATTATTAGTATTATCATTATAATTATTATGGGAGTCCTCTCTTCCACCTCTTACACAAGTTTCTTTTTTTTGGGGGGGGGAGGTGGTGGTGACTTTTTGTGAGTCTCCCTCCATCATGTCTAAGTTGGGATTGGAGTACTGTAGAGTAAATTCCCTCGCTCATGGGGCCAGTCTGGACTATAAACGCGGCGCATTCTTTCTTTTCCGATCGCCATCTTTCGAGTTGTATCGTGCAAATGCTTAGGGAACCTCTCGCGAATCAGTCATTAGTCCAGGATAGGCCCCATAGAAAATTGACCAAACCTTGTTTTTTTATATATACAATATTTTTTTATGGTTTCTTGTCAATTCGAGGGTGCTGATTACGAATCTGAATGATGCCACTCGTGTAACCTTGAGCATTTTCCGCAAATTGGCAAAATCCAATATGGCCGCCAAAATATGCAAATTACCCATGAAAATCATAAAATTGTCCGCACATTGGCTGTGAAATGCATGAAATTGTGTGGCAGGAGTGAAATACAATCTTAAAAAATAATTTTTGACAAAATATTTATTTTCCCCTAGATATTCAAAATGGCCGCCAGAGGCCATTGTATACACTATCATGTACAATATGAATAGGGAAAACTAGTTTTCACAAAAATCAGCACTAAACTGCAAAAATCGCAATGTATGAACGAAATAATATATGGAAATCATCATTACTAATGAGATATATTATTTATTATGTCAAATATTGGAACATTGCTGTATTTTGAAATCTAAAATAGCCGCTACTGGCCCAAAGAGTATTATGTACAATGGCAATGGCCGGGGCCAAAAAAATGACATGATTGAGCATTAAAATGCAGATTATTATAAACGAGTGGAATACTGACTAAAAACATAATTGTAAATATGCCATTTATGTGGTAAATGCTGTATTTTTAAATTCAAAATGGCCGCCATAGCCCACATATTAATCATGTACAATGCGAATAGAGAAACTAATTTTCACACGAGTAAGAAACATGAAATGCATGTAATTATGATCTATGAATAAAATATTGTCTGACAACATGTTTTATAGCAAGACATATCATTTCTTTTGTCATGCATGAGATAAATACTGTATTATGAAATTCAAAATGACCCCTATAGGCCCTAACAGTATTATCTACAATTTGAATTGGGACATATAATTTTGTAAGAATTTGGATTTGCTTGACTATGACTTCCATATAATCCTGTTGTATGAGTAAAACGTTATTTGAAAACACCTTTTTTCAATCATCGCATTTCTTCTTCCATATAGGTGATAAATGCTGTATTTTGACATTCAAAATAACCTCTACAAGCCCTAAATAAATTATGTAACATGCGAACAGGGAAACTACATTCACAAGAGTGAGAATCATAAAATGCATATAACTGTGATGTACGAGTAAATATATTGTCTTAAACATTATTTCTAACTGAAAACATCACATATGGGTCGTGGACATGGGGGAGGTAATAAATGCTGTACTTTGAAATCCAAAATGGCTGCCATAGGTCCTAAAAGTATTGTGTACATTGTAACATGGGACATATAATTTTGACAGAATTTGGCTTTTCTTGACTCTAAATATTGCATATAATTGTGAATTGTGATGTAAAGGTGAATTATTGTCTAAAACCATGGTTTCTAACATGTCTAACTAGATATATCATAATGTTGTGTAATTAAGGTGATAAAATGCTGCATTTTTAAATTGAAAACAGCCACCATAAGCACTTATCGTATATATACAATTTGGGTGGAGACAAATGATGTTCACAAAAAGGGCATATGACAGCCATTTTGAATGTTGAAATACAGTATTTATCACCTAAATTACATAGGATAATTATATATTTTGTTATAAATCATGTTTTCAGACAATATTCCACTCATACATTACCATTTGACCAAGCAAAGCCAAATTCTGTTCAAATGATTTGTTCCTATTCATATTGTGTATAATACCGTAAGGGACTGTAGCGGCCATTTTGACTTTAAAATAACCGTATTTATCACCTAACTGGCAGAATAAATGATATATCTTAATAGAAATGATGCTTTCAGACAATATTTTACTCATAGATCACTATTACGTGCATTTATGGTGCTCACTCCCTTCAATATTGGTTTCCCTCTTTGCATTTACATAATACGATTAATGTCGATGGCGGCCATTTTGAAAGTCGAAATACAGTATTTAACACAAAATTGAAACCTGAATGATATATTTCGTTAGAAAGTACGTTTTTAGACAGTATCCAGTTAATTTATCACATATATATGTATTTTAGCGCTCAATCTTGTGATTTCTTTTCTCCCATTTCTCATTGTGTATAATACTTTTAGGGCATTTGGCAGCCATTTTGAATATCAGAATACAACATTTACCACATACATAGCATATTGGTAATATATTTCGTTAATAATTATGTTTATAGTCAGTATTCCAATTGTTTAATCTTCATAATAAGCATTTTAGTGATCACTCTTGAGAATTTTTTGGCTCCCATTGCAATTGTACGCAATACTGTTTGGGCCAGTGGTGGCTATTTTAGATATCAAAATACAGCAATTTTCCCATATATGACATTAAAAATTATGTATCTCGTTAGTAATGGTGATTTGCATATATTACTTCGTTCATGCATCGCGATTTTTTGCAGTTTAGTGCTCATTTTTGTGAAAATTAGTTTTCAAATTGTACATGATAGTGTATACAATGGCCTATTGCGGCCAATTTGAATATCAGGAAAATAATTATTTTATTAAAAATTATTGTTTAAGATTGTATTTCACTCCTGCCACACAATTTCACGCATTTCACAGCCAATGTGCGGACAATTTTATGATTTTCAGGGTAATTTGCATATTTTGGCGGCCATATTGGATTTTGCCAATTTGCGGAAAATGCTCAAGGTTACACGAGTGGCATCATTCAGATTCGTCATCAGCACCCTCGAATTGACAAGAAACCATCAAAAAGTATTATAAAAAAAACAAGGTTATGCCTCTTCTATCCTGGACTACATGATGCAGATTGAGCTCGAGATAGGATCTGTATAAACACGAAGTATAACGAGAGTACCGAAGCAATAACGTCAGTTGCCATGGTGTCATGGCGGCCTGGTTCTAAACAAATGAACCCGCCGAATGAAAGAGTTCGTTTCTCATAGGAGAAAATGGCTGCTATCGGAATTTGATCGCTTGCAACCTATTTTTTCAGACGAGCGAAAGACAATTGGAATAGTACAGACGATCGTCCGCTGCGACTCGGTTTAGTACCAGCTCACCATGACCCCACAACTGACGTCACAATTCGGTACTCTATAATATCATTGTGTTAAAAGAAAGATAAAGTGGAAGGAGTCTAAGAGAGGTAAAGGAGAATTCCCTCTTTTCAGATTGATTCGGCATTAGTTCTGTATTTGTTTTACCCAGACCTGTTTGTTTTCATTCACGATATTTTTTTAATGTTAAATCCTAAAAATTTCCGCGGGGGGGGGAATCACTCTGATTCAGAAAGGTAAGGGTGTGTTGATACCCTTAAATACGGAAATTGGTTATGACATGAGGGGCCTAAAAACTAACAAGTTAGACGGCCCTTTGAAAGGGGGGGGGGGGGCTTGGGATCTGGACTTAAGCATGAAATGGGGTCTTGAGGGCTGACGCCTGAAAAATAAGGGCTTACGAACGGGTGGGTTGTCACTGAAAAGGGTGGAAATGATAAACGTAGGAACGACTGGCAAGGCCTGAAAAGGGGGTCTTGTGGGTCGTACGGGGGGGGGGCACTCACATACATCAGTGGTAACGGGACGTGCCGTTTAGATGACCCCGTTTTCAGACCTCAATTTCAGTTCTCTAGATTGTAAAGAAAAGTTCAGTTCAGAAACTGCCCCACCCCGCCAACAACACCCCTGACACAAAATAGCTCCGTTCCCCAGGCCTGCCAAAATTGTTCTGCGTGCGTGAGCACCCCAAAGCTGGCGGCAAGCACGGCTTCTCAAATCAATTCAATGCAAGAGTCCCCCCCCCCTCCGCTACACCAACTGTGTGGAGATAGAATATGATTGCCTGTAAAAGAATCACAAAAACATTTTGTTTTATTTCATGAAGTTTAGTATCCACGATTCTTTTTTACTTGACCCACATAAAATTGGCAAGTCTAACCTTAAAGAAAGGCAACCTCTACAGAACAAATTAGGGAAGTTCAAACGTGTGTAAAACTTTAAACCATAGACGGGTAAAGTACTCTCCAATAGGGAAGGCGGAAAATATATCAACCACGCTTTTCCCTTATTAGCTGTTCAAAATGCTAAAAGCTTACGGATTGTTCAAGTTCAAGTTTATTTATTCAAAACCAAAAACAACACATCGTAATAAAAATAGATATACATACAACGTAAATGAGTACAAAAACATACATCAATTAGATTATAGCATAGACGAATTGGTTTTAGGACCCCTTTAAAAGCAAAGCTTGTGAGTAGGGCCCTGGAATACTTATGATTATCAATATAAAACACAGGATATACTAATCTACAAGATACAAAAGGAGAGAGAGAAAAAAAATATAATAAGGTTTAGATGCTAAAAATAGAATGGAAATCATTACAAACGCACATACACACACCCACACATACAACCACATCCACCCACATATGCACATACATGTACTAAACATAAATTATGAGTAGGTCATCAACTTAAATGCAAATACATCAACTTAAAATACATATTGAAGGAAAATAGTCATAATCTGTTAAGAAAGCAAGTTTTGGATAATCTTGTGAACATGAAAAGAGTTTTACTTTTTTTAATATATCAACAGGTAAATTGTTTCACTCTTAATATATGATATATGAAAGGAGGTCAGAGTGACATTTGTTCTCGCAAATGGCTGACGAATAAGATCTTTTGACGTGTATTATAATTATGTATTTGCGAATTTTGAAGAAATATATTTTTTAAGGTACATTCTTGAGGCATTAATTGTAGTTTGAACATGAACAATGCACAACTGAACGACACAAGTTGACTTAGTGGTAGCATTTTCAGACGAAGAAATAATGGAGTAGTTGGATGTCTATTATTAGAATTTGTTATAAGTCGTATTGCCCTTTTCTGCAATACTCTCAATTTATCAGGATTAGACTTAATAGTGTTTCCCCAGGCAACATTACAATATGTCAAATAAGGTAGAACAATACTATTGTATATTTTTATCAGTATCATTTCAGGTAAAATTGATTTTAACATATAAATAACACATACACTGCGAGACACCTTTGTGCAGACATCATCTACATTTTTTTCCAGGATTGGTGCTCATCGATAAACAACCCAAGAAACAAAATATTTGCACTTGGTTCAACATCATAACCCCCTAAATGAAGACAAGTTATACGCCCTGGAAGCTTTTTACCCTTAGAGCGAAAAATTATGCAATTGGTTTTTTTAATATTCAACAATAGCTTATTGCAACAAAACCATGAATACAGCTTCTTAATTTCTTGATTTGCAACCAGTAACAAATTTTCTACTGACTTATCAGATAGCATCAGACTGGTATTATCGGCAAACAGGGAGTATGAGAATAATGTTCATGAATGTATTATATCATTTATACAGATAAGAAACAACAGGGACCTAGAACAGAACCCTGAGGTAACCATAGTTAACCGTAGCATGTTTGGATCTAGTACTATCTATCATAACAAATTGTGTCCTATCACACCACAGCTTCGGAACCATGACAATGCTACACCACGAATTCCATAGTGTTCAAGTTTCTTGAGGAGATATCATGGTCAATGGTATCAAATTCCTTTGACAGATCTAAATATATCCCAAGACAATATTTATTTTCATCAATAGCCTTTATGATAATACTCAGCCTAAGTATAAATAAGACAAAAAGAAACAATAAAACACATGTCATTTTCCTTTCTTATATATTTCTATGTTATATTGTGGTAAAAACATCCACATATGACGAGAAAGTCACCATCATGAAAGCTGCACGAGAAGCTCTAAAAGATAATACATTCTACTTCATTAATGACCTTACTAAGCGCGATTTAGAAAAGAAAAGAAAACATAAGGAAGTCCAGGATCTCAGTGCAAAAGGAACTAAACTTCGCTTCTATGCTGGGCAGTGGAGAGGTGATTGAGGAGCACCATACTTTCAGGCGTAGTGCAGCTTTAAGAAGCTTCTTCACTGGAATACATTGTCCTCAGCATGCTGCGGTGTTTTATTTATTTATCTTTGTGGTCACCAGAAACAATCTACAGCACCTTTTTAAGGAGAAACCTGTGGTCTGCTATAATCCGAACTTTGTTCCTGCCACTGATACTTTCATTCTATTTTCCTTTCCTAAGACTTTCCCCTTACTATAGGTGGCGTAAGATAGCTTTATAAAAGTCTTTATTTTTGTATTGTGTGTGTAAACACTTATACCTCATAGGAGAAGTTTACTATCGTATCTTTATATTATATTCATAACTACTGTAGTCAAAAAGTGGGTTGGATACCACTTTTTAATCCATACATTTTTGTTTTTTTTTTGATCTTTTTAGGGTATGCTTTACCCAAAGGTCTAATTGTATCTTTTGTTACTCTTATATATTTTTATTTGTAGGCTAGTTTTATTGTTCTCTGTCTTTCTCTCTTCTCCTTTCGCTATGTACCTCTTGTTACCACCGATAATGTCGCACCGACGCAATAATGTCGCAGCAACCCATAATGTAGCAGTTTGCGACATTATGCCAAGAGCGTCCGAAGCATAATGTCGCTGCGCAGTCAACGCATAATGCCGTAGTTTTTCTAACGCATAACGTCACATGTCGCACCGCATAATGTCGTAGCAAAGTGTCAACGCATAATGTCACATGTCGCAACGCATAATGTCGCAACGGTATTTTCTTCAGGACTCGAGCTACAGATAAGATATAAAATATGCTATCAATAAGTATTTTGAGACGCGAGAAAGAAGATTAAGTGATTTGGAAATCAGGGTAACTCCTTTTACGGATATTTATCGGTTTATTTCCTTTTCGTCTACTGCCCTTTTCCCCACTATCGCATGGTCTGATATCCTTTCGTCTACCATTAGTTAGTCAACTATCAACATAGTCCAGTAACCATTTCGTCTAATTACCATATCGTCTAATAGCCAGTTGGTCTAATAGCCGTTTTGTTTATTATAATTTTTTAGTCTAATTGTATTTTTTTTCAATTGGTCCAATATCCACTTTGTCCAACATCATTACGTCTATTAGCTTTTCATCTAATAGCCAATTGGTCTATTAAGCACTTGGTCTGCTCTCATTTCTTAAATGTTCCATTGGGTTTAAATTAAGTTCGTTCACTATCACTTTGACTAAACTCATTTCGGCTAACCATCATTTGGTATCATTGCCATGGGTCCAATCACCGGTTCTAGGACAATTACCTCCCGGACAACTACCACCTGACAATTACCCCCCCCCCAGGACAATTACCCACTGAGGACAATTACCCCCGAGGACAATCACCCCACGGACAATTACCCCGGACAATTACCCCCTGAGGACAGGCAATGCGAGCGCGAAGCGTGACCGAAAATTTCATATACTGTAGTGACATTAAAATAAATTCTTCCCTCACCTTATTTTAGTTACTCCTCTTATTTTCCTTTTTTATTCTTTCTTTCCCCTTCTTTTTTCTTTATTTCTCCCCCTTTTTTGCTCCGCCATTTTTTTTGGGGGACGGGGGGGGGGGCACGTGCCTTCTGGCCCCCCATAGCTACGCCACTGCGAAGATTGCCAGTACAAATGGTCTTGTGCTACCATGACATAAACATTATATGATAGAATTTTGGGTTTCGTAAAGATTTGCAGATGGAGCTCACTTTTTACGGCTTTCTTACTGTGTTCGTTTGATTCCAAGATACTCGAGAATGCTTTGAGTACTTCTTGCGTCAAACGTACGGTCGTCGTATGACTATATGCACTCCCTATGTCTAGGGGGTTATTGTCCCCGGCGAGGGTAACTGTTCCCGTTGGTAATTGTCCTCGGGAGTAATTATCCTAGCTGGGGGTAATTGTCCTCGGGGGAGGGGGTAGTTGTCCAGGGGGTAATTGTTCTCGAGAGTAATTGTCCTTAGAGGTAATTGTCCGGGGGGGGGGGGTAATTGTCCTCGGGGCGGGGCCATTGTCTAAGGGGTAATTGTCCGAGGTAATTGTTATCGGATGGGGGGTAATTGTCCTTGGGGGAGGGGTTGTCCTCAGGGGGTAATTTTCCTTGTGGGGTAATTTTCAGGGGGTAGTAGTCCGGAAGGTGATTGGACCCATGGCAACGACACCAAATGATTGTTAGCCGAAATGGGTTCAGACAAAGCGATAGCGAACGAACTTAAGTTAAACCAAATGGAACATTTAAGAAATGAGAGCAGACCAAGTGCTTAATAGACCAATTGGCTATTAGATGAAAAGCTAATAGACGTAATGATGTTGGACAAAGTGGATATTGGACCAATTGAAAAAAAATACAATTAGACTAAATGATAATAAACAAAACGGCTATCATAGGGTATTTATATTGCGCACATATCCACCTTGTTAGGTGCTCAAGGCGCTCCTATATTACCCGACTAAGCTAGGCGTTCATAGCGCACACAGCTTTTTAAGGAATTACTTGCTACCGGTATCCATTTACCTCACCTGGGTTGAGTGCAACACATTGTTGATCAGTTTCTTGCTGAAGGAAATTACGCTATGGCTGGGATTAGACCAACTGGCTAGTAGACGAGATGGTAATTAGGCGAAATGGTTATTGGACTATGTTGATAGTTGACTAACTATGGTAGACGAAATGATATCAGACCATGCGATAGCGTGGGGAAACGGGCAGTGTAGGCGAAAAGGCAATAAACCGATAAATATCCATACAAAGAGTTACCTTGATTTCCAAATCACTTAATCCTCTTTCTCGTGTCTCAAAATACTGATTTAAAGCATATTTTATATCTTATCTGTAGCTCGAGTCCTGAAGAAACTATCGTTGCGACATCATGCGTTGCGAAATGTGACGTTATGCGTTAGAAAAACTACGACATTATGCGTTGACTGCGACATTATCGGTTGTAACACCTCTTACATCTTTGCCTGTGTTTCACAGCCAGCAGAAATGTCGAGTATAGACAATTCTCCTGTACTCTAAAATGATTCTAGAAGGTTATCATTTGGAACAAAAAATTGATTGTAAATATTATGTACCCAGTGAATATGATCCCCAAGGAGATCAATCACACTCACATTTTCGAAGTTTCTTACACTGCAATGCAAGAAGTCTGTCTAAAAACTATGATAACTTTAATATGCTCTTATCTTCATTACGATTCAATTTCTCAATTATAGGCATTTCAGAAACTTGGCTAAATAATAAATCTCCTAACCTTTTTACACTTGAAGGTTACAAAGAAATTAGGAAAGACAGACAGAATGGTAGAGGTGGAGGGCTACTCATGTATATCTCAAATTCTCTATTTTTTATTTTATGCCCCGGAATGATCTTTCATTCCAGGGTGAATCAGCTGAGAGTTTATGTATTGAGGTTGACCTTCCCAAAGAAAAGAATTCCATTGTGTGTGTGGTGTATACACCACCTAATACAGATGTGGTCACATTTCTCGATGATCTGGAGTTAATGATGTCAACTGTCAATTATTCCGATAAATCCGTTTGTGTAATGGGAGATTTCAATATTGATGTACGTTGCAACAGTCCAAATTCAGTCCGATTTCGAAATATTCTTAACTCGAATGCATTTCATGCTACAATTGATAAACCTACCAGACTAAGTGATCATTCATCTTCATTATTAGATAATATTTTTGTTAAGAATATCAAAGGCCATTCTCAGTCTGGCCTGTTTTACTCAGAAATCTCTGATCACCTGCCTGTGTTTTGCATACCTAATGCATCCAGTCAAATGGTAACTTCCCATGGAGGCATGATATGAAACGAAAGATTACCGATGAAAAAGTAGCTTGCTTTCATGCTGATTTAATTTCAGAAGACTGGGAGGGTGTTCTCAGTTGTGATGATGTAGAGAAAGCTTTTGAAACATTTTGGAAAAAGTTCTATTGTTATTTTGATAAACATATTCCATACATAAAATCAATTGATAAGAAAAAAGGGAAACGGCTTTGGATTACTGCTGGTATACTCCAATCTATAAAAAAAGAGAAATTGTTTGTATAAAAGAAGTATCAAGAAACCATCCCCTGATAGTATTGATAAATACAGAAAATACCGAAACAAACAAACATCGATTATACGCTGCTCTCGAAAATTTTATTCTAAGAAATTTGAAAAGGCTAAAGGCAATATGTCTTCAACTTGGAAGGTTGTAAAAGATATTTTATGCAAACAGGAGACAAATAAAATCCAAGAGGAAATTGTGATTGAGGATAAAGAATTGACTTCTGCAAAAGATATTGCTAATGCATTTAATGTGTATTTTGCCAGTGTTGGCGAAAATCAAGCCAAAAAAAAAAATAATTGGGAACGGGTACAATTATAGAAATTTTCTTCATGAGCCATCTACAGTATTTATTTTCCTCAGACCGACTTACAGTGTTGAAATTTTCAATATAGTCAGTTCGCTTAAAGCTAGTCACTCTTGTGGACATGATGAAATTAGCACAGTTTTATTGAAACAAATTATTAATTCAATAGTGACACCAATTGTTTACATTTGTAATATCTCACTCTTAACTTCTTCTTTCAAACTAGCCAAGGTGATCCCAGTTCACAAAAAGAATGATGTAAATATTGTTTCAAACTATAGACCTATCTCCATATTGCCCACATTTTCTAAAGTTCTGTAGAGGATTGTGTATAATAGGCTATATGACTTCTTGTATACACACAGGTCTCTAAATCCTGAACAATATGGATTTCGGCAGTCACATTCTACTGATCTTGCCTTGTTAAATTTTGTGATCATGTTTCCAGTGCTCTTGCAGCTGGCGAACATGTGACTGGTGTTTTCATGGATCTTAGTAAGGCTTTGGACACACTAGACCACACAATCCTTCTCTCAAAATTGGAACACTATGGAGTCAGGGGTGTAGCTTTAACATGGTTTACAAGTTATCTAGCTATGAGAAAACAATTTACCTACTGTAACTCATTTAAGCCTACATAATATTAAAGATCTCAAACAAGGTGTCATAAACTCTGTACACATGTAACATGAGACATTTCATAATTCTGAATTTCCTGGTATAAATATGATCTTTGGACCTCTATGCTCATCTAGATTTATTCTTGAATATAAAATTAACTCCATATTTGTTCAGTGGAGTGGTATGACTTTGTTTAATCAGTGGTTTGCAAACATGAACAAGTTGTTTTCACTTTGGTAACTGATTGAGTATCATTTCTCAATACAAAAACGTAAGCTTTATTTTCTTAAAATTAAAGGGAATATTATGATATTCAATCATGAATCGTTTTGGCCAATCATCATTCAGTGCTTACAAACAGTGAATAATAAAGTAAACAGGAACAACGTTCCAATATAATTCCATACCTACATGTGTTGCAATTAAAGACCCCAGCACTGAATTCAGTGTGTGTGTGTGTGTGTGTGTGTGTGTGTGTGTTTTATCACAAATATCTTGAAAATGTCCACACGATTCCCCCCTTCCTGCATGATTTTTATACAACACACATCAAATTTCAATATTTTTTTTAAACAAGGACTTTGTGATATTGATATCTTTTAAATGACTGAAAAAAGAATGCTTGTTTTATACATCTCAATACCACTTTTTTCAAGATGAGCAAGATTTTGGCTGGCCAAAGTCCAGCGCAAGTGTTTAAATCAATTGCTAAGATTTGATGGGAAAAATTATAAAATGTGATATCAGTACCTACTGATATGAATTATCAATTTTTGTTTAGCTATTAGTAGCCATGCTCTTTGAAAAAGAATAATATCGTGGACTTTACATTTTTTGCCCATCTCCATTGATTGATTTAATCTATTGTGATCTATCTGTTTCAACAAGTTTCAATTTCAGAAGTTTGTCAATTCATGACTGAAACTCTCTGCACCTCAGTCATTGATTTCATGAAAAGAAATCTATGATGGGGACAACTTGACCCTTGGTAACACACTGAGTTCATAGAAAACTGTTTGCTTTGTCACAGGACACGGTTTGCAAATGGCCGATGTCATTCAAGGGTCAGAAAAGTAGGAAATGTCAGATATGCATAATTCCATGAAAAAAATATTTTTTAGACACAAAAATCCCTTTTCAGAATTAAAAATGTAAAAGTGATTGAATCATTCTTGGCTTACATATCATGATTTAATATTGTAAAAGGATATAACTGCTAAGAAATTAAATTCAATGTGATAGAAAATGGAACCCCACAGATTGTTTTTGTAATATTGCAAAGACAATTTTTATTTGATAGTGAAATTGTGAACATTCATAGCAGACCTATTTGTACATATATCTGTGTGTATATAGGCCTTAAAAGCACGAATTATTATACATATTCCCACATGTAGGCCTTCATGTAGGGGTTTGGAATGCCCAATGTTAGTCAAAGTTCAGTGAACGAATAAAAAAATATTTTATTGTAATTATGCAAATTTCAAATTTTTCACACAAATCACAGGATTAGCATTATGTCAACTGATTTAGCATATTTTGATGCAATTTAATATTTTACAAAGTAAATGGTATATACATCATTTAAAATATTCATAAGAAACATCCATATGTGGTTGAATTTTTATGCAGCTTATCTATATTAAACATTATTTGCATAATTCAATAGAAATAGTTAACAAACATTTCAAGCCATAAACAACAATTTTCTTGCATTTTGTGTTACAAAGCATTTCTTATGGAAGAAAAATGTTTATACATCCACAATGTGCAGACACATCACATATAATGGACCACTAATTACACCAAACATCATTCTAAAGTCTTATGGGAAGACATATTGTTCCCTAAACTCTATTACATACAAATTCTCTATAAAGATTTTTTTTTAATTTATCTTCTATGTACCAGTGGTATTTGGTAGAAGGAAATGTACCAAGAGTACATTCATGCTAAAAAACACAAATCCATGTCAGCAATGCTCTGCTTGATTTTCGATTACTTATTGTCTTTTCTGTGATATCAGATTACATAATTTGAAATGGTTAGATAAATTTATTGATATCTCAATAAGCTAGCATAGCTTACGTGTAAGTCTAAATACAGAAATTGCATAGTTTTATGAACTAATAAATTATAATCATTTTCAAGAGCAGTAGAGAGTCAACATGAAGATATAGTGATGTAAATACTGGGTAAAATAATATCCGAAGGAAATATTTAACGACGTTTCACTTACACAGTGTCCATTGCCACACTTTTTTGAATGGTCATCCCTTCTTTAGAACATCAGAGGTAAAACGAATTTTAATAACACCTGAAATATAATTTAGAGACTAGTCCCACCCTCCATGTATAGGGTAGTCCTCCTACTCATTTGAGCAGCTCCTCCTTCTCTCCCATGGCCAAGGGTTCAGCATCAAGTTGAGTTACAGCTCGATGACCACCAAAATATAAAATTAGATAATAATGTTATATAATAATATATAAATACATAAGGTTAAAAAATCTACCTTTATGAATTATTTACAGTAGATCAGTCTAAGTCTAATTTAGATTGACTGATGGAAATATTACATCAATAAAGGGTATAAAATGAAGTGTAAACACATATACATGGCGGCCATTTTAACCCAATTTTCCCATGGCAACGGTTGCTAGGGAAAGTGCAATGTCACTTTAAAACAAAAACGCAGTAAATATACATATTTTTGTGTTTATAAAATGAAAGAATGGTTTAAAATAAGAAGACTTTGTGAGAAAATTACCTTGTTCCAGGTTGTTCAGGATCAGAAATAGCGTCTTCATCTGTGAAGTTGGTATCATCACTTCTACTTTCATCGTATTGACTGAATAGTCCCCATTTTTACTAGAAATCTCACTTGCAGACATATTTTTAGGTTCAGAATGTTTCTAAACTTATAAAATATCACTTTGGAATAGCTTTTTCCAATGAATCACTAAAAAACATGAAGATGACGTGAAAATTGTATCACCCTCTTATCCATCCATGTACACATCCAATATGGCGGTCAAGAAATACATAAAATAATGGTCCTCTTTGATCTAGCTATTTTGTTATCTATTTGGGCAGCTAGGTCGCTTTTGATGGGTAATATACATGTTTTACCTACAGACATAATTTCACTTTTAAAACTACGAAGCTCCATGAAATAATAGTTCTAACCATGATAAAAGTGCTTTGTAACAGCCATGTACCACCGATGGTACATCTGGCGGTCGCCAAAGTGTATATAGGGTTAAGAAATATTCTCTTATATACTTATAAAATAAACTTAACTGTGCCCAAACCCTCTATGTAAACTAAATAGTCAATATCAAAATTGAATGATTTGCAGAAAAAATCAAAATAATTATCATCGCATCCCTAATTCCATTTACATCAACCTTCCACATACAATGAAAATATAATAGATACATTTACTATACACCCTCGCACACACCGACACATACACGCACATATACCCTTCACCCTCACACACATATACATATGTAATTAAACATACATATAAATATGTTCATGAGTATTTTTCTGCGACATATATGTCTGGCACAGAAAAGAGGATCTGCATATCCTATTGATACAAGGGGAAATTGAAAAGAACTAGTACAGCAAATCGATTATCAACATTCACGCCAATACAAGGTTTTACACTCGCAGCGCACTAGACACCTCCTACCACAGGCAGGCAGTTACTCCCACACACAACTATCCCCGCTGAGCATATATATATAATTATGTATACAATCAACCGTGGATTTTTTATTATATGAAACAGGAATATTCTATTTTCTCCTCATTGTCAAGTGAAACAACGAATAATTCCTCCCTGAACATGTGATATTAGCATTGTTTAATACTTTATGATTCAGTCAAGTTGGTCCTTTTTGTCAAATGTATAAAAGAAAATGAAATATTATTTTAACAATAACAAACAAAAGAAATAGTGAGTGAGGAACATCGACTGTCTCATTTGAAATCACTGTTTCGTGAAAAATAAGCAAAACTTTAAATGTAATAACTTTCTTATTTTGCATCCGATTTTGATGACATTTTCAGCTTATTGCCATTTTGATTTATCTCAATTTATTCAAACGTGATGCACCCTTTTTCTGCTTCTCCCCACCCCGTGTGAAATGTAGCGACAAGTAAACAACTGAAAGAAGTTTGAGATACAAAATTATCTAATTTATCACTATTGCAACATTGAATTCCCATTGCCATAGAACTGTAGAATCCAGCCCGAGAAAATCCACGACGTTAGCCTCCAATAAGTGTCATATAGCTTATAAGCAAATAACAATAAACGGATTTCCTTCCCCGGCCCAATCAGCATTCACCGTGAGCCCGTCGAATAGGTAGTAATCGAGTAGTCTACAAATGTAGACCCACAACTGCAGTGTGTGTACCTCAGCTGATTCAACGAGTCTGCATAGCAGACTATGTCTATAGAGGCTGCAGAAATGGCTCGCTTCGCTCGCCCTTTCAGGCTAGTTTGCTTCGCAAACTAGCACCTCACGAGCCATTCAGAGTCTGCATAGCAGACTAGTAATCGAGCATGTTTTCAGGCAACTTTTTCTCGACCATGCGTCAATCATATTATTTAACGCTTGATGTCTCATATTGAAAGAAGAAAGATGGATATTAAAGTTATGAACATTGTTTCCCGTGCAAACAGCATGAAAAGCCAGAAAAAAACTAACTCAAAATCGCAACATGCTGGTGCAAATGAAAAATTGCTAACACTATTTTCCATTGTTCTAAGTCAGTCATGCATGTATTATGAACGTTTATACGGGCTTCAAAATGAAAGAAGAGAAGCATATCTTTTCGTTCATGTACATATCATTAAGGGAAATTATGATCATGGTAGCAAACAATTACACTGAATCTCGATTTCGTTTTTTTTCTGGGACGCACTGCAGTATGCAATTACATGCACTTAACATTTAAAAGTTGCAGACACCTTTTTATGGTCAGCAATGAAATAAATTCACCATCAAACGTTGCAGACGCCATGATTATAGTCTGCAACAATATACTTTCACCATCAAAAGTTGCAGGCGCAGCTATAATCTGTAATAATGTACATTAAATGTCAAAAGTTGCAGGCGTCATTATAATATGCAATAATATACATTTACCATCAAAAGTTGCAGGCCTTATTACAGTCTGTAATAATACACATTTACCATCAAAAGTTGCACAATATTTACAATAATAATGACTATGGAAACAAATGATCATCATTACATCTTTGTGCATGAGGAAGGTCTTTGAGTGTGAAGAGGGCAGTTAAATTCCAATTTGACCGAGCATTTCAACTAGACAAAGATGCCAAAGGGATAGAACGTCTCAGCAAACTTTGCACGTACATTTGTGCAGGTCCAAAATGATAATAATAATTATATGCATTTGTAATGCAGTGGTAGCCATCATAAAAAAGATGTTTATCCCGCATTAAAGAAAAATTTGAACCTTTAATTAAAGTGGGGAAGAATTATATTTAGTAAAAAGCTTGCGTAAATCAAAGTTTCAGTGAGTTTTTTAAAATGGTGCAAGAAAAAACAAGAAATATTGCGAATATCTTTACAAGTGTTAATAGTTAACGTCACTTTACATTATTTCCTCATTACATTTCTTACTAATGCAGACCCATGACATCACATAACTTGTAATACTATACAGTGCTTTTCAAAAGAAAGTTTACACTTAGAAAAAATCGTTTAAAATATACATTTGTAATATCCTGAAGATTTCTCCACATTTTGACATTGGTACAGATCCATTTAAGCAAATGACAATATAACTGTCGAAAAGTATTTCCGCTTGAGTGAGCACCGCTTACTTTTGAAAAGTTGGTAAAAAATCATTTGCTCAGAACTTTGACATAGTTATGTGAATAAAAGTAGACCTTAATCATGAGGAACGCATTGAATACAGCTAGTAAAATTTATTTGAAGATATCTTTTACCTGTTTAAACTTGTTTCCTTTGCCCAGAATACTTCGAAGAGTGCACTGCGCCCCACCCCACTCCCCCACAAACCGAGGCCATCGTGACATTTGATTTACAATGAGCTGTGATTTGCATGAAATGGCGTAGGCTTGATTTCCATTCTGTTAATGATTGTCAAGCTTGGGAAAAGTGTGGAGAAACAAGTATTACATGAAATATGGAATGTAAACCCACTTTAAATGATAAAAAGTTAGTGAAGAAATGCTAAATGTCTGATATAAACTTTTGTTAAGATTCAGTTATGTCCTTAGATCCAGCTGGCAAAAGAAGGGTAAAGGTTGTGCTTACTAAGTGTTGAAATTTCAATTTAGGTGGCAAAATTGTTACAAAATGCTTGAATGTATCCGTTTTATTTTCATTGACTAAAAGTGCAAGGGAAATGTATAAGAAATGTTTCGGAGGGTAAGTTTGATTTCGGCCTTTCCCCTTGACACAGTGTGGAAACGAGCATTTCTACGCAAACATATTTATGTGAGCTTTACACAAATGGACAGTGCTCACTCAAGTGTAACATTCTGTCAAAACTTTTACTTTCATTGGATAAATGAGACCCAAACCCAAGAATATATGCGAAAAAATTATCCACATGTTGCATATTTTTCAATGCCCAGGGCTTTTTCAAAGTGTAAACTTTTTTTGATACGCACTGTAGATAAGTTTGGGGCTGGTTTCGTTGGCTTGACTGTCATTACTGTATAGGGCATAATAGTCCAGGATAGGCCCCATAGAAACTTGACCAAACCTTGTTTTTTTATATATACAATATTTTTTGATGGTTTCTTGTCAATTCGAGCGTGCTGATTACGAATCTGGATGATGCCACTCGTGTAACCTTGAGCATTTTCCGCAAATTGGCAAAATCCAATATGGCCGCCAAAATATGCAAATTACCCATGAAAATCCTAAAAATTGTCCGCACATTGGCTATGGAATGCATGAAAGCGTGTGGCAGGAGTAAAATACACTCTGAAAAAATAATTGTTGACAAAATATTTATTTTCCTGATATTCGAAATGGCCGCCATAGTCCGTTGTATACTCTATTATGTACAATATATATAAATAGGGAAAACCAATTTTCACAAAAATGAGCACTAAACCGCAAAAAATTGCGATGTATGAACGAAGTAATATATGCAAATCATCATTACTAACGAGATATATCATTTATTATGTCATAAATGGGAACATTTCTGTATTTTGATAAAAATGGCAGCCACTGGCCCAAACAGTATTGCGTACAATGGCAATGGGGGCCGAAAAAATTCACAAGAGTGATCACAGAAATGCATATTATTAAGATTAAACGAGTGGAATATTGACTAAAAACATAATTGTTAACGAAATATATTATCAATATGTCATGTATGTGATGAATGTTGTATTTTGATATTCAATTATCCACAATGAGAAGTGGGGCAAAGAAATCACAAGAGTAATCATTAAAATGCATATATATCATTCAGGTTTAAAGTGTGTGTTAAATACTGTAGTTTTACTTTCAAAATGGCCGCCAGAGACATTAACAGTATTATGCACAATGCAAAGTGGGAAACCAATATTCACAGGAGTGAGCACCATAAATGCAGGTATTAGTGATCTATGAGTAAAATATTGTCTGAAAGCATAATTTCTATTAAGCAGTTAAGAGATATCATTTATTCTGCCAGTTAGGTGATAAATACTGTTATTGGAAAGTCAAAATGGCCGCTACAGGCCCTTACGATATTATGCACAATGTGAATGGGAACAAATTATTTCAGCACAATTTGGCTTTGCTTGGCCAGATGGTGCCAGGTAAAAATGGCAGAGGTAATAATGGCAGAGGTAAAAATGGCAGAGGTAAAAATGGCAGATACTGAGGTAAAAATGGCAGAAGTAAAAATGGCAGAGGTAATAATGGCAGAGGTGAAAAAAAATGGCAGAGGTAAAAATGGCAGAGGTAAAAATGGCAGATACTGAGGTAAAAATGGCAGAAGTAAAAATGGCAGAGGTAATAATGGCAGAGGTAAAAAAAATGGCAGAGGTAAAAATGGCAGAGGTAAGAACAGCAGATATAAAAAGAGCAGAGGCATAAATGACAAGAGGTAAAAATGGAAGACGTGACAATAGCAGAGGTAAAAGTGGCCGAGGTACACTATTAGAAAAAACAGTAGATTCTACAGAAGAAAAATAAAAAACAGGTTTTACAGAAAAAAAACAAATAATTTTGAAGATTATAATAACAGGATGGTTTTCCACAATTTTTCTTCAATTTTACAGAACAGATATGTTTTAAAAAAGGGGAAAACAGTTTTATTACAATAAATTTGTAAGGGTACATGCACAAAATACCAATTTTCTGTAAGTTTACACAGTGCAGTAAGATTACAGGTGTTCTCCAGACTCTGTTGCAGGATTATTTTTTATTTTTAAGTATAAATTTTCTATAACAGTGTAAAAAATGGCGGAGTTGAAAATGGCAAAGGTAAAGATGGCATAAGCAAAAATGAAAGAGATATGGAATGCTGGTTTGTTAAAAAGCCGAGAAGAAAAAAGTTTTCACTCTAAAATCAAAGGGGATTTGGTTAAGGGGAAATGACTTAAAAAATTATTTCAACTAAGTGAAGTTCTTTTGACTCAGAAAAAGAATTACAGCAAAAATAATAACAATCAGATTATAAACAATGTTTTTTTTAGCATACCAAGCTAATTACCAAGAGGGTGCTGCTTATGGTGTAAAAAATACCCAACAGCACTTCTGCTTCCAAGGGTTATGACCATCAAGCCGTCTATATCATATTGGATACAATGGTAAAGAAGGTTCAGGGTCTTTTTTTATGCAAAAAATCTGAACCAGACGGTCCCCCTCGATCGACCCCAAATTGGTTTACCAGTCAAGATTATTATTGATTTTCATAATCAGTTACATATTCAGTGCCAAATCTGGGAACGCATGCTTGTTGTCATTCAAATATTTAAAAAGAATAGTACAGACGACATTACAAATAAGGACATAATATTCAACCACAATCATTCGTGACAATTTCAAGGTCTAAGCTTTTCCCACTATGTTCTTTTCCCACCCCTAACCCTCTCTGTCTCTCCACCTCTTTTATGTCTACTCTTCCTCCTTTTTGTAATAGTAGACTTGTTAAGAGGTTGAACGCTGCATTTTTTAGTACAAATGTCCCACTTGGCACAAATGTTCCTTGAGTCAAAAGAAAAAGATTCATCCAAAGAGACACGCTGTATCTATGCAAATAAGCAAGTAATTTGCATAAATTTGCATATTATGTCGATATAGTATAAACAAGTAATTCAGAATATATATTTCACCAGAACTGCCCTAAAATTGGAAATAAAGACTTAGGGTAAGACAGGGAAGAAAATTGTCATAAAATAATTGGGATATCCTTGTTTATTATTACCTAATTTACATAAATTATGCAAATTATAATTTAAAACAGAGTATTTTTTCAAGAATCCTGAACTGTTTTATAAATAACAGCAATTAATACAAAATGTCAACATTCTACATGAAAGAGAATATATTAGCGAAAACATCGATATGCTTCATGACAGTATTAGTGTCTTAATTTGCTTAGAAAGAGGGCAAATATGTCAAAATGTATGACGTGATATTGCGCTAAAACGAGACCAAACAACCTCTATGTCACAGTCACACTCACGAATCGGACAATAAAGCGATCGATGGTATGTCATTCGAGATAACACAGTCTCAACACAATAGCTTCAATCGGCTTCTCGTATCGCTTTTGTTGGTGTGTCTGCCACACCGTAATCTATGATACATACGGGCAAAATGCATTTCGGTATCGGTAAAACACTATTAATTTGGTTTTATTTGTTTTCAGTTTCAGTTTCAGTTTGGTTTATTTCATTTCAACTCAAATCAATTTTAACAGCAAAAGAAATCATTACAAAGATATAAATGAATATTTGTTTCTAATTTGTTTCTCTTGGAAAATTTACGGGAGACATTGCTTTGCAGGTTACTGCTTTAATGAAGCTCTGGCACATGAATCATGACGAATGTACCCCACCTCAATCCATATATTAACTTTGTTAAAATATATATCTTTTGGAGACCCCAAAGTGGCAAAACTGCATCTCCCCGGCATTCCCGCTACTTTACAAAACCAGTTTGACTTGTATTGTCAACTTGGAAAACACAGATGTATGGGACATCAGACAACATGATTCCTGAAAAAAAGTTTTTTTATTTTTGTTTATTTAAGCCCACGGGAGCCCTCCGAATTTACCCCATCCCCTCTCCGTATTTCGACTTTAAATAAAAAAAAATATAATGTTTTAAAGCAACTTTTATATCTATATTTTTATATTTACATTCATCATTATTGATATTATTATAATTATTATTAATATCATTATTATTATTACTAATATTATTATTGTTCACTCTAAAAACAAGAAATGTTAACTTAACATTTGAAAGGTTGGAGGAGTGACATTTTCTAAATGTTGCATTTACCGCTTTGAATGGTTCTACCCAACACTTAAAATGTTGGATTCAGCTTTATACAAGGTTGGATGTAACATTTGGAAAAGGTTGTCACTCCTCCAACCTTCCAAATGTTGATTTAACATTCGATTTTTTAGAGTGTTCTGCCGTTTGTAATAGTGCTCTAGCACAGTAAAGGCTATAACCCAA
The DNA here is from genome assembly GCF_018143015.1 of Lytechinus variegatus. Lineage (NCBI taxonomy): Eukaryota > Metazoa > Echinodermata > Echinoidea > Temnopleuroida > Toxopneustidae > Lytechinus > Lytechinus variegatus. Next base: position 37,260,862 of record NC_054748.1, read on the forward strand.
CAGGAGCACGCCTAGGATACCCTTTCCCTTTTTGGTTTTATGTATTAAAAAATAGTTTATTGTCTTTAGAACTCTTAAAAGATTACTTTTGTTTGTTTTGATACCTTGGAATAGATTGGGGAGAAAATACTCTTCAACTGACATGTAGAGGAGCTGTGGTAAATTGAAGAACAGCCACACGGCCCTTTATTGATTCCACTCTGTTGAATTTAAATATTTTAAGAGCCCAACCGGAAGAAAGATACATTTCTACTACACACAGTAAAGCCTCTTTGCGTTCTCCTCTTGAAAAAAAAACAAAACATAAAAGGCATTTTTTTATATCTCATAAAATAAGTTCGTGTACGTGACGGTGGCCTGTCGAAGTTGCCAAAACAAAACCGTTTATTTTGTTTTGACAATTATATTTAGAATATCGTCTAAATGAAGCTGGTTTAATTTCTTGGGACCAAAATTTTACATTGAACCTTTTTTCTATTTTCAAATTTACATCAATAAATTTTACAGGCAAATAAACAAAAAGGATTGCACTACAAAATGAAGTTTTTTGGGTAACGTTTCTTTTTTGGTCACATCTGCCAGAATTCCAGGGGGTGCTATCTATCGAGAATAATGCACGCAGCATGCACCCCCCCCCCCTCTTCCGGAAAATCTTGCGGGTGCTTCAGCCCCCGCTTCCAAGTACCAGGGCCTCCTCTATATAATGTAGATGCTGCCTTTAATAAGTGCCCTTTTCCAGATGAGGGCTTCATTTAGACGATATTGTAAATATATATTGTCAAAACAAAATAAAGGGTTGGGCAACTTCGACAGGCCACCGTCATGTACACGAACTTATTTTATGCGATATAAAACAATGCCTTCTATGTTTTTTTTTCAAGAGGAGAAAGTAAAGAGGCTTTACTGTGTGTAGTAGAAATGTATCTTTCTTCCGAATGGGCTCTGAAAATATTTAAATTTATCTTAGCTAGAATGGAAGCAATAACGGGGTTTGAGTATTATAGAGCCTACATGTGGCTTCTTTTTTCAATGTACTATACAGCTCTTCTACATGTCAATTGTAGAGTGTTTTCTCCTCAATCTATTCCAAGATATCAATACAAACAAAAGTAATCTTTTAAGAGCTCTAAAGACAATAAACTATTTTTAAATACATAAAACTAAAAGGGAAAAGGGTATCCTAGGCATGCTCCTGTTGGGTTATAGCCTTTACTGTGCTAGAGCATTATTACAAACTGTAGAACAATAATAATATTAACATTAATAATAACATTAATATAGATAAATATGAAATAAAGATATAAAAGTTGCTTTATTATACCAAAAACGCAATTTGCCTTGCCGTTGGCTTTTAAACACTATATTTTTTTTTATTTAGTGTCGAAAGACAGAGAGGGGATGGAGTAAATTCGGAGGGCTCCCGTGGATGTATGCTTAAATAAACAAAAAAAAAATATCTTCAGGAAACATGTTAACTGATGTCTCATACATCTGTCTTTTCCAAGTCGATAATACAAGTCAAACTGGTTTTGTAAAGTAGCGGGAATGCCGCGGGAAATGCAGTTTTGCCACTTCGGGGTCTCCAAAAGACATATATTTTAACAAAGTTAAAATATGGATTGAGGTGGGGTACATTCGTCATGATTCATGTGCCAGAGTTTCATTTAAGCAGTAACCTGCAAAGCAATGTCTCCTGTACATTTTCCATGAGAAACCAATTAGAAACAACACAAAATTAATAGTGTTTTACCAATACCGAAATGCATTTTGCCCATATATAGCATAGATTACGGTGTGGCAGACACACCAACAAAAGCGATACGAGAAGCCGATTGAAGCTATTGTGTTGAGATTGTGTTATCTCGAATGACATACCATTGATCGCTTTATTGTCCGATTCGTGAGTGTGACTGTGACATAGAGGTTGTTTTGGTCTCGTTTTAGCGCAATATCACGTCATACATTTTGACATATTTGCCCTCTTTCTAAGCAAATTAGGACACTAATACTGTCATGACGCACATCGATGTTTTCGCTAATATTTTCGCTTTCATGTAGAATGTTGACATTTTGTATTAATTGCTGTTATTTATAAAACAGTTCAGGATTCTTGAAAAAAAATACTCTGTTTTAAATTATAATTTGCATAATTTATGTAAATTAGGTAATAATAAACAAGGATATCCCAATTATTTCATGACAGTTTTCTTCCCTGTCTTACCCTAAGTCTTTATTTCCAATTTTAGGGCAGTTCTGGTGAAATATATATTCTGAATTACTTGTTTTTACATATCGACATAATATGCAAATTTATGCAAATTACTTGCTTATTTGCATAGATACAGCGTGTCTCTTTGGATGAATCTTTTTCTTTTGACTCAAGGAACATTTGTGCCAAGTGGGACATTTGTACTAAAAAATGCAGCGTTCACCCCTTTTTTTGCAGTTAACAAGTCTACTATAACGGTAAACCTGGCAAAACCTTAGACATAAAAAACAGCTAGACAAAAAGTAATGTTATAAAATGATGAATGAGAATAGTGGAGTTTCATTTTGCTCCTGATGAATTGAATGAAAAAATATTTGTCGTTTGATTTCTGTTTAAAAAGCTTTCACGGTACACCTCCAACGAATTCGTAAACAGCACTGTTAGGCCAATAAAGACATAATGATATGATGAAATGCCTAACCGTGACATGCACTTCTAATTTGTCGTTTGATTTCTTTTTTAAAAAATCCTTCACGGTACACCTCCAACGAATTCGTAAATAGCATTGTTAGGCCGATAAACACCGGTTGGAGGAAGGACATCGCTACCTGGAGGGTATCAGGGGCGGATCCAGGATTTTGAAATAGGGGGCGCCAGCGGCGAGGGAGCGAAGCGACCGATCGGGGGGAGGGTGTGGGAGGGGGGATACCCCCCTCCCACGGCAAGGACTTTTTCAAAAAATCATGTCCAACAGTCGTATTTTGAGAGCACAATTTGTACTTTTTAACAATACACTATGTGTCCTCGGGGCGTTTTTCCCCAGCATGCACGAAAGTATTTTTATTCTCCCCCCAACCCCCACCCCCCCCCCCCCCGTCACCTAAAATCTTCGCTCCTTACGCTGACATATAGCTGCCTATACACAGCAAACGCGGAGTGGGGTCGACTGGTGATTGAGAATATACAATTTTGCTCCTTGATAATTCGTTGGAATGATTGCTTCGGCGAAACTTAGTTGGGGCGCCCTGGATAATATGCCTCTGAATCTACCAGAAAGTGTAAAAGTTAGTTTACATTAAATACAAATATGTCTGACCTATACATTTCAGTGAAAACGTACATGACCAAGGCAGAATGATAATGCTGCGCACGTTGCGCCCGATATAGGGCTTCATCTTTGAGTAAAGAATAATCTCGGGGATAGACATTATCATTCGCATCGTTGACACTTTCTCTCGCGATCTGTTACTTACAATTTACATGTATTTGCCATAAAGACGGATAAACGCATGTTACAAAAAACACAAAATTTCGGGAAAAAATGATATCTAATCCAACATCTTCACACTGGTCACTGCACTGCAACTCCCGATTACAAGTGGTGCAACTTTCCAACCAATCGACTTGCGCGCCCTGGAATTCCGGAATTTACATATTGCAATACAGTATGACAGAGGTGCATTTGTGCGAACACAAAGGCCATGAGCGTAAGTTAAAATATAGTTTTGACTAGATCTAGCCCTTGAAATTGACTACATTGTACCAATTCAGTAAATATAACCATAAAAAAAAAATCCGGCGAAAATAGGGGGGGGGGCGCCCGGGATCCGCCACTGGGTATGCACAAATGCAATCCGCATTATATGTCTTACTTACATTTGTAAGGTAATTTGACCCTTTATGAGTTTAAATAACCTTTAACCGACCTACGCGTGATTTAACTGCACAGTAATCCATAAACTTACAATTCATTTTTTATTGGCTTTTATTTGATACCAAACAAGACACATAAAATGTAATATGAAAATCATATATGTGAAAAAGTGGGCGTGGCCTATGACGTCAATAAAACAATGCCCAAGGGTGCCCAGGTGGCACCCGTCGGATTCTTGAAGTAGACACCCTATACTACAACTTCGAGGAAAAAAATTACAGTCATACCCAACTTGACATCATCATCATCATCATCATCACCACCACCATCATCATCTTCATCATCTCCACCACCACCATCATCATCACCATTACCACCGTCATCATACTGTTACGGCACAGAAAATTTACATACAAACCAGTTATCATATCTTCGAACTTAAAATCTTGGTAATATAATTTTTCTTCACGAGTAATGACATAGACTTTTTTTCTATTTTCAATACAAACAATACATCATGTAATAAATATTACTCAACTGAAGATTTTACTTCTAAATTTAGAGACACAGAACACAAATTCAGTTTGCTTCACGTTAATGCCCGAGGTTTGAACAAAAACTTTGAATCATTGGAATCATTACTTTTTACTCTAAATAATTTCAAATTCTCCATTATTGGTGTCACGGAAACATGGTTTCATAATAATTCACCTAACATATTCATTTTGCAAAACTATAATCTTATAAGGCGAGATCGTGAAGATCAAAGAGGAGGCGGTGTAGCATTTTACATCAATGAACATTTGCAGTTTAAAATAAGAAAAGAAATATCATTAAAACAAAGTGAAAATTTATTTTTAGAAATCATGAAGCCGAAAGGCAAAAGTATAATTATTGGGCGAGTTTACAGACCCCCTCATGGCAATGCAAATTTATTTTGCGAAGAGCTTGAAACATGCCTTCATACCATCACAAAAGAAGATAAACAAATATATCTAATAGGTAATTTTAACATTGACCTGTTATCCCAAAATAATGAAAACGATTTATTCCTACACACTATGCATTCATTTGGTTATTATCCCCACATAGATCAACCGACCAGAATTGATAGCCATTCATCAACACTTATCGACAACATATTTTCAAACATACTAAACAGAGATACTTCCAGCGGATTAATAATATCTGATACAGCTGATCATTTACCGGTTTTTGTATTATGTGATAATGATATTTCAAAAGAAAATTCACCTAAATCTACAATGTATAGTAAAGAATCACCAATCAATATTGAATCGTTTAAAAGTGATCTTGCGATTGAGGAATGGTTAGATGTATTTAATGAGTCAAATTCAGATATTGCTTACACAAATTTTAACAAAAAATTGCAGAAATATTACGATAAAAATTTTCCTCTATCACCTATCAAAAAAAGAAAAGCAAAAATGCCATGGATTACTAAAGCAATTCTATGATCCATACATACCCGAAATAAACTATACAAGACATTTTTTAAAGAACCCTTCTATTCAAAACAAAAATTAATATAAAACTTATAGAAATAGAATAACCAATATAATTCGGGCTTCTCGCAAATTGTTTTATTCCGAGAAACTTAACAAAGTTAAATCAAACATGAAAGCCACATGGGAGATCATCAATGATTTTATTGGCAAGAAACCCAAAGTATTACCCAAAGAGAACTTCACAGTTCATGCTGCTGCAATAAATTCAGATGATGTAGCTGATACCTTTATTTCCTTTTTCGCTAACATAGGACCCTCTTTGGCAAACAACCTTGTCAGACCAAACCAAAGTTTTGCAAAATTTCTTCCCACACCCATCAATTCTTCCCTATTCTTTAACCCCACAAATGTTCAGGAATTAATTGAAATAACAAAAAATCTCAAATCCAGTAAATCACAGGGATATGATAGAATTAGTATTTTCCTTCTTAAGCAGATCATACATTATATTGTCTCTCCATTGTGTCATATCTTTAATCTGTCGATCAGCACCGGTAAATGTCCAGATTCCCTAAAAATTGCAAAGGTAAATCCTGTTAAAAAAAGACAATCCACACGAAATAAAAAATTATAGGCCTATTTCTATTCTCCCCAGCATATCCAAAATATTAGAGAAGATTATTTACAAAAGACTTCATAAGTTCCTAGATACTTTTCATTTTCTAAATTCAAACCAATATGGATTCAGGAAAGGGCATTCAACTGATCAGGCTTTATTACAAATATACGATAAAATTACAAATGCAATGACAAATAAAGAACACATAATAGGAGTATTCATGGACCTAAGCAAAGCATTCGACACTCTTGACCACCAGATTTTACTTACAAAACTTGAAAATTATGGAATTCGGGGAATCGCACTATCGTGGTTTGAGAGTTATTTGTCTGATAGAAAACAATATATCACTCACAATAATATTTCGTCTAACTTTCAGTCAATAAAATGCGGAGTTCCACAAGGATCGATCCTTGGCCCCTTACTTTTCCTTATATATATTAATGATTTGACTACTGTAACGCCTTTATTATCATTTGTATTATTTGCCGATGACACAAACATTTTTTGTTCAAACACTAGCTTAGAAACTTTAGTAGATACATTTAATCGTGAATTACCTAAACTATCTTTGTGGTTTAAATGTAATAGGCTCTCACTTAATATAGACAAAACAAACTTTATGTATTTTAAGCATACAAGTTCACATATTACTGAGTTTCCATACGACATAAGCATAGATAATATTCCTCTCAAAAGGAAAAAAGAAACAAAGTTTTTAGGTGTCACAATAGATGAAAATTTATATTGGAATGAATATATTCGTTGTATAACTACTAACATCACCAGAAACGTAGGTGTACTTTACAAAATGAAAAACATAATTCCTCATACTACACTTGTTTTACTATACAATTCATTAATATTGCCGTATATATCGTACTGCAATATAGTTTGGGCAACGTGTGCAAAACTAAAATTAATACAATATACTTATTACAGAAAAAAGCAATTCGAATTTGTACTAATTCGCAATATTTATCACACACAAATCCATTATTCCATAAACTAAAGACTCTAACTATTTTTGACATAAATTCATTTCAAAGCTTACTGCTTATGTTCAAATATGTAAATAACATGATTCCAATTAATCAACCCCCAAATTGCTTATTGCGCAGAGATCCATAAGACACCATGGTCCTGATTTGTGGAACTCTCTACCAGAATCTATAAAAAGATCCACGTCTCTTTACTCATTTAAGGCAAACGTTAAATCTATGTTGATATCAGAATATTTGAAGTAAAATTTCTGTGTCGATGTGTCATCATTAAAGCATCATCACCATCCTCTCCATCGCCTTCATCTTCACCATTTCACCATCATCTTCATCCTTATCATCTCCATCTTCATTGCTCAAATTACATTACTGCTGTTTTTCATGAAATGTACTGTATATCGATTCTGCTGTATTAATGTATTATATTAATCAATGAGTTTTAACCTGGGGTTGTCATTTTTTTCAAGCAATCTGCTTATGATGACAATCCTTCTCCTGCAAATTGTAAATGTTAACTAATTTGGTATGAGATCAGTTTTGTTTGTAATGATAATTTTATTACACTTAGTTATGATTCATGCCAAAAAAATTTTTCAATATACTATGGTTGTTAAGTTATGGAAAATGTATTATATACGAATGATGTAATTGCAGAAGTAAACAATAAAATCAAATCAAATCAAATATTGACATACTATTAGTTCATGAAATGTGGACATAGGGGTAATCAAATATCACTGATCATCTTGCACTAGTCTTAGGTCACGTGATCAAGGTTAAATATCATTTAGAGGTAATAAACGTGGCATATTATATGATTTGTGTTTTTTGTGAATAATCATTTGATAGTTGTTGTTTTTAAAGACAACACTGCTACTATATTGAATTGCGTAATGTAGGCGAGGCTATCAGAAGCGCTCCACTTGTATCAAGATAGGGCCATAAATACGACCGCTGTCCTTGTAATCAGTTATTCTTGGGTGGAGCTTTGCTCTAACATCTCACTTCGTGATAGTGACATCTGTTGTTTTTCTGCAGTGCCTAACAAAGAATATCACACCCTTTTAGTTGGGCATCTATTTCAAGCTTATAGCCTAATAATGGGAATCAATAGACATTGCATTATTCTCACTTATTCTAAACGTAAATAAAAGATACATAACACACACGCTATACGACAAATCCCAGATAGACATGATATAAATGCATGTACATGTATATAAAATATAAACGGCAATCATCGTGAACGCGAAATCCGTTTTGGTGTTTTATGATTGTCTTTCATATGTTTCACTTCCATCTATTAAAACCGACGCTGAAGAAATAATCATATACATTTTTATATACAGGGTACTCTAGAGGGCAGTGGCGGATCCGGGGGGGGGGGCACATCCGACCTGTGCCCCCCCCCCCCCCCCTCTTGAGAGTCAAAGCAAATATGTTTAATGTACATCTGTATGCTTATATGCAACACTGAATTAATGATTGACGATATTTTGATTCAGTCTATTTTTCTTCCTATTTTTGTAAAAAAAATTATCCAAATGATTGCTATGTTGACTGTATATGAAGAGCTCAGTTTAAAACAAAAGGGATCAGGTCCATTTTCATCATTTTTAAATGTCTCAATGTATAGATTTCTAGTAGCTCTATAAGATGATACCAAAGAAAAGTTGTAATTCCCATTAAACAGTTAACAAAGATGGCAAGGAAAAGTGACCTTTTTTCAAAAGGGGTTAGGTCCATTTCAGTTTGGTTGCAAAAGGGGTTAGGTCCACAAATATTTTTTTTGGAAAAGAATAGTTTATAAAATATGAATACAGGTAGATTTCATTCATACCCAATTTTATGTTCACATGGTTGGGTATCAGGAAAGTTAAGTTTCGCATACAAATATTGAAATATGGGAGAATAAAAAAAAATGTTGGAGTGAACCTAATCCCTTTTGCAACCAAACTCTTCTGAAGAGCTCATTTGTCAAAATGAGTTAGGTCCTTTTTCATAAATATTATTGTTTTCTACTTCAAAACTATAGATTTTTTATGGTACCAAAGAAAATTTGAAATTCGCATTAATAAAGTGGCAAAGAAAAATCACTTTTTATTCAAAAGAGAGCGGATTCATTTCAGTTTGCTTGCAAAAGGGGTTAGGTCCACAATGTTAACCCGTTGCCAACGGGAGCCGGCTATATACGGTTCCCTAAAACTCATTCATGTACGGGAGCCGTATATAGTCGGTTCCCCAAAGGCTATTACTCGAATCCATTTGCAGGCCTTAAAAATACAATTTCATACTATGTTTCTGCCTTTTTTGTGTTATAATTACAATGTCCATTAATTAAACTACACATTCCAGAAAGTTATACGTTTTTACCTTTTGTTTCTATAGTTTATAGAGCATTATAAAACGAGTTATGCTTCGATGAGAGTCCAATATTCGCGTACAGTGGGCATTGCCGCGATGAAAGCTTGATTTCAATGATTTTCAGTTTCGCAGGACCACGTATACACCGTAATCAATAAGAGAGAGGGAAAATAATGGGAGCAGCGAAATGCAACCCAAAACGCACGCAGAGCTGCGTGCGTGCGCTGATATGATCAACGATAGATCGAAAACGATCGACATGATCGATACTATATTAGATTGCTTTCTCTAAATGGGAAAACTTAAATCTTAGACCATGTATTGGAGCCCAGAGCCAGTTCTCCACCGGATAGGGGATGGGGGTGTTCATGGGAGGGTGGGGGGGGGGGGGGGTAATGACAAGGGCTGAGTTTGTGTTTGAATTTATTTGGGTGAGGAGGCCGAGGTGATGGGTCAAAAATATATATGCTGATGGCTTCAATTCGTTTAGGTTTTAATAATGATTTATTTTTGTATTTGGAAAATTTCTCTTATGTTTTTTATGTTTTTTATTTGACACTGGAAAAAAATCAATATGTTGGAATTTTCTGTAGAAGTTTCTTCTTGATGCATATATCATAATCAATGTTATTTATAATTATGTATTGGAAGATGTCTGACATTGTGTTTTATTGTAACATTCATGAAAATATTATGTTTCAAAGTTTTATTTGTTACAATTTTATTTTGTATATGAATTGAAGTTGTCAATAAAAACTACTCAATACAAAAAAAAATTGCTAGTGAGGTTTCAAAATGGCGCCGTTGGTAGAATATAGGAAGAAAAAAATCATGATTTCAGTTTATAACACATCGATTTTTGTTTTCTTCTTTCATTTAGGTGCATTATTTTGCCTCTTGAAAATGGTTGTCATAATATTCAACTTCATGAACTGATCAAGCTAGATCAAACTAGAAGAGAGTACACGACTTTAAGTTGATATCGATTTCTATAATCCTAAACAAAAGTGTATACAGCTGGCTATTGAGAATACCTCGGATCGTACATACACTCTATTTTGTTCTAACGATACGGATGGGGTAATTGATGGAGGCATGGCCCCCTTTCCTTTGAAAATAACAAAAGGGCATCCAGCGAAGATCAATAAAGTTGCCACTTACTAACAATGTAAACGAGTGACTTGAAAGGGAAGGATGTACGGATGAATTCACCCTTTGTCAGTTTGGTTTAACACCAAAGAGTGATAAACACCGTGACATAGGCATAATCATGCTAATGAAGACTAATATGTGTTATTTACGATGTACAAAGTATATGAAGCATGTTTTATCCATATAATCTCATTATATGAATATTCGAAAAATCTAAGGTTTCCCGATTGATTTTATTCTGACGCATGTTATCGTGGTTTGGTTTGACCTGCATATAAAAAATGTGATGCGATAGGAATCCAGAGCATGGAGTAAATATGCATTCCATGGATATATTATTCGAGAAGATAGAGGGAATGAAAAGCAGAATATATTAAAATAAAATATCTATGTTTATGTCTGCAAACAGGCCTATAATGCTTTTCACGGAACAAAATTGATGTAAGCCGGGTAATAAATAAGTAGAGCGCCTTGATCACAATGTTTAGTGGATATTATATGAATTATTAATCATTATCATCATGCGGCTCGTTTTATTTTTTTTAATTGCTTGTTAGAAGGGTGCGAGAAAAACGGCATAAAGCATATTGTGATTCCATATATACGTCCATTCGGTTATTTGTTTTATTTTTAGCCGTACTCCATAGACCATAACAGACGCTCAATTTGGATAAAGATATGAGATAAGATAAAGCAATCAGTACATGAATTAATTAATAAAGACAATATATTGATTAATTAATTAGAGATTATATGTATCAGTCAATATGAGCTGGAATATGATATTTAGGCAGGCGAGAATGGCCTTTCTATGTATCTCTTTTTAAGCACGCTCTTCCTCTTACAGTTCTCTAATTAACTCGTTATATTTGTATTTTCATCGGAGCTCTTATGGATTGTTGGCTACAAGGAAAAAGGAAGGGGAGAAATACAACATAAGAATTATTTTAATATATCGAAATTCTGTAAAGGTGAATGTACCGGGTGAGAAATTATATACACTTGCGACATTTTAGAATTTTACTTTGGCAATGCAGGTTATCATTTTCAGAGTCCTTTTCCATCTTGACGAAATTGTATATTAAAACAAAGTGAACGCAGGAAATAATAATTTCCAAAAGGAAAGTTCCTTAAATGTAATCAAATCATATTGTCCGAAAATTTGACAGTGAGTGTGGCGAATCAAATAGGGGGGGGGGGGGTGGGGGTTAGACGATGGAATATAATTCATATGCACTAGAATTAGAAAAAAGGGGTATAAAATAGTAATGGTGTAACTTGGGTTGCGATTTCATTGCTGACCTCTATTTCCTCCCCCCTTTGCTTGTCAGAAAAAAAGTAAAGAAAAAGTAGCGCATTTATAGTCCCCTCCACCGAGAATTCCTTGGTTCACCGCCGATCTCTAACAAACAGATTACCAGCAAAACCGAAAATGTCTTTCTGGTCACACTCATTTTTTTCCATTTTAAATTGTCCAACATATACTTATGTTATTCTTTCTTGCATTTTTCCATGCATTACTAATCATTTGTTGATCATTAAATCCTTTGCACATAAATGTCAAGAAAATAACCACACACGTTCTAAACTAGTGAAATAAACTGAGAATTGAGTAAATCCACAATAAATAAAACGGATTGCAGGGACTTATTGTATATTCTTGGATAATGAAAGAAAGGCAGAATGTCTTGTTTATAATACAAATTTAATTACTAGAATCATGTGATACATAATATTCATTTTTTTACACAAATACATGGCAACGTCTCCTTTGGATTTTGAATTAAGGATATAATATGGAGTTTTTTGTTGAACATTTCTAGACGACGTAAAATCTAGACATCATTTGAAATTGATTATGTGCCGAATATGCCGGGCACCTATCCTAAAATAGGTTCTATTTTTATTATGGGTTGGGCTTGGAGGGCCGGGTTTGGACATATTTCTGTGATGACGAGATAATACTAAGAAGGGAAAAAATAGAGAGAGGGCCGGGGGCACGGAACAAGAAATGAAGAAGAGAGGGAGAGCATAACCCACTTGTCTGCGCAGTGTTGTAGTACATTTTTTTTTCGATTAAAAGCGCCTCGTATGAAATAGAACCCTACCCCCCCTGCGTAAGCTACTGATTGAAAAGAAGGGAAAAAGTAAAGGGAAAATAGAGGAGAGTAGAGGTTGACTGGAGGTAAGGGGATTAGAGAGGGTAGAGGGGATGGCATTCAGCGAAACTGATTCTTCTTTCGGGCTGCGCCAAACAAACATGACAATAGCAATATTTTTCAATCGAATTAAACTAAATTCTTTTATTCTTTACATGTAAATATTCAAATGTTTACATAATATCAATCATAACAATTATAAACATTACTATCACCACTAACAATGATAATAACAAATAATAAAAGAAAATATAACAATCGGATAATAAAAATAATAATAATGATTTTGACAATAATAACAATGATCAAGATTATGAATATAATAATGATAAGACAAAGAAAAAGATAACATAAAAAAAGCAGACGAAACAGAAAAAAAAGATGAAAGGAGAAGATAATGGTGATCATGGGGGATGGGGTGGGCTAACTTAAATAATTGGATGATAAATGATAAATAATCTTCAAAATAATTGTCGTATACCACCTTGCAAACTTTTGGATTGGTAAGAACTGCTCCCTATCGAGAAGATTATGATTTCTTGTTCAGAAAATATTACTTGTATGCATATAAAGATATTTTGAAGATTCATGTTTTGGCGGACATACTTTTAAAAAGAAATATCATATTCTTCATTTTTTTCATTTTGCAAGAAGAGAAAAACAGAGAGAGAACAAAATAAAGCAAAATAGGATGACGGGAGTAAAAGAATGAGAATAGGTAAGAGAAGATAAGACGACGAAGAAAAAAAAAACGAAAAGGAAGAAGCACAAGCAAAATCATAACAAGAATAAATAGAAGGGAAATAGAAAAAGAAAACTTAGGAGATGGAGGAGGTGTAGGATTGCACAATTATCAGTGAAGAAGAAGGAGGAGGAGAAAAGGAAAAGGGAGCATTATAAAAAAGAAAAAGGAAAAAAGGAGGATTTCATTTGCAAGAGGAAACAAAGCAAGACTATATCAAGGGAGAAGGGGGGTCTATAAATAGGAAGTATAAGAACAAAAAGATGAGACACAGATCGAACAGAAGAAGAAAGGAAATGAGGATGATAAGATAAGAAGAATATCGAAAAAGAAGAATATGAGAAGAAAAGAAATGAGAATAATAATTTTAATAATAAGATCGCAAAAGAAGAAAAGGAAGAAGAAAGGAAGGGAGAATGATAATATTATGATAATAGTAATATGCAAAAAGAAAAAGTCCAAGAAGAACTTCAAAACCCACATCACAAACAATACATTCTCAAAGAAGTCACTTTGTGCGGACATAATTATAGTTCTTGAGCGACAGGTGAGCTCTGAACTCCGTGCAGCCAAAACAGGAAATGAACTACGCATGCGCGAAAACTATCGATCGATCAATTCACTCATCGTGGATCGCACACACGCTTTTGTAATCAACGATCCAGCTCGCGCGCACGGAACAATGGAGCTGTTCGAACTTGACATGGTCGGCTGATTAATCTCGTTTGGGGTGTTAGAACCTATTCTACTATGCCGTCGCGAACGGGTTAAAAGAGTATATTTCTGAAAAAAAATATGTAGAAAAAAATTGAAAACAGGTAGGTTTCTTTTTTGTACCCAATCTTATGTTAACATGATTTACTTTCTCATGAGATTATTGCAATAAGTGAGAAAAATACATGATTTTTTTCGGAATGGTCAAAAGTGGATCTAACCCTTTTTTGGCAACCAAGCTTAACTGGCATTCATGTTTTTATGTAATGTTGAGTCATGATTGAGGATATTTCGTTTTCGTCTATTTTGTTTCATATTACTCTCTTCCTCCCCCCTCCCCTCTCTCCCTCTCTCTCATACACACTCTCTCAATCTCTGCTCCTTTCTCCCCGGATGCCTATCCCTCTATCAGATGCATTTCTTTGATCATCTTCAAATTTGGCATGAAGGTTGAGTATTTTTATTTTTTTTTAAATCATATTTATTTCTTCCTCATATCACATTTAAAAAAAAAATATATATATATAACATGACATCATTAAAACTTAATTGTTTCAAGTTAACACATTAACATTTTAACATGGTGAGAAAAGGAATATATATGAATTTCAAATGTAAACTTAAAATTAATCTGCTCACATTTCTTTAACAACTTATAATCACGAAGGGATAAATACAGAACAGAATCCGGGTACAACAGCAAAAATCTAAATTACGGAAATAAACTTATAATCTGTATATAAAACTCAAAATTCTCCATACTCTTCAATCAAACTGATTAATGAGGAAGTTATATTAATAAAAAAACATACACACAACTTAAAGCCAGACCCTTAGCTACACTTAACCCCCCTACCCCCATAAACTACAAATAAAGAATAATAATAATGGTAATAAAGAAAAAAAAAACCTAAGTGGTGGAAGACTGTGAGGCTGATTCGTCAAAGTGCTCCCATTTTCTTAAATGAAATGCCAAGGTTCCCCTTTCCGTTGCAAGCCGTTTCTCTTCTTTTCTATTTTCAATTAATTTATCTCTAATTTCCTTTACATTTATGGTACTACTATGGTACTAATATGGTACTAGCATACTAGTAGTATGGTACTAGTATAGCGAAGCCGCCTATCGATTTGGGTTTGGGTGGAGACTTCGTTGCCATGGTAACAAGAGTTTTTTGAGGAAATAGCAGAGATGTCCTTATGAGCGCTCTACCAGCTGCATTTCTTCTCCGATCATCTTTAAATGTGGCATGAAGGTCCATTAAGCAAAGCTGCCTATTGATTTTGGTGTGGGTGGAGACATCGTTGCCATGGAAACAATATTTTTTGGGAAATAGCAGAGATTTCCTTGTAAGTGCTCTACTGGCTGCATTTCTTCTCCAATTATATTCAAATCTGTCATGAAGGTCCATTATGGTAAAGCAAAGCCGCCTAATGATTTTCGAGTGGGTGGAGACATGGTTGCCACAGTGACCATATTTTTTTGGAAAATTTGGTAAAACCTGTAATTTCTGCTTTTTTTCCAGTTTGTCATAACATTTGGCACACAGAAGCAATATTAGAAGGTGAAGCGAAGATGCCTATCATTTTTGGTTGGGGGTCTTAGGGTTAGGTTTACAAAATGTATCCAGATTACTCTAAAATTGTATTCCCCAAGAAAAGACTAGGTTCTGCAGAGTCACGCTGCTGCGACATATTATTGTCATCAAATTTGGTACCCACAGGCAAAATGTGGGCAGGGTCATTGTCGCCATGATAATTGTATTTATTTGTCAAATTTCTGTGTGAGCTCTATATAGGCCTATCGGAATGGCGGATGACTCGGTGGATTGGCGGGGGATACATGACTAAGCTCGGCCGCGCGATCTATCCGCCGAACATCTCTAGTTTCACATGTTCAAAGAGGAATCAATCGTTGTATTACGGAAAAACGAGGATAAAATTAGAAATGTTCATAATTATTTCACATAAAGAAATACAAAAGAAACAGTGAATGGATGACGTCATCAGTCTTCTCATTTGCATCCTGATCATAAATGTGCATATAACTGTTTTGTAAAATTATGCAAAACTTTAAAATGTTATGACTTTCTTATTTTACATCCGATTTGATGACATTTTCAGTATTTTGCTCGTTGGATTTTCTCTTTTTATTCAAATCAACTTTTTGTTGGGAGAACTTGCCCATGGATTAACAACTAAATAGTGCATTGGATATTTATTGCTGCATCTTATTTCACTGTAGGAGAGAAATATATCATTCACACACGCATGAAAAAAATGAAACAGGAAATGAGGGTGGGGATGTGTCATCATCAGCCAACCTAATGAATATTCATGACGACGTGTATATTTTCACGAAATATTGCTAAACGTTAAAATTAGTTAACTTTGTTATTTGCTACCAGATTTTGATGACATTTTCAGCATTTAACTCTGTGAATTTTACTCTATTTTCTTAAATTTCTTTTAGCAGGGAGTATTCTTTAAGTAATGTTTTTGTTTATGTTCTTCAAATTGTGTATAATTATGTATTGTACTACTTTGTTTTGTTTTTTTTTTGTTCTGAGCAAGAATATTGAAAGCTGCCAATGACGTTCTAACAAATTCATTTATTCATCCATGGGCATGCCCTACATTTTTTAGGAATCACGGTAAATATTGTTAATGGGAATATGACGTACATAACTAAGTGAGATTATTTTGTCCCTTATCCAATTTTACGTGGGAGAAACATACCTTCATTTTTAGCGATTTTTTTTTTGGGGGGGGAAATGTGCCCCCCCCCCCTTTGAAAATCCTGGATAATGATCTGGATCCGTCAATGCTAGAGGGAATTATCATGCCTTATGTCTAAATCTTAAAAAAAATGTTTGGGCACTGATTGCAATCAAGGGTTCCGTGACGTTACACTGAATGATATCATTGGAATTATTCACCCCTGTTTTCATGAAAGCGTAACCAAGAGAGAGAAAATCAGAATTTGAAGGTAAAGTCCACCTTAGAAAAATGTTGATTTGAATCAATTAAGAAAAATCAGACTGGCACAATGCTGAAAATTTCATCAAAATCGGATGTAAAATAAGAAAGTTATGACATTGCAAAGTTTCGCTTATTTTTAACAAAATAGTTATATGACCGAGCCAGTTACGGCTTATGTCGAAAGGGTGGGTGCTGTCGCGTTAGGGTGCGTCAACGCGAACGCGAAGATTCGTCCAAAGCCCCCCCAGTTTGACCGAAAGGGTGCGTTGGGAGCGTTAGGGCGCGTCAGTGTCGACAACGCCCCCAAATGGCACAACCGGGGGGGCTTTTCCCGAACCTTCGCGTTCAGTACATTTTTATTTTACAAATCCATGAATCGTCTTGAACGAGGTTCGCTGACTAATTAGGCCACGCCCACTCCCAAAGTTTTGATCAAAATGTAAAGTTTGTTTGATGTTTTCGCCGCGACGATTCGAAATGAAACGAAGAATTTAGCAGAAGTGAAGGTCACCGGAGAGGTGAATGAGGATTTTACCGTAATTAAAACCATTCAAAATGACGTTCATATTATATGTAAGGTGATGAATAATTTGTGGTGCGTAATTATCAATTGAATTACAAGAAAAGATAATCTTCTGGCAGGAACCCTGTCGATACGATCGACAAACTTGACAGTACATAATCCAGTCTAGTCCCATACCCGTGTTTCTGTGTCTGCAGAACTAAGTATCTGACTGAGCCTGAGGTCCACACAACGACCCATCGCGACCCTGTCCATACACGTTTTTATGATCCACACAGGGCTGTAATTTTGCAAAGAGAAATCTTTATATTGTTTTACCTTTATGACATTCGGCATTATCGTGATATAGGGAACCACCGTTCACTTCATACAGCAGCGCTTTATTCAGTCACACGCACTACCCTATTTCCACCTCCATTCACTTTGTACACAAGTGCGCGTACACAAATCTACGAGTGGTTCCCAAAACCACGATTTGGCCTGACATTCTATATTAAAAATCATAATTTTTCTTTTCCTTTGGTTTTTGTATTAATTTTGTTGCTCGGTGTGGTCGGGGATATCCTCGATTACCAGCGTGTGCAATAGATGTACACAAATCCAATGTGGCCATCCCAATTCTGTCTGTGTTACAGTCATTGGAATTGGACAGGAGCTAAATCACATATTGATAGTGTGAGTGATAAATTGGATATTCTCAACTTATTTAGCATATAGGCTTAGCGAACACAAGTCAAACGAAATGGAGGCACTCGACAGCAGGCGAGGATTCAGGGGGGAGTTATGTGGCAGAGGTGCGTTCACACCCAATCAAAATCTAGATATTATAAGTTTTAAATGGTGCACCCGTGGCAGTAGACCAAAAGCTTCGGTCCCTGTTTTGCTGGTTGTTCAGCTGAACTCCGTTGGCTTCACTCACCAAATACAGAGACCGAAGTTCTAGCGCGATCTGTACAGGGGACTCAATGGCCATATGTTTACGTACTTAAGATCGGATAAAAAGGGGAAGTGAATTTGCGCGACAGCCGAGGTATTAAAAAAGTCACTGTTTTGTTCCTTATAACTTCAATTTTCTCCGTTTTGGGGAATTATTGCCAAGAGGGAATATAAATTTGCATTTTGGTCGCGTTAATTTTCAAAATTGTTATTCATTAAAGACAAAATTGAAGAGCCCCGACAGGGGGATTTTGCATTGTAAGTCCCCTAATGGTGGCTGCACAATAGCAAGCCGTCTGTGTATGAGAAATAAAAAAAAATGTTTAAAAACTCCTCGAAACAGACAGCTGCCAGCTGTCTAGCTATCGTGCAGCCACCATTATGGGACTTACAATGCGAAATCCCCCAGTCGGGGCTCTTCAATTTTTCAATTTTATTTTTCATTTTTATCGTACCACATAAAGTTAGAGTCTAGATCTAGTCAAACCTAACCTTAAATAGCACGTAAAGGTACTTAAAGGTCCATTCATTAAAACAAAAATAAAGGGGAATATGCAATGGATCTCATCAAGCCCAAGTATTTTTTTGCCTTTGAATCTCATAATAAAGTACTATTGAACAAAGTCCAGTAAATTAAACCAGCAAGGTATCCATGTGCTATTGGGTTAGAAAAAACTTTTATTTTAATTCAAAAATATATTAATGACAAAAATGTTTTATTATTTGTATGATTAATATGTTAATGACTGTCTTGCTTATAATCAAGTGGAAATTATATGAATTAACAAGAATTAATTGTTGACCGATTGTTGGTCGATTCTAGAAATTTCAGGATAATACAACAAGAAAGAAAAATGATTGGTATATTTGAATCATTCCCCTTTATAAAATGTCAACAATATTCATAGAAAGTGCAATATTTTTCAATGATCACTGTGTCAATCTACATATTTCTTTGTTATATCAATGTAATATTAATGTTCTAATTTCAGACTGGAACTAGAGAGCTTGGCTCTGACTGGTCTACTACAGCAGGGAATGTGCCAGGGGCCAATCTGATGAACAAGTGGCAGAAGATTTGGCAATGGGTGAAGAAACACTGAGATTGAAATGCAACCACAGGTAACATGTAGACTAGTAAAATGCTATAATGACAAAAAATGAAGGATATTGTTTAGGTTGCAGAATGTTAAATCATTAAAACCCACATCAATGATAATTAAATCGCACTGTACCAGATTTTAAAGTCAGTTTGTAATGTAGACATTACATAGACATGAAAGACCATGACCATGCAAAAAATCATCCAGATGGTCATTTTTGTACATGGTTTTGGAAAACAGTGCGGGAGCTGAAAAACATAAAAATTACCATTTGGTCATGATTTTTTGCATGGTCGCTCACTTTAAAAACTCTACAGTTAACATGCGACCCCAGCCCCCCCCCCCCTTCTGTTTGCGTAGCCCCTACTCACACCCCTCAATCCATTTTTCACTACTTGCTCATGTGTATGTACATACAAGCTACATTACGAGGAATAATTTCTCTAAGTTTCTCAGCCAGAGCATATGTCATTTACTATTTTTATTTTTGATTAACATAATAAAAGCTTGAACCCTTTGTTTACCCCCTTCTATATGAATTCTGGTAATCAAAAGATGTTTTATTTCCTGTTTTTAGACATGTACATATACATGTGAGAAGAAATACAAGATTGTGGCAAATATTTTAATTAGTTCAATACTCTTTTCCTTCAGGTGGAGGCTTCACCCAAACTTTTCAGACGGATGCGAGATACAAAGTTACCCAAGTATAAATGGTTGAAGGTTTTGGAGAGCCAGACAAGAAGGCAGGAAATGTGATGTCACTTGTAAGTTAAAACACTCTTAAGTATGACTGCCTCACTTTGGCGAAGAAAGTAGTCACATTAAAAAAAATTAAATTGCCAGTACTGTTCTCTTCTTTATTTGGTCTTCTAGCAGTCAATATTTGAAAACAGTGACATCTATAAGTCTATAAGATAATAAGTGCTTAGATGCTTAAATGATTAATGATGATATTTCTTGGACAGTTGTAAAACATCCAATATCAATCAATGCTAGATGCTGTGACTTGCTTTCTATTGCCAAAGTAGTAAATGAATGTTCCATTGTTCTGCATTCCTATTAGACCCCCCACACACCATCACCCTCTGCTTTGTCAGCTAGGAACACTGCAAAATTACCCAAAAAGAACACAATTTTTTTTATATCTCTTGTAGGCATGTATAAATCAGATAAATTTAATGACTACAAAAGCAGTCATTAAAACCTCACTTATTAAAATGATCTTGGTAGGGGGGGGTGGCTCAGGATCTTGCCTGTAGATTGTGCACTCACTTCAGAAATCAGCAGGTTGGTTCTGAATCACGAAATAAAAAACAAATGTGATAATTTTGGATTTTGACTCCCTTTATTTTGTCATTAAAGTCATTAAAATCAATTATGTATACATGTACATTTTGATTTTTTTCTTATGCATTTTTTTTGGTTGTTTAACCCTAAGAAGACGGGGGGGGCTCAATATTTTTCGCGATAAATCAGCTGCCCAAAGTTTTTTTAATGTGTCGCTCGCTGACTTTTTACTTTCAAGACTCTCGCGCAACTTTTGAGACCAAAATTGTGACCCCCAGGTACGCGTTTCCGAAATTACGCAACATTTCGTAAGTGCATGCAGACCCAAAATTGCTCAAAAACATGAATTTGTGTACAAATCCAATGCAAATAGTGTTTTTAGCCAAAATTCATAAAATGTATCATTATTTTTCCTTTTACTGCTTAAAATCATTTAATTTTATCTTGTCTATGGTAAAAATAAAGTCCCCGAAAATTTCCATTGAAAACACAATGAAAAGCAAAAAGTCATAAAACACAGAAATACATAAGAAATTTAGAAAACAATAGAATACATAAGAAAATAAATGTGATGTGTACATTTTTGAAAAATAAATTTGATCAGATGCCTATCTAGAGTATGTGAAACAAAAATGAGCATTTTAGGGGCTTTATTTTATTAATAAGCCAGTTCGTAGTTCCTTCCTGCGCATGATCAAAAGATTCTATGCATGATCAGAAGAAGGTCAGTTGTACTAAAGTGACATGGTGCTTTAAAATCTAATGAGATAAGCACCAACTTTGATGTCTTGATTATTCATATATTCTTTTGAATTGTTATTTTCATTTTCATCCACAAAAAACAACAATGCTTCCACGAACGACTGGTATTTCACAGTTTGCAAAGTACATTGTGCAACATGCTAAGATATGCATTCAAAGTAAGAATGCAACAAATGCCTTCATTACGTGTTCATTTGTGTGCTATTCTAGTCACCTGGTCTATTCAATTTCTTCATCCTGCAATGTAAGGCAAGCTTACGTAATATCTTGCTTTGAAATCTGCCTATCATGATGAAAGAAATGAAAGGTCATTTGACCAAAATTTCCACGAAGTAACTACGAACTGGTCTATTAGAGCAAACTTATGATTTTACGCATAAATTTTCATAATCAATGAGCAGTGAGATTTTTCGCAGAATTTTAACAGCGATAATTAAATTAGGAATAAATGACTTTGGTATCAATAATCATGGAAATTAATATCTTTATTAATAAAATATCACATGCTCTATAAATTAATTCCATTTCAGTTACTTCAATAAACATGAACAGCAGCAGGAGCAACAACAGCATCAGCAGCAGAAACCTCAACTGCAATAAGAGATGCAGCAACCGCACCGACAACATCAAGAGCAACAGCAAAAATACCTACATGTATTACAGCAGAAATGCAACAATCACATTGGCAACATCAACAGCAGCAGGAGCTCCAACAACCATGCAGGGAACATCGCGCGCAACATGAATAACTTCATCAAGAGATGCAACAACCACAGTGGTAAACATCAACAGCAGTAGCGACAACGACAGTAGAAACAAAGCCAATGTCAAGGATTAAGCAATCATACAGGAAACAACACAAGCGGCAACATCAATAAATGCATCAGGGGATGCAACAGCCATACTTGTAAACAGCAGCAGTAGCAGCGATGACAAGAGCAACCACGCAGGCAACACCTTGAGCAACATCAGTAGCAATGCACCAGCAATGAAACAATCACACCAACAACACCAAGAGCAGCAGCAAAAAGAAAATAAATTCCAGCAACCATGATGACAACAGCAGCGGCAACACCAACAACACTAATGAATGTTGAAAAACTTGTACAAAAGTCAATGACACCACAGTTTTTTTTTAGAATTTATTGGACATTATTGATTAAAAAATGCACAATGATTTATTCAGGTTGAAGAAAATTATGTGTGAAAAAATTGTGTACATTTGAAGATGTTTCCTGTGTATTGAATAATTTTTATGAAAATATAGTTTTATAGATGAAAATATGATTCTTGAAATGTCTACTTTTTATTTGTCATTGACTAAAGATAAATACATTTTCTTTGAATTTTCTTAATGAAATGAAAAAAAAGGAATTTATTCAAATGTTATCATTATTATCATCGTTCTTATCTTTATTATTATTATTATCACTATCATTATTATTATTATTGATATTATTATTATCATTATTATTCTTATCATTATTGTTATTATCATTATTGTTATTATTATCGTCATTAAGTATTATTTTTCTCATTATTATTATAATTATCATTATCATTATTTTTTTATTATTATTATGATCAATAGGACTATTAACATGTTAGTATTTGGATTATTTATTATAATTATTGTAATTAAAATCATTCCTTCATTTTTGTCTCACCTGCGAAGCAAAATGAGACTATAGGCGCCGCTTTTCCGACGGCGACGGCGGCGTCAACATCAAATCTTAACCTGAGGTTAAGTTTTTGAAATGATGTCATAACTTAGAAAATATATGGACCTAGTTCATGAAACTTAGACATAAGGTTAATCAAGTATTACTGAACATCCTATTACAGTTTCATGTCACATGACCAAGGTCAAAGGTCATTTAGGGTCAATGAACTTAGACCATGTTGGAAGAATCAACATCGAAATCTTAACCTGAGGTTAAGTTTTTGACATGTCATCATAACTAAGAAAATATATGGACCTAGTTCATGAATCTTGGACATAAGGTTAATCAAGTATCACTGAACATCCTGCATGAGTTTCACGTCACATGACCAAGGTCAAAGGTCATTTAGGGTCAATGAACTTTGGCCGAATTGGGTGTATCTGTTGAATTACCATCATAACTTTGAAAGTTTATGGATCTGATTCATGAAACTTGTACATAAGAGTAATCAAGTATCACTGAACATCCTGTTCGAGTTTCAGGTCACATGATCAAGGTCAAAGGTCATGTAAGGTCTATGAACTTTGGCCATGTTGGGTTTTTTTTTGTTGAATAACCATCATATCTCTGTAAGTTTATTGGTCTAGTTCATAAAAAGTGGACATAAGAGTAACCATGTATCACTGAACACCTTGTGCGAGTTAGAGTAGTATTCAAAGTCAGAACTGCTGCTATATTGAACCGCGTGATGCCGGTGAGACTGCCAGAGGCATTCCACTTGTTTTCTTTTATTCTTCTTTTTCTTCCTCTTCTTATTCCTCCTCTTCTTATCATTATTATTATTTTTATTATTATTATTATCATTAAGCATATTTTATCATTATTATAATTATTATAATTATTATAATTATTATTTCTATTTTTATGATCCATAGAAGGAGCATGCTATTATTTAGATTATTATTATTGTAATTAAAATAATTCCTTCGTTTTTTATTTTCTTCTTTCTCCTCCTTTTGTTCTTCCTCGAACTTCTTCATCTTTTTCTTCTTCTTTTTCTTCTTCTCCTCTTCTTCTTCCTCTTATTATTATTCTTATTCTTCCGCTTCTACTTTTTCATCTCCTTCTGCTTCTTCTTCTTCTTCTTCCTCTTATTATTATTATTGTAATTAAAATGATTCCTTCGGTTTTTTGTCTCGCCTGCGTAGCGGAGCGAGACATAGGTATCACTATTTCCGGTGTCGGCGTCGTCGTCGTCAACAATTGTGTTGTACACCCAATAACTTTCTACAGCTTCGAGGTGGGATCACCAAATTCATACCAGAGGTCCATCTCGTGAAAGCACAGGTCAAGTTCGAATATGAGTTGAATTTGAATAAGGTCAAAGGTCAATGAACTTTCCATGACTGGCACTGTGCTATGTTGTACACCCAATAACTTTCTACAGCTAGCTTCGAGGTGGGATTGCCAAATTCATACAAGAGGTCCATCTTTTGAAGGTGCAGGTCAAGTTCGAATGTGAGTTGAATTTGATTAAGGTCAAAGGTCAATGAAAATTTTACTTCAGAACTCAGTACTCTCTATAATTGAACCAGATTTTGTATTTTACTTGTTTATTCTTTAAAAGCTTTTGTTGTTATTTATTTAATGAGCTATAGTTCTTGACACCATTTATAATATTCACACAAATTTGCCAAAGGTACAATAGAAAAGCTGTCAAAGTTTTCACTCACATTGTTATGAATTACATTCTTTTTCACTAACATTAATTTCCTTACTTCCATGGAAGTCATTATACATGTAGCTTCATAGTATTAACAGCATTCTTAGTGTTATCTCATTTCCTAGGGATAAAGTAGGCCTATAGCATTATTGCATATGTAAACTGTCAGAACCACAATTCACCCCCTAAACTGCTGACAGCCTCGGAAGTCATACAGCATAGTTTTGACATACATTCTCTTCATGACTGCAATATGCAGGCGAGACAACGCTTGGCGTTTGCCTTGTCTTCTACTTTTTCTTCTTCCTCTGCATCCCTCTTCCTCTCCTTCATATTATTATAATTACTATCATTATAATTATTACTAAATTTGTATTTTCATAATTGTTGTCTGTGATATTTTTTTGTTATTGTTGTTCTTCATCATTATCGTATACTCCTTTTTCTTCTACATCATTTTCTTCTTCTACTACTACTACCTCTTCTTTTTCTTCTTCTTCTTCGTCTCCTTCATATTGTAATTATTTTTTTACTATCATTATTAATCATTGTTGTTGGTGATATTATTTTTCTTGTAATTGTTGTTGTTTTTCATCATCATTATCTTATTCTCCTCCTCCTCCTTCCGCTTCTTTTTCTTCTTATTGTTATTGTAATTATCATTATAATTATTAATATTACCATTATTATTATTATCATTATTATTGTAATTATTATTATTGTTAGTATTATTACTATTATTATTATTATTAAAAACAAAATAAAACGCACCCTTTCGGCACTTCCGGGGGGGGGGCTTTGGACGAATGGATGCGTTCCAGTGAACGCGACGTGACGTAACGCTCCAAGCGCACCCTTTCGGCCAAGCCGGGGGGGCTTTGGACGAATCTTCGCGTTCGCGTTGACGCACCCTAACGCGACAGCACCCACCCTTTCGAAATAAGCCGCCAGTTACATCCAAATGAGAGAGTCGATGATATCACTCACTCGATATTTCGTTTGTTTTATCGTGCAATATATATAGGGGAAGGCGGGGTAAGTTGAGCATAGGGGCAAGTTGAGCCACCAGCCCCAGGCCAATAATGAATGAGTCAGACATTGTGGTGGTGTCATGTATTGATGACCCATAGTATAACCCCTAACCCCACCATATTGTTTTCAACTTTGAAACAAAAATTTGTTTTTTAGAGGGAAAAATATGAATTTCAGCCTAAAAAGTAAAAAAGAGTGTGAAATAGATAAGTGCTTTATAAACACACACGTCTTTAAATATAATAAAGACATGACAACAACATTATTAGTCCAGGTATGGATCTTCATTCTTGTCATAGTCTTTTATATGATGGATGCATAATAAATGTGTGGATATAAAATTATCGCACTAAGTTCGGACTGGGGTAAGTTGAGCCAAACAGCATGGGGCAAGTTGAGCCATGGTATTTCCTATGGTAATGTATCTTAAAAAACAAACAAACCATAAAAATCGATTGAAATGCTGGCTGAAAGGAGCAAATTTACATGACTGCTCTTTTCCTTTTAAAGGATGTTAGTATTTATAGAGAATAGCAAGTGAAAAGACTTTAAACAAAAAATTGACATGCTGGTTCTCCCCTCATACATTTTGTACATAGTTTTTGTGGCTCAACTTACCCCAGAAGGTGGCTCAAACTTACCCCATATATGGGGCAAGTTGAGCCATTTGACATCGTTTTTTTCAAAGGTCACGATGATTTTCAGTGTGGGGATAGAAAGTTATATAT
The DNA here is from genome assembly GCF_018143015.1 of Lytechinus variegatus. NCBI lineage: Eukaryota > Metazoa > Echinodermata > Echinoidea > Temnopleuroida > Toxopneustidae > Lytechinus > Lytechinus variegatus. The sequence goes on from NC_054748.1 coordinate 37,287,685, forward strand.
AGGTGGAAAATATTTCAGAAGAATTAAATTTCAAGGCAAGGTACTTATTTCGACAAGATTATTAATCATATCAATTCTAACATGCAAAAAGCAAAAACTGTCACAACTTACCCCGCCTTCCCCTACAATATTATACAATATTTCAATTTTTACAAATTTGACGATTAGGACCTCCTTGCCTGAAGCACAACATGATAAAATAATGGAATTCCATGTGTTCAGGGAGGAATGAAACTTCATTTCACATGACCATGACGAGCAAATAAAAATATATCATATTTCATATAATAAATACAAAAGAAATAGTGAGTGATGTCATCAGTTCCTTCATTTGCACACCGAACGAGATGTGCATATAACTGTTTTGTGAAATGAAGCGAAAATTTAAACTGTCATAACTTTCTTATTTTACACCGATTTTGAAATTTTCAGTGTTATGCTTGTTGAATTTTTCTCTTCTTGTCTCGCCCACCAGAGGTGAAGGCGAGACTTAGGGATCCAAATGTCGTCCGTCCGTCACAAACCTGTAATGACACATAACTCCACAACCATAAGTCGCTTTTCAACCAAACTTGAATGGTGGATGGACTTGGGGGACCTGCATGTTATGCTGCAGTCAGAGGTCACATGGTAAGGTCAAAGGTCATTTTCAGGTCAACGTTAAAGTTTACATGCAAGACTCTCTTATGACACCTAACTCCACAACTGTAAGTCGCTTTTCAACCAAACTTGGATGGTAGATGGACTTTGGGGACTTGCATGTTATGCTGCAGTCTGAGGTCATATGGTAAGGTCAAAGGTCATTTTCAGGTCAACGTTAAAGTTTACATGCAAGACTCTTAACTCTGCAACCATAAGTCGCTTTTCAACCAAACTTGGATGGTAGATGTACTTGGGGGACCTGCATGTTATGCTGCAGTCGGAGGTCACATGGTAAGGTCAAAGGTCATTTTCAGGTCAACGTTAAAGTTTACATGCAAGACTCTTAACTCCGCAACCGTAAGTCGCTTTTCAACCAAACTTGGATGGTAGATGGACTTGGGGGACCTGCATGTTATGCTGCAGTCGGAGGTCACATGGTAAGGTCATTTTCAGGTCAATGTTAAAGTTTACATGCAAGACTCTCTTATGACACCTAACTCCACAACTGTAAGTCGCTTTTCAACCAAACTTGGATGGTAGATGGACTTAGGGGACCTGCATGTTATGCTGCAGTCTGAGGTCATATGGTAAGGTCAAAGGTCATTTTCAGGTCAACGTTAAAGTTTACATGCAAGACTCTCTTATGACACCTAACTCCGCAACCGTATGTCGCTTTTCAACCAAACTTGGATGGTAGATGGACTTGGGGAACCTGCATGTTATGCTGCAGTCGGAGGTCACATGGTAAGGTCAAAGGTCATTTTCAGGTCAACGTTAAAGTTTACATGCAAGACTCTTAACTCTGCAACCGTAAGTCGCTTTTCAACCAAACTTGGATGGTAGATGGACTTGGGGGACCTGCATGTTATGCTGCAGTCGGAGGTCACATGATAAGGTCATTTTCAGGTCAACGTTAAAGTTTACATGCAAGACTCTCTTATGACACCTAAATCCACAACTGTAAGTCGCTTTTCAACCAAACTTGGATGGTAGATGGACTTGGGGGACCTGCATGTTATGCTGCAGTCTGAGGTCATATGGTAAGGTCAAAGGTCATTTTCAGGTCAACGTTAAAGTTTACATGCAAGACTCTCTTATGACACCTAACTCCGCAACCGTATGTCGCTTTTCAACAAACTTGGATGGTAGATGGACTTGGGGGACGTGCATGTTATGCTGCAGTCGGAGGTCACATGATAAGGTAATTTTCAGGTCAACGTTAAAGTTTACGTGCAAGGCTCTTATGACAAGTGTTATTCCATCTATATGTTATTCCTTCGATATAATCCACTTGCGTGCCCTCACAAATCATGATATTTCTGGTTATTTTCATAAGTGGGCGAGAAACAAAATTGCTTTTTGCCTTGTTATTCAAATCAAGTTTTTGTTGGGGTGGACTTGTCCTTTAAAATACCAATGTGAGTTCAATTGACGTTAATCTTAACGTTGCTCTTATAGCCAATAACATTATAAAGCAAATCCCCCCCCCCCTCTCTCTCTCTTTTTTCTCCTTTTTTGTATTTATAGATATTCTTTCCTTTAAAAAAGATTCACGGAAGGCTATAAGGATTGATAACAATTGATCAGGAATATTTCGCTCAACAACGCAGGACTCAATAACGCAGTAAATGAATTAAAAATGCCCCTCTGATGACAAAAACCAACTAGGAGGTCTTTGTCGAAGATTGATGAACAAGAAAAGCAATTCATTTCTAAACTATGAAGCCGACGAAAGATTGGAAGTATGTCGAAAGACGCAACTGTCGTTTTCATTCACCAATCTTCGATAAAGATTTCTTGATTGTGTTTTTTTTCTCATGAAGGGCATTTGACAATGTATTTCCTTTGTTTTTGAGTCCGTTCTGCGCCATGGAGCAAAAAACTCCCTAATTTGTAAATATCCAGGACTGTTTGTTGTTGTCAATGCACCATTTCCCATGATCAAATAATATCTACATAAATCTGATGAAAAAAATGTATCGATTTCTCTTTTTTTTTCTTTTCCTCAGCAGATGCCTAAACCTGGAACTCCTCTTCCCGAGAGCACCTCAAGATCAGATTTCAAGTTGAAAGTCACAAAAGTTTTAAAGCTACAGGGACAGATGAGGGCAATGGCTAACTACCAATCTCCCAAGAGTGTTGTTATAGGATACGGAGATACTGTAAAAGGTGTAGATGTATATGATGCAAAAGGCGCACGAAACACGGAACACAAAGTACCATCTGAGATGCGGTGTAATGGTATCATGTTTCAGAAAAACAATTCTTTTGGCATATTGAATGCAGAGGGGGTGCATTTATATTCTAACACTGGGGACAAACAAAGTACGATCACACTCTCATCATTTTCTCACAATATCGAAACACTGAGCAGAGGTTTATTAGACAATTCAGATGAAATTCTAATTACTGCCTCTAAAAAACGTGTCTACATCTACCACATCAACCATCCTCGAACGCACTTTTAAAACAGTACACATTATACATCAAGCATCTGCCACCAGCTCGGGTTTGATCGTCACAAGTTCATGTTGGAATGATCCAAGCGTGGTGACGGTCTATAATAGGAAAGGGACTGCTGGTGAGTCTCTACAAGCTCCAGAGGGTGTCTCCCTGTACGCTGCCGTGGACATTGTGGACGAGCAAAGCAGGGTGTATGTAGCGAGTGTTAAGAAGAAAAGCGTGGTGATCAAGCTCTATAAAATCATTGGTCTGGACCTGGAGGAAAGAGTTAGGTTCAAAGAATTTCATTTGGGAGAAGCATGCAGTGATAAGTGTTCCTTGGTGTCACTCTCAGGAGGAGACATGCTTGCATTCGCTTCTGGAAGTATTTTGTATTTTCTCGAAGAAGACTTATCTGACCGGATGAACGACCTGGCCCTCTAATGAACCATGGCCAGTAGTCTACTGGTTCAGTATATCCCTATCCTGATGCCACTGGAAATTGAAACAACGAGCCTAAGGTCGGGGCATTTCCGGCCTGTGCCCTTTCATAGGCGGCGGAAGCGGGGGGGACGTGTCCCCCCCTAAATTTTAGGTGGGGGGGACGATCCCCCCCTAAATTTTGTTTTGATAACCTTTTTTTTTTTTTTTTTTTTTTGCTTGTCAATTTTTTTTCTTGCGTCCCCCCCTAAATTCACGTGGACCCCCTTGACACGTGTGTTGTCCTCCCCTAAAATTTAGGTTGATGACCTTTTTTTTTTTTTTTTTTTTTTTTTGCTTCTCAAAAATTTTTGGGGCGCTTGTTCTATTTTTTACATGTGTCCATCCCAAAATTTCAGGTGGACACCCCCTAAATTTATTGGCTTCCGCCGCCAATGTGCCCTTTTGAGAGTCATATAATCAGGGGCGGAAATCTCTCTAAAAAGGTAGGGGGGACAAGGGTCTGGAAAATTTGACCAAAAAAGAAATAGACTATTACCTAAAATTTAAGGTCATTTCGACAAAATATATTTGACAAGCAAAAAAAAAGGTCTTCTCGTCCGAAAACGTACGTTTTATTCACATTTTGAGAGATATATTTCTTAGCATCACCAAAGACCCAAAATAGTAGGGGGGGGCATTTGATATTGTGTCCCCCCTACTATTTTGAGTTGGGGGACACGTCCCCCATGTCCCCCCTGGGATTTCCGCCCATGCATATAATCAATATTTTTAATGTAGATATGTCGTTCATACATATTGGTAATAGGAGTATGTTCTTCATACAAAAGTAAGGACATTTTTTTTGGGGGGGGGGGGCTTGTCAAATATTACCAAAGACGAAATAAAAATCATTTTGGAGGGGGCAAATTTTAACGCGGGAAAAAATGACCTTTTTAGTGACAACCTTTTTTATATTTTTTTTTGCTTGTCATTTTTGTCTCACCTGCGAAGCAAAGTGAGACTATAGGCGCCGCTTTTCCGACGGCGACGGCGGCGGCGTCAACATCAAATCTTAACCTGAGGTTAAGTTTTTGAAATGACGTCATAACTTAGAAAGTATATGGACCTAGTTAATAAAACTTGGCCATAAGGTTAATCAAGTATTACTGAACATCCTATTATAGTTTCATGTCACATGACCAAGGTCAAAGGTCATTTAGGGTCAATGAACTTAGACCATGTTGGAGGATTCAACATCGAAATCTTAACCTGAGGTTAAGTTTTTGAAATGTCATCATAACTTAGAAAATATATGGACCTAGTTCATGAAACTTGGACATAAGATTGATCAAGTATCCTGCATGAGTTTCACGTCACATAACCAAGGTCAAAGGTCATTTAGGGTCAATGAACTTTGGCCAAATTGGGGATATCTGTTGAATTCCCATCATAACTTTGAAAGTTTATGGATCTGATTCATGAAACTTAAACATAATAGTAATCAAGCATCACTAAAAATTTTGTGCAAGTTTCAGGTCTCATGATTAAGGTCAAAGGTCATTTAGGGTCAATGAACTTTGGCCGAATCGGGGGTATCTGTTGAATTACCATCATAACTTTGAAAGTTTATTGGTCTAGTTCGTTAAACTTGGACATTAGAGTATTAATCAAGTATCACTGAACATCCTGTGCGCGTTTCAGGTCACATGACCAAGGTCAAAGGTCAATGAACTTTGGCCGAATTGGATGTATCTGTTGAATTACCATCATAACTTTGAAAGTTTATGGATCTGATTCATGAAACTTGTACATAAGAGTAATCAAGTATCACTGAACATCCTGTTTGAGTTTCAGGTCACATGATCAAGGTCAAAGGTCATTTAGGGTCAATGAACTTTGGCCGAATCGGGGTATCTGTTGAATTACCATCATAACTTTGAAAGTTTATTGGTCTAGTTCGTTAAACTTGGACATTAGAGTAATCAAGTATCACTGAACATCCTGTGCGCGTTTCAGGTCACATGACCAAGGTCAAAGGTCAATGAACTTTGGCCGAATTGGGTGTATCTGTTGAATAACCATCATATCTCTGTAAGTTTATTGGTCTAGTTCATAAAAAGTGGACATAAGAGTAACCATGTATCACTGAACATCTTGTGCGAGTTAGAGTAGTATTCAAAGTCAGCACTGCTGCTATATTGAACTGCGTGATGCAGGTGAGACGGCCAGAGGCATTCCACTTGTTTGTTTGTTTTTTTTTTTTTGGGGGGGGGGAATTTGCCCCCCCCCCCTTTACAAAATTCAGTTCATTCAGGTCCATAAAGGAAATTTGTTTGGATTTACATACATACATTTCATGACATCTATAAATACATAAGTGAAAGACATGTAAAAATATGAACGGCAACTTTAAAGAAATAGTACACTATTAAAAAAATATATATGTATATATATATATATATATACAGACATAATATCAACACAGAACAGAAAACTCCTACGAGGCACCATCTCCTCCCCCGCGCCTACCCCATAAGAGGTGAAACAATGTGACAGTGTCCTGCGGGAGATGGGCCGGTACTTACCCAACGGCTTGAACTTTAACGCCGACGTCGTTACCCAGTTTGTTGTGTGCTTCTCTGGTATTGTCACTTAACTATCGCCAGGTGACTATCGCTGTATAGCAGATCTACTTGTAAAATCCCAGATCCGCCCCTGTGATTAATATAACTGGTCATGTACTGACATGCTCAGTTTTGTCCGTCATATGAGTCCGTTAACACAGGCCTAAATAATACAAAAATATGATAATAATTCGGACAGCGCCAGCATGAATGTGACCGAACTCATGCAGGGTCGTCAATCACTTCCGGTTTTCGAAATTCCCGCGATTCCTAGAGTGTTACCATAAAGGTCTCATGATTGTTAAACCCACACTGACCCCACTTATCATGCGTATGTTTTAAAGGAAAAATATGCAAGTTTCGCCTGGTTGGTCTCCGGGGGGGGGGGGGGGCACTTCCATTGACGAGTGGATACCAAGCGTGAACATAGGGTTTCGAAAATCACCATAAACAAGTATTTTCCATTTTCGGAAAATGCACCCCTTAACAAGTATTGGCGTGTGAAATCCTACCCTTAACAAGAAAGTAGAAACAAAACGGTAACAAGTGTTCCCTTAAAGTGACCCCCTAAACAAGTAGATCTTCTATACAGCGATAGTTAAGTGACAATACCAGAGAAGCCCACAAACAAAGGTCAACGGTCATTAAGGGTCAATAAACTTTGGCCGAATTGGGGTAATTGTTGAATTACCATCATAACTTTGAAAGTTTATTGGTCTAGTTCGTTAAACTTGGACATTAGAGTAATCAAGTATCACTGAACATCCTGTGCGCGTTTCAGGTCACATGACCAAGGTCAAAGGTCAATGAACTTTGGCCGAATTGGGTGTATCTGTTGAATTACCATCATAATTTTGAAAGTTTATGGATCTGATTCATGAAACTTGTACATAAGAGTAATCAAGTATCACTGAACATCCTGTTTGAGTTTCAGGTCACATGATCAAGGTCAAAGGTCATTTAGGGTCAATGAACTTTGGCCGAATCGGGGTATCTGTTGAATTACCATCATAACTTTGAAAGTTTATTGGTCTAGTTCGTTAAACTTGGACATTAGAGTAATCAAGTATCACTGAACATCCTGTGCGCGTTTCAGGTCACATGACCAAGGTCAAAGGTCAATGAACTTTGGCCGAATTGGGTGTATCTGTTGAATAACCATCATATCTCTGTAAGTTTATTGGTCTAGTTCATAAAAAGTGGACATAAGAGTAACCATGTATCACTGAACATCTTGTGCGAGTTAGAGTAGTATTCAAAGTCAGCACTGCTGCTATATTGAACTGCGTGATGCAGGTGAGACGGCCAGAGGCATTCCACTTGTTTTTTTTTTTTTTTGGGGGGGGGAATTGCCCCCCCCCCCTTTAGAAAATTCAGTTTATTCAGGTCCATAAAGGAAATTTGTTTGGATTTACACACATACATTTCATGACATCTATAAATACATAAGTGAAAGACATGTAAAAATATGAACGGCAATTTTAAAGAAATAGTACACTATTAAAAAAATATATATATATATACAGACATAATATCAACACAGAAAAGAAAACTCCTACGAGGCACCATCTCCTCCCCCGCGCCTACCCCATAAGAGGTGAAACAATGTGACAGTGTCCTGCGGGAGATGGGCCGGTACTTACCCAACGGCCTTAACTTTAACGCCGACGTCGTTACCCAGTTTGTTGTGTGCTTCTCTGGTATTGTCACTTAACTATCGCCAGGTGACTATCGCTGTATAGCAGATCTACTTGTAAAATCCCAGATCCGCCCCTGTGATTAATATAACTGGTCATGTACTGACATGCTCAGTTTTGTCCGTCATATGAGTCCGTTAACACAGGCCTAAATAATACAAAAATATGATAATAATTCGGACAGCGCCAGCATGAATGTGACCGAAGTCATGCAGGGTCGTCAATCACTTCCGGTTTTCGAAATTCCCGCGAGTCCTAGAGTGTTACCATAAAGGTCTCATGATTGTTAAACCCACACTGACCCCACTTATCATGCGTATGTTTTAAAGGGAAAATATGCAAGTTTCGCCTGGTTGGTCTCCGGGGGGGGGGGGCACTTCCATTGACGAGTGGATACCAAACGTGAACATAGGGTTTCGAAAATCACCATAAACAAGTATTTTCCATTTTCGGAAAATGCACCCCTTAACAAGTATTGGCGTGTGAAATCCTACCCTTAACAAGAAAGTAGAAACAAAACGGTAACAAGTGTTCCCTTAATGTGACCCCCTAAACAAGTAGATCTTCTATACAGCGATAGTTAAGTGACAATACCAGAGAAGCCCACAAACAAAGGTCAACGGTCATTTAGGGTCAATGAACTTTGGCCGAATCGGGGGTATCTGTTGAATTACCATCATAACTTTGAAAGTTTATTGGTCTAGTTCGTTAAACTTGGACATTAGAGTAATCAAGTATCACTGAACATCCTGTGCGCGTTTCAGGTCACATGACCAAGGTCAAAGGTCAATGAACTTTGGCCGAATTGGGTGTATCTGTTGAATTACCATCATAACTTTGAAAGTTTATGGATCTGATTCATGAAACTTGTACATAAGAGTAATCAAGTATCACTGAACATCCTGTTTGAGTTTCAGGTCACATGATCAAGGTCAAAGGTCATTTAGGGTCAATGAACTTTGGCCGAATCGGGGTATCTGTTGAATTACCATCATAACTTTGAAAGTTTATTGGTCTAGTTCATAAAACTTGGACATTAGAGTATAAATCAAGTATCACTGAACATCCTGTGGGCATTTTAGGTCACATGACCAAGGTCAAAGGTCAATGAACTTTGGCCGTAATGGGATATCTGTTGAATTACCATCATAACTTTGCAAGTTTATTGATCTGACTTTTGAAACTTGGACATAAGAGTAATCAAGTATCACTGCATATCCTGTGCAAGTTTCAGGTCACATGATCAAGGTCAAAGGTCATGTGAGGTCAATGAATTTTTGCCACATTAGGGGTATTTGCTGAATGACCATCCTATCTCTGTAAGTGTATTGGTCTAGTTCATAAAACGTGGAAATAAGAGTAACCAAGTATCACTGAACATCTTGTGCGAGTTATAGTATTCAAAGTCAGCACTGCTGCTATGTTGAATCGCGTGATGCAGGTGAGACGGCCAGAGGCATTACACTTGTTTTGGGGGGGTCGCGCATGGTATCCACTCGTCAATGGAAGGTTGGTCTATATGACCCAACTTTCCTTCTCTCATAAATACTGGCGCAGATTTATAGATCTATAGGCTGTGCATGTAGTCTGGTAGCGTGCATTGTAATGATATATTTCCCCAGATCATCAGCTGTCTAGCTCGATGACCACTCGGCACTGCACAAAATTTGAAAATTTTGGATAATAAGTCATTGCACTCGGCTAGCTCATAGCATCGAATCTCAACCAAGCAATTAAGTCCGTCGAAATAGGCCTACTTTCTCCTATACAGTGCGTCCCACAAATAACGAATCCAAGATTTAGCGATGATTGATCATAACTTAATCATAAAAACAATAGACAAATGACCTATCAATGTATAGCTTAGAATCTTTTCTGATTTTATGAAAGGATACCAAAAACTCATTTGGCGGGGGGTATCTGAATTTCAAAAAGAAAATCACATGCCTAAAAAGTTCACTATCTGCTCTTTTATTTGATACCTTAATCACAAAAAATGGTCAAGAAGTAAGAAAGTTATGGTCCCTCGAAACAATGCTTGTATTTCCATAATTTCATTAAATAAACGTGTTTTCACCTTTTTTCCACAGAAGCTATCGCACGGTTAAATCTCAAGTCCACCTCAGAAAAATGTTGATTTGAATCAATAGAGAAATATCAGACAAGCACAATGCTGAAAATTTCATCAAAATCGGATGTAAAATAAGAAAGTTATGACATTTCAAAGTTTTGCTTATTTTTAACAAAATAATTATATGAACGAGCCAGTTACATCCAAATGAGAGAGTTGATGATGTCACTCACTCACTATTTCTTTTTTTATTGTTTGAATTATACAATAATTTCAATTTTTACGAATTTGATGATTAGCACCTCCTTCCCTGAAGCACAAAATGTTAAAATAATGAAATTCCACGTGTTCAGGGAGGAATAAACTTCATTTCGCATGACAATGAGGAGAAAATCAAAATATTTCATATAATAAAATACAAAATAAATAGTGAGTGAGTGATGTCATCGCTTCCCTCATTTGCATACCGACCGAGATGTGCATATAACTGTTTTGTGAAATGAAGCGAAACTTTAAAATGTCTTAACTTTCTTATTTTACATCCGATTTTGATGAAATTTTCAGTGTACAGTTATGCTTGTTGAATTTTTCCCTTTTATTCAAATCAAGTTTTTGCTGGGGTGGACTTGTCCTTCAACAAAATACTTAATGCATGGCTGATCGTCAACAAAACGGAGTGAGTTTGAACGCTAGCCTGTAAAACCTCTTCATTGTATGAAATTAATGAAATTCAAGCCTTATTTCAAATAACCAGAACTTTGTTATTTCTTGACCATTTTCTAAAATTGAGGTATCAAGTTAAAGAGCAGATATTAAACTTTTTCAAAATGTGGTTTTCTTTTTGAAACCCAGATACAGCCCGCCAAATGACTTCTTGCTATCCCCTGTTCAAATTGTTTTTGCTCACTCACGCGTGAATGAGTTTCAGCTGAAAGAGGAGATTCTAAGCTTTACAATGGTGGGTCATTTGTCTATTGTATTTGTGATTAAGTTATGATAAATCATCGATAAATCTCGGTTTCGTTTTTTGTGGAACCCCTGTATAATGAATTTCCAATAACCCTTTAATCGAGATTTTTTTTTAATCGAGATTTCTGCATAGAGCGAGAGTACAGTGCGCATAAAAAAAAAGTTTACACTTAGAAAAAATCCTGTAAAATTATAAATTTGTAGTATCCTGACGATTTTTCCACATTTTAGCATTGGTACAGATCCATTTAAGCAAATGACGATATAACTGTCGAAAAATATTTCCGCTAGAGTGAGCACCACTTACTTTTGAAAAGTTGGTGAAAAATGATTTGCGCAGAACTTTGAAATAGTTATGCGAATAAAAGTAGACCTTAATCATGAAGAACACGTGGAAATTAGCAAGTAAAATTGATATGAAGATATCTTTTACCTTTTTAAACTTGTTTCCTTGCCCAAACACTTCGAAGAGTGCATTGCGCCCCATCCCACTCCCCCACACACCGAGTCCATCGTGACGATATTTGCTTTACACTGAGCTGTGATTTACATGAAATGGCTTAGGCTTGATTTTCATTTTGTTAATCATTGCCAAGCTTGGGAAAAGTGTGGAGAAACAAGTATTAAATGAAAATGAAATGTAAACCAACTCTAAATGATAAAAACTTAGTGAAAAATGCCGGAGATGTCTGATATAAACTTTTGTTCAGATTCAGTTATGTCCTCAGATCCAGCTGGCACAAAAAGGGTAAAGGTTGTGCTTACTAAGTGTTGAAATTTCAAATTTGGGCGGCAAAATTGTTACAAAATGCTTGAATGTATCCGTTTTATTTCAATTGGCTAAAAGTGCTAGGGAAATCTATGAGCAAATGCTTCGCAGGGTAAGTTTGATTTCGCCCTTTCCCCTTGACACAGCGTGAAAACAAGCATTTCTGCGCAAACAGATTTCTGCGAGCTTTACAAAAATGGACAGTGCTCACTCAAGTGTAACATTCTGTCAAAACTTTTACCTTCATTAGATAGATGAGACCCAAACCCATAATTATATGTGAAAAAATTACCCACATGTTGTATATTTTTTAATTCCCAGGGCTTTTTCAAAGTGTTAACTTGTTTTTGATACGCACTGTATAGGCGCCGCTTTTCCGACGGCGGCTACGGCGTCAACATCAAATCTTAACCGAAGGTTAAGTTTTTGAAATGACATCATAACATAGAAAGTATATGGACCTAGTTCATGGAACTTGGACATAAGGTCAATCAAGGATTACTGAACATCCTGATTGAGTTTCAGGTCACGTGATCAAGGTCAAAGGTCATTTAGGGTCAATGAACTTTGGTCAAGTTGGGGATATTATACTATCATAATTTTGAAAATGTATGGATCTAGTCCATGCAACTTGGACATAGGGTTAATCAAGTATTAGTAAACATCCTGCTTGAGTTTCAGGTCACATGGCCTAGGTCAAAGGTCATTTAGGGTCAATGAACTTTGGTCAAGTTGGGGATATTTGTTGAATTACTATCATAATTTTGAAAATTTATGGATCTAGTCCATAAAACTTGGACATAAGGTTAATCAAGTATTAGTTAACATCCTGCTTGAGCTTCAGGTCACATGACCTAGGTCAAAGGTCATTTAGGGTCAATGAACTTAGACCACGTTGGGAATTTTTTTTCGAAATCTTAACCGAAGGTTAAGTTTTTGAAATGACATCATAACTTAGAAAGTATATGGACCTAGTTAATGAAACTCTGAAAGTTTATGAATAGAGTGAATGAAATGTAGTAAAATCATGTGATAAATCATCAATAAATCTCGGTTTCATTTTTTGTGGGACGCACTGTATAATGAATTTCCAATAATCCCTTTAATCGAGATTTTTGTCTCGCCTGCATAGCAGAGCGAGACAATAGGCGCCGCTTTTCCGACGGCGGCGGCTGCGGCTTCAACATCAAATCTTAACCGAAGGTTAAATTTTTGAAATGACATCATAACTTAGAAAGTATATGGACCTAGTTCATGAAACTTGGACATAAGGTCAATCAAGTATAACTAAACATCCTGATTGAGTTTCAGGTCACATGAACAAGGTCAAATGTCATTTAGGGTAAACGAACTTAGACCATGTTGGGAATTTTTTTTTTCGAAATCTTAACCGAAGGTTAAGTTTTTGAAATGACATCATAACTTAAAAAGTATATGGACCAAGTTAATGAAACCTGAACATAAGGTTAATCAATTATTAGTAAACATCCTACTCGAGTTTCAGGTCACGTGATCAAGGTCAAAGGTCATTTAGGGTCAATGAACTTTGGCCAATTTGGGGGTTTTGTTGAATTACCATCATAAGTTTGAAAATTTATGAATATAGTTCATGAAACTTGGGCATTAGGTTAATCAAGTACCACTGAATACCCTGTGCGAGTTTCAGGTCACATGACCATGGTCATTGGTTATTAAAGGTCAATGAACTTTGACCGTGTTGGGGGTATTTGTTGAATTACAATCGTAGCTCTGAAAGTTTATGGATCTAGTTCATAAAACATGGGATATAAGAGTAATTAAGCATCACTGAACATCCCCTGTGAGTTTCAGGTCACAAAACCAAGTCAAAGGTCAGTTAAGGTCAATAAACTTAGGCCAAGTTGCGGTAATTGTTGAATTGCCATCATAACTTTGAAAGTTTATGGATAGAGTGAATGAAATGTGGTATTGTCATTATATGAATGGGGTTTTGTGAATGATTATTTTATAGTAGTTTTCCTAGTTAGCACTGCTGCTATATTAAATTGCGTAATGCAGGCGAGACTGCCAGAGGCGTTCCACTTGTTATGCATTTTATGCGCTTTATGCACGCTTGTAATTATAATACCAGTTTTAGCTCTAATATACGCCGCATGACGGTTTCGAGAACCTTAAGATTTTATTGTAAAATGCCCTTCATGACATTGAACAACCAAGAGGCCTTGATCGAAAATTGGTGAATCAAAACAGCAGTTTCGTTTAGAAAAACGACATAATTGCAATTTTTCGAAATTTAGGACGAAACTGTTGTAATAGTGTACACCAATTTTCAACAAAGTCCTTCCAGCTGTTCTTTTCATTTGACGGACATTTGCAATACATTTACTGTGTTCTTGAGTCTGTCGTACGCCATGGAGGCAAATCCCCCTGTTCCCACGGCAGACAACTGGTTGAAACAAAGTCGCTTTAATTTAGAGTGGATTCCTCAAATGTTACTATAATTCTAAAGTAACATTATTTTGTTATATATTCCTACTCACTCTTAATTTAAGATATCATACTAGAGGATACGGACCGTGAAACCATTGTGATTTTTTCTTTAAAATTCTGATCCTGACAATCTGGGTTTTTTCCCAAAAAAGGATATCCTCACGCATATGAGTGGCATAGATCATTAAGGTTGCATCAAATTAAAGAAGAAACTCTAAAAATTGTAGGATTACTTTTGTATTCATTCTTAACTGCGTTTGATATAGCACTGATATTAAATTATCTTCTTTTGTCTGGGACGCACTTTATACCAATTTCCACTAAAAACTTAATTGAAATTCCTATGATATGTATAAGACTTTCATCACTGCATACATGTTATTTATCCAGCTGGTTCAACAAATTTGATTTGATCGCATGGTGTGTATTCCCATGTGTATTTAACCAAAAGATCCAACACTATTATATGTATAAGACTTCCATCACTGTATACATGTTGTTTATCTTGTATATACTTGTTTAAAAAAGTTTGAATTGATCGCATGGTCATGGTGTATATTTATGATCCTGCACTCTTACATGTAAAGACTTCCATCATTGTATACATGCTGTTTAACAAAGCTTGATTTGATCGAATTGTGTGTATTTAACCAAAATATCCGTCATTATTATATGTATAAGACTTCCATCACTGTATATATTTTGTTTATCATGTATATACTTGTTTAACAAACTTTGATTTGATCGCATGGTATGTATTTAGCCCAAAGATCCTACACTTTATATGTATAAGACTTCCATCACTGTATAATGTACATGTTGTTTATCCTGTATAGGCCTACACTTGTTTAAAAAGTTTGATTTGATATTATGGTATGTATCTAACCAAAAGATCGTATACAACTTTATGTTCATTATATGTTCATTATGTTCATATATGTACATTATATTTAATCAAATTACACAGACTTAAATAATCTTTGAGTTAATATTGTTCATATTTTTGCAATGTGGTTAAACACTCGAAAATACATTTTTGTAATATTACTCCTTTTGTCATTATAACGATGATGATGACACTATGGCCCGTATTCTGAAGTCGGGTTTAACTTAAACTCAGGTTTAAAGTTGTGGTTTGAGTATGGATAGCCAATTGCCACATAAATCACTGACGGTAGAGATATCATATTTCAGCTCATTTGGCTCTCAAATCATTCATAATTGTCTACAACTTAATAAAAAATTTTGACACTTTTGGCTTCCCATAATTTTAGCACAGAGTTAGACCATGGTCTAAGTTATACCTGACTTCAGAATACGGGCCTATATGCTTTGTTTATTCAAACGTAAGAACGAACATAACGATAAGTTGCTTTAATCAATAAATGTATTCTTTAGAAATTTCATTTCCTTAGAAGCACATTGTTCCTATTATCTCTCGATGCTATATTTACCATTTTAAATATTTTTTCCTTCATTATGACTGTTTTTAAAATTATTTTTTTTTTACAATATTTACTCTCTTTATGTTGCATATTCTTTAAAATGTTTTACAATTTGTGTTTAAACAAATTGTCTTTCTATTCTGTAATAATTAATGTTTATTTATACACAATATTACAATCAACAAATAACCTTTCAATTGTTTATTCTTCATAATTTTATTTTCGGCACTGCTATATGACCCTAGTTATATTAAATACGTTGCATATTTTCATTTTGTAATTGACTGGAAGGAATGAAATACACTTATAAAGGGGAAGTTCACCATGAAAAAAAGTTTGTTGTAAAATAGCTTAAAAAATAATAGAAAAATATTGGCGAAGTTTTGAGGAAAATCCATGAAAGAACAAGAAAGTTATTAAAATTTAAGTTTTGGATTTGTATCATCATAAACGAGCAGCTGATTATGCTATGTAATATAAGATGCATTCATTTCAATAATGGTTCGTGATAACTAATTTTTTTATTTCTTTTTAGAAATAAGTGCGAAATGAATTGTATGATACACTAGAGGTACAGTAAAAGAAATTCAGGTTTCTGAGAAAATGACATTTCACTGATTTTAATTTACCATACGCACATGACGTCACAAATCCGATAATTAAGATTCTAATAAGATATTTACTCTTTGATGGATTTTTTCAAACCTTCGGCAATATTATTAATGATTTTTTTTCCTGCTATTTTATAGTAAACTTTTTGTCAGGGTGAACTTCCCCTTTAAAAAGGTTTAGTCACAATAACCAATGTATTACAGGTGAAAGCATACTTTTGGAATATTGTATTAACTTCATTAAAGATTGATTAATTGCTTTAATTTTTGCATTGAATGCATCAGATATAAATTTACAAGGTAATGTACAAATGTAATATATATAACAAATTAGTAATATTGTTTTATAAGCATTGAATCAATAATATTTAAACATATAGGTATTACTAAAAATCAAAAAGACAATTTAAAAGAATGCAGGAGACCACCGTAGTGAATCGAAACGGCAGTTTCGTACCGTACTCCGGACAAACCACATATTTCCAATTTGTCGTCAGCTTCGAAATTTAGGACAAAACTGCTCTAACGGTACACCATTTATCGACAAAGACCATCAAGCTGTTCTTTGTCACTTCACGGACATTTGCAATACATTTACTATTTCCTTGAATTTGTCATGCGCCGTGGAAGCAAAACCCCCTATTGCAACGGTAGACAACCGGTTGGAACAAAGTCGCCTTGATTTAAATTGAATTCTTCATATGTTTCTTTCATTTTAAATAAATATTATTTTGTCATATATTCCTAGTAATTTTTTTTTTAATTGAGATATCATACTAGAGGATACGGACCGTACAATCATTTGCGATTTTCTCTTTAAAATTCAAATCCCATTCGAAAACTGATTGTTTTTCAGGGGGGAGTATTATGAGAACCCCCCCCCAAAAAAAAAAATGAATAGCAGATATCATTAATGAAAGATGAAACTCTATAAATTTTAGGCTTGCGGGAGGTAATAATTGTTGACTGCGTTTGATATAGCACTGATATCAAATTATCTTTTTTTCTGGGACACACTTTATATCAATTTCAGCAAAGTTTAACAAAGTTTGATTTGATCGCATGGCGTGTATTTAACAACAAAAGAGATCCTACACTGTTATATGTATAAGACTCACATCACTGAATACATGTTGTTTATCCTGTATAGTAGACTTGTTAACTGCAAAAAAAGGGGTGAACGCTGCATTTTTTAGTACAAATGTCCCACGCAATATCACGTCATACATTTTGACATATTTGCCCTCTTTCTAAGCAAATAAGGACACTAATACTGTCATGAAGCATATCGATGTTTTCGCTAATATATTCTCTTTCATGTAGAATGTTGACATTTTGTATTAATTGCTGTTATTTATAAAACAGTTCAGGATTCTTGAAAAAATACTCTGTTTTAAAGTATAATTTGCATAATTTATGTAAATTAGGTAATAATAAACAAGGATATCCCAATTATTTTATGACAATTTTCTTCCCTGTCTTACCCTAAGTCTTTATTTCCAATTTTAGGGCAGTTCTGGTGAAATATATATTCTGAATTACTTGTTTATACTATATCGACATAATATGCAAATTTATGCAAATTACTTGCTTATTTGCATAGATACAGAGTGTCTCTTTGGATGAATCTTTTTCTTTTGACTCAAGGAACATTTGTGCCAAGTGGGACATTTGTACTAAAAAATGCAGCGTTCAACCTCTTAACCAGTCTACTAGTATATACTTGTTTTACAAAGCTTGATTTGATCGCATGGTATGTATTTAGATCCTATACCACATTATTTTCATATGTGATTCACTTTTAGAATGTTTACACAGACTTCAATAATTTTTAAGTTAAAATTGTTCATATTTTTGTAATGTGGCTAATCACTCGAGAATACATTTTTGTAATATTTACTCTTTTTGTCATAATAATGATGATAATAATAATAAAATGTGTTTACTTTGTTCATTCAAATAAGAACGACAACAAAAATATGCTGCCATAAGCAATAAATGTATTCTTTAGCAATCACATTGTTCATATTATCTCTCGATGTTATATTTTACATTTTGAATATTTTCTTTTTCCTTTGACTTTGTCTTTTTAAATAGATTTAACATTATTTAGTTTCTTTATGTTGCATATTCTTTAAAACGCTTTACAATTTATGTGTTTAAATACGTAGGTCCGTATTCTGAAGTCGGGTTTAGCTTAAACTCAGGTTTAAAGTTGTGGTTTAAGTATGGAAAGCCAATTGTTACAAAAATCACTAACAGTAGATATGTAATATTTCAGCTCATTTGGCTCTCAAATCATTCAAAATTGTCTAGGAAGTATATAAAGATAATTGTCTTCACCATCGTTGAATCAAGAAAGAGCACAAGATAAGAAACAGACAACTTAAAGTGATTGGTTTACATTGGTTTGACTTTTAAAAAAAAATCAAGAGCTAGAAGGTCACACTTGTCACTTGTGTCTAGGATATGTTACAAAAATGAAGCTCAGAAAAAATTGCGTTCGAAAATAATTATTTAGTGCTTCAAAAATTGAAATATAAAGTGACCGGAAACACCATCTTAATTTCATCCCATACACTTATGTGTACTATTTAGGCGTCTATAAGACTCCTATTTACAAAATCGGGGTTTGCCTTGTAGTTTTAGATTTTCATTCTCAATAATGGTTGTTTTCAGGGTTTATTAGTTCTAATACATGCACTTGTACACATGTTTCATCTTGGTTTGAGAATTTTTTAAATCGGCTGCTCACAAAGTTAAACAATACCTTTAATAAAAATCTTGACACTTGCCTTCCCATAATTTTAGCACAGGGTTAGACCATGGTCTAAGTTAAACCGACTTCAGAATACGGGCCATTGACTTCCTATTCTGTAATATTAATGACTATTAATCTACAATAAAATATTACAATCAAGAAATAACCTTTGAATATTAATTCTTCATAATTTCATTTTCGGTACTGGTATATGGCCCTAGTTATATATTCGATTACGTTCAATACGTTGCGTATATTTATATCGTAACTATCGACTGGAAAGAATTACATACACTATTAAAGTAGGTTTGGTCACAAGATCCAATGTATTACAGGTGAAAGCGTTTAGGACTATTTTCTTTTTACTTTATTAATGTACTGTTCAAATAGTTAGAGGACATGTCCACCCCCAAGAAAAGGGTGGTTTGAATAAAAAGATAAAAATCAAACAAACATAACCCTAAAAATTTCATCAAAATCGGCTGTAAAATGTAAAAAAAGTTATTTTAAAGTTTCACTTATTTCACAAAACAGGTCTGTAAGCAGATATGGGACTTATGACGTCACTCACACACTATTTATTTTGTATAATGTTATTTAAAATATGAACTATTTTCTCCTCAATGTCCATGAAACAACGTTGTATTCCTCCGTTAACATATGAATAACCATTATTTAAACACTTTATGGTTCAGACTCAAGTTGGTCCTTAATATCAAATCAGTAAAAAATGAAATTTTGTATAATTCAAACAATAAAAAAAATGCAATAGTGAGGGACATCATCGACTCGCACTTGCATGTCACTGAGTTGTGCATATAACTGTTTTGTGAAAAAATTTGATGGAATTTTCAGCATTATGCTTGTTAGATTTTTCCTACATTGATTCACATCCCCATTTTCCTGGGGTGGACTTGACCTTTAGGCCTAATTAGTTGACTTCATTATAGTGAGTATAAGGTGACTTCCCATCAATTCAGTTAACTTTTTTGTACCATTTCGCCAAGTAAGATTAGTTTCTGCAGGCTTGATTGGTTGTAGAACATTGGATCTGGACGGCCCAGGAGCATTCTGAGGTAGAGCTGACGTACTTTAGAATCTTACTGGGATTTAGTGAAAGGATCGAGGTTCATTATTGTAAAAATATAGACTTACCTGACTGATCTATTTAATCTCCTTAAAAAAAATCATCATAATGTTACCAAACCCTAAAGATACGATCTGTCATTATAATCATAACACAAGTAATAATCCCTTACTTTATCATGTTTGATTAGAAAAAATAGCGAAAACGCAGGATTTATAAAAAAAACATTAAACGGATTGCATTGGCCTACTATCTAAATGCAATATGCACACACATCAAGAACAAGTTCCTTTCAGGATTGATGACTAATTGTAACATGACAAAGTGTAGGTGATTCCTTTTTCACAACGGTTTATGTTTTGATACAATGCATGAACAGTTTAAATGAATCACTCTACAAAAGTTTCCTTCAAAACATTTGACATGCGTGATTGGATGAATGAACATGCTGAGTGGATAGTTGTTCCCAGTGATTCATTCTACACACATTACATTAACAATAAAAGTAAAATAAACTCTTCTTTCTCTTATGTTATGAATTCAAAAGAGCTAACCTGATCCCAAATCGCACTCCTCACAGAGTGAGACGATCGAGTGGTCAATCGTTTCGGAGTAGGATTAATTCTTTTGACAGTCGATTTATATACTTCTTTTCTTTGGAATGAAAATGTCTAAAAACATACACTATTCTCTCCAGAAGGAGCTATAATGCACTCTCAAACGATGTAAATCCCACTCCAAAATGACTGGTTCCTCGATCGTCTAACTCTGATCGAGAGGAATGTTATTAGGGGAGGCGAAAAGCGAATTAAGGGCTCCGTAACACAAAGAATAGCGATAAATTGCAAAATATGAAAGAACCGCACTGATTGGTCCCTGGTCAGTATTTTAAACTTAATGCGCGTGTAACATTGATAATCACAGCCTGGACAAATCGAGTCGCTTTGCATGAGATCTCTTCAGCCAAATTTCTGCTAATTCTCTGTTTTATCTACAACTACATACTGCTTTATTTTGTAAGAAAGCATGCATGTAAGTACTGTAGCTGCTCTAGTGTCATCCTTGTTGGAGTATAAACTCATTAAAACCTCTATTTATGAGGAATGATCTGTGCTGACTTTCACCATCAGTTTGCCTACGGTCCCACGCCTACACTTTTGTGGTGGATATGCATTCTGTATTCTACAGTAGCCTATATGTATATGTGACATAGGCCTCTTGATCTTGATCTTGCTCGTGTTCAGCTATCAATGCCAATGGAGATCATGTTTAAGCTGTTTTTGTTGGCCCTCCTTTTCGTCGGGACAACAGACTGCATTATTAGTGCCTGTAACATGATGCACTTGAAAGGAATTTGTTTGACTCAAAATAAACTTCGACCAGCTGGTAAGCCTATGCCATATTATTCAAATAGTTATTCAACATTTCGCTGCTTGTTATACACTGCTGGTGACATCGAATGCAATCCTGGACCTGATCCGATGCTTACTGGAGTGTGTGATGACAACATAAACATTAATAGAGGAAGAAACAAACTGCTGTAGCAAACTGGCTGAACTTCAGACCTCGAAACCAGATTTCCTATGCATAACCGAAACTTGGTTGGGGGCTGACACTGATGACTGTGCACTTGGTTTCCCAGATGATTATTTGATACTGCGTCGTGATCGAGGTGGTAGACGTCGGGGTGGCGGTGTTCTCCTTGCTGCAAAACTTTCCCTCAAGCCGCAAGTCATTACTTCTGTTATTCAAGGTGACAGAGCAGAACTTTTATGGGT
The DNA here is from genome assembly GCF_018143015.1 of Lytechinus variegatus. Classification (NCBI taxonomy): domain Eukaryota; kingdom Metazoa; phylum Echinodermata; class Echinoidea; order Temnopleuroida; family Toxopneustidae; genus Lytechinus; species Lytechinus variegatus. Next base: position 37,309,473 of record NC_054748.1, read on the forward strand.
ATCGTTATCCTTTACCCCAGGATCCTCTTGGCTAGTTGGATTGTTGTACAGGCCTCCGAACAGTTCAAGTTCCTACTTGACCCACCCCGGAATATCTTGAGAGCTGATATTGAAGCTATAGGTGTTGACAATTATGATGGTTGCCTACTGTTGGGTGATTTTAATGTCAACATGTCCGCCGGTAACTTCTCTTCTAATCGGAACCAACTGTCAGAGCTTATGGAGGAGTTCAACTTTGATCAGATGGTGAAGCAGTCTACTAGAATCATGGTCAATGGAGATGTCGCTTCAGGTTCCATTATCGATCTTGTTTGTACGAATCGGTCTTAATCCTTGATACACGTTGATACTGCAAGTAACCCAGTGACATCTGATCATCATGCTGTTAACATCCGTATCCGTTCTCCGAGACCTTCGCCCCAACGAGCCACTTTGAGGTCCTTTCTACAGGTTCGTCGTGGAGATTTTGCGAGACTTCGATACCTCATTCATCTGATCCCTTGGCGAGCTATTTTATCTGGAACTGATGTGGATGAGTGCAACGAAATCTTCACAGACTTTCTTGATGCTGCCATTAAGGAAACTATCTCACAGGTGCACAAACGGAAGAATCGCCTCTCTCCTTGGATCACACCCGAAATCAGGTCTCTGATTAATGAAAAACATTCTCTGTTTAGACTTGCTAGGAGAACTCATAATCATGTAGACTGGTCAAATTATAAAGCTATCAGAAATAATGTGAAAAAGGACTGTAGAAAAGCGTATTGGACATATGTTAATACATTGTTTGCCTGTGATGACAATAGACGTAGGTTTTGAGCTTTTATAAGAACTCGCAAAAACTCGACTCCTCCTCCTAAGTTTAGGTTTAATGATGTAGATATTTCAAATCCTGGAGATATTGCAGATGCTTTCAGTTCTTATTTTAGTTCTGTATTCAGTCATCAATGTACTCTACCTGATGATCCCCTACTTGTAGTTTGCACATTCATGTTCTTTCACATTTCTCTGTATCTTCTTCACAGGTTCACTTGGCTCTTCTTCGTCTGCAGAGAAATAAGTCTCCTGGACCTGACGGCATTCTTCCCAGTATACTTCTTGAAGTTGCAGAAGAAATTTCACTTCCTATTTCTATTCTTTTCAATACATCCTTAGGTTGTGGCAAAGTTCCATTGTCCTGGAAACGGGCACATATTACACCCGTCTTCAAGGGTGGGGACAAATCACTTGTCACGAACTATCGTCCTGTTGCTCTAACCTCGGTTCTTTGTAAACTCCTTGAGGGTTTCATCGTTAAGAACATCCAGGAACATATTTATGCAAATGGACTTCTCAGCCCTGGGCAGCATGGTTTTGTCTCTGGTAAGAGCTGTGTAACACAATTGACAAATGTTTATCACCAGTGGAGTTGTACCTTGGACAAAACCCGTGCACCCAGGATTGATGCAGTCTTCTTGGATATGTCGAAGGCATTCGACAGAATGCCACACACACAGCTTTTGTATAAACTTGCCAAATCATTTAACATTCAAGGTAGTTTATGGAACTGGATTCACTCTTTTCTCTCCAACAGATCTCAGCGAGTTTTGTTTTTAGGTTCTTCATCGGACTGGATTGATGTCCCAAGCGGCGTTCCCCAAGGGAGTGTCCTGGGCCCCACACTTTTTAACTTGTTTGTCAATGATATCTCCTATAATGCTCTATCTCCTTGTGTTCTGTTTGCAGATGATGTTCTTATTTTTAGGAACATCTATTCATCTGCAGATGAACATCAACTTCAATCAGATCTTGTTGCTTTGAATTCTTGGTGTGCAATAAATGGAATGACTTTTAACACCTCGAAGACAAAGGTGATGCATATCACAAGAAGTAGACATGTTAACCCACCTACCTATTACTTAAACAATACTGCTCTAAGTTCTGATTCTTCCATCAGATACCTGGGACTGATCCTCTCTTCCGATCTCTCCTGGAAAACCCACATTGACTCTGTTGTATCACGTGCTAATCGTCTGTTGGGATTCATAAGACTGGTGGCACGTGGTGCTTCTGCATCCTCTATATTCTGCTTATACAAGTCAATAGTATTACCAATCTTAGAGTATGGTGTGCCTGCATGGCATCCCACAACCTCAAAACAGGTGGATAAGCTTGAGCGAGTACAGAGGACAGCCACTAGACTTGCCTTAAAACAGCGACGTGGTGAGATGTCCTACGAAGATAGGCTCAAGCTTCTCGACTGGTCTTCACTTGCCTCCCGACGAGATTATCTCTTATGTTCCTTTGCAATTAAGTGTCTTCGTGGAATTTGTAACTGTGAACAGCTCAGTGCAAATATCTGTATCAACCCCCGCCATCCTGAAACGCTTTCTTTCCGTCATCTGCCTTCCAGAACTCAGTCTTTTTTCTACTCACCCTCTAGGCGCCTTCCAAGACTTTGGGACACTCTTCCTCTAAGTGTAAGAGATGATGCTGTTTCAACTTCCCTCTCTTCATTTCTTTCTTCTTTAAAGGGAGCACTCTTGTCCAACTCATAAATACCTCCATTTTCTTTCCATTTTTTTATTTGCTTTCTTTTCACCACCTCATTATTTGTGCTATGATTCCAACAACGACATTTCTTTAAGAATTATTTTTGTCTGCTGCAATATCAGTGCATATATCTCTTCCCCCTCTTTTCTCCTCTATTTAGTTGGACCTTTATTAACTCCAGAACAGTTATACTAAATTAATCTTTGCCATTACACTTTTCCTGTGATTTGATTTGCTGCCATATTACCTAAATAATTACATGTACTTTGCATATTTAATTCTATGATGTGCATCCAACAATTGTGTTTCCTTTATTTTGATTTGATTCAATTATCTGTCAGTAAGGATTTAATGTATAATTTAATCTTTTTTTTTATATTTCAGAATAATGCTAAAGTAGTACAGGCTGTATGATCTGTTATATCCATTTGGTACATTAGATTTTTTTTTTTATTCCTCTTTAGCAAAACTGTTGGGGGCACATAAAAATCTGAGAATATCAATATCATTACTATACTTTTAAATTATTATTACTATGCAGTTCTTAATTTCTCTTCTTTTTCTTTATCAAAGGAGGCGAGTTTCCTGTAATTTTACTATTTGTTGTCTTTATGAGTGTTATGTATTAGGTGCTGGAGCCTGGCGAGTACACATGCTATTAATAGGAATGTGGAGGCATGCTCTTGCTGTTGTCTAGGGCATTCCTCCTTATTTCATTTCATTGTTGCTTTTCGGGCTCTAGTACCTCACACAAATTTAAGTTATTTTTGTGAGCACTATATTATGTTAAGCATTACAAACATTCCTTAATCAGTCCGGCATGGGTATTCAAATTCTTTCTAATACCCATCTTTATTTCTTTTACTGTATCTTGCCTGGCGTTACATACTTTTTAGAATGTTTGTCAATGTGTTTTATTTGAATTTTAATAATGTGCAATTTTATATATCGAATGTGCAATATTCTCTCAACGGTTTTTCCATGAGGGCTCGCATGCCTCTGGGCAATAGTACTGAATTTTACTTTTGCGAGCCCTGGCCCACGGAAAAACCGTTTTCTTACTCTTTTCTTTTTCATTTCTACTTTATCTATATTTAATTATTCAATTTCAAATTGTATTTATGTAATTGCATTGTACAATTTTTGTATGTTTTTATGGCCAAATAAATAATAATAATAATAATAATGATTGGTAAGTTCATTTAGCGATTGAACGCTAATCTTTGAGTTACGGAGCCCAGATTAGCTCTTTTTCACTAAGCGTTTGTTTCAATGTCTATGTCACTAAACTATACCATCTAGCATTTTCTTGAAATGTATCATATCCAATAATGACTTAAAGCCGAATTCCCGTTCCAGTTTGCCCAAGAACTCTGGATCCTGTATGGATATCTTCTTTAGTCCCACTAAGTCTTCCCCGGTGTACCCTGCAACCAGTTACCAAGGTGGTTGAGGCTGTTGTGACCTAGCCGTGCCACAACCTCTTGTGAATTCCATCTCTGCACGAGTTGTAGTCCTTTGCCAGGACTGTTCTGCTTTTCAGTTGATCAAAAATACAATCCTCGACCTCTACGCCCGAAATGAAAACAGCCCCACAATTTTCCTGAGGGGCGTGAAAGAGCGCGATCACTGAGGATGGCGCGCAAGGGAGAATGAAGCTGGGGAGAGAATCTAGACTACACGAGTTGCAGACAAAGATTGTACAATGTATTAAAACAAATATAAATTTATCCCCAGTGTAGGTATATCTCGCCGAGGTGAAATAGATTTGCACGAGGTATGATTTTATATTTGGAGTTTCTATAGTCCAGTAATATTGTATGATAGAACGTGAACTATTTATCATAGTAAATTTTACAACAACGTCTACTTAGCTTGTTGTGCGCTAGCAAATGGGAGGCTGAATGTCAAACATTCGTACCGTCGCACACGACATCCAAAATGTACCGTCCATTATGTAACTTGCACGGGTCAGGAAAAGGTGACGTCACTAAAAAAAAATCAGATTCAGCGCATTGCATGCGCAGTCAATGCAGACTTAATGCGCATTGCCATCAACAGATATTCTCCCCATTCATCTAACACGGGTTTTACCCTCCAAAATCGAAAGTTATATTGTACATAAGTAAAATATAACATTTTGAAGGAGGTCACGTGGTACCAATCTAGCCAGTCACAGCTCGATATATACATACACATGTATATATATGTATATATATAGTCTGTATATACACATATACGTGTGTGAGGGTGTGTGTGTAAGATCATTGCAAACTCGATTGTGTCCCCACCTTTGAGGAGAGATTTCCGCCTATGACATCCGGTACAATATCCTGTTTCATTTTCATAACAGGAGAGATCCTATATAATTGTTAAAATATAAGCACATTCAATGACCCGTGGATTTTTTGTCTGTGTGTAAGCTGTGTCATGTATGAGTAAAAGTATGAAGAGAAATAATAAAATTATGTACATCGGAACAAGGTTTGTTACATGGTTATGATTATTATGCAGACATTATTATAATAATTGGTATTAATTTTTTTAGGCATATGAGGTACATGTTGCTATATCGAGTATCACTGAACATCCTTTGCGAGTTTCAGGTCACATGACCGAGGTCAAAGGTCAATGAACTTTGGCCATGTTGGGGTATTTGTTGAATTACCATCATCTGTAAGTGTATTGGTCTGGTCTGGTTCATAGGATTTGGACATAAGAGTAATCAAGTATCACTGAACATCCTGTGCACGTTTTAGGTCACATGACCAAGGTCAAAGGTCAATGAACGTGGGCCATGTTGGAGGAACTGTTGAATTACCATCATAACTCCGAAAGTGTATTAATCTAGTTCATAAAGTTTTTTAAACAAGTGTAATCAAGTATGATTATGAGTATAAACCTGTTCTTGAATCCGTCGTGAGTTGCAGAGCAAAAACTCTCTTCTATTTGGATACATACGTCACCATTAAAGTCGCATTAATTTGCATTTTACCCCCGGAGGGGGAGGGGCAGTCAAATATATTGCTGTACACACGCGTGACCAAAAAACGCGTTAAAGGGGTGTTTTTGACGAGCCAAACGTGTTTAGGGCATGTTTTTCCCCCAAGCTTTTTCCCGGGACATTTTCCTCCTCGTTTCTGAAAAGTGTTCGGAGTGGTCGGGTTCTTCCAAATTGTACAAAACTTGTTTAGGGGTCATATTCTTGCGATTACTTGTTTTGGCCGGGGCCAAAATGTGTAAATCAAGCCCGCGAAAAGCTTGTTTAGATGGCCATTTTGCACACAGAGAAAGGGGATGTTTGGACATAATTTGGTCATGCATGTGTACAACAAAACATTTGAATGCCCCCCCCCCCCGGATTTTACCCGGAAATTATGTTGCGCTAACACTGGCAGTGGTTGTGTTGTTCACTATGTGGGTTTTACGTGCATGATATTGAGAACTGACATCGTGACTAAGAACTAGAACTTATAGCTCTTTTTATAGGTTTCAAACGTGTTAGTTATCAAGGAAAAAGGTGAAATACTGTTAAGACATGGCAGCTGCAGAAGCAAAATCCTCAGATTCCTTGCAGGATGACTTGAAATGTCCTGTATGCCTTGGCTTCTTCACCGATGCAATTATGCTGCCTACCTGCGGGCATACATTCTGCAGGAGATGCCTCAGGGAATATTTGCAGTCATACCGACATCTTGGTCACATGGTGTGCCCTGTCTGTAGAAAAATCACCAAGTTTACTCCTGCGAAAGGCGTTGATGATTTCCCCGCTAACGTGACGGTCAACAGAATCGTAGACAACTACCGCCAGGACCATGGCTGCAAGATTGAAACACGTCCAAAGTGCACTGCTTGCAGACGGCAAGGGGATGCCGAGTCCTTCTGCAAAACCTGTGACAAGTACCTGTGTGAGAGGTGTCTAACTAGTCACCAAGAGATGTCTGTCATGTTCGAAGGTCATGAGATTGTATCCATTGAGGAAACCAAAGGCCTGAAGGGAAAGGTTAGTATTGGTAATTCATCCTAGAATTACTGCATCCATAAACAAAATGAAGATAATTTTGTCAGGATTGTTATGTCAAAGTGTCTACTCGTGCACTGATCACCATAATTATCAAAGAATTGATTTTCCCCAAATAAAGTGACATTACTGGCACCTAGTGGCGGGAGACATTCGTAATTCCGAAGGTTCGTTATTCCGAAGGTTTGAATATTCCGATGGTTCGTTAGTTCAAAAACGCAATAAGATTCGTTTTTTTTCGAATGTTCATTAATCAGAAAACGAAATATGGTTCGTTAATCCGTAGGTTCGTCAGTCCAAAAGCGAAATAAGGTTCGTTAATTCGGAGGTTCGTTTTTCCGAAAATGAAATCAATTTATTTTTGTAACAAAAACGGTGTTGTAATTAAAAAAAGATAACAGGATATTATGCAGTAATAGTTTTAACAGAGGATTATACATGTGTATGTTGTGGTCAAATCATGTAAAAAAAACTGGATGACTAAAGATATTATTTATCTTATTCGAGAAAGAAATGTGGCGTATACAAAAATTAAGAAAAATATAAGCGATCAGGATTATGACACGCTTTCCAAAAGATACAAGAAATTAAGAAATATGGTTCAAAGAGAGGTGAAAAAGGCCAAATTAGAATACCTACAAAATAAAATAGAAGAAAATTAAAATGATTCTACGCCAAGGGTTAATAAAGTAAGACTTAAGTAAATAAACTAGACAACTTTGAGGTTACGTGTGACTGTCTTTAATGACCATGGCCAAGAGACCAACACAAGGTGGCGCGCTTACACTTAGCGGTTGCAACATCGAATCATCATTATTATACTAATACAACATACTGGCGTAACTGCCTTTTACTTTTCTCTCCTCTTTTACAATATAGTCTGTATAACAAAATCATGATGATTCGTAACTAGCTCACTATTGAATAAAAAGGGTTAGATCTCCGTTGGTGTAAGATTCTGAAAAATCTAGACACCACACTGTCATAACGAGTTGTATACTAAACTAACATATTGATAGATCAAAGGTCATAATTCAAATAACATCAAATGGCATCACCACTTCCCATCTCCCTCCATCATCAAGAATGGGAAAACCACATTTGTGGGCTTAATAAAGGAGTAAACAACAAATCATTATTCCTATCTTGGCATCAAATTATCAAAAGCAAAAATTCGACCCAATCTACTCCAAAATACAGGGCTCAGTTAAAGTAGACACTCGAAGAATCCAAAGTATTTTATAATGCCTTTTTGTGGTCATCATTGTAAAGGGGAAGTATTACTAATCAGATATATAACTTCACTTTTCAAAATAGTGATTAGAGTTTGCAGAAATCAGCTCTCAAAAATGATTTATTTTCATGCCATATTTCTGCCTTCCATCGGTCCTCTTGCGAGCTCCAGCTGAGTGACGTCACACAATGAGCGTGAGCAGCTGAGCTGACAGCAGCCCATTGAAGACGATCTTTCCAATCAGCGTTTTTTGCTCTTAGAATTGTTTATTCCTCACAAGATTGGTCTTGTTATATAGATAAAAGTTTGAATTTACTGAACAGTGAAATAAAGTGCACATTTAACGTATTTTGGTAACCGATATTTAGCTTAAAAAATGGATTTTTTTCAAGAAATATATTTGAATAAACAAAGCATATTTTCACTTAGAAATCACACTTGCGACAAATTAATATTATAATCAATATAAAGCATAGACATTCTTCGTCACGACTGAAAAAAAATTATGAAATTTCATTACGTAACAAAGTCAGGAACCACAAAATAACACGGCAATATCCATCGCGAAATGATTGAAATTGCAGTTGAATTGCCGAAACATGATTAGCCCACGGCGGCGAGCGGACTTTGTTTCATATATCTTAAAAGCCCACTATAAAGAAGGGAATGGTCTGTGGCCAAACATGTTGGCCATCGTTTTGTCGTGTGCGAGGACCCTGGTTCAAAATTCGGATTAATTTGAGTATTTTTTTTATCCTTCTCGTCCCTACCCAGCTTTTTTTCTCTTTTATTCTTGTGAAATCCTATTCAGACCTGTATTTATCAAATCTTACTTAATTGCTGCTTTTGATTTTCAAGTTCTTGATTAGATTCTACTCTTATTTGGGATGGGAGGGGTACAGGATGAGTTAAAAGTCAAGTCCACATCAACTAAAAATTATTTGAATAATTTCCCTTGCTGTTTTTACTCAAAACAGTCACAAAACAATGATATGCAAATTAGTGTTGTCACTCACATCACATTCGTTTCTAATTTTTTTTGTGGCATTTTGTTTTTTAATTCTTTGCAGATTTGAGTATAGGAATTTCTTCATCCGAACACAATAGGTTACATTTACGGAACTGTAACTCTAAATGTTATTTGGAGGAATTAAAATCCCTCCGAAAATTTTTCAGAAAATAATTAGAAAATTAAATATCTAATCTACATGTCATGTAAATATATCAAACAACAAAATACAAAAGAACTTAGTGCGTGTGACATAATCGGTTAGTGTAATTTGCACATCGACACAGATGAGCATATCATCGTTTTATAAATTAAGCAAAATTTCTCAATGTTAGAATAGTAATTATATAAATTTGAATCAAAGTTTTTATGAAATTTCCTGCAATATCTTATTTTTCTTTAAATTCAAATGAATTTTTGATTGTGTGGACTTCTCCTTTACTCTTAATGTAGGGAATGCATAGCAATATTTATCCAGAAGCAAAATTGTCTTAGAATATGCAAATCTGTAATTGGGCACATGTTCACTTTTCTTTCATCCAGGCCACTTCCTCACACCCACCAGGCTTACAGTCTTAGAACAAAAAAAATGATGAACCATCACACAACAGCACACAACATTCAGTGCTTCACAATAAATATTTCACTTCTGTTCATACATGTACATGCAATAAATATTGTGGAAAACAAATAAAAGGCGTACCCATATTCAAATACCGTTTAAAAGGACAAATATATTATACCTTTCGAGAAAAATCAGCACGTTAGATATCTGATAACAAAACACAATTATGGGGCACTGCAAGAAACTTATGTTCGATTGCAAATCAAGCGTAAGTCTTAAATTCAAATTCAAGCGTAATAAGGTCGAGTTGCAATAGCAGTTCAAGTACACATGTTTGTCTTTAATCAAAGGACTTACCCTTGATTTGGGACGTGTGATTGATTAGAAAATTTCTTGCAAAATGCCCTAATAACATTAAAATTGTTTTTTCGTTTTAAGTTGTGTGTTCTTATTTTCGACAAGCTGTATTCCTGTCCAAGTCAATTTTTTTAGTTCTCTCCAAAACTGTGCTCAAAATTGTTTCCAAGATCGATAAAGATAAATTTTCTGTTGCATCATTATCAGTCCAAAACTTGCACCGTAGCTCCTGGAAAGAGTGATGAAAAAAATGGCTATATCCAAATCAGTAAGAGGACATGATGGAATCTCCCAGATTGAAGTAGCGAGCAGAGACCAGAAGTCACCAGAGTCAGCAAGTGTGCAGATCTGTGTGTAGAAGAGAGAAAAAATAAAGAAATAATTTAAATAATCAAATCAAAGTATGAATTTCATTATCTTGATGATTGATGACGTGCGGTGGCATGTAATTCCCGGTCAACAACAAATAATAGTAGGTTTAGACACCTGAAAAATTCCACTCAGAACACTGGTGCTCTACCTCAACGCTCAAGTGATGTTTGTGTATAGGCCCCACTCAACTTACCGCTTAGCGGTAGTGAATCACTTGAGGTACGGTACTCTGTGTCATTACAAAGAGTGCATTTATCTTCATTGTTTTATGTTGAAGGCACTACGCATTCATATGTAGAAGCACTCTAATCAGAAAGAAACACCAGACTCTAGTTTTGGCCAGGAATCAGCATGATCAGGGTAACCACTGCTGAAAATTTGTCTTGCTTCATGACATCGGCATTATGGTGATATAATTCTGTGTATCTGGATGTATACGATACAGATTACAGGGCCCTCCTGAGCATAAACGCATTGGGTACTAGACCTGTGTATAATAAAAACTTAAACATTTGGCCTTATCGTGAAAACATTCGGCCTTATCGTGAAATTTGGTGTTTATGCGTTCGTTGTGTACAAAGTCAATGGGAGTGGATCACCGCCGTTGACGAAATAAACGGCAGTGAATGGACTGGTGACAAAAACTACGATAATGCCAAACATTCCTCTGAAACAGCATATTTTCAGCCATGGTCCATGCCAGTGCTCCTAAATAAATTTAATCGCCTGAGTCCTGACCAGTTTATTTAGATATCTGACTGAAGTCTTTGTGAAGAAAGATCTGCTAGAATTGTGCAAAAACATTATTTCTTATTATTACCTTATTATTATTCCCTTATTATTATTCCCGGATCTACTGGAAAAATGCAGTTAATTATGCAGTCGTGTTTCCAGGTCTATCACTGTTGCTATCTCCATCTAACTATTAAAATAATGTGTGCCTGTGTGCTGTGCCAGAGTTACTATTCCCATGGGTGAGCATATTGCACTGCAGACCAAAACTTGTCTAACTGTGACTTGAATCTGTTCAACGTTGATGCAGTAACTATCTCTGCCGGCAATGAGTTCCAGTCATTTAATTTACATTAAAATAAAGACTTTTTAATTTTAATAGTAGTCATGCCAAAATGCATGATTCTAAAATTATATCAGATCTGTATCTGTCATCTGACCTAAATGCATCGTCAGAACAAGTACAGACTACAGTTTCCAAACATGCTTACCTTGACTTTTGACTGGATCAAGTAACCTGCATCGGCAGCAAGTGAATGGGACCGTACAGCTTGGAGTTTTTCAATATTCAGACTCAGAGCAACACAACGAAGACTGTCGAGTGGACAAAATCGGTCTTTCCAGTTCACAATTCAATGAAAAATGGACAAAGTAACACAGTTCTGGTTCTCTTATAGTCTGAAGATGTCGAAATCGGATATCAAAACACATGAAGAAAACGGTAAATTCGAAGAAAAATAGAGACCAGGAAGGTGTATCGGTTACACTTCGTATTTCCGAAGCTTCGTAATTCCGAAGGTTCTTTATTCCGAAGGTTCGTAATTCCGAAACACGTAAATTGCCTATACCTCGATGTTCGTTAATCCGAAAACGAAAAAGGGTTCGTTAATCCGAACATTTGTGGCGTAATTCCGACGATTCGTTATTCCGAAGGTTCGATAATCCGAAAACGAAATAAGGTTCGTTGTTCCGAAGGTTCGTTAATCCGAAAACGAAATAAGGTTCGTTGTTCCGAAGGTTCGTTAATCCGAAAACGAAAAAAGGTTCGTTATTCCGAAGGTTCGTTGATCCGAAAACGAAATAAGGTTCGTTTTTCCGAAGGTTCGTTAATCCGAAAACGAAATAAGGTTCGTTAATCCGAAAACAAAATAAGGTTCGTTTTTCCGAAGGTTCGTTAATCCGAAAACGAAATAAGGTTCGTTAATCCGAAAACAAAATAAGGTTCGTTAATCCGAAAACAAAATAAGGTTCGTTAATCCGAAAAATGAAAACCGGGAAAGCAGAGGCAGAGGCAAGGGGAGGGGGCGGGGGACACTGTTGCCGTTCAATTATCATATGAGGATGGGAAGGCAAGGGCGGCCGAACGAATTTTCGTTGGGGGTAAAGCCAAAAAATGAAACTCATACGTCAAAATTGGGACTGTGGTGATATTTTCACCTTAAGATTATCATCTGCTTGAAGTCATTGTCTGTTTGATAGTGATTAAGTAGAGAATAACTTTTTGAAGTGACTTCTTATTATGGCAAAATGTATATTTAGGCTTTATTTTTCGGGAGAGAGTATAATGAGCGAGCGGCTTGGTAAAACAAATTCAAAGGTGAAGTTGTATAACGTTTTTTGTGGTCAGTTATTCTTAAAATGGCATTATTGCGAGGTGTTGCGAGCGTGAATCACAAGCTAAACTTTAGGTTATTTCAATAAAAAATGAAAATTAGTTTTTAAAAATCCGAGCAGATTTCTAAGATGTGCATCTAACTAAAGAATTAACACGAGCGCAAAACGCAAGCTTAAACATACTGACCAGAAAAGGAACCTGTTAAAGAAAGCATTTAGTGACCTCTTTAGGATGCATATTTCACCAATCGAATGAGAGTGCGAAGCGCAAGCTGAAATTTTTCAATATTCCAGCCTGAAAACTTAACTTAACTTGTATACTTTTAAAAGAGTATTTTATTTCGAAAAAACATGAAAAACGGCATATTTATTTTTGAAAAAGGAACTTTCCCATTTTGGAAAATATTAATTCCCCTGTTTTTTATTCCATTTTTGATGCCCCCTGCCTCCCTCCCGGCGGATCCAACTTTCGTCAAATAGAGGGGGGGGGGGAATTTTTTTTTTAGCCATATTTTCCTTGATCGGCAGTTTAAAGTTGATTTTTGTTTGTTTCTTTGAAAGGGTAGTCCTAACAGTCAATAATTAGCTTTATCCTTATAAAATAAAGTAAATATGTAATAACATGATAAACCCTTTTTAAATAATGCGAGTGCGAGCTATATTTTTGTTAATATGATGGGCAATATGTTTGTGATCTTCAAAGCGAGATGCCTATGTAACTAAATTTAGATAATAACTGCTAGCAAGAAGCGCGAACATAATTTTTAAATATATAAGCTCTGATCTGATCTAAAGGGGACATTTTAAGAACTTTTTGCAGTTAGCCATGAAGACGATGCGTGTTTTAGCCAATGGCGGCGGAACGTTTTTTTTTTTTGGGGGGGGGCAAAGTAAAAAAAGGGGGCCAATAGGGGCAATTTGGTGCAAACGGATATTTTCACCATTAGATTATCATCTGTGTAAAGAGGTTGTGTGTTTTTGTAGTAACTAAATTGAGCACAATTTTTAAGTGATCACTAAACATGCTAAAGTTATATATTTACGTTTCATTTCTGCGAGCGTAGAGAGCAAGCGGTTTGGGGGAAAAGTCAAATCTGAAGATGTAAAATTCACCTTTTTGGTCAATACTGTGAAAAGGGCATCCTTGTGAGATGTTGCGAGCGAATCACGTGCTCAAACTTTTGGAAATTTCATGTGGGCCTAGAATGATGATATTGATAAAGATATCATTTACCCAGGGAGCCACTTCAGTTCTGAAAACTATTCTCCCAGCTATTATTATTTTTTTTTACAAGAATGCTATAGAATGTCCAGTTTTCAGGTTGGAAAATCGGAAAAATTTGGCTCACGTTTCTCGCTCGCAACAAGTATTGTTTATTGAGGAACTCATTCTATTCCTGGTTACAAAAAAGAAGTATGAAATGTCCAGTTTTCAGGTTGGAATATCACAAATTTTAAGCTTGCGGTTCGCGCTCTCATTATTTAGTTCGTGAGATATATATTCTATTCATGAGTCACTAAATGCAGTCCTTAAAAGATTACTTTCTGAAGCCTGTTGCATAAAACTTTTTACCTGAGAAAACTCTGGTAAAAACTGAAAACTAAGGTTAGTCTGATTTCCGCCAATTACTTTAGCACAGGGCAAAAACTCCTGTAAAAACAACCTGAGTTTTCTCAGGTAAAAAGTTTCATGCAACGGGCCCCAGGTCAGTATATAAACAAATTACAACTCGCCCTCGCATTAATTCTTTAGAAAGATACACATCTTTCTCACGATTACAAAAAATGCTCCGAATGCTCACTTCACGTCTTGTTACATGAAATGTCTACTAGTTTCAGCTTGCGATTCGCGCTTTAAACATCTCACAAGGATCATTATTAGCATTATTTTTATTTTTATTACCAGCAGAAGCTGTTATTAAAAATGACATCCCCTCCAATACAAATCCTATTATCTAGAGGTTGCTCGCACGCTTCCAACACACTTGATCCCCTGCATCTTTAATTAAACCATTTGCTTATAGGCAGCAATTGCTCAGATAAAATCGAAATTAGCCTATGCTTGATCAGGGCGCCATTCTTAATGAAATACATGCTTTGGCCCCAACACACATCATCGATCGTTATTACTATCATTGCATAATATCTTGTAATCTTGTAATGACAACATCGTTTTTGTTACCAAAATGAATTATTTTCATTTTCGGAAATACGAACCTTATTTAATTTTCGGATTAACGAACCTTATTTCGTTTTCGGATTAACGAACCTTATTTCGTTTTCGGATTAACGAACCTTATTTCGTTTTCGGATTAACGAACCTTATTTCGTTTTCGGATTAACGAACCTTCGGAATTACGAACCTTATTTCGTTTTCGGATTAACGAACCTTCGGAATTACGAACCTTATTTTGTTTTCGGATTAACGAACCTTCGGAATTACGAACCTTATTTCGTTTTCGGATTGACGAACCTTCGGAATTACGAACCTTCGGAATTACGAACCTTCGGAAATACGAACCTTCGGAATAACCGAACCTTCGGAATTACGAAGCTTCGGAATTACGAATGTATGCGGGTGTATCAGTGTATTATGCACACAGAGATAGTGTGAAGTCGATCATGTGACGTCATTATTCTCGACTGTTTTCGATCGCGTGAATGTCTGCCTGGGGGAGGCTGGGGGGCTGAGAAGGGTCTCTATTAATTTCATTTCTTGCATTTCCACGACATCTGTAAGACTTTTTAGTGACATATTTGTGTATAAAAAGACAAGACCTTTCCATTCATATATATAATCATCACTTTCGTGAATTTTCTTTGTGTGTATACTTTAATGCTGTGCACTCAAAACCAATTCCGACACAAATTAGACAACCATAAACCCGCATGAAAAAAGGAAAAGATGCATAAGGGCAAATGGTTCAAATAAGGAAAAAAAAAACAATTATCTCTCAGTACAAAGTATCCACATAACGAAGCCTAGACACAAAGTTTGACAGCCTCATCCTAAATAACAAATATCTGTGTATCATAAACAAGAACGGCACAAAAAGTACTGAATCATGAGCGGTTCCATACCATTTCAATGAAATCACAAAATACTTGCAAAAAGGGAAATGGATAAAATACAGAACACAGCCACGTACCCAAAACTTATGCACTGTCTAACTACATGAAATTGACACACGGAACTCAATATCATTACTAGGCATAATACATGAACATACAATGATGAAAAACAAGGGCATATACATCATTATTAAAAAAACCAAAAATACTAATTAACATCAAAACAAAACAGAAATCATTTCCGGGATTTCCGAAACATCACAGTAGGCATATATTGACGGATGAGTAAATGTTAGATAAACATTACCAGTATGACATAAAAACATACCACATCCATAAAATCAACACTCATGACTGGCAAAATCACTCACCCAAAATGCATCACAAAAATTAATGACAAACATCATGAAACTGTTTATTGTGATCAACCAAAATCACTTGTCAAAATGCAATCCTGTAACATAAAAATACCTGCAAATAAACATAAAACAAATCAATATGGTAATCTGTATATAAAATCAATTAGGCATCAGTTAACAACTCAAAAGACAAATCCGAATAAAGCGATAAAACTCCTGTTAGTCCATTCGTCATGGTAAAATCGGGAGTCCAATAAAAATCACATATTGTTCACGTCTGTAATGGTCAGTATCGGACAACATAGAAGTATGACTCTGACTCTGTAGGCCTAGGCCTCTGTCAATTCTTGGGAGGGCTAGCCGAGCGGAAATGGACTAATTTGTCTTTGTACCGTTGATATTCAGGCGAAGATGGCCTAACCCGCGAAGCGCTTCCACTGGGAGAGACAGACCAGCAGGACCGTGCCCTAGGTTAGCATGGGGCCGGTCTGGTGGACGACAACCTCCAGGGACCAGGGCAGACAGACCAGCAGGACCATGCCCTGGACTAGCTGGACTAGCATGGGGCTGATCTGGCGGACGAGCACATCCTTCAGGGACAGACAGATCAGCAGGACCATGCCCTGGAATAGCATGGGGCTGATCTGGCAGACGAGCATGATGACCATCTTCAGGGGTGGACAGATCAGCAGGGCCAAGCTCTAAGGCAGCAAGGGGCTGATCTGGAGGACGAGTATGGCAAGCGACATCAGTCCAGATGGAATGAACATGCTTATTAGCAATCGAGATGCTAGCCGAGTCTGGACATTCAGTTGAAAGTGACGCTTGCAGGGTGAACGACTGAAAGCTCTGCGAAATCAACCCTTCCACGACAAATGGTACCCTTGCAAGATAGATAGCTTGCGAAGTAGAGCTACTGCTGCTGACGTTAGCCGGGCACAGAGGCATAGCGGTTACCCCAGTGTTTGCTCTGTGGCCGTGACTCGCGACGAAGGGTAACACCGAATCGGCCGATGGTGTAACGGTAACGGACATGCTATCAACACATCCGGGAGTGCCAAACCTTTGATGAAGAGGCAGCACGGTACCTCCACGGTCAACTACGTGGTTGCTACCAATGCAGCGATCCAGTAGCATATCGGGCGACATGTTAGGCAATACCGTCACAATTTGTCACATCAGGCAAAGTCAAAGTAGGCGAAACTGTCACATCAGACAAAGTCAAGTTAGGCGAAACTGTCACATCCGGCAAAGTCAAGTTAGACAAAATTGTCACATCAGAAGAAGAGTGAGAAACATAGTTCCGACTAAAATCCAAATCAAGGGACTCTGTGAAACTGTAGATCACGTTGGATTGGCAACAATCCAAAAGCAACAAAGACTGAAAATCATCAGCAGAAAGTGGAGAGCAACTCGATCCACTCAGAGTAGGAGAGGCAACATTGCCATGCCAACAATCAATGCGATGGAGTGAAGTTCTGAAATCATTCAAACGTGAAACTGGAGAACATGAACTGCTTTCATGATTGTCTGCAACTGTACACTCTTGGAACAATGAGGGCACACTGGCATCGCTATCATGACCAGTTACTTCACTGATATTCAACACTATGACATTTTTCTTTGTTTCATTCGCACCTGTTATGTGATCAATAGGCACATCATCTCCATTAGCATTATTAATCACACCAACATTAGCTTCATGTCCATTTTCCTCATTACATTGTTTACATCACCTTGGTCACTTTCATAAACCAAACCATCACAAGCTGCATACTCAACCTCTTCATTCCATCCTTTCATGTCAGCATTGTTTGTTACATTCACCTCATCATCACTAGTCATGTATCCATCATCTGCATTACATTGTTTCACATCAACTATGTTAGAGTCATGACCTTCACCATAACTACTCTCATAACCATCATCTACATTGCATGGTTTCATTTCACCTTTGCTAGTTTCATGCACCTCACCATCACTAGTCTCATCTCTTCGGTCTTCATTCCGAGATTTACAACAATTACTTTTAGCTTCCTTCATCCCTCTATCACTAGTCTCATATCATCGCTGTGTATGTTAGTGTTTACTGGTGTGACCGTGATCCCTAATGTAACATGATTGTGAAATCCATGACTATCATTCATTTTACTCTCATTCTCTTCACGTTCCCGATCAATGAGAGTGTGCGTTGGAATTGAATGTATGCCGGCGAGATCAACATCACGAAAACATGGCGGAGCCGCTTGCGATGAGGAAGCATAGCAGAAAGTAGCACTGTCTCCAAACATGATCAACTGCTTGGAGGGGCGAACCGAAATATCGTTCTGCTCCATGAATGGAGCCCCAGCAACAATACTGCGAGAACCACGCAAGTAGTCATCATTGACTACCACACCATCAAACCAAAGTTCACAACCATCATAGAATAATGTGAACTGAGTCACACCCACAATGTGGGTCTGATCGACGAGACTAACAATAGAAACATCATCAACAAAGTAATCATCAAAACTGAAATCATCAATAAGAATCTCGACACCAATATCATCTGCTACAGATTCAGTGATTAAATTGAGCTGTGATCCACTCTTCAATTCCACATTAATCCACGAATTATCAATTGTACGGGCACAAAAACAAGGTTTATGCAACATCTGCCTGTTAGCAGAAAACTGACGCAACCCTGATGGTTGCGACGACCTGCTAGCCGCATCGTGAACGGCTGCCGCGGAGGTCTACGCGGCCCTGGCCATGGTATATATGTGGGACTACACAAATTTATCTTCCGACTTCGGGAAGTAACCCAACCTCTCGTCTACCACCGATAATATAAAACACGGCGTGCCTAGCCCCTATTTACAGGGTTAAATTAAACTTAGGAAGGCTTATTCATAATCGATGGGTGGATAGAATACAGCTGCCACCACGCCAAGGGTTAATAAAGTAAGACTTAAGTAAATAAACTAGACAACTTTGAGGTTACGTGTGACTGTCTTTAATGACCATGGCCAAGAGACCAACACAAGGTGGCGCGCTTACACTTGCGGTTGCAACATCGAATCATCATTATTATACTAATACAACATACTGGTGCTAAGACTTTGGCAGAATCTAAAAAGTTTGGGATTAAAAAAGAAAAATGGAAAGGACCAAGAATTGGTCGTTTCAATTGACGGAGAATTATGTCATAAGATAACTATTTCCAATGAATTCAATTCCTATTTAACAAATGTCGCAGCTACGTTGGTAGATAAACTTCCATCTTGCAAAGACAGACAGTGAACAGATTCGTGAATTTTATGAAAAAAGTATAAGCCAAGATAAATTTGAATTATTACCTGTTAGTGATCAATTCATTTTTAACGAGTTGTGTAAATTAAATGTATCAAAAAGCACTTGTTTAGATTTGATACCTGCTAAATTTCTAAAAGAAGGAGCAAAGAGTTTTTACAAACCATTAAATTTCTTGATAAATCTATCTATCTTTACTAAGCACTTTCCCAGAGGATATGAAAATTGCAAAAGTAACTCCTATTCATAAGAAGAAAGATAAAACTGCTGTTAAAAACTATAGACTTATAGACCTCGTTTGTAAACGCTGTGATATAGTTAACTATGGAGAGCGTACTAAATGCTAGTTATTATTATTATTATTATTATCAGTGTTTTAATCATAGTATCCAAAATTCTAGAAAAGGTGGTATGTGTTCAGATCGAAAAATATTTTAAAGAAAATGATATGATTTACGAATATCAGTCAGGTTTTCGACATGACTATTCGACTGAGACACGCATTATTCACTTGACTGATTATCTGAGAACAAATATTTCTAAGGGACAATTCGTTGGGATGTTACTCCTAGATCTTCAAACAGCATTTGATACAGTTAATTACGGCATCTTATTGAAAAAAAATTACAAATATTGGGTTTTAACCAGGCTACTGTAGCATGGTTCAAATCCTACTTGTCGAATCGACATCAAGTAGTGGCTATTCGCGATATTCGTTCCAAAATTATGCCTATAACGTGTGGAGTTCCTCAAGGAAGTATTTTAGGCCCAATCCTATTTTCAACTTATATCAATGACATGTCTATTTGTATAAAAACTGGCTGTAAATTATTATTGTTCTGTTTTGTTCTAAAAGTAATCATAAAACTTCATTTGAATTTGAAGTATCATACAATAATAAGATAATTCAGAGGAAAGAATCTGTAAAGTATTTAGGCATTGAGTTGACTAGCTCCCTTTCATTTTCATCTTTATAGTCAGGGCGGCCGTCACGTGGCAAAACGATGTATCTGAAAATTTTGACTTTTTCAGGTTTTGACATTTGGGGGGGGTTTTCAGGGAGCTCTTTTCATTTATCTTACTCTCATAATTACAGGTATTTTCATTTTCAAGATAGCATGGGCTATCTGCAGTACTTTTTTCAAATTTGCCAACTCGTTTGATGGTAGAATGATGTATCTTACAGATACACTCCAAAAATGCCGCAGTAGAGCGCAATGTTTTTCGGTAAAAAGGTGTATCTGTTAGTTACACCTTTCTGCCATCAAATGAGTGAGCGCACCCCAGCTTCGTGAAATATGGCAAAAGGGTGCATCTGCAACATACATCTTTTTACCATAATCGGTGAGCCACGAACTTCATAGACTAGTTTATGGCAAAATAGTGTATCTGCAACATACATCTTTTTCCACAAATTGTGCGCCACGAAAGTCAGAGACTAGTTTATGGCAAAATAGTGTATCTGCAACATACATCTTTTTCCACAAGTTGTGCGCCCCGAAAGTCAGAGACTATAGTTTATGGTAAAAGAGTGCAGGCGCGGATCCATGGGGGCCGAGGGGGCCTTGCCCCCCCCCCCCTTCGGCGAAAAAAAAAGAGAGAGGGAAAGAAAGAGAAAAAGAGGGGAAGAGGGGAAAGAAAAGAAGAAAAAGAAGAAAGGAAGAAAAAAAGAGAGGAAAAGGAGGGAAAGAAAAAAGGAAAAGAGAGAGAGAATTGGGGAAAAGAGGAGGGGGAAAGAGAGAGGAAAGGGGGAAAGAAAAGAAAAAGGGAAGAGGGGGAAGGAAGGGAAGGAAAAGAGAGAGGAAAAGGGGAAAGAAAGAGAAGGAAAAAGAGAGGGAAAGGAAAAGGGAAAAAAAAGAGAGAGGGAAAGAGGGGAAAGGAAGAGAAGAAAAAGAGAGAGAGGAAAAAGAGGAAAGAAAAGGAGGAAGAGAAGAAAAGAAAGGGGGAGGGAGAGGGAGGAAAGAAGAGAAGAAAAAAGAGAGGGGAAAGAAAAGAAGAAGGGAAAGAAAAAAGAGGGGAAAGAAAGAGAAAAAAGAGGAAGAGGGGGAAGGAAGAGAAGAAAAGGGAGGGGGAGAAGAAAAAAAGAGGAAGAGGGGGGAAGAGAGAGGAAAAGGAGAAAACAGGAAAGAGAGGAAGAGGGAAGAAAGAAGAGGATAAAAGAGAGAGAAGGGGGAAGAAAAGGGGAAAGGAAGAGAAGAAAAGGGAGGGGGAAAAGAGGAAGAGGGGAAAGAAAAGGAGAGAGAGGAGGAGGGAGGAAAGAAGAGAAGAAAAAAGAGAATGAGGAGGAAAGAAGAGAAGAAAAGGGGAAGGACGAGAAGAAAAAAAAGAGGAAGAGGAGGAAAGAAATGATGTTCGAACAAAAAGGGCGCTGAAATGATGTTCGAAGGAATGTCAAAATGTTGTTCGAACTGCGGGCAGAATTGATGTTTGAACGGGGGGGGGGGCGAATACATGTTCGACGTAGGGGCGCCAAATTGATGTTGGAACTGGGGGAGCCAAATTGATACTCGAGCTAGGGGGGGGGCGAAATGGTATTCGAATTGGGGGCGCCAAACTGATGTTGGACCTACATGTAGGGGCGCCGAATCGATATTTGAACTAGGAGGGCGCTGAAATGATGTTCGAAGGGATGCCAAAATGATGTTCGAACGGCGGGGCCGAAGTGATGATCGTCCTACATGTAGGGGCGCCGAATTGATATTCGAACTAGGAGGGCGCCGAAATGATGTTCGAGGGGATGTTAAAATGATGTTCGAACTGGGGCGCCAAATTATTACTCGATCTGGGGAGGGGGCCGAATCGATTTTCGAGCTAGGGGGCGCCTATGATACTCAAACTAAGGGGCCCCCAATTGATGTTCGAACTAAGGGGGCGCAAAATTGATACTCGAGCTAGGGGGGATGATATTCGAACTAGGGAAGGCAAATTGAGTTCGAAGGGATGCCAAAATTATGTTGGAAGGGGGGGGGGCAAATTGATGATCGACCTACATGTAGGGCCGCCGAACTGATATTCGAACTGCCGCCTTGTCGTTGGCTCATTGTTCCATATATTGAAAGTTTGAAATGCCTTGGCCTTGAGGTTTTTAGGCATGGCCTTGGGGATTGAAGCCTTGGTCTTGGGTATTAAAGCCTTGGCCTTGGAGGTTTGAGCCTTGACTACAACACTGATGGATATATTGATAAATATTATTTACAGAAATTTTAAAGTTTATTTTCACACACTAAGAAATAAATGTTCAAAATTGAACCCCGAAAGGTTGATGCAAAATCAGCACCCTATGGGTTAAAAAATTGAACCCTGCAGGTTCAAAACTGCACCCCTAAATCAAATTGAACCCCTAGGAGAATATGCAGAATATATAATTTAGTTATTGCACAACCAGTTTTCATACGCGGCGATACAGGGGCGTCATCCCCATAAGATTTTTCAACCCCTGAACCATAAAAAAGAAAAGAAAAAAATAATGGGAGTACCCACAAGAACGAAGAATGCCTACAATGCAAGAGAGGTTTCTGTGAGAAGTAACTGAACTAGACATTACCCATTCGGCAATGGGAGTCAATATTTCGGAACGATTATTACTTGACTTGAAATTAGGGAACCCTAAGAAATCCTGGATCCGCGCCTCACTGGCGGCACCTGGCTCCCGCTCACATAATTCTAGCAGAGCCGACTCTGACGAAATTGAAAGCATCAAATGGTTAAAATATAAATCGCTCGAGTTTCCCGCTCGCATTGATTATTTTTAAAGTGATATTACATTTATTCATGAACACATCATTATAAAACCATTATTCAATTGCCTCTTCTTCATGCATAGGCGGATCCAGGTGGGGACCCGAGGGGTCCGAACCCCCCTATTGGTAGAGCAAAAAAAAAAGGGGGAAGAAAGAAAAAGGAAGGAAAAGAAAAGAGAAAAAAGAAAAGGAGGGAGACGAATGAATAAAATAAGATGAGAGGAAGACTTGGACAAAATATTTTATGTCACTATATAAAATTTTCGCTCGCGCTTCGCGCTCGCATTGCCTGACATATTTCTCCTTGGAAATCGAACTTTCATAAATTTTTGTGATTTACATATTGATTTTTAAAAAGTGCTCTGTAAAAATGTCAGTTTTATGGTCTGAATATTAACATTTTCCAATTGCGCTGCGCGTTCGCGAATTTTGATTTATCAGGTACCTATTATTTTCATGTAGGACTATTCCATAAAGTTTTCAAAATATCCCTTTTCAGGTCTGATTGTCAAAACGCATCAGCTAGCGCTGCTATGCTTGCATTTTTGATTGGCGGGTTATGTATGTCTCAATATTGATTATATAACAAACTACTTAAAATCCCCTTTTCATGACAGTTTATCAAAAATTTCGGCTCGCGATTTAGGCTCGCATTAATGGTTAAAAATATATCAACTAATTAATGATGCATCCTATTCATGAATAAAAAGGTGCTTGAAATGTTCAGTGTTCAGGCCATAATATCATCAGATTCCGCGCCCTCATTATGCATTAATACTAAGATATCAATTTAATAATTAAATTGTCACTTTTGTTTTATCTCGCGCTTAGCAAGATGAATAGGAAGATATATAGTCATCATATTCAAATGATTACATGGATGTGAAGGTCCTATGTCTCAAAATTAAAGTAATAATGAAACATATCAGCTCTTTATCAAGTGCGATTTATATCCACCTTACAAGTTTCCTACAAACATGACAAAGTGTTTGAAATATCAGATCGGAATATCAAATATTTTAAGCTCGCGCTTCGCGCTCGCTTTTTTTTCATGATAAAAGATTGTTTAGAATGCCTAGATTCTAGGTCTAAATCTGAAACACGCGCGCGCATTTTCATTCAGTTATCCAGTTTCAGATTACAATATCAAAAAAATTCTGCTCGCCCTTTGTGCTCGTATTATTAATGTAGGAAGATCCCCTTTCTCATCCCTTTCATGATTTACAAAACACGAATAGAGTATCCCGTTCAAGTTCGAAATCTCGATTTTTTATGCTCGCGCTTCGCGCTCGCATTTATTTGATTGTGAAATTTAATGTCTTCATGGCTAAATGCAAGCAGTCCTTAAAAGGCACTTTTCAATCAGTTCAAAACGTGTACAAACATTTTCTGCTCGCGCTTTGCGCTCGCATTATTAATGTAGGAAGATCCCCTCTTACTCATCTTTTTCATGATTTAGGAAACATGAATAGAGTGTCCCGTTCTAGGTCTAAATCTAGAATTTTTCTCATTTATACTTCTTGTCCTGGGCATTCTATTGTGATGTGTAGTGTACTGATATTTATTTTGTATTGTAATGTATTATGTATTTCTTTGTTGTTTATATACGACAGTAAAGTGATGATTAAAGAAAATGTTCTTATTTGTACACTTATTGCACGTATACGTTCTAAATATGACATGAATTATATAAAACATCTCCATTGCTTTAAATGATAATTAATTTCCTCAAATTATTCTAATTTAATCATTTTTTCATTGAAGAATTTGCCTAATTAATGAAGTTTATTGAAATCAATGAATCAAATGAATGATCATTCCTTCAGTATTTTGAATTTATGTATAAAATGATTATTTACAAGGTTTCCAAATAAATAGAATTAAGGCATTTTAAAGCTCGTGTCTTATTTTTTTTCAATTTGTACCAATATTATGAGATATGACGTGAGCGATATGATACTGTTGTTTGAAAATAGGTTACAATTATGTAGAATTGTAGACCAAAGAGAAGAAATGCATTTCGCAACATATCACCTGGGTTTCTCTTAGACCAATCGAAACGTTACGAATCAAACACAGAGGCACACACCAACACGCACACACACCCCAAAAGCACACAAACGCATTAATTCATACAATGAATACACATATATCAAAGCAATAATTATCTGATAAAGAATACTGATCAATTTGGACTAATTACAGAATTTGATATAGTCCTTAATCCCAATCATGAACAAATGATCTATACATCATCACTTTGCCATAGTTCGTCCAAAATGAACGAATGGTGTTTCTGCAGATACACCCTTTTACCATGATTTGACCATGAAAACCAATTGGTGTATCTGCAGATACATCATTTTGCCATGATTCGACCACAGAAACTAATCAATGTATCTGCAGATACACCTTTTTGCCATGATATCGCCGTAGAAACTGTATGATGTAACTTCAGATACACCATTTTGCCATAATCGTAGGACTAATATGGACAGTTGGATATTTTGGCTAAATGCTGTATCTACATAAAAACAGTTATTTTGATGAAAATAACAAGTTAAATATGATGAAAACTATTAAGGAAGATGATTTAAATGACATTCTAATGAATCTAACTAAATTCAATACTGGGAAATTTTCTTTTGAAGAAAGACAAAAGCTGTAACTTCAAAGTGATTTTTCTACGAATGTGCATTTTACAGATACATCGTTTTGCCATGTAACGGCCGAGGGGCCTTAGCAAAATTTTGGGGACAAGATTTACAAAGCGCCATTGTTTGCATGTGGGTCCCTGGTATCAAAAGCATTAATTCTAGATAGGGTGCCCTGAAATCGGTGAAGGGCACCCTATTTTAAAATGCTAATTTATGCAAATTTTATGCAAAAAACTCATAATTCACCATATCTCACTAAAAATAATTTTCAAATGCCCAATTTTTGTGTATTTGGGTCTTCTTTTGCTAAACATTCAACTGCAGGTCGATTTTTATAAAAATTGGTGAGTATGAATCAATTTTTAAGGTTAATTTATGCAAATTATATGCAAATCACATGTAAAAACACATGTATTATCATATATCGACATATAGAATTGTCAAAATCACAATTTTTTTCCACATGTGTCACTGGTACCAAAAGCATTAATTCTTGATTAGATGCCTCGATATCAATGACTGGAATCCTTTTTCATAGGGCTAATTTATGCAAAATTAAGCAAAATCACACTATTCACCGTGAATTACTGTATATGTATACAGACCTAAACTTTTCTATAGAAGCCTATTTCTTTTCTTTTTTTTCGGGGGGGGGGGGTGAGGGGTATGTGGGATTTATTTTGACGGGGCATCAAATCTAGTTTGATTTCTGTACAGCTCCTGAATAAGAATCAATTTTCAATGTTAATGCAAATTTATGCAAAATTTATGCAAATATATGTAAAACTCATCAACTATCTTATTTTGAGGTTTTAAACCGAGGGACAAGCACAACACTATGCATATGAGACACTGTTACACAATTCATTCATTATGGTGACTTTCCATGCAACCAGAGGAGAGCATCATGTTTAAAATGCAAATTTATGCAAATTATAAATCCTGTGCATACCCCTTTCACAATTAAAAAAAAACCCGAAATCATATGGAAAAGATAAACAGTATTTCATCTTTCTTTTCAAAGCAATTCAAGAGGTCAGATTTCTTTCCCAAGTAGAGTTTTCCCCTGTCAGAAAGAGGAGGGTATATGGATGGTTCTCATGGCAGAAAAAGCTGTCCATGTCTGCCCCTCTGACAACTATGTACATTTTTTTAGAACAGGGACACATAAGATTTGAGCAAAGAGACCTGATCCTTTTTCTTTTTCTGTCGTCCCTTGATTGAAGGTGACTTGAATAATTTCAGTGATTTTTCTTTATTGGCTTATGAATTGATCTCTATCTCTAAAACTAAGGTAACACCAAGACCAAATTCTCCCAATCAATTTTAGGCCGAATCAGAGTCGAATCTGTCTGGAATAGGTCCCGAATCAGAGCTATCGACTTCCCAAAATAATTGTCCAAATGCCTCCCCAAAATTAATTCAACCGAATTCCATCCGAATACATCCCAAATGTGGCTCGAAAAAATGTGTCTTGGCCACATTCTGGAGTATTTTGGAGGATATTCGGCTGGTTTTAAAATTTTCAAGACAAGCAGAATCTCTCCACGAATGTTTCCGTTTGGGAGGGAGAACAGAATAGTCCCGGATCCTTCCGAATCGATTCCGGGAGCTCCCCGAATTCGAGATGAATAAGTACCGAATCCAGGCCATTTTGGGCAGAATTGATCCGACTTTGTTCGGGAGAACTTGGTTTTGGTGTAACCGCATGCTTAAAGCTAGGGTTAGAACGAAACCGAATCAGCTACGAATCCATCCATATACACGTATTCTGGTGGTTTCAGGAATATTCTGTTTTGCCTGCGTAAATGCAAGAAAATTCGGGAACATTCGCTGAAAAATTCAGCTCATGTTCAAAACCAGCCGAATACCCTCCAGACTCCCGGGGGGGGGGGCAGTTACATTGACGAGTGGATACCATGCGCGACCACAAAAACACGTAAAAAGGATGTCTTTTTCACGATAGGGCACGTTACGTACGTAACGTGATAAGGGTGTCAAAAACACAAAAATAATGAAAAAAGGGTATCTATTTCGCTAGGAAAATTACGTGTTTAGGGTCGAATTTGCGGGGATGATAAAACAAAATTAAAATATTTTATAAAGGATGTCCTTTTTGCCCAAACACTTCGTGTTTAGAGTCCTATTTGCGCTAGGTGTAGAAGGTGGGATCGTACTAAACCAAATAAGATAAAGCCGACGACCGAAGGACCCGTAACAATAAAACATTCCTGTACTTTAGTGTTTAGGGGTTCATTTCAGGGAACAATTGCCAAGTATCGTTTTGTTTCCAATACTTGTTAAGGGTAGGGTTTCACACGCCAATACTTGTTAAGGGGTGCATTTTCAGAATATGGAAATTACGTGTTTAGGGTGCTTTTCGAGACCCCATGGTCGCGCATGGTATCCACTCGTGAATGGAAGTGCCCCCCCCCCCCCCGGGTCCAGACTATTCCCGAATGTGACCACAACAAATTCCATTCGGGCCACATTCGGGATGTATTCCGATGGAATTCGGTTGGATTTTTGAAGGCATTTCGGGGGTTTTTTGGGATTATTAAGACCTATTCGGGTCAGTCGTAGAGTAATGAAAGATCCGACTCTTGCCTCCCCCCATATCGTACGAATCATTACTCGAATACAAAGAAGAATATAGACGAGTGAGATGAATTGGCCAGAAATTAGAAAAATGGCATCCAAAAAGCTGCCGAATCGGTAAATTATATATAGCCCATTTCGAAAGAATCTGGCACATTTTCGGGAAATTCTGTGGCGTACTTTGCAAATTCGGGCATAATCGTTCGATTCGGGTCGTTATTCAGGTCGTCATTTGGAGATAATCGGAGGATTCGGGCTAAATTCTTCTCTACTAAAGGTTAATTGGGGTGTTCCTCAAGGCAGCATACTGGGCCCACTTTTATTTTCGATCTATATAAATGACATTCACAATTCTTCGACAATGTTATCATATATTCTTTTTGCAGATGATTCAAATGTACTTTATTCTCATCCTAATCCCGATATTTTAGTCAATATATTGAACATTGAACTGGAGAAGCTAGTACAATGGATAAGATCTAATAAATTGTCAATCAATGTACGAAAAACGAAATGTATGCTTTTCAGCAATTCTTTAGATAAATTACCATACGATATTAAATTGGACAACGCTGACATTGAAGTGGTAACTACAACAAAATTTTTAGGTCTGATAGTAGACAACAATTTATCTTGGAAAACACACATTGATTTTATATGCCGTACAATTTCACGCAATATTGGTGTTATAAATAAGGTCAAGTTTTTTCTTCCAACTTCCTCCCTAAAAATGCTTTATTCAACATTAATTTTACCCTATCTAAACTACGGGATAATTGTCTGGGGAAATACACATACATCATATCTAGAACGAATATTACTTTTACAGAAAAAGGCATTGTGCGTTATTTTTAATATGTCCTGGAGATCCCACACAGACCAATTGTTTATTGACAATAAAATCTTAAAGTAAAAACATTATATCAATATAACTTGGGTCAATTTATGTATCAATTAAATAATAATATGCTACCATCAATCTTTGATTCTTCATTTAATAAAAACAAAACTATTCATAAATACCCTACACGTCAATACGAGGAATTTCATTTTCCTCTACCCCGGACAATTCTTGCCAAATCCATCTTCACTTTCGAAGGCCCTCGACTTTGGGGCACTCTTGATAATACTATCAAAGATTCCCCAAGCCTAATTTTTTTGTAAATTTAAGTTGAAAAGGTTTCTCCAAGATACTCGTTAGTTTTTTTTAACTCTTCATCACTCATACATTATATGTTTCATATATACTCAGGACTACGAGCTGTGAAATATGATATTTTTGTGTTTTCCTGTTCTGTAAATTCGCTTTGAGTGTTGGGGCAAGAATCTGGAGACCACTGATCTTGTTATTTTCTCTCATTTTCTATTTCTTTCTTTTTATTTCCTTTAAATTATTCATTCAGATAGATTGAAGTTCAAATATCTACCATGTTGGGTTTGTGTTTTGTTTACATTCTTCATACGTGTGTTATAGGAGGCTGCATCCTACAAGCTTCGCTTTTTAGCAGCCTCCTCCGTTTCCGACCTGTTATCTTGATTATTATACATAATAAGTTTCTTTGTATTATTGATTATAATTATATCAAGATGTATGTAACAAAATTATTGTAAATGTAAATGATTGTTGGAAATGGAAAATAAATGAAATGAAAATGAAATGAAATGAAATGAAATTCGCCTCGATTCTGGCCGCTCTGGCTCGATTTTTGCCACTGTTCTGGTTGGCATACGGCTTTACGCTTATCTATTAGTCAATGGAATACAGCTTCATACATAAATTATTGTTAATTTACATAATATAATGGGGACATCCCGATAGACCGCGGGTCCGATAGACCGCGGGTCCGATAGACCGCGGGTCCGATAGACCGCGGGTCCGATAGACCGCGGGTCCGATAGACCGCGGGTCCGATATTCCGCAGTGCGTGTAAAATTATGATCAGATATATCATATGTCATCGAGAGGTCCAAAGGTCAAAGGATACGAGACCATGGGGTTCTATCAGGTGCGGATCCATGGGGGGGGGCGAGGGGGAACTGCCTCACCCCCCTTCCCCCCGCTCAAAAAAAGAGGGGGGAGGGGAAAAGGAGAGAATAAAAAGAGAGAGGAAGATGGGAAAAGAAGATAATAAAAAAGAGAGTAAGAGGGGGAAAGGAAAGACAAAGAAAAGGGAGAAGAACATGGGGAAAGAAGAGAAAAAAGAGAGGACGGAAAAGGAAGAGAAGAAAAGAAAGCTAGGAGAAAGGAAAAGGAGGAAAAAGAAGAAGAAAAAAAGAGGAAGGAAGAGAATATTTAAATAGAGAGGAAGATGGGAAGAAAGATACGAAAAAGAGAGATAGAGGAAGAGGGGAAAAGAAGAGAATATATATAAAATTTTCAGTTTAATCGTTGAAATATGTATCGTATTGATGACTAACTTTTCGACCAGTCCATAATATTTAACATTTCTGCTCGCGCCTCGCGCTCATGGTAATTATCTAGTTACATACGCGTCCTGTTCAGGTTCTCAAACATTGCCCAGAATGTTAAATTTTCAGGACAATATACATGAAATTTAATTTTTAGCTTGCATTTGGCTTATGAGATTATAACACATTTATGTTGCTTATAAAGTAAATCTAGGAAATGACTGTGAGGACATGGGCGTTTGCCCCCCCCCCAACAAAAAAGAGAGAATCCAGGCTAAGAAAAAATAGAGAGAAAAGGAAAGGGATTAGGATGAAATATACTATTATTTTCCAAATATTATGTCAAAATCTATCACAACCTTGTATTTTTGTAATAAAAGTGTCAACACTGTGGGGTATTTGCTTGCTCGCTTCGCTCACTGCCAACTTCTTATTAATTTTATGCGATACGCCATATCGAGCCCCCTCGAAATTGTTGGCTCATTATGGCACTTGGACAAATCAACTTTGAGCGGCCGATCGGGAAAATATGGGTGAAAAAAATGGCCCCTCCCCCTATTGGCGGAAGCTGGGTCCGTCCCTGACTTAGGCTTTCAGGATAAAATACAGGAAAATTGTATTTAAAAAATCAGATCGCGCTTCGCGTTCTCATTATTTATTTAGGCCTTGCGAGAAACCTCAATGTGTTTTTCAAGAATAAAATCTCAGATTTTCTTTAACGTCTACCCCCCCCCCATTTCATTTATTTTTTATCTTGGTGCCCTTGCCCCACCCTGCACCCATGCTGAATAAATACGCTACTGATGGGGATAATTAGTCGAGATTGCATATTTCCTAGAGGTTATTATTGATAATATTGAAGGGTATACTAAAACAACAGTACAGAAACTACAGCTCCCGTTCACAATATTCTAGTAGGGCCTACTCTGGTGAGAAGTTAAACCAAATTGAACCCCCCCCCAAAAAAAAAAAAAAAATCATTCGTGCTTCGCGCTCCCATTGATATTACATCATGGGCGGAAATCCCAGGGGGGACGTGTCCCACCTACTCAAAATAGTAGGGGGGGGACACAATATCAAATGTCCCCCTACTATTTTGGTCTTTGATAATCATAGAAATACATCATTCTAAATCGAAATAAAACATGTATTTTGGGACGAGATGACCTTACTTTGGCGTTGATAACCTTTTTCCCCACCCCTTGTCCCCATAGGCGGATCAAGGGGGCCGAGCCCCCCCCCCCCCTTGGCGGAGCAAAAAAAGAAAAAAAGGAAAGAAAGAAGGGAAAAAGGATGAAAAAAAGAGAGGAGAAAAGGAAGACAAAGACGACGAAGGCATAAAATAAGATGAGGGGAAGACTTGGAAAATAAAAAGAATCTTTCGTGCAACTATATAAAACTTTCGCTCGCGCTTCGCGCTCACATTGCCTATTAGGTGATTTACATATCTTGTTCAATATAGAGTTCGAATATCAAGTTTGGATGTCAATATACAACACATATTTCACCTCGGAAATCGAACTTTCATTGTTTTGTGTAATTTACAATTGGTTTTTAAAAAGTGCTCTGTAAAAATGTCAAATTTATGGTTTGAATGTTAACATTTGCTGCTTGCGCTACGCGCTCGCAAATCTTGATTTATCAGGTACCTATATTTTTGTGTAATCCATAAAGTTTTCAAAATATCCCTTTTCTGGTCTGATTGTTAAGACGCATCAGCTAGCGCGCTGCACGCTCGCATTTTGATTGGCGAGTTATATAAATGTTTCAATTTTGTTTATACAACAAACTACTATAAATCCCCTTTTCATGACAGTTTATCAAAAATTATAGCTCGCGACTTGCGCTCGCATTAATGGTTAAAAATATATAAACTGATGCATTCTATTCATAATAAAAAAGTGAAATGTCCAGTTTTATGCCATGATATCATCAGATTTCGCGCCGTCATTAGGCATTAATAAATATGATATCAATTTAATAATTGAATTGTCCCTTTGTTTCATCTCGCGCTTATTTAGATGAATAGGAAGATAGTCATCATTTTCATATGATGGCATGTTGTAAGGATGTCCCGGTCCTATGTCAAAACTCAAAGTAATAATAATATCAGCTCTTTTTTAAGTGCGATCCATATCAACCTTACAATTTTTCTACTAAGTGCTAGAAATATTAAGCTGAAATTGACTCCTTTTTTCAGATCGGACTATCAAAGTTTCATGATTTTCATGATTAAAGTTGTATTCAGAATGCCTAGATTCTAGGTCTAAATATGAAACACACTCGCGCATGTTTATTCAGATACCCAACTTGTTCTCTAATTTAAATTAGTTTCAGATCACAATATCAAAAATTTTCTGCTCGCGCTTTGTGCTCGCATTATTAATGTAGGTAGACGCCATATTAATCATCCTTTTGATGATTTACAAAACATGAACAGAGTGGCCCACTTTTAGGTCTAAATCTCGATTTTTTTTTTCTGCTCGCGCTCGTATCAATCGTTAAATTAATAATAATAATAATAATAATAGGCATTTATATAGCGCCATCTATCTAGAAATATTCTATTCCGAGGCGCACAAGAAAAGAAAGAGAAAGTTTGGATGAGTGTCAAAGTGCCAATAACTAATACTGTTAGAAAAGATAAGATTTCAGTTTTGATTTAAAGGTCTCCAGTGATTGTATAATTCTTAAATTTAATGGCAAATTATTCCAGAGAGAAGGTGCTGAGGCAGAGAAAGCTCGTGCACCATATGCAACACGTGTCTTGGGAGTCTTAAGAAGTTGCTGGTGTGATGATCTCAGGCTTCTAGCTGGTGCATATTACATAGCTATCCTGTTCACGATCACAAAACTGATTGAAATTTTCCATTCTTTCTTTAAAAAAGCTCAAAAATGTTCAGCTCGCGCTTCGCGCTCGCATTTTTTGATTGTTGAAATATGTGACGCCTCCATGGCTAAGTGCAAGCAGTCCTTAATAGGTACCAGTTTAAAACGTATAATTTTTTTTGCTCGCCCTTTGCGCTCGTATTATTAATACTCATATTTTTTAGGATTTTCAAATCATGAATGGAGTGTCTCGTTCAGTAAATAATATAGGACTAAATTTAGAAATTTTCCGCTCGCGCTTCGCACTTGCTTTAATTGTTTACTCATATACCTATTCTGCTTGATTAAAAAAAGTGCTAAGAATTTCCTTTCTTTGGGTGAAAATTTCAAAAAGATTCAGCTTGCGCTTCGCGCTCGCATTATTGGATTGTTAAACGCTACTTTAACAGGTATTTTTTCATCAGTTCATTTCCCCTTGCGCTTTGCGTTCGTAGTAATTATAATGGTGCATACATGTCTTTTTCAGGATAACAAAAATTGCCCAGTATCAGCTCAAATTTTAGTAAAAAAAAAATCACTCCAAAATTAGCTCGCGCTTCGCGCTCGCATCATATAAATGAGGATTATGATATTATGTATTAATTTATAAGAATAAAGCCAAGAAGTGACTAATGAGGACTTCGCCTTCAAAGAAACAAACAAAAATTATCTCCGAGCTGCCGATCGGGGAAAATATGGCTGAAACAAATTTTCGACCCACCCAGCCCCCCCCCCCCCATTTGGCGAAGGCTGGAACCGCTCCTGTGTGCCCCCCCCCTACCTTTTGGTATTTATGTATTCATGGATTTTTTTTTTCAAGAACACATTAAAAAGTGGTCTTTATTTTTTTTTAATGTGATTATAAGATAATTTAAGTTAGCCTGGCCGGGAGGGAGTGGGCGCCATTTTTCGAAAAGTACACATGGGCGCCAAACATCAGGTCAAATTTGCTCCCCTCCCCTTGAAATCCTGGATCCGCGCCTGGGTTCTATAACAATAACCCAATTAGGGCAATCACCGCCTGACAACTACTTCAAGGAAAATATTATCCCCATATTTTTTACCGCCGGGGACTGTTACCCCCCCCCCGGAAATTTACTCTCCAGATAATTATGAAAATAATAATTGTGAAAATGCCTTAACGTGACGACATGGCGTGGTACTTCATCTTACCATGTCTTAATTAATCATTGGCGGCCGAAGGCAAAAAATTTAGGGGGATCCACCTGAAATTTTGGGATGGACACAGGTAAAAAATTGAAAAGCAAATCAACCAAAATTTTAGGAGGGACCACCAAAATATTTTGACAAGGAAAAAAAAGAAGGTTATCAACCAAAATTAGGGGGAGCAAAAATATTCTAGGGTGGTATACCTATTTAGGGGGGCGTAGAAAAGAAATTTACCAAAAAAGGTTGTCAACTAAAAATTTAGGGGGACCGTCCTCCCACCTCAAATTCAGGGGGGAAAGCCCCCCCCCCCCCCCGCTTCCGCCGCCTATTAAAGTAATTAATAAGCTTATTATTTCGACATAGCGATATAATCTTGTCAAGTCGATATGTCCACATGGCGAGATATGAAGTGTACAATTCCCGGCAAGAATCCCGATATATCGCCATGTTGACATATAACTTTTTATAAGTGGACTGACTTGGCAAGATAATGTATCTCGCCATGCGGACATAATAAGCTTATATAGTCGACATGGCAAGATAAAGTATCTCGCCATGTCGTCACGTCGATGGCATATAGAGGCTCCGTATGGCGTCTAGAGGGCAAATTTCTGGGGGGTGTATAAGTCCCCGACGATAAAAATATGGAGATAATATATTCCTTGAAGTAGATGTCAGGGGGCGATTTGTCCTGTGGGTCATCGTTATAGAACCCCATGGACTCGTATCAATGACCTTTTGACCTCTTGATAACATGGATTTCACTATGTTGTCCTGATCATAATTTTACACACACCGCGGACTATCGGACCTGCGGTCTATCGGGCCCGCGGTCTATCGGACCCGCGGTCTATCGGACCCGCGGTCTAACGGGCTGTAACCAATATAACACACTTTTGCATGGAAACAGGATTTTCAATAGCATAAAATTGAAGATTTGAACTGTGTGATAGAGGTACTTCAACAGATTGGCCCCTTTTCCACTGTTAAACCTACTGGAATGGGACTAATTTATACATATAAGATAATTGCTAATTTACATAAATTAGCATATTTTGCATGAAGACGGGATTTTCAATAGCACGTTTGATAGGGAAAATTAAATCTATGGATCTGATAGAATTTTGTTTAAGTTTGGTTTCTTTTTATTCCTTTTACTGATTTTTACTATTCAGGCATAAATCAACTGCTAATTTACATAAATTAACCTATTTTTGCATAAAAACATGATTTCAATATCATGTTTGATAAGGAAATTTAAAGCTATTGACCTAAAACAGACTTTATTTGTTTGGTATCTCTTTATTTACTTTTATTAATCAATTCCTATTGGCATATGGCTTCATGCATAAATTACTGCTAATTTACATAAATTAGCATATTTTTGCATAAAGTTGCAATTTTCAGCACCATGTTCTGTGGGAAAAATTAAAGCTATTGACCTGATAGAGACTTTCCTAAAGTTTGGTATCTTTTTTATTAACTTTTATTAATTCCCATTGGCATATGGCTTCATGCATATATTACTGCTAATTTACATAAATCAGCATATTTTTGCATGAAGATGCAATTTTCAGCACCATGTCCTATGGGAAAAATTATAGCTATTGACCTGCTAGAGACTTTCCTAAAGTTTGGTATCTTTAAAAAAAAAAAATTAACTAATTCCTAATGGCATATGGCTTCATGCATAAAATACTGCTAATTTGCATAAATTAGCATATTTTTGCATGAAGATGCAATTTTCAACACCATGTTCTGTGGGAAAAAATGAAGCTATTGACCTAATAGTGACATAGGGAAAGTTTGGTGCTTTTGTAAACTCTGTAAACTGTAACCCTAATCCCCAAAACTTCAAATTTAAGGCCTAATGCCCCTGACTATTAGTAGAATCAATCGTAAAAAAGGCGAATGCCCGTTTGATATTTTTGTACAGGTATCAAAGTTGTATGGATCAAAAAGCAAGGCGTATTCTCTGTTTTGCTCTTATTCAGAGTTTATTTGACTATGCTAACCCTGCTTGGTTTAGTGGCATAAGCGAACTCGATAAAAAGAAGTTGAAAATTATACAGAACCCAATGGTTAGATTCATTAACTGTTCTGGTCCCAGATCCCATGTTGGCTATACACCGAACTCTCTGGCATGTCTGGAGCAGGTTTTCTTGAAGTCAACAAAAGATCAAAGCAGCTTATTTTGCACCACGTGCATAAAATCTATCACTATAGATCGAATCATTACATTGGATCAAACTTTAATCTAGTTACCGAATACATAACTATAATACAAGAAACAACCATTTCAACCTTTGCTTACCAGAAAGGATAGGGAGTATTATATTGGTAACTCCTTTTATTACAAGGCAATAAAACATTGGAATTCCCTTCCCAATGATATAAAGGAAATAGGAAACTTTTTGCATTTTAGGAGGAAAGTGAAAGAATATCTTTCACTTGAGAGTCAAAAACAAGATGTAAATGATAATGTTGTACGGTTGATTTAGCCTGAATACTGACCTAGTTCTTTTCTCTTCTCTGCCAGGTATTATTATGTATTTCACATAGTTAGATTGAAGCTTGATATGTCCGTACCTTTCTTGTATTCTTTTCTATTTCTTTTATATCTTCCTATTCTCCTCTTTTTGTTGTTATTGTCGTCACTGTTTTTGCTGTTGTTCTTCTCCTTATT
This sequence comes from Lytechinus variegatus, assembly GCF_018143015.1. NCBI lineage: Eukaryota > Metazoa > Echinodermata > Echinoidea > Temnopleuroida > Toxopneustidae > Lytechinus > Lytechinus variegatus. The sequence continues at coordinate 37,346,762 of NC_054748.1, forward strand.
TATTTTCCTTCCTTATGAGTTTCTTCCGTCTCCTTCTGCTCCTCGTCCCCACTCTTCTTCTGTTCCTCCTCTTCCTTCTCCTTCTTTTCTTCTTCTTCTTCGTTATATTCTTGTATATATCTTATTCATTGTCTGTATATCTTATTTATTGGTAATAGTAAATTCTGATTTATTTTCTTCATATTTAATGTAAATAGCATAATTTTACCATTTTATTATCTTAATTCAGGACCCCACTGGAAATATTAAGCTTTCGAGCTTTCGTGGATCATCCTGTGCAAGCCTGTTGTTTTAATGCTACTGTATATATGTTATGGTGACTTGCCAAATAAAATCAATCAATCATTGCATCGATGATTGGCACTTGGATCAAACATCTTTTTTTTTTCTATGAGCAATTATTGCTGCCTGATCGAGCAAATGGATTAAGAATGTTGGGGACTTATCTGTGTTGCTGGTTAAGGAAAGGGGTGTCATTTTTAACAGCTTCTGCTGGTTATGATTTTAAAAAATTCCCCGTAAGTGACTATATACCATTTTTCAGAAGGAAAGATGTCTCTTTTTCAAAATGAAATGTGCGCTCTTTCGAAATTAAATACTTTTTTGAAGTACAACATAATACATTTCAGGTTAGATAATCACTTTGTTTGCTCGTGCTTGCGGTCTCTTCAATTATTATGTAGGAACTCACCCTTATTCTGGTTATAAAAATGCTTAGAATGTCCATATTTTTGTTTGAAATATTATAAATTTTCATGCTCCCATTAATTCTTTGGTTAAACAAACATCGTGTTTAATGTTCATTTCTTGTTGAAATGTCCAAAAGTTTGAGCTCGCGATTTTGGGACGCGGGGAGCTTCCGGGACCCGACGCGATGGCTCTGCGCTGTTCGATCGGCTGAGTAGTTCATAATGGGTGTGCATTGGAATGACAAATCACAATTTTGAGGGTCTCCGGAACGGGGACAAATAGTGATTTCTATGGCTTTCTGAATTGGTGATGCTCTGGAACGGAATTTTAGGCTGAAAATGGGGGTCTCAACCGCATCACATACGTATCATACATTTATACTGAGTACCCCCCCCCCCCCCCCCCCCCGAGTTACCCCATGCTTAAAATAGGACTAGTAAATTTACATTAGCTCTCTATTCGCTCACTTTTCCTGATGGAATTTAAAACAAAATCAATCATAATCACCAAAAGACAAGACACTTGATTGCTCACTTATTAAGTAATTTTCACTGGCTTCAATCCCAATTGCCTCATTAGAGTAGGTTGGTGTTGATGAAACATTCCCTTGGTAATTTTAAGAGAAACGATTAATTTTATCAAATAATTTATTGAAATCATTTATTAAATGTTTATTTATTTATTGAAACATATTCATTCGGGAAAAATACAAGATCAGTATAAAAACACCATTTTACATCAAGGTCCTGAAAAGGTTAAAAAGTTAGATCAAAACTCAAAAATCAAAACTGATATAAGAACGAAGGTTTCTTTTAAACACAAAGCGGATTTGCAATTTGATTGATTTTCTCTATGAACAAAAAATTCATTATTTTATCGCTCTTTCGCCTCGCTAACACGTTAGATAATAACAATATTTTTACAGTTTGGCCGGGGTCTGCACGGGGGGGGGGGTTTAAACGATTCTTTGACGGGGTTGTGCACGTAAACTCGAAATGGGGGTCTTAGGAAATGAAGGTTTAAAATATAGGGTCTAAGGGATTATAAATACTGGAGTTCTCGAGGCTGAAAATGTCTTGAACAGATAAAATCAGTCAAAATAATTAAGACCTTAAAAAGATTTTTGTTAAATGGACAAAGAATAACAAAGATATGACAAAATAAAGTTGTGCAATATTTTGATGAAACAGTAAAATGATTTCTTTATGAGCATACAATGCTGATGATATATACCCCGCATATTACTTTTTATTTTATGAACTTACATTTATTCAAATCTTGTCTAACAAAAATGGGAAAATCATTGCATGAGGCAACTTATTTATTTCAATACAGATATCATACACACAGAATTTGATGAAAGAATTATATCAGTTTTCTCAATTTTGTTTTCCTTCTCCTCAGCAAAATAGGTTCAAACCTGAGGATCCTCGCATTGGCCTCGGATCGGGCACCTCCAGATCAGGTCCCAAGTTAGAAGTCTATCGAAGTGTAGATCTACCGGGACAGATGGAGGTAATGACCAAGTACTCTTCTAACAGTGTGGCTATAGGATACAGAGATATTAGTGGTTTACATATCATTGATTCGACTGGTAGACAGATTCCGTGCCCGAAAATACCCAAGACGTGGGATGGTATATTGTTTCAGGAAGATGGGTCATTTTGCACATCGATTGGAAGTAAGCTACACTTTTATTCCAAAAATGGAGAGAAGAAATCAGTCCAGGACAGAATGTCCGGATTTTACAGCCCCTACACGAAATTAAGCAGCGGTTTGTCAGGTGAAATCATCATGACTAACTCTGGAAAAAATTTCTACATATATAATTCCACAGGATCCACTCTCAAACACACTATTCCAACAAAACACGATACATGTCAGGCATCTGTCACCAGTTCGGGTTTGATCGTCACAAGTTCATGTACTACCAAGTTACAGATAGGCATGGATCTGGACGGAAGTACCTATCCAATTAAAAGCGAGGTTAGGGTCTATGACAGGGATGGAAATGCTGGTGAGTCTCTACAAGCTCCAGAGGATGTCTACTTGTACGCTGCCGTGGATGAGCAGGACAGGGTGTACGTAGCGAGTGTTGATTGTAAGAATAACAACATGGTGATCAGGCTCTATGATATCGTTGGTTTGAACCTGAAGGAAAGAGTTGGGTTCAATGCACCTAATTTTAGATGTGCATGGAGTGATTGGTGTTACTTAGTTTCCCTCTCAGAAGACATGCTCGCATTCGCTTCTAGCGGTATTTTGTATTTCATCAAAGTCATTGGCGGAAATCTGTCCCGAAAGAAAGGGGGGACCCGGAACTGGGTTCTTTCATAGGCGGATCCAGTTTTTGGCGAAGGGAGGGGGGGGAGGCGCCGAGCGGCGCACATATTTTTGCACTTAATCACCGGCGCCATAAAAGAAAATGATGAAAAAGGGGTAAAGTCTGACCCTGTCAAATGCTCTTTTCAAAATGTAGGATTTCCAGTCATGCCATTTTGCATGACCACACGCAGATAATATTTCCGGGGGGGGGGGTGGCAAGGCTCGAACATATTAAAAAAAAAACGATAGAGTAAATGGACCGAACTGCTCAATGGGGTGATTATTTTTTTTACAAGTGTAATAAAAGTATTTGGTGAACATCTCACATTTGGACATATTTTTCATAGTTTTCATGAAATGCATTTAAAGGAAAAAATGTGTTTTCACAATAACTGATCGGGAATTGCCCCCCCCCCTTCCCTCTTGCTGCGTACGACCATTACCTGAAGTCCACTTAAACATATATCTCATTATAACAGAAAATATACATCAATTTAAACATATAATCTTTCTAAAACATATATAGAGAGAGATTAAAAAACTTATTAAAGAAAGAAACAAGAAAAAAGTAACACAAATTATGCATGGTATGTGCGATTTCAAAATGTCGTGTACTAACCCTTTTATTGCGATGAGGCAAATACTTTTGTATATTGACATACAAGTTTTTTTTACTACATATATCAGGAATGCGAAACAAATTCACGAGTAATGCAGTTTTTGTAATGCCAACAATTAAGTTCTTTTATTCACTCTCCAAATTTTCGGTAGACCTCTACCTTCTTCATGGAAGATTCGTGAATTGAATTCGTGAATATATATAAATATATATATATATATATATATATATATATATTCACAGGGGCCTCGATCCTTTTTTCAGATGGGGGGCAAAATCATGAATCAACTTTCCAAAGGCGGTCGATCACACAAAACAAACTCACACACACAAACACACACACACACTCATATGCAAATATTTAAATATTAGGGGGCGCACGCCCCCTGTGCCCTCCCCCCCCCCCCTGGATCCGCTACTTTATTTGACAAGCGAAAAAAAAAGGTATCACCCAAAGTGTAAGGTCGTTTTAACCCCAAAAACATTGTCAAGCAAAAAAGGGGGGTTTTCACCCCAAAATGTAAGGTCATTTTACATGTATTATTTTGATTGTAAATGATGACTTTTCCTCCATCATAAAAGATCAAAAAGTAGTAGGGGGACATTTGATATTGTGTCCCCCCTGGGATTTCCGCTAATGATCAAAGGATCACTGTTAGAAGATTCATCTCCTTCAAAAGGGCTTTTTTTTTGCTGCACCAGACTTAAACCAGTTAATCTACCTGGTCCATTTGCAACTGAAGTAGAATATATTGGAACATCAAGCCAGGGGGGGGCATTATTTCCGGGCCCGTGCCATTCCCCCTTTTGAGAGTCATGATCAATTTTTGATGTCGTTCGCACAAGTGTCCACCCCACCCCCCCCCCCCGCAGTGTCACAGCAAATATTGCTAATTGGAGTATGCCATTCATACACAAGTGAGGACCTTTTTTTTTCTTGTCACATTTTACGTAGAATAAAATTACCTTTATTTTTAAGTGATAACCTTTTTGTATTTATTTTTTGCTTGTCAAATTTTCCTTTTCGTAGCGCCTTGAGCACATTATCAATGTGGATTTGGCGCTTTTGAAATACTCCGTATCAATATTATTATTATGAATTTCCAGTAATCTCTTTAATCGAGCTTTTTAAGCAACATGTGCGCTTTGTGCACGCTTGTGATTAGAATGGCAGTTTTAGCTCTAATATACGCCGCATGACGGTTTCGAGAACCTTAAGATTTTATTGTAAAATGCCCTTCATGACATTGAACAACCAAGAGGCCTTATCGAAAATTGGTGAATCAAAACATTCTTCAAATGTTACTATTATTTTCAAGAAACATTTTGTTGTATATATTCCTACTCATTTTTTTTTATTGAGATATCATAACGGAGGATATGGACCGTACTATTATTGTGATTTTTTCTTAAAAATTATGATCCTGACAATCTGGGGTCCCCCCCCCAAAAAAAAAGGGATAGATCCTCACGCATATGAGTAGCATAGATCATTTAGGTTGCGTCAAATTAAAGAAGAATTTTATAATTATTTGTGCATTCATTCTTTACTGCGTTTGATATAGCACTGATATTAAATTATTTTCTTTTTTTCTAGGACGCACTTTGTACCAATTTCAACTAAAATTTTAATTGGAATTCCTATGATATGTATATGACTTTCATCACTGTATACATGTTGTTTATCCAGCTTCTTCAACAAGTTTGATTTGATCGCATGGTGTGTATTCTCGAGTGCATTTATAAGATCCAACACTATTATATGTATAAGACTTCCATCACTGTATAGGCCTACATGTTGCTTATCCAACACTATACTTAGTCGCGTGCATTTGAGTGTCCAAAAGTCCACACGCACAGTTTCAACACTGGGAACAGTCTTTTTCACGAGCGTAATATTGCAAAAATCCGGGTATATCTTTATAACTATTAATAATATTACACCAGATTGATAATAGTGTGAAAATTTCATCCAGTATCATTAATTTGATGTAAATATTATTACAATTAATTCGCTATTTACGTCTCGCTGTTAATTTGAAATTGTTTATGTTTACATCTATTGTTATGGCAAACGATCCGAAACGAACCACCCATATTTTCGAGACACTGGCATCTTTGTGTTCCCACTAAAATCTCCGTTAGGGTCAAAAAGGTCGAGATTGATTTTCATCTCAATGCTAGATTACATACATGTTGATGTATAATACTCCGTGACTGGTTACATCATATATTTCTCCCAAACTTTGAGATCGAGCAGGCAGAACATGGCATATTCCTGTGTACAACGTAAGATGACTACCTTACATGTATGATAGTTTCCGTTCTTTATAGAGCCTTTTCATTTGGAGCAATTCATACAATCCACACAAAATTAACTAACACATAATGTTGAAAGTAGCAATGTTCTTGTACTATAGAGCTTTGTCTACTGATATATACGTATAATATAGCTTAAGTTGGAGAGGGCAAATATTGAGTAATATCGAGTCAGGAATCGATTTTGATTTGTAATTGGGTCTGCGTACATCCCGGGGGGGCCACTTCCATTCACGAGTGGATACCATGCGCGACCAAGGGGTCTCGAAAAACGGTTACACTTCGTATTTCCGAAGCTTCGTAATTCCGAAGGTTCTTTATTCCGAAGGTTCGTAATTCCGAAACACGTAAATTGCCTATACCTCGATGTTCGTTAATCCGAAAACGAAAAAGGGTTCGTTAATCCGAACATTTGTGGCGTAATTCCGACGATTCGTTATTCCGAAGGTTCGATAATCCGAAAACGAAATAAGGTTCGTTGTTCCGAAGGTTCGTTAATCCGAAAACGAAATAAGGTTCGTTGTTCCGAAGGTTCGTTGATCCGAAAACGAAATAAGGTTCGTTTTTCCGAAGGTTCGTTAATCCGAAAACGAAATAAGGTTCGTAATTCCGAAGGTTCGTTAATCCGAAAACGAAATAAGGTTCGTTAATCCGAAAACGAAATAAGGTTCGTTAATCCGAAAACGAAATAAGGTTCGTTAATCCGAAAATTAAATAAGGTTCGTATTTCCGGAAATGAAAATAATTCATTTTGGTAACAAAAGCTCTGATAAGCTCTGATCTGATCTAAAGGGGACATTTTAAGAACTTTTTGCAGTTAGCCATGAAGACGATACGTGTTTTAGCCAATGGCGGCGGAACGTATTTTTTTTTTTTTTTGGGGGGGGGGCAAAGTAAAAAAAACAGGGGCCAATTTGGTGCAAACGGATATTTTCATCATTAGATTATCATCTGTGTAAAGAGGTTGTGTGTTTTTGTAGTAACTAAATTGAGCACAATTTTTTAAGTGATCATGCAACGGGCCCCAGGTCAGTATATAAACAAATTACAACTTGCCCTCGCATTAATTCTTTAGAAAGATACACATCTTTCTCACGATTACAAAAAATGCTCCGAATGCTCACTTCACGTCTTGTTACATGACATGTCTACTAGTTTCAGCTTGCGATTCGCGCTTTAAACATCTCACAAGGATCATTATTAGTATTATTTTTATTTTTATTACCAGCAGAAGCTGTTATTAAAAATGACATCCCCTCCAATACAAATCCTATTATCTAGAGGTTGCTCGCACGCTTCCAACACACTTGATCCCCTGCATCTTTAATTAAACCATTTGCTTATAGGCAGCAATTGCTCAGATAAAATCGAAATTAGCCTATGCTTGATCAGGGCGCCATTCTTAATGAAATACATGCTTTGGCCCCAACACACATCATCGATCGTTATTACTATCATTGCATAATATCGTGTAATCTTGTAATGACAACATCGTTTTTGTTACCAAAATGAATTATTTTCATTTTCGGAAATACGAACCTTATTTAATTTTCGGATTAACGAACCTTATTTCGTTTTCGGATTAACGAACCTTATTTCGTTTTCGGATTAACGAACCTTATTTCGTTTTCGGATTAACGAACCTTCGGAATTACGAACCTTATTTTGTTTTCGGATTAACGAACCTTCGGAATTACGAACCTTATTTCGTTTTCGGATTAACGAACCTTCGGAATTACGAACCTTATTTCGTTTTCGGATTGACGAACCTTCGGAATTACGAACCTTCGGAATTACGAACCTTCGGAAATACGAACCTTCGGAATAACCGAACCTTCGGAATTACGAAGCTTCGGAATTACGAATGTATGCGTCGAAAAACACCCTAAACACGTAATTTCCATATTCTGAAAATGAACCCCTTAACAAGTATTGGCGTGTGAAACCCTACCCTTAACAAGTATTGGAAACAAAAACGATACTCTTGGCAAATATTTCCTGAAATGAACCCCTAAACAAGTACAGGAATGTTTTATTGTTACGGTTTCTTCGGTCGTCGGCTTTACCTTATTTGGTTTAGTACGACCCCACTTCTACACCTCGCGCAAATCGGACTCTAAACACGAAGTGTTGGGGCAAAAATGACATCCTTTATAAAACATTTTAATTTTGTTTTATCATCCCCGCAAATTAGACCCTAAACACGTAATTTTCCTAGCGAAATAGATACCCTTTTTTCATTATTTTTGTGTTTTTGGCACCCTTATCACGTTACGTACGTAACGTGCCCTATCGTGAAAAAGACATCCTTTTTACGTGTTTTTTTGGTCGCGCATGGTATCCACTCGTCAATGTAAGTGGCCCCTCCGGGGCGTACATATATTATAAACTAGCAGGCTGCATCGTATGCTACGTGAACCAAATGAGCAGATGTGACCGAAACTAACCATTAATGGACTGTTGTTTAACAAAGCTTGATTTGATCGCATGGTTTATAGTAATTTTAATCAAAATATCCTACACTATTATGTATAAGACTTTCATCATTGTATACATGTTGCTTAATCCAGTATATACTTGTATAATTAAGTTTGATTTGATCGCATGGTGTATATTTAACCAAAAAATCCAACACTATTACATAATCATATAAGGCTTTCATCATTGTATACATGTTGTTTAATCCTGTATATACTTGTTTAACAAAGCATGATTTGATCGGATTGTGTGTATTTAAGCAAAATTAAGATCCTACAATTTTAAGACTCCCATCACTGTTAACATGTTGTTTATCCTGTAAATACTTGTTTAACAAAGTTTGATTTGATAGCATAGTGCCAAAACGTCCTACATTATGATATGTATAAGACTTCCACTCACTGTATAAATGTTGTTTTATTGATTTGATCACATATTGTGTGTATCTAACAAAAAATCCTAAGACTTCCATCATTGTATATACATGTTGTTTATCCTGCATATAATTGTTTAAAGGTCAATTCCACCCCAGAAAATTTGTTGATTACAATGGATATAGAAAAATCAAACGAAGATAACACTGAAAATCTCATCAAAACCGAATGTAAAATAAGAAAGTTATGACATTTTTAAGTATTGCTTATTTTTTCACAAAGCATTATATTACACAGACTTCAATAATCTTTTAGTTAATGTTGTTCATATTTTTGTAATGTAGTTAATCATTCGAGAATACATTTTTGTAATATTTTCTCTTTTTGTCATAATAATGATGATAATAATAATAATATGTGTTTACCTTGTTCATTCAAATGTAAGAACGACAACAAAAATATGCTGCCATAAGCAATAAATGTATTCTTTAGCAATCACAGTGTTCATTTTATCTCTCGATGTTATATTTTACATTTTGAATATTTTCTTTTTCCTTTGACTTTGCTCTTTTAAATAAATTTAACATTATTTAGTTTCTTTATGTTGCATATTCTTTAAAACGCTTTACAATTTATGTGTTTACATACGTAGGTCCGTATTCTGAAGTCGGGTTCAGCTTAAACTCAGGTTTAAAGTTGTGGTTTAAGTATGAAAAGCCAATTGTTACAAAAATCACAAACAGTAGATATATATTTCAGCTCATTAGGCTCTCAAATCATTCAAAATTGTCTAGGAAGTATATAAAGATAATTGTCTTCACCATCTGACCATCGTTGAATCAGGAAAGAGCACAACATAAGAAACAGACAAAAATAATAATAATCTTGACACTATTGCCTTCCCATAATTTTAGCACAGGGTTAGACCATGGTCTAAGTTAAACCGACTTCAGAATACGAGCCATTGACTTCCTATTCTGTAATATTAATGATTATTGATCTACAATAAAATATTACAATCAAGAAATAACCTTTGAATATTTATTCGTCATAATTTCATTTTCGGTACTGGTATAGCCCTAGTTATATTCGATTACGTTCAATACGTTGCATATTTTTATATCGTAACTATCGACTGGAAAGAATTACATACACTATTAAAGTAGGTTTGGTCACAAGATCCAATGTATTGTAGGTGAAAGCTTACTTTGGAATATTGTGTTGACTTTATTAATGTACTGTTCAAATAGTTGAAAGATAAGTCCACCCAAAGAAAAGGTTAATTTGTATCAAAAGATAAAATTCCAACAAGCATAACACTGAAAATTTCATCAAAATCGTCAAAAGTTATTTCAAAGTTTCAGTTTCACCTAATTTCACAAAACAGTGGTATGCACATCCTGGTCTGTAAGCAAATGAGGGGACTTATGACGTCACTCACACACTATTTATCTTGTATAATATTATATCAAATATGAACTATTCCAATTTTCTCCCCATGGTCCCATGAAACAACGTTTTATTCTTCCGTTAACATATGAATAACCATTATTTAAACACTTTATGGTTCAGACTCAAGTTGGTCCTTAATGTCAAATCAGTAAAAAATGAAAATTTGTATAATTCAAAAAAAAATGGAATAGTGAGGGACATCATCGACTCTCACTTGCATGTCACTGAGTTGTGCATATAACTGTTTTGTGAAAATCACCGAGACTTTAAAATGTCATATACTTGTTTCTTTTTACATCGGATTTTGATGGAATTTTCAGCATCATGCTTGTTAGATTTTTCTACATTGATTCATATCCACATTTCCTGGAGTGGACTTGACCTTTAGGCCTAATTAGTTGACTTCATTATAGTGAATATAAGGTGACTTCCCACATAGGCGGCGGAAGCGGGGGAACGTGTCCCGGCCCTCCTAAATTTGAGGAGGGGGGACGGCCCCCCCCCCCTAAATTTGTTGTTGATGACCTTTTTTTTTTTTGCTTGTCAATTTATTTTCCTACGTCCCCCTAAAACTTTTGGGTTGAGAACCTTTTTTTTTGCTTGTCGTCCCCTCCTAAAATTTTTCGCTTCCGCCGCCAATGACTTCCCATCAATTAAGTTAATTTCTTTGTACCCTTTCGCCAAGTAAAATTAGTTTCTGCAGGCTTCAATATTGGCATGATTGGTTGTAGAACATAAGCCATTCTGTTTCGTGATTCCATTCTACGCATGATCAGAAGGTCATTGGTACTAAAGTGACATGGCGGTTTAATATTTGATAAGATAAGCACCAACTTTGATGTCTTGATTCTTCATATATTCTTTTAAATTGTGTTTTTCTTTAGATCCACCAAAAAACAACAATACGACCACTATGGCGACTGGTATTTCACAGTTATGGCCAAGTACATTGTTATAATATGCTAATGCATTCATAGTAGAAATGCAGCTAATACCTTCACAGAGTGTTCATTGGTGTGATATTCTAGTCACCTGGTCTATTTAATTTCTTCATCATGCTATGTAAGACATACATTATATCTTGCTTCGAAATTTTCCTATCACAATGAAAGAAATGAAAGGTCATTTGACCTAAATTGCCCATGAAGTAACTACGAAATGATCTATTGGATAAGGACGGCCCAGGAGCATTCTGCAAGGTAGAACTGACGTACTTTAGAATCTTGCTTGGATTTAGTGAAAGGCTCGAGGTTCATAATTTTAAGAAGATAGACTTACCTGACTGATCTAGTTAAAAAAAATCATCATAATGTTACCAAACTCGAAAGATACGATCTGACATAATTATACACAAGTAGCAATCCCTTACTTTATCATGTTTGATTTGAAAAATAGCGAAAACGCGGGATTTAAAACAGTAAACGGATTGCATTGACCTACTATCTAATGCAGGGGCCGCGGAACGGTTTTCAAAGTGGGGGGGGGGGCTGACCATGCTAAAAATCACAATCATATGGTCATTTTTACGTTTTTGTACACGGATTTGGAAAAAAGTGGGGGGGGGCTGAAGCCCCCCCCCCCCCCGGTTCCGCGGCCCCTGTAATGCAATATGCACACACTTCAAGAACAAGTTCCTTTCAAGACTGAGCACTAATTGAAACATGACAAAGTGCATTCCTCTTTCACAACGGTTTAGGTTTTGATACAATGCATGAACAGTTTAATTGAATCACTCTACAAAAGTTTCCTTCAAAACATTTGACATGCGTGATTGAATGGATGAATGAACATGCTGAGTGGATAGTCGTTCCCAGTGATTCATTCTACAATGGTTTACACACATTACATGAACAATAAAATGCAAACTCTTTTTTTTCTCTTATTTTATAAATTCAAAGGAGCTAATCTGCATAATCACTCTCCTCTCAGTGAGACGATCAAGGTGTCAGTCGTTTTGGAGTGGGATTAAATCTTTTGAGAGTGGATTTATAAATACCCCTTTTTTAATGAAAATGGCTAATATTATACAGGGTTGATTGTTTGATTGATTTTATTTCTCATGATAAAAACAATACAAAATATGTACATTAAAACAATAAAAACATACTTATTGAATCAATAATATAGTGTATAGGTATAAGAAATTATAAAACTTATGTTGTAAGAGGAATATGGGAAAAAACAAGCTGCAAGGAGCTTGAAAGCGATTATCCCAGAAGGAGCTAAAGGCGATGTAATGCACTCTCAAGATGTAAATCACACTCTAAAATGACCGCGACCCCTCGTCTCATTCTGATCGAGAGGAGTGTGATCAGAGGGGGCAGATTAGTGTACATTTCAATTTCTATGCCACTAAACTATATCATCGAGCATTTTCTTGAAACGTATCATATCCAATAATGACTTAAAGCCGAATTCCCGTTCCAGTTTGCCAAAGAAGAACTCTGGAGCCTGTGTGGATATCTTCTTTAGTCCCACTAAGTCTTCCCCGTTGTACCCTTGCAGCCAGTTACTAAGGTGGTTGAGGTTGTTGTGACCTAGCCATGCCACAACCTCTTGTGAATTCCATCTCTGCACGAGTTGCAGACAGACAGCTCCTAGAAATTGGAGACAACGAATTCAAGTTTAAATGAAGAAGTTTGAACGATAGACCTGGGCTCCGTAACACAAAGATTTTGGATAAATTGCAAAATATGACAGAACCGCAGTCATTGGCTCCCGGTCAGTATTTTAAACATAGTGCGCATGCAACGATGATCTTCATTGGTCATTGGTATTTAGCGTTGATTGCAAACATTTGCGTTAAGGAGCCCTGGACGCGATTCCACGTAGTGGGGAAGAGCATTTGGTGTTGGCCTTGGTTTTGGTGTTGGAATTTTGATTGCTTCCCTCGATTCAGATTTTGTCAAACTGATCCAGAACACATTGATATCTCAACAATTACTGAGTGACTTTCCTGGACCATGCATCTTCATTATATACAGAAAAAAACTGATCATCCAAGCGTTAACACATACCACATGAATATGGAATCACATTATTTGGGAGAAGATACTATTAAGGCCATAACAGGAATGTGTTTATGAAACACTTTTCACTTAACTTGGGGCATTATGAGGTGTAAATTTTGTGTGAGTTACACGGTACATTTCATATTTTATGTTTTTGGCAGGTTGGCAAATTCTTCCAATCCAAATGCTTATTAGGAAATATAAACTGTTAGGCGTCTTTATCGACGGGATCGATTCACCTCCTCTCGGAAAAGATATCGAGGGAGACACGCTTTCTCTTCCCCCACCCCCCCCCCCCCGCACTCCTACGTCCCTGAGATTACCGCATGTGAACGGAATACGAATAAAGGATCGTCGGCCTAATTATGTTGAGCGGTAAATTGCCAATTCGTCCACTCCCCACATGGTCTGCCTTCATTTAGTCTAATGCCAATCCGTCCATCAACAAATTACGTCTAGCAACCATTGGGTCCAATAACCATTTGATCCAATTGTCACTTTGTCTAATTACCAGTCCGTCTTTTAATTACCATTCGTCTAATAACCAGTTGGCATAATACCCATTTTCTTTTCATTCATTTTGCACTAGACCACATGGTATATGGACTAAATGGCTATTGGACCAACTGGTTATTAGACAGAATCGCATTAGACGAAATGGAAGTAGACGAGTTGGTAATTGAGCGAATTGGAAATAAATCTGTTAAGCATATTGAATCCTGGGGAGCGTTTCATCAAATGAATTGGAACACTCTAAAAACAAGAAATGTTAACTTAACATTTGAAAGGTTTGAGGAGTGACAACATTTTCTAAATGTTGCATTTAACACTTTAAATGGTTCTTTTTATACAAGGTAAGATGTAACATTTGGAAAAGTTGGTCACTCCTCCAACCTTTCTAATGTTGATTTAACATTCCAATTTTTAGAGTGAAGTTAATTATCCGACAATTCCTGTTTTATCTGACAATTACCATAGTAACAATGATCCTCAGCCGATCAAGATGAAGGAAAGTTGTCAAATCTGACATGTCGGAGAGAATGGTTGATGAAACACTCCCCTGATTCCAGTTAATGATTCATACAAATTACCATCTCGACGTATTTGTGGGGACATGATTACTGCTGTCGGAGGCGGACTGTATACGCGATATGGATTAGAGTCCTGGCGAGTCACGATTCGTTCCACCCTCTGCCTCTGGGGGAAGATCGGGGGAGAAGGCGGCGGTAGGGTACGATCTGCGGAAAGATGGTAGATTAATGTCTTTATTGATGTTTTCCCATGGCAACCAATTTGATAAAATATTTCTCAATCTCGGGTGGCTGATTCCGGTTCCTAACATTCATCAACATGGACAATCATTAAACATAGGCATCGTTGACCGAGGAAGAATAATACTGGACTGTGCTCCGTGCCATGCGGAACACCTCCAGAATTTGCTAGTTTTTCTTTTCTACCAAAAATCATGTAGTACTCTATTTTGTTGGGCGTGTTTCCATATAGGGCTTTGGGTTATAATATCACCTCCTTCAAAACAAAAGTTAAGAAATAAATAAAATAATGATAACAGTAAAGAATGTATAAATGAATGAATAGATAATAATAAATAAAGGAAAATTGTCACATATATTTACACCAAGCCCAATGAACGCGCGCTCCGGAGACCATGTACAAACCGAAAGCCTTTACTCCAAGATTTTTCTAGAAGAAACTTTAAGAAAGAGTATTATGAAACTAATTCTTAATGATTTTATATAGTACTTTTGTATCAGATTATGATATAAATAAAATTTGACTAAAAAAAGTCTGGAACTAGACTGTAGAATGCTGTGAGGATACTCACTCTCAGGAACTAAGTATGGGGGCGACATTGGTCGAGCAAGCTTTGGAAGACCAGATGGAATGTACTCATCGTCATCCACGCTCTGATCTTCTGTAGATAGAGTGCGCCCTCTGTCGGCCAGTTCTCGGACAAGAAGTCCCATATTGTCCTGCACCAGTTCCAATGTGCTCATCTGGATGTAGAACTTGTTTCCCAACATGGCGCCCAGCCAGCCGTTTGGATCGTAGCCGGTTTGCATCTTGAGAGGAATGATCGGCTTGCGTAGTTTGTACGTGTATTCTGCCTCTGTTTAGTTTAGAATATATAAATTACTATAAATTACGACACATGATTCATTATAGTTTCCTTTGGTCACTCAATGCGCAAGTGTATAGCACAGACCTACAGATCAAAGCAGCTAGGTTTGATATCTGCAAGTCAGTTTATGCCCCGATCGAGGTGTTTCGTGAGCCTCTATGAATGTCTCACTCATTTTGGCCCCTATTTCAAACTGGGTACAGGAATCCACGCTGGAAATGAGACAAGTTCATATAATCTTATAATAATCATATAATCCATTTCACAAATTTCTAGTTTTGTAAAATAAAAGAATAGAAAAAAAATCAGTTTTCATAAAGTAAGCCTTTATAAGATTGCGAGTCCTTATCTTGCGAGGGAGTGAAAATAGGCCTAAACGTTGGTATATACAAGAATTACACATAGCATTATAATAAGACTGTAGGATATAATCGCGTGCGCGCACACCCCCTTCAGACACAATCCCCTCATATATCCTATTAACACGCACCTAATCCCACACCCCTCTCACATCCACACACACACACACAAGCTTCGACCATAAATCCCCATACGTATGCACAAACCCTGATTTCAACAAATTGGACAATCGCACACACACGCACACACACCCACAACATATTGGACATGCACACAAACACGCACACACACTCGCAGTTTTACTTCCAATGACCCGTATCATACACACGCTTAGATCTCTGTGGTTAATTTTCCAACTCTTGGTAATACACACCCTACATCTCACACAAATCGGACATGCACACATCAGATCGATGCCCATGGCACACATGCACGCACACACACATGCACAAGAATCTGATTACACACATTTTATTTGCTTCCTTGTAACTTTTCCCCGTTTTCCACAATCTCTCAATAACACACACATACCCAACACACTCACAATAATCTAAGATGCAGATACAAGCACACACCCACACACAAACACACCCAACGTGATCATTACTATCGAGTAACTGATTATTCTCATGTTCTCTGCTTCCTCTTCTTGCCCCAGTTCTCTTTTTTCATGTCTTTTCTTTTCTTAATATTTTTCTTCAAAGGGGCATTTTGGGGTATCTTACGTACAATCTAAGTATCTTACAAGTTTAGTGATTTCAGAGAACTACAGACTACAATATTCTATAATGTTCAGGCAAACGAAGCTTAACGATTTGTTGTTTAAAAATAATACAGATATTTCCATATCTTGTTTCATCATGACTGCTTTTAGGGCACACACGTATAATCCAGAAACGGATTGGGAAGACATGCAATTTTAGGACACTTAAGAAAGAAAAACTCAAGAGCTTTAAATAAATCAATGAAAGCTAGGCGCACCAGTTCGACAAGCTGGGCTATCCTTGTACTTCTCTGAAAAGCAGATGATGACGACACAGGCCTCTTCCACTGCATTCGCCATTGCTTCTAAAGTTGAACCCCCTGGAGGTAAATGGCACACAAAAATTTAATGGCATTAGTTGTACAATAGTCATAATAGGTTGTTTTTGCATTTTTCAACGGGGACGGATTCTGCAACGTGGAATTGCAAGTCAAATTACAGCTGACAACTGAGAGGTATGTCTTTGTCGAAAATTGGTGAACCTTTACAGCTGTTCTCTTTACGATTCTGACCGAACGTAAACTTGCGAATATGTCGGCTGTCCAAAGTCAAGGATGACACTGCGGTTTTGATTTACCGATTTTCGACAAAGCCTGCTTTGCCATGAGGAGGTTTTGACAGTAGATTAGCTGCGTTCCAGAAGGCGTCTACATAGTTGTTGCAAAAACTCCCTCATAATGAATAAAAGCAATAACATAATGCATTTATGAAGTGCCGATCATCTGATGGCCCATTCAATGCACACAATGAAATCATGAATAACGTAATAGTAGAATCAATTCTAATTAGTGTTCAAATAAATAGATAAGATACAGAAATATTATGAATTCCAAAGAATTACAAGATATTTTGGAAAATTTGAATGGTTGTGGTACACGAGTCGATGATGTCACTCACTCACTATTTCTTTTGTTTTATATTGTTTGAATTATACAATATTTAAATTCCTACGAATTTGACGATTAGGACCTCCTTGCCTGAAGCACAAAATGTTAAAATAATGGAATTCCACATGTTCAGGGAGGAATGAAACTTCATTTCACATGACAATGACGAGAAAATAAAAATATTTCATATAATAAAATACAAAAGAAATAGTGAGTGAGTGATGTCATCAGTTCCTCATTTGCATACCGACCGAGATGTTCATATAATTGTTTTGTGAAATGAAGCGAAACTTTAAAATGCCATAACTTTCTTATTTTACATCCGATTTTGATGAAATTTTCAGTGTTATGCTTATTGAACTTTTCTCTTTTTATTCAAATAAAGTTTTTGTTGGGGTGGACTTGTCCTTTAATAAAAACTTTTTAAGATAACAAATTCGCAATAACAGTTAAAAGCAACTAAAATCCTTTAATTTGACTGGCTGATTAGTTTGAAACCATTAGCCTTTATGAAACTGGATTATCCAATGAAGAGAAATAGCAAAAGGAAGGACGAATATCGGGAGGTAAAGAAGATTAGAAACAAAGAGGAAAAGGTTGATAGAGAGAAGAAACAAATACATCAGAATTTAGAGTTAAAGGCTTACATAATTATGAAAGGATATTACTTAATTTCCCTCTTTAACAGGAAATATAGTAGGCTTTATCACAATAGCAATCATTTACCCATTCTTTCCACATCCAACCAGACATTGAATCCAAGAGCACTCAGAACGTCTTTGACCTTTAGTATCTGTTTCTGGACATCCCATTGGTAGCTGAGCATCACGTGGGGTGTTTTCTTCTTGGCTATCTTGCGTTCTGTTTCCGGGTCAGCGGAAGCACCGTCATCAGCACCTTTCACTTCCGGTTTATCATCTTTGTCTTCCTTCTTCTTTGGATTGCATAGCAAATGGAATGCGTGCCAAATTTAGAAAAGAGGTATTTCATTGCACCTTCAGTACTTATTCAGCATGGTTTTAAAACACGAACTACTCAGAAATAGAGGAGTCTCCCTTATAAAAAAATCTTAGACTAAGAATGGATGCTATTTCAATAAATTTCTACTCTCAAGATGAAGTTTGATAAAACGGTCATTTCCATTAATAATTTCTAAAATGAAAAGTACATTTCAAATAATCATGTTTACTTTATCGCTCCAATCCTATGTCGAAACTGGACATCGTAATAGCCCCACCCCTCCACGTACCACATTAGCTGGATGTTTATTTCACTCTATGTACCTTTTCTGTTTTAGGAATGACTTGATCGTGTAGATTCCATAAGATTGCCTGACAGATTCGGGTGAAGTCATCAATTCCCATGCAAGCCTTTATGTCTGAAAAAAATTAAAATGATTCGAAACAAAATGCATTTTGGTCAAGGAGAGATTTTGCTGTTTTGTAGCAATTTCTAACTTTCTAACTACGTCTGAACAGATTTGTATGTTTGAAATCTTTGCCTCCCAACGCAGAGCGCATTCATAAACTTAGAAAATGTATTGTCAAATCCCTTTCACGACAAATAACAACCAAGAAGTCTTGGTCGAAAATTGGTGAATCAAAACGGCAGTTTCGCCCTGAAGTCTACACAAACGACATATTTGCAATTTTTTATCAGCTCAAAAAATTTGGACGAAACTGATGTTGCGGTTCAAAATTTTTCGACAAAGACTTCTTATAGCTATTCATTGTCAATTGACAGACATTTTCAATATATTTACTGTGTTCTTAAATGCGTCGCGGTACGAAAACAACGTTTTACCATCGAAAGGGCAAACTTACTGTCGATGCAGCTTTCCTCATTCAAAATGGCGTCATTGTTCTTTGAAGAGAAAGAAAGAACCCATACGGCGTTGAGGGCGGTGTTGCGTTCCTCTCGAGAATTCTTCTCATCCATCAATGCCACAAGGTGTGGAAGGACTCCAGCTTCAATGAATTTATCCTGAAATTCGAGAGAAAGTATACATATCCTCAATTCTTGGATGTTATCACGATATGTTAGTTTAGTACAGTAGTAATATAGTAGCCATTGTGGTGGTGGTGGTAGCAGTAGTAGTAGCAGTAGTAGTAGTAGTAGTAGTAGTAGTAGTAGTAGTCGTAGTAGTAGTAGTAGTAGCAGTAGTAGTAGAAGAAGAAGTATGATATAATATAACAAGAAGTATTAGTTGTAGTAGTAGTAGTATGGTAGTAGTAAAAGTAGTAGTAGTAGTAGTAGTAGTAGTAGTAGTAGTAGTAGTAGTAGTAGTAGTAGTAGTAGTAGTAGTATGTGGTGGTGGTAAAAGTATTAGTAGTGGTAGCAGCAGAAGTAGTAGTATAGTAGTAGAAGTATAGTAGTAGTAGCAGCAGCAAAAAAACAACATTGTGGCAGCATTAGTACGTATCAGCATCAGTTGTTGTTCTTGTTGTAATTTTGCCAACTATTTGAATATTTTTTATCTGAATATTCATTGATCCATTTTTTGTTGCATTCCTGTATTTATCTACAACTGGTATAATTATTGATAACTTTCAGCATCATCGCCATCACCTTATTGCTGTCGTTGGCGGCGACTCTCTGCACAGCCTCTACGACCTCTACGGCGTAAAAGTTGTAGTGAGCCGAGTAGTGCGACGGTTCCTCCAGGGTCCTACGAAGGACCTTGACGATGAACTCGATGTTGAGAGTCTCCGTGTTGAGATCGGCGTTCTCCTCCTCAGTCACGATGTAGGCCAGTATGAAAAGTGCCTGATCAAAATGAATAAAGAAAAAAAGATGTCTTCAACAAAAATGGTTCAAAGAAAAAGTGCACCCTGAGGAAGTTGCTTTAATAAGCAGAAAATGCCCAATGCCTGTTTTTTTTTAAGAATGCGCCTTTAGGTAATTGGATTCTTCAAATGAGTTGGTCAAATCACCGTCATCACGTCAACCTGGCTGACCGGGCCTACAATGAATCCTTTCAAATGGCTCCATCATAAGGCCCGCGCGCGGTCACATCGCCCGAACTTTGTTGGAGCGTTCCTTGAACGGTAGGTAGAGGGGGCCGAATTTCGACAACACCGCGCACAAAATGGGGGGGGGGATCGAAAACGCGTGCATTGCCTTAGCGCTGCACCTTTGAAGCTGGCGTTGCTTTAGCGTTGGTTAAACGGTGACGCGAGCGTTGATAGAGCGGTGTACTGCGCATGTCGGCGTTGGGTCGGCGGGGGTTTAAAGTTGGTTTAGCGTTGTGGCCCAGTGGATTAGTCTTCTGACTTTGAAACAGCCCTGCCATGGTGTAATTTCCTTCTGCAAGAAATTTATCAACATTTTGCTGCACTCAACCCAGGTGAGCTGAATGGGTACCCGGTGGGGGACAAAAATCCTTGAATGCTTGAGCGCCAAGGCAGCCCAGCTAAAGCTGGGTAATAATGATAGCAGGGCCCGCTGGGAGAACAGAAGTGGTTTCCCTGGGTACACTATTATTATTATTATCATAGCATTACCAGCAGTTTTCTCTCATCTTTTGTTCTGTCTTTTTCCTTACACCCATTGAGACCTTTGTAAGGTGAAATGCACTATATAAAAAATTTTCTATCATTATTATTATCATCATCATCATTTCTATTATGATTTATTTATTTCCAAATAAATCTCAAGTTAGACTCCATTATTTTAACGTTGTGCTTAACTGTAGATATTTCAAAGATTTAACAAATAAGTTATTACATAACTGAATAGATCAATAGATCATTAAATAAATGAAGAGTTTAATAAATGAATGAAGAAATATTTAAACCTTTGCTCGTAAGATATAGAATCGGCAATTCAGGAATGGTTCGAAAAACGCCGAAGCCCTGCTCATGCGAAAAACACGTCTGTTGTCGGGATGGTTCCTGAAAAATTAAAATAAAAAAAAGAAAAAAATAAAAAGAAGTTTCATAAATAATGTAGACTAACGTTATCATTAAATAAAAAAGGACGAAATTTGTCAAAAAATTTGAGTCCCAACAAGTTATTGGTCAAAGTCTTTCAAATTTAACAAGGATTTTAACAGAATTTCAAGAGCATTTATTCTTGTCACTTAAAGACCTGGCAGAAAAAGACGAAGGACGACCGTGTCGTATAACATGCCATATTAGCAGAGCTGCCAACCTGAAAAAAAACATTTCAGTATTTCTAAAGCCGAAATCAGTATTTCGGTGAGGAAATCAGTATTTTCAAAAAATACGTTAGGACAAGACATAAAGCTGAAACTTTAGAAATCAGTGTTTTACATGAAACTATCAGTATTCTTCTCTTTTTTCAGTACTAAATATTGAAAATCAGTACTACTTGGCAGCTCTGTATTAGCGTTCTAGCCAACAATTTTGGGGGAGACATTTAGTGCGTCTATGGTGAAAAAATTCTAAATTTCATGATAATAAATAAAATGCAAGGGCCGCGGAATAGTTTTGAGGGGGGGGGGGCTGACCATGCCAAAATCATAATCAGACGGTCATTTTTACGTTTTTGTACACGGTTTTGAAAAAAGTGCAATTGTGAACACCCCTTAGTTCACAAATTAGTGATCCTTTCTTGCGTACGTGGTGTTCATCGAGATCTTGATTTGGCTCTTATGAAAGTATCACCATTCGTTCGTAAAGTCGATCTTAACAGGGTCGTGTGTGGTCCAGTGGTTAGAGCACTGGACTCATAATCGCAAGTTTGTGAGTTCGAATCCCTACTCTAGCTGCCATTGTCTCCACTTTGATAAAAAGGCCCAAGAATAATATACGTCTACGTTAATCAGTATAGTGGCCTCTAAGGTCAACCACTATGACTGATTAACATAGACGTAAAATGTTTCCTAGGTATACCGGCTTGGCTTTTACCAGCAAAAATGCTGTCCTGCAGAGTGCCTACGGGAGTTACAATAAGCAGAAATTTACGAGCAGCTTTGCCAAACCAGGTAGAGGAAAGCGGGGTAAGTTGTGACACTTTTTGCATTTTACATGTTGAAATTGATATGACTAATGATAGTAGTAAGTACCTTAATTGCTTTTAAATCTAATACTTAGGAAATATTTTTCACCTATATACCCCTATATAACTTTCTACCCCCACGCTGAAAGTCATTGTGACCTATATGACCCATTAAAAAAACTACGTCATATGGCTAAACTTGCTTCATCTGTGGGGTAGATTCCCAGATTCCTGGGACACGTCTGAATAATGATTCTGATACCTTTGCTATTTTTTTTTTGTTCCTCCCTTGGAAACCTTGATTTTGAGTGGTTCATCACGGTGCTTAGCCCTGTTACCATGATGATGGACAACAATGATACCATGGTTCGTCGAAAGTCATTAGCGTATTTTTTATACCCCTTTCATGAGCCCATCCTCCAATTATCCGCGTAAGAGTAATGCGGATAATTCAATAAAAAATGCATTCACAAACTCCGAAAATAATCCGCACTATTTTTTTACGAGCGCCCGCGACCTGAAAAAGGTGGATAATTGTCATGGCAACTGCACACGCCCCCTCCAATTGGGTTGCGTGAAAAAGGTGACCTTGTGACCGCACCATGGCAATTATCCGCATTACTTTGGAAATGCGTTCATGAAGTCAAAATCTGGTCCCGATGCTGCTATTATGCGGATAATTGCAACATCGAAATAATGCGGATAACTCTCACTGGTCCTGCTCCGATTTTACGACATGCAAATTATGCGGATATTTTCCGCATATTTGGGATTATGAAAGGGGTATTTGAGTCCACTTCGTAGACGTTTTATGCAACGTTCAGAAACTATCGAAGAAGCTCGTCACATTACAGATTAGAGGTCATAGTCGAAAGTTGATGGACCGGGAAAGCACATCGTCTTAAGATCAAGATTCGGACCGGACAAAAGAGGGCAATTACCCGGGGGGCCACTTCCATTCACGAGTATACCATGTATACCATGCGCGACCATGGGGTCTCGAAAAGCACCCTAAACACGTAATTTCCATTTTCTGAAAATGCACCCCTTAACAAGTATTGGCGTTTGAAACCCTACCCTTAACAAGTATTGGAAACAAAACGATACTCTTGGCAAATGTTCCCTGAAATGAACCCCTAAACAAGTAAAGGAATGTTTTATTGTTACGGATCCTTCGGTCGTCGGCTTTACCTATTTGGTTTAGCACGACCCCACCTTCTACACCTCGCGCAAATCGGACCCTAAACACAAAGTGTTGGGGCAAAAAAGACATCCTTTATAAAACATTCTATCTTTGTTTTATCATCCCCGCAAATTCGACTCTAAATACGTAATTTTCCTAGCGAAACAAATACCCTTTTTTCATTATTTTTGTGTTTTTGACACCCTTATCACGTTGCGTACGTAACGTGCCCTATCATGAAAAAGACATCCTTTTTTACGTTTTTTTGGTCGCGCATGGTATCCACTCGTCAATGTAAGTGCCCCCCCCCCTGGGGCAAATATTATGTTGTTTGTCCAGAGTCCAGGACGACACTGTTGTTTTGTGTAACCGATTTTTGACAAAGGCTGCTTTGTTATGAAAGGCTTTTGACAAAAGATTCCCTGCGTTAGAGAAAGCGTCTGTAAAGTGATTGCTAAATTGGGTGATTTCAAGTTCAGTGTTGACCTTTTGGAGTTGGTGTTAGGTCAATTTTAATTCACACGATCATAACATCCAACATAGAATGAAGATGGTTCCGAAAAGTCACCCACTAATTGTTGAGATGTCAATAATGTGATCTGGATCAGTTTTACAAACTCTGAATAAGTTTTGGAGCTAGGGGAAGCAATCCAAATTTCAACACCAACACCAACGCCAACACCGGACTTGAAATCACCCATTATGGATTTATGAAGCGTTCCGTAGAGGCCGATATAAAGTTAGTAGCATAGTCCTACCTGATGCAATTGTAAAACAAGGTGAAGATCTTCTTAAGCAGTTCCCTTCTCGACATCCACTTCAGTTCCTCGTCATCGCGATTGAGAGCCTCGACTTCAAAGAATGAATCGCGTATGAGTTCGAGGAGGAGCGGAACGGCAACCTTGCCCATCTTACGGCAGAGTTCCACGCCATTCTCTGTGAAGCGTTGGGCCGCGTCGACGAGGAGGTTGAAACCAATGTATAAACCCGGATGTTCGAGCTGTAGACACAACAAAGATAAATCAATTCGTGTACACATTAGCCAATTTCATCTCTTAATTTGGCAGCTTTAAAGTACATCTACTAGAGTGTCGAGAAGGTGAGATACTTTATCTTAATTGCCATGTTAGATATTATTATGTCAACAGATTCCATAATATATTATATAACAAAATAATGCTGAAGATAATGCTTTCATTGCCAATAAAGTTTTTATTCTTCACTCGAATTTTCGACGGTCCTCCGTCTTCTTCAGGAGTATATACTTTTCTCGGGAAAATGGGTTCATACTCAGAAAAGGGATTATCAAAATAGCAAAGGTAGAGGTATATAGGGATCCGACCGACTCGGACAAAAATGAAGAAAAAAATATCCATGAGATTTTTCATTATTAGCCCTATTTTAGGGTAGATCTTACCTGATCATTGATATATTTGCCTGAAAATAAGACGCCTTCGATGAATTTGGTAAAGATTTCGTCGAACCCCGCTTCGGTGAAGAATAGGACACACCTTTCATCCCGCAGATTGCTCAATTCACAAAGGAGTAGCAGAGTGTCCAAACTTTCTACTGATCCAGACTTCAGGCTTTCCAGTGTCTCCGCCTGGATACTCTTTGTATTCAGGTAAAATGGTAAAGAAAAAAAAAACATTCAACAGGGCGATTACATGCTAGAAAAATCTGTTTAACCTGCATGCTGTTCAAATATTGCTTTGTGGTAATATCAAAGTACTACTGGGTAGACAACAAAACTGACAACTAACAAAATATGATGTCCATAGGTGAGAGCTTTAAATGTTGCGTGTCGTGGGGGACGTTTCTGCGTCTCGTACGACACACAACATTTTCACCTATAATTTACCTATAATATTTTTTTTGTGTGTTGTTTATTAGTTTTTCACATGACTACCCACTATAGCTGTATCATTGAAAAAAAAATACTTTATTGCCCAAGCATTCGGCTAGTAAACTAGAAATTGTTGTCAGAACATCCTGTACGACACGTATGGAATCGCCGAACAAGTTGTTTTTATCATTCATTTTGAGCGTTTCCAGAAAGGAATTCCGAGATTAAAATATCACGCAAAATGGGCTCGTGTATAAGCGACAATATCAGTTTTGCCGAGAATTGCATGCATGGTCGATCATAATTATTGTAAAATGCTATCGGCATCTAGAACTCAAACCTGATCTTGAAAGGGTACTAGCTATCCAGGAGGGGGGGGGGCGGGGGCAGTCAAATATATTGCTGTACACACGCTTGACCCAAAAATTGCATTTAAAGGGGTGTCTTTTTTCAGTTTTGGACGCGGGCTGCGCGTGCCCTCGTTAAGGGTATAAAAAACACCGATTTTCTGGGAAAAAAAAGAGGGGGTTAGTTTTGAAAGACTGGTCAATGGTCTCAATCGCAGGGTCAAACGTGTTTAGGGTATGTTTTTCCCCCAAAGCTTTTCCCCGGGGTCATATTCTGGCGACAACTTGCTTAAAAGGCCAAAATATGTAAATAAAACCCGCGAAAAACTTGTTTAGGGGGGTATTTTGCACCTAGAGAAAAACTCGTTTAGGGGGTGTTTGGAAATGATTTGGCCATGCGTGTGTACAGCATTATTTGACTGGCCCCCGGGCTAGCTTCATATGCGCTGAAAATAATCATATCTCAATAAAGCAAGAGTAACTTTCCTTAGAGCAAAACGGTAAAAAAAAACTATCAAAGCCTGATGATAAATAACAAAGGTACTGAATTGTAAAATATAGCAACAGTGGCGTAACTACGGCTGGCCAAAAAAAGGGGGAAAGGGGGAGGAGAAAAAGAGGAAGAAAGGAAGAGAAACGTAGTGGGGAAAGAAGAAATTAGTGTACATTATCGTTATGTTACATTACATAAGAAGCATTTTTCATAACTTTATGAAACATTATTTGTTCAGGGCCTATGTCGTCATTGTTCCTGGTGCTCGCATAGACTGTTTAACGAGATATATAATCCTTTCCTACTAAAATCTCCCGTTTTTAAATAAAAATACACCAAAGATATTTCCTCGCAATTCGATCATTGTTTTATGTAGTGACATTTGCTTCTTTTTCATGACTACTTAAAGTGATTGCCCTATTTTGAGGTCTTAATATAAAACAGTTCCTGTCCGTGCTAACGTTCGCATTAGTTGATTGGTGAGATGCCTGCTCAGTCCTTAAAGGGGAAGTTCACCCTGACAAAAAGTTTATTGTAAAAATAGTAGAAAAAAATAATAAAAATACTGCTGAAGGTTTGAGAAAAATTCTTCAAAGAATGAAAAAGTTATTAGAATTTCAATTACTTGATTTGTGACGTCATATGCGAGCTGCATTCCAAGCGGCGAATGGTAAAAAATCAATGAAATGTCATTTTCTCAGAAAATTGAAAATGGTTTTCACTGTACCTTTTGTATATCAATAGACAAATCATTTCAAACCCGATCATGAATAGAAAACAAAATTAAGTCAACCGGAACCATAAAAAAATTGAAATTCATGCATTTTATATTACATAACATATGGGGCAGCTGCTCGTTTATGACGTCACAAATACAAAACTTTGAACTCTAAAAACTTTTTTAATCTTCAACGGATTCTCCTCAAACCTTCACCAATATTTGTTATTATTTTTTCTGCTATTTTTACAACAATGTTTTTCTTCAGGGTAAACTTCCCCTTTAAAATGTCAATTTTTTTCTGATTTGAAATTAAAAAAATTCAGCTCGCGCTCTCATTATATGACTAGCGAGATGCATATGAGAATCATGATCTCAAAAAAGTGCTTCATGTGTTTAGATGTAATTCTAAAAAAAATCAGCAAAGGATGGCACTATCATTGGATGACTTTGCTGAGATATCTATACTCTTAATGGAATCCTAAAATATAGTCCTCAAAATGTCCCTGTTTGGGGTCAATATGTACAAAAATTCAGCTCGCGCTTTGTGCTCGCATTGTTTGTTTAACGAGACAGGTGCGTATAATTACAAAAATATGCTTATAATGTCCCTTTTTAGGTCCGAATATCAAAATTTTCAGCTCGCGCTTCGCGCTCGCATTATTTAATCAGTGAGATACATATCCGTTAATGGCACTGCATGTCCTTAAAATGTCTCTATTAGGTCAGTATACTTGGCAACTGAGCGCGCTTCGCGCGCTCCCTAAGAGACTCAATTTTTTTGCTGGTGCCTCCCCCCATTCCGTGACCCACGGTGCGCCACTGTATAGCAATTAAAAGAGATATATTTTGCACATCGTCATGAAAATTCATCAGGTGGGCTGACGATGTCGTACCCACTTTCTTTCTCAGTACTTGATTGAAACCCAGAAATCATGTTCCTTCCCAGAAGGAAAAAAAAACAGACCAGTAATTTTTTTTACTCGTTTCCAGTATAATTTTACTGGTTTCCATTATACTTTTACTGGGCCAGTTGATTTTTAACTGGACCAGTAAAAAATCAACTGGAGACCAGTTCAAACAATTGCATTCCAGTTGAAGCAAAGTAGTAATACCGGTTAAAATGTTTTTCATCAAACTGGTGTTACTGGTCCAATAAACGGTTTCCAGTAGATTTTTAGTGGTTTCCAATTTATGTTTACTGGGCCAGTTGATTTTTAACTGGGCCAGTTGATTTTTAACTGGACCAGTAAATATCAACTGGAGACCAGTTCAAACATTTGCATTCCAGTTGAGGTATAGTATTAATACCAGTTAAATTGTTTTTCATCAAACTGGTGTTAGTGGTCCAATAAATGACTTTATTTCAAGCCGGGATTTGAAGTCAGATAATTTGACGAATTATGGAAAATGAATCTTGCAATTCAGAGAAAGTTATTATCGTTATCATTGTTATCATCATTCTTATAATTATCATTATTATTATTATAATTATTATTGTTATGATCATTGTTATCATTCTTATTACTGCTATCATTGCTATTGATATTGTAATTATTATTATTATTGTCATACTTATCATGTATTAACACTATCATTAAAATAATTATTTCCTTTAATTGTGATTAAGATAAAAGCAAGATATATTCCTCTGATAAAGTCAACTGGTCTAAAGTAATGCATTGTTTGAAATTGTACTAGTCAGGACCAGTAATAACAGTAATTCGCCATTTAAAATATATCCATTTAATTCTTTTCAATTTCAAGTACCACACTTTTTGTTTAGTGAAAACCATAGATATTATAGATTGTAATTACAACAGATTCAAAGATAGTACACCAAATTACATCAAATAAAAATACATATGTTTGAAGATCTTCCATATATACATATATGTATACATATGTATATATATATTTATATATATATATAAATATATACATATGAAAGTCTGTATTTTATCTTTGTTTAGTGAAAACCATAAATATTATAGATTGTAATTACAACAGATTCAAAGAGAGTACACCAAATTACATCAAATAAAAATACATATGTTTGAAGATCTTCCATATATACATATATGTATACATATGTATATATTTATATATATATATATATTTATATATATATATATATATATACATATGAAAGTCTGTATTTTATCAATGCCCTTTATATTGGTATTAATACACATATATAACACTGCTTCTGCACTGTTAGAAAATTTTTCCTTAAAATAAAAGAAGTTCCTGCAGCAGAGTCTCGAGATCATCTGTAATCTTATTGAATTGCGTAATCTTACAGGAATTTGGAATTTGGTGTATGGAATCTTACAAATTTCCTTGAATAAAACACCCTTTTCCCCTTTTTTTAACAGACCTGTTATGTTAAATTGCAGAAAAATTCCTGTTTTATGAATTTACAGAATGATTCTGTTATTGCTTTTTGCAAAATCTTCTGTTTATTTTCTGTAAAATCACGTTTTTTTAACAGTATCGTAACAGTGTGTTGGCATGACAATAGTTAGTGCAAATGCTAATTAATTTGTATCTAATTAAGTTCATTCCAACTGGAAGTTCGAATCAGGATCCAGTTTGAAACATATTGGTTTCAACTGGTTCCAGTTGAAACCAGTTGCCTTCAATTGGTTTCAACTGGAACAAATTGAAACCAGTTGCCTCCAATTGGATTCAACTGGTTTTAATAGGGAAATTGGAAGTGGAACCAATTAAAACCAGTTGCCAAATAGTTGCCTAATTAGTTTCAACTGGAATCAATTGAACCAATTGCCAACTGGTTCCAGTTGCCCAATTGGTTTTAACTTGAACCAATTGACAACTGGTTTTCAATTGCATGGAACCAGTTGTTCCAATTTACCTATTGAAACCAGTTGACCAACTGGTTTCAACTGGTTTTGCTCTAATTGGTTTTAATTGGTCCTGGGTATGAAGACCAGTAACAAACACCAGAAACAAGACCAGTATACAATAATTCTAAGACCAATTCCAGTAATTCAAGACCAGTTTATTTTTTGACGATTTTTAACTGGACCAGTATACAATTTTATCTGGACTAGTATGACCAGTTAGACCAGTAAACCGATGTTCCAATTTCCAGAGTTACCAGTTAAAATTCTACTGGCCTAACTGGTCCAGTGGAACTGGTTTTTCCTTCTGGGTTTATGATAAGTTAAGGCAATTATGAATACCTAATCATTATGCGTATACTTGCATGGGTGAAAAAATGAATGCTTATTTAATTTACGTGTATGATAAAATATATATTTTAAAAAACCTATAGGGGATCGATGCGACATCATCAATTTAACTGTTTCACTGAAATAGGATCTTTAAAATGCCCAATAAGGAATGCTGAAGATCTAGGCCTACTCATACTTACCTCAATGTCTTCAATGTTGACCTTCCCAGTGCCACTGAAACTTCGGCCTTCTTCGGTAGATCTCCGTAAGTACTCGTGGAATTCCTTGAGCTCGTCCTTCGTGAAGCGAGTGATATCCGGATGCCCATTTTCGTGGATTCGGTCCAGTGGTTTGAATTTATCCGGTCTCGGATCCGGAATACTCGGGTTAGGGGCATAAACACGGGTTTCGACATTGACCTGATGTGCAGTGCCACCTGGAGTCATAACAGTCTCCCGCACCGGATCGGGTCGAACAGCGCTCTCCACTTGGTAATCATAGAAAGGTTCGGTTATCCGGGCTGGTCCTGTGGCTCCGAACCTCGAAGGCGGACCACCATACTGATAAACGGGATTGATGGCCGGTCGGATAGGTTGCACCGTTTCAACAATTGTTCTTGGGTAAGGAGCAACGGTCTCCTGGACAATGCGAGGAATTCCGCTCATGATCGAGTCTTTATTAAACGCACAAAATATCTGCACATTAAACAAACATAAATTAAATCCTCGAGAACGGTTAGGTCGTATATTGAGCCTGTATCCGCGTTGCTGATACGTAGACACACTTCGTCGATTTATGTTTATTAAGTGCACCTTTCTTTTTTCTCCCTTTTTTTACTATACAGAAACTGTTTACGCGATGATTACAGCAGCTACAGCTATACAGCACTGGTCAAGTTTAATGAACTATCTCTGATAGCTATACATGGAAGAATGACCCCTATATAGCTGTGATCCAGGCCTGTGAAATGGCTATCTAGCTACTTCCTGGACACTTGTGCCACCGTTTCCTGTACGCCTTCAGGAAACGCATGCAGTTTTGACAACGTTCGGGCCCCTCTCCCGGGCTTCTCTCAATTGCAGTAATTTGAGTAAACACCCGTCAATACAGAAGAGAATATATATTATATCCCGCATAGTTCACACCTGACATTACAATATGACACGTAAACAATAGTTTATATGGCCTTCACGTACCATGCATGCATACATGGTTCACTAATCTTTACAAACAAGTTTGAAATTTTAACAAATTCGTTCTTTTAAAGGAGATTGAAACCATTGGAACAAGATAGCTTGTGTGAAAACAGAAAAATCAAAGAAACAGATCAACAAAAGTTTGAGAAAAATCGGACAAATAATGAGAAAGTTATGAGCATTTGAATATTGCGATCACTAATGCTATGGAGATAGCAAAGTGGCAATGCGACAAAGATGTGTGAAGTCACTGATGAACAACTCTCCCCATTACTTTAGTATATATTTCACTCGAATTGCCTCTTTTATCACATCTATCCATAGATCATGTGTTCTTTCTACATGAGGGCATGTAATACATATTTTTTAAGAATACACCATGGATAAAGAGGTTGCATCATCATAAGAAAAAGCAAAAAGAGACATTTTAAGGGTATTTTATAGTCCACCAAAGGGAAAGTTGTTCATCAGTGACATCACACATCCTTGTCGCATTGCTAATGGGAGGATCTCCATAGCATTAGTGATTGCAATATTCAAATGCTCAAAACTTTCTCATTATTTGTCCGATTTTTCTCAAACTTTTTTTATTCTTATTCTTTGATTTTTCTGTTTCTACACAAGCCTATTTGTTCCAAAGGTTTCATTCCCCTTTAAAATATTTCACCCTTCTGCCTTTATGATCCATAAAGAATGAGCCATTAAAGGGAATCCAGCCTTGGTCATAAAATGTAGTGTTGGAAAGGAGAAAAATAGATAAAACAAAATGGTGAAAGTTTGAAAGAAATCGGACCAGCAATATGGCTGCTTTAAAATTGAAATCCCTATGATTATGTAGATTTCAAATTAGCAACTGGGTAAGTAAATTATGACAAGAGGCAAGGACAACTTTCCCATAGGCCATGTACTTAATTATCAGGGATTTGTGGTTTTCCCCTAACTGCCCATTCCCCTGGGGCAGTAATCTTAATATAACCCTGGTAGTATATTGTTTTATGTCCTCATGAAAGAAAAATAAAATTTGAAGTAAAACATTTGAAAAAATGACATATTAGCCATTTTATGTATTGGAGTACATGGAAGAGTAGTCCTTGCCTTACATCACTGTGATATCA
Source organism: Lytechinus variegatus (assembly GCF_018143015.1). Taxonomy (NCBI): domain Eukaryota; kingdom Metazoa; phylum Echinodermata; class Echinoidea; order Temnopleuroida; family Toxopneustidae; genus Lytechinus; species Lytechinus variegatus. The sequence goes on from NC_054748.1 coordinate 37,379,240, forward strand.
CATATGTGGCCAATTTGCAGTCTCCATGGATCTAGGGATTACCAATATTCACAACTTTAAAAAAAATAATGACTTTCTTATTATTTGTCAGATAGTGTTCAAACTTTCACCTATCAACTTGTCTGATTTTCCTTATTACCCTAAGAGAAAATTTTTATTTGGGTTGGATTCCCCTTTAAATTCCTCCCCTCCTCCAATAAAATGAATGAATAAACAAAATAATGAGTCTTTTACAATGATGCCTCCTGAAGAAAATAAGTAACTCCATGAGTTGAATAATATAGAAATATGAGTGTGAATTCCCAATGAATTTGACCATCACATGATTATGTGTTTACTTCATAGTATATGGACGCATGGCTAACAATATATACATCACATTGTCCTAATTTTTAATTTTCGTTCGATCATCTACGAGCCTAGTCTCATGAAGCATACTTTCGTTTCGTATGTGCTGTTGCAGGCTTTTAGGAAAGGGTTCTGTACATATAAACTAACATGCGGGATAATGAGGTCAATCAATAATATTACGGGTCTCAAAATTAGTACGATACGTTTAATTTCAAGGTTGCATTTTTTTCATTTTTCTTCATCTTCTTCGTTCCTGCTGGTATAAACTTATGGGCCGCTAATAAGATCTTCAAGATATTCCTTTATTCGACGGTTATTCTTTATATATACTCGTGTCGAAACTTTGAATAACAATTCCTAACATTTTCTTGCTTTATGTCACTAAAGCTATCGAATTGAATAAAAATAATGTGATTTCATCGTGACATTAAACTGTTTGAGGAAAATACAAAAATACATTCGTCTATACTTTCGTAATTGGTCAAAAGGAAACCATGGTTACAAAATGAATAACATTTTGGCCTATGTAAAGAAAATATTTATTTATTGACTTTATCTGGGGCCTGTTGCATAAAACTTTTTACCTGAGAAAACTCTGGTAAAAACTGAAAACTAAGCTTATGCCATATAGACTTGGCAACACAGGCTCCGGTAAAAACAACCTGAGTTTTCTCAGGTAAAAAGTTTTATGCAACGGGCCCCTGGTAGGCCTACTATGGAAATAATGAAACTCTTTATCACTTTGTGTTAAAACAAAGGCAACATTTTCAGGGAGCTGAGATAAAAACAAATATTCCACATCAAAACTAGATGAAAATTAGATCATTTCAAATTCCATAAAGTATAAAAGGAGTAAGTGGGTAGCGTCATCGGTTCATTATATGCATACTGACCTGGATGTGCATTTAAAGGAAACCTTTGGAACAAGAAAGCTTGTGTGAAACCAGGACAAATCAAAAAGAAACATATCAACGAAAGTTTGAGAAAATGATGAAATGAAAAAAAAATCATAAGAAAATTATGAGCATTTAAAATTTTGATAATAACTGTAATTAATGTAGATCCCCAACTGGCAATGCAACAAAGATGTGTGATGTGTTAACACATTACTTGTTTTTTCATATTTACTTACCTGCCTTTTTATCACCTTTATCACTCGGTCACGTATTATTTCTATGGGAGGGCATTTAATACACATTTTTAAAGAATATATATTATGGATAAAGAGTTTGTATCACCTGAAGAAAGACCAAAAAGATATAGTCCATCACATGACAAGTTGTTGACATGTGACACCACACATGTTTTTCGCATTGCCAATAGGATCGCCTTAGAACTGGGGATCGCGATTTTCAAATGCTCATAACTCTCTCTCATTATTTTTTATTTTTCTCAAATTTTATTGATATTATTCTTTTATTTTATTTATTTTTTTTATTTTTGTTTCCATCCAAGCACACCTCTTCCAGAGATTTCGCTCCCTTTAAGTATTTGTCAAATTTAATCATATCCTTAGCCTTGGTAAAGGGTCAAAATGTTAATAATACATTCAAAACTTAAACTGTTTGATCTTTTCAACTGGTGATTATCGTTAATAATATTTGAAACATTCAGCTGAAACACAGAGTTATGAATAGACATGAATAGCGCCAACTATCGACGAAAATTTGTTTTCCGTTAAAGTGGAAGTGACAAAAAGTTTAGTGTATAAAAAAAATTGCAGAACAAAATATATTGGAGAACGTTTGAGGGAAACCCATCAAAGATTTTATAAAAGTTAATTTTTCATGATGACTGATGTTGAGCGGGTGTGGAATGCCTTCTATATTGATATACTGAAGGAACAATAAAAAAAAATATTTTTTTTATTACCATACGATATTATGTAGCAAAGCTGCTCGCATATAACGTCACAAATGTCGTAATTAAATTTATAATTTTTTTATTGTTTAATTGATTTTCCTCAAATCTTCGCCAATTTTCAATATTTGTTCTGCTTTATTTACCCTAAACATTTGTCAGGATGAACTTCGCCTTTAAAAGCGCACTTTGGTCACTTACAGGTGTACCTTGCAAAATAAGAAATTCGGTATCCGGAAGCTACAAAGATAATGTCATGAAATCTATATTTCTCTGCTTTTATATCTCTGATCCCCCCCCCCCCCCCCCCCCCTCTATCTCTCTTTCTCACTGTATATCATATTCTCTCTGTTTCTCTCACCCAGTGTCATCTTTCTCCACCCCTTAAAGGGGAATGAAACCTTTGGAACAAGTAGGCTTGTGACGAAACACACAAATCAAAGCATAAGAACAAGGAAAGTTTGAGAAAAATCAGACAAATAATGAGAAAGTTATGAGTATTGAATAATGCTATGGAGATCCTCCTATTTGCAATGCGACAAGGATGTGTAATGTCACATGTGAACAACTTTCCCTTTGTATTGATGGACTATTAAATACCCTAAAAATGTATCTTTTTGCCTTTTCTTATGGTGATACAAACTCTTTATCTATGATGTATTCTTTCAAAATCTGTATTACATGCCCTCTTAGAGAGAATGCTCTACTGATAGATGTAAAAAAGAGGCATTTTAAGTGAAATATATACTAAAGTAATGAGGAGAGTTGTTCACAAGTGACATCACACATCTTTGTCGCATTTCCAGTGTGAGGATCTCCATAGCATTAATGATCATAATATTCAATGCTCATAAATTTCTCATTATTTGTCCAATTTTTCTCAAATTTTTGTTGATCTGTTTCTTTGGTTTTTCTGTTTTCACACAAGCTATCTTGTTCCAAAGATTTCATTCTCATTTAATTTCTGAATTACCTAATAAACATGAATTCCTGTATGGTGAACATGTCTACTTCCCTCTCTACTTATTCAGGTTCAAATTACAACATTAATGAAACTAAGTAATACTTGGCAACATGCATTCTCCAAATATTGTATATCTTGGCAAATATTGTGATATGAATGTTGTAGAAAGTAGCAAAAGACAATCCTTTTGGAGGCATACATGAACATGATAAAACTACATTTCAAACTGTTGCATCATGGGTAGTGTTCCAGCAACCCTGTGAGTAGTTTCTGTCTTGAGCTGGTGCTGTTGATCAGAGTGGTTGTTGTATACTGGCTTTAATCTACTTTAGAAATCAAATCCATGACAAACCATGTCAAAACACGAATAATGTATGGTAATACTTCCAGAACCAGCAATATCATTCACCATTAATCGACTCTACTGGCACAAATTGCCCAAAATTGAGAATTACTCATATTTCATGAGAAGTGTTCCCTTTCCCCTGTTTTGGGCGAAATATTTTTTTGGAAGGCGGTGGGGGGGGGGAGGAGGATTGTAGACAAAAATGAAAAGATCAGGGAGGCCAATATTCAGACTGAATTCAGACTTAAAAAAAACTTATTTTTCAGACTGAATTAAGACTTGGCTTTTACATATTGCACAATGCAGAGTCTGAACATAAAGCTGGTATATATCCAAGGTCTGAAGTAGGGGACTATTAGGTGACTTTATGCACCATGGCTGCTTTAATATAAGATGTATTTATCAAGCAAAATAATCAATTGACATTCACTGCATCGTCAATTTATATCCTTTATTTCTCATATTAAAGCAAATTTATGAAAAACTTTACAATATATTATTCAAGTTATTTGTTCTTCTTGAATGAGGCACAATGAAATATTAGCATTCAATAACAGTTATCAAAGTTAACCTAGGCTTAATTAAGTCATTGCTATGCAAATATCACTAATTGACTTCAAAACTTATTCTGTTTGAACTCACAAGCATTTTTAACTATTTAAAACACTAAAACCAAGCATCATGGTACATTGTACACACTTCATTAAACAAGAATCAAGATACAGATCTTGGGGAGAGCCCGGGGGGGGGGGGCAAAAGGGTGTGCATGGCCCCTTCTTCTCTTATTGCCCCAAATTGAGAATTGCTTCTAAAACTTCATGAGAAGTACTCCCTTTCCCCCTTTTTGGATGAGCTATTTTTTGGAAGGGGGGTGGGGAAGGGCTGTCAACAAATTGAAAAGATCAGGGAGGCCAATTTTCAGACTGAATTTAGACTTAAACACACATTTTTGGAAATAGAAAACTCCCCTTTTATATAGAAATAGCGTCATTCTGAATGATCATCAGACTTTTTTATCCAGTCTAGGTACAAATATATAGCATCCCTAAAAGTTCAATCAGATTTCCTTTGCCCCTCCCCCTTAGCAAATCTTGGATCCACCCCATATGACATTCTAATATATCGCACACTATCCGTTTGGGCAGTACCTAAAACCAGAGTATTGACACAACCTCTAAATGGATTTTAAAGTTCTGTTCAAGATCTGCTCAGAAAAGAAACTCACTTGAAATATATTTCGAGTGGGGCAGCAAATTTCCTATCCTTTTTCTGCTTTGAGAGGGATTTTTTCTCTGCTGTTTCTTTCATAACCCTCTCGAAATCTGGATGGTTGTCTTTGAAGGATACCTTCCAGAGTCTGTTAGGACTAGTCATGTGAGTTCCGAGTTTACTACGTTGGCTCTCCCGATCGATTTCATTCATCTCCCTGAACTTTGTTGTCACGGTTGAATGCGGTTCCCCCCTGAACCGGCGCTCATGACGAACGAACCCTTCGGGCGGGACGATGTTCCCTTCTGTGTCCATGGGTGGGACTCTCATCTGGCTGCGAAGCTTGAGGCGCTGAAAGTCCTGCAGTTCCCTCATTGAGTGGGTGATCGCCAGATGGCGTTTCTTTGGGTCGCGGATGACAGGCACTTCACTAAGGAACTTTGTAAACGTGTGATCGCCCATTTCAGAGTGTGAGGGGACGGGTAGGGGGTACATCGCCGCTATCGTTTCTTTAACTCGCCTACCAGGAGTGGATATCTTGTAGCCTTCGCCATGACTGAAGTTCCTCCAGACGTTACTGTTATACTGGTCATCCCATCGCGGGGGGAACGGTGGCGCACGCCTCCCACTTTCTACCCACATCCGGAACGCATCAGACGGCTCGGGTGTGCATGATTGTTCCACACTGGTCCGAAGCTTGTGGTTGATTTCGATATTTGACAAAGACCGGGGTGGGAGTCTGGAGCATTTTGCTTGGATCGGTCTCAGTTTGAAGGAGGTCTCGTGCGGTGATTTGTCGGCATAGATGTACTCCCGCTCTTGAAGCAAAAGTTCAGGAGAGTTGTCGAAATAATTAAACAAAGGATATGTTGATACTTCACTTGCCATCCTAACAGGTCAATCTGAAGGAAAAGAAAAAAAGTTGTCAAGGATAAATCATAAGATAAATAATCATTTTAATAAATTAAAGTCCCCATGATGTCCATTAATTGCTCCTTAATTGGACACACGCAATGTCAATTTGTATATATATATATACGAAACTGCAGTTACTGAAAAGTGCTCAACTTCATGTACATATAGGAGCTACAAGTGTAGGTTGGAGCGAGTTGCTTAGATTTTTTGTACAGACTGTTTTCCCCCTCAACTAAAATCTAAGCAACTCGCTCCACAATACTATAGTACTATAGGGCTCACACCCGATGATGAAGAATGGTAACAAAACAGTTCAGTTAAATTCAGTGATATTTAGAACAAAACGTTGTACAGTATTGCATTTTGGAGATTATTCTCTCGATATACAATCGCAAACTGAAACTGAGTCAATATTAGAATTTCCTGCAATCCAATAATATTCAGATGAGCATGCTTGCAAGAAAAATAGTAATTTTGATATGAAATTACCTCCTATTTATAGCATTCTGATTTAAGTCTACTCAATGTCTGAATCTCTTTCAATATCTTCAAATCGAATATATTTTCCTCAAAACAGGCTCCACAGTACGTCAGCCCTAACTTCGGGTTCTTCTCGCTCTCCTAGCATGCCTAGTGCCGTGGCTAGTGCGTCTGTCCCTGCCCGTTGATCGGGGCAGCTAGCGGCTCACAAAAGTCGAGATCGAGACGACTGAGGTCTGATAGATCGAACTCCACTAACTTCTCTCGCAGGAATACGCGATATCGCGATCGAGTCACAATTTTGCAGCCTACTCCATTCGGAATGATGTATTTCAAGTAGCTTGATTTTTTCTCCTGATTTTGCTTCCAAATCTATGAAAGTAATATTTTTGGATTTATAATAATTTCCAAAATGTATATTCTCTCCGCAAATATAGTTTTAGACCTCCGGTGCACCTGTAGCTTCTGTTCAGGTTTTTAAAGACGAGTTGATTGTATTATAGGGGGCCAAATTGGAATGTTATTGCCTACAAGTACTTTTTTGACATAATATCCAGATTCAATAATTACATATTTTCCATCAAAGAATTTCTAATTGATTCGTAAAAACATTTATACATGTTTTGTGCTTTTTATAAGAATAATAAAAATTTTATTCCGAACGTATTCCCCCACAAACTAGTAGAAGCGTCCACAAGGTTTCTTAGCAACATATGAAGCTATTCGATTAATCATGCTGACACCATTTGATAATATGAATAAATTGCATTTGTTCATAGATTTTCCGAAAAATCTTGGAGATAATTTCCTGATTGTCAATTAAATCATTACTTAATATCTTTTAAAGCCTCAAAGTCTCAATAGACTGTTTATTATGAAGTATATGTGATGAATACATATAATAAAGCAAAGATTACAGGGAGGTAACAAAGTAGATCGAAGATCCAATTAATCTTGTCCTCAAGGCTCAGGCTCAGTCCGGCCTGTGATGATTTCGTTTTACACCATAAAATTGATATGCAGCCTTTTTATGCGTTCTGTGCCTTGATTTAAATAAAGTCATGGATCGAGGAGGATATGATAGGATTCTAGCTGGCTTATTTTGGTGAGTATTACCGTATCTTAAATATTGAAAACGAAGAATGAAAATTGAGGATTGAAGTAACATTGTCCCATCCGTTCCTTTCGGTGTAAGTGTAACGTTATGTTATGGTGTACTGTATGGACTTTGGCATCTACTGATCAAGCATCTACCGATCTTGAGATTGAGAGTATGAGACATTAACCGAGTCAGGACCCCCTTCCCTTGGCCTTGGCTTGGGGCCACTTCCATTGACTACTGACATGACTGATGATGCCATGCGTGACCTAAAAAAACACATAAAAATTATATTTTTTTCAAGATAAAAAGGCCCGTTAATATAAAGGGCTCTCGAAATCTTCACAGACTCAGAGTGACTCAGATTTTATTTCAATATTTGCATTCCACTCATATTCATAACCCATGTAACCTTGTTCATTGAATGAGTGCTCATAACCTTACCTTGTTGAAGCTGTTCATTGAATAAGTGCTCTACGACTTTTTTTCTTGCTGGAGATCCTTATGTTTAAATCTTCTACACTTGAATCCTAGCCCTCTCTGGCTGCTAAATACATTGACCTTCTCTGACTGACCTCTCTTACAATACATACTACTAGTAACTAAGCTACATTGTGTACTATTTGTGCAGTTTCTCTCTGCTGATCTCCGAAGGAGCTAACGGAGGAAGAATTTTTTTAAACTAGTTTATTGGTCTTGCGAATTGGAATATATGAGCCTAACGTTAGCCCTATATTTTGTGAGGCCCACGTTTTTTTTAACTAAGTTAGAGCGAGAGAAACTGTCAAAGTTGGCTTAGTTGGTCTAGCTTAAATGCAAAAATAATTCATCATAATTGACTCCCACAGAAAAAGATACCCAAATTAATTTAGAAGCTTAGCCTAACGTTTGGTACAATTCACACTTTCATTGCAGTTTGTCAGAATAATGTTCTGTATGTCCAAAACTCTCTTCCATCTTATCTTCATATTCTGACACCCCACCTTCCAAAAAAATAAATTTAAGAAAAGCCAGGAATAAAATATGTGAATAAATAAATAACTTAATTAATTACTCAGTTGAAATAAAATAATAAAATATTGAAAAATTGAAGAAGCTTTGCCTTGTGATGTACAATACAGCCAGTCATACATGTAACCCATGAAAACTCTTGATTTCATTATTTCATACACTCACCCAGGGCCCAGACGATTATCTACATGTATTATCATGATTTTCCCAATTTAACTAATTTTTGCAATTTATTTTGCATGCATTTGTTAAAAGTTAATCACATAGTAGTAATACAATTGATCTTTCAACCACAACTATGGCTGGTCATCAACTTTAACATCTGAAATACATGTTTGTTCAAAATATTTTCTAGATATGATGTATGTAATTATAGATCAACATAATTTTCTTGTAAATTCAGTTTGTTTCTCTTTGTTTACAAAATTATAGATATTGTGCAAATTTGCTATTAAGAAAATTATGATATTGATGAATTTCCATAAAGTGGATGTTGATCGGATCAATTGTAACTCTTTGTAAGACAGGGCCCAAGTTTTCTGTGTGTTTTTTTATTTGAATTCAAGAATGAGAAATAAAACTGACTCCCTTTCTTCTCTTCTCTCTCTCTCTCTTTTATATTAGGCACAAGCTCTGAGGAGTCTTCATTGAACACTATGTCAGGCTTCAAGGCCAAGCACCAAGCACTGCAGATTCTGCAGCGTCTTGCTTCTGGTGAAAAGCTTCCAGGCAAGGAGAGAAACCCAACTTTCTCACCTCGGAAACCTGGCATCAGGAACTCGGATGATATCCTCAAGGAAAAGTACAATGAACTTGCCGAGCTGGTGGCCCTGCAGCGCCTTGAAAAGCAGGCAGTGTCATCTTTGCAGAAGATGTATGTCAGTCCACCGAAAGGGGAGAGGAGATCTCGGAGGAGAAGAAGGGATGGAGAAACAAGGACGAAGAGGAAGGAGGATAACGAAAGGAAAGAATCAAAGAAGCAGAGGCCAATGTCTGCTTCATCCACATCATCCTATTCATCTTCTGCATCATTTACCTCAAGGGCATCCTCAATGTCAAATTCTTCGAGGTCATCCTCAATGTCAAATTCATCAAGGTCATCTTCAATGTCATCTAGGTCAAATGTATCAAGATCATCTGCTTCATCAAATACTTCAAGGGCATCCACAATGTCAAATTCCTCAAGGTCATCCACAAGGTCAAAGTCATCATCTACTCCAAAACCAGTTGAGAGGCACTTTGTCACCATTGTAGAGGAGGAAGAGGAAGAGGAAGTTGTGAATCAAGATGACATCAAGGAAAGACAGGTTGTCCAGTTTGACAAAGACCTAGCTCAAGAGAACAAGGAGGAAGCCGAGCGCAAGAAGGAGGCCTCAAAACGTAGAAGGCAGGTTTCGTTTGTCCTGGAAACGCAGGAAAAGAGCAGTGATGATGATGACGATATGGATGATGAAGAAGAGAATGTTCCTGATGAGGATGAGAGATATGTCCCTGGAGAGGAGAGTTCATCTTCTTCTAGGTCGCAGGATTATGATAGAAGTCGTGATAATGCAGGTGATCCCACACCTCGTTACATTGAGATTGAGGATAGTATACTGAGGGAGATTCTCAGTCCAAGGTCTCCTCGTCGTGGTTTTAAGTTATCACAGAAGTCAGAGGACAGGGATAGATCGAAATCACCCCAGCGGAAAGCACGTAGTCCATCCCCGAAGAGGGCATGGGAAGTACCAAACACTTTACCGCTTCCCCCAAGACCTGTCAAAGACATAAAACCCTGTGATCATAAGTTGAGCAACACCGACAATCCTGAAATAAAGAAGTGGCTGCGTCACAAGAATGCTCTGATTCGACGGGAGAGGAAGGCAGAGTTGCAGAAAGAGAGGGAGAAGCAAAGAGCTGCAGAGGCATCCAGTCAGAAACGGGTTGAAAGACTTGTGGAATCTGAGGAATTCTATGATACCTGGGTGAAGCAGAAGAAAAAAGACCTGAGGAGGAAGCACAGAGATGAACGCCGTCTTGCCAAAGAGGAAAGGAGGAGGCAAGAAGAAGAAAGGGCTAGAAGAGAAAAGCTATTCCAGGAAAAGATCACCATGTCTGTTTCTTCTTTTGGTGAGAGAGTCCCGACACCAAGAAAAGAGAAACAGATAAGGAAGCAGTCGGGGAAATCCAGTGGTGAAGACAATAGTCCCAAGACCAAATTGAATATTAGAAAAGCGAAAGACAAGGGTTCAGAAATTGATGGACAGCAGAGGTTTCCATCTTCGAATCCTTTCAAGGGAGTGACATATGATGAATGGATGAAGCAAAAGATGAAGCAAGATGAGATTAACAAAAAGAAGGAAAGACAAAAGAAAAAGATTGATCCTGACTTGGAGGACATCATCCCACAGGTTGCTAAAGAAAGGATTGAAAGAGCCAAGAGTGGGAAGGGGAGGAGGGTCAGCAGTGCTTTGGGAAAGAAGGATGAGAGACCGGAATGCGATCGTGCTGCAACCGAAAAGACGGATGCGCCAAAACCTTACAGGTGGTCCAACGATTCTACAAGCACCTCCGATAAACATTCCAAACAAAGCAGTGCACACGGCAAAGGGGGGCTTCACAGACCATCCACTGCTAAAAATCACCTCCGCAATGCACCCAACCAAGAGAGGGTACCATCGACCAATCCTGGCAAGGTTCATGGTCCTAGAGTCTTTTCGCCGTCTTTCGCCCGTCCAGAGCCGCAGGGTAGTGAGAGTAACGATGATCATTCGGAACATAATGGAAATAAGGGTAAGCCAATACTGCATAGAAACACGGCTGGTAAGAATGATAAGGTTGGCAATCAAAACGAAGAAGGGCTTGTCTGGGAAAAGGCTTTGGTGAAAGCAAACCCTGCACAGCCAGTTGCAGACCCTGAAGACTTGTCAATCTTTTTGACAGAATTCGATGGGTAGTTAGACATAAAGTTTTACCCCACTATTATCAAACCAGAATGTTTCGATTGCATGTATAGCTTATCCTTGAGCAACAAAAAAAGAGTGAGTCATATTTAATATGCCTGGACCCTGTTGCATAAACATTACTGTATAACCTTGCCATCCAACTTTACTGAAATCCTTGAATTTGATTGGGTGATTAGCATTGTTACCATGGTAGTTACCATTGGATGGCAAAGTTACTTTTTTATGCAATGGGGCCCTGGTGCCAGTTGTTTGTATCATGTGCAGAAGCAAAAGGCAAAATATTTCTATTTTAAAATACTAGTAAAAGAGTAAATTGCTCCTTATGACAATTTGTTATTGTCAATAAATTGTTTTCCACTATTGAGCTCAGTTTTAATATGAACAGGAAATACGAATATTCGTAGCTCTTCCACGATTTGTCAATTACACTCAGCGTTTATTCCAAATTGCACCATGATACGCAAATTAAGGGACAATCATACTTTCAGTTCAAAGCTTTGATTAGTATTTAGAAGCACATGGCCTTATCCTGAAATAAGTCACCTCTCTTCTCATGTGTGTCAGTGTGTGTGCGCTTGTGGTGTACAAAGTCAATGGGAGATGAAAGAAGTCACCGCCGCTGATTGAAATGAACGGCAGTGAATGGAGTGGTGACTTAACCAGGATAATGCCAAGCACATCTGCAGAACTGAAATTACATGTACAAGGTACACATACTTTTTTGTTTATTCTTTTTTAATTATCCTTATTGCAATGCCTTTTCACATCACTTAATTCTTTCCAGTTAGAAATGGACAAAATTATCAAAGGGCTGCATTTTTATGGAGAAACAAGATGGGGGGAATTTCACTTTCATGGGAATAGTATTGGAGGGTGGGGGGGGGGTTATGAGAGATCATTGCGGAGGATCATGCATGTAATAAACAGAGTACTTCAAAGCAAATGTGTGTCCTGTGTATATCAACCAAGTATTTATTGGTATTATTGTAGTACTCATTATCGAATTCAGGCTTTGTATTTAAAGGATTATTTTGTGAAAATATAAGCTTGCATTACACCATCCCAGCATTTTAAAAAAATGAATGTCTCACTTATGAGAACAGGGAGTCTACCCACCTTTATTACAGTACAGTTATTTTAGAAACAAACTCTTCTCTATAATGGTAAGGTTTACTTGAAACTACATGTATGTTTCTACCGGACTTTGGAGAAAGACTGGTCTGGCTGTGTATTCATCAACATGCTTTCACATTGCATAAAAATTTTAATTTTGTGAATAAATTCACCTTGAAGTCTATGAAAATGCAGTGATAGCACATCGTTTGTGCAGATTTATAGTACATTGACATTGATTTGTATATCTTGTTTTGATATATACTTGGGTGGCATGTACTTGTATATTTTTTTAAATGAGAATAGGGATTCTTGCTAACCAACTTGATTACAGCACAGTTGTGTAACAATGTTGTGTAACAATGTTGGTTAAGGATATAATTTCTTTGTCCTGCCCTTACCGAAGGAATCATTGTGTTGATTGATATATAATTTAAATGGTTAGGCCTACAGCTTCTTTTCCCAAAAGTTACATTTAAAGTTTTGATTTTTTAATACTCTGAAGGTTCAATATTCTGAAGTTATGTTTGTCTGCGAAGTTTTGTTAAACCAGTTTGTTATTCTGAAAATGAACTTAGATTGATAATCCGAACCTTGGTTAATCCAAAAATAAAGTATAGTTCTTTATTTTGAAGTTCTGATAATGAAAAAGTGAGTTATCTTTGTACTTTTTTTGTTTTATTTTCGGATTATCAAGCCAGGGGATTGGGAATAAGAATTCTTCATTCATTTTATCATTGGATTATCAAACCTTCAGAATAATATACCCTATTTACTTTTCAGATGAACCTTAGAATAACAAGCATGCAAAATAATGCCACAAATTTTTAATGAATGAATCCTTTTTCTTCATCTGGGTATATGAAATTTGCGTTTTTCAAATTATTCAAACCTATAAACCGGATTAGTCATAAACTGTATTACGACTGATCCCATAATTATGTTGCTTATATCCATTTCTATACATGGCCAGTGATCAATTTTGAAGTATTTATTGGAGATGAACAAAATGTTTTGTCATGTAATGATGTGATATTTGTGATAGTAAATGGATTATATTTTTGTGAAATATATAGTACAGTGGATTGTTTTATAAATTAAAAGTGAAAAATGTTTGAAAAGTACAATATGAATTTCAAAGCCAATCATTATTAACTTCTTATTATAAAATTCAAACTTGATATTAGTGAATTCAATTCATTTATTTCTACATTACAAAAAAAAAATCATATACTGGGATATTCAACTAATATTCAAATTTTCAAGAATTTAGAGAATTTTACAGTGTGATATGTAGGCAGCTAGAAAATATAAAAATATATTATTTTTGTTAATGCAGCCAATGAACAAATATAGTGCTTTCATACAGGTATTTTTATCTTGCAATAGGGAGCAATGAAGTTTGTATTTTCACTGATATAATGTGTTGTAAAATTTTGTACAAAATTGTGTCATAGTTTGTGCAATCTCAGGTAGTAATTTTTTAGCTTGAAGCAAAATGTTTGTTGTGTTTATAATCGAAATGTTAAATCTCTGTTCTCTCTAAACATCTTTTTTATTTTCCTTTCAGAGTGCAAATGTGCAGTGTTGAATTTAAATGTGTACTGTACAAATCACATGTGATATGTATCAAATTGTTCCAACAAAAAATAGAAGTCAAACATTCAAATGCAAAATTAATACTGTACATGTCAACCTAACCCCCAAAAATGTGCTTTGTAAAAATAGTGAATTGAGACTAAACGAAATATTGCTTATATATCAAAGATTTAATTCAAGTTCTATGCACTATGCAGATCTACTTTTTATTTTGGTTGAAACATTATATTGATTAAATAATATACATGTATGTTCAAAGAGAATAAAGGGGCTCTGCGACACTGTCAAATTATTGAATTATTCAACAGTTGGTTAGATCTGTACTTTTTTTTTACTTCCTCCGCATAATGTGGACTCCCAGAGTCTAGTTTTTGTAATATATAATAAGTTTGCAGACAATTTCCATGCATAATTCTTTATCATACATGTATGTTTGAAAAACATTCCATTTTATAATCTGCCTTTTACTTTTTATTAATGCATACTTTTGTGCCAAGTCTTTCTGATTATTTTTCTGCTGAAATAGACAGCTCTATGTTGTGCATGAGGTTTGCTTTGAAAAGTAGAGTGCATTTAATTATGTTGTAAAAAAAAATTAGTTCAAGCATTATAAGAAAGAAAATTTTATGCAGTTTATATGGTCCGGGTCTTGTGTTACACACAGAGTATTGAATTAAACTACATGTATGATCGCCTAATGATTTAGTTTTATGAAATTGCTCCAACATTTTATATTTCAATGGGTAAACAGTCACACACCAAAGCTTTGAATTTTTCTCATTTGTTTGACATTGTATATATACAAGGGTGACTTTAATATATTATTGAAATTTGAAATGAATTTGGATTAATTGCAATTCTCAGTTAGCTAGGGCCCGGAATGTGATTGTGGACCTTGATTGTGCATCAATGTGTAGCTGGCTAATTAAAATATTTAGCTTTTACAAATGGATTTTAGTGTCATTTCAAATACCTGCTAGTAATTATTTGTGACTTCTTTTTCTGTTTCAATTTGGTGCAGGGTACATGTAAACTAGTCAGATTCGAATGATGACAGTGATGGTGGTGGTAGTGATGATGGTGGCGGTGATGATGGTGGTGGTGATGATGGTGGTGGTGATAATGGTGGTGGTAGTGATGATGGTGGCGGTGATGATGGTGGTGGTGATGATGGTGGTGGTGATAATGGTGGTGGTAGTGATGATGGTGGTGGTAGTGATGATGGTGGTGGTAGTGATGATGGTGGTGGTAGTGATGATGGTGGTGGTGGTGATGATGGTGGTGGTAGTGATGATGGTAGTGGTATTGGTGGTGGTGGTGATGATGGTGGTGGTAGTGATGATGGTAGTGGTATTGGTGGTGGTGGTGATGATGGTGGTGGTAGTGATGATGGTAGTGGTATTGGTGGTGGTAGTGATGATGGTGGTGGTAGTGATGATGGTGGTGGTAGTGATGATGGTGGTAGTAGTGATGATGGTGGTGGTGGTGGTGGTGATGATGGTGGTGGTGATGGTGGTGGTGATGATGGTGGTGGTGGTGGTGGTGGTGGCAGTGATAGTGATAATGGTTGTGGTAGAAGTGATGGTGGTTGATATGATGGTGGTGATGTTGATGGTAATGATAATAATGGTGGTGGTATAGTGAGGATGATGATGGTGGTAGCGACGATTATGAATATGGGGGCTGTTCGGATATCACATCACCAATTAAAAACTTAAACAAATTGGCAATGCCATAAAAAATGTACATCCAACCCCCTATATATGGGACCTTCACGAAATTTTCCCTCCCTGATTTCTTGTTCTTTTGACAGCCTGTAATATTCTCAAAGGACCATGACTTGGTCAGTTTATGAAGTAAAGTAAGACTTGAGAAAAATGGGGGTCAGATCAACAAAAAAGGTTGGTCATTCTATGGAATTGCCCTAATTAATAACTTGCATATTCTTTAATGGATGTCAGACCTTCAAGAGTATTCTGAAATTTTTCTGCCTTTATCAAAACTAATTCATCACCAGCGTGAATTCCCCCTAGCTTAACTTTAGACATAAAGAGCCGCTTGATGTGAAGTTGCTTGATTAGAGACTAAAATATTTATAAAGTTGCTTGAAATATGCAGACATGCCAACCATTCCCTTTTTAGAGTATTTGTTTCTCTTTTTTGCTATAATTACACCAATATTTTTTGGTATGATTTTTTACTTTTTTTAAATTTCTGATCATGGAGTATGTATTATACACAGCATGTGACACTAGTGCTGGTCTGACAGTCCCAGACCGGTAAAAATCACTGTCAAGCCAGTAACTTGTTCCATGAAAAGAACAAGTAAATTCTTGCCTACAATTAAGCACATGTTCAAAAGGGTCAATTTTCAAGTAAGTCATTTTACATGTTTTTTCACCTATCTCAATACAACAGGCTGGCGATTTTACGTTGAGACAAATTTTTATGAATACTTTTTTGTAAAAAAAATACTTTTTTTTTCCTTGTACGAATATTTGTTTTGGGGTTGTGGAAGGGACAAACATATTAACATGTTAGGTTATAGTGATATTCATTAGAGTGACTGCATTACATATTTTTAACATTTCAATTTAATGACATCACATGCAAGCAATTACCCTAAATGACATATTAATGCCTTACCATGCAGCAACCAGCTGTTGATCTCCAGGATCAGTGGAGGAAGAAGAATAAAAAAGGTACTTAAACATCTCTGAAAATAAATGTTATGATGGTGATGATAAAAAAACGTTTCACCGGTGCATTTATATCAATTGACACATTATTTCAACCCTGCTTTTCTATTAAAAAAGTATATCTTATCATTTTTAAATTAAATGCTTAAAGGCAGTTATTTTCAAAAAAATTATAACATTCAATTTTGGGGAGCTGCTTGAATGTGATGTTACAAAATCTTAATGAAAATCCATAAAATTGTTTATTTTACTGAAAATTTCTGAATTGTAGTCAATATGGGCTTACTCTCTAAAATAAATAAATAAATAACAATGGTATGACAAAATTTTAATAGTTTTAGTCACTTCACATTCAATGTGATATTTAATGTATTTGGGACACGTGCCCTCTCATAATATACATGATACAGGTCTGAAATATTTCACTACATAAATCATTTGAAATGATACATCGACACAGCTTTTCTAAGAAAAATGAATTTAATACAACAGACATTGAAATAGAGCGCATACATTTGTAATTCCGAAGCTTCGTTATTCCGAAGGTTCGTTATTCCGAAGGTTCGAATTTCCGAAGGTTCGTAAGTCCAAAAACGAAATGAGCTACGTAATTCCGAAGGTTCATTAGTCCGAAAACAAAGTGAAGTTCGTAATTCTGAAGGTTTGTTTATCTGAAAATGAAATGAGGTTCATAATTCCGAAGGTTCGTTAGTCCGAAAAAGGTAATGATTAACGAACCTTATTTCGTTTTCAGATTAACGAACCTTCGGAACAACGAACCTCATTTCGTTTTCGGACTAACGAACCTTCGTAACATTGAACCTTATTTCGTTTTCAGATTATCAAACCTTCGGAATAATGCCACAAATGTTCGGATTAACAAACCCTTTTACTTTTTCGGATTAACGAACGAGGTATAGGCAATTTACGTGTTTCGAAATTGCAAACCTTCGGAGTAAAGAACCTTCGGAATTACGAAGTGTAACCGAAATAGGGATACCAAAGTCCCTCGTGATAATTCAATTCAGTTACAATATGGGATAAAGATTGTACAATATATTATGCATGTAACATGCAGATGGCTTTATAGTTTCTTTTCAAAATTTAGTATTTCATGTAACTATACACAGATGTGGCAGTAATACACATGCTACCCATTTTGAGCAATTCCATGCATGTGTGAATAGAATAAAATAATCCTAAATAATCATATTCTTTGATTTGACTGCAGTTTTTTTGTTTTTTAGATTAAAATATTCTTTAAATTTATGGTCTTAGATTCCTTTCCAATGTTTTTGAATACCCAAGCTTTCCATACTAAATACCCAACAAACATTATCTTGGGGTGTTTCACAAAGATTTAAGTATGGATTTCTGACAAAGTCTGTAGTGCAATAAGTTTATCATTGTTCATTGTTTTTATCAGCGAATAAATTATACAACTAGTAGTTTTAAAATTAATTACTGTTCCCTTTTAATAATTTAAAATATTTTAATTTGATTCATATTATCATTTAAGTAACAATATTTTTTTATTTATGTTAGTAAGTATTGTTATCTTTGATTTAGATTTTGACTTTATTTTCATGTATGATTTGATGATTTATGTTGTTCTTTATGTTTTCATCAGGTCATTGATGAAAAACAGTTTTATACTGATCTTTTGTACCTGATTAAATATGTTCTAATAAATAAAATAAATAAATAAATCATTACTGTAACTATGCTTTTAAGTTAAAAAAAAAATAATTCTTGGACATTCAGGGGAAACAGCTGATTCATTATTCTGGTTTAAATTTGGTAGAGTAATAAATGGCAGACCTGCCAAACTCTGGGAATGAAAAATTGTATTCTGTGATAAAAAAAATGTATTTTTCCAAAAAAAGTGTATTTCATAATAAAATGCGTGGCGCACTCGCTCATAGCGGCGCTCAAGCTGCATGCAAGCTAAAATGCGCACTGCTCTTGCAGATGAAAAAAAACATTGAAACATGTGTATATCTCACCCTGGTTTTAACAAAATGATTGAAAAAAAAACAAGTTACCTGAAATAACATTGATCTAATAACCATATTTGTAAGTTTTATGAAATAGAGACAGATAGAGATTATTTTTCTCACTAAATTACGATTTTGTTTAAAAAAAAAGTCTTCCAAAAACATATTTTTCAAAGAAAAAACGTACTGCCGTATTTTGGTTGCAAAAACGTACTAAATACGCCCAAAACGTACTGGTTGGCAGGTCTGAAATGGGCTCCATAAAAAAATCCCTCTCTCTAGTATAAAAATAAGATTTGCGTACCATGGATTCCTTCCCTGATAATGCACATATATTTCATTACATGAAGCACTGGACAACTATCAAATCATTTGTCCCATTGGCCCGAATTCACAAACGTGGTTTTTAAAACCCACGGTTGAGTCCATGGTTTATGCGGATTTTCTGTAGAAATTACACTTAATTTAGCGCGTTATCAGGCGCGTGTATAACACGGGTCCAATGCTGATGTGCCCTTTTGTCACAGTGCGCCAAATTGACGCCTGCTACCATGGTTAGATACGCTATTTTATTCATGAGTCCTCTGTTTGAGCAGTGGACTTATGAATAATAACAGAGGACTCGTGAATAACTAGCATGGATAACCACGGCAACAGGCGTCAATTTGACGCACTGTGACAAAAGCGTGCTTCAGCATTGGACATTTTTTAATATACGTGGGAAATAAGCGTAATTTATACAGGAAATCTGCATAAATCATGACTCATCCATTGGTTTTCAAAACCACCTTTGTGAATTCGGGCCTTAGTGTTTCTAGTTCGCCTCATTCAAAAATTTAACTTCTAAAATGGCTTATTGAATGCATTCTGGTACATCTATGGTTCAAAGCTTTTAACTGTGATCAAGAGAGATTCGCGGTTGCACAACCTTTTGAGCATTGAAAATATAATTTCTATGATAATGTTCTTGTCTTTTTTTCTGTTTAAAAAAAAGAACACAAAAATAGGATTTAAGTATGACTTAGAGTCACACATAAATGCCAACGCTTACGTGATATGCAATATGCGCATCCTCTTGGCGTGGTCTGACCAATGCCTTTTATAATGCACACAACTAGGCATTGAAATGTGACTCAGTCATACTTAATCTCTGTGAAACATCCCCCTCTAAAGACCTGGGTAATAATAAATCTGTAAAATCGCTTGGATACGTACAATGTATGCCTTAATAAGGGGGCATTAGAAATTGATATCCCAGATTATTATAATCATTTTATCTTTTTAAAATACAGCAGGTTTGCTGTTTGATTTTTGTTGTTTGTCAATTAAAGACATAAATCGTATTTCTTTTTGGAGTGATGCAGTTTTAAAACCAAGTCAGCAATGTTTCATACACAATCAAAACTAAATATCATCATAAACAAACCTTTACTTGTTAATACAATGAATTACTTGGATATACTGGCTTCGCTATTGCAATCTGCCTTCAACAACAACAAAAAAAGATAATAATTGCACAGTAATTACAATCAAAATTAATTCATTTGTTGTGATATATACATATATCACTTTGGAACATAAAAAAGTTGTCTTCAAAAGTGGTCTTGTTGCTCTTTTCTTGTCTTTGGAGTGGTCTTGCTTCAATTATATTTTCATTTTTTTCTTGAATTCTTTTTCATTTGAATTAAGGTGGAACTGAAAACAATTAAAACTGGTGAATTTTTTGGTCTTTGCTCTCCCTCAATTTTTGGTCTTTGTTCTCCTTTCATTTATATTCATTTTATTCTATTTTTTGTGATTACCATTTACAATGCTAGAACTCGTAGATGTAGATCTCCTGTTAATTCACTTTTACATGAATTTGTTATCAAATGGAAACACCAAAGGTGTGTGTACGGCATTCATCCCCATCCCATATAGTACTACTTCACAGAGCTACCAAGTCTCAGACTCAAGCATTTTGGACTCTTGTTCATCCCCTCAAATCTCTGTCTCACGCAACTATCACAGCCTATCCCCATATACATTGTACATAATGTCTGTGATCTCACTCAGATTCACAGAAAATCTCACGCATAGCTGGTCTTTGAACTTGGCATCTCTGACTTCACCCCTCAGGAGAACGTAAACAACGGTCCACTTTCAGAATGTATCAGAGCATCGGATATCAAATCATTTTTCAACACAAAATTGAAGTACTTTCGGTACTCAAAGAACAACATTTTCTTGGAGTACACATCGCTTTTAGAAAATAATAGGTAATAATAATAAGCGATGGATGCTTGACTGCATTCAGTTAAAATTTATGCCTCCACCACTACAATGCCAGGATCCTTTAACACAAAGGTTAGCGATAAATCTTACACTCAATTTTCACGATTGATTATACATCATAGTCAATGCAGTCAATCATGAAAATATGTTCTTTGATCATTCGGTGATTTCAAGTTCAGTGTTGACCTTTTGGTGTTGGTGTTGGGTCAATTTTTACACGATTATAACACTGAACATAAAATGAGGATGGTCCCGAAAAGTCACTCACTAGTTGCAGAGATGTCAATAATGTGATCTGGATCAGTTTTACAAACTCTTAATATGTTTTGGAGCTAGGGGAAGCAATCGAAATTTCACCACTAACACCAACACCAAGGCCAACACCGAACTTGAAATCACCCATTGCCAAGCTTTGTGTTCCGGGCCCCAGAAATTCAAGTCTTTGACCTTTGACCTCCAAATCTACTCAAATCATCCTCACTCACATACATGCATGCATATGCATGTATGAGCTAACCCATAAAGTTCATTACTCAAGTGAAATAGGACATTGTCAGGTATATAATGACCATTGTAACCTTTGACATCATCACGACCCCTCAAATCTAATCATATCACTATACCTTCAACATGCACATGTGACAGA
Organism: Lytechinus variegatus; assembly: GCF_018143015.1. Classification (NCBI taxonomy): domain Eukaryota; kingdom Metazoa; phylum Echinodermata; class Echinoidea; order Temnopleuroida; family Toxopneustidae; genus Lytechinus; species Lytechinus variegatus. Next base: position 37,400,748 of record NC_054748.1, read on the forward strand.
AGATTGAAGATGATCCCTTAAATGGTTCTTCATGTATCAAGAGAATGAAATATTTATTGGTAGAATGACATCTGTGACATTTGACCTTTGACCTTGTGACTCCAAAATCTAATCCGATCATTGCCCTCCAATGAAGATTGGAGTTAGAAATCTATCCCTCAGTTATTCAGATTTCGTGAGAACAAGACATTTGAATGTATAAAACCGATTCCTCTATGACCCTTGACCTCATGACCCCGAATTCTAGATCGTCATCTTCACTCATCTAGATATAAACACGAGCAAAGTTTGAAAGAGACCCTCAAACGGGATCATTAACAAGAGCTATTTCCTGGTTTATAATGCCCACTGTCACCTTTAATCTTTGACCTTGTGACCTCAGAAATAATCAGATCATTGTCACTCCCAAATACATACACGAGCCAAGTTTGAACTTGATCCCTAAAATGGTTCAATTACATTGTGAGAACAAGATATTTTAATGTATATAATAACCTCTTTTATTTCTGATTTTGGGCCTTGATATCAGAAAAACTTATTAGATCACCATAATGCATATTTGAACAAAGTTTGCAGTTGAATTGATAAAGCAGTTATTTAGTCATTGTGAAAATGATAACGGGACGGATGGACAACCCCAAAACAAAGAGACTCCTGCACCAACTACATTGGGCGAGGGTAAAATTAAATCACTTTGGAGGTACCACCATAATAGGGATGCTCCGGGCTGAAAATATTTAGATCTTAATAAATAGAGCAAAATTCACAGAGCAAAATGCTGAAAATTTCATCAAAATCTGATAACAAATAGCAAAGTTATTGAATTTCAAAGTTTAGCAATATATTGTGAAAAAAGTTATATATGCATGTAGTCATGAATATTCATTAGATGGCTGATGATGTCACATGACCGCTTTCCTTTTTCTTAAGTTATTAAATGAAATCATAATTGTTCATTTTTTAATACATAAGTAAATATGTCTCCCTTGTACTGATATAAGTTACAGTAATGAATATCTAATCCACCTATCAGTTTTTATTCCAATATTTTTTGTTCTTTAAGGAAAAAAAATTGAACAAACCTAATTTAATATAACAAAATACAAGAGAACAAGTGGGGATATGACATCATCAGTTTGCTCATTGAATATTCATGAAGACATGCCTGAAAGTGTTTCAACGGAATAATGCAACTCTTTAATCTTAATATCAATAACTTTGTTAATCCTTGTCCAATTTTGATCAAATTTTCAGTGAACATTTTGTTTGTCTGAATTTTCTTAATCTGTTCAAATCATATTATTTTCAGCCTGGAGTACCCGTTTAAACACTTATATAGGGTCATCAAGTCTCTTCATTTGATCTGAATACACTTTCTTCAAGGTTTCGTAGTCATCACGCATGGAATCATCTTCGTCACAGGTGTCCATGCTGTCCACCCGACGCATCGTCCCCTTCCGTCTCCGGCTCGCGGGAGTGTTCCCCAACCCATCTTCGCTTCCTGAGAAAGAGGTGGACATGGTGAAACTACTGTTCTCCCGATTGAAGCTCTCGCCCTCACTCCCAAGATTCATAAGCTGTTGGGTGTAGACGCTCCGCAGGTCCATCTCCACGTCTGAACCGGGCGATAATCCCATAGAGGGAGCCCTCCGATGGACGGCAGCGGGCGGAGAGCGCTGGGAGTCCGGGAAGTTGCTTCTGCTGTTGCTCTTTGACGACGGCTCACTGGTACTGGAGCCTGGTTGGTTGGGCTTGGACGCTCTGGCAAGATCTTGTGACTCCTTTCCTGGACCCTGATTGGCTGAATGAGCACCTTTTGAATGTGAGCTGGCGAGACTTTGTGTGGAGGTAATGGATTTGAAGGTGAATGGACCTGATTCTGAGTTGTTGTCTTTGGATGGAGCGTGCTTTGCCGGTTGGCTTTGACCTGAGTGTTCTGTGACATTGCTGCTATTCTTACTTGATCCTGCATCAGTTCTATCTAATACTGTAGTCCCACTGCTTGACTTCTGTGCTGCAGCGGATTGCACTTTTTCATCAGTCCCACCCTGACACTTCTGTGCAGTACTCGCCCCCTTACTGCCAACACTATCCCTCACATTACAAGTTCCTTCCATCGTGGTGGACAGCTTGGCGGACTTGCCAGATTTCTTGGTGGGTTTCCTCTCCGTAAAGTCCTCATCATCGCTATCATCACTGCACAGATCGATAATGCTCGCCTCCTCGACCAACTTCCGCTTCTTGGTCTTCCCACGATGCCCCTCCCCTTCGGTTTTCCGAACTTCAGAGCCCCTCCCACTCTCATCTCTCCCTTTTTTCCTCTCATCCTCCCGAGTCTTGGTCGCTGGGGCATCTCCCCTGCTGCCTTTCTCCTTCTGGCCTTTCCCACTATGAACTTTGACCTTTGACATGTGTCCATCCTCAAGCTTGAACGGAACTGTGATTGACCTCTGGGGTTTGGTGGCGATAATCCGAGCTTTGGGGCCGGGTATGATGTAACTGATGGTGTTGTAGGGGGTGAAATGGAAGTCCTCTCTCAGGTAACCCTCGAGGAGGAAGTGAGCAATGAGGTATCCGTAATCTAAACCTGTCATCTTCTTGGCTTGGTCTGTAAATGTTAAACAGAAACAAAGTCATAAGAAAAAGGAAAGTGGGGACATGACATCATCAGCTCACCTAATGAATATTCATGACAATGTGCATATCACAGTTTCCACAAAATATTGATAAAGTCTAAAATTCAATATCTTTGTTATTTGTAATCCGATTTTGATGAAATTTTCAGCACTTTGCTCTGTGAATTTCACTCTATTTCAATCTATTTTTCAGCCCTTCCCTTTAAGTCACTGAACTGACAAAAATCATCCCCTGCACTAATCAAAATACCGTCAAACCTGCTCACCTTTGTCTAGAGCAGCTACGCCCTTCTTACTCATGAGTTCCTCAGTCAGCTTGAGAGCAGTGACCCTATTATCACCCTTAGACTTGTGGTCAAGAATGGTGTAGATACGCTGGAGATGGGGTAACATGTCCTTTTCAACAACTGGGAAAGAGAACAGAGGTATATTTAGAGAGGATATTGCATTACTGGGCGTTGTGGAATGGGTCCGTAATCCAAGCTAAACGGGGGAAGTTATGGAGTTATGCTTCATGTTCAAGCCTTGGGGGCTGTTTCACAAAGATTTACGTATGACTTAGGCCCGAATTCACAAAGATGGTTTTGAAAACCCACGGTTGAGTCCATGGATTATGCAGATTTCCTGTATAAATCAAATTTATTTTACCGCGTATATTAAAATATGTCCAATGCTGATGCGCCCTTTTGTTACAGTGTGCCAAATTGAAGCATGTTGCCGTGGTCATCCACGCTATTTTATTCATGAGTCCACTGTTTTTAATTAATGTGTCCACTCTACAAACAGTGGACTCATGAATAAAATAGCGTATCTAACCATGGCAACAGGCGTCACATTGGCGCACTGTGACAAAATCGCTCATCAGCATTGGACACTTTTTATACATGCGCCCGATACGGGCTAAATTGACATAATTTTTACAGGAAATCTGCATAAACCATGGATTCAGCCATGGGTTTTCAAAACCACCTTTGTGAATTTGGGCCTTAGAGTCGCACTTAAATGCTAATGCATACATGATATGCAACACGCCACCTTATTGATCAATGTCCAGTAGTGCGCGTCCTCTTGGCATGATATGACCAATGAAAAAAATGAGAATGAGACCAATGAGAAAAATACTTCAGTTACCATTCCCAGATAATTATCAACAATTTGGGTGTCAAATGAGTTAATAAATTGAATGTGAATTGTAAGGGATTCATGGTCCTGGCTCTCCATAGTTAAACCACAACTTTAGACCAGGTGGGTGTTTCATAAAGCTGTTTGTATGATACGAACGACTTTACGCACAACTGGTGATCCCTTCTTGTGCTATGTGATATCACTGTGTAATTGAGTTATGACCTAAGAACATGTTCCAGTCGTGCGTAAAGTCGTTCGTATCTTTACGAACAGCTTTATGAAACACCCACCAGGGTTTAATTTAAACCCGAGTTCAGAATACGGGTCTTGGAGTCTATATCGGAGGGGAAACAAAAACAAATTTAAATATTTACAATTCCTTCAAACAGACAAAGTTCAGATGTCAACCTCATACAATGATTACGATCATACCTTTTGCTCCACTTCGGCATACGTCACACATTTTATTACATCTTGCTTGGCCTTCCCAACGCTCTCCAAAATGCTGACCAATCAGGGTCCGTCTACACCTGTGGAATGTGAAAAAGGGGTAAGGTTAGATTTATGAGATTGTATTGAAATAGATTTGGTTGGATAAGATAGCATTGCATTACATTGCATTACTTTATGTTACATTAGGTTATATCACATAGGTTATGTAGATTCGAATCAGGTCAATACGCCATCACGTGACCATATCTGCGAGGATCGCATTTGCTGTATTCTAGGTTTTGACGTCACCTCAGTGAATATAACTGCGTTGTATTGTCAATTACGGCGTTGTATTCACTAAGGTGACGTCACTCGCTGCTTGCAAGTTGCGTAATCAGGTAGTTTATTTGATTTACGCGCTAGTGTTAATGGGTCGATTACATGAAGAACATGCTTGATTTTCATTCCAAATTATGACGTAAATGAATCAGAGCTGCAGCAAGAATTTCGGGTTAATCAGAGAGCCACATGATGAATGCAATCTCTGATGGCAAATCCACATAGACTATATAATATAACAGATATTGCCTGGTCTATCTTTTTAATAAATAACATTTCAACTCCCCTCCGAAGCTATATTTTTCCCTCGGGAGAATATTTTCCCTCAACGCTGCACACTTCGGGAAAAATATAACTCCGTCGGGAGAGGAAATGTTATATTCAAACTCTAGGTAGGTAATATCTGTATGCTGTTACATTACATTATATTGCATTGCATTACATGATTAGATTAGTTTAGAATAGATTAGATAAGATTAGAGTGGATTAGATTTAGACCAGACCTGATAAATGTGAACATACATGTAGATAAGATTAGCTCATTGTAACAGAGGTATGCTTAATACTTCCAATTAATCATAACTTCTTGTACATGGTTTCTCATAGACTTACAGCTACGCTTAATGCACCTTCAGAAAGAAGGCACCACCCTCCCCCCCGACATCCAAAGAGGCAAGACGAGACTCACGTGGCAGGAGCGACACAGTAGGCCACCATGTTATAGAGCTTCTGTTGCCCCGTCTGTTCAGTCACGACCATAGTGCTCTGTCTAAATACATCAGGTAAACCATAGTATGCAATGCACTTGGCGGGTTCATCATCGCGACCTGAGAAATAATAATAATCATTATTAATTATATAAAAGGACAGGTTCAGTATATAGAATTTCTTCCTTTTGGAGTTCCGATGGCTCCTTGCCTGCTTCACACTCTCAACTTAATTCTCAATCATAAAACTTTTACTATCCATGAAATATTGTAGGAAAAAAATTTGAAATAGTGAGAAGATCTTGAATTCACTAAGACATCAAAACCACGCCAAATAAAGCTCAGCGATTGATCATGGAGCCGATTTTAACGATAGATCATACACAATAATCAATTCAATTAATTGTAGAAGTCAGTCCCACAATGAATTGTTAAGCTTTATGTTACTGGGTTCAGATTCTATGAAACATTCCAGCCACGACCTCGTCCTCGATCGAGGCATCGAAGGACGCATGCCAGAGGCCAAGGCCGAGGACTGGCAAATGGCCTTGAGGACGAGGTCCATCTAGAGACATAAAACACTGCTTATAAAGATTCTTTATGCCTCATTTAAATTTGCTACCAAAATTGTATGAAGGGTAAATGTACAATGTTCTGTGGCAAGTTACGACAAGCAACAACCTTTGCATTTACATTGCTTACTGCCATGATACACTTTCTTGTGTTAGGCATCCTAGAGGACCACATGAAGATCTTCGTCAATTCCATGGAGTACAGTGGGTGCCCTGTGTAATGCTCCTTTGCCCAAACCCTCTGGGTTAACATTGTCGAGTCCTATGGTTACGGCTTGAATAACCTGTTGAGTCTACTTGTTCTGATTACCATCTAACGACCACGGTCACTTGCTAGAATTAAAAACTTTTGTTGAATCTTGATCATATGTATCCAGAGTTGGATATACAGCTGATAACTCAAATCTCAATAAAACACACTGGCTTAAACTACTACTTTGTAGTAAATTGAAGTAAAATTAGAACATACTTTTCACTGTATCGCTTCGCAGCTCCTGACCTAGACTTAGGCAGCAATTTTATTAGCATGATTATCACAGAGCAAGAATCTAAAAGTGAAATGGTACTTACCAGCACGCCCGCTTTCCTGGTAGTAATTCTCCATTGACTTGCTGATTGAGTGATGTATAACGAACCTCACGTCAGGTTTGTCAATGCCCATTCCAAACGCTACCGTTGCTACGACAACCTGAGATATCAGAGTTGAAGGAACGTATTTTTATGTATTGTTTTGATAATGATCATAATTAATCATAAAAGTCCCAACCCCAACCCCAAACCCCCCCCCCCCCCCCCTCAAAAAAAATGATAAGCTAGCACTGTTGCATTTGACGAGCATTAATTTTAAAGTCTTAGGCAACTTTTTAGGTAGTTTGCTACGCCTGTGTAAGCAGTTCCAGGAGTTATGCAACATTTTGTAAGTGCATGTCAAATACATTATACATGTACAATACAATGCAATTTCTGTACCTGTAATGATTTTACTGATGTAAATCAATTCTTTCCATGTATTTCATATGTTGATCAAAATCTGACAGAGTCACAGAAAATAAAAGCAGTTCAGGAGCTCTACTCTTACATTACGGCAAAAAATTATATAATTCAATAAAACAGATTTGCTAAAGTTTGAATATAAAAATACATACTTGTAGATCAGGTAATTTTTTTAGTTGACATGTCAATTTTTAGCTGAAATCTTAATACCTCATCTCACCTGTATATTATTCTCCTTCCAATTCTTATGTACTTGGCTTCTGTAATGAGCATCAAGCATTGCATGGTAGGGATGGGCTTGAATTCCACCATCCTTCAAGCTTTCTGCCATAGTCTCTGCATCCTTCCTTGAGAAACAGTAGATGATCCCCGATTGGCCTTTGAACTCACCGTTGATGAGCCTGATCAGTTCTTCAACAAAGTCTGCGTGCTTGGACGGTTTGGGGCGTACCTAAAGAATACAAAAGATTAATTATCCAACAAGTAAATTAAAAAGTCAACATCATGTTTGTTTGTTTTGTCTTCTGTTTAAAATTTCCCCCATAGTAGGGTGCTTTATTGTGTGATATAGAGTACCAAAGCAACAACGTAAGTTGTCATCGTGTCATGGCGGCCTGGGTCTAAACATGAAAGCGTGTGTTTTTCATAAGAGAAAATGGCTGCTATCAGAATTTGATCACTTGCATCCTATTTTTCAGACGAGCCAAAGTCATTTGCAAATACAATGATGTGTACAGACAATCGTCAGCTGCGACTCTGTTTAGAACCCGCTTGCCATGACACCATGGCAACTGATGTCACACTTTGGTACTCTATAGCATGCAGAGATGTCTACATACATACCTGTATAGTACATTAAAAAAAAACATTTTTAAAGACTGGTTGCAAAATGAAAATTGTAGAAATTACATATAGGCTAGTAATAAAAACACAATCACTCACGTAATGATCCAAAAATTTTGACAGGGCCTAGATATGGTGTATTGGGGAAAATTTTATAGAATGTTGTGCCCAAGTGAAGCGAGCAAGCAAAAAGTTTGATCATTTTTATCACAAAGTCAAATCTTGTGATAGATTTTGATGTATTTCAGAAAATAACATACTTTATCTTTTCTCTTGTTTTTTCTTGGTCGTTAAAAAATTTGGGGGGCAAGTGCCCCCAAGCCCCCTCCCCCCATCTGTACGCCATTGGACATCATGTTTACTATTCGCACAAGGAATTTAGCTGCACAATTGAGAGCCACATGAATATCTATTAATCAATTCCTTATTCATATCGGTACATGAATATCATTTATATTTTACTCATCTTATTATACATGTTTTGTCAAAGATTCAAAGATCTTACTTCATAAAAGAGATTTGGTCTGTTGAATCCAGCTCGGAACACCTGACAACCTTGCAATCCCAGAATGCCTTTCACATCATCAAGAACATCCATCGTTGCGGTAGCAGTGAGTCCAAGGATTGGGGTTTCAGTGAACTGACGTTTCAGCAAGCCGAGGATTTTGTAATCTGAAAATTTTAGAAAGTTGAAATAAGATATGCTCTGTTTTCTTTCTTTCTCTTGCATGGATTTGAGTATGTAGGTAAGTTCAGTGTGACAATGAAATACAGTTTAACAAATTTGTATTTCAATTTTTATAGTGGTAATGGTTAGAGTGAGTGTGGTGGCTGTAGTGGTGGTGTTGGTGATGGAGATGGTTATGGTGGTAATGGTGGTGGTGACAGTGGTGGTAGTGGTGGTGGTGGTGGTGGTTTGTGGTGGTGGTGGTGAGGGTAATGGTTGTGTTGATGATGGTGATGGAGATGATGGTGGTTGTGGTGGTAGTGGTGGTGGTAATGATGATGGTGGTGGTGATGATGATGGTGGTGTTTGTGGTGGTGGTGTGGGTGATGGTTGTGTCATTGACAGTGATGGAGATGATGATGGAGATGGTGATGATGATGGTGGTGGTGGTGGTGATGGCGGCAATGACAGTAATGATGGTGATACAGAATATGATGATAAATGTTGATGAACATCAAACTAAATCATACTTCATTTTCTTCTGATGATAATGATGATGCATGTTCTTAATCTTGAGTCTGACTGAAATCAGAGTTAATTTTCTCAACACACCTCTTTCATTCATAATTCCTGTTCATACCTGGTCGGAAATCATGACCCCACTGACTGCAGCAGTGGACTTCATCGATGGCGATCCTGGTCAGAAGTTTAGCTTTGTAGGCCTTCTCCAGACAAGCCATGAAGCGCTTACTCTTCGCGATCTTTTCAGGCGTCACGTAAAGCAGCTTGAGCTCCGACCGTGCATCGATCATCTGCCGATGGACATCCTTGACCAACTCGGGAGGGGTGTTGGAGTTGAGGACTGTGGCGTTCACACCAAGCTCTTCCAGCGCCATGGTTTGGTCTTCCATCAAGGACACCAATGGAGAAACTACAAGTGTGAATCCTGACCAGAGAGCATGAAAGAATGTTTAGAATAGTGAGTTGCATCCAATGAGGTTGGTGGTAGAATAAGGGGGGAGGGAACATGATTGAAATGTACAACTTTTGATATGACAAAATTCTTTCTTTGAAAATCTCCTACAGTAAATCTTGTCGAGCACTGCTTATGAAGTGGTAGCCCAAGCTAAACCTGGAGTAATAAAAGTTGCGTTTTGTATCCCCTGGCAAAAAGCGGTATAAATCCAGCTATTATTTAATGCTGGGATAAAAAATATACAGGACCTAAAACATAACCTTGCTGAATAGAGAGCTCTGAGTTGATAGTTCTTCCCTCTGCCAGTTTCCTGAAGTCTACATCAATTAGGATACAAAAAAAAAACACTTACAGCCTCTACTTGGGTTAATCTAAATTTCAGCACTGGGATGAACAACAGAGGACCTAAGACCTACCCTTGCTGACCAGAGCTGTGAGTTGACAGGATCTTTCCTCCACCGGTAGGCATGAGGAGGATAATATCCCTGCCACTCAGAGAAACTATCAAGTTTATTAGTCATTAAACAAGTCAGTACAAGGATGAATAATAGAGGTCCTATAACATACCCTTGCTGACCAGAGATTTGAGTTGATAGCACAGGCTCTTCCCTCCAATGGTAGGCATGAGGATCACATCCCTGCCACTCAGAGGGGCATTAAAAAAGTGCTACATAAATGCAGCTAATAAAATTCATTAAAAAATCAGTACTATGATGAATAATACAGGTCCTATGACATACCCTTGCTGACCAGAGCTGTGAGTTGATAGCACAAGCTCTTCCCTCCACCGGTAGGCATAAGGAGGATAACATCCCTGCCACTCAAAGAGGCATTCATCGTCTTCTCCTGGAGCGGGCGGAACTTCTTGATGCCGAAGACGGTCTCTCGCAAGCTGTGGAGCTTAGCTGACCAAGGGTAGTCTATCAATAAGGAAGGGGAGCACGTGGAAGAGCAAAACAAATATAACAAAGGTACTTCTTTGTGATTTTTTTTCATACATTTCCATCTTGGAAAGTAAAAGATGGAAAGATTTAGAAGTATTTAGAGTTTCATCAGGAGTCTCAGGACACTAGTGTTCCAAACTAATGTTGATCCTTCAACATAGATATGTCACATACTGAAATCTAGTCATACTATTGTTTTCCAGCTGGAATATAGACTTATCTAGATATTGACAAGCTGTTAGCCATTTTAAACTTTGAACATTATCAAATTTGTTTGCCATCATTTTGAATTGTCTGATGAGGGAAATATTATCATTAAATTGTAATATATGACAGAACTTTTACAGCAAGGAATCAATAAAGAAAACCAAAGTAACAATTTTCATCTCTTTTAACTCATATTGAAAAAAATAAAGATTCCTTCAGAATTGAACAAACTTAAGTCTTTCATTTTCAAGGCATTTCCAAACTGATACAAGACATCTCATTTGCACTCAGACAATGTGGTATTCTCCGTACTTACCTGATTTTTCCCAGTCAGTGGAGCCCGCCTGGAGGCTCAGCTCATGAAGCCGACTGGACTGGAGCTCCAGCTGCTCCTTCCTCTGCAGGAGCCGTTGTTGTTTCTGCAGGAGCCTTTCAATCTGCTTCTCCACATGCTGGAGCTCCTGGTTCACCTCCTCTAGTCCATGCTGGATATCCAAACTCCCAGCTGTAATTAAAAAAAAGGAGAATGATACCCTCGATGAATCTGCTTAACCCTATCTAGGCCGGGGTATTTTGGGAGTTCCTATGGCCGGGGGGGGCCTCCCAGGCCCCCCCCTAAGATCTCGGCCGTCGACCGTGCGATCGCGCCGAAAATTGGCACGCGGGTCGCCTGGGACATAATCTACAAGATTGTATAGTAATTTATTTAATGCGAATTGTTATTAAGTGATTATGCTAATTTATGCGTAATTAGTATGCGAAATCATACTTTTTCCTCTAACTCCCAAAATAAAGCTCCAAATGTACTAATTTTTGGTATAGAAACTCTTTGTGGTGTCTTTAGCAAGTGTACATGAAAAAAATTGTGATATCAAATCGTTTTCTTATGTATTATATTGTTTTTTGCAATTTCTTATGTATTTCTTTGTTTTTTGACCTTTTGTTTTTCATTGTTTTTTTCAATGAAATTTGTTGGGGACTCTTCTGTGATCATAAAAAGCATAAAATGAATACATTTAGACAAGCAAACCTAAAAATAATCATACATTTATGAATTTTGGTTGAAAACACAATTTGCATTGACTTTGTACACGAAATCACGTTTTTGAGCAATTTTCGGTCTGACATGCACTTACATAATGTTGCGTAATTTCGGAACCACATACCCGGGTGACGCAAAATTGGTCTCAAAAGTTGCGCAAGACTTGAAAGTAAAAAGTCAGTGAGCGGCGCGGTCAAAAAATTTCGCACGACGAAAATATCGCGCGATTTGTTGAGGGGGGGCCTCCGAGGCCCCCCCCCCCCGGCCTAGATAGGGTTAAGCCAAAGAATATGATCAATGAATGTTTGAGAAAAACTGAACAATATTTAGAAAGATATGAGAAAACTCCCAGCTGTAATAAAACATTACCTATAATGTATATTTTATACAGTGGCAATTCATCAATGATAAGAGCTCATCATTCAATTGTCCAAACAATACAAAATATTTAAGATCGAGGAAGAATCACAGTTTAGAATCACATCCTAGAACCTGAAGTGTCACCATGACCCCGGTAGTACCAAGTGTAGGGAGCGGTCACAATAACTTTTGAGTTGTTACGTGAGCACAACTAAAAATTAGTAGAACGGCCCCCAAGGCTTGTGGATAGAGCACAAAGATATCTTACAGTTCTAATCTTCAACTAAGTCTAAATTTTAGGACTGCTAACTTTCCAGTGTGTCTACACAGGGCTGAATGACAACAACATTAATACTTCAAATTAATCAATGGATGAATGAATGAATCAATGAATGAATGAATGAATGAATGAATGAATGAATGAATGAATGAATGAATGAATAAGTGAGTGAACAATGATTAGTGAATCAATGTATGAACGGATGAATGAAGGAGAGATGGATGGTTGGATGGATGGATAAATGAATGGACGGACAGATGACTGGACGTTCGAATAAACTAATAAATGAATGAACAAATAGATCAATGAATAAAATGTATATCTCTCACCTTCCATAGCCGAGAGAGGAAGTGGACGATCTACCTCTAGAAGACTTTACCCCCTACAATCTTGATGGCTTGTTTGTTCCTGATGACCGCCTCACGACCAAATCGGGAGCCACACTCTGGGCAGATCCCAGGCGCCTTGGTCAGGTCTTCCTTGGTGCGTTCCAAAAAGCACTTTACAAGTCCACCTATCAGAGTTATAAACAAAAGGTAAATGTCATTGGGGCCCAATATCACAATGCTTAGCGACTGATCACCAGGGTGATTTTCATACTTCCCTTAAGGTACCTATGAGTGACTATATATACTCATTTCAACTCCAAGTTACAAGCTCTAAATCAGCGCTTCTCAAACGGTGGGCCATGAGAAGCTCCAGAGGGAGAAAAAAATAGGTGAAAAACTATAGTATATTTCACAGACCTGTCCCAACAGGGTATGTCCGATCCGTCTGTGGGTCAAACAAAATTAAAGCACACTCAGGTATCATGCACGTTGCAAAGCATCAGATACACACTATGATGGTTTCGATCAAACTTGGATGTGAACCTCATGTGCATGTAGTTCTCAAACTGTTTGTTTCGAACGTGCTTCAGGGCTTTGTGTTCATATTTCACAAAATATATTTATCAAAATGGATCAGCATTGTCTTAAAAATTTGGTAGGTGGGCCTTAAAGGTCAAGTCCACCTCAGAAAAATGTTGATTTGAATCAATAGAGAAAAATCAGACAAGCACAATGCTGAAAATTTCATCAAAATCGGATGTAAAATAAGAAAGTTATGACATTTCAAAGTTTCGCTTATTTTCAAAAAAATAGTTATATGAACGAGCCAGTTACATCCAAATGAGAGAGTCGATGATGTCACTAACTCACTATTTCTTTTGTTTTTTATTGTTTGAATTATACAATATTTCAATTTTTACAAATTTGATGATTAGGACCTCCTTGCCTGAAGCACAAAATGTTAAAATAATGGAATTCCACGTGTTCAGGGAGGAATGAAACTTTATTTCACATGACAATGACGAGAAAATAAAAATATTTCATATTTTATATAATGAAATACAAAAGAAATAGTGAGTGATGTCATAAACTCTCTCATTTGGATGTAACTGGCTCATTCATACAACTATTTTGTTGAAATAAGCGAAACTTTAAAATGCCATAACTTTCTAATTTTACACCCGATTTTGATGAAATTTTCAGTGTTATGCTTGTTGAATTTTTCTCTTTTTATCAAATCAAGTTTTTGTTGGGGTGGACTTGTCCTTTAAAAAAAAATCTGAGAGTCAAAGTGGTCCTCGAGTAAAAAAAAGGTTGAGAAGTGCTGCTCCAAATAATGAATCACGTCGTCGGTTGAATTAAGCTTGGGATATGCCCTACTTAATATTTAATAATATAATAATACCTCTTTGTCTCATATAGTGCTTTTCATGAGCTCCATATCAAAGCAGTTTGAATGTTCAACAATGTCAATTCCTCACAGACAGATTCTAGAAATAGTTGTATTCAAACGGAATAAGAAAAACCAAATGCAAGGACTGAATGGGTGCTTCTGATGGGTTGAAAAGTTGCGTTTGATTTTCAGAGGTGAGTTCAATTGCAACACTCCCTGCATCAGTTCCCAAAAGATCCAGACTGTCTTACCTGAACCGCCTTTGTAATATGTGAGAAGCAACGTCTGACACTGGTGGCAGTAAATCTTTATTAAACGTCTCAATGGTGGCAGCATGTTTTACAGACGATCTTAGCAGGAATCTGAAAGTTTTCAATACGAAACAAGCTAAAGAAATTAGTGAAAATGTAGGTAATCACCCTTGGGTCAATTCTACATGAGAACAAGTGGAATGCCTCTGGCGGTCTCACCTGCATCACGCGATTCAACATAGCAGCAGTGCTGACTTTGAAAACTACTATTACTCGCACAAGATGTTCGGTGATACTTGGTTACTCTTATTTCCAATGCTTATTAGACCAATGCACTTACAGAGATATAATGATAATTCAATAAATACCCCCAATGTGGCCAGTTCATTGACCTTACTGTGACCTTTGACCTTGATCATGTGACCTGAAACTCGCACAGGATATTCAGTGATACTTGATTACTCCTATGTCCAAGTTTCAAAAGTCAGATCAATAAACTTTCAAAGTTATGATGGTAATTCAGCAGATACCCCCATTATCGCCAAAGTTCATTGACCTTTCACCTTGGTCATGCGACCTAAAATGCGCACAGGATGTTCAGTGATACTTGATTACTCTTATGTCCAAGTTTCATGAATCAGATCCAAAAACTTTTAAAGTTTTGATTGTAATTCAACAGATACCCCCAAATCGGCCAAAGTTCATTGATCCTAAATGACCTTTGACCTTGGTCATGTGACGTGAAACTCACGCAGGATGTTTGGTGATACTTGATTAACCTTATGTCCAAGTTTAATGCACTAGGTCCATATATTTTCTAAGTTATGATGAAATTTCAAAAACTTAACCTCAGGTTAAGATTTTGATGTCGATTCCCCCAACATGGTCTAAGTTCATTGACCCTAAATGACCTTTGACCTTGGTCATGTGACATGAAACTTTACTAGGATGTTCAGTAATACTTGATTAACCTTATGGCCAAGTTTCATGAACTAGGTCCATATAATTTCTAAGTTATGATGTCATTTCAAAAACTTAACCTTAGGTTAAGATTTGATGTCGACGCCGCCGCCGCAGCCGTCGCCGTCGGAAAAGCGGCGCCTATAGTCTCACTTAAGCCTGAGTCGAATCGATTTTAAAATCGGTGTTCGATCGATGTCATCGAACATCGGTGCAGATTTTGCAAAATCGGTGCATCGAAAAAAAAAACATCGGCCGGCCGATTCATTTGGTTTACACAATCAATCATCAAAATATCAGTAATGTCCAACTTTACTACTACTTACTTGATTTCTATTGCCCCCAAAATGAAACCGAATGAGTAATTATGATGCTATTCACCATTAATTTGAAGTTTATTTCGATCATAGTTCGAGCCTTACTCGTCTGCTCGTGCCGAGATAATTTATGCACGATGAATTCATGAATGGAATTCATGGCCATCGATCGTGCATGCGCAGAACTGTTCTTTAATCAAACCACAAAATGGCTGGAAATTGACGCGATCAACGTAAAATAAATCTTGCTTTCATGAACAATACTAATATCATGACCATAGAACATTATTTAATCGTAATATTTAACAATAATTTGCATATGATAATCATTAATATGAATTTAGAGCTTGATGTGAAACGTTTGTATTTCGTTTCAATTTTCAATGGCGGACATCTCATGACGATCGACTTGACTTCTTGAGTCGAGCTAGTGCACTTGTCAAAAAAAATAATCATCACGTCAGGATTGATTCTCGAACATTGTCTACATTCCAAAAATCTGTTCAAGTTCGTAACATCACCATATAATAACATTTTACATGACAAAACAGAGAAAATTGCTTTTGATTTTTTTTCCCATCAATTTGAAGCTAGTTTGTGCCCAACTTTGGGCTCTGATTTCATGAATGGGAAAATGTCATACGTCATCAAACACGCATGCGCATTGTACTTATTTTCTCGGAGCTTGGAGGAGACGTCCAGAGATGGAATAACAATAGAAATAATCCCAGTATTATTTCTTCCATATGAACATAACATACTTTGCTGACATCGTCAATATTCTTAGTATGACCATAAAATCTTGTTAAATCGTAATAATTTAGATGAATTTAGGGCTCGATTCGAAACATTTGTATTTATTTTGATCGCATGCTCAATTGCGTCTAAAAAACTGGATTGTCATTATCAGGATTAATTCTCGAACATCGTCATAACTCATATTCCACAATCTTTCCTCACAATCGTTATATCAGCATTGAATAGCAATTCAAATGACCATCCAGAGAAAATTACGTATTTATTCCCATAAATTTATTTGGAGCTCATTTTGGATCCAACTACACAATCTCAGGCAAGTTACAGCGCTCTCCGTTGATTGCACTTGTTTGCTGGCGCTGACGTCAAGCACGCCTGTCGTTTCGGGAGAGTGAGTGTACGGAGCTGCGGACGGGGCTGGTGAATGGACTGCGAATGCTAGTTGACCAACTCTGCGTGATTCATGTCTTAATTATTGTTTCATTTTAAACTTATATGTTGTCATCTGCAAATATCATTGTTGAAGATATTTTGGGAAGAATTCTGCTTTGGTCCCCGGCCTTTTTTGTGTGTTTTGTGATCATGGAAAATACAAACGAACTTTGCTCTGTCATCTGCTTGTGCAACGCTCACCCGGCCAACGCCAGCGCATACCGTTAGTGCGTAGTGCATATGCAAAGCGCATCGCATCGACGCAAAAACAAAAGACTAAATTTTCCCCGCCTTCAATATTCGATGCATCGATGTTCGATCGAATTAGAGCTGTCGAACACCGGTTTTCAAAATAATCGATGTGACTCAGGCTTAGTCTCACTCTGCTATGCAGATGAGACAAAAACTGGGTATCTACTGGTCCAAAATTAACAGGTTGGACCAGGAGTAAAAAGGTTAGTGTGGCCATGTGGAGCCCTGGGGAAGTGAAATAAAACTGTCCTCATAAACAGGGACAATCTCAATTTATCAAAACATGATTTTCTTGGTTTATGAGGGCATCCTTGTTTTTAGACAGCTGGCACCTGTCTGTTTCGAGTTTTTTAACATTTTTAATTTTTTTAATTTGTCCTCGTACACAGACTGCCAGCTATTGTGCAGCCACCAGCGTTAGGGGGTCAACAATGCAAAATTCCCCCGACAGGGCGGTTCAATTTTTGTCTTTATGTTCATAGTCTATATAAAAAGAACTGTATGGTCAGTTCCCCCATGTCTGCGCGGTCTCCCAAGTCTGCGCACCCGCATATCTAGTAAAAAGAAGATACGCAACGGGCACGAACTTTACACATGCAATACATAGGCAGGTATTCATTAAAAAATCCGACTCAAAATGGTGGAAAAATAATGAATTCAGGGCATTTCATGTGACGGCCTCAAAATGCAGCCTTTGTCATCTAAATCCCCGAATCGTGTGCAAAGTGAATGAGTGCGCAGACATGGGGTACCATTTTTTTTTAAATGACTGCCCGAGGTTTTTTCAAGAATATCTTATATTTTCTTTCATTTTTTAATGAGAAATTTGGTACACTTACTCTTAATAATGTAAGGAACACTATTAACCAAAATATGTTGTGAAATAAGAAGAAATTCATGTTAAATCTTAACTCAAATTGTTAGGTGCGCAGACTTGGGGCCCACCATCATACCAAAATAAAGATTAACATTCCGTTTTGGCCTGAAATGCGCCAAAACAGGGAAAAATATACTTAAAAGGGGGAAAAACAGTGACTTACTTCGGCTGTCGTGCAACTTCAATACCTAATGGCCATTGAGTCTCTGTACAGATCGAGCTACAACTTCGGTCTCTGTATTTGGTGAGTGGACACAATTGAGTTCAGCAGAACAACCAACATGACAGAGGCCGAAGCTTTTGGTCTACCCACTTGTTCACAGCTACCACCCTGCCTGTGGGGAATTTACAGGTAGGACTATGGTATGCCAATATTGTACAGAGCACACACTTTAAAAAATCATTAAAATATCACTTTTATGACCAAAATTACTAATTTCCATACAGTTGCAATTTATTTTTCATTAGTAACTTGGGAATAATTTTTGTATTCACCAGAGTGCTCAAAAACTTGAATTTTGGGCATATTTTTTGTACGCCCTCTATTGGTGGAAAGTAATATGGCAAGAAAACTTTCATTTTTTAATCTCTATTTTTAATTAAGTAAAAAATAATTTAAAGAATCAAATTTAAATAAGAGTCAAGTTGCATGAATAGGTGTAATGGAAACTGTCAGTGTAAAAAAATCAAGCATTTGCCCCAAAGAAAAAGAGAAAATAAGCCAAACATTGCCACCCTTATTTTGCCACACATGGAGATATCAGTGAGAACAAGGTTATATCATAACCTTGTTCATTGAATGAGTGGGTCTACCTTGTTTTCTGCACTCCTAGTACCAATGAGGTCCAAACATTACATGTATGGACCTCATAGGCGACAACAGTGCTATTTTGGGGTTATTTTTTTTGTGGACTTAAATTTATTGTAATTTTCACAAAAGTACTAGCTAAATTTGAGACTTTTAATTTAATATTGATTTATTGAGATATAAACTTTAATGGAAATAACAAAAAATTGAAAGAAATGAAGGGGAACTTACATTTTGACGACTTTTTCCTGATTTTCTTGGCAGTTGCCCTTCACTTCTGACTCGCGATCGGACCTGATATGCAGATCACGTGATACGCGTTCTCGTCAGGTGATCGGTCGGTTATTCTTTTCGCCAGATGTTGATAATTATATATTTCATAACGCAGCGTTCATCGCAAATTTAGCTGAAAGAGATTGAAGTTGAACAGCGCAAGCTTTAATTTATTTCAGAAATAACGTTTGATTGCACAAGTTTCGCCTCGGACATGTAGGATCATTTGGTCCCATATTGGCGTAACTACGGGGGGGCTTGGGGGGGGCGGGGGTGTCCCTACCACTACCGTCCACAAGCCAGCAATTATCTTTTTTTCTCTTTTTTTAACCAAAATGCTTCCCCCAGAAAAAAAAAGAACCAGGGTTAAAGAGAAAGATAATTATGATAGAGGAACACAAAATACTTTATTTTTTCAGCTTTTACTGCATCGACTTATAATCAAATATTAAATGGGGCTTATAACATTTTTTTTTAAAGTCAATTAATAAAAATATTCCTCCTCGGGATTTGAGCTTTCATGAAATATCAATCTTTTTCATGATTACCGAAAATACTTCAAATGTCAAAACAAAATTATCGGTGTATTAGGCGATACCTTGCGCCCGCCTTAACTACTTCAATGTTGAGATACTTTGCTTTAATTTAATGAATTCCTAAAAACATTAATTCTCAGATCATTTGTCGCAATCGATTGATTCGATTGGTAAGCTAATTGAATAATTATTATGATTCATGAATTGTTTAAAATGTGTCTCTCTATCAGTTTTGAATATTTAAACAAATGTTAGCTCGTGCTTTTTGCTCGCAATATTTTGATTAGTAAGAAATTCTTGTGTATGCGAGTTTGATACATAAATAACTAGAGAGAGAGGGGGGTCCCTCAGCTACTTGTCCTTGCTTATTCCATATTTTTTTATTATGCTCGTGTTGTGAGTATTTCAAAGTCTTTTCTTTTTCTCACCCTTTTATTGTCTCGGAGCTTCCCTCTATTTCTTTGCTACGATGTATAGCCCTTCTTACTTGTTTCAATTTTTTTATGTTCTCATTTCATTGAAAACATAATTATTAAACTGACGTAGAAGACTTTACAACAAAATTTTGATATTGTTTTTTCTTGTTTGTTTGGCTTTCTTTTTTCTTCTCCTCAGTCCTTTTTTTTCTTCTTAGTTTCCCTTTCCTTATTTTATCTTATTTCATTTCATGAGGCATCCGCCAACTTATATACAACAACAAACGTATTTAGAGGCGGATATCCAGTGAGGGGGCGTGGTGGTGTGCCCCTCTAAAAAGAGGAAAATAGGAAGGAAAAAAAGCAGGAAGGAGAAAAAATAAGAAAAAAAAGACGATGATGGCAATGATGATGATGATGATGATGATGAAAATTATCTTGGTGAAGATGATAGTGGTGGTGATGGTGGCGGTGATGATGATGATGATAATGATGGTGGTAGTGGTGATAAAGATGAGAATGAAGTTGGTGACGATGATATGATGATGATGACTAGATGTAATTTTGTTATTTTGTCTTTAAAAAAATAATAGTGCAAAGGCGAAATCATTTAAAGTTTATTATGAAAATAGCAGAAAAAAATAATTTGAAAAATTGTACGTATGCGTATGGAAAATCCATCCCCCACCAAAAAAGAAAAAAAAGTGAGATTTTGTTTTGTTATTTGTGACGGCGTAGGCCTATGCGAGCAGCTACTGTATGTGATATAATTATGGTAAAAAAAAGTAAATGAAATGCCAAGAAATACATGATAATGACTTTTATTGTACATTCAGTATATCAGTAGATAAATTCATACTCGTTCCAAAAAAGAAAAAAGTGGGTATATTATGGACCATTAAAAATGGGCAGTTGCTCTATATATTATATTACATAGAATATATAGAGCAACTGCTCGTGTGTAGCGGTAAGTTATTCACCTGATCTACATAATTCATGCGGCGCACGGCGCGTGCGCAATGTTTAATAATTATTGATGTGAATACAATGAATGTCATCAAAAACATAATCTCACAGATCAAATAATGCCAGCTCGACGCGCAAAATCAGAAAAAAAAAATATTTTCTGCCCTGATAATTTGATAACCCTAACCTAACCCAATTTCTAAGTATTTTTATCATAAACAGGATAACTATAGACAATGATTGAAATTAACTTTATATTCTTTTGCGAACAAAATGAATATGAAGGACAGCTTTTTGATAAAGAACACAGTTTTAGAGCGTGATTTATACCTACAACCGCTAACATAGGCGGATCCAGGGGGGCCGAGGGGCCCGGGCCCCCCTATTGGCGGAGCAAAAAAAGAAAAAAAAAGGAAAAAAGAAAAGGAAGGGAAAAGAGAGGAGAAAAGAAGAAAGGCAAACGTAAGAGGAGAAACATGATTAAATGAAATAACATTAGGGGAAGACTTTGAAAATATTTTTTTTTAATCTATTTGTTAGGATACAAAATTTTCGCTCGCGCTTCGCGCCTTATTGTCTTTTAGGGTATTTGCATACATCTTGCTCAATATGGAGCTTGAAATATCAAACTTTGAAGTCAATATACAAAACATATTTCAGCTGGGAAATTGAACTTTCATTATTTTGTTTCATTTACAAATTGATTTTAAAAAAGTGCTCTGTAAAAATGTCTGTGTTATGGTCTGAACATTATCATTTTCTGCTTGCGCTGCGCGCTCGCAAAATTTGAATTTTCAGGTACCTATTATTTTCCTGTATTCCATAAAGTTCTCAAAAAGTTCCCTATTCAGGTCAGATTGTTAAAATGTATCAGCTAGCGCCGCACGCTAGCATTTTGATTAGTCGGTTATGTATATCCCAATATTAATTCTAAATCAAACTAATTTGATGACAGTTTATCAAAAAATTCGACTCGCGATTTCTGCTCGCATTGATATGCTTATGCATAATTACAAAGTGCTTTAAATGTCCAGTTTTCAGGCCATTATATTAACACATTTCGCGCTCTCATGCTTAGGAAGAGAAATAGGAAGATGGTCATCATTTTCATATGATGACATAATGCCCTCATAGAATGTTCCGGTCCTATGTAAAAACTCAAAGTAATAATAATAAAATACATCAGCTCTTTTTGAACTGTGATCCATCACAATTCACAATTTTCCCACAAAGTGTTTGCATTACAGAGCTTAAATTCACCCTTTGTTATATCATATATTTTTAGCTCGCGCTTTGCGCTCTCTTTATTGATTTTCATGATAAGAAAGTTACTTAGAATACCCAAATTCTAGGTCGAAATCTAAAACACACGTTAATTCAGATACGCAGATTGTTCTCTATTTAAATCATTATCCAGTTTCAGATCACAATATCAAAAAGTGTCTACTCGCGGATAAATAACTTATCCTTTTCATGATAAAACATGAATAGTGTGTCCAGAATTTTTCCGCTCGCGCTTCGCGCTCGCATCAATAAAATACTTAGAGTCATTCCAAGATTACAAAAAGTGCTTAGCATTTCATTATTCAGGTAAAAAAGGTCAAAATTTTTCAGCTCGCGCTTCGCGCTCGCAATATTTGAATGTTGAAATATGTAAAGTCTTCATGGCTAAATTAATGCAAGCAGTCCATAACAGGTATAATTTTGAGCAGTTCAAAACGTATACACAAAATTTCTGCTCGCGCTCAGCGCTCGCATTATTAATGTAAGGAAAATCCCCACTTACTCATCCTTTTCATGATTTACAATACTAATTGAATAGAGTGTCTTGTTCAGCAGGTCTAAATCTCGAATTTTTTTGCTTACGCTTTGTGCTCGCATGTTTAATTATATACCTATTCAGTTAAGTTACAAAACGTCTAAGAATTTCCATTCCTTAGGTAAAAATGTCAAAAAATTTCGGCTCGCGCTTCGCGCTCGCATTATTTGATTTTTTAAAATGTGTAACGTCTTCATGGCTAACTGCAAGCAAGTATCTAACAATACTTTTTCCATCACTTCATTTCTGCTCACTCTTTACGTTCGTAGTAATTATTAACTTGCATACACATCTTTTTTTTCAGGAAAACAAACATTTCCCAGAATGTTCAAAATTTTAGGAAAAAGTACATAAAATTTCCAAAAAAATTTAGCTCTCGCTTTCCGCTCGCATTATACAAATAAGGGTTATGGTATTATACATTTATGTTTCATAAGAATAAATCTAAAAAGTGACCATTTAGGACTACCCCTTCAAAGAAACAAAAAAATCCCGGCAAAAATCATATTCGAGCGGCCGATCGGGGAAAATATGGCTGAAAAAATTTCCGCCCCCCCCCTATTGGCGAAGGCTGGATCCGCCCCTGGCTAAATCCTGTCACTGTCGGTATACATGAAGCAGTGATTCCATCAGCTTACGGTAATAATTTTTGCAACACGAGCGCCAGTCCGAGAAATAGACAGGCATTTGCCCAAACGGACAACATGTCAACCTCTGCTAATTTCTTTTTGAACGGGCACATGAAATCTCGACGTAACCCATCACATTTCTCCCTATTTTCTCCTCCCTTTTATTTTCCATTAATTTTTCTTTCGTTCACTTTTTTTCTGTCCTCTTTTCCCATAATTTTTTTTACCCATCACATTTCTCCCTATTTTCTCCTCCCTTTTATTTTCTATTAATTTTTCTTTCGTTCACTTTTTTTCTGTCCTCTTTTCCCATAATTTTTTTTACCCATCACATTTCTCCCTATTTTCTCTTCCCTTTTATTTTTCATTAATTTTTCTTTTGTTCACTTTTTTTCTGTCGCCTTTTCCCTTCTATTTTTTTTTCTCGTCTCACCGCTTTTCCTCATCCCCAGCCCTCGACGCCCGTGCAGATTCGAAAAACAATATCAAGAGTATGTCTACTTGCAAGGGCGGAAATCTCTCCCCAAAGGTAGGGGGACCAGGGGCTGGAAAATTTGACAAGCAAAAAACAAAAAAAAAAGAAGGTTTATCACCCTCTAAAGAAGGTCATCTTGACCAAAAGAAATTTGACAAGCGAACAAGCAAAAAAAAAAAGGGGGCATCCCAAAAGTAAGATCGTCTCTTCCAGTATTTCGATTTTGAACGAAATGACCAAAAATAGTAGGGGGATATTTCATAATGTGCCCCCTACTATTTTGGGTGAGGGGGACATGTCCCCCGGCCCTGGGGTTTGCGCCCATGTGGGTGGGGGTGTTGCGCCTCCCTATCGGGATCATATCACAGCGAGTATACACTCTTCCATATGGAAGAGTGTTTACTCGCTGTGATTTCGATCTCACACATATGAAAAAAAATAGAACAGCTAAGCCTTGATCACAGGCCAAAATGCCTAACGATTTCTCCGCGGCATTAACAACTCTCGTAAGGGGAGCTCCATTTATAAATAAAGTTGCATGAACAGCTGTCTATGGCGACAGAATCGTAGGCAGAATTGTTGCCAGAAGCGTGGGAATTTGGCAGAAAATTCAAGAAAAGAACCGGTGAGTACCGATTTAAGAGTAATTATATATTCATTAACATTTATTGAATCATAAGAATAAAGATTTTTTACGGAAAGAAAGCTTAGTTCTAAGCTAGGGCTGCCCAAATGCGCGTGAGTGGAGTCCCAGTTTCTTAACACGGGTAAGTATTGCGGTGTCGCCTAGAGTGGTTTTCTGCAGTGTCTGGGACAATCCTCATTTTTGAACTGGACATTAAAATTTAAATTCTCGGCCTTGGCGCTCCCAGGTACTTAACTTAAGGTTCCAGCTCACTCCATGTCCTCTCTCAACTCTGACTTATTCTCCTTTTCCTTCGGCCTCCTCCTTCGGCCTCCTCCTTATTCTTCCTTTTGTACCTCCTCATTTCTCATTCATCATCCTTTCAAATATTGCAAAATGTGAGTGCACATCGATAGGCAGGACAACAAGAATTTCAAAATGTGTTTCTTGTCCCCAAGAATGATATCAAAAAATTTCTTAATATCTAATTTGTCATGTGAAACCACTTAAAACTTACGTAAAATTCATTTAAACTGCAAAAAAGAGCAATTTCATAGCACCAACATGGGTCGAAAAAGTCATAGACATCGCGGGTCCCTGTTTATGCACTGTCCTTACTATCGATAGTTTAAACGATCACGATGTGCTCGCTAAATGCGCGCGCCCGTCGGCGTCTGCTAGCCGTCCTCTGCTGTGACTCTCAAATAGCCCCGCATGTGCGATTTTTAGTCAGATCGTCCCATATGCTGTTTTTCATGTTAGTACATAGATGCGTGCGCGTTTTTTGCGGACGCAGATCATGTACCCATCTCCGTCGTCTGCTACGGCTCTCTATATTAGTCCCAACTTGTGAAATGTGTTTTCTGGTGTATTTTCATTTGGTCTACATGCAGTTTGCCCACTTGTCATTTGGTCTAATGCCAAATGGGCTAAACCCATTTGGTCAACTAAATTGCCATTTGGTCTACACTTGGTCTAATTCTCATTTAGTGAAATGTCCAGTTGGTCTAATTTCAGCATATTACCTACATAATTATATATTTTTTTACTTTGTCAAATACTGGTACATAAAATTGGCTTTATATCATGCAGTTCCACATTGTAAATATGTATATTCATTTGGTTCACATGCAAATTGCCCACTTCTCATTTAGTCTAATGCTGAATTGGCTAAACCCATTTGGTCTACACTTGGTCTAATTCTCATTTTGTGAAATGTCCAGTTGGTCTAATTTCAGCACAACCTAGGCTACTTATTTTTTAACTTATATACATATATTTTAGTCTTTATACATATACCAAATGGGCTTGACCCATTTGGTTTAAAAAAAATTCTAATTGCCATTTGGTCTACACTTTGTCTAATTTACATTTGGTCTACACTACACTTGATCTAATTTTGAGTCCAGTCCAGGGTCTAATTTCAACATGACCTACATCATTATGATTTTATACTTTGTGAAATATATATTTTTTTCTTTATATAATTTCATTTCACCTTATAGTTTTAGCATTGGTTTCCAAATAAATAATACTTGAACAGTGGCATAATCATGATAATGGAGCCAAAAGTTTTGAAAGGTGTATCGGGTAAATTTATAAAGTTGCAAGCAGAAGCAAACAACAAAAAAATGTTGAAGCGGGGGGGGGGGGGGGGGGTGTTAATTAATTTCCTTTTATTTTCCAATGCCAGATCAATCTTTGTTTTTGCTTGCTAAATTTTTTAAAAATTATATGTTCTGTTCTATCTACAATTTTTACTAATAATCCTTTTTTTACTTATTTTTTTTCAGACACATTTGCACCCGAACCGACTCTACAAGGGAAGAGAAGGAATTATTGAACCCCTTGAGAATATACAGGTCAAGGGCTGTAATAGTATACAGGGGCACTTCCTGGGAGTTTAATTTCATTTTAATTATGTGTTTTCAGGATATCTAACATTGCAGTGAAAATTATTGCCCCTGCTGATAGTTTTTCAGCTGTGCATGCCCCTCCTTAATTTCAGTGAATAAGGTGTGGCACTGCCCTCTATGATTCATTTTGAATTTTAATGGGCTCCAAAATGCAGTAATTTATAAATGATAGCATAATCTTATTTTTGATAAAGCATTTTACTTAACGGGGGGGGGGGGGTGAATTTGACTACTAAACCAGCCCCCCCCCCATGTAAGGATTAAATTTTTGGAAAAAAAAGCATATATAAAATAGATATAGTTATTGCATTTCAGAATATTATTTTTTCTTCATGTTTTCTCAATAACTCTAAGCTGTTATTGATGAATTCTTTCTTGAAACAAAAATAAGCAATTTATCCAAACATGTCAGTTTCATTTTGTAGACATATGCATTGAATTTACCAATTCAGAATATAAGGTATGCAATCTTTCATAAATGTTGATTTTTATCACTGGTGGATCTGGGGGAGGGCACATCTAGCTCAAACCCCCCCCCCCCCCCCTTTGAGAGCTACAGTCAAGATGTAATGAAAATACGCAATTTTCATCAAAGAATGCCCCCCCCCCCAGGATAAATCCTGGATCCACCACCCCTGGTTTTGATTAAGTTTACATGTATTTTCATTTTGAAAAAAAAAAATTCCTAGAGATTTATAAACAGCACGATTTACACTGAGCTTTTCATACACTTTGTGCAGAAGAAATATTATCTTGAGAAATTTGGTTATTAAATTACGGAAGATATCTTTTGGAAATGAAATTACTTTATTGCAGTTATGTCTTACATTGTATTGTCATTTTACTTGATAGAAATTCATTATTTTTTATAACCATGACAGTGTTATAAATTCACATTTGCTAAATTGTAATAATCATTTTGATGTTCCTTCATCTTCATGAATGTATGAATTCTAGTCATCTGCTTCAGTCTGCCCAATGAAATGGTTACAAAGGGCCTAAGCATCCCTTGTCATTTTTCAATAATTAGTTAAGTCAGTAGTCAAGTAAGGGGTCAGACATTTTGACTGTATTATATTTGTTTAATTGTCTTACTAGTGTCAATTTACTAAACTTTTTCTGCTTGTGATTGAACCACCAAATTGCCAGATAGTACCATTTTGTTGGGCAGACATTAATATTGACTAGAGGACTTACTTTCCAAACCAACCTAAAGATATGATACTTCATGTATTACAGGGGTATATTGCCTCCATTCCATTGTTGGGATGTATGCTATGGGCTGGGTAATATCATCTAACTTGTCCTGGAATAATCATTCTCTATAACAAGTTCACAGACAAACGGAGATTCCACTTCAGCAACTCTCAGTTGAACATCAACATTCCTGGCATTGGTGGGGGAAGCCAAAAATTTTAGGGGGGAACCGCCAAAATCTTTTGACCCCCCCCCCCCCCCGAAAAAAAAAAGATAGTGACCAAATAATATCTTGGGGAGGACACAGGAAACAAAATTGAAAATTGACAAGCCCAAAAAATTAAAAAATAAGGTTATATCAACAAAAAATTGAGGGGGATGGAATCGTCCCCTCCCCACCTCAAATTTAGGGGGATACTCCCCCCCCCCACTTCCGCCGCCTATGATTCCTGGTGCTTGGAGATCTGCGAAAGGCATGCTATAACATCCACTTAAGTTCCATTTCCTTTCATGTTTTTTCCTCTTCTTAGTGAGCATCTCCAAGTGTTCATATTTTTTCAGTGTCCTTTTTTAGATTTATCAAACTCAGTTTTATTACCTGATAAAATTCTATCCCAAGAATTGAACACTTTGATCAAATTTGGAAGTTCAACTTAATGTAACTGACAATATATAACTGAAAATAGAAAATAAAAGGCAAAAATAATAATTATGAGAAAAATAATAAAGAAAAACAGTTACTCAAATCAAATTCACTCAAAACCATACACTAATGTACTCTCCTCAAAAATCAGTTCTCACTTTTAGGTATTGATCATTCATTCAGTCAATAAAATAATAAAAACAGAGACAGGAGGTCCTCAAAATAAACACAAACACAGAGTCTCACATACACACTACACATTAAGAGTAAAATCAGTTTGTATCTTTTGTGGGATTTGTTTTTATGTAAATCTGGATTCTTCTTGTTAGTAGGGCCTTAGGTCACTCTGACTTGAACTTAAAACTTCCAATCTCAAGAAGGCAAGATATCTCAGTAGATAGTCATTGTCAAGATGTTTAGGAGTTCAATCTGGAGGTGAGGTTATTCATGATGGCATCTGATATTCTGGCAGAAAGAATGAGAAATAAAAAAGTGCATAAATACAATTATTTATTTTTTCAATGCAAATTAAATAAACGAGTCATTCAAGATAGTGTGTATTTTTTAGAGGGGGGGGGGGGTGATGGCATATTTTAGTCCAAATTATTTTTATCTTCATTTTTTTTCCACTTTGTATTACCATTTATTCAAAAATTGCAATAAACATATTAATATATAAATGAGTTTTAATCTAGTTGGCAGTGCAAAGAAAATGCCAGTAAAAGGCAGTAAAGCACTGTGTCTGAGTGACTGACACCACGGCACTGACAGTGAGGTGAATGTTCATTTTCCAGTGCATACATGCATGCACATTATTGCCCCATCATATTCACTCGTTTTCAGAAAATATTTACGGTAGTTATTCCTCATACATGTATGACCATGATTATCTCCTTCATGTCATTACTCTGGTGTTTATTCATGATTTTAAATTCAGGAAATCATTTAGCAAACAAAGAAAACAAAGCATTTCTTGACTGTGATTCAAGTTCTATTTCATTTCTGTGTATCACACGTACGCACGTACGTGACGTAATCTTGATCTCTAATCTGCTAATTGTTATGTTAATTAATCATCCCGTGCGCGCGATTAAAATGGCTCGAAATTCGACCAAATTCAAGGGCAGCTCAGCTTGTAAACCTCACTGAGAAGGGCTTCCACAGCCCTTGCGATTCCCCGCGCTGCAATTTAACTGCAAGACACAGAAAGGAAATCAATTCAAGTTTCACAATCAACGGAAAATCCAGAACACTTCGAGACCCATTTTGCAAGAAATACAACTAAATAAGGTAAGAATTGAGAGCAACTCACGACACTTTTGACTTACCGACACTTTCATGGTTATTTTTGGAAGATTTCATGGAATTTGGGGCACGAAAATGACTTCGGTAGCTCGCGAAAGTCCTATGCATTACGATGACATATTTTTCATCGCACGGGAGGACAATCACAAAGAGAAAATATCATATTCATCCGCACTGACAGGGGCTTAATTTTGACGATATCGCATCGCTATGCGATTTCACTCATTGACAAGCGGACGTAACTTACGTACAAATTTTGAGCACTTCCGCGACAGCGCCATCTAGTGACTACGGCCGTGCCTAACATCGACTCGAGTCTTGACAACAAAGTACACGACGCAATTTTGTACAGGTGGGACCGATCAAAAATTTCTGCACCAAAACTTCACACATCCAAGCAATAAAATGACTAAAATAACTAATATTATCAAACTTATCCCCCCAAAGACGACTCATAAATCAAGATCTTGCTCAACTGATCATCTCAAATTACCTTTAATCATCACATCTGGGTTTTCTCCACTCGCCAATCTCTGATGAAAAGGAAAGACATCAATTTGGAGCATGAACTCTGCCGCCCTCATGTGCTGAATGTGTGTGCATTGTCAGGCGTCAGCGTAAAGGGAATTTCCCTAAATTTGGAGCTGTCCACTTGCAACTAGTCATTCTAGTTCAGATCCTTGCTTGCTTGCAGATCCAGTTCAGAATTCATCTCATTTTGGACCGAGGACATATTGAATTGATGAAGGATTGAAGAACTTGTACGTATCGATCACGATGTTCTTATACATTCTATATATTCCTAAGACAAGTGTAACAATCATATTTGCTTGGCATGGACTAGACCAAAAGCTTCAGTCTCTGTACTGTATTTTAGTTGTTCCGCTGAACTACGTTACAGTAATTAATCAGAAATTGTTGAATAAATCCCAGAAACGACGGTTATTCCTGTCTAGGCATGGACATGGTATATCATTTCAATTTTCATGATTAACAATCCATGTCATGCCATCTCATACTTATAGTTATATTTAAAAAAATGACATATAACCTTGTTCATTGAATGAGTGGGCCTATGCATGAATGATGAATAGATATGAAGTTCAAGTTTGATTTGAAGTATTGCAAGATTCGCAACCCTGACTTTTAACTGTTAATCTTGTTAGTTAAATTAATTAAAAAATTAAACTTTTGTGGTTGATATAAAAGATGGGCAATTAATTAGGGATCAATCTTAAGAATATTTGTTACTCAAGTCTTGAATGAAGAAGACGGACAGAGCCAGGCCCACGCAGAAGTGCAGGATTTGTCAATGTCTGATTTAGTTTTTTGATTGTGTACACTACATGATAGGTGTGCAGATGATGAATTTATGAATGAAAGTCACAGTGACAATAACAGTCACAGGCATGACAGGTAGCTGATGGGCATTGATAACAAAATTTATCTCATTTGCTTGCGCATGAACAGCTCTCTCTCTCTCTCTCGTTTCAGTTCCTCCGCTGTTCGGAGATCGGCAGGTACGACTGCAAAAAGTTGAGTCAATTAGTCTGTTAAATGTCAAGTCCAGGGGGATTGAAAGACAGGCAGGTTACTTTGACAGGTTTAATTTAGGGACAAGAAAAGCATGTATGCAGCTTAAAGATGCAGCATCATGTAGTTAAAATATCTTATTTGACGTCCAAATTGGCTAGTAATATTTTGGTGTATGACTAATTTTAAGATACTTGTTCTATTTTCCTCTAGTTTTCACATTAATTTGGAGCTGGAGGGGAGGTCTTGACTTTCATTAGCCCGTAACTGTAAGACCCTATTTGAATGAATAGTGAAATCATGTTTGCCTCCATTGCTTGTTAGTTCGCTGTTGCCATGTCTGGTAAGGCTCTGGCAAAGTTTTGGGTCATCAATGTAACCTTAGTTCAATACTTAAGACAGTATTAGAATATGTATGTAAAGCCCCTTTCAAAATTGGTAGTACGACTGCTTACAACTGTTGCCATTCTGTGCAACATCTATTGTGACCAAGTAATCACAAACGATCGCACAAGCAATTGTGAAATTCCCTTAAGAGAAAATAGCATAGTTGTGTTTTATAAAAGAATTTATCCTGTCATTTTTAGATATACGGTACTAGACTTAAAAGTTAAATGACAGTTGTGACCGATCTAAAATTGAGTTTGAACAGAATTCAATAAAATGGCCACAATTGTTTGTATGTATGAATAAAAAAATATGTACTTAATGGCCCTGCATGGGAAAACTGTGTAATTGCTCAGAAATTAGCAAAATAAGCAAGGAATTCCATAAAATGTCTGTTTATTTTTCCAAGCAGAATACGGTACACTTACCCATATGCCTTTTTTGTTTTCGTGATCATCAGAATTATCTGTTTTCAGCTAAGATTTCATGATTTCACAAAAATTTGTCTATTTCAATGTACCAGATCAAGATCTATAACAATGTGGTGCCAATTATTCTTGATTTCAAAGAATTTCTCATAAAAATAATTTATTTGCAACTAATTTCTTTTACCTTTAAAGTGAAAGTAATTCTTGTGATTGTATATTTTATTTTATTAATCAGGTCACACGATGGCAGAACGCCAGCCACGTACCCGGACGCAAATTCTAAAGGAGAGTGTGGAGGAGAAAATCAACCACTTCAAAAACCTTGCAAGCCAACAAGGTCTGACAAGATCCGACATCGATGACTGCATCATTTTAGCACTCAAGGCTAACAAAAGACAGTCAAAACCGGCTTCAAAATTATGGAGAAATCTAGCTCAAGGGACAATCATCTTTTCAGTCATCTTGCTCTGTCTATGGGTTGTAATCATTAACCACAAACCAACCAAGCAATTCTTTGAACTCCTGTTTTTTAAGACGTCTTATCCGGTAATGAGAGCTGTTCGATTGTTAAGTCTACCTCTTGCAAGGAGGGTCGATTTAAGTTGTAAGTTTTGATTGATTATGACGTTTAAAAATTGGTTAATTTTCCATTAAAGAAATTGAATCTTTTGTGTATATCTGAAATTTATATGTACCTAATATAGATGTTTCTTTACAGGTCAGAGCCAGAATCATGCCTTAGTTCTGATTGCTTTTTAAATGATTGAGATTATGAGTTCATATTTCATTTTCAACAAAATATAAATCAAATAAATACAATTATAACAAGTCAACATCATAAAAAATATATACCAAGGTCACTAAATCAACTTGAAAAGGAAAGAAAGTTGCATACAAAAAATCATGTGTAAAGGATTTGTGATTTATAATTTGTGAAATGTAGGATCCCACTAAAAAGCAAAGCTTGTATAGTGTGGGCTCCTCAAAATATGACAAACAAGAAATTAATTTATTTTGAAAATAAATTTTATATTTGACTCAGCTGCAATTCTTTTTTAATTAATGATAGTTGATGTGCTCCAGATTCCAGAATGCAGAGAAATTGTAAATTTTGGAAAGTGGATTATTTTCAAATTATTGCCATTAACATAAGTTTGAAACGTACAGTATTTTGACTGGATATAATCAATTTCTGTGGATTTCAAAAGTAAAAACTGCAATACAGAGTCAGAAAGGTTATAAAAGGGCATATGATACACATTAATATGAATTATAGGGGAAACTGCCCTAGTCAAAACTTCAGCACCACTGATTTCTTTTTCAACCTAGGCAAAGTAAGATGTAGAAGATGCAAGTAAACATCTTAAACTACAAGGCCCCATTACACATAGGTTTGTGAATGATCGCGAAATGAAATGGCATATCAAGATCATTGTTCCTTGTGCATTTTGCTCAATAGACTGACTAAGAACCAATCAGAATTGTTCTTGCATATTAGCGATTCATGCGTAACCCTTGTGTTACAGGACCCCGGTCTGAATAAAATGCCTTGACTTTATAATGTAGGCAATTATTCAACTTATGAAAGTTTGACTTAACAAGGAACATTTTTGATGTGATGATGTAACTTTTAATTATTTCTCTAGACATCTATTACTCAGAATGTGCCTTACCGAACCCCCTGTATCATGGTGCTACTGATTTTCCCGACTGCTATCCATGCACAGTTGTGTCTAGTATTGAAGTCATCGAAGGTGCTTCAGGCTATTTTAGTTTCGGACGTCCTTTCATGTTTAAGGTATCGATTGATGGGTATGGTGATGATGCTGATGATGGTGATATTGGTGGTGGTGGTGGTGTTGGTGATGATGATGAAGAGGAGGATGATGATGATGATGATGATGATGATGATGATGGTGGTGGTGGTGTTGATGATTGTGATGGTGATGATGATGATGAGGAGGAGGATGATGATGATGATAAAGATGATATTAATAGTAATAATATTGATGATAATATCAATTAAAATCATAATAATGATGTCAGATGATAATGCTAATAATCAAATCATACCAATAATATTGATATCTC
Source organism: Lytechinus variegatus (assembly GCF_018143015.1). NCBI lineage: Eukaryota > Metazoa > Echinodermata > Echinoidea > Temnopleuroida > Toxopneustidae > Lytechinus > Lytechinus variegatus. The sequence continues at coordinate 37,434,485 of NC_054748.1, forward strand.
TCTAATAATTTAATTTCAATGCAGGATCCAAAAGTCAATCAGTTCACATATGACGAGCTACAGACATGGCACAGTAAAAACCAGAAGATTTTCAGCCAAACCAGAGCGGATCATATTCAATCTTCCAATCCATTTGTGCATTCAACAGCTGATGTATTTACAGAAGAGAGAGTTGAGGATGATCTTGAACAGTCTCCATTTTCATTTGAGTGGTAAACCAGGCCCTGTCTTGCAAAGAATTACAATTGATCCGATCAATCACAACTATGGAAAGCCAGCTATGTCAACATCTAAAATGTATGTTTGTTCATTCAAAATAATTTCTTGATATGATGTATATTCATACATTCATCATTTTCTTGACTACCGTATATTCAGTGTGCTCATCTTTGTTCACAAAGTTAATTGCATGAACAAACTTTCTGTAGAAAATATTATGATATTGATGGATTTCCATATAGTTGAGATTGATCGGATCAATCGTAACTCTTTGTAAGACGGGGCCCTGCTCTCTAAAATTCTAACTTTTTATGATCTTGATAATGTTTTGATTTTTATACCTCAACGTTGATAAAAGTTTCTTGAAGGTCCTATCGGAAGCCAAAATAAATATACATAGATCAGCGAAAATTAAAATTTTGGGAAAGTTTCATTACATAGTTATGTTTTTTGTTGTTGTCCAAATCCTACCCCATAAATTCAGCACAAACAATAGTCAGTTACACTTTAGGTGATTTTATTATCAAGTAATCTTTGCTTAATATTTGACAGGAGAGCAGCAAGCGCTGGTAGTGTTGCGTCTCAACTGGAAGGAGAGTTTTATTAGACAGTTTGGCCCATATTCTGAAGTTAGGTTTAAGTTATAAACACTGGTCTAAAGTTGTGGTTTAACTATGGATAGCCAATCGTGACATAAATCCCTAACAGTAGAGGTTCGATGTATCATCTAATTTGACTCTCAAATCATTCTTAACTGTCCTGGGGCCCGTTGCAGAAAGAATTGCAATCAATCACAACTTTAAAAATCATGCGCAACTTCATTTTCAACCAATCAACAATGCGCATTTGGGACTTCAGATTGATTTTTTTTGGCTTGCGTTTAAACACAACTCTTTCTGCAACAGGCACTTGGAAGAATAAATAAGATATACGTGTATCTCTTCACCATTAGAGGATAATGAATGATCACAGTAAACATAAGAAACATGCCATATGAACAAATTTTGACATGTTTGTCTTCCCATAAGGTTAGCAGAGAGTTAGACCATGTTATGCCCGGGTTCAGAATACAGACCTTTGTCATTTTATTATCAAGAGGTTACCTAGGTATTAAGCAGAGTAAATTAAAGTTGAGTTTTTGTTATACAGGCTTGTTTTAGGTCAGTTTATTATCAAAATTCTCCGTGTATTTTGCAATTATTCAACATTTTGCAACTTATTCAAGCCTGCGCGTTGTGTGTAAATGTCTCTTCCCTGTTTCATAGATGCAGGCTATGTTACAGTGAAAAACACGCTGTCCCTCGGATAGGATGTTAAATGGAAGCCCCGTGTAGAGGAGAGTCACCACCTTTGCACGTGTAGAACCCACTGCACTATTAGAATAAGAGTAGGGGAAACCCGGTGTATATAGTGGTCCACCTGCATCCCAAAACAGTTATATAAGGAGAGACCTGCGGGTCACAGTTCTCCTCGCCCTTCCAGGCTACCCAGATTGGCTGACTCCTCCAAAACTGCCACTTTGAATGTCTTTGACAGATATATGGCGCTATACAAATGCTGTGCATCATCATAAATCGCCACTTCTGTTTTTGGTCATTTTTATTATCAGAATTTCTTTTGTTTTGTCTTTGACAGGAGAGTAGCCAGTGCTGGTAGTGTGCGTCTGGTAAGGAACCTTTGTGGTAAACCGAGCTTTATTCCTTCTGGGTCAGAGGTCATTCCTGAGATGTTCCTCGTCATCGATTCTTCCTCATCTTATCCTCATAATATGGTATGTTAATCTTATACTCATGACATGGTCATACTTGCATTCCAGATCCAAAGTTAAGAAGTTAAGTCAAATGTGAGGATTATTGGGAACTATATCTGAAAATAAACTTTATAATATAAAATATCAGATAAAGCACAAAGTTTAGAAACAAATTTATTTACATGCAGATTATCGTGCTTAATTATGATCGAGGTATTACTCATAATGTATTATATTCACTTGGAAGAAAATCAAATTCTTAGTTTAATTTTTTGGATTCTAGTTGAATTTATAAGAGGAATAATGTTGATATTAATAATACTAAAACAATAATGATAATTATTATTATTCTAAAAACAGAAATAATAGTAATAATTTGTATTATTTTTTAATTATAAAGATAATGATCATAATAGGAATTATTTGTATACTCTAAAAAATCTATCTAGATAAAGTCTATTTCATTATGGCACACCATTATTTTAACCCCAACTTTGATTAGCTCAATCAAGCTGCCATTTCCAGCTCTTGGAACATTTCAAGAAAATAGTCCGTCATGGGTACCCATTCACCTCACCTGGGTTGATCAAGTGAAGCGCAATTTGGGAAACATGTCATAGCTGGGATTTGAACCCACAACCCTCAGATTAAAAGACAAGAGTCGGAACCACTAGACCATGACACGCCTTTATCTTTAGTTTTTAACTATGTTTTAATTTCCATCTCTGAAACGCAGCCTAAACCGTCTTTCCCTGGCTATGCCTGGATATCACAATCTCACGGATCAAGAGAGATAGTCTTGTCTCCAGTCCCACAATGCAAGAACAACTGCACGGACGTCTCACTCTTACTGGAACCCGGCAATGTTTGTGAGTCTCACTTATTTATATTATACAAGCGTATAGGCAAGAGTGTGATTGTACAAGATTTTGCATAAGGTGAAAGAGAGATGACTGTAGTGTCTCTCTGCAAAATCGTGTTCCATGGCCCGTAGTCTGAAGTCGAGTTTAACTTTATGGTCTAACTCTGTGGTAAAATTATGGGAAGCCAAACGTTTCAAAATTTTGTTTACAGTGAATATATGCTTCTCATGTTTACTGTGCTCTTTACTACTTCTTTGTTGGCGAAGACAACTGTCATACTTGTCCTTCCCAGGTAGTTAATAATGTATTGGGAGTCAAATGAGCTGATACATTGTACCTCTACTGTTATAGATTTATGTTACAACTGGTTTTCCATAGTTAAATCACAAGTTAAAACCAGAGTTTAAATTAAACTGGACTGCGGAATACGGCCTATGTGTCTTTTTCTGCCTCTCTTCCTGTTTTACTTAAATATAATCATTGAAGGTCATTTTCTTTATTAACCCTTTCCACGCATACTTCACACCGGCCAATATGCACTCGATGCCACGCGAACTTCGCGTTTCACGCTCAAACGAATCCATCGTTTCCTTCCCTGAATATAATTCAGCACAGAGGGGTTCGTGGCCCAGCGCACAAAGAGCTAAGTACCTGGGTCCCTTTCATAAACCTTGCTATAATAACAAATTTGAATAACACTTTAACTGCTGAATCCTTCAATCTTATTGGTTGATAGTGCATTTGATTTAGAAATTGTGCATTTGATATTATAACAAGTTGTCATGAAACTGGACCCCTATCTTTCCTCAAAATTTTATTTATTTGTGTCTCATACTGGTCATGTATTTGACTTCATAATGTTATTTATTTATTCTTTGTAAATGTGAAATAAAAATGAAAATCTAAATTTTAATCTTTCTCTATCATATATCTACAGTGTTCCTTGATACAAGATACTGGGAGCTTCAGTCCTTTCCATTCGGAGATGGCGGCATCAGCGTGTCCTGTCTTGGCTCCTTTGCATGATCAGGGCAGTGTCTAACTAAGAGTTACGGTTGATCCAGTCAATTACAATTGATTTTTAAAAAAGGAAATTTGCACAAAGTCCTTTGTAAGCAAAGAGAAACACAGTGAAATTTTCAAGAAAACAATGAATGCAGGAATATACGTCAAAGCTAGAAAATATTTTTAAGTAACCAAACAAGCAGAACAGACGTTGTTGACGTTGCTGGCCGTCCATAGTTGAGATTGATTGGATCAATCGCATCTCTTTGTAAGATGGGGGCCCAGAGGTATCATCCCAGTCTAAGCTTGAACCTTCAATAGTTGATGCGTAAACTGGGATGACCAGGGCCCCGTTGTACAAAGAGTTGTGCTTGATCCGATCGATCGCATCTATGGACAGCCAGCAATGTCAACATCTATTATGCATGTTTGTTCAAAATATTATCTAGGTATGATGTACAGTCGTCCTCAAATTTATTCATACCCTTGTTGATATTTGTGATTTTTCATGTTTGTGATGAAATGTATGCATTTTATCAAGTTTCTCTATGATTTATGTGTGACCGACTACATGTAGTGAAAGAATAACAACAATGCACAATTCAAGAAATTTCTCTTTTCAGGGGTATTTTATTCATAGATACTCAAACAATGTCATGTTCAAAATTATTCATACCCTAGGTTTTCTGAGTCCAATGTCTTTCATTATAGTCAATAGCATAGCCTTTGTTCTTTACGACTGCTTCTAGACGATTCCTGTAAGTGTCCACAAGCTTCCTGCACGTCTCCTGCGGGATGTTGGCCCATTCTTCCTTGGCGGAGGCCTCAAGCTGGGTCAGGTTAGTCGGGTTCCTAGCCATCACTCTGACTTTCAGGTCTCGCCACAAGTTCTCGATCGGATTCAGGTCAGGGCTCTGACTTGGCCATTCTAGGACGTTGCCATCAGGGTCCTTGAACCATTTCTTCACCAGCTTGGCGGTATGCTTTGGGTCATTGTCTTGTTGGTACTTCCAGTTGGGGCCAAGCTGGAGTTTTTCGGCAGATTCCTTCAAGTTCTCATCAAGGATCTGGATGTAATCCTCCTTTTTCATGATTCCTTTGACTCTAACGAGGTTCCCTGTGCCACTGGAAGAAAAACATCCCCATAGCATTATGTGCCCACCACCATGCTTGACGGTTGGCACAGTGTTCTTTGGATTGTATGCTTCCCCTTTCTTCCTCCAGACGTATTCAACATCCATATGGCCAAATAACTCCAACTTCGTCTCATCAGACCACAGGATGGTTGACCAAAAGCTTGGATTTTGCTTCAGATGACCTCTAGCAAAGGCCAGTCGATCCTTCAGGTGTTTCTTCCTGAGCAACGGTGTCTTCCGAGGCCTGCGTCCATGGAGACCTCCTTTGTGCAAGACTTGCTCGATGGTGGACCGGGACACCTTCGTCCCTGACCGGTCAAGCGTTTCAAGTAGGGTCTTGGTTGTGGTCCGGGGGTTGTTGTTGACCTCTCTGCAGATTTTCCTGGCAAGTTTAGAGGACACCTTGCACTTCCTGCCACGCCCACTAAGGTTCTTCACAGTGTTGTACCTCTTGTGCTTCTTGATTACGCTCTGGACTGTTGCCACAGGGACGTCATACTGCTTGGAAATGGCCTTGTAACCTTTTCCCTCAATGTGGGCATTCACAAGACGTTGCCGTAGGTCCTCACTGAGCTCCTTCTTCTTGGCCATGATTATCAGAGACTGAGAATAACCAGAATGCTTTCCTCTATTTATACCCTTTTAGAAAGATGCTATTTTCCATCATTGTTTAATGGCTTGTTTAACAAAGAGGGTATTTAATTCATTGGAACATCTTGAAATAACTATAGAACAAAGAATAGCACATTCCCAGACAGTGAAAATAATGCGCATTGTCATAAAAGGACATTTTTGCTGAGGTATTGGCAAGGGTATGAATAATTCTGAACAAGTGCAAAAAATAACTTTCGACCCTATCTATTATTATGCTAATGAAGACTTGCCAGCTCATATGTCAAATCATGCATAGCAACAAGCAGACAAAAGATACAAAGAAAGTTACATCATAATAGCTTTTACAAGTAAAGAATCTACCAAAGAATGTTTTTCCACAAGGGGTATGAATAATTTTGAGGACAACTGTATATTTATACATTCAACGTTGTCTTGAAAATTCACTGTGCTTCTCCTTGTTTACAAAGGACATTTGCACATTTCCTGTAGAAAAATTTATGACACTGATGGATTTCCAGAGTTACGATTGATTGGATCAATCATAACTCTTTGTAAGACGGGGCCCAGGAGAACATTTCATCAGAGGGGTGTTTCCTGAAAGTTATCAGCACTGACTTAACTCAGTCCTAGAACCTTGCAGAGTCCATCCATCTTGCAGCCCGTCAGATATTCCAAGTTCGAAGACCAGCAATGCATGCCAGAGATTTCAGGCAGGGAAGAGTGGCTCAGCTTGAGACCACCAGCCATTGTGTGTGAATGTATATGGGGATAGACAATGATAAAGGTGTGAAAGAGATTTGGGGCATGAGCAAGCGGGCACCATGACATTTGCTCTGGCAAGGGGGGGTGGTGTGGGTGGTGGTGAGTTGAAGTGAGTTTGTGTGTCTATTGGGGAGAGAGATGAGGGGGGAGGGGGTAAGGTGAGGGTGTAGGGATGTTTAGGATAATAACCTTCCTGTAATTAACCTTTAAAATAATATTTGATCCTTTCATTTTATTCTTGTACAATTAATATGTTCAAAAGCGATTATTTCTATTCTATTCAGGGAAAAAAGTCTTTTTTACAAAGTATGTTTTTTTGTCTCACCTGCGAAGCAGAGTGAGACTATAGGCGCCGCTTTTCCGACGGCGGCGGCGGCGTCAACATCAAATCTTAACCTGAGGTTAAGTTTTTGAAATGACGTCATAACTTAGAAAGTATATGGACCTAGTTAATAAAACTTGGCCATAAGGTTAATCAAGTATTACTGAACATCCTATTAGAGTTTCATGTCACATGACCAAGGTCAAAGGTCATTTAGGGTCAATGAACTTAGACCATGTTGGAGGGATCAACATCGAAAACTTAACCTGAGGTTAAGTTTTTGAAATGTCATCATAACTTAGAAAATATATGGACCTAGTTCATGAAACTTGGACATAAGGTTAATCAAGTATCACTGAACATGCTGCACGAGTTTCACGTCACATGACCAAGGTCAAAGGTCATTTAGGGTCAATGAACTTTGGCCGAATTGCGGATATCTGTTGAATTCCCATCATAACTTTGAAAGTTTATGGATCTGATTCATGAAACTTGGACATTATAGTAATCAAGCATCACTGAACATTCTGTGCAAGTTTCAGGTCTCATGATTAAGGTCAAAGGTCATTTAGGGTCAATGAACTTTGGCCAAATTGGGGTATCTGTTGAATTACCATCATAACTTTGAAAGTTTATTGGTCTAGTTCATTAAACTTGGATATTATAGTAATCAAGTATCTTTGAACATCCTGTGCGCGTTTCAGGTCACATGACCAAGGTCAAAGGTCAATGAACTTTGGCTGAACTGGGTGTATCTGTTGAATTACCATCATAACTTTGAAAGTTTATGGATCTGATTCTTGAAACTTGTACATAAGAGTAATCAAGTATCACTGAACATCCTGTGCGAGTTTCAGGTCACATGATCAAGGTCACAGGTCATGTAAGGTCAATGAACTTTGGCCATGTTGGGGTTATTGTTGAATAACCATCATATCTCTGTAAGTTTATTGGTCTAGTTCATAAAAAGTGGACATAAGAGTAACCATGTATCACTGAACTTCTTGTGCGAGTCAGAGTAGTATTCAAAGTCAGCACTGCTGCTATATTGAACCGCGTGGTGCAGGTGAGATGGCCAGAGGCATTCCACTTGTTATTTTGTCGATTGATAAGGGTTTTTCCCCTCTGCTTTCACAATGTTATAAAAGAAATTTGGCAGTTTACCTTCATTTGTAATCATTATAAAAATATTTGTAATATTGATATATTTATTCGTTTGATTGATTTATTGTATACATGCAAAGAATCTTTATTCATATAAATTGTGATTGTAAACCTATTGATTTTAAAGAGGAAGAAAATAAAATATTATTCACAACAAAAAAAAATTGTTTAGATGGGAAATCTGCATGTAAAGCCAAACCTGAAATCTAACCTCCAACACTAAATAAACCCTGATCCCATCTTCACATTACTCTGAATTGAAAAATCTATAACAATTCTATCTCTAACCCTATATCCTCTGAGATATGAAGACCAGAGGAAATGTCGCAGGAGCAAATGTTGTGTGACCGAGCAATGCGGGAGTCTCATGCCTAAGGCTTGTGGATGCACATGTCTGGCTCATTCTGGGACTTTAACTGGGATGTGCTGGCAAAGGTTTCAACATTTGTCTTTCTCTCTGAGGAGTTGTCAGTTCTGACAATAACTATCCTTGATTTTGATTGGATGGGAAGCATGTGTTTGTGTGTGACTGTTACTATGGTTACTGTCAGATAAAACGTGTTTTGTCAGAAAAAATGTTAGACAAGTCCTTAAATAAATCCCTACCTTGTCAGAAAAAAGTTCAGTATAATCTGGTCAATATTTAATTTCAATGTAAGCGCATAGAGATCTTGATATTAAGAGCTCTATAAAGCTCTATAAATGCAATATTATTATTATATTATTAAGTTGATTGTTGCCAGTATACAAATAGCGAATAGGCATGAGTGCGATGGTGCGAGATTTCGCATTCGGTGAAACACTATTCAATGAGGCATTAGCCGAGTTGAATAGTGTTTCTTTCTTTCACCGAATGCGAAAACTCGCACCATTGCACGAATAACAATATTCACTATTTGTGTTGCACAACGCCTCGGACTTAAGCGAAAATATCGGGGAAAAGGGAGTTTTTTCTTGCAGTATCTATGAAAAGGGAGCAAAAATATTTAAGCAAAAAGCAAATCCCACAAGCGCACATGACCTCGGGCAGCATTGCACATGTAGCCAGCAAGCTATGCGTGTATTCAACCTTCATTACTGAGCGCAATGAATTGAATCGTATTGTGACGTCACCTCCCAAAGCCGTGCAACGGTACACTTTGGATGGTACGTCTTGCGTGCAATGGTACGAATGTTTGACATTCAGCCTCCCATTTTCTCGCGTACAACAAGCTAAGTAGGTGTTGTACAACAAGATATAGCCAATAACATGATACATTGCAATATGAAAATTATGAGCTCCATTTCCATAACAGGGAAGGGTTGAAGGGGAATCCAACCCGAATGAAAACTTGTTGTTAGAGCGAAAAAAATCAGGCAAGTTGATAGGTGAAAGTATGATCAACGTCGGACAATCAATTAGAAAGTTGGGAATTTTCAAAAATTGTAAATATTGGTAATCACTATACCATGGAGACTTCAAATTAGCCACATACGTGATGTCATAATGATGTAAGGCAAGGACTACTCTTCCTTGTACTCCAATACATGAAATGGCTTAACTGTTTTTTCAAAAATTTTACTTAAAATTATACTTTTCTTTCACGAGGACATGAAACAATATACTACCTGGATTGTTTTTAGATTGCTGCCCCAGGGGAATGGGCACTTAGAGAAAACCACATAGCCTATGGGCAGGTTGCCCTTACCCCTTGTCATAATTTACTTGCCAAGTTACCAATTTGAAATCTGCATAGTCTTAGGGATCTCCAAAATTTCAAGCAGCCATAACTTTCTTATTGCTCGTCCAATTTCTTTCAAACTTTCACCATTCTGTTTGATTTATTTTCCTCCTTAACAACACAATATTTTATGACCAAAGCCAGATCCCCCTTTAAATGGAAGTAAGGCTTTCATCAGTGCCTGTACTTAAAAAGTTCTGAGTTGAAGGAAACAAATACAGAGCAGCATTTCGATTAATTTTTCATAATGAACAATATTTCGGTCATATCGTGTTACAATATATCAAAATTTCATCAACCTTTACAGTATATTCATTGGCCCAAATTCACAAAGGTGGACTAAAGTTTTACCCGGGGTATAAAACTTGTCATTTGACATCATTTTAATCCATGGACTAAAGTTAGCACCTAGGGGCTAATTTTTGTGATTCACAAAGGTGGACTAAAGTTATACCGGGGTACGCGTCATTTGACATCACGATTTAGTCAGCTCTTTGGGTGGACTAAATCGGTGGATTAAAGTTAGTCCACGGTTTTAACCAATCAGAGAGCCGCATTGCGGTTGCAGAAAAGTTTGCCGTAAGAAAAGTTTTTTGGACGGAGACGAGATTCAGTGTGATCGGCTTATCTAAAGCTTTATTACACTGAGCATGCTCAGTGCAGTGTTATAATAGTATGCTAGCTTCAGTTCATGATTAAATCCATGGACTAAAGTTAGCACCAGGGTATAACTCAGCCGTGGGTTAAATTTAACCCCGGGTGCTAAAGTTAGGCCATGGATTAGTAAGTCCACCGTTTGTGAATAGCGCGGTGGACTAACTTTATACCCGGGTGTTAGTTAACCCCTGACTAAATTTAACCCCAGTATAACTTTAGTCGACCTTTGTGAATACGGGCCTATATGTTTGGAGATTCACTGAACTAGAGCAATCAAAAACCACTGATTTAATATTTCATCATGTATAGCATAGAATGAAGTGCCCAAAACAAACACAAAAATATTTGGCATTGTACATTCCTGGTTCTGTATTTCTGTATTATTTTGGGTTCGTCATAATCCACTATCTACATTGCAAGAGTCCATTTTATTTTTCTTCTTGTATTAATGTATGAAAGTGGTTCATAGTTTACTTTTTACTACATATAGGATGCCAACATATTTGCAAAGCACTATTTTTTGTAATTTGTATTTTTCTATTTACATGTACATGTTAATTAAGAAGAAATTTGTCATTTTTTATCAAAGAATAAATATACCTCTTAGAGTTCTTGTATGCAATTTGTATTTTCATTTTTCCTTTTAATGCTTTTCTCTCTCCCTGTTTCTCCCTCCTATTTTCTCTACTCCCCCTTTCCATCAAAATCTCTCTCTCTCCCCCACTTGTCTTTCTCCCATCATCTTCCTCGCATCCAATACACTTTATTTGTGGGTCAATCCACATCAAATCAACCAATGCTTGTCACCTGACCCTCTTCGATTTTCTTTAAACTCGCACCAAATGTTGCCCCAAGTGTCCATTTTAAAATGTGTTGCAAAGTACACGTGTGATTTGAATATGCTACTTATGAAGCACAAATAGCTATATTTGGAACAATTTCAAGGTCAAATGATAAGGTTTTGAGTTCAAATATTTTATGTTGCTTAAAGTAGAACAAAAGTTGAACATGTCTATCAAGTTTTGGCTTAAGCTCACCCTTTGTATTGAAATGACATCCATTTGAAAGTCAATGTAAACACCATTTGAATGCCATATGATTCTGGAAAATTAGCCAATTTACTGTTTTTATTGAATTTTAGGTGTGTTTTCAAGGTCATTACCAACAATAAAAACTATTTCTGAAGATATATCCTTTTAATACCAATTACAGACTATCATCACAGAAGATATCAATGTATTTTGGCATTTCATCTTTGAGTTATCACAATTTGAAAAGTGTTGAAAAGCATGTATGTGTCATTAACGTCAAATTTAGGGTGTTTACGACCATTTTGGAATGCGCAAATCAGCCCCTAAACATTCCGGTAGCAAAATTTCTCAAGTAACACTTGAAAATATGGGTAAATGTCTATCAAAACACAGAAATTGGTCCCCCTCCTCGATGGGACGGGAGGTGATCCGTGACCTTGAACTTGGCATCTTTTGAAAAAAAATCCAACTTTGAGGGCGCCCTACAGGAAAACGACACACACTCTTGGGTCAATTTTTTTGTAATTCTGTTGAGTATATGAAAGTCCATAAATGTGCATAATATTTGGTTCTAAGCTAATTTAGTTTTGGATTTATGAGCCTCCAAACATGCTTCTGAAATCATTGACACGGATGCTTAACACCATTTTCGGTGACCTCGTGTGCGAAATCCGGTTGACAGGTCCGCGCTACAGTATACTCTGCATGTTTAGACCAAAAAGTTCTTCCAATTTACTTAAAATGAAGACTGTAATCAATCAAACTTTGCTGCAGTAGTCAATCAAAAATAGGCAATTTTATTTAAAATAATTTCTTTGAGTTCGCATTGGTTGCTATGGGAGGCCGTATCTTAGCAACCATTTGACCTTGGGGCAAAATATTTCAGATTTTTCCGTCAGACACTTGGGGCAACATTTGGTGCGAGTTTAAAGAAAATCGAAGAGGGTCGGGTGACAAATTGTCTGAAAATTGGTTGATTTGATATGGATTGACCCATATAGTCCCTCCTCCTTTTTCACATTTATCAGTACAGTTTTGAGGAATCAGATTTTTCCTATCTCTACTTTGGAAAGCCAGGCAGTCATTATGGACAGGTTCCCCCAATTAGCATATTTTTGTTTGCGCAGGGACAGTGGATTTATCTTTAGTCCATCATTTTTTGCTTCTATCACTATAATATTATTTAGAAATTAGATTGTTCCAATCAAACTCAATCTTTGGAAATCCAGGCATTCCGTAGCAGCCCCATGTCCCCAATATTCACATATTTTTGTTTGCGCAAGGGCAGTCAGTGAATATGAATTTTCTTCATGAAGAATCATTTATGGATAAAAATGAGGATATCCATGGCTTTTCATAGTTAAGTCGATTATATTAATCACAAGTCCTTGGAACACCGGGTCAAAATCCATTTCAAATTTATGGCTACTTCAAACCATTGTCATAACATTACAGGATAGGAAATGGGTCAGAATGTAAAATTCTGGGACCAAAGATGGTGTTCTTATACTAGGGTCTCATCCTAACGATTGTAAATGATTAAAATCTATTGAAATCTCAAGTATGGAAAGCCAGTGAAGCCAATTTCATAAGTTAAACTATACAAAGTGCGATTCAATTGTAAAGTACATAGAGAATTAGGTATCGACTACTAAGTGCATAATAAATTTAACATCAATGTTTCTGAGAGATGACCTGGGCTTGTGCCAATCACAAGGGCGGAACTCTCCCAAAAGGTAGGGGGGACCAGGGGTTGGAAAATTTGACAAGCAAAAAAAAAGGAATCACACAAAAAAAGGTCATTTAGATTAAAATGAATTTGACAAGCAAAAAAAAGGTAATCACCAGAAAAGTAACATTACCTCGTCCAAATACATGTTTTATTTCGATATTGAATAACGTTTTTCTTTCCACCAAAAATAGTAGGGGGGACATTTGATATTGTGTCCCCCTACTATTTTGGGTAAGGGGCCGCATCCCCCGTCCCCCCTAGGATTTCCGCCCATGGCCAATCATACTCTCTGGAATGAGGGAAGCTGCTTCCATCTGGCTTTCCATAGATTTTTAAATAATCAAATCTCTAGTGACAGGGAGATTGGGGCACTTTGCAGTAAGACTAGCAATTAAACACAAACCAATATATCACATGCAAATCCTAAATATGTGCATCTGATTGGTTGAAAATAAAATTGTGTTTTATTCAAGCACTTTCATTTGATTGCAAGTCCAGATTTTAGGAGTTACATTTGATAGGGAATCAAAATATCACATGCAACTCCCAAATGCATGCATGTGATTGGTTGCAGATCAAATTGTCTTTGATTTCAAAAGTTAGGTTTAATTACAACTCTTACTGCAACAGACCTCTTGAAATTGAGTTTGCTATAATCGCTAGAGTGTACACCAAAGCCACACACAAACATTCAACATATAAACAAAACATGAAGTGAATTTACATATTGTATTTATTCCTTGATGTCGTCTAACGATGCAACCACAATTGCTGTCATGAGCAAATAGCACATGAAACCCCCCACAGCCGATGAGTGTGTCCGTAGACCAAGACCTCGATGACAAGATCTTGGATCAATGTCCCCCCTATGGTACCAGTATCACCACAGCCATCCTTCCTGGTCTTAACGGTAGGATTTCTGGTAGCGGGCACGGGGTCCTGGACCGCCGAATTTCTTGGGCTCGCAGCGCCTGGGGTCGGCGACGAGGAGTGATCGGTCGTATTGGATGAGGATGTCCTTGATCTCTTTCTTGGATGCTTCATCAACGACTGCAGAAAGACAAAGTAGAGAATCAATATTTTATTGTTCGAAACAGAAATCCTCCGAAAATTTGGTTTACCCCATTGATAGTGGGCCCGGCAGCCACTGCACAGCACCAGATTGACATAGCTCTATCTCTTGTTGGAACGCCAAACAGGCTAGCAGCAACTCATATCTTTTCATGTCTTTTGGTCCGACGCCACAAGGTTTGGACTCGCGACCTCCCAGTTGTGAGACTGATGCTCTACCAACTGAGATAACACATCAAGGTTGTACACTTACAAGTAATCCCAACAGGGATAAGATGGCACAGTGACTTGGGCAATTTAGCCCCCCAAAAGTTCAAAAGAGCACTGGAAAAGCTTATATATTGCATATTTAGGCAGTTAGTTGTGAAAAGTACTCCTGAAAATACATCTTTCTTTCTTTTTTAAGTCTGTATTTTTGTCGACCAATAAGGAAAAATTAGCCTAACATGATAAGTTGGTAGCTCATGTATTATATAAAATCCATGAACTGTGGCAACCCCAGATTATCTTATAAACAGACGCACTGTCTTTGAATTAATACTTACATTTTTGGTAATAGGCAACAAGAGACTTGGAGATGGCTTGCCTGATAGCTGAAAATAAAAAAAATATATATTCATTACATGACATTTCAATTTCTTAGATTGATAAAAGGCAAGGTTTATAACAAGAACATGATTGTTGATTTGGCAGTTTACTTCGTTCAAGATTCAATCTTGAACGAAGTAAACTGCCAAATCATTCAGATTTTCAACTACAAATTTGGCCTCATTTCTGCAGAGGTTCAAAGTGTGGCCACTGGACAGGTATTCCATTTTGCTTCAGCAGAATTTTGAAGAACTTTTTTTTTTATTATTCTTGCATGCATTTTCCAATCCCTCAAAAACTGTCAACAACTAAGAATCTTCGTGCAAGTTTAAGCATTTTGAACAGGAGGGCAATGCTTAAATAAAAGTCAGCAAAATAAATACTAGTTTTTGTTGTTAGTTTCCTTGCCCCTTGGTCCCCCCCAAAAAAAAAAAAATTATATACCATGAGAATTGAGAAATTTATCTCTTTGCAATCAATCTTCACACGGAGGAAAAATACTCTATTGTACAGTAAAGGAAAAAGAAATATACTGACAGAAAATCATTCACGCATGCTAGAAGTAGCTAATCACACCCAAAATTTGGCTTACCATAGATCTGTGCTACACGTCCTCCTCCCTTGACTCGAACCCTGATGTCAACACCAGCAAAGCGATCCTTGCCAAGAAGATACACGGGCTCAAGGAGCTAGGAATAGAAAGCATAATTGTGGTTTTTAATTCAATTCTGTTCAATGATTAGGCAAGGGTCATGTGACCAAAACCATCAAACAGATTGCTAACATGACATGTCACCCATGGATATAGAAATATTGTAATGTGACAAAAAACATTAAAGACACAATAAAGGAGGTAGAAAGTCACAAATCATGTGGAAAAGGAATAAGGAATCAACCAGGGGTTGGTTTACTTCCACATTATAATCTGTCCGTCAAGCAAGCCCAATAAACTAACGTTATAAAAATTAAGATGACAAAATTTTGATCAATCCCAGGTTCGTCAATAACTATACATTGTCCCAAGTTCTCAATAATTCTAGAGCCAAGTTGTATTTGCTTTTACAGTATTTTTATCTCAAAATCAGTATTTCTTCAGTAAGAAATTAATATTGGTATGCATGCATATCAGCAGAGTTTAATATCTGACAAGTTCTTTCATGAAATGCTCCCCCAGGGTCTTTGTGAACAACTGATAGAATTTACCTTTGACTGAAGGGCCTGGGGCTGGACAAGCTCCAGAGGATGACCGTTGACCTTCAAAAGTCCATTGCCTTGCTTGCAGTGGGCAACAGCTGTAGCTGTTTTCTAATACAAAAATAATAAAGATACAAAAATTAGAAGTCGTCGTTATATTTGGTCACAGACATTGGTCACTGAATTTCTCCATTATAAACAAAAATTCTAAAACACCGGTACTGGTAAATGATATCATTTTTTATGCAAGTTTTCTTTGAAAAAAGGTAGTTTGCAATATGTTGTTTTTCTGGCCCCTGCTACAAGTGTAAAACATTACTTGTTTGAGATGTTTTCTGACATTGGAAAATATTGATAAATTTCTTGGATTTAATGGAGGGGTATTCTGCAATTACGCTGAATTCCATCTAGAATAGAGAAGAGGCACAAAGACAAACATGGGACTCACTATCAATCATATCATGGGACTCAAAACTCCTCATTTTCTTGGAAATTTGCTTTGCAAAAGGATTCTATTAAACTAAATCAACAACATGGCACATTTTTCCCACAAACCAAAATCTCATAATGAAAGTCAAAAGCCCATTTGTTTATGTGTAGATCAAAAACGGGGCAAATTGTTATTAGAATAGTAGACGGTGAGCTTTTAAAGACCAAGTTCAACCTGACAACTAGACAGTTACATTGATTTGACCGTATCGGACAACCAAAGTACGGTACTGAAACTTTCATCAAAAGTGGACGTATGATAATAAAGTTATGGCATTTTTATTAAAGCTATTGCTTACTTTCACAAAATAGTACTCATGCAAATGAAGGAATTTGCCACACACTGACACACTCAGAATTTTTATAAATTTATATGTCATACATATTCTCATAAATTAATATAATGTAATATGATTTCAGTTTTACATTATTTGATCGAAAGAAATACAGGCCAGTAACATACAAAATATATACCAGTAGTGAGACAGTAATTGTATGAAGAAGTACTGGTAACATTTACATCACACACTCACTCTCTATACATATTCTCATAAATTAATATAATGTAATATGATTTCAGTTTTACATTATTTGATCGAAAGAAATACAGGCCAGTAACATACAAAATATATACCAGTAGTGAGACAGTAATTGTATGAAGAAGTACTGGTAACATTTACATCACACACTCACTCTCTATACATATTCTCATAAATTAATATAATGTAATATGATTTCAGTTTTACATTATTTGATCGAAAGAAATACAGGCCAGTAACATACAAAATATATACCAGTAGTGAGACAGTAATTGTATGAAGAAGTACTGATAACATTTACATCACACACTCACTCTCTAACTATACAGTTAATTGAGTTAAAGTGGAAGTTCCCCCTGACATGAAGTTTGTAGTAAAAGTAGCAGAAAAAAACAGTAAAAAATATTGAAGGTTTTGAGGAAAATCCATTAAACATTACACAGAAAGTTATGAGAAATTCAATTTTTTTTATTTGTGAAGTCATAAACGAGCAGCTGCCCCACATGTTATGTATTACCGGTAATACAAAACGCATAAACTTTATTTTTACGGTTTGTGATGACTTGATTTTTCATTTGTGTTTAGGAGATAAAAATAATCAAAAACTTTTAAAAAACATTTTCAATTTTCTGAGAAAATTACATTTCATAGATTTTTTAACCATACAAAATGTAGGAAAGCTGCTCGCATATGACATCACAAAGAACATAATTAAAACTCTCATGCTTTAAGTTCTTTTTATTCTTTGATGGATTGTCCTCAAACCTTTACCAATATTTTTTTTTTCTGTTATTTTCACAACAAAGTTTTTGTCAGGGTGAATTCCCCTTTGAGAAAAACCATTCGCTAACATCAAACATCCTCCCCAAGGTCTGGAAACCATGCCCTGCCAGCATGGGAAAATACAAATTCCATAATCATTCCACTTTTGATAAAATGATTTATCGGAATCCCATCTTTATCTGAAGTTGCCAAAAGCAAAAAAAAACAAAAATTGCCAATGTTTGTACTGCCATCTTGGCTTTTTCATGGAAAGCAGTTGTGCAATTGTTTATGGGCTGATAATTACATGTAATCGAACATTTGAATCACGGCATGGTTTCAATTGTCTGGCCGGCAATCGGCCCCCAGAACCAGTATTGTGCAATCGTTTCCCATGTCAAACGCCAATATGGAAGTGTACCATTTGTAAAATTTTCTTGGGGTCCCTGAAATAAATTTGGGTCTGGCATTTCACAAAAAAGTCAGATTTCAATAGCCTAATCTTTCTTTAAAACATGCGGAATGATTTAATATCATTGGCCAATGGGATCGGTAAAATGTTTCAATTAACGAGACTTTTTATTTTTGGAAATGTGCTATATGTCAGCAAGTGCCACTGCCAGATGACTTGGAGAGTAAACTCGCGTGAGGGAATGATTTCTCTCCAAAGTTCATGTCTCCAGACTGAATAAGTTTGGGCACAGTACAGCATGCAGGCAAGTGAGACCGTATTTCACTTGGAACTTTGATACAATTTCTCACAATCATTGGCTTTTAGTTTCAAAGTTTTATTTAAAAATTAAAATTTGTTTTCAATTTCATGTATAATTTAAATATGTCATAGTCCACACTGCAGACAAAAAAAAATTGTGTCATTCTCACTATGTGAATGTCTCACATGGTGACAAAACATGCTTTTTCTACTCGGACGGTATGTTTTTTCACTGAGTGTGTCAGATTCAATCACTAAATGACAATGTCCCATGACAGCGACACTGAACTATGCTCGATTGTCAATGTCATCACTCATCATGACTTTGAAAGATTTTTCTTCATGTTTTCCACTCGTATCAACTGAAATCAAATTTTCTTTCAAGATTCAAGCTTAATATAAGTTATACTTAAGGGACAAGTCCACCCCAACAAAAACTTGATTTGAATAAAAAGAGAAAACTTCAACAAGCATAACACTGAAAATTTCATCAAAATCGGATGTAAAATAAGAAAGTTATGGCATTTTAAAGTTTCGCTTATTTTTAACAAAATAGTTATATGAACGAGCCAGTTACATCCAAATGAGAGAGTTGATGACATCACTCACTCACTATTTCTTTTGTATTTTATTATATGAAATATCAAATAGTTTTATTTTCTCGTCATTGTCATGTGTAATGAACTTTCATTCCTCCCTGAACATGTGGAATTCCATTATTTTAACATTTTGTGCTTCAGGCAAGGAGGTCCTAATCGTCAAATTTGTAAAAATTTGAAATATTGTATAATTTAAACAATAAAAAACAAAAGAAATAGTGACATCATCGACTCTCTCATTTGGATGTAACTGGCTCGTTCATATAACTGTTTTGTTGAAAATGAGCAAAAGTTTGAAATGTCATAACTTTCTTATTTTATCCAATTTTGATGAAATTTTCAGCATTGTGCTTGTCTGATTTTTCTCCATTGATTCAAATCAACATTTTTCTGAGGTGGACTTGACCTTTAAAGATTCGATTCAAATAATAATGAAAATACGTTTCAGTTCAAAAGTGTGTGAAAGTTGATTGATTTTTAAGCAAAGCCAAAGAAAACAAAAATTATTTTGTGACAAGCGAAAAAAAAATCTTATCGGTGTCATGATTGAATGATAATGATAATGATCTGCATGCATGGCCAAATTATATTAGTCCGGCCCATGAATTGTTTTTTTATGCATTGTGTCTTGACTCTTGTGTATTTTTTCGCTCGTCACAAAATTCATTTTCTTTTTTTTGCTTAAAAAAAATTCTTTCATTCAATCAAATAAGAAGACAAAGTACGTAAGTTAGGCCCTACTCATACTCATACAGAGTACCAAAGTCTCACACATTATGCGTGAGACTCGAGCATTTTGGACCCTTATTCATCCCCTTAATTTAAGGCTTAAAAATCTCTGTCTCACGCAAATATCACAGCCTATATTGTACACAATGTCTGTGATCTCACTCAGATTCACAGAAAATCTCACGTATAGCTGGTCTTTGAACTTAGCATCTCTGTAGACTTATAGTCATACTCTGACAATTCACAGTCACACACACTTTTTTTCAATAAAAAAAGTCATATCTCATCATAATTTCATTGTTTTTTTTAATTTTAGTGAGTCAGAGCACGCAAAAAATACACAAATAATGCCTGGGCTTGAATCCTTGATGCATCATAGTTTCATACTCTCTATTTCGTCTTGCATTCGTGGGAGTTGCCTTGTCCTAGCCAAGCTTTGTATATGAAATTCACTACTTGATTCATTTTCACATTCACAATGAATCACATTTGTCTTCATCATGATCCACAACCACCAGTACCAACACAAAATAACACACTTGGGACTGTATACATGTGGGGAAATGGATACCTTTCTGCCGAACACTTGCACGGACTGTGGCGGCGTTTTCTCTTTCTCGGCCATTGTTCTGTATGAAAATATAATTAATATAAAGATAAATATTATGGGATTTGATTGAAAGGCATTAATTGCATGGTGAAGGTGCACGCTTAGAATAATAATTCGGTTTATGAGACCGTATTTCATTGATCGTGTACCTGATTTGTGGTTGACCCTGAAAAGGAAGTTGAACGGGTTTCACGTGGTAAGGTCAAACGATACCAAGACAATCCGATACATGTCACTGTATCGATAGTCATTTTGTGCGTCCCCGTCCCCCCCCCCCCCCCCCCCACGGGGGGCGCGGCGCGGGGGGCTTTCTAATTTCCCTTTTTTCATTGTTTCGTATTTATTGTTTCAATGTTTCATGAGGGGATGGGTAGTCAGGTAAGTTCGAGCAGTGCTACCAAGATTTCCATGCCCCATAGGGGGCATCGAAATCTTTGTGTTTCCGCCCCCCCATTTAAAATCTAATTCAAGGAGACTCTCGCCCTGTTGTAGGGTTTGCTATTATAAATGCGGCAGGGAATAAATATTTGTTATGAAGATTTGGGATAGATCCATCAAAGATACTGGTATAGATATTGGATTTTTACCATTTTCATTTTGTGACGTCACATACCCGAGTAACTCCTGTGTACTCATGCGCTGTAATTTCTATATGATTTACCCTCTTTTCAGGAAAATTTAAAATTCGCTTCTGAAAAAAAATGAGAATTTACTCAGGGTTGTATATGGTAAAGTTGTATATATAGTCGCATCGCCTTTTATGACGCCCGGGGGGGGGGCCACTTCCATTCGCGAGTGGATACCATGCGCGACCATGGGGTCTCGAAAACCACCCTAAACACGTAATTTCCATATTCTGAAAATGCACCCTTTAACACGTATTGGCGTGTGAAACCCTACCCTTAACAAGTATTGGGAACGATACTCTTGGCAAATATTTCTGAAATGAACCGGTCCTTTGTTTGGTCGTCGGCTTTACCTTATTTGGTTTATAGTACGACCCCACCTTCTACACCTCGCGCAAATCAGACTCTAAACACGAAGTGTTGGGGCAAAAATGACATCCTTAAAAAAAATTAATTTTGTTTTATCATCGGGATCCCCGCAAATTCGACCCTAAACACGTAATTTTCCTAGCGAAATAGATACCCTTTTTTTTCATTATTTTTGTGCTTTTGACATCCTTTTCACGTTACATACGTAACGTGCCCTATCGTGAAAAAGACATCCTTTTTACGTGTTTTTTGGTCGCGCATGGTATCCACTCGTCAATGTAAGTGGCCCCTCCGGGTTATGACGCCACAAATTAACTTTCATATACTAGTAATGCAGATCTACTCAACCCAGATATATATATATTTTATGCATATAATATGATCGTCTTTGATTTTGTAGAAGTGCAATTTTTTCTCTCTCGATCAGCTCTCTCCTTTAATGCCGACTTGATTATGTGTTGTGTATGTTGTTTCGATTGTTTAAAGGACAAGCCCACCCCAACAAAAAAAATATTTCAATAAAAAGAGAAAAACCAAACAAACATAACAATGAAAATTTCATCAAAATTGAATGTAAAGTAAGAAAGCTATGACATTTTAAAGGTTCGCTTATTTTAGTTCTTATTTTCACAAAACAGTTATATGCACATCCTGGTCGGTATGCAAATGAGGAGACTGGTGATGTCATCCACTCATCTTTTGTATTTTATTATATGAAATATTCTGATTTTCTTCTCATTGTCAAGTGAAACAGTGATTAATTTTTCCCTATACATGTGGAATTATATGGTTCAGTCAAGTCGGTCGCTATGGTCAAATCTGTAAAAAATGAAATATTGTATAATTCAAACAAAAAAAACCAAAAGTAATATAGTGAGTGATGGACATATCATCGACTGACTCATTTGCATGTCACTGTTGTGCATATCACTGTTTTGTGAACTGAAATAAGCGAAGCTTTAAAATGCCATAACTTTCTTATTTTACATCCGATTTTGATGAAATTTTCAGTGTGATGCTAGTTTGATTTTTCTCTATTCATTCAAATCAACATTTTGCTGGAGTGGACTTGACCTTTAATTGTGCAGGGCCCTGGTTAACAACAGCTTCTAAATCACTGAACAGGCGGCCTTATAATTATGAAGACCACAATAAAATAACAGTCTTTGCCCCAAAAAAAGACGGAAGTGTGGGGAAGGTGGGGCGAGGGGCCCATCTGATATTCAATTCAATTCAATTCTTTTATTTTTCACTTCCATTCAAAACATAATACAAAGTAATCAAATCAAGAACAACTTTACAGAAAGGCATTCTTACTTCGTAAAACAGAAAAAACAGTATAATATAGAGCATAAATGGAAATGAGGGGGATCCACTAAAAAGCAAAGCTTGTAAAGTGTGGATCCCCCTTGGAAATGAAGAAATTATAGTCGACTTATTATATGCGTACATGCATGTATTACAAGAAAGAAAAAGAGAAAAAGAAATCATATTGATGGAAACATAATTACTGAACAAATGCAGCTTTTCACACAAAGAGGTCTTCGTTGTAAAGGATATATTGCGCAAGACAGAAGAAAAAAAAACCCAGAGAGATATGAAGGGGAGTCAACTCCAACAATAAGTTGATTAATAATAAACAAAATTAAGAACGTAAGAATTTTTTTACATGAGAATGAAAAAACATAGAATAGTCTACGCACACATGAGTGTCTACAGCTTCGAGAATGGTATGGACAAGTTAGTATTCGAGATACTATGTAACCTGAGATGACGTTTACTCACGGTCAACCTAAAGAGGAGAACTTCTGAATTTGGAACTGATGCAGAGTCATAATGACATTTTAGTATATTCCCTAAGTAGTAAAATAAAAACCTATATGTACTGCAAAAGCTAGCCATCAAAATTGAACTTGAAATCACTTTTAAACCAATAATGACATCGAATAAACCCTTTCTTGTGTATTTCATTGTATGAAATGTTTTAATTTTATCCTCATTACAATAATTATGAAGTTTGATTTATCCCTGAACATGTAAAAAAAGACGGGCCTATTAAATATGGATCAACTCGGATTTCAATTTTTTATGAATTATAAGTCACTTTAAACTGAAAACTTACACTCTAAATTTCATCCAGACGGACTGTATGACCTAACGTACTCGACACTAGCTTTAATAACCGATATTGCATTTGAAAGATTTAATCAGGCCGTAATGAATCATTAGGATTCAGAATAAACCCAATCAATGTTCGGCTATTGCCCATCTTTAGCCGATTTGGATATATCTTAAATCCTTGAAATTTGGAGTGTGCCCTTTTCAATAATGATCAAGTCATTTTTTTTTTGTAAGTAATTGTGGTGTCGGATTTTTTTTTTTTTGCTTACCTTATTGATGATTGTTTCCTAATCACGTGCTTATCTATTAATAGTCACAGTTGAGTATAACTGACCATGCAAAAAATCACAATCATATGGTCATTTTGATGTTTTTGTATACGGTTTTGGAAAAGTGGGGGGGGCTACCCCCCCCCCCCCGCCCGCTTCCGCGGCCCCTGTATACTGTGCAATATAAATTTACAAATAATTATTATTAATTAGTATAAACGACGGGCCTACCATACTCAGATCATTTGAGCTTGCCATGCACTTTTGTTTTCGTCGTCACGGACGCGACGACGATTATCTCGAATTTCTGAATATCTGCTGAAACGAAATGTAAGTGGCGTTTATTAATGAAATTTAGTATATCATAATTTCTTTTTTAAGTTTATTAAGTCATTGATTTTGTGTAAAAAAAGAACGTCAAATTATAAACCAAAAGTCTTCCTGCAGGAGTTTTCGCGAGCGAAGCTCTTGCTGGCTTTAATTTCGGTCCCACATGTAGAATATTGTGTAGGGCGTTGATAATAGATGACGGTATAGACCAAAAGCTTCGGTCTCTGTTTTGTTGGTTGTTCAGCTGAACTTCGTTGGCTTCACTCACCAAATACAGAGACCGAAGTTCTAGCGCGATCTGTACAGGGGACTCAATGGCCATATGTTTATGTACTTAAGATCGGATAAAACGGAAGTGAATTTGCGAGACAGCCGAGCCCGAGGCGAGGGCGAGGTAAGTCACTGTTTTTGTTCCTTTTAACTTCATTTTTCTCCGTTTTTTGGCAATTGATGCCAAGAGGGAATATAAATTTACACTCTGGTCACTATAATTTTCGAAAATTTTATTCATCAAAGACAAAAATTGAAAAGCCCCGAGGGGGGGATTTTGCATTGCAAGTCCCCTAATGGTGGCTGCACGATAGCGAGCCGTCTGTGTACGAGGAGAAATGAAAAAAAAATGTTAAAGAACTCCTCGAAACAGACAGCTGCCAGCTGTCTAATGACGGTAGAGCTCGAGCGGCCATACTCTGAGCTCTGAGTCTGATACTCATCGACGATCGTCGGTGAAAACAATAAGGGAAGAGTTCCTCTTGCGACAGCCACCCAAAGTGAAAAAATGTATAGAAATATATATTACCATGAGTGAGAATGTTAAACTGGTAAATATTATTTAGTTGGTTTGGTCTTTAGAAGTATAAATGATGTTGATGATGATGATGATGGCCGATGGTGATGGTGGTTGATGATTGATGATGATGATGAAGATGATGATAAGTCAAAAAGAGGGAGGAGGGTGATAACGCTGAACCTGAAGTTGCTTAGCCTTACCCTGGCCTTACGTTAGTGATGTCTTTTTTTAATGATGGATGATGATGATGATGATGATGATGTTGTTGATGATGATGATGATGGTGGTGGTGGTGTTGATGGTGGTGATAATGATGATGGTGATGATGATGTTGATTGTGGTGGTGTAGATGATGATTATGATGATGATCATCATCGTCAACATCATCATCATTAACAAATTGATAAGTCTCCAGCTTGACAAGGATGTTCTTCTCTAGCCGACCTCTATTTCCTCCAAGTTGAGTGATGTTCCAGCTGGAGCTTTTCAACATACCTACCGTGGGACCGATGATGATAATGATGATGTTGATCACAATGACTACAATTTCCAATATGATCATGCAAAAGTGATGTAGTCACTCCAATTTATGATGATGAAAATGATAATAATCTAGATTTCAAATACATGTTGTACTGTTTTTTAATATGCCTGAATTATTGAATCTGGATATTTTACGTCTTCAGGACTGATAACAATTTTCAATGGCTCACATAAAGACGTATGCACGAATCAAACCCACTGGAAAACCATCAAAACGTCTGGATCACGAATCTACCAATGTAGCCATCAGCGTTCCTCAGCTTCAGCCCAGCGGTCAGACCAGGGACTGTACGGCCACGCTGACCCATCAGTTTGAGTTTGCAGGAGTCTTTGGACCAACGTCCGCCCAAGATGAGGTCTTTGACTCTGTGGCTTCCCACATCGTAGATGGTAACTATTGACCTAAAAGATTTCCCCATCGGCATATTTCTTGAATCTAACTCATAACTTGTAAAAATATGCAGTTGTAGATCCAGGGGGTAAGGAGGGGGGGTCTCTTCTCTGGAGGAAAAAGAGGGGGGTAAAGTTGATAGAAAAAAATTTATGGGTATGATTAGGGGGATATAACCCTTTTTATTGATTGTATACCAAAAACAGAAAAATAAAAGAGAAAATAATCTTCATAAGTGTCAAGCGATGAACACCTCCTTTTTATGTCCTCGGATATTAGTCCCTGTTTGCTAAAATTAGGTTGAAAATTTTTGGCTTATTTTCTGTTGAACTAGTGGATAAATGCTAGATTTTATTTTGTCCCTATTCTATAACAATTATTCATATGTACCTTAATTGGCCCAAAAGTGAATTAAATTATTTAACTTTTATTTTTCATGATGAAAAATGGATAAGAGGCCCTGTCAAAAATATGCTAAAAATATATTTTTTTATCACTCTGGTGGATAAAATACATCCAAGAGATTATAATGATAATAAATGAATTATGTTTCTTGTTCCAAAATCAATATTTCAAACACATTTTCAGTGTGTTGTGTATGTTGCAAAGATTCACCGCAGTTTGGTTGCTGACTGCAAATGTTTCCATGATAGGCTTTAAGTTTCCATGAGCTTTTAGTCTAAATGTATGCTGGTTTACTGAATCAGGCTCCAGATCAGATCACAAATTTAAAATTAAGGGTCAGATCATTTTACAAACACTGCATATATTGATTTAATTCATACATTATATGCTCTGAAATCAAATACAATATGTTCTTGAAATCTTTTAAGCGTCCATATGGGTGCTTGCTTTAACATTGTAGGCTATAAAGGATTTTTTTCTTAAAGCAAAGCATGTAAAGATGTTCATGAAATGAAACAAATTTCAGGGATTCCTCCTGTAAGATGATTGCATGCACTGTTGGCATCTAGTTTCCCATAGCTCATATTTTCGCAAACATCCACAAAGTTACTCAATCCTTTTAACAACTTTTTTATCCTGATTGGTTAATTTGTGACAGGTTTTCTATCTGGTTACAATGGCACTATATTTGCATACGGGCAGACGGGCTCTGGGAAGACATTCACCATTGAAGGGGGCGCTAAATCCTACTCAGATCGGGGTCTTGCACCAAGGTTTGTAATAGGCCAAGGGAGGTTTGTCAGTCGTTTTTTTTTAATGAATAGTTTTGTCCTTGTTGAAGGGGGTAGAATAGAGGGAGAAAGGATAGAAATGGATGAAGGAAGAATAAAAAGAAGGACAAAGGAAAGGAGGGAAGACAACAAAAGAAAGAAGGAAAGAAAGATTACAAATGAAGACATAAATGGGAAGGAAGGGAGGCATGATAAGAAAGACATAAGAAAATATATATATATTTAGATAAAAAATTGGATAGGAACTGAACATTCCCCCACCTATTGTTATCCAGTTTGAATTGATTAATTAAAAAAAAATGAAAATACAATGATAAGAATTGAATTACAGATATAAGTTCTATTAAAAGTAATAGCAAATTTTATACAACATTGATCCTTGTATATATTCATTAGTTTTGTGTCAATTATAAGCTAGCTGCACATATTTGAAAGAAAAAATCAGATTGATCAGATAAATGATTTTGTTGCATTTGACTGTAAAAAATATCTCATATTTTTTTTAATTACATGAATTGATACTATATTATTACAGAGCTTTATCAAGAATCTACAAATCTCTGGAGAATCAAAAGTTCGACGAACTCTCCATCAAAGTTTCCTACCTGGAGATTTACCAGGAAATTGGATACGACCTTTTGAACCCTACGACAAGACCCGGAAACGTTGTCACACATCTACCCAAGGTATGTACTCTTATCAAGGTGGGTATCCAGGGGTGGGGGTGATCTGCAGGCACAGATCCTGATTGATGCTTTGATCAACAAGTGGGTCTCCACGCAAAGACTAGCACATTCAAAACTTGCTAATTCAAGGGTGTAATTCAGTACACAAGGCATTAATAGGCTGCACATTCAGATCCTTTACTCGAGTGAAAGGTTTGCACAGCAGACTAGGGTGGGGAGGGGGTGGCTGATCGGGGCCTTGCCCACCCACCCCCTGATATTCTATTTAGATTTTCAAATTTCCGTGGACTGTTTAGAGTTCCCAAAAGCAGCAATGCTGGAGGACAGGCAATAAAAATTATTGCATTGAACCATGATCAATCATTGTTTTTATATGGTCTAATGCACAGGTTTCCAATTTTTAGATCCTCCAACATGGCTGCTTGTTACATCAAATGGGAACCCTCTATTGCTTCCAAAGTGGTAGCTTGATTCCTTTCCTTTTTTAGGTCAGTGTCACCGATGGACCAAACAACTCTTGCATCGTACGCAACCTCTCTACACACCTAGCAGCCGATGAACGTGTTGCTCAATCACTTCTCCTGCAAGGTCAGGCAAGCAGGAAGGTTGCTGAGACTCCCATGAACCAACGATCCTCCAGGTCCCATGCTGTCTTTACTATTTATGTCAAGACCCGACAGAAGGGCTCCCATGCAGTTAATATGTGAGTATCTAATCATGACATCAACAAAGGAATTTTAAGATCACTGCATTTTGTGGATCAAAATTGACCCCCAAAACGAATGGCAATGCACTAATTTTGCATATGCTAAAAATAATTTATAATTCTTTATAAGTAGCCGTACTTATTCCTTGAAGTGGTACATAGAAGAAGTAGTAGTGACAGAGATGGTGATATTATTTCCTGATTGCTAAAGGAAGCATGAATATAGAGCTACCAAGTTTCAGTTTATGTGTTGTCCTATGGTATCCTGTAACAATACTAATTTCCTAACCAAAATACTGATTTTCAGCCTTGAAAGTATTGAAATGTTCTTGTTCAGGTTGGCAGCTCTGTGAATGCTTGTAAGCAAGTAACCAGAGGACCAAAGGTCTAGGGTCCTCTCCTAGGGACTGGGTATTTCACAAAGAGTAGCGTGCGACTGTCATGTTGTAATGCCAACGCGCACATGATATGTAACATGCAATCTTATTAATTCGCAAGTAGTGCGTGTCCTTTTTGTAGGATTCGACAATTTTGGTGATGCCTTTTATACTGCACGCCACTGGGAAATTTAAACTTAAATTTTTATGAAACACCCTCCCCCTCCTGGGAATGAATGGAAGTATCTATTAATTTCTTAGCCATATTTGTACTTGATGTAGGTCAAAGTTGCATCTTGTGGATCTGGCTGGCTCCGAGAGGGTAGCGAAGACGAAGATCGCCGGTCAGCAGCTTCATGAAGCCAAGTCCATCAACCTTTCTCTTCATCACTTGGAAGGGGTCATCATCGCATTGCAGGGAGGTCACGGAGAGGGGTCGAGGGTCAAAGGTCGTAGGAGAGCTTTGAGTGCTGGTCCAGTCAGGAACCGAAGGTATGCAGTCGTGTGAAAGAATGAAAGATTGTAATTCAAATCTTTTTGACATTATATAATTCTCTAATTGCAAAGCTTAATGAGACAGAATTATGATACATTGCGAAGTAAGCGACAATCTATAAACACGCAGTCTAATTTTAAAATATCGCTTAAAGTGCTAATTGTTTTTCTCTCATAGCATTCAAAATCAAATACATGTAGTTGTAAAAACTTTTGATCATTGTAAGTATATTGATTATTGCAGTATTTCGATGAGTTCACTATGTTTAGTCTGTATTAAAATTTTTGTCTCTTTATGATATATCTCAAATGGAGCACCCCTCCCCCCAAAAAAGTGATGTTCTGCTACATTTCACCCCTCTAAAGTCGCACCTTTCCATTTCATTTATATGTATGTGCACAGGCTATAAGGCAGCTTGATGAAAAAGATCTAAATGTATTTGTAAAATATAAGAGATCGATCATGAGAAAATTCTTTACTTTCGTAATTATTGATTATTAAAAATGTTGTCAATAAGACTATCATATACACACCAGTTGCTACTTTGTCATTGCACGTCCATCAAAGGAATTCATTTTGTGTGATTTTTCAGGGTTGGGAGTGCCTCAAGCACACGTTCCTTGCCATATCATAGGTCCATGTCCGTGGGTGGTCATCGTCATGTACCGTATCGTAACTCCTTACTCACTATGGTATTGAGAGATAGCCTTGGTAAGTTCATTTGTAGTCATAGTAATTCTTAAATAATAATAATAGGCATTTGTAGAGCGCCATCTATTTTCATTGTAAGGATTGAAATGTTATCATTGTCACCATCATCATCACTTTTAGTCATCATTACCATTCTCAATGGTATCAGAATCCCATATCAATTAAAAATTGCCATCTGCTAATATAAGAGATGTCATTCTGATATGTTTAATGTTTTCTAATATCAGAATATTATTATTTTGATCAGGAGGAAACTGCCTGACAGCGATGATTGCGACCATATCAGCTGAGGAGATCAACCTGAGTGAATCTTTGTCAACTTGTCGGTTTGCCATGAGGGTAGCTGCCATTCAGAACAAGATCAGGTAACTCTTTGCTACTCCAGGTACATTTTCTTGCCTACACCCAGTAAACAGATCGCACATTCGATCCAAAAGTAACTCAGAAAAATCTTGAAACCTGCATTTAAACTTCGCCAGCAAGCCTCTAGCATTCCATTTCATTGTCCATGGCAGTCAGTGAATGCTAGTCAGATTAAAAATCAGAGGTACTAAGGCAAATGCAGAGGCAGAGGAACGTCAGTCAGGCTCGGACAAAGAAAGTGGAGGGGCACCTTTTGTCTGCCAAACAATAGGTGCCCCTCCACTTTCATTGTATGAGCCTGACGTTCCGCTGCCTCTGTACTAAGGTATTTGTTCTTGTATCATCGTGACAACACTGATGACTAGGAAAGAGTCGCCGAATGGCAATCAGGTTCAATTGTCGCTGGGTCCAAGATTTCTTCTGACTTATTTTCAGACTGAATATGCGATCATATCGACTGGCTGCACGCCAGAAATTGTACAGTATCTACAGTATCAAAGTTCCCTGGCAAGCCTTTAACAATCAATGTCTAGTGACTTGTTGAGCAA
Source organism: Lytechinus variegatus (assembly GCF_018143015.1). Lineage (NCBI taxonomy): Eukaryota > Metazoa > Echinodermata > Echinoidea > Temnopleuroida > Toxopneustidae > Lytechinus > Lytechinus variegatus. The sequence continues at coordinate 37,465,277 of NC_054748.1, forward strand.
TGGAATTGATGAGTGTGTTGTATCCTTGGTGGATGTTTCATAAAACTGTTCGTAAAGTTACGAACGACTTTACGCACAACTGGAACATGCTCTTAGGTCATAACTCAATTACATAGGGATATCACATTGCACAAGAAAGGATCACCAGTCATGTGTAAAGTCGTTCGTATCTTACGAACAGCTTTATGAAACACCCACCAGGCATGGTGATGCCCTAGTCACACCGACGAACTGAATCCAAACTGACCAATTGTATGTCATTGGAAATAACATAATGACTGGTCAGGTTCGAAACAGGCCACAGCTAGGTGTGACTGTAGCATAGCTCAAGAGATGTATTAAAGGATAGGAGGAGTGAGAATAATAGAATCAGGTGATGATGATGATGATGATGGTGATGATTATGAAGATAATGATGACGATGATGATGATGATGACGATGATGATGATGATGATGATGATAATTATGATGATGACGATGGTGATGATTATGATGATGACGATGATGACGATGATGACGATAATGATGGTGATGACAATGATGATAATTATGATGACGATGATGATGATGATGACGATGATGATGATGATGATTATGACAATGATGATGATGATGATGATAATTATGATGATGACGATGATAATTATGATGATGACGATGATGATAATGATGATAACTATGATGATGATGATGACGATGGTGATGATGATGGTGATGATGATGGTGATGATGGTGATGAAGGTTTTGATGATAATGATGATGATAATGATGACGATGATGATGTTAATTATGATGATGATGATGACGATGGTGATGATGACAATGGTGATGATGATGACGATGGTGATGATGACGATGATGATGATAATGATTAGAATTATTATGATGATGACGATGTGATGATTATGACGATGATAATGATGGTGATGATTATGACGATGATAATGATGATGGAGTGGTGCTGATGGTGGTGATTATGATGAGTATAAAAGTTACATGTATAACAGGGGAGGACAAAATATGTCAATAAGTTTTGATGTCTTTAATCTATTAAAAACTGTATTCTCTTTTCTCAGTCGTAATGAGGTCATCGATGACAAAACGATCATTGCTAGGTTAAGGAAGAAGATTGCCAACCTCGAAGAAGAAATCCTTGCCCTCAAAAGAAAGATTAGTGAAGATCATCATCGGAAGGTATCAAAAAGCTGAAGCTTTACAGACGTTTCTTTTTTGAATTGAATTGAATTGAATTGAAAAGGTTTTATTCAAAATCATTGCACGTTGCAGCCAAAAGGCTGAATTGTGTACAATTTACAGGTATATACATGTATAAATAGGTGATTTAAAAACATCAAAACTTGAAATGATTAAGAGAATATAATGCAACTTAACAAAAGAACAGATAGAAGACTGAAAGGTGGTGGTGGTGGAAGAATGCTTATTGACAAACATCGCCACTCGAATTCAAACAATAAAAACATAGATTTAAGCAAGTAACAAAAGAACTAAAGACAGGAGGGTGTCTGGGGACGAGCGAGCAGTCAAGTTCAATGCGCAGCTCCAGCCAGGGAATGCCAACCCCTCAACAACACAATTCAACCTGGGCAATGGAATTGGTTATTCAAATCCATCGCTCAGGCGGAACTTAGGGTCAGCTAACCCCACTGGAGCTATGCATTAATAGGGCCGACAAACAATCTCTTACAAAAAAAAAAAAAAAACATTCACATTCACATTCATAGCACACTCCTCATTCATCCAACAACCATAAGCACGTTAAATCAAACAACTGCACCCACCAACCTAGCAGTCACCCCTCACACCTTGCACTCATTAAGCATACAGATTATAAAAAAAAAAGAAGAAGAACCAAGGGGGGGGGGTGGGTGGTCGCCCGTCCCAAGAAACCGTCCTGCTCAATCCTGAGAACGATTACTTAAAATTTGAAGAATGATGCAGTTTGTAAAATAACACATCTTCCACCACATGAGAAATCTTAATAAAAATGAGTAAAATATTGGCATAAAAAACATTGTTTCCCTTTAGTTGTTACAATGTGAAATACATGCATTAAAATCATGACTAATAAAAACCTGTAAACCTATTCAATTGTGTTTGAGTTTAAAAAGTTCTAAAAATTGTAAAATTTTCATCTGAAGCTTGTGAGCTAATAATAAAAAATTAGTATTAGGCGCGATATATTAGCAAAACACAACTTGCACAGTAGATGTTTGTAGACCTATGTATATCAACCGGGTAACTATATCAAGGAACACAAACTTATTTCAGGTTAGCGTTTAATAAATTTATAAAGTAAGGTAATGGGCTGTTTTGGAAACGTTTGGTTTTACAATGAAACTGACGATATTTAAGTCTTTTCCTCAATGAGTAATCAACATCGTTGTTCATAGGTAGCCAATGGTTACAAAGTGGGCTGTTGGCAAGGGATACAGCAAAGTTCATACACAATTGATTTCGTCTTTCAGATAAAGATTGTAAAGAACACACTTCTAAAGCATCGGTATAATTAGTGTATTTTTCACCGAGCATAATTTTGCATGCTCTTGACTGAATACGTTCTAAACAGGAAACTTGGTTTTGTGTTAGGTTTCCGTTAAAAACTGGTACTCCGTAATCCAAAATTGGCCTAATGTAACCCTTATATACTGTTATTAAATCGCAAAGTGGTAATTTATACGTTTTGAGACAACGAAGCATATAGAGCTTTTTATTACTACGACATAAAAGGTCTGATATATGACTTTCCCATTTCAAGTCAGACTGAACAATTATACCTAGTATTTTAGCTTTTTGCACTGTTCTCAAGCATTCATTTCCAATAAAAATACGATTTTGATCAACAATATTTCTAGAGAAAATTATATGCATGCACTGACATTTAGATGGATTAAGTGTCATATTATTGCTAACGGACCACTGGTCGAATTCAGAGAGCACGTTTGGTAATTTGGATGGTTGAAATTGTTTGCGACTTTCAACTAGTGTGAGGTCATCAACATATTTAAAATATGGAACTTGAGATTTTATACATGCATCGTTTATCATTATTAGAAAGAGAATAGGCCCAAGTTTTGTACCTTGAGCTACACCTGCATGTGATGCCGACCAATTTGAAAACTGACCAAGGTATTTGACTCGTTGTTGTCGATTTTCGAGGAAGTCCAAAATCCAAGAAATAAGACATGGTCTAACTTCGAGGTTAAGTAATTTTTTTGCAAGGATATTGTGATCAATTCTGTCGAAAGCTTTTGAGAAGTCTGTAAATATGAGAGTTGATATAGATTGGGATTTTTCAGCATTTTCATACAATTGGTGAAGCAATCGAACTAAGTAATGATTTGTTGATAGGCCTTTTCGGTTTCCAAATTGGTTAACATCAATGTGATCAGATATATCTTCTATTAACCATTTACATATGAACGATTCTGCTATTTTTGCAAAATAGCTAGTTAATGCTATTGGTCTTAAGTTCTGCACTGTTACTGGTAAACATTTAGGAATGGGTATAATCTCGGAGCGTTTCCACTGACATGGTACAACAGACTGGTAAAAGGAATTGTTCAAGATATCAGTTAGTGGCGAACACAATTCCAAAGCAAACTCACGAATGATTCTGACTGGTAAGTCTTCACTAATACCAGATTTTTGTTGGTTCAAAGTTTTCAATTGTTTATATACTTCGTAAGGTTGTACAATAGGGCAGGTTTTCTGGGATGGTAAGTAAACAGGTAATTCATTTCTATTTAAACTTTGTAGATCACTTGCCACGTTCAAGAAATGCTGATTAATATAATTAGCAACGTTTTTATCATGATTAGAATCATTTGGGTCTATATTCGGAATATGGATTGGGCTATGTTTTTTGTGAGTATTTGTTAGAATCCGAATCTGTACCATGCTGCTGGATTACTAGTTTTTAAATTTCTAACTCTGGTATTATAATATGCAACTTTCCTTAGTCTGATTAAGCGTATGACTTTGTTTCTTAAGTAACGCCACAGACTTTGGGAGTTGTTACTGAAAGCTTGCTGTCTTTGATGTATAACATCTTTGACTTCCGCATTGATCCAAGGTTTATCTCTACAATGCATTCGAATCTCTTTTGTCGGAATGTGAATATCTAAGTGAGTCATCATAGTATCCAATAACATTTGACACTTCAAAGATGGATCATCTTCTCTATACATTTCTTCCCAAGTAAACTTAGTTAACCAAGTACCAAAAGCTCTTTTGCCACTGTCAGGAATCGGGCGAACAATTCTTTTCTTAACTCGATTAATACGATGAGACTTTTGTTTGGGTATCCAAAGGATACAATTATGATCGCTCATGCCAACAGGGGCTAATATTTTGGTTTCTTGGTACAATTGGTCTATAGTAGTTACAATCATATCAAGAATATTGCCCTCTCGGGTTGGTTGAGTAACAATTTGTTTAAATTTGTCATTTTCAAGTAAGAAATTAATATCTAAATCATTGAAATCACCTACTACTGAGATCCCAGATTCTGGATAACGAAGCAAAAGACTGTCCAGGGTGGAGAGAATGTGATCAACATACTGCTGCTTGTTGGGGTTCCTTGGAGGGAAGTAAATCACGCAGAGTATCAGTCCGCTAGTTTCCCTTGGAAGTCTTCGGGGTCTCATGTAGATCCATAAAGCTTCAACTCCTTTAGGTGTAGGTACATCGATTATCCTCGCTTGAAGATGATGTTTCGCGTAGACCGCGACTCCTCCCCCTAATCGATCTTCCCTAGGTTTCGAATATAAGCAAAACTCCGGTATTGAGAGCATGTCAAGTGGTTCTTCTGGGCTAAACCATGTTTCCGTAATCGTTGCTATGTCCACCTTATATTCCTGGATGATTGCTGACAATTCGTCGATCTTATTCCTCAGTGATCTGGCGTTGAGTAGTAGTAGCGTTGGGACGTCATAGCCACGGCGGCTCTGATGATGAGCGGAGTTGTCGTGTTGCGTCGGTGTAATTGTAGTAAAACATGCTGGGCGAGGTTTGCGTTTTGAAGGTAAAAGGCGTGGTCGGATAAGTACAGGAATGCCTTGCCCGTGGTGTGGTCTGGGACAAGATTTACGATGCTTCCTAGAACCAGCTCGCTTTCCTCGCTTGCGTAGTGGTTTTGGTGTGATCCCTAGGTCTTTTATCACTTTCCATGTCGTTGGCGGAACAGTCTTGTAGCTATTTCTCTGACGTAGGTTATATAAATCTTGAATTGAATATTTGAATAAAGGATGATTGCTGGGTTGACTTTGGTTTTGGTTTGTCGGCCCAGGGTTGGGGTGTATATCACCGCATTTGAGGAGTTCAATATTAAATGTTGATTCACTGTTGCTGTAGTAATGTATACTAGTCCGTAAATACTTGAGATGATAAAAGTTCTTTCCATTCGGAGAAGGAAGATGAGCCTTGTAGTTGTGCAATGTAACACTGGCTGTGCAAGTGTGCTTCACTTCATGTAGCTGCTGTATTAACAGCAAGCTACCCAAGAAGAAGGCGAGTATGGGCATAATGGGTGGATTGCACCATCAGGCATACTATTCAGGTGGAGAAATTCCAATCAATCAATTGTCTGTTGTCTGCTTCACCGGGCTGGTTCATTACCATTTGTGAGACTGGATGTCAAGGTTGAGTAAACAGCCCGCAATGGTCAATGCACCCGATGTAATGGCTACTGTGTAGAGTCAATGTAGGCAGGTTTACAGAATATGTGCAAAGTATAAATCACATTGAAACTGGATGGAAACATACCAAAAGTGCTCCAAAACGTCTTCAGAAGTTGCTATATAGTGCAACAAGATGGTTGATACTGTTAGAGATGAAAATTGTCCTTCAACTAAAGTAATAATATCCTCGTAATTGAGAGCTCAAACTTGCGTGATGCTGCCTGTGAGGCGCCATTAGTACATTTATGCTTGCTTGCTTAATGTGTGTATATCAATTATAATTCATTCTACGTCCTTCAAGGTAGTCAATAACAATAAATTTTAAACATGTGTAGTGGTACAGTAGGTCTGAAAAGAAACTTATATGATGAAGTTCTAAAATGCTGTATGATGGTCTCATTCTTGTTCACATTATGAAAGATTTTGTGTAAAATATGTTTCGTTCATCGCAACTCATGACAAATAGGTAGTCTTTAATCACCATGAAACAACCCCCCCCCCTGCTTCCCTCCACTGGCGGATTTAGGGGGCACGTACAGCCAGCCTTTGCCCCCCCCCCCTCTCCCTTCTGAGAGGCAAAATTAAAATTTGCAATGTAAAAAAGCCATTAAAACAAGTGTGCCCCCTCTTTTGAAAAGTGAAGACCTTTTTTTTTCTTATCAAATTTTTTCGGGTACAAAACATCCTTTATTTTTGGTTAATACCTTTTTTTTTTGCTTGTCATATTTTTCCTCCGAAAAATGTCCCCCCCCCTTTTGGAAAATCCTGGATCTGCCCCTGCTTCCTTTAATAACTTTTCGAAAATTTATTGACAGATTGAGGCATCCAGTGAGTCTACCACCACCAACAATCATCCAGCTGAATCCACCTCTCAAACCACTTCATCATCATCTTCATCTATAAAAGGCCCTTCCTCATTGGCTGATGCCCCCAAGCCTTTGGTTGCACCAGCCAATGGGAGTGGTCTTACCAGGGAAGGAAGGCAGCACTGTGCTAGAATCATGCAAGGGTTTGTGAGTGGCAGAGTGACTGATCCGGTTTCATCTGGTAAGTGGACGAATTCTCTACAGGGGTTGGTTTCACAAAAATTTATTGAGTCTGAATGTTTTAATCACCTTCTAAAAAGCACCCTATGTGAGGAGTAAATTCAGAATAGTCTAGTTCTGAAGCCATGATAAGTAGAATAAATTCTCACTTCCAAATGATGGATGAAAATGGAAACACCTACAGTCCACCCCAATGCTTCACTGTTCACTGTCATAAAATTGTTGAAACTCTTCTCAAACTGACTTCAACGAAAAATCAATCAGCTGCATAATTCTCTAATAATGCTATCATTTAATTCACCCCTTCCCCTCCACCTCATTGACTAATCTGGGGCCCGTTGCAGAAAGAGTTGCAATCAATCGCAACTCTAAAAATCATGTGCAAATTGATTTTCAACTAATCTACAGTGCGCTTTTGGGACTTGCGATTGATTTTTTGACTTGCTTTTAAACGCAACTCTTTCTGCAACAGACCCCAGATCAATCAACTGTGGACATATTTCACTCCTTTTTTTCAAATCCAACATGTATATATACCACTGACTTTGTCGGGAAAAGGAAGAGGTTTTAATCCTTTGCAACATGTTCATTCTTTAAACATTCTTAAACATCAAGTTCTATTCATTATTTTTATCTTCAAATCTTATTCAACTACATGTATGAAGGTGTATCAGATTTCTCCAGTTTCCGAGAGTGCTTGAGGATTCTTAGGGAGATGATCCACCGGTCGTATGCTTACCATCAGAGATACAACCCCGCCCTCCTCACTGAGCAACAGCAAGGGTCAAAGGTCAGAGGGTCAGAACAGGATACTCCTGATGTGAAGAGGTCACCTGAAGGAGTGAAGGTCAAGTCAAGGTCAAGTAATGAGAAAGGTAAATCAATATATTATGATTTTGAGGTATCAAATATGCCAAGAGAATTTCCACTTTGTCTAATAATTATTTCAAAAATTTCTCAAATGAAAATTTGATTAATTATGGAAGTGGTTTATTTAGTAGACTACCTATCCCATTGCATACATAGTGTATTGACAAAGCGCGTGTAAACTATAAACTGAATCAGAGTTTACCATTTTCTGGAATAGTTGTATTTGTTCAAAATTTTCTATATTCCAGGGCAATCCAAGAGTTACAAGTCGCCGTTTGAGAGGAAAAGGGAGAAAGAAATCTCGAAGCTGACCAAGAATGTCGAGACTCAGATTGCAGAACAGAAACAGCAACGGAAAGATCTGATGGAATTCAAAACCCTTCTCAAACAACAGCAGTTGGAGAATGCTCTTAGAGACTTAAGGTCAGTTATTCATAGCTATTAGAAAACATTTTATTCAATTTTTTTTCTGTCAGGTTTTTTTTTTCTTATTTCTTTCTTCATTCCCCCTTGCATCCTTCATATATTCCTTCCTTCAAAATCACACTGTAAAAGTTGTGTGTGTAATTAAGTTAATTCAGATGTGTATCAATCAGGTATGATTATTTACATCTGGAATAAACCTTCAATATCACCATCTTATGGACCTAACCAGGGCTCAATCCTCAAACTTCTGCATCAATGTATAATTTTCCCCTGTAGCTTGGATTGCAGGTGCATGCCACAATGCCACGTTTATTTTAGAATGATATCTAATTAGTAAACTTTATTTATTTATTTATTTCAGTTTTATTTCAACAGGGTGGTCTCATTTCAAGTCCATTTCTGGACCTGCTCTCCCAGAGAGCCCTGCATTCACATAAAAATATTTACATAAATAACACAACGAAATATACATACAAAGATAAAAATGCACATGGCATACACAATAATTCCACTCAAACTGACATCCATATTAAGATTAAGCATATGTAATATCAAAATACACAATTACTGATTACAAGAGAAAAAAAAGAAATTAAGAAAACAAAATGAAATGTGATTAATAAAGGTCATTTTAACAAAACAGCGGGAGCTGATGGGCTCTTCACGGCGCCTTGGGTAGGGACAATGGTGGGCCCTGTCCCATCGTTTGCTGCAGCTTCCCGTATTTGCTTTCCCGATCTTGTCGGCATTTTTTCTCACGTTTCGTTGATAAATCAGGGTTATGGGTCCAAATTTTAGCTTCCAGAATAGTTGTTACCTAGATAAACAAGCTGGTATTCCGTGTAGCAATAGTCATTTCGACCCAGGTGAGGTGAATGGGTACCCGGTAGGATTTTTCCTTGAACGGTTTAGCGCCTATTAATATGGCTGCTCAGCTACAGCCGGGGTAATAATATGATACCAATTATCAAAGCGCAGTAGAGTATATGCACATAGTAACTGCGCTATATAAATGGACCTATTATTATTATTATCATTATAATATTTCCAGTTCAGCTCAGTGTTAGAGAGAGCTAGATCAACACACGTCCATTCATATCCGTGATCAAACGCATTTGTTATTTATTAATCTTTATTTCTTTTGTGAATCATATTTCATGATCAAGTCATATTTTTAACTGACAGATAACATAGTAATAACATGAATAATGGTATAGGATTTGTATAGCGCACATATCTACCTTGTTAGGTGCTCAAGCCGGTCCTATATAGTAACAGCGTAACACCTGTAATCCTTAGTCAATCAAACGCAATGAAATGCTCTTGAGGTCTTGATATTCTTTTTTATGTTTAATCTTTGGCAGGTTTCTTGTTTTTGTTTTTTGTCTGTAGCAACAAGATCAGCATGACAACAGACCACTTAGAGAAGCAACAGGAGTTGGTAGAGAATTTACGGCAGTGCAAAGCAAGCAGGGAACAGATAACAGCTGAGAAGATTGCACAGAAGCAGCTGGCAAAGAGACTAGTCAGTATTTACCATACGAGTACACTTTACCTTTGTGTATGCACTTTGTCTATTAAAGGACAAGTCCACCCCAACAAAAATTTGATTTGAATAAAAAGAGGAAATTTAACAAGCATTACACTGAAAATTTCATCAAAATCGGATGTAAAATAAAAAGGTTATGGCATTTTAAAGTTTTGCTTATTTTCAACAAAATAGTTATATGAACGAGCCAGTTACATCCAAATAAGAGAGTTGATGACATCACTCACTATTTCTTTTGTATTTTATTATGTAAAATATGAAATATTCTTATTTTATCGTCATTGTCATGTGAAATGAAGATTCATTCCTCCCTGAACACGTGGAATTCCATTATTTTAACATTTTATGCTTCAGGCAATGAGGTCCTAATCAAATTCGTAAAAATTGAAATATTGTATCATTCAAACAATAAAAAACAAAAGAAATAGTGAGTGAGTGACGTCATCGACTCTCTCATTTGGATGTAAATGGCTCGTTCATATAACTATTTTGTTAAAAATAAGCGAAACTTTGAAATGTCATAACTTTCTTATCTTACATCCGATTTTGATGAAATCTTCAGCATTGTGCTTGTCTGATTTTTCTCTTTTGATTCAAATCAACAAATCAACATTTTTCTGAGGTGGACTTGACCTTTAAATAAGAATGAAAATTTTGAAACCAGTTGAATTGTATGAAGAAGAAAAATAAAAGAAACAGATCAATGAATGTTGCGTAAAAAAATTATGAAGAATGAGATTGTTATGAGCATTTGAATAATGAGATCATTATGCTATGCTGGACATCCTATTCTCATCACAACCGATATGTGTGATATCCGACATGAATAACTTTTGTATTACTTTTGTACATGTTGTATTTCGCTTAAATTGTTCTGTAGGTACTAATTAAATTGAAGCTTGCATTCAATTGTTTTTACTGTGATATTAAAGGAGTAAAATATGAAGAATAAAAAAATAAAAGATCACAAAAAATGTATGGATATTAAATAATCAAGATTATGATATTCTGTATAAGATGTAAAACAATACTGTGCATTGAATGAAAGAAAAGAGTATTATTTCCTTCATTTCATTTTGTCCAGGCTAAGTACGAGAAGAGATATCAGCTCGCTCTAGAGCACCTCCAGATCGTCCGCAACCACATCGAGCTTCAGGACAGAGTCTCTAAGGCAAGACAATCAACCAATCACAACACTTCTACCAGACAGGATATCCTCAGCCAGGATGTCATCAGCCAATCGGATTCAAGTTCCCATCCTTCTAGTCAGTCTGAACCAGCATTTCGTCCCACCGGGCTCATATCCTCTCCAAGGCGAGGGACCCATCGGTCTGGCCAATCAGAAGTCATGTTAGATAGGATTGGGGTGGAGGATGACCAATCAGGAAGCTTGACTGATAGGGTCGTGGAGAGATGCCGACATAAGAGCGGGAGAGTGGACTCCAAGAGGGTCCTGGATATATTGAAGCAGGAGGATAGCAAACGTAACAAGGTAACTGGAAGTCTCAACTGGTTTCAGCTGGTCAAAACTGGTCAACACTGGTTCCAGTATCTCAATGATTAAATGATAGAGTAAATCTGCATCAGTGGTGTCTTTGAGATAGGCTGCAGAACCCCTTGAAGATTGCAGCAGGATAACAAAATGAAGATTGAAAAGTGATTCTTAAAGAACAGATATTTACCTTTTGTTCTCACATATATTATCATTGTTTAATTTATTTTAATATCTAATGTTTAACGTATTTTCCTGTTTAGTAAAACTGTCTGATCTCCAGGGGTTCTTTCCTTCAGAATAGTTTCTAGATCAATATCACTTTGAAAAAATATGAAAATAATGATAATAACCAGCGTTTATTGCATTCTATATAGTGCACTACATATATATCACAGTACTGCAAAAAATAAACATGAAAGCAAGAATAGATGAGATGTGAGTGATGTTATTTATTTTCTTTGAGGAGAGTATTATATTGACAACTTTTTGACATTTTCACAGATTTACAGAAAAAATGAAAATAGATTGCAGTTGACCCTAAACAGATGAATTTCTTTTGTACTTTCAGGCAGCTAAGGAGATAAAAGAGCAGCGGATAAAAAACTTTACGCAACACTTCGCTCTCAAGGAAGAAGCTACACTCACAAAACTACAGCATTTTAAAGAGCAACTCCGTAAGCAGCAAGAAAGTGAACAATGGCGAAGTAATTCTTCATTGAGCATGAGCCAATCATGGGATGGTCATGTGAACACTGCATGGTCTGATGATGTCTCAATGGAGAGGTCAAGAACGAGCCAATCAGCAGCTGATCCTGCATTCAACATGAGACAGCCATGTGGTGATCATGTGGACACTGCATGGTCTGATGATGTCACAATAGAGATGCCAGGGATTGACCAATCAGGAGCTTTTGATTCTGCAATAAATGATAGTGAATCTGCTAATGATGTAGGAAAGAATGTGATCAATGAACGGCATGAGAAGAACCAACCAGCCAGATCCCCAGAAAACTTTGTAAATGAGGATTCTCAAAAGCAAAATATCCCTCTTCAACCGTCTTCCTCATTTCAAAAAATTGTTTCCAAGGAAAATCTTCCTGACATTTCATCAAAGAAGGACAACAAAATTGCTGCTGAACCTGCTCATGTTGATACAGTTGTCCAGAATTTGCATGCATTCAATGTCCCGCAGGAAAGATCACCTCATAAGACGTCTTTAGAAGATCCATCTGCCAAGACGATAGCCTTGACTAGAGATTCTTTATACCATGGAGGAGATACCACTTCTGTTCAGGTGTCTGACGTCACCACTGGCAGTTCTGCCAGTGTGCAGTCTCTATTGTCCCCACATAATTCTATGCTGCATAGTTCTCCTCTTGGTAAAGATACTGAAAGTAGTTCTTTTGGAGAAGGAACCATCCATGTTGGCCAAGAGTCAAAGATGTCTTCAGTGCTTTTAGGAAGATCTTCTACTCCTGGAATGTCAGTTGGTGATGGACCAGCTCTAAGCCATTCTGCAGATTCCATCGTCCATGAACCACGTGGATTGCCAAAACAGTCACCAGATCGGACCTTGACCAATCCTAGAAGTTCCTTTGATGCAGCATTGTCTTCCATGCTCCGCCAGGATAAATCAACAGTCAGCCCTCCAGTCCTTGAGGACACCATACTCAAAGTAAGTAGAGATTTTCTTATATTTCCATTCATTTTTTGGTACTGTTTTATTGCAAATATTATGTAGAACTAACAGCTTTGTGAATATACAGCATATGAAGTGTGTTTATTGCAAATGTTAACCCTAAAAAGACTGGGGGGGCCTTTTAGGCCCCCCCCTGTACATAAATCATGATAACTTTTTTTCGCATGAAGCGTTCGCGCCGCCATTTCATGACTTTTTTCTCTCGAGTTTTGCGCAACTTTTGATACCAAATTTGTATACCCCATGCCGCGGTTACGGAGTTACGTAACATTTTTGTATCACATGTCACGTAAGAAATTGAAATTTGTATTCCTTTGTGTGTAAAGTGTATGGTATTTAAATGAATGGGCATTGTTTTCTAACTACATTTTTATTTGTTTCTTTCTATATTATGTCACTTGTGAATTCAAGTAGCAGTTCTAGGATATGAAAATAATGAAAAACATTGCATAAAAAAATAAAGAAATACATAAGAAATGCAAAATAAAGAAATACATAAGAAATTAAAATCAAAGAAAAACATAAGAAAAGTAGTGCAAAATGCCAGAATCGCTTGCACAACTATATTTTTGGGTGCAGGAAACACTGAATAGACAAGTAATGTCACACTTTAGTTGATTATGCTATAATTGATATTGAATAAGTTATATATTACACAAACCCAAAATATATCTAGAATACTCAAGAATTTGCAAACAGGAATTTATGGACCGCAATAGGTACCAAAATATGAAAAATTCAATTTTTTGATAAAAATTTGCATATTCGCATAATTAATTATGCATATATTAAAAAATACAATGAATATCAGTATTTTGACTATGTTTTCTTTTAGAGGACATGACAAAGGATGTGTGTGCCAAATTTGGTTGCGATCGGACAACCAACGGCCGAGATCTTAGGGGGGGCCCAAAAGGCCCCCCCCCCCCCCCCCCCCCGTTTTTCTAGCCTCCAAAATAGCCCAGTCTTTTTAGGGTTAAGGTACAAACCCAAACAGCTCGTGTTCTAGTAATAAAATGTAAAATCCACTTTGCAGAGTGCTTTAGGCACAAAGAAAGAAAGAAAAACAATCTGTATTCAACACAAAATGAAGAGAGGATGCAGGGACAATTAAAAAAAAGGAAGCATTAAACATATATGCATCTGCCAGTAATGTTTTTGACAGAAATGCAAATCTCTTATGATCAAAGGGAGATATTTCCAGAGAAATGGTTCAGCATGGACAAAAGCCATGCCCACCATGTCATTGTAGATTTGGATATAACAAGAATATTTAATTTCAAATAGTCATACTTCTCTTGATCCACAATTATACTTTCAGGCACAACATAGTGGAGATGTCACTCTAGCACTGAAGACAAAGCTCCTTGATTACTTGGGTGGTAAACCTATGAGAGGTCCTTCAGTCAGCAGTGTGGCCTCTCTCCAGAATGGCTGTTCAAAGTCTTCCATCAACAGGGGATTCACAGGGTCTTCTATGCAGCGTGATGCCTTCAGGAGTTCTACCAGCAATAGCCTTACTACAGGGTCTTCCATTGGTACTGTCACCAGAGAACCATCCTTGGACAGCTTCTTTGCAGAATCTTCCATCAACAGTGGTTTTACAGGGTCTTCCTTGCAGAGTGATGTCTTTGGGCGATCATCCAGCAATAGCCTCGCCACAGGGTCTTCTGTTGGTACTGTCACCAGAGAACCATCATTTGCAGAATCTTCCATCCACGGTGCCTTTGACAGATCGTCATGGAACAGTGCCTTTGAAAGTTCTTCTCCAAACAGATCATTTGACAGATCTTCAGTACATAGTGGCCAAACAGGATCTTCCATTGATAGAAATATAGTCACATCTTCAAAACCCCCTACTTTTCAAATAGGTGCTTCCAGATCAACACTGAACAGCATAGGCGAGGAGGAGTCCATTAATCCAAGAGGGGGAGAGGAAGCTAAACAAGCCTTCCTCCAAAGTAATTTGTCCATCAGTTCTCTTGGCAACCAGGTAGGGTTCAACAATGAAAGGCCTGCGGTCAAAGCAATGGCAGAGGCAGAAGGTCAAAGGTCATATATATCAGCAGCCAAGGAAAATAAAGAGCGTATTCAGAAGATCCGAAAGGCAATAAGATCAGCGGAAGTTATCCAAAGAGCTTGGAAGAAATATCGTGCTCAAAGGAAATAACTATTCCAAGTTCTTGCCCAAAGTATATTTCAATGTTCCCTGTTTGGATGTAATACTAATCATATTGTAGTAACTATTGCTAATGTTAAATTGTTATTCCTACTTTGTACGCGCTATGGTACTTTTTGTTTTTAGCGCCTCTAAATACCCATATAGGAGTGCCTTTCTTGTAACATTGATTCACTTATCACAAATAGTAGGATTTACATGCATATGCCTGTCAATGATAAAGATTAAAATCCGAAGTTTGGTTTTCCTCTTCCCTAATGGGAATATAAATGAGTGAGAATCTGGGGAGCGTTTCATCAATATTTTCATCCGACTAGTTGTCAGATCTGACATCTTTCCATGATTTTGATTGGCTGAGAGGCACTGTTCCTATGGTAACTGTCGGATAAAATGGGACTTGTCGGATAAAACGTGCGACAAGTCCTTTCATGAAACGCATCCCTGATGTTGTACCCAAGAAAAGGGCCCTGTCTAACATGGAGTTGCGATTGATATAAATCAAATTGCGATTGATCTATGATTATGTATATAAGAGACAAAAACTTCAGATCAGTTGCAATTGAAGTTTGATTTGATTCCACAGCATCACAACTCTTTGTGAGACAGCTCTCCAGTCATGTATATCACCAATCTGGAACATCCAATCTGGTGTCATTGGCAGTGGTCAGAATGTAGAAATCATTGGAGGAGACAAACAAAAGAAAAGAAATGCTTCTCATCTGGGACATTATAAAATCCTATTCAATTAAGGCCAAGGCCTAATTCTGTGCTACAATATTGGAAGCCAACAATGTCAAAATTTTGTTTTTAATTGTTTTTGTAGGCCTTTGATGTGAAGTTTGATGTTGAGTTATTATTAGCAGGTGATTATGAGTGATTTGAGTGTCAATTGAGTTGACTAATTGAACATGTACCGTTAGAGATATGTGTCATAATTGGCTATCCACAGTAAACCACATCTTAAATAAAAAATTTGAGTCAAATATGGGTCCATAGTACTGGCCTGTACAAGCTGCACAGAAATGTGGTTAGCACCCACAGAGCACTAAGGGCAGGTCCAGTCGCATCTTTCACGCTTTGATGTCAAGTGTTGATCCAAGATATAAATAACATGTACATGTATCTGTTGTGACATTAGGCATCACCGTGACATAACCCGTTTTAACAAGACCTCTTTTAGCACTCACAACGTCTCTGTGCAGCTGGTACTGGAAGTGTTTGAGGCTATGTCATCAAAAGCTATGCACTACTTTATGAAAGAAGGGAAGCAATCCAATTGTGTTTTCCAAGATTTTTTTTCAATCAGTCATCAAAGTTGATATACAAGTAGTGTTGATAGACACTTTTGGCAGTCTACATGGAATATATTTGTTTCGAACAAAGTGTTTTAATTTTCTGCAATTTGAAAGAAATTATATAAAGAAGTCATATTTTTTTTGAAAGGTAGACAAAAAAACTTTCAGCTTTGTACTACATATTGAAGTTGTTTATAAAGCTATGTATAGTTTGCAAAATAGTCTTTATTGTAAGGTTCTTTGAAATAGCAGCTGCACTTTTTTATAATATAAATATCTCAGCAAAATGAAATATCCTTGAAACTATACTAGTCTTATTTTCAATTATTTTAGATTAATTTGTTTCCTTCAGTCATTCATGTTTTACACTATGGTAAGCAGTATTATTCAGTATTTTCTTGTAATGCACATTTCCTCTGAAATATTTGATTCAAATTTAATTCAGGAATACCATTATTATGCCTTGCTGAATACAATTATCATGATAATAATTGTAGATTTATAATATTTTGCTACTTGTGTGCCAAAAGAATACTATTTTTTGAAAATAAATGTGTAATATTTATTGTAGATAATTGGTGTAATTTCCAATTTTTTAGACCTAGCTTCCAGAACAACAGCATTGACAAGAAATTACCATTTGGTCTACATATTAACACCCAGTTTTCCTCTCTTCCATTGGTCATCGGCTTACTATCAATTGGTCTAATGCCAATTCGTCCAATTACCAACTCGTCTACCACTGTATCAGTCCGGCCACTGTCCACATGGTCTAATTGCCATTTCGTCCACTCACCATTTTGTCTAGTAACCAATAGGTCCAATAGCCATTTAGTCCATATACCATTTGGTCTACTTGGAATAAGTGTTAATTGGGCAAAGTGAAAGAAAAATAAATGGATATTAGACGAAATGGTCATAGACGAACTGGTGATTAGATGAAGTGATGATTGGACTTAATGGTTGTTAGACGATGTGTTGATGGACGGAATGGCATTAGACTAAATGAAGTCAGACCATGTGGTGAGTGGACGAGTTGGCCATTTACCTGGTCATCCACAAGGTCTAATCCTCAGTCGTCTAGAACCAGCCCTTCTACTTACCGTTTGGTCTCACTGCTACTTAGCCCATTAACCATTTTGTCTAAATTCCAGTTTAAAAAATATACTAATTTCATCTTATATCCATTTGGTCTAAGATCCCTTTAGTCTATGTCTATGATTACTGTAGATAATTTATTTGACAAAGTTCCAAATAACAAGAAGACAAAGTGGAAGTTTAAACTGATGTATGGTTTGATTCATCCAGGAAAAAATAAATCTATTCATCTGGACTTACTTTGATTGAAACAGAGGATTATTATGATTGAAAAATTCCTCAACGTCTCCAAGACAATAACGTCGACTGTGCTTCGGCGCCAATCGGCAACAACGATATCCCGCCAATTCAGAAGAGCTGAAGAAGTGTCCCGGATCGGACTGTCCTCTGTTTCAATCAAAGTCCAGATGAAATGATTTATTTTTTCCATCGTAAAGTGGAAGTTTGACTGTCTTGGCATTGATTTGTTCATAGTTAGACCAACTGAGTACTACATGTAGCCTGATCGATGGTTGGACCAAATGGTCATTACATCATGTGGCAGTAGACCAAGTGGGTTTAACCAAGATGTTAGACAATATGAACTTTAGACCATTTGCTAGTAGACCAAGTGGGTTGAGCCATGATGGTGTTAGACAATCAGAGCATTAGACCATTTGCTAGTAGACCAAGTGGGTGTAGCCATATGATGGTATTTGACATACAAACCAACTATTAGATCATCTGGTAGTAGATGAAGTTGATACAGCCCATTCTTATCTTCATCTCTCGGTGCTCTTTATCATGCTCTCCCATGTAAGTCACACTGTACCTATTATTCCCCTCTTTCTTTATTTCTTCCTTTCTTTCATTCTTTCTTTCCTTTTTTCCTCCCTTTCTTTCTTTCTTCCTTCTTATCTCTCCCTTTCTACTATTCTTGTTCTTCTGTCCTTATCAAGATTTCTCATTTTATTCACATTCTCTCACATTTATTGTTCCTCTCTGAAGCATTCCTTCTTTTTCATCTCTTCCTCTTTCTCTCTGTCTCTTTCTTTCTGTCTCCCTCTTGGCCCTTCTCATACCTCCCTCTGGACCTCTCTTCCTCACCCTCCTCTTTTTATCTATATCCTCTCAATTCTCTAGTTCTTTTGTGCCCCATGTACTTTCACAACAATATAACTTATTTCCCTATTTGATTGTCTAACAAATCAAGATAATTGACAAATGATATTTATAAAGGATTTCTTTTGTATATTCTATTGCACATATAAAACAATCTAAGGTAATTCACTCATTAGATGACTTCCGATTAACATTCAGTGCTCTTTGCGCCAGATGCACAGCTTTTGCCATTTTCTGCAATGTTCCAGCGTAACAAGTCTTTGGCATGTATCAATTTGATTATGCATCTCAATTTTCTACTTAATTAGGGAATAGTCATCGGGTAAAATGATTCCAAGGTAAATAAAAAAAGCATAATATAACCAACATAACTGACATTCTGAATAATTTGAATATTTGGCTTGTAAAATTGAATGAAGGTGAAACTTTGCTTCTATTGATTTGTCTTCAAACAGTTGGAGCATGGGCCATATTTAGAACATCCATCAGACCAACGATCACATTATTTATTTTGAATGTGGACTAAGAAGTCTTTTGGCCTCTAAGAGCTTGACCTGAGCATCAAACAACCATTGCTGAGCATCCGTCTTCTGCTTCTTCTGCAAGTCGGCCGTTGGAGATGATGACCCAACAGATGCAAGGTTTTCCTGCCTTTTAGCTGTCTTAGGATTTTTATCTCGACTGCTTGAGGACTTGTTTGGAGTCCTTGCAGGACTTGATGAGTTGCTTATCATTGCCATGAGGTCGTCTGCAATGGTGATACTGAAAGGGGAAGGGTTCTCTGAACTTGACGCCGACACCTTCTCATCCGCAGGAGCAGGGGATCTGTCTCCCGTTGGAGATGGCGAAGTGAATCCATTTGCTTTGGTGAATTCAGACACAAATCTACTGAAGTCATCATAGGTTTGTTCATTTGGGAATATAATGGGAGATTCAGCGTCTATGTCAAAGGGCTTTTTGAAAGAGTCTTTCTTTTTCTTGGATTCTTTTTTTGAGCTCTTCTTCGGAAGCTCCTGATCAGTCGTCACGGGTTCCTGTTTATCTGTCTCCTTGGGAGGATTACCTGTTTCACTTTTCTCATCGCCATCACTTTCATTGGGTTTGTCCTCAGGAACTTCTTCTCCTTTGATCATGGCAAGAAGAGTGTTCATTCCATCTTCAGCCACCTTACGACGCATCTCCTCCTGAAGTTCTGCTTCTCTTCTGGCTTTTTCCTCCGCTTCTATTTTGGATTTCCTGGCCATCTCTTCCTTTTGCAGCTCATTGAAGTCAGCTATTGATCTCTTCTTTTTCCGATCCCTCTTCCGCAAGGTAGCATTGTAGAATTCATCATCGATATCACTGTCTTCAAACTGCTCATCACTGAATTGTACGTTTTCTTCAACCTGCTGTACAGACTGAGCAAGTTTCTTCCTGACGCGGAGACGGATCTCCTCACGTTTCTGCTCTTTCTTAGACCATTGTGGCTTTGCAGCAGGTTCACTGATGACTCTGGCCGGGTTTGTTTCAATAAGCTGCTCTGTTGCTGACAAGACTTCTTTCTTTGGTTGAACTTGTGCGCCACTAATGGGCATGTTCTGAATGAAATCTCTCTGCTGTTGGTTGATTGGCTCATAGGTTTGTTGGGGTGGTGGTGGTGGCTGTTGCTGCGGATACTGTCCATGAGGATATTGCATTTGTGGTTGTGGTGGTATCATAGGAGGCCCATAGCCGTATGGGTTCATGCCATAGTATGGCATTGGTGGAGGTGGCATTGGGTATGGCATCATAATGGGCATCATCATTGGATTCCCTGGCACTCCTCCTTGAAAACCACCATATGCCCTACCATTTGGTTGTTGGACCCTTGGCTGTTCTCCTTCAACCTCATCTGGGACTTTCCCTCCCAAAGCTGCAATCAAAGTCTTCTGGAACTCGGAATCACTGCCAGATGCATTGATGATGACAATGGGTCTGTTTGTGTTGTCACCAAGTGGTTTATCTGCAAGATTTGGTGCAGCACCCGCTGTTTCATCATCTATTACTTTCTTAGCAACCTCTGGGGGAGGTGGTGGTGGAGGGGTCGGTTCCTTTGGAGGTGGAGGCGGTGGTGGAGTAGGTTCCTTAGGTGGTTCTGGTGTTGGGGTTTTTGCACGTGAGAATAGAGACTTAACTTTCCCCCACCCAGCTCCTTTATCTGACTCCTCTTTGATGCTGTTTAAAGTTGTCCTTGAGGCATTGATATTGGCCATGCTTGGAGTTCGTAATGTTACTTGTGATCCTGTCTTACTTGAGATACTTTTCTTCCTCCCAAATAACTTCGACAGTATACCCCTTTGTTTTTCCTTCACTTCCTCATCTTCCTCCAGGGAGTTGTCAGCTTTATTCTCTTCCGCTACAGTTTGTTCTGTCTTTGCTTCCTCTGGAGGATTTTCGGGAGGCTGTTCAGTCACCTCGTTGGGTTCTTCTGTCGATCTATCTTCCTGAACAACGGATTTACTTTCCTCTTCCTCAACCTCTTTCGGCTGATCTTCATCCTTAACCTCTGCTTTATCTTCAGTATTTCCAGCCTCTTCTTCTTTATCACTCTCCTTCGGTGTGTCCTCTTTTGTTTCTTCGTCTTTGACATCCTCCACTGGTTTTTCCTCCGGATTCTCTGCTGTTTCTTCAAGATCTTTCTTCTCCTCAGCTACTTCTTCCGTAGGTTCCTCGGGTTTTGGCTCCTCTTCTTCTTTGGCTTCTTCGGATGTTCCTTCTTGCTGTGGTTCATCTTCTGGCTTTTGTTCTTCTGGCTTTTCCTCTTCTGGTTTTTCTTCTTTGTTCTGTTCATCCTCCTTTTGGGGCTCAGGCGCCTCCTCAACTGGTTCCTTTTTGCCAAACATTTTCTTCATAAACAACGACATCCTGGCAACCCTCGTAAACTTGTTGGCAGGTTTCGTTTCCTTTGGCTTATTTTCTTCCTTACGCTTCTCTTCTTCTTCCTTCTGCTTTCTTTCCTCTTCTTCCTTTCGTTTTCTTTCTTCTTCCTCTTGTCTCTTTCTAGCCTCTTCTTCCTCTTTCCTTTTCTCCTCTTCCTCAAGTTTCCTTTTCTCCTCGGCTTCCCTCAATCTTTCTTCCTCTTCTCGTTTTCTTTTCTCCTCCTCTTCTCGTTTTCTTTTCTCCTCTTCCTGTTGTTGAGATGTTGGTGGTCTGCTCCAAGCCTGACGGGTGGAGACCCGGCTTTCGTGTCCCTCCTGGATGCTCTCAAGGGGTGGTTTGTTGCTGAGAGTTCCAACTCGACGAGACCCCCTTCCTCTGCCTCTACCCCTTCCTCGTCCTCTCCCTCTGTCCTGATTATCACCACCATCTGCACTTCTAGGTGGAGGTGCACCCCTTCCTTGTGATGGAGGACGCCCTCTTCCTCTCCCCCTTCCCCTACCTCTGCCTCTTCCTCTACCCCTTCCTGCTTCTGCCCGTTTCCTCTGCTTCAAAATCTCAGCCCTCCTCAAAGACTCTTCCCGGCGTTGTCTCTCTTTCACCAGCTCCTCATCCTCCTCAGGTTTCGGTTCTTGTTTCTTCTCTTCCTCGTCCTTCTGCTCTGGGTTATCTTTGTCGCCTGGGGGTTTCTTCTTCTTTTTCTTTTTCTTCGGAGGGGCGACGTAGCTGAAAGTCTGAATGTCACCCATCCCGCGAGGTCACTGACATAGTTCGTTCATATCCTGGAAAGAAAAAGAATGAAAGAATATAAAAAAAATGAAATTATTGAGTAAAACATTTTCCAAGAAAAACAACTATATTGAATTTATCCACAACAATGAGCATAATATCCCTTTGGTCATTGCCTTAACTTATCTTCATCTTTTTTTGCAAATATGATATCCAATATCATGACGTTTTTAAGCAGTGGCGGATCCAGCCCAGCCCCCCCCCCCCCGAAAAAAAAATATTCATAAAAAAAGAGAGTGTAAAAATTCCCCTTCCTTGGTGCCAATGAGGAAAGTGATTAGAGTGATTTTTTTTTTTTTGGGGGGGGGGCTCTGCTTGTCAACAAGTGTAGTGGAAAATCGTAAATATTGTGACATTTGGCCTCCTTTGGGGGTGAGATTACTTGTCCGAAAATATATTAAAGGGGCTACTCTAGGTTGACAATAATATGATTTTAAATGACGAATAAAACACTTAAATCTTTTAATCAAAATCTGAACAGGAGTAATAAAGTTATAACATTTTAAAGATTTACATTTATCGGTGATACAGCTCTTTGCATGTCTTCGTAAATATTGAATGATCAAACTGATGTAATATTCCCCTTTTCCTTTTGTATTTTATATCATATGAAATTCTATTATTCAAAGTTTGTCGTCAGAGAATTTTTTTGGAAAATTGATTGACGACTGACTTAATACAATAGACATTAATTGCTGCCACTTGATTAGAAGGGAGACTTATCATACACACGTAAGAAAATAAAAAAATATTTATGATTTCATGTAATAACCTAAAAGGGAAACTGGGGTAATGACGTCATCAGCACATCTAATGATTTTTAATGATGACGTGCATACATAAATCTTGCATCAATAACTTCATTAATTATCAGATTTTTATGATATTTTCAGCATTTTCTCGGTAAAGCTTATACTCTTCTTTATTTAAATAAAATCATCTTCAGATCGGAGTTTACCCCTTTAAGGCGTTTCTTTCTGGATCCGCCACTGTAAAACTTTGATAAGTTAATTTTTCCCGTGATTTTTCCTGAATAATTTTCCATCATCGCACGAAAATATATTATAGTGTTATACTAGCATCTAAACATTTATTACGTTTAGAACTAAGAGTAAAAAATTTACCCTGAAAAATATGTCCACATGCAGTTACGTAGGAATTCAAGAAATAATGCAAACAAAACATCGGTTCTATTAGTAGTATTTCAGGTAGGGGCGGATCCAGTATTTACCAGTTTGGGAGGGGCACTTTGGAAGAAAAAAAGTCAACCGAAAAAAAGGGTTATTGATGCCCGCGGAGATAATTTGGCTAAGAAAAAAAAGAAGTTCATGTATGAAGATCTCACCCGCCTTGATCTATGCCTTATCTCGTGCAGAGGAGAAGTGAATCAACATTTTATCATTTATTTTATCTATTTCACTTATTCATTTATCTGTATTCGCTTATTAATTTATTTATCTATTCGTTTATTAATAATAATCCGCTTTTATATAGCGCTTAATTCATCTGAACGACGTGTCTAAGCGCTTTACAGATATATTATTACCCCGGTCGTCGGATTCAATCAGTCATTCCCGCACACAATGTGTGTACATCCTCCACTCCCTGGGGAGTTTATTCATTTTTTTTAATATTTACTGAATATTTTCTGACTGGTATCACGTATCCAATTTTGTTTGTTTACATGAATTTACGCAGGGTATTACTTTCCATTTAATTTTGGTCCCTGATAGAGGCATTCGCGGATGTGACGAGAATATTTCAGATTAACAAACAAAATAAAATAATACAGGAAGGGAGAAAGGGATCCCCACCTTTTATTAATATATCAAGAAAATGGTGGAATTAGTAGAATAGTATTAATAGTATACAAATAGTATACAAATAAATGAGTAGACAGATTGTATAATATATAAATGGGTGAATGTATTGAATGAATGAATGAATACATAATGAATAAATGTTCAGGTAAAATCATTTCCTCCCACCCCCCGGAGGTTCTGCTAAAATGTTGATGGATATTTTCAAGTAAGATCAGTTGATTGCAACAACGTAATTTTCGGATAGATTTTACTGCAGTGATGGCGTATTGAGAAAACAATTTTGAGTGGGCTCATTGTGGTGTATTACGTAATTTTAATTAAAAATTTGCGAGCGAGCCAGCAAATATTTCAACCTTTTTATTACAAAAATCCAAATTTGTGATAGATTTTGACATAAAATTAAGAAAATAATCTGAAATTTCACCCTTATCCCTTTACTTTTCTTTTCTCTCTTTCCTCTTGTTTTTTCTTGGTCGTGATTTTTTTTTTTTTGGGGGGGGGCTTGGGGGCAAGAGCCCCAAGCCCCCCCCATCTTTACGCCAGTTAATTTAGAAGCCGTTACTTACATAATTATTTATGGCGATGAATTCCATGGTAGCTCTTCGTCTCTCCAAACATAATTATTTAGTTATCTGTATAGAAAATAAATAGGAAACAGAAAAATGAGAAAGATAGTTATCAATATAAAACAAGGAGTTCAATTTTAGCAGTAGTCCCAATAAGAAAATATGAATATATGGCAGTTAAGAATGGTTGAAAACACATTAATTTCGAGAAGATAGACAAGTAGGCTTACTCTTTAGCGTATTGGCCTTCAACTTTCTTTATTATGGTGAAAAGCAACGGGGATATTTTTGTCAAAATATAATATAGGTTTAGAGGTTTCAAACTAATTAGATATTAGTAAATTATTTTTTTTTCAATGATAGCTCGGCCAACATGCCTCTATTTTCCCAACTATACACGAAGGTAGCCTAAGTTATATCTTGAAACATTCGATCCTGTAAACTGAGTATTTTCATTTAAGAAATGAAGAAAAAATATGACAAGGAAATGAAGAAAGTATATTTCATATGAAGTTGATAAATACTAACCTCCAGGCCTGCTCACATCTCTAACATCTTTTTCCAAAACGGCTTGATAAGCATTTTCGAGAAACATTCTGTTTCCTGATTAATTTCCAGGAATTAGATTTTAAAAAACGCGAATATCTGTAGTTTCGAAATCTCCATGTATTTCTTTATCCGTCTCTTTTAGAATATAGCTGTATATAATATTCACCTTATGTGACATGAAATAGTAAAGACTATTCAATGATACGTAATAATACGTCACGGTATGGGAATGTTAGTATACGGTGTATTATGGTAACTGAGGAGAAGAAGAAGACGAAAGCTCGAATCGATCGATAAGAACTTCTGATCGTGTCTTTGTTACTTTGTTTTACAAAGGGGTGGGGAGATGATATTGATCCCGTTTTCGGTTATTCTATTTATACGCATGATGTTGAGGTGTATAGGGCGTATTCAAGGAGGGGTCATCCAAATCAGACTGTGTCATGCACTGGTGTATTGGGGAGCTGCATTTGAGGCCATGCCCGCCCCCCCCCCCCCATCCCCAAAATTTTTCAACAACAAGGAAAGGAAAAAAAACGGACATTAAAAAGTGGCACTGGTGTATATAGATAGGGGTTAAGGAAAGGAAAGAAAAGGAAAGGAAAGGGAGGGGGGAAATGGCTCGAAGTATTTATCAAAGATATATTGCTAAAATCTATTAATCGCAAATATTAGTTTTTTGTTTATTATATAGAAGTATTTTTTTTCTTTTGCTTGCTCACGACTGTTTTGTTGTTGAAATTCTGCTCTGCACTCCATGTTAATTATGTCATTGCAGAGCGTAGACATACATTTCCTAGACCCCCCCCCCCCCCCTCCCTCCCCTCAGTATCACGCATCTCCATTATCGTACCTTGAGCATTCTGAAAAGGCAGCTAGGGGGTGGATCGAGTGCCTTCACCCTCTTGACAGAATTTGACCCATTTTTTTTTTTTTTTTGCTTCTTATGGCCTTTTCGAAAAGTGCATCTGGAAAAGATAATGACATTTATTATCCCTGGGAGAAAATTCGCCCTTTTTTCAAAGTTTTACCTAAAATTCTCGGTTATGTTTTTTTTTTTTGGTCTCTTCCCTCCTCATGCAAACATCAATAATAATTTCGATTTCAGATCCTAATTTTACTCATCTTCAGATATTTAATCTAAATTGTTTCATTTTAAAAAAAGATCAAATCACTGATTGTGCGACCGGATGACCTGATAATAAAAACCAGTCCCAGGGACACGTTTCATTTAACCATAAAAAGTTTTTAAATCATGGGCGGAAATCCCAGGGGGGACAAGGGGACGTGCCCTTCCTACTCAAAATAGTAGGGGGACACAATATCAAATGTCCCCCTACTATTTGTGGTCTTTTATGATGGTAAGAAATACATCATTTAAAATCGAAATAAACCATGTATTTTAGGACAAAATGACCTTATTTTTGTGATGACAACCATTTTTTTTGCTTGCCAAATTTATTTTCGTTGAAATGAAATTACCATTTTTCATCACTATCACCATCATCACCACATCATTATCACCATCATCATTTCTTCATCCCCATCCTCACCATTCACAATCATCAACATCATAATCATTATTATGTCATCATCATATCATTATTATCATCGTCATCACCATCACCACAACGCTGTCTTTTCCCCGACGAGATGTTTTAAAAATGCTTCTATTTAGCGTGAGGGGGGGGGGGTGAGACTTAAAGCCCCACAGGGGAAAGGCGACAGGACTCACAGAGACTGTACAAAAGTAGTAAGGTGTGGGGAGGACTAGCTTTATAATCATGGAACGGAAGGGGTGATATAAAATTACACGACCCAAACCTGTCATTTCTCATCCTTATTTCTTCCCCTTTCCTCCCCTGTATGTCTTTTCATCCACCCCTCCATCTGTCCTTCTTTCCGCTTCTCTCACCCCACCTCCTCCATCTCTAGCTTAATTCTCACTTCCCTTCCTCCTCATTTTATCTTTCTCCTTGTTTCATCCAACTTCCCCCTCCCTCAACTATCCCCTTCTTAACCCTCTCCCCCTTCTCCCCACCCCCTTCTTTCTGCTCGTGTCCATCTCTCTCTCCCCCCCTCTCTCACATTCATCCCCCTCTCTCACTGTTCTCCCCCTCACGCGCGCGCTCTCTCTCTCCATATTTCATAATTTTTACTAATTCTTTCTTCCATTAAATCCTCTCCCACGATTCTACTTGCAACAATGTATCTAACTCTAAACAGACATACACACAAAGCATTTCAAATTGTTGAATTAATCAAATTTCCTTCAGATATATTTTATTAATTATTGACATACTTCAGTTTCAGAACATACAAATAGTTTCAATTTCAGTAGTACTCTAGTAATTCCCCAATAATTTTAGACTAAAATATCAACTGCTCAAGTAAAATCAATTAATTTCCCCCAAAGATATCAATTTCACAATGTACCTGTATATGAAACAGCATTTTTCAAAAACATTTTTGTCATTGTTATTTCAGAATCAAGAGTTTTGTCAAAATATGCGATCAAATATATCAAAAACCTGACTTAAATGAAATTGTTTTCTCATGTCAAAATGAAATAAAGCCAACAGAATAACAAGTTTTTCTTTCTTTTTTTCCAAAAGGAAAATCTACATCCCATTAAATTCCAATGACAATCAATGAAAGCTTTAGATGCTCAGAAAAACTGCCATAAGATATGTTTAGGCTACATAGATGTAGATAAAAAATATAATCTGGACATAAAATATCTAACTTTAAGAACTGAAAATCAAACACTGTACTTCAGTAAAAAGAAAGCAATACATTTGTAAATAAAGCTCAATAGAATTCAAACAGATCATTTTTTATGACGTGGAAAAAGTTTCATTAAGGTTGCCAGCACTGGCAAGTTGCCATTTCCATTCTTTAACAGTTACCATAGTAACAGTCAAAGAATGGTAAATAATCTTCAACCAATCATAACCAAGGATTTTACTGAAATAAACAGAGCTTACAACTTTTATGGAATGGTTTCCACGAAAACATTCTTTGCTATTACAATCAATTTTTCTAATGAAATTTAATTATGAGGTGATGTGTAAGCCAATAATTCCCAGCAAATATATGCCTTTAGTTGAACACATGCTAATCAGAGTGCATTGTCACTCTATTGCATCATTTTTTTATGGTGACCTATGAAAGGTTAAAAGGATCAAAACAAACAAGATATATTGACTGAAATGATAGTTCAAACAATAGATAACCGCATACAATATGAACTCATTTACATTTCTATTGCAACTGGGGTGCTGAAACCTCTCATCTCAAAAAAAAAAAAATAGATATACATGTATGGGGGTACATGTAGCTATTAAAAGAGAAAAGGTTGTATTTTTTTTTAATATGGCAATGTTGGTGACCTCTTATTGTCTGAAAACAGTCTCTGATAACAGTACAGAAGTCTTCCTACATGTAGTCAAAAGAATGTTCCCACTTGTATGCAAAAAGACATTATAAACTGGAGAGATCCTTTTTTGTGGTAAAGCTCAGATAAGAGGTTTTAACATCTGACTATGACAGAGGTGACTGATCAGAACACACACAAAGTGTATACACATTTCCGAACACACAGGGTTATATGTAATATGTAAATGTTTCACTGTATTAATAAACACGAAAGTATTTGAGGAAGTCAAAAACAATTTTTTTTAAGCCACTTGGTCTAATCAATTTAGATGCAATTTATTAACTCTATGTGGTCTTAGACTAATGGGGCATTGCAAGAAACTTGCGATCAATCGCAAGTCTATTTTCATTCCCGAAATCCAGCAAATGCTGTGCAATTAATTGCAAAATTGTGATTGATTGCTAATCTGCTCCATGAAACAAGGACTGTAATCTGATTTGCTAAAGCTAAAAGTGATTAAACAATTGTAAAATTGTAAAAGAATATTTGCGATTGATTGCAAATATTTTCTTGCAACACCCCCTTAGACCAAGAAAATTGGCTTAGACTAAAGCATCTTTGATACTGGATATCTACATGGTCCCAAGTCATACGTGTACATGTATATGAAAATCACTTGACAAAAGCGTAATTCTTTCTTTCATTTCAATATGATGTGGAAGTGTAAGTAGGGGAGACCGGGATTAATTGGAACATGGAATAAGTTGAAACATTGTAATTTTCTTAAACGCATGCTAAGTAAATTTATGTAATGCTGCCCTGCGTTAAAGAAAATTACGATGTTTCAACTTACCCCATGTTCCAACTAACCCCGGTCTCCCCTACCTTGTGTACATGTACATGCACATACCAGCAAATTCCATTTGTGTTACTGGCATCCCTTGTCACAGTGCATGTATACCATACCCATACACGTTGATGTGTATGTTTGTGAAATTAACATATATACATGTACAACAGGTGCAGTTAGGCATACAGTACATGCATGGGTTGGGGAGCTAGGGACACATTTACTACCCCTGTGTACATGTGCATTACATTTCATGTACATATTACATTATAGCCACATCGACCCCCTAGTCCCTACAATGAAATAATTCATAAGTGTGACTAAATAATTGTGCTGTAAACTGATGTAAATGATCATATCATGTAGGTCAAGAAAAGAAATACTCATTCCCTATTTAATTTTTTTAAGTACAAATTTAAAAGCAGTTTCTACAGAAGTTATGATTTTTCTTTTACTTGTACCTCTCTTACATGTAGTTATAATTGCCACTTCCCACTCATCAATTATCATTCCTTTAAAAAGGACCCATGTTAATAACCCTCATGTAAACTTATGATAAATTCAATTTGAAATCCACTTCATGTATACATGTAGTGTACATGTAATGCACAATTGCACATATAAAGACAAAAGCTGCCCATATCATGCGAATGTACACGTACATGTAATGCCATCATCAGGATCCAGTAACACAAAATCTTGTCATTGATCATACAGCTGATTTGTATGCTTGATTTCACACAATGATCAATGTCATCATACTTGAAAATACCAGCCCTATGGCTACGATTAAGCGCTAAGCTTTGTGTTTGAATTGGGTACAGATCGCGGGGGGGGGGGGGGAGTTTCATGAAGCTGTTCACACATGTAGTTCTAAATTTAAGAATCACTTTTTGAACGACTGGTGACCCTTTCTTGTGGTAAATGATATTCACAATTAAATGTTCATAGATTATTATTTAGTGTGTAAGAAAGGATCATCAGTCATAACTTACCAACAGCTTTATGAAACACCAACCTGATGAAAATAACAAGAGTACAATTTAATAGAAAAAGGCACTTAATTTAAACATACAACAAAGAAAAAGAAATATAAGGGCTCAGTAAGCAATTATTTACAACTGATTAGTCTCCTGGTTCATGCAAATGAATACATGAAGCTAGAAATTTTGTAGATTATAATCAATTGTAAAACTAAATGACCTATTATGTTAAAGGACCTAAATCTACACCCCAAAAAGGGATAAATTGAATAAGAGTTACATGTACATACATGTACATTAAAAAAAACCCAGATATTTATATTAAACTCAAAGGCAATATGAAAAAAAATGAAATATTGCCATACAACCAGGAAAGGGGTAGCTAAAACAGGAAAATGGCCGTGTCCAAAACAAATGCCCCAAGAGTCAGTAAAACAAAATTCTGTTTAACTTGCTGTACACCAGGCCTGTGTACACGCACTCACTCAGGGAAATAAAATAAAAGGCCCATATACATATTGAATCAAGTCATTACAAACTGTCCGGAAAAAAAATATATTTAGGCTTTCTTACCTATTTAAAGATAAATATAGAAGATTCACTTAATCGCAAATTTAGTAAGAACAAACAAATGTTGTGGGTAAAAAGCAAGCTTGGGAATGGGCTCCATGTACATGTAATTGTGAATAGGACGGTCTACAGAATTTACAAACCATTTGTGAAAATGGCTTAACGACATGCAATTACATGTACGAGGAAAACTTACATGATGGGAAAAGTATTACTTTGCTCGAAGAAAAAAAATATGCATAGCAACAGAAATTTAACTGAAAGAATCAAGTGTCCCCTCTCCTTACATCTCTATGAGTGTCTAAATTGTTTTCAAAGAATCAACTCATTTACAAACTAAAATAATTAACAAAAAAAATAAATGGAACAAATATATAGCATAATATCACAGAATACATTTAGGAAAATAATAATCAATTTACTTCTTGACCGTCAAGGTGTCATCTGTCCTCCCCCTCTGCCATTCGAGATGTGTAGACTTGCTCCCGATGTGTGTTTGTGAGAACAGGGTCGAGTACACGAGAGAGTTGATCAATGCGTGCCTTGAATCTCATCCTATCCCTTGCACAGGCTTGCCAGTCGTTCTCTGAGGCATGGGTGGGGTTGGTTTCACAGGACGCTGGATCCTTCTCGACAAGGACGATGAAAGACGAGTCGGGGCAGAAGCGAACCTGCGGATATTTTGATTAACGAATCAAGCAGAATAATCAAGGATATTGCAACCCAAGTTGTTGTATGTACTGCGTACATGTAAGATATTACTGAAAAAAATGGTTTGACGGCTTTTAATGACATAACATCACTTAGGCATCAACACACCAATAACATTGCGCAATGGTGAAAAAAGCCAGGTAAAGGTTATTTTTTACATTGTGAGTCATACAATGCATGCGTACTAGTCATCTGATGCAACCATAGACCTTGTTGCATGTAAAGGAAAGTAAATTAATTCTACAAAGATTGTAAATCCTGGCATACATCAAACATGTTCATACACATAAACTAAAATGTACATGGATGAAGCATTCATTGTAAAAGCTCCAGTCACCCCCCCCCCCCAAAAAAAAAAATGTACAAGATTCAGACTGCATGGAATGAAATGATCACATTTGTACGGGATCTATGTACAAACTGACACTGTGTACATTCCCAGAACTCCAGCGTACACGTTATTGTACAATGTCCATGTATCTCATTGTTGTCATTGTTACATGAACTATATATGTAGTACATTCACACTGGTTTGAAATATTTATAGGCCTACATGTAAGAGCCTAGGAGCAATGTGACCCAGTGGATAAGTCTTCTTCTGAATTTGAAACAGAGGGTCGTGGGGTCAAATCCCGGCCATGGCGTAATTTCCTTCAACAAGAAATTTATCCACATTGTGCTGCACTCAACCCAGGTGAGATGAATGGGTACCCAGTAGGATTAATTCCTTGAATGCAGGAGCGCTGACAGGCAGCTCGAGCTAAAGCCGGGGTAATAATAATATGTAATAACAATGTGTCTCTAGATAGATGGCGCTATACATAATGCGGCATGCCTATTATTATTACGTGACTAGGCAATTGGCAATGAGTGTTTCTACAATGTACACAATTTTACAGCATTTATCAAATCAAGAAAGCATTATGAACGATCATTTTTTTATGACAAAATTTTTATTTCCATAAGGAGAAAGGGAAATGTTTTGCCATTTGCCTCAAAACAACAAATTCCTTACTTTCTTTGTATTTTGTAGCATTTTTTTATTGCATTTTTTTTTTGGGGGGAGGGGTATGACTCTGTTAAGGTTAATACCTTTTTGGAAGCCTTGTCTTGTGGAGTCAACTGGTACCTCCGTAGACAGCTGGCACTGGCAACACGCTTCATAGAACCTTCAGCGACTGTGGGTGATCCAAGATCAATATCATCTCTGGCCCCATGGACCCTGATAGTAGCAATGTCAAAGATTTCAATGTCGCTCTCCCTGGAAGGCAATCCCTCACATATCCGAGGTAGTGTCTCTTTTTGTTCTGTTGATGCTAGCAACAAAGTCCTTAGTCCTTCAACAGAGTCTTTTCTCAATGGGGTTGAAGGGCTTGGGGAGGGAACGCTGGAAGACAAATTAGAATCATGGCATTTCCAGGCCTCCATGGGACTGTACGGGTCCCTTGGTCTGTTGAACGAGTCCCAGAGAGGATCATCCTCTAGGGTAGAGGGATCATCAAGAGTGTCCCAGTCATCGTCGTCATCATCGTCATCGGATGAACTTGAGGTTGAACCAAGGATAAAGGCCACTGAAGGGTGATGACCAGAAGCGGAATCTGGCTTCTCTTTGGGTGTCGAGGAGAGGCTGTCTCTCAGTTCCTGGAGCTGAGGATCGGACAGCTTGAATGATCTTGGAAGACTGGTGTCAACATCGTCAACAGGACTATCATCCCCACTATCATAGTCATCATCACTATCCGTCTCTGACCAATTGTCCCCCTCATCTGTTCCAGAGTCTATGTGGCATTCTTGGAAAGACAACTTCGTGCCAGGGTGACCCTCCTGAATACTGTCATTACAGCGCCAGCCACATAGAGGATTGTATGGGTCATCGCTTGCTGTGAAACTCTCCCAAAGATCTGCATTTGCCTCTACTGCACTGTCTGAATCACTTCCTGATTCAGGATCACTGCTGGATGAAAGAGCCATCTCTTTATCTTGAGTGCTGGATTGTACCTTGTAGTCGGCGAGAATAAGTTCGATCGATGAGTGTCGTTCATTAAAATCGCTTTCTTCATTCTTTTTACTGCCATCTTTACGCTCATTTGTAGTTTGACAATTTTCATTTTGAACAGCAACATTTTCCTCATCTGCTTTTACCATGAGACATGAAGTATTAGACTTGCTGAGGTCACTAAAATTTGCAATACGTTCCTCAGCTTGACTAGTCTTTACTAAGTCTTCAGTCCGTTCTGGTGAAATTATTGCACTACTGTCAACTACATGTCCTATGAATTCTTCTGAACCACAGTCAGCAGTTACTAATGTTTCATCACTTTTAACCTCAGATGTGTTGATTTGCACATGTACAACAGTCTTGTCAATACATGATCTGATTTGACTGGAGATTTGGACACACGTTTCAGAGGAAGATGTTACAGAAGAACTGCTATGATCAGCATGCCATCGAGACTGAGACTTGGGTTTTGACTGAGGAAATGTTCTTTGCCGATTTCCATGTCCATTATTCCACTTAGGCTTCTTTGGAGGAGATCGAGCTCTCTGGTTTCTATTCATTGGTCCCTGGTGGGCAAACCCTTGCATCATCTGGGGACCTAGCAACTGTTGCCATGGAAAAGGAGGAGGAGGGGGAGCAAAGTGATGGAATCCCTGATGATAAGGAGGATGACGTTGATTATTCCCACCCATCATTTGATGCCAAGGATTACTGTAGAGGTTCCTTTGATAATTTTGTGTCGATGCCAGAAAAGGGGATTGGTTCATTCCCTGGTAAGGATGGAAGATTGGCGCATGGCCTCTATCCTGCGGAACAAAAGTCCGTCCCCACTGGCCTTGGGCGTTATGACGGGGTGGACCCATCTGGCTACTCTGCTGCGAGTTTGCCATCGGGTTACCCCAATGCGGAGGGTGTTTCGGCATGCTCATGTTGGTTAACTTTTCTGCTACAGAATCTAAAGTGGCAAGATGAGAGTCTGGACTATTTGACAGGGTCCCTTGCGACTGCATCAAGTTTCTGGTCGTCTCCCTCCGAGGAGGATGCCAAGTCTGATTTGACGCTCCTAAGGCTGATTTGACTTTGTCAAGTAGACCAACACCTTGACGAGTACACGTAAACTTATTGTCCTGCGATTGAAATCTGGGCTGGCAGTGATTTGATGCTTGTTGAATTTCAGGGGAAATTGCTCCGTTCAAATCCTCGCAGCTGCTTCCTGAATTCTCTCCAGTGCTATCCAAACGGACGAAAGTTGGCCGATTCTGACCTCTCCAGTTCGGATTCTTCCTTTGATATTTTTGTGC
The DNA here is from genome assembly GCF_018143015.1 of Lytechinus variegatus. Lineage (NCBI taxonomy): Eukaryota > Metazoa > Echinodermata > Echinoidea > Temnopleuroida > Toxopneustidae > Lytechinus > Lytechinus variegatus. Next base: position 37,500,150 of record NC_054748.1, read on the forward strand.
ACAAGGATTCCCTCGTCCACTTCTATAGCTATAATTTTGCTTCTCAGATTTTTGTCTTTGATGTCCATGATGAGACATTCTATAATTACGGACTGCAACGTCTGCCATTTTTACAATTCTCTTATCCTGCTTATAGAAAAATTAAAGAGAATTCTTGTTTGAAACTTCAGAAATTTAGTCTCTGACTTATCAGTGTCTAACTTAGAATTTAGAGTCTAATATCTTTGCTCTATCAAAGATCAATTTGAAGTTGAACTTGATCATTCGCATTTTGAAGATGGGCCGTGTTGGCACCGACATTTTCATTAGGAACAAGAGAATGACCTTGAAATGAAGACATGAAAGCTAAACTATGCCAAGCATGCCATGTAAGCTTCATCTTACTGGAACGACAGATAGGAGGGCTGGCGTCTGAATTCAGAGTTTTTATGTCGTGAGGAAATGTTGGCCTCAGCTTAGGCCTACCTCCATTCATACAGCGCATACAAATCTGTTCACCATTCACTTTGTACACAGTCGACGGCACAGATACACGAAAAATTGGAGAGGTGTCTGCAAGTGCAACATATTGTTCAGGAAAATCAAAGTTGTTGACGATATCAGAGTTATTTTCACAATTCGCGGTTTCGGACAAAACATTTGATAAATCTTCCACATCCATTTCTTATCGTAGAAAACTTAAGAAAATACAACACAAGTGAAGCTTTTGGTGTTCGAATACTACGTGCGGAAATTCATGATTACGAAATTACATTGGCTGTCATGTTAAAGTGTGTTAATGAATGACCGTACCGGCGCGGTAGGCAGGCCGACTCGACTCGACTGTCTCCGAATGATGAATTGCGTCATTATTAGCACATGACGTCATGTTTAAATTTAAATTTCAGACGTTGAAATGTTAATGTATCCATTCAATAAATTATTTTGTGAAAAATAATATCGATTTGTATTTAAAAATACTTCATCAACTAATAGCTAAATATTCTTCTTCAAGAAGCCCAGTTAAAGAGAAATTGTACAGTGTAATTGAGAAAAATATAAAGTGGAGCAAAATGCACAGTTTGCAAAAAGACTAGTTAATTTTCCGGAAACTAACGATTAGTCTCGAACACTTCCGAAACATCTTTCGGGATCGAACGGGCGGGGAAAAATTGGGAAAACCCAAAGAATGCTGAATAACAGTGTGATGTATATTTCATCACATAACACTATTGGAAGCCCTTATATTTCGCAATACGATACTGGTTTAGGATTATGCTAATGGTCTAGGGGAAGTGCCAGGCACTTTTCCTATCCATCCAGAGACTCTGGCTTTTAATTTTCTCATATATTCACCTAATGCTTTATCATTATATATTTATTTGTTTACATTTTTGTTATAGTTTTGCATCATGAATTCATATTTGTGTTGTGTTGGGGGCAAATATCTTGTCTTTTTTTTATAGATTTGAAAGGGCAAAATTCCCCCCAATAATACTTAAAGAAAATTATAGACCTTTAAACCACAAGATAGGCAGATAATAGATGTAAAATAGTATTCGGTTTTATTACAAATCCTGGTAAGATGAGGTAGCATCACATATGTCACACACTCTTTTCATTTCTTGAACATGAATATTTCAAATAATATTCAAACTTTGATGGATATGATTATTAAGAAATTTAAAAAAAGAAAGACTGTGTCTACACCCCTCTGCTGTTCTGCATTTATCACGATAAATTACAGGCCATATATAGTATGAGTTTATATGAGGACCATCAGTATATAAGCCTATATGTAGTGTTAAAATAAGAAAAAAGACATAACCTGCAACCAAAAATATTCCATGGTCAATATACTGAATGCGCAGCACTCCCCCCAAATATTGGGGGGGGGGGTGAGGGGGTTGTCTTCTCTTTAGTATCTTGATCTAACTTCCCTCTATTTCCCCTTTCTTTTATCATTACCCCCCCCCCCCTGTGTCTCTCCCCCTCTCTCTTCCCCTTCTCTCTCTCTTCCCCCTCTCCCCCTCCCCTCTCTTACATCATGAATACAATGCAACAAAAGACTCTAAAATGAGACAATATCATTGTTTTAACGATAAATTGAGATTGTTACATTGACTCAATACATGAATATAAATAATATAATACTGGCAGAAAATAGTAGTCTTTAGAATACATCCCCAAAGGCCAAAACATTGAAAAAGTGAAAAAGAAAAGTTAAATAATTTACATACAATAGAGTAGACTAGACAGGAAAAAGTTACAGACATGACATATATCTCTTTTAAGATCTCTTCTATAGTGACTGTTATTTTCCACTTAAAGATAACTATACCAGTTGTGATAACGATATCAAAATGAGTTCGAAAAGAATCCAATAAAATTACCACCCAAGTGTTTGTATATATAAATAAAAAATATGTGCAAATTGTCTCTGGAAAACAATGTGGAATTGATGAGGAATTAGCAAATAAGCAGAGAATTCCTTAAAAGGTCAGGGGGGGGGGGGGCTCCAAACACTGTCCAATATATGCCTTTTTGTGTTAGTTATCATCGGAATTAGCAGTTTTCAGCTACTATTTCATGATTTCACAAAGATAGGTCCATTTCAATGGTGGTAATTAAACTTGATTTTAAGCGCTTTCTCATGCTGCAATTACTTTCTTTTACCTGTAATAAATAGACTACCTGTGCAAAGGTACACTGATGCCACCTCCAGGAAGAGTGAACTCTATATTACCGTGCAAAGCAAGACTGACCAATTTCATACTCACTTGGCCTACTTCTCCGATAGTCTAATTCCACAGGGAATAAACACACTAGCTCATATTATGAACTCAAGTTTAAATCAAACCCCTGGTTCAAAGTTGTGGTTTAACTATGGAGAGCCAATTGGGGCACAATCCCTAACAGTGCACATCCAATCTTTTAACTCATATGACACCTAAATTGCTCATAATTGTCTGGGAATGATAAAAAGTATTTTAAGAACTTTTCTTCATTATGAAACCAAAATATCAAACATAAGAAATATACAATAGAAACAGAATTTTTGAATATTTGGCTCCTCAAAATTTCAGCACAGAGTTAGATCATTGTCTAAGTTAAACCTGACTTCAGAACACAGGCCATTTGGTTATTTACACTTAATTGGTCTAATACCCACTAAGTCTAATTCTCTTTTAGTATAATGTGCAGATGGTCTAATTTCTGTTTGGTCTATTTATCACCGACTTTGTCCACTTTACGCTTCATTATACGACTGGTTCCAAGCCTAACTTGTTTACTTGACAGCCAATCAAGGCTCGCCATTTAGCGTCCATTGTCTAGTTTCAGTTTTATTACTAGTACATGTATATATTGTTTTGCTCTCACGTTCTAGTCATTCATGCGATTTTACTCCGATGGGTGCATGTCGAAAAGCTTTAGTATAATGTCCATATTTAAGGCTATTTTACGGTTTTCTCATTTTGTCAAATGAAAACTTGTTTCATTAACAGTTCATCTAGCTATACAGACAAACAGGTTTTAGAACAAGTGGATATTGGACAGTTTAACCGGTAATTAGACAAAATGGTGATTCCTAAAAGGCAATTAGACCAAATGCTTAGTAGATGAATGAGTTGTAGATAAATAAGGATTAGACGTTGTGGAATAAGACCACACAGCAGTGTAGACCAGGGCCCCGTCGTACAAAGAGTCACGATTGATCCAATCAATCGTAACTCTATGGAAATCCATCAGTGTCATAATTTTTTCTACAGGAAACTTGCAAGATGTCTTCTTTAAACAAAGGAGAACACACCAAATTGTCCCAAAATCAATGAATTTATGAACATACATTCATATAAGATAGAAAAAAAATCAACAAACAATGTCAAACATGCATTTCATATGTTGACTTTGCTGGCTTTCCATAGTTGCGATTGATCAGATCAATCACAACTCTTTGCAAGATGGGCCCCAGATGGCACTTTTTGGACAAATCAGCAGTTGGAACTTCAAACAAATGAGTGGAACATTTTTCACTTGAATAAGTTTGACTTTGGCAAGGTTTTAGAAATAAGTTTGATAAAACATTTTTTAAAAATATTTCAACCCATCATTATTTTAACATACTTTACAAATTAGTTTGTTATTCATTTTTGATCAGACATGATTTGTACACAAAGACAAATATCAGTTGATCTTTGCACCATTTATCTGTTTCTTTATGATTTTCAATTCATTAAGTTATAAATTTATAATATCAATCAAGAGTAAGTAACACAAACGACCTCTTTAAAATAATTAAATCAATGAACAAGACATATAAAATCAACCAAAATTCCATCATTTCAGAGCAATGCAAGTACTCTTTCCAATCAATTAAAAATATGATGACACAAACAGTACTTTAAATGTTGTTCTTGATTAATATACAAATAACAAGAGTATAATTGCACTTGGAATAGCGTACAATACAAAAATAAAAACAACTGGAGGCAGTGAGGGGGGGGTTGTTGGGGGACAATTTCTCATCACATGATTAAAATAATACCCATTAATGGATATGTTGTCAAGTAGCACTTCATAGAAGTGAGGCCTGAGTTGACATAGGGTTGATTTTCCAAGGTTATGAGAATATAAGTAATTTTTCAAATTTATTTACCAAGTTAGCAATCTAACCAGGACCCGTTGCATAAAAGTTACGATCATTATGGTAACTTTTCCCTGCAATGGTATCTATCATGATTTCCTTGATTTCAATTGGCTGTTGATCAGCGTTACCACTGGATGGCAAAGTTACCATAAATAGTAAATTCATGCAACAGGGCCCAGGGCATCTTTCATTCAGCTGTGTGTATGGCAAACCAAATGTAGTAATAATTATATTTATTAATAACAACAATAAGAAACAGTTCTTGTATGGCGCATAAATGCATATCACATGATGATTATAATACATGTATCTCTATGTGCTTCCAAAGCTTATTGACATAAGCTAGGCTATGATGGGGAAGCCTACCCTGATGTTTCTTTTGTTTCATACAAAAAAAGAAGGGGGAAATTGTGCTGAAAAGCCATCTATTCAAGTAATATTCACTCCATGAACAGCAATTTTCTAACAATATTCCATCATTGTTTGGCCTGTACATTTGCCAACAATCTAAGGCCCAAGAAACACGTGTCGGGTTTGAGGCCGCCTTGGACGCCAGCTTTGGAGGTGCCTTGAAGCCTGTAATTTTGTGGCGATACAAATACGCTAGAAGTAGACTGAAACATTGCTTTGAGATTCTTTATCCACATCTTTTATTCAAGTGACACGAATCAACCGTCTTTTCATGCCAACATTTTCTATATTTGTTCTAGTTCAGTGGTTAAAGGTAAATGCTAGGTTTGGTAACGATATCAAAATGAGTTCGTACAGAATCCAATGAAATGACCACTAAAGTGTCTGTTTGTATAAATAAAACGCATGTGCCAAAGGATTCTGGAAGAAATTGTGTAATTGCTGAGAAATCAGCAAATAAGCACGGGATTCGGGTAGGGCATCGGGCCCGACGCCCTAAGCAATAATTATACATTGTCCCACGTGCGCTTATCTGTGTTGGGGATTTTCGGTGTGAACATTTTTCAGCGTAGATTTCAAGATTTCACAAAGTCCAGTTAATGTAACTGTACCAGATCTAGATCCTCGATGATATACTGGCAATTGAGCCTTGTTTTACAGACTTTCTCATGAAATCAGTGTTAACTGCAACTACTGGAATTTCTCTTTAAGCCGCCAAGGGGGTTAATTGCAGGACTCACATTGCCTTTTAGGTGGACTCAGTCCAGTCCGGTGATCAAAAATAGTGAGTTTATCTGCATATGTCGAGGTGCTTCAGTCCACTTTTGACATATGCCTATCTTGGGCCATACACATTATTTCGAAATATATGACAATTTTCAACTGTTTGGGTATCAAAAGTGCTGTTAAATGTAATATTGACTGAAATGATCTGCCTCATACCTGGCTTTCCATTAATACGCTACATATTTCGCTGGACTACGGTTTAAGTTATATCAGAGTTCAAAATCTGAGATTTCATGATTTCACAAAGATAGGTTTACATTAATGTACCAGGTGTAGATCAATGATAACATTGTGATCTTTAACCTTGATTTCAAGACTTTGTCATGAAATAATCATTTGCTGCAACTACTTTCTTTTAACTTTAACCCTATCTAGGCCGGGGGGGGCCTCGGAGGCCCCCCCCCTCAACAAATCGCGCAATATTTTCGCCGCGCGAAATTTTTTGACCGCGCCACTTGCTGACTTTTTACTTTCAAGTCTTGCGCAACTTTTGAGACCAACTTTGCGTCCTCCGGGTACGTGGTTCCGAAATTACGCAACATTATGTAAGTGCATGTCAGACCGAAAATTGCTCAAAAACGTGATTTTGTGTACAAAGTCAATGCAAATAGTGTTTTCAACCAAAATTCATAAATGTATGATTATTTTTAGTTTTGCTGCTCTAAATGTATTTATTTTATGCTTTTTATGATCACAGAAGAGTCCCCAACAAATTTCATTGAAAAAACAATGAAAAACAAAAGGTCAAAAAACAAAGAAATACATAAGAAATTGCAAAAAAACAATAAAATACATAAGAAAATGATTTGATATCGCAATTTTTTTTCATGTACACTTGCTAAGAACACCACAAAGAGTTTCTATACCAAAAATTAGTACATTTGGAGCTTTATTTAGGGAGTTAGAGGATAAAGTATGATTTCGCATACTAATTACGCATAAATTAGCATAATCACTTAATAGCGACTCCCACGAAAAAAATTACTATACAATCTTGGAGATTATGTCCCAGGCAACCAGCATGCCAATTTTCGGCGTGATCGCGCGGTCGACGGCCGAGATCTTAGGGGGGGGCCTGGGAGGCCCCCCCCCCCGGCCATATGAACTCCCAAAATACCCCGGCCTAGATAGGGTTAATCATAATTTTACAGGAGAGCTTATTTGAGCTCAATCTTTGTCGTATTTGGCAAGGTGAAGGCAGTGAAACCCCCCAGGGCGAGCATGAATGCGATGAGGATCATCGGAACAGCACAGTGAAGGTCGATCAGGATTCCAAACATTAGACTGCCCAAGATGGCCCCAGTCCGGTTGAGGATACCCTGCACCCCTAAAGCTGTACTCCTGTAAAGGCAAAGAGATGAAATTAAAATCAATCTTACATAACATCAATCCAATCATAAGTCTTGTACTTTGTGAATAGACACCTTGTACTCCTGTAAATGCAGATTGATGAAAGTGAGTTTTAATATCAATCTTAGTTCAATCAATGATGAAGTGACTTTGGAAATCAATCTAAGCTAAAATCAATTATAAGTTTAGAAATTAATTCATATTTTGTGAAGACACACTTTGCACTCCTTATGTTGTACTCCTGTAAAGGAAAAAAATCAACCTAGATGCCTTGATCTATTGCAAGCAAATTTCAAGTACTAAAATCAATCATACTTCTTGCTAACAATTGGAACTTTGTAATCAAAACTTGCAATCAACTATTAGTCAACCTAAGTTTTAAAATCAATCATAACACTTGCTATTGGTTTGAACATTGTGACTGATTGATAACCTCTTTCATGCAAGAGAAAATAATTCAAACTGATTTATTCATTGCAAACTTGCAACTGAAAATTTCAAACTATATTGATTTCTTAATTTCTTATCCGATTTTTTTTTCAAGCCTTCATCATTACATTTTTCTTATTTTTCTGCATTAACATTACTAATTCTACTAACCTAACCACAAGGGCAATTCATGAAAGTTGTCAGTACCGACTATATTGACAACTTTGACAATTTCCATGGGGGACCAGTGCTTCTAAGCCAACCAAAACTTGGGTTTTCACAAACATTGTCACAGCTGACGACTGAGTCGGGCCAACTAGTTTCATGAAATCCCCCCCCCCCCCCCGGTTAAATTTCCCTTTAAATCTTTGATCGATGAATTAACTTTTGGGGAATAATAATGACAATTGTTTCCGTGTTATTTTCTTTGAATCAAGATTTCCATTTCGAACTAAACATTAATACTTATGATTATTATATAGATGTTGTCCAAGAACTTTTGCCACTGTTTGGCTTCTCTAACATGAAGTTAGGGGAGATAACTAAGTATTACGATTGTTGAATTTAATTGTACGAATGTGCAAAATTACAACATCAGCGTGCAAAGGGTAAATGACTTCCTTACCTGTAAACAGTAGGGTACAGTTCTACGCTAAGCACGCTGAGACTGTTCCATGATATAACAGAGATGGCGCCAAATATAATAGACATGGCAAGGACCTGCCCCCTCGTCTCTAGGAACCATATGAAGAATACACAGAGACCGGAAACCAAGAGACTGGATGCTGCAGCAAAAAAAAAAATCATTAAACTTAGGCAGTCAGATTATGTTTGGTGGGTATGTACTACGATGATGACCTCATCTTTTTTGTATACATATATATTTTAAGTGGAAGACTTTTGCAATACATGTACAAGATTATGGTTTATATTTGCTCAATTATGTGTTTTTATGAATTTTTATATTGTGATTTTTAGTTGGAAATAAATGAATTGAACTTGAACTTTTTAAACTCATGTTCTCCTTCAAAGCACACCATTTTGCTCTTCTTGAGCACAATAAGAAAAGAACCTGATTCTTCTCTTTTCATCACGTTATGGTCACTTTGATTTGTTCCAAAGACCATACTCAGAATCATTTTTTATGCAGGAATGTGATATAGTTTTATATGGTCACAAGAGTAAGGGGCTTAGCAGAAATAACAAAATTCCAATTAGGGTTGTCCTTCACATTGGTCATAATCTACTGATGAAGATTCCAGTTTGAAGTGCACATAGTTACTGATCTTATTTCTGTAACATTCTTAAACTTTCTTTTCCCTTTTCTAATTTCTTTCAAATCTTCTCCAATCTATTTCTCTTATTTTTAACTTTACACACTTATATTTCATTAGTTATATTGAATCCCCCTTTAAGCGAGAGAAGATTCTATGTCATGAGCTGGGTCGTGAAATCAAAACCTCGCTATTATACTTACTTAGAAGGAACTTCCTTCCAAGCCGATCCATGAGAAAGATGGATACCAGATTCCCAGGAAGGTTGGAGAGTGCTGTATAGAAACCATCTTTGTAGATGTTATCTTCTGCATTTATAGAGGGCGCTGTGACTAATTTCTTAAGATCACTGCATGCTGAGCCACCCATCTCTACTCTCTTGAATAACTCTGGGAACCACATCCATAGACCATAATACCTGAAGAGAAAAATATACGTGTATATAGACTATTTGAATTTTTATTTTTTTCAGATATTGTAAGACAGATCATCTCACAATAACTCTTTAAGGACTGGGAGGCATTGATGGCCCCCCCCCTCCATGCTTTGCACGATATTTCCGAAACGAAAAAGGATAACGTAGCAAAATTTGAATTTTTGAAGTCTCGCGCAACTTTTGAGACCAAATTTGTGACATACAGGTATAGCATCGCGACACCACGTGACTTTTTACGAGACAATGTCATGCCGAAAATGGCTCATTTTTATTTACTTTGTGTACAAAGTCTATGGGAGATGAAATTCATAAAAGAGTGATTTTTCATTCTAATTGGTCTGCTTAATTTTCTGACAATGTGAATAAAAAAGTATGTATTAATTTGAGGTCCATGTTAACTGAAAGAATACTAATATAACAATTTTGGATGATTGCCAGCCTCATTTTGGAGTAAAGGCAAAATAAGATTCAAACCGTAGCCATTTGTACGATTGCTATGACATCATTACGACTAGATGTTAAATTCACTTTTATTCTAATAAGGATTATAGCATAGACTCAGATCTGAAAAAAGGTATTCTTAAATTGATTTAGAACATTACACAGTATGATATTCCATGTTTCAATATTAGCATCAAATTCTAGGACGTTTTAATACAATATCAGGTAGAAGACCAATCGTAAAGTGAGTAGAGGCCTTTACGCTAATTAATGCACATTTACGCTTCCACTTTTAAGATTTGTCTTATCTGTGCAGGTAAAACAAAAATCCAATGATTACCATACAATAACAGGAGCTATGTCATATGACATAAATGTAAACTGATATTAATTCTTCTCATTCATCTAGTACATGTAGCGTTCAATATGATAGACTTGTTTAGTTTTAAGTCTTCATATATCATGAGTTTGTCTGTGAAACCTGCACAACTTTAAAAATATATATATATTTGGTTTAATACTTTTATTACAAATCTTATTAGACAACCTTGCAACGAAAAATGTTGCTGGGGCAGAAGACATGTTCTTTGTTGCCTTATATGTCATGTGGAGTGCTGTGGCCCAGTGGATCAGTCTTCTGACTTTGAAACAGAGGGTCATGGGTTCAAATCCCACCCATAGCATAATTTCCTTCAGCAAGAAATTTATGCACTGTACTGCACTCAACCCAGGTGAGGTAAATGGGTACCCAGAAGGAAGAAATTCCTTGAATGCTTTAAGTGCCTAGGCAGCCCAGCTAAAGCCGGTGTAATAATAATAATAATAGCTTAGCCCGCTGGGAGAACAGTTTTCAGAACTGAAGTTGCTTTCCTGGGTAAATATACCTATATTATTATTACTGTTGACTTTGTACACAAAATACAGATATGCTTTGATGCACCAGGGGGACATTTCATGAAACAAATAATCTTTGTTTTTACCACATTAGCAATAAGCTACTGAAATCCTTACATCTGACTGGCTCAGAGCAAACTTGACTGTGAAAATCACTATTTATTTTATGAAAAGATCCCCATATCTGAATAAGGCTTTACTGGGCCCCATCTTACAAAGAGTTATGATTGATCAAATCAAATTAACTATGGAAATCCATCAGTGTCATAATTATTTTTACTAGAAATTTGCACAATGTCCTTGGTAAGCAAAGAGAAACACAGTGAAATGTCAAGAAAACGATGAATGGATGAATATATATCATAGAAAATGTTTTGAACATGCTTTTTAAATGATGACCTTGCTGGCCGGCCATAGTTGTGACTGATTTAATCAATCGCAACTCTTTGTAAGACGAGGGACTGATCATCCTTACCCAAAAGAGAGACTAAATATAATGACGAGCATAGAGATGAGAGTTCTTGCCAGTGGACCCTGGAACAGATCACAGGTAGCTCGGAAGAGGGATGACGTCTGATCGCAATAGCCCCCTCGCTTGACATCATTCCTCAACATCTGTTTCTCTTCCTTGCTTGATGCTATTAAATAACGAATCTGAAAATATAACAGATGAAGACATGATAAATTCTTTAGACTAGTCTTTTTATTCATATTCCTTCAATCAAATTTCATTCAGATCACATTACCTCCAGTATGCAAACATAAACCAAGTTTGAGATCAATTGATAATTTATACTTTTATGCAGTCATTGCAAGAACAAGATATTTCAATGTATAAAATGACATCAATGACCTCTGTGACTTTTGACCTTTGACATCAAGACTCCCAAGATCGACTCAATTCATCATCACTCATCAATCACGAATACTGTCCACTCTTCAATGGAAAATGATCATTTTCACAACTACCATATACGTACATGAGCAAAGTTTGAAGTTGAAATCTCTAAAAAAATCTTTAGTTTGTGACCTATGACATCATGATCCCAAATTATCACTCTTATATCCATACTTGGACTGAGTTTGAAGTTGATCAATCAAACGACTGTAGATGGTGCGAGAATGACAACAGGACATGGTGACGTCTCAAAAACACAATGCCACTGGCAACCACATATCGTGGGCAAATATATCCACTACGGTGTAGTGATTTGATGTAGAAGTAGGCATAAACCAGGGCTCGACACTAGCGGCGGTCCGACGGTCCCAGACCGGTAAAAATCGCTGTTGGGCCAGTAGATTTTCAGAAATTGGAAGATTTACTGGTCCGACATGACCAGTAAAAAATATCATTGTCGGGCCAGTAATTTTTCCAAAAATAGCAAGATTTAAGGGTCCGACATGACCAGTAATAAAAACCATTGTTGGGCCAATAACTTTTCCAGAAATGGTCAAATTCACAGCAAACCATTTTCCCCCCGTTAAATTCTGCAATTCACACACAGAATACACACAGAATGAATCGCACATGTTACTAGAGTACTATACAGCATGCATACAGTGTACATGTAGTCAGCCACACAATCCACATGGTGAATTCTCCACTGGCCGCACGAACGAAGCCTGGCTAAACTCTGGCAGAAATCTCTCACAGAACTGTCAAAATTCACGGTTCATACTCATGAAAGGCTCTTATAATGTCCATATTTCCTAAAAATTGGAGTAACTCTGTCATCTGTAAGCAGTAAAAGGGTAAATTTTCACTTCTGTTTGGTTCAAACAGATCGGGTCTCGGGTGGTATCGTCTGAATACATATTAGCCCCACATATGCATTTATGTGTGTGTTGATACACTTGGTTTCTGACTTTCTTTCGTAGCTATTTTAATTGAGCCAAAAAAGAAACATAAATTATTTATGATAATAGTTTTAGCTTTCTTCCTCTGTTTTCTTCCTGTTTTCTTTCCTTCTTTCTTTTCAATCTTTCTTTTAATTTTTTTTCTCTATTTCTTTCCTTCCTTCCTTCTTTCCTTCCTTCTTTCCTTCCTTCCTTCTTTCCTTCCTTCTTTCCTTCCTTCTTTCCTTCCTTCTTTCCTTCCTTCTTTCCTTCTTTCCTTCCTTCTTTCCTTCCTTCTTTCCTTCCTTCTTTCCTTCCTTCCTTCTTTCCTTCCTTCTTTCCTTCTTTCCTTCCTTCTTTCCTTCCTTCTTTCCTTCCTTCTTTCCTTCCTTCTTTCCTTCCTTCTTTCCTTCCTTCTTTCCTTCCTTCTTTCCTTCCTTCCTTCTTTCCTTCCTTCTTTCCTTCCTTCCTTCTTTCCTTCCTTCCTTCTTTCCTTCCTTCCTTCTTTCCTTCCTTCCTTCCTTCCTCCTTTCCTCCCTTCTTTCCTTCCTTCTTTCCTTCCTTCTTTCCTTCCTTCCATCCTTTCTTTCTTACTTTCCTTCCTTCTTTCCTTACTTCTTTCCTTCCTTCCTTCTTTCCTTCCATCCTTTCTTTCTTTCTGACTTTCCTTCCTTCCTTCTTTCTTTCTTTCTTACTCTCTTCGTTTCTGTCTTGCTTTCTTTTTGTCCTTCATTCCTTCGTTTTACGGGGAGGGGGGTCACGAAAGGCTAGAAAAATAAACTTGTCACGAAAGGCTAGAAAAATAAACTTGCGCCTTTTTTTTAAATGTTTTCTTTACTTTTTGGGACCAGTAGATTTTAGGTTCGGACCAGTAAAAATTTGAAAAACTGGGTATCTACTGGTCCGACATGAATAGGTTGGACCAGTAGAAAAAATGGGTTAGTGTGGAGCCCTGCATAAACACCATTTGATAATTCATAAATAAATGTCTGATAAGTTATCTATGCTTCAACTAACTCTACATTATCAAGAAACTTATTACCATCATACTGGTGCCACCGTCAATATTATACTTACTGGATAACTATCTGCATTTGATACTCCTTTGTTCTGCATATACATATCTTTTATAACATTCAAAGCTTTCGATTCTTCTCCTCTCTGTAATGCAAAAAAATATAAATATATACATCATTGAATTTCATTATCAAACCGTTTACTATTTTGGGCTCCACCAGAGACTGCACAGGGGTGTAGGAGTGATATCAAGTGTTCACTTTTCTTATTCAATATATCCACAAAACATTTCATTTATTCTTTCCATCTTTCTAACTATCTTTCATATTTTGCAACTGTGTATTTCTAAAAACTCAGTAAATATGGATACATGTACTTCCAATGAATTACAAAGAAATTATTGTCTATTACAAAGAGAATCCATGAACTGCCATATCATTTTATTCTTTTTTAATAACTGTCTTTGTTAATAAAGTCCCCACTTGCTAAATTGATGGGATATTTATATATAATTTGTTTTTTTTTCATTATTGTTAAAACAAAGATAACTACAATAGTTATGCAATTACTAAGAATTCTCTATTATTACCATTATCAACATACATGTACAAGGTAATTTTTTAAAAGAACACAATTATAAACATTCCATGAACGTATGAAGGAAAAGAAATCTCTACCTCCAGCAAATATTTAGGACTTTCAGGCATGAGCAAGAAAGCTAGGACCGATGATGCAGCTGGGATGCAACAAAGGGCCACAAAGACTCTCCAGCTCTCCAGGCTGGCCAGCAGGGGATCCCTGGGTATGACAGCCCAAGCGAGGGCAGCAGTCACGATGTTACCAGCCATCCAGAACGTAGCGAGGCAACTGACCATGGCTCCGCGGTGGCGTGACGGCTGGAACTCACTGAAGTAACAGAATATGACTGGAATGGAGCCACCAACACTGCATAGAAAGATTTTTTTTTTTAAATCAGAGTCAATATGAAAAAGACCACGATGTTCACTCCTCATTCAAACAGCACAGTACTCAATTCTGGGCCCCGTCTTACAAAGAGTTACGATTGATCCGATCAATCTCAAGTACTGTATATGGAAATCCATTAATATCATAATTCTTTCTTTTGGATATTTGCTCAATGTCCTTTGAAAACAAAGAGAAGCATACTGAATTGTCCAGAAAACAGTGAATGTATGAATATACGTAATTTCTAACAAATATTTTGAACAACATGTACTTTAAATGTTGACATTGCTGGCTTTCCATAGTTGCGACTGGTCAGATCAATCTCAATTCTTTGTAAGACCGGCCCCAGATCGCAATAAAACCGTACAAAGTAAAAGTGAAATTGATGATGTTAATCTTTCCAAGGAGTCTCCTTATCTTGGGTTTACCATCAAAACCACTGTTATTGTCATTATCATCATTATTTATATCCTTATCATTATCAATGCCGTCATCAATAATCAACATCTCCGTTATCACTAGAGATAGTGATTTTCCGTTTAAAAAAATGATCTTTTCCGTTTCTGAAAATCTGTAATTCCATTTCAAATTGAACTACATATTGAAATTATGTTTTGTCACTGAATATGTACACAGTAAAACCCTGAATTCCGTTTGCCAAGGTAAATTCCATGAAATTTTACATGAAAAGTATAAAAACAAAACGGAATTTCCGTTTTATTTACCGGTAAACTGAAAATCACACTCCCTACATCACCAATATTATGTCAGCCACATTTGTCACCTTGTCATTAGAGTCCCAATCAAAATTGTACAATTAATACTAAAATACTGACAATAATAAAAGCAATAAAAATAATAATTACAAAAAAAACTGTGTTAAGTGACCACCTCTCCCTTGCTATTGACCACTCACATGATTCCCATAAATGGAGATTACAGTATGTGCCGAAGAATCTGTCTATGGAAGTCACTGATCTATTTCTTTATCAAGTATTATTTTACTGATTATTATTCTATACTGTTTTTCTTTAATATGTCAATCCATTAATTTGTTTATAATTACAATAATAGGCAATTATATCGCCATCTATCTAGAAATAATCTATTCCGAGGTGCAATGTTTATTATTATTATTACCCCTGCTTTAGCTCGAGCTGCTTTGCAGCGCTCAGTGCATTCAAGGAATTAATCCTGCTGGGTACCCATTCACCTCAACTGGGTTGAGTGCAGCACAATGTGGATAAATTTCTTGCTGAAGGAAATTACACCATGGCTGGGATTCGAACCCACGACCCTCTATGGGTCAGAAGACTAATCCATTGGGCCACAACGCTCCATATGATATCACTTTATAGTACACATGAATGGAAATAAATATAGAATTGAATTGAATACTTTAGTTGTCATAGATGTAAGTGACCTTGAGAAATTCTTTTACAGGAAGGAACCCATTTACAAAGGTTATATACTGTATTGGCCCAAATTCACAAGGTGGTTTTGAAAACCCATTATTGAGTCCATGGTTTATGCAGATTTCCTGAAGAAATTATGCTTAATTACGCATATTGGGCGCGTGTATAAAAATATGTCCTATGCTGATGCGCGCTTTTGTCACAGTGTGCCAAATTGACGCCTGTTACCATGGTTAGAAACGCTATTTTATTCATGAGTCCACTGTTTGAAGAGTGGACTCATTAATACAAAACAGTGGACTCATAAATAAAATAGTGCATCTAACCACTGCAACAGGCGTCAATTTGTGCACTGTGACAAGAGTGCGCATCAGCATTGGACATTCTTTATACATGCGCCCGATACGCGCTAAATTAAGCGTAATTTATACAGGAAATCTGCATAAACCAAGGACTCAACCGTGGGTTTTGAAAACCACCTTTGTGAATTCGGGCCTTTGTGTTTCACTTGGGTGGTCACTATAGACGGGTTTCAAGATAATAATGATGATAAAACTTACCCAACTCCATTGAGGAATCGCATGGTGAGAAATAGCCAGAAGTTGTGTGATATACTTGACAAGAGCCCAAAGGTTGCATTACAAGCCAGGGAATAGATGAGTATCTGACGCCTCCCCTGGATATCAGCTAATGATCCCCAGAAATATCCTCCAACAAGCATACCTGACACGAAAAAGAGGAGATAAATGCCGCTTTTATCCTTCCTTTTAATAATAATATTCCACTTTTATATAATGCTTAATGCATGTGACATCATAATCTCATAGTGCCTTTCCTCAGAGGATATAGAAATAAGTGCAAAATGGAGTCGTCAGAGATGCGCCAGCTACAGTTCACCAATTCATAAAAGTCAATGGCTTCAGCCTCTACAGATGGCGTTGCAATGACATCACTGCAAAAGGTTCATACAGGATGGCACGGCATCTTGCCCATACATTTAAACAATGAAGGCACTATCTCCACTCCCTGGGGAGCATTCCCAGTTCCCAAGACTAAGTTTTCAAATTCAATTAAACAAGCAGACTACATATACTTTTCTCATTCTCTTCAGGCTTACAATGCCTATTCCGATGGTTGCAATCAAGAGAACATTTCTTCCCCCTATAATTTTATATCCTTTTTTTTTGGAAGATCCATCTAAGGGGTTTTGTCAATTGATGAAATAACTTTTGGGTAAATGGGAAATTCTATGTATGTTTCAGAAAATAGTTCTGCAGATCTATGGTTGCTAAAAAACACTTACATGTAAATGTGAAAAAACAGATTTTGCTCAATTATACAATTGGAAAAGCATAAAATATTTCACTGATATGACGTGATAAAAATTAGGTCACAACAAACTCAGAATGGTTTGGACCTCTACTTTCTACTGAACTCACCAATGAAGATGATGGATGTTAGAAGTCCTTTCTGGGGGCTACTGATCTCCATGTCCCTTGAGGCATTTGGGAGAAGATAGGAGACGCTGAGGATCTCAACAGCATCGCTCATGTTTGCCCAACCACAAACCAGAAGCAAGATGATGTGGAACCTCCCGAAACCTGAGGAGAAAAGAGAAAGTTTCAATGGTATAAAAAATATTTGCAAACTATATAAAACCATGGACCTACTATGATAAAACTAACGAAAGAAGAATATCGATGATGGTGAAGACAATAACGATGATGATGTTAATGCTGAGAGAGGGGGTGGGGGAAACTCGCATATAATGGCAGTATGGGTTTGAGTGGCCCTTAAGACCCCTTTATCAAATCTTGCCAGCATTTCCAAAGCATATGACTTTCACATTTTTTCAATGATCAACCAGTTCTCCCCCATTCCTAAGGTAAGCAGTTAAAATCATTTGTTTGATGATGGGGATAAATGATGCTGGTGGTTAGGGACGATGAGGAGAAAGAGGAGGAAATTTTCAACACGAATCACTTTCAATTTTCCTATGCAAGTAGCTGTATCACAACTTCACAAACAAATGCTACAGAGCACCTGCGCATTTAGACCAAAAGCTTCGGTCTCTGTTTTGTTGGTTGTTCAGCTGAACTCCGTTGGCTTCACTCACCAAATACAGAGACCGAAGTTCTAGTGCGATCTGTACAGGGGACTCAATGGCCATATGTTTATGTACTTAAGATCGGATAAAACGGGGAAGTGAATTTGCGCGACAGCCGAGGTAAGTCACTGTTTTTGTTCCTTTTAACTTCATTTTTCTCCATTTTGGGGCAATTAATGCCAAGAGAAAATTAATTTGCATTTTGGTCGCGTTAATTTTCAAAATTTTTATTCATTAAAGACAAAAATTGAAGAGCCCCGACGGGGGGATTTTGCATTGCAAGTCCCCTAATGGTGGCTGCACGATAGCGAGCCGTCTGTGTACGAGGAGAAATAAAAAAAAATGTTTAAAAAATCCTCGAAACAGACGGCTGCCAGCTGTCTACTGCGCATTGTACTTCTTTATAGTTGGGTCATTCCATGGGGTTGGAGCAAATTTTATGACCAGAACTCCAAAAGCTTGTATCATGTAAAGAAGGCAAATGTTATGCATAAAAACTTAAGCCCACTTGAACTGACCACCTCTGTGAAATGAAAAAGCTGTCACCATCTTTACGTGGACATCATGCAATTTTGTTGCCCCAACCCTAAGGAATGAACCAGTTGAGAAAATGCATAAAAGTGCCCATTGTGACTAAAGTTTTAAATATATCTTGGGTAAAAGTGATTTATCTTACCTGCTGCTTCTATTGCACTGCTAAAGTTCCCTCTGTTTGGATTTCCTGGACGAATATAAACCAAGAAAAGAAACTGAACTAAAAATGACTCATAAACCATTTTACAATCAACCTCCAACCAGCTGGGTCTGGTATATATATATATATATCATTTCACTAAATCAAATCAAATGAAGATTTGTTAAGACTTTATACAAATAATTTATGAATTTATAAAAAAATCAATAATTGAAATATTTTTAAAATATAGTACTTGTTTAAACAGAAAATAACACATTGCAAAGGAACAAATCAGAGAATTAAAACATATCTCCATCTTTGCCTAAAAATTAATCTCTTTTCCTGTATATGATCCTTTCAGATGAATTCCCTACTCTTTTTCTTCCTCCTCCACTTTCTCTTTTCCCTCTTCATCACCCTTTTTACCTTTCTCATTCTCCTCCCTCTACTTAATTTTCGCTTCGTCTCAGAGATGCCAAGTTCAAAAAAAAGTTATGCGTGAGATTTTCATGACTCGGCGTCTCTCTGTGCGCGTGCGGCCAGTACTTACACTTATATGTTTCGAAAAGGCGCGCGAGTGAGATATGGGCTTCATCATGATATTGATCCATACTACAAAACCATACGATGCACGCACACGATTCATCGTATCACGTATCTAGCTGTGCGCTCACTGCACTCTCGATTTGTCTCACGTGCAGGGGTAGACGTGACGGCGTGCGAAAGCGCTCGGCCAGTGCGTATAATCTAGCAAATAATGCTACTTCTCTTTTTTTTCTGTCGGGTCCCGATGCGTGAGAAAAATGGGTGCCATGCGTGAGACGGACCCTGGATGCTTGAGCTCTGCCTTCTTTCATCCCCCCTTTCTCTTTATTCCTTTTCATCTCCCTCCTTCTCCTCCCCTTTCCACCTATTTTTCCACAAGTACTTCTTTTGCACATTAAGTTCCCACCCCACTGTACAGTCCAATCATTTTTTTATCATTTCCTATGACTTCCTTCATTACATACCATTCTCTTTGATCTGCACGGTTGCTAGATCCTTGTCTTCCTTCAGTCTTGTGTAGTTAACATGTTGATGATTGGCAGAAGGCATTGCATCTCACGAGGGCCTGCAAACATTCAAAAGAGAGTACTTATGAAAATACAAAAATGTTAAATTTGTACTAGTTTGAGGAACATCCCGTATTTTATAGGGACAGGGAAACCCTTTTTTAGGTTGTTCCTAAAATGGAAGACTAAGACCTAGGAGGAGAAACAGAACAGAAAGTTTTTTTAAAAATCAAATAAAAGGTATAAAGTCCTCATTCCTCAAAAAAGGTTGAGGGCCTATTTCAAAATTTAACTTGTTAATGTTAACTTTAACATTGTTTAAAAAATAACAACACAACAGACGAGACACTAGACCAAAAGCTTCGGTCTCTGTTATGTTGGTTGTTCAGCTGAACTCCGTTGGCTTCATTCACCAAATACAGAGACCGTAGTTCTAGCGCGATCTGTACGGGGGACTCAATGGCCATATGTTTATGTACTTAAGATCGGATAAAACGGGGAAGTGAATTTGCGTGACAGCCGAGGTAAGTCACTGTTTTTGTTCCTTTTAACTGGATTGTTTTCAGTTTTCTGGCAATTAATGTCAAGAGGAATATTAATTTGCATTTTGTTCGCGTTAACTTTCAAAATTTTTATTCATTAAAGACAAAAATTGAAGGGCCCAGACGGGGGGATTTGCATTGCAAGTCCCCTAATGGTGGCTGCACGATAGCGAGCCGTCTGTGTACGAGGAGAAATAAAAAAAAAGTTTAAAAAATCCTCGAAACAGACGGCTGCCAGCTGTCTAGGTATTCTAAACCTTTTTTAGGTTGTTCCTAAAATGGAAGACTAAGAAGTATGAGGAGAAAAAAGAAAGAAGTTAAAAAAAAAAATAAAAGGTAAAAAGTCCTCATTCCTCAAATTCAAAAAGTTGAGCCTGTGAGTGTTGTTAATCACGTTAGAAAAAAAATAACAGACGAAGTCTAGTCACGAGAAAGACAATGTCTGAGACATGACAGAATGCCAGACGGAACTGAGTCTGAGAGAGCTAGTGTCTGTGCACATGCATGTGAGAGTAACCAATATCTCATTTCATTTACACTATCTGGACAAAATTTCTTTTTCTGTTATTGTTTTTTTTTTCTTATTCATTATTGCTTAAACAAGGCCATCTGTCTGTGCCGTCTGATTTTACTCACGTCAACGTCACGGCAAGGCTGAGCAACAGCAACGGAGCTCGGCTCGGGTCGGTACGCACACGGCCCGGCGGTGAAGAGGGAGCGTCTGGCGTGAAGAGACGAAGATCGCGGATTCAGCAGAAACCAACAAAGAAAATTAAGCTATGGCCACATCAATCTGGTAATCCAACATTAACGAAAAAAGTACTTGAACTTCTGTCTCACAGCTGTCCAATAAGACCTAATTTGTTTGAAAACACAAAAAGTACCGTGTTCTAGTCTTGTAGAGTTAGGTTCTTCATCAATCACGCAAGAGTCTCCTCGGATCTTCGCGATGATGCTATTTCGACGTATCATATCAAAGGGGACGGGACAACTCGGACCACGGGACATCTCGGACCGCGGGCCGAGTTGTCCCACCCAGTACGAGATTTTTTTTCCACAAGTTTGCGTCTATTTTTCCGTAATTTCGAAATTTCTTGTAAAGATTTTCTAGAGATATGGTCTGATGGTAATGTTCTTCACTTTCTATTACTTTTTTTTCGCTGAAATAAAAAAAAAGTGTAATTTTAGGCGTTTTTCGACAGCTCGCGATTCCCATAGGCGCGCGTGTATTAACTGTGTCGGTGCTCGGCTCGGCCCCGCTCAATAACTGACTTGATTTTGTGATCATTTCTCCTCAAAGTACCACTTTTATCGCAAAAGATGGACTTTGTTGTATTCCATTACCTCCATTTTCTCATCACAAGGATAAAATTTTGTGTATTTGCACGATTTTGTTCAAGTTTTTCACCTTTTTCTCTCTGGTCGCAAGAAGCGAACAACCGATGAACGGTCCGCTGCTCTTCATCGTAATTCTCCGTAGCTCGGCCGCCTAAACTGGCGGGGTGGGATTTAGCCTGAATCCACAATGGAAGTGGGCGTGCAGTCAAAGAGCTGAGCTTGACTGAGTGAGAGAGAGTGAACTAGAGTTTGAAGCTTGGCAGTGTCGTATAGGCTCTGCCTTTTTTTTGTAAATATATATTTTTCAATTTTTTCTACATTGATTTTCCCTGGTTTCGAGCTCTAAGATTGTAATGATATAATTATGCTTCAATTTCTTTGACTGAGTGTGACTGTGGTGTGGATGTTTGAGTTGCTCAAAAATAAGTTACGTGGGTGGGGGCTCGGGGCGATTTCACTCTTGCCCCCGAAATGCGAAAAAAATATATTCGAGGTGAAGCTGTGTGGACATGCCGGGCTGAGGATAGCCATCAATAATTTTTTTTCTTTTTTGGAGAGGGGGGGCTTAATTTTTCACTTTAAATTGATCATTTTAGGCCTTTTTTTTCCATTTTATTTTTAATATTGAATTTCCGTGGTGTAGAGTTGAGTTTTAAGTTGCAATAATCAATATGCTTTAATTTCTTTGACTTTGAATGTGACTGTGGTGTGGATGTTTGAGTCGAACAAAAAATACCTTTACGTGGGTGGGGGCTCGGGGCGATTTCACTCCTGCCCCCTAAATGCGAAAAATATTCGGGATGTAGCTGTGTGGGCATGCCGGGCTGAGGGTAGCCCTCAATGAAAAAATGTTTTTTTTTGGGGGGGGCTTAATTTTTCACTTTAAATTTATTATTTTTAGGCCTATTTTTTGTACATTCTATTTTTCATATTGAGTTTCCCTGGTGTAGAGAGTTGAGTTTTAAGTTGCAATAATTAATATGCTTCAGTTTCTTTGATTTTGTGTGTGACTGTGGTGTGGATGTTTGAGCCGAACAACCTTTTTTTAAATGTTTGTCAAATTTTGCAGCCTGTGGTCCCCTCTACCTTTGCGGACAGTTTTGCGCCCAAGGGGATGATGATAGGGACGAGGATGATGGGGAGGGATGGGGATAAGGTGAATAGCGGGCAGAGATAGATTTAAGAAGAAAAATCCGTCCCACGAATGCCGCCATGTAGATTCCGTCCCACATAACCCAAAAATATGGCTTGATTTTTGTTCAAAATCATGTGATGAAAAATCATATTAGGCCCTACAAGTATTTTGGTTACATTGAAAGAAAATAGGGGTAATCCTTTTTTCCAATTATAAATAAATTAAATTCTTCATTCAATAAAAATGACGAATTTATGATTTTAAATTTAATTTCTTTTACATAGCATGTGGTTTTTCTTTTTGATTAAATTCATTTTATTGCTTTATTTTTCATCACTGTGCATGTCATGATTTTTGTCTCACCTGGATGTCAGAGTGAGACTAAGTAGGCGCCGCTTTTCCGACGGCAGCATCAACATCAAATCTTCATGCATAACTATTATATCACTGAACATCCTGCAGCGAGTTCCAGGTCACATTATCAAGGTCAAGGGTCATGTAAGGTCAATGAACTTTGGCCACATTGGGGGTATTTGTTGAATTACCATCATATCTCTTTAAGTGTATTGGTATATTTCATAAGACATGGAAATAAGAGTAACCCAGTATCACTGAACATCTTGTGCGAGTTATAGTAGTTTTCAAAGTCAGCACTACTGCTATATTGAATCACGTGATGCAGGTGAGACCGCCAGAGGCATTCCACTTGTTTTATTGTAGAGACTATACTCTTTCTCGAGAAAAAGAAATAATAAATAAATCATTTAAAGGGATGCTCCGGGATGAAAATATTTATATATGAATAATGTAGACATAGCAACATTCACATATCAAAGTGCTTATTTCATTAAAATCTGATAACAAATAGCGGGGTTATTGAATTCAACTTTAAAAAAATTAATCTAATTTCACATAATAAAATACAAAGAACAAGTGAGGATATGACATCATGTATGAGGTTGCTGATTAAATATCCATGAAGAAACGCCAGACCTGTTTCACCAGAAAATACAAATCATTCTTTAAAATGCAGCGATAATATTGTTTTTCCTTATCCGATTTTGATCAAATTTTTATTGTTTCTTTGCTCAAATCATATCATTATCAGCCTCGGGTTCCCCATTGTCACTTATATATAGCTCATTAATCTTGCCACAATTTGGTCCAGTTGTTCAAATTATCTAGTAAATACAATATATTTTATTAATTGCAGAAGCTTGTCTTAAGAGTCATTGAGAAGGTGATCATACCTGCAACTTGCATGATTAATGTAAATATATACCAAAAGTCAACAATTTTCTAACTGGTACACCTTAAATGATTTCATCCATACATGATACAAGGAACTAGAAATTGTAGATTGGAAAACAACACTAGGGCAACTTAGTGTTAGATACAAAGTTCACTTTCTAGAATGGGTGAAACAAAAACAACATCACTCCAAAGGAACTGCAAAAATTATTTGATAAAAAATTCAAACCCTCTTCATAGTTGCTATTTGCAATATTGTATTGACGACTCTTCTCCTGTTTTTAAAACCCAGACAAGAATGACTTGTTGTTACCCCCCCCCCTCCTTGTACCTGTCATTTCTTTGTATTTTCCCTCTTTTTCTTTGTTTTTTTTCTATTGATCGATGTTTCATTGTTGAGTATTGTCTTTTTTTATTCCAGTAATAGAATATAAATTTAATTGAAATGAGAGTGATGAACATAATGAGAAAGGGAGACAATGATAAGATAAGAATGGAGATAAAATATGATTTGAAAATATTACAATTTACAGAATATAACATTATTTTCTATTTATTCAAAGTTCATAATTCATTTTTTATTCAGGTTTGCATTTTAAATTCAAACAAGTTAATTAGGTGATGCATTTTGGAACAATACTAAATTAAATACATTTTACTTGAATAAACAATAATTGGTAAAAATGCAAAACATAAAACTTATTTAATTTGGTATTCTTTCCTCCTGTAAAAATTAAAACTAAATAATATGGACATAAGTTCTAGTGGCGAATCGAGGGAGGGGGTACATTCGCCCCCCTTAAAAAGTACTGAAAAGGCAACTTACAACATTTTTTTCTTTTTTTTTGCTTGTCAAATTTTTCCTGAGAAAAAATTACTGTGATTTGGCAGTAAAGACCTTTTGTCAAAAATTCCTAGACAAAATGCCCCCCGGCCCTGTAGGGAAATTTTGGATCCGGCCCTGATTATATTTCAAATGGGTATCCCTGAGTGGCCTAAAACTTGATTAAAAAATATTCTAAGCTGTAGGGCAAGGCTTCAGTCTCCAAGCTCACGACTGTACAAGTATGTCCACTTCCATTGGCAATTGTGGCTGAATTCCATCCCGGCAGCCTGACATCCACCCTTGAGACCAAGAAATGAAATTAAAGAAAGTAAATCAGTTTTATTTTAAATCCTGTAAAAAATACAAATAATTAATTTAATTAAAAATCAAGCCCCCAAATAAAACACTTTTTTTAATTGATGGCTACCCTCAGCCTGACATGCCCACACAGATACACTTAGATCATTTTCATATTTCGGAGGCAGAGTGAAATCGCCCTGAGCCACCACCCTAGCTCATAAAAGTATTTTGTTCGACTCAAAACATCCACACCACGGTCACACTCAAAGTCAAAGAAATTGAAGCATATTAATTATTGCAACTTAAAACTCAACTCTCTACACCAGGGAAACTCAATATGAAAAATAGAATGTACAAAAAATAGGCCTAAAAATAATAAATTTAAAGTGAAAAATTAAGCCCCCCCCCCAAAAAAAAAATTTATTGAGGGCTAGCCTCAGCCCGGCATGCCCACACAGCTACACCCCGAATATATTTTTTTCGCATTTCGGGGGCAAGAGTGAAATCGCCCCGAGCCCCCACCCACGTAAAAATATTTTTGAGCAACTCAAACATCCACACCATAGTCACACTCAGTCAAAGAAATTGAAGCATAATTATATCATTACAATCTTAGAGCTCGAAACCAGGGAAAATCAATATAGAAAAAATTGAAAAATATATATTTACAAAAAAAAGGCAGAGCCTATACGACACTGCCAAGCTTCAAACTCTAGTTCACTCTCACTCAGTCAAGCTCAGCTCTTTGCTGTGCACGCCCACTTCCATTGTGGATTCGGTCTGAATCCCACCCCGCCAGTTTAGGCGGCCGAGCTACGGAGAATTACGATGAAGAGCAGCGGACCGTTCATCGGTTGTTCGCTTCTTGCGACCAGAGAGAAAAAGGTGAAAAACTTGATCAAAATCGTGCAAATACACCAAATTTTATCCTTGTGATGAGAAAATGGAGGTAATGGAATACAACAAAGTCCATCTTCTGCGATAAAAGTGGTACTTTGAGGAGAAATGATCACAAAATCAAGTCAGTTATTGAGCGGGGCCGAGCCGAGCACCGACACAGTTAATACACGCGCGCCTATGGGAATCGCGAGCTGTCGAAAAACGCCTAAAATTACACTTTTTTTTTATTTCAGCGAAAAAAAAGTAATAGAAAGTGAAGAACATTACCATCAGACCATATCTCTAGAAAATCTTTACAAGAAATTTCGAAATTACGGAAAAATAGACGCAAATTTGTGAGAAAAAAATCTCGTACTGGGTGGGACAACTCGGCCCGCGGTCCGAGATGTCCCGTGGTCCGAGTTGTCCCTGATTCATATCAAAGTAACCCGAACCCGGAAGTGCACACGTGTACGTAAATCTGCCCCCCCCCTACCCCGTAGGGGGTGCGAGGAAGGGATATAGGATCGCGGAGTTTGGAAATAGACCTATAAATTATTGGGCCTCGGGGGAGCATGTGAAACAAATATTCAAAGATTTTCACCGACATTAATGAGCTACTGTCCTCATTGCATCTGTCTGACTCAGAAAAAAAGGTCAATGAAACTGACAAAAAGATCATGATGAAAATTGAAACTTAATTGCAGCTATACTAAAAAAAATTGATAACTCAGTATATTAAATATTCGGGATTTATTCAATTATTTGTGTTATTATTATTGCTAATCACGCTATACTGTCCCATACGGTCATGCAGACAGGCCGGAAGATTTAATAGCATCAAAGCCAAATGTTGAAAGCTATAATGATTAGAGTTAACCCATATGGCTCCAAAAAGAGTTTGCATCCAAATCCGATATGGGCCATATCACATGGCACACCGATATAGGGCCCGGCCCCATATCTGCATGGGCGCCGCATTCCATCAATATTGATCCGATTAAAATATATGGAAAGTGAATGAAAACAAGGGAATTCCGGGTCATTGAAAAAAAATAGGGATATACCAGATATTTTCAGCGCTTAATTTGCATTCGCATAAATTATTGTTACAATTTCAATACCCATCCCGTTAAAGATGACACCCCCCCCCCCAAAAAAAAAGGCCAGTTTTTAAATCGCCAAGAATTTAAGTTCACTTTTTAATCATTTCTTTTACACAAAAAACTCTATAATATAAAATGCTACAGTTGGTAAACTGTTCAGTTTTTTAAAGACGGAATGTCTGCTCGCGATTCGCGCACGCATCGATTTTTGTTTTTAATAAGATCTATTACGGTTACAAAAAGTGCTATATGAATGCCGGAATAAAAAAAAATCTGCTCGAGCTTTGATCGCACTAGCCTCTTGTCGAGGCCATGTCTGCTGCTTCCCGAGCGAAGCGAGGGATATCATTATAGCGAAGCACAGCGCCGCGAGACTTGCGCCGTTGGTGAGATTTTATTAAAATGACAATACTTGCAGGGACCACGTACCTGGATAAAATAATATTATTACTATCTAATTGTAATTTTTTGCACGGGCAGCCCCCTTAAACAAGACCGAGACGTGAGCTGATATTTCTTTTAGACGTTAATCTTATAGACGGGACATTCTAATCACTTTGGGAAATTACGAAGAGCATGAGTATTTAACCCGGGTATTTAAATAGATATAACTTATGCGAGCACGAAGCGCGAGTTAAAAAATTTTTGATATTAACATGGAAACACGACAGTTTAAGTATCATTTTCTTAAGAACAAAGTATATACGAACGCAAAGCACGAGCTGATATTGCTAAGAGTTAAACTTTAAAATACTTGTTATAATCATAAAACATGTATATATAGCGAGCTTGAATCTCGAGCTGATTATTTTGTATAGATTAAGTCCTAAAAAGTAAATTATATATGCTTTTTGTTATAACAAAAATGATAGGTATCTTGCTGAAATGATGAGAGCGCGCAAAGGGCGATATGATCGGCCTATATATATCTGAAACACGTTTTTTAAATTACAGAACAATTAGCTGTGCATATATATATATATATAAAAAACGAGTACCAGCGCAAAGCGAGAGATGAAATTTCTCATATAATGACCTGAGGTACCTTTTAAATGCCAAGTCCACCCAAGATTTTTTTAATCGATATAGAGAAAAATCAAACAAAAACATATAACGCTGCAAATTTCATAGAACTCGGATGTAAAATGAGAAAGTTATGACATTTTTAAGTTTCGTTTTTTTTTCACAAAATAGTTCAATGCACAACTCAGCGATATGCAAATGAGAAAGTCGATGATGTCCATTATCACTCACTATTTCTATTGTTTTTTATTGTTTGAATATTACAATATTTCAATTTTTATAGATTTGATAATAGGGTCCAACTTGATTGAACCATATAGAATTAAAACACTGCTAATTGCACATGAGAATAAGGAACAACTTTACCATAAACTGTTAGAATAATGGTAATTTCACATGTTCAGTGAGAAATAAAACTTTGTTTCACTTCAGTGACTATGTTGACAAGGAGGAGAAAATTAGAATAATTCATATTTCATATAATAAAATACAAAAGAAATAGTTAGTGGGTGATGTCATCAGTTTGCTAATTTGCATACCGACCATGATGTGCAAGTAACTATTTTCCGAAACTTAAAAATATCATAACTTTCTTATTTTACATCCGATTTTGATGAAATTTTCAGTGTTTTGCTTGTTGGATTTTTTCTTTTTTTTTCAAATCAACTTTTGGTTGGGGGTGGGTGGACTTGTCCTTTAAGCACTAAATATGTGGGATATTCTCAGCAGTGTTTAATAGGAAGGCTAGCGTATCTGACTAAGCAATTAATTAATCCGAAATAATTATGCGCTGTGAATAAGTGATATACAATTTGAAAAGGGGACACTTAAAATTAAAGACAATTGCTATTTTTCAGGAAGAGAATATATTCAATTCAATTCAATTCAATTCAGCATTTATTTCCAATTCATTAAAAATACAAGGCATGATCATGTACAAACAAAGAGACAATAAAAATAAAAATATATCATTGAAACATGAATAAATACAGACGAAAGTGATAATCGAAGTACTATTGCCAAATCATTGAAACAGTATAAAAATAAGAAAGATAAATGAATGGAAACAGGAGTGTACTAAAAAAGCCAGGAGAAGGCTTGTTAAAACGCACACACCCAAAATAAATAAATTCTTAAAATAATTGTAATATATGGATGCGGCAAGTAGCAATAGAGTAAAAACAAATAAAACAAAAACAGAAACATAGAAAAAAAAAACATCAACAAGACATAATACAAAACTTATGGAAATTATTATTATTATAGAATGTATATCTTTTTATCTTCTTTAATTTCCCTTTTCACCTCATTATTTTTATTTCCTCCTTTCTTTCTTTCTTTCTTTCTTGTTCCTTATCTCTATCTTTATTTCTTTCTCCAGTTCTCTCTATTCAGGGGGATGTGACCCACCGCCCCACCCCCGCTTAATATTCCGCCACCTATATGAACGGGAGTATATGCAACAAAAAAAGAGAAAGACGTCCTTTGGAAGAGGAGCTCAGAAGTAGTTATGACATAAAAAAAGTGATATGCATATTATATGCAGCTAACTCTCAAGTGTGCATGCAGGGGCGTAACAGGGGTCGTTGGTCGTGGGGGGGGGGCAAGAGCAAAACATTTCCTGGCCATATCATGGTATAATAATGTAAGGACAATTATAATGAGGAAAAAATCTTGAGGGAGCCAGATTTGGCGTATCGGGCAGAAGTTTATTTTGAAATATAAAAAAAAAGTTACGGAGCGAGCAAAAATTTTGACATATTTATTGCAAAAATCAAATTTTGTGATATTATATAGATTTTGAAATGATTTCCAGAAAATGAAATCAGATTTTAACTTTCTCTCTCAGCTCTTTTTTTTTTTTTGGGGGGGGGGTCTGCACGCCACTGTGAACAGAATTTTTCATTGTTTTCCATACATTTCATAGTGCGTTTCCTCCTATATATTTTCTTTTATTTCCCATTGGGTGTTGTCTGTTAATTGAACCATGTCCATGCATGGTTGAACCCAAGACCTTATACGCCTGTGACTGACGTAAAGCTGAATGAAGGAAGGGTCCATACGGGGGGGGGGGGCGTTCGAGCCCTTTGAAGGGTATAGATGAAAAGCCCTATACCGTATGGGGTCTTGGGCAGAGCCCTCGCGGTTGCTTTGGAGATTTAGCCAATTAGTCAATTTTGCCAGCGTAAAACTTTACCTATGGGTAGGGAGAAATAACGTAAAACAATTAAGAGGATACTTCAAGCCTTATACTAGTATTGGCTATAAGGACTTATTTCTGTTCTGATTGCGACCGCGTTATTGCATAAAATTTAGCAAGCTAATACAGTCCATCTTTCTCCCCGCTCTTTATTCGGCAGCCCGGTCGTGTTAAGTTTAATTAAGTGAAGTTCTTTTTTTTCTTGTCCCTTCTTCGTTTTCAAATGTAGCATGTGGCTCATTCCATTCTATACCTCCATTTCCCGATTTTGTTTGTCATTTTGTCATCTTTTAATTTCCCTTTTTTACTGATCATGCTAATGGCATTGCGCAATGATTTATATGTTCTTTTCTCGTTCCTAATTTCCTGCTTTCCTTGCGTTTTCGATTTTTTCCTTTCCCTTTCCCTCTCCTTTCACTTGCCTCACCCATTTCCTTTTTTTAAATTTCTCCCTCCCTTTTCTCCTTTTCCCACCGTCCCCCTCCCGGAAATCCGCCTGGGGCAGCTTGCCCCCGCCTCTGATTACCCCACTCTGATCCCCCCAAAAGGTTTCACATCCAATTTTACCTTTTTTTCTGTATACCCCCTCTGCAGCCGCGGCGTAACAGGGGTCGGAGGCCATGGGGGGGGGGGGCAAGAGCCCAAAATTTCCCGGTCATAATCATGGTATGATACAGGCATAAAGGTGTAATGAGGCGACGATTTTGAGAAGGCCAGATATGCGTATCAAGCATAATTTATCTTTTAAAAGAACGTTGCAAGCGAGAAAATTAAGCGATCGAGCAAAAATTTTGACATTTTTAATTAAAAAATCAAATTTTGTGATAGATTATTTTTTTTGACAAGATATCCAGAGAATAATATATTTCACTCTTTTCTCTTTCCATTCCCTTTTTTGTGGTCTGTATGCCACTGTGAACATGATTCTTTGCGGCCGCCCCCAGTAACGTGAAGAGTAAAAAACGTGAAGAGTAAAAAGGCGCAGTATGGCGCATGTGCTAAAAAGCTGCATGATATAGGCTAAGTCCCGAGCGAGCGAGAATAAAAATCACATTTTCATGAGAATTTAACTTTGAGATTTTTTTGACATTATATTCTGTAAATAAAATGATATCCTACACTTTTCCTTTGCTTTTCTTTCCTCCTTTTTTTCTTGGTTTAACTTTTGGGGACCTGCATGGCCCAACCCTACCATATACGACAGTGCTATGCGGTTGGGGTCCGCCTGGATCCCCCGGAATTTCGTAATATCAAATCCAGTAAACCTTGCAGATTGCCGCTGTTTTAATCAAATTGCTGGTATATACAGAAAATAGCTTTTATACAAAATTTTTATTCAACCCAGTTGAACCAAATATTTTGAGAGGGCAAAACATAGCACTGATGTGAAGTCCGTCGCCGAGTCACCAGCCGCATCATCATGCTCTGTATCTTTATATGGACAATTCTACATTTATTTTTACAAAAAAATCAACTTTTCTTATTTTTCAAGAAAAATAAAGTTCTTTTGGATTATTGTATCACTATGGCTCTTGGTCATCTTTCAGGACTGAGCACTCTGACAGTCCTGTTCCTCTAATGAGGAAAGGGTGTAAATGCCCTATGTCCTTGAAATACGGTAAATAGGGGTAAATTTGCGAAATTGGGAAAGTGTTCCTTACAATCTTATAATTAGGGGTGTTTCAAGGTACCGCAATTTTGTCCTTGTTTTGCGTGAAAAATTTCACAAAATGTCCTTGAAATTGACTGCAATAGGGGGTCACTTGTATTTGTGGTAACGGTCGACGTGTCCTCCTCTGCGGCTGAGTGACCCCACTGCGTGGGGTCTGGGCAAAGCCCACTGATCTCTCCCCTAGGGGGGAGAGATCAGTGGCAAAGCCCCGGTAGCTTATACTTGCATAAAATTTAGCAAGCTTAATTATAGCACAATGTTGTATGCAGTTCATCTTTCTTTTCGGCTCTTTATTTTCAATCCTCGGCAGCCTAGTCCGGCGTGTTCGATTAAATGGGTTTTCTTTCTTGCCCCTTTTCTTTGTTTTCCAATTTAGCTTTGACTAACCTTCATTTCCCGCTACCACTTTGATATCTTTATCCCATCATGATATTGCATTAGGCCTATTTCGGAATGATTTGTTCTTTTCAAATGTCTTTCGTTCCTTAATTTTCCCGCTTTCCTTCCTTTTCTATTAAAAATATTTCACCTTCTTCATTTTCTTTTCACTTTCCTTTTCCCTTTCCCTTTTATTCTCCCTTTTCTTTAATTTTTCCCCGTTTTTTTTGTTTTGTTTTTTGTTTTTTGTTTTTACACTTTTCCGGTGAAATCCGCCAGGGGGGGGGGGGGGAAGCTTGCCCCCCCCTCTGTTACGCCATTGCCCCTCTGCCCCACGGGTACCGTACGGTACGTAAATCTTCATAAACAAATCTGTGTTTTATCGATCGCGATCGATCAAGCGTACAAAACGGAGGTGAGATCCTACGACGTAGTCGAAGACGAAAAGTGAGTGTACATATGTAGTTACTTTTAATTTTGCATGAATTGTGAAAGAGGTGACCATCTTAGTCTTAGTGTGTAAATCTTATGATTTGGAGATGTAAATAACGTTTTATTCGACTTTACTTTGCATTTGGCGAGGAGCTCGAGATTGAGTCTTGACTTGACTCTGAGAATGAGAAACACCTGTCTGTGCATCGCTGAGCCTTGGGATCCGGGGAAGCGTCTATTGATGCTCTGCTCGCGCTAGGGCCAGGGAGCTGGGCGAGTGATTTTGTAACTGCGCTGAGTCTGACATTGACAAGTTACAATACATGTAAAAGTTGAATTTAGTGGTAACTGGACATTTGTATTTGAAGAGGGCGGTGATTTTTACAGGCACAGTCTGGCTACATCTGATCTACATTCATTGATTGATTGGTAATGCCAATTCATTGGCATTACATAACCAATAAAAGTTAAAACTGTAAAATGAATGTAGGCCTAGCCTAGTAGGATATGTTTACAATTAGATGTAGGTCCACACTCAATTATTCTATAATAATAAAGTTAGATTTAATTATATGTCGAAGTCTAGAACCTACATAACATGTATCTACCTAAGCCTAGCATTTTTTTATTATTTGAGGTACATCAATTTAGAGAAACTTGATCAGCATATTATTGATTTACTGTTGTTTATTCTAAATCATTAGGCCTACTGTTGTTTATTCTAAATCATTAAAACAAGACAAAATCTATCATTTAGTAAATGATAGATTTTGTCTTTTTTTAAATGGGGTTTTGCCAAACAATGAAGAAGGGGAAAGCATGAGTAGGAGAAAGAGAAGGGG
The DNA here is from genome assembly GCF_018143015.1 of Lytechinus variegatus. NCBI lineage: Eukaryota > Metazoa > Echinodermata > Echinoidea > Temnopleuroida > Toxopneustidae > Lytechinus > Lytechinus variegatus. The sequence continues at coordinate 37,533,791 of NC_054748.1, forward strand.
AGGAGGAGGAGGGGGGGGGGGGGGGGGGGAAGAGGAGGAGGAGGAGGAGGAGGAGGAGGGGGAGAAGAAACTTCATTATTTTTGTTATTACATTATTGTTTCAGGTGTTATAATGTATTTGTCTATTATGTTGATGATGAAAATGATTCCCATTTATTGCCATTGGTGTTTTTAATTTTTTCTGAACAGTTTTGTTTGTTAAGCTATCTGTTCACTCATCACTGAGATCAATCATGAGTTTCCAGGAGGAATGGGAGAGGAAGAAAGAGGAAAGACAACGGAAGCGTACTGAGATGGATGGAGGACTTTCAAAGTAAGCGGAGATCTTAACAATCTCATTAAATGGCAATTTAATTGTTTGATTTTTAAAATCCATTGAGCCTTACTATTTGCAGAAATAACGTAAACAATCAAGTCCTAGTCTACAGTAAGAAAATTGTGTTCAATCGGTTTATATCAAAATTAGGAGGATAAAAAGGAGGATTGGCAAGACGCTTTTTTATACATGTACAACCCCAGGGGGCAGAGGGGGTGGGGTGGGGCTTTGTTGAATTTCATACAGCAGCTTTTGGATTGTTTCCCCAACTTTCACAAGATTTGTTGCAATACTCATGCTATAATGGTATAAAGGTCAGATTAGAATTTTGATGAGAATATTTAATTGTCTGAGCAGTGAGTAGGCCTACTACTTTTTCATTTTTTTTAATTCTGACAAAATGTTCCTAATTTTATTATTTTTCTCATTTTTAATTTAATTGTAATATGGACGTAATGTATGCCTATTGTTTGAATTAATGCCCCCATTGGATAAGAAGGCGATATACATACATGTAGTAAGTACTTTGCTCATAGAGATGTAGTAACATATGCCCTTTTTACACAGGATTTTCTTAACCCCGGACTATCGCTAACCCCGTACTATCCTTAACCCCGTACTATTTTTTTTCCTTTTCACACATGCCAAATTGTTATTGCTAACCCCGGATAAGGAATGCTTGCTTTTTACACACGAAACTCGCTAACCCCGGACTAGTGGTTTTTGTCGATCATTCGTAGTACAAGTGCTTCACTCGCAATTTCCTTAACCCCGTACTATTTAAGCTTAACCCACTTTCGTTTTACACATGCGATCTTAACCCCGTACTATTGCTCTTAGCACCGCAATTGGTGGGATAACCCTGCTTTTTTGCAGGGCCAAATAATCCCGTACTATAGGTGGGGTTAGCCCACTTTGCAAAAACGCTGTGTAAAACGAAAGTGGGCTAAGCTTAACCCCGTACTATAGGTGGGGCTAAATTGCCATTTAGCCCCACCAATAGTACGGGGTTAAGGAAATTTTAGCCTCTCTAAAAAGGGTAATAGCTACTCTCCTCAACCCCCAACCCCTATCTTTCAGTCAAAATTAAAAATTAACAAAAACAATTATATGAAGTATGGGAGCAAATTTTACTGTCAAAATAAGTATGAAAATATAAATACTTCAAAATGATTCACACTCCCTATCTACATGTATATCTTCATCTGAATTCAAGGATCTTCTGATATCTCTTTTGGGAGAAACACATGCTCTCCTTCAGAAATGTGGTTACAGTATTGTGTGCATGCTCATGAAAAGGTTTCAGGGCTAAAAAAATTGCATGACAAAGTCCTGTGTTATTTAAAAAATGTTGATATCCCTTCATATACTGTACGGTGTATGAATTCTTGTCCGGACTGTTTAATTCTCATTCTTTGATTTTGATAATGTATTTTTTGTAGATTTTTTAAAAGTTCAGGGGCCCGTTGCAGAAAGAGTCGCAATCAAACGCAACTCTAAAAATCATGCGCAACTTGATTTTCAACCAATATAAAAGCGCGCATTTGGGACTTGCGATTGATTTTTTGACTTGCGTTTAAACGCAACTCTTTCTGCAACGGACCCCAGTTCCAACTACATGTACATGTACATGTAATCCCCTGCACGATATTGCTTGTTTACAATGTGGCCCTGTTTGTACACTCTCCTATGCTTTTTAATGTCACCATGCAAGCTGTATTGGAATGGGGAAGGAATGTGTTTGCTTAGAAGCAAATCACTCCAGTGTAATTGTGAGTTTGTTTACAGATGGGTTTATTGTCACAATAAGCAAAGGTGTGTAAATGGGAGATTTTTATGGAATGGAATGAATAAAAAGGTGATTTTAAAAGCTTGTGTCCTTGTTTAACTCATAGGCCCATATTCTACAAGTCTGGTTTAACTTTAATGGATAACATACAGTCAAACCTGTGTTAGTGGCCACCTGTCTACAGTGGTCACCTGCCTATAGTGACCACTAAAACCGCTTCCCATGGAGGCAGATTGTGTGTATAAGAACCTGTTTATAGCAGCCACCTGTCTATAAAGGCCACATTTTGTGTTTCCCTTGGGTGGTCACTATAGACAGGTTTCACTGTATTTGGTCTAAAATTCTGTGCTGAAAATATGGAAAGCCAGAAATGTCAAAATTTTGTTTACGTTTTTTTTTTATAATACATGTAACTGCTCTTTCCTGATTCTTTTAAGTTAAAGATAACTCCCAGGCAGTTACGGATGATTTGAGTGTCAAATGAGCTTTGACTGAACTTAGACCACACTTAAGATTAAACCTGACTTTGGAGACAGAGTACAGACCATAGAGTTATGCACATGTGCAGTGTCTTTATTGAAGATGCAGTTTCTCAATATACTACATGTATTGTTCAATCATGCATGAAATCTGAACAAGAAGAGGACAATTTTCTATAAATGTTGATACAATTTATTTCCAAACTCCAATGTTCATGTACATGTGTGGTACCCATCCTGAATTAAAAAGAGCAAATCGTGATTACAAGGGGGGGGGGGCAGTCAAATATATTGCTGTACGTGCATGCGTGACCAACAAGAATTTTCCAAACACCCCCAAAACAAGTTTTTCTCTGTGAGCAAAATAACCCCCGAAACAAGTTTTTGGGGGCTTTATTTTCATATTTTGGCCCCTAAACAAGATGTTGCCAAAATATGACCTGGGGGGGAAGCAAAAAAAAAAAAATACCCTAAACACGTTTGGCTAGTCTAAATAAAAAGCTTTGGGGGAAAAAAACATACCCAAATACGTTTCACCCGCGATTGTTCTTTGACCACTCTTTCAAAACCACCCTTTTTCTTGAAAATCAGAGTTTTTTTATACCCTTTAACGGGTCCATGCGCGACCGCATCCAAAACAAAAACACCCCTTTAAACACGTTTTTTTTAGTCATGCCTGTTTACAGTGCAATATATTTGACTGGTACATGTACATGTGCATACTATAGAAATGTGACTGTCATGAAACAATAAAATCGATGCAATTTCCTTGATGATGCTTTTTTTGTTCTTTTATTGAACTATTTTTTTACTTTTTTTGCAAAATAAAAAAAAAGAATATGTATCTGAAATTTGATTTTTTTTTCAAGCTGTGGCTTCTTGCAGGCCTTTAAATACAGTACAAGTACATGAGTATCATATGCACCTCCAAATAATACCTAGAACTTCAATTTTTGCATTGTACTTTATGATCTGTAAATCCCTATGTTATGATTACTAAATCATGATAATGTCATTCTAAATTGTAATTGATGGAAATGAACTAAAGATTCATTTGAATTTGGAGCTGAACACAGAGGCTAAAGCCTGCGTCCAGAAGCATCCATAAGTTTCCATAAGTAGTAACATGTAATTCTTAGAAACTATAAATCCCTCTATGTACACATATGTCCATGTAATTATTCGTTTTAATAGAAATGTTGAAAATCAAGACATTTCTCCTCTTTTTATTTTTGTCAGTGGCTCAGTTTCCCCACCAACCAAGACTTCTCATGTGATAGTCCCAAGTGTTCAGCTGGTATGTAAAAAATATTTTGAAATCTTTTAATCCCTTGCTCTTTACCCACTTTCTTCATTTTCATTTTCCTTGGGCCAATTGCAAAAAGGGATGTGCACAGTCAAGCTCAACTCTAAAATGATACTCGTTCTTACAAAGAGTTACGATGGATCTGACCAACCTCAACTATTTGCAGTGTCCAAGTTGTAAACAGAGAAGCACACTGAACTTTCAAGAAAACAATGACTGTGTGAATATTCATCAGATATGCAAAATATTTTGAACAAACATAGATTTTAGATGTTAAGGCGGGATCCTGGGCCCCCTCTTACAAAGAGTTACGATTGATCCGATCAATTGCAACTATGGACGGCCAGCAATGTCAACATCAATTACATGTATGTATGTTTGTTCAAAATATTTCCTAGCTATTATGTATGTTCATGCATTCATTGTTTCCTTGAAAATTTACTGCGCTTTTCGTTGCCTTCAATTTCAAAGGACATTGTGCCGCTTTTTCCTAGAAAAAATTCTGACACTGATTTCTATAGAGTTACGATTGGTCAAATCAATCGTAACTCTTTGTAAGACGGAGCCCTGATCTTCAAAAGTGTGCATTCTGGACTTGCGCTTGATTTTATTGAGTTGTGGACAACTCTTTCTGCAACAGTCTCCAGATTTTTTTTCTTAACTCCTTTAAACTCTCCTACTCTGACAGGACTATATATATGTACATGTAATACCCCTTTCATAAACCCAATTATGCGGCTAATAGCAGCATAATTTGGTCGTAAAATTGGAGGAGGACCAGAGTTATCCGCATTATTTTGATGCTGCTATTATCCGCATAATAGCAGCATCGGGACAAGATTTTGAGTTTATGAACGCATTTCCAAATAACGCGGATAATTGCCATGGTGCGGTCACAAGGTCACGCAAGGTCACCCTTTTCAAACACAACCGCAATCGGAGGGGGCGTGTCCAGTTGTCAGGACGATTATCCGCCTTTTTCAGGACGGGCGCTCGTAAAAATAATGCGGCTTATTTTCGGAGTTTGTGAACGCAATTTTTGTTGAATTATCCACATTACTCTTAGGCGGCTAATTGGAGGATGGGTTTATGAAAAGGGTATAATACTATATAGAGAACTTTGATACAAAGTGTGGTGATTGATTTTGCAATTGATTTTCATGACTGATTGTACATACATGTACAGATAGTGGTCAATGCATTAATTAAAAAAAACTGGTAAGATCATTGCTATTGAATCTTTGTTTCTCGACCCAGTGCTCATTTTTCCTTTCTTCCTACATGTACATGTATTTTGCTTTTAATCTGTCTCCTCCACGGATCCCATATCCTCTCTGTTTCTCCTTTTTGTTTCTTCTGTGAAAAGTCCTCCCTCCCAATTCTTTTTCTGTCACTTCCAATTTATTGTCTACATATATCATTCATTTCCTCCTTCTTTTTTCTCTCCTCTTCTTCTTTTCCTTCCTCCTCTTACTCTTTATCTCCTTTTTTCTTCTTCTACTTCTTCTTCTTTTTCTTCTTCTTCTTCTTCTGCCTCTTCTTCTTATTCTTCTTCCTCTTCTTCTACTTCTTTGTTTTCTTCTGCTTCTTTTCTCGCCTTCTTCATCTTCTTCTTCCTCCTCTTTTTTCTTTATCTTCTTTTTTTCTTCTTTTTTTTTCTTCTTCTTCTACTTCTTCTTTTCCTTCCTCCTCTTACTCTTTCTTTATCTCCTTTCTTTTCTTCTTCTACTTTTTCTTCTTCTTCTTCTGCCTCTTCTTCTTATTCTTCTTCCTCTTCTTCTTCTACTTCTTCGTTTTCTTCTGCTTCTTCTTTTCTCGCCTTCTTCTTCATCTTCTTCTTCCTCCTCTTTTTTTCTTTATCTTCATTTTTTCTTCTTTTTTTTCTTCTACTTCTTCTTCTCCATCTTCTTCTTTGTCTTCTTCTTTGTCTTCTTCTTTTTCTTCTTTACTTCTACTTTTTCTTCTTCTCCCTCCTCTTTTTTTATTATTCTTCTTTTTCTTCTTATTCTCTGTTGTCTTCTTTTACATCATATTCATCTCCTCTTTCTTCTTCTCCTTGCTCCCTGTTTCCTCTCCATCTCCTTCTTTTCCTTCAAATTCTTCTTTTTCTTCTTTTCTTCCTCTTCTCCATCCTTTTCTCTTTCTCTTGTTCTCTCACCTTCTATCATTCCATTACGAAGCATCTAATGTAGCATCAAGACTAGTGCCTCTGTTTTTTTCCCATGGAGAATTGTTTCTGATTCTGGTATGCTTGAAATGTTAACCTTCCTATTATAAACCATACAGATTCAATTATTTCCATTGGGGTATGTTTCACAGTAGGTCAGAATTAAGGTCAGTCTCCAAGCCAGACAGATTTGACTTTCAGTTTGACACTTTTAAGCTAACCCTTTTGATTGTTTTTTTTTTTTTGCGGGGGGAGCACTCAACTGTATTGCTCAAACACACACACCCACACATACCCACACTTTAAATGTTATATAGTATGGGGATTTTCTTTTGGTTTAAAGGTGATATCTGCATGGTACATGTATGCTCAGGGTGTAAAAACAAAACAAAAAAGACGAGGAGAAACAGGTCTTTTCAAAGACATTTTATAAAAAAAGGGGGCATGTTTGATGAGTGTCACACTATTTGCTCCTGCGACATGCCTCAGAGGGCATAGGATTAAATTTACGGTAGGATTGTAATAGAGTTTTTGGTTCAGAATAACGTAAAGATAAAAATTAGGGCATATTTAGTATTGGAGGCTAGGTTTAATGATTGGCTGAATATGCAGATTTTCCATCGGAACAATCGTCACTGGAGGAAATGCCATAGAAACCTGTGGTCACACATGCATACAGCACTGTAGTTGAATTTCCCCCTTCCTCCCCCCCTTCTTGGAACCTAAATTATCTTAAAGGTCAAGTCCACCTCAGAAAATGTTGATTTGAATCAATATAGAAAAATCAGACAAGCACAATGCTGAAAATTTCATCATCGGATGTAAAATAAGAAAGTTATGACATTTCAAAGTTTTGCTTATTTTCAACAAAATAGTTACATGAACGAGCCAGTTACATCCAAATGAGAGAGTCGATGATGTCACTCACTCACTATTTCTATTGTTTTTTATTGTCTGAATTATACAATAGTTAAATTTTTACGAATTTGACGATTAGGACCTCCTTGCCTGAAGCACAAAATGTTAAAATAATGGAATTCCATGTGTTCAGGGAGGAATGAAACTTCATTTCACATGACAATGACGAGAAAATGAAAATATTTCATATTTCATATAATAAAATACAAAAGAAATAGTGAGTGAGTGATGTCATCAACTCTCTCATTTGGATGTACAGTCCGACCTCTCTTATCCGGACACGTTGGGACCAGCATCAATCCGGATAAGGGATTTATCCGGATCTGGGAGACCCAATATTAAATACACGCAGCTGCGCTACCGGCTGCCTCCCCAGGCCACCGGCGGTAGCTACACTATAGTGGGTGTGCGGTAAAGACAATTATTCACTGTCTGCATTCACTGCAGAGTCAGTGCAAATTATAGACAGTGTTTTAATGGAAATGAAATCGATCGATGGCCAAAACTCTTGGATAATTTACCTGCTAAAATGACCGAGGTATATCTCGAAAGAAAGAGAATAACTCAATGAAACCAAGTTTTAAAATTAGATCATCGCGGCGGGTATCGCAGCTTCGCAATGTCAGCCATTGTTAAACTGACTGTAGGCTCAAACATGATAGATGGCGCTGTCCGTATTGAGGCCTAAAGTCAGCTAGCAAGACAAGTGTTTTTCCCGCGAAGCAAAAAGAGAAACGTGATGAAATGTTTGCACTCCGCCCTGATTTACTGGAAATTATCATTCCTAAAGTTCTTTTGGTGATTTGGGTGAGATATTTTCATGAAAAATATGTTTGGTGTAGGGTGACTATGTTGGGAAATGTATGTAATCAAAGTGAGTTTATGTATAGGGTTGAGTTTAGATTGAAATCTTACTTCCTCACGTACCGGTACTAGATTAAAAGGAAAAAAAAATCTCGGCAAGTGTGCGTCCGGATAATAGAGAGATCCGGATAAGGGGAGGCCGGATAAGAGAGGTCGGACTGTAACTGTCTCGTTCACATAACTATTTTGTTGAAAATAAGCAAAACTTTAAAATGCCATAACTTTCTTATTTTACATCCGATTTTGAAGTAATTTTCAGTGTTATGCTTGTTGATTTTTTCTCTTTTTATTCAAATCAAGTTTTTGTTGGGGTGGACTTGTCCTTTAACGATGAGAAGGAAAATAATTTTTTAAATTGTCGACATTTCTCTGATTAATAATCTAATGTCTCCATTGGATGATCAAATGAGAGAAAAAAATCTCACTGATTTTTCTGTGAAATGTGATAAATATGTGATTCATATGTGCACTCCTTGTTCAGTATTTTGAAAAAAAAATATACATTTTCATTCTTCTATTGTTTGATTTACTGTACATTGTACGTTTTCTCTCTTGTTGCAGAAACAGACTCCCAAGTCACCCACGTAAGTTTTATCAACTCAATTTTACCAAGAAATTAACTGCACTGTCAATGTACATGTATACAAAACAGTATGTATTTTACATATTTTCATGTAATATTCAAAATTTGGTAGATTTGGTAAATTTTGGTACTCGTTGTATGCAAGAAGGTAGACAATAGTGTAAAAATTTACTTCACAAGTACGCTGTGTGGTCAAAGATTCAGATTTACTTAAAAATTTGTATTGCACCATTTTTTTATTGAAGTGAGAGAGTATATTTACATCATTTATGTGTGTTTCATCTTGTGTGTATTTTGTATTTTACCAGCTTAAAAACTGTATGTTTTTATTGTTGTTTTTAACAGGGCAATGAAGAATAATAATCTTGGAGAGAAACCACTCAATGAAGCTGAAAAGAAGGCAGAGGTACTGTATATAGATTAAGATGAATGACAGAGGTGATTTTAGGAGAAGTAAATATCTGATCAATGAGATTATGGAGGGAGAATAAGACGAAGTAGAACTTTGATATTATTCAGTTCAAGACCTACATGTATTCTTTACAAACTCATATTAAAAATCATTTACAACTGGAATTCATCCTAAAAAACCCAAAGAAATATGTACTGGCTTAATCATCATTTTATTACTTCTCAGTGATATTTGAAAAAAATTGTTTCTTGCATAGGAGTTGCGTCAAAAGAGAGAGCAGGAGCGTATCGAGGCTGAACAGCGAGCGAAGGAAGAAATCATAACTTCTGTCACATTGGACCTAGACAAGAAGGTTTGTATCTTTGAAATCATTCTAATGTAAAATTTTAAGTATGATATTTGAAAACAGCATTTGCAAAGAGTGGCGTAATGGGCCAAAACTTTTTGAGTGGGCTTGATATGGCATATTGCGTAATATTAACAAAATATTGTGAGCAAGAACATTGTTTTATATTTTTATTACAAAAATGCAAGTTTGTGATAGACTTTGACATAAAATTCAGAAAAAAATATATATCACCCTTATCTCTTTTCTTTTTGTTTTTGTTAATGAACTCCGCCCCTCCCCCTCTGTATGCCATTGTAAATTTGTCAGTGAAAATCTCTGGCAAGACACTTCTTGAGACCCTCTATAGGGTAGACCTCGTAAGATTACCAGATAAATGGAGGAAATTCAAGGAAGAGTATTGAAATTAATAAAATTCTGATGTAATGATTGTATTCTCTTTTATTTTTTTTTCGTACTTCTGTATCTGTTTTACTTTGAAATATTATACGAAAGATTAATGATAATTGTTGTGGCCAAAAACCCAAGCAAACTCATTGGAGATTTGAGTACTTTCTCTTTAAATTTGGCCCTAACATTGGTCTTTGTCTACGAAGGAATGGCCAAGGTGTATGTGAAGAGTAGAGTAGAATCAAGGATGAACCAAAGTATACACTATAATGTTGTAAAGCTTTCGGCCCTGGCATTCAGTTTTTAGCTCATCCGGCCCGAAGGGCAAGATGAGCTTATGCCGTGGCGTGGCGTCCGTCGTCTGTCGTCCGTCCACAATTTCAAAATGCTACTACTTCGCCATTTCAAGTCCGATTTCAATTCTGTTTGCTTTATATGATAGCACTAGGTGGGGCATTCAAAACTTCTACACAGAATTTTGAAATTCATTAAATATGCTAATTTATGCGCATTTTTCAAAATTCACAAAAATGCTTCTTTATTTGTTGACCGATTTTGATTTTTTTTCTTCCATCTGGTAGAGCTTCATGAGGTTCACCAATCTTGTACACAGAATTTTGAAATTTTGACTAGAACAATTTTTATGCTAATTTATTCAAAATTAATTTATTCATATTTTTAAAATTTCACATAAAATGCTTTTTCTTCAATTGTTGACCGATATTTACTTTTTTTCTTCTTCCATCTTGTAGAACTTTATGAGGTTCACCAAACTTCTACACAGATTTTTGAAATTTTCAGTAGAAAATTACTTATGCTTATTTATGCGAAATTTATTCAGAAATCACAGAAAATGCCTCTTCTTCTTTATTTGTTGACAGATTTTGATATTTTTTCTTCCATCCGGTAGAACTCCATGAGGCCCACCAAACTTCTACACAGAATTTTGAAAATTTCAGTAGAAAATTATTTATGCTAATTTATGCAAAATGTATTCATAAATCACAGAAAATTCCTCTTCTTTATTTGTTGACAGATTTTGATTTTTTTCTTCCATCTGGTAGAGCTGCATGAGGTTCACCAAACTTGTACACAAAATTTTGTCTGGAAAATTATTTATTCTAATTTATGCAAAATTTATTCATAAATCACAAAAAATGTTTTTTCTTCATTTGTTGATCAATTTCAGTTTTGTTTGCTTTATATGATAGCTCAAGGTGGTGATACAAAATTTAAACATAGAATTTTGAAACTCATTGAATCTGCTATTTATTCATATATTTTCAAAACTCACAAAAATTGCTTACTTATTTGTTGATTGATTTTGGTTATTTTTGTTCCATCTGAGAGCTACATGTACATTAGGTTCACCAAGGTTCTACACAGAGTTAAGAAACTTTGACTAGATAATAATTAATACTTAATTCATATGAAATTTATTCATAGATCACAAAAAATGCTTCTATGTCATTTCTTCATCAATTTCAATTCTATATCCTCAATTTATGTCACCAATATAATTCATTACAGTGTCAACTGGGCTGAAATTAAAATTGTGTTAAATTGTGTTGCGAGATGCCAGATGAGCTCCACATCATTGATGTGCTAGTTATTTGCTGACATGGGTCTTAGCAAATTAATGTATATATGATTTTTTTCAATAAACTATTTTTTTCTTTTACAGGAGGAGATACGTCGAGCTCGTGAAGAACGTGAGCGACAGGAAATGCTAGAGGCAGAAGAAAGGAAGGCTAGGGCTGAGGTAAGATGATATTTATTGTGTATGATTGGTTTGCTTGTGATTGTGCCGTCCAGATTGAGTCTTTTTCAGAGATAGGAGAAACAGGGGGAGGAGGAGGCAGTGGTGGAGAGAGGAGGAAGAAGATGAGGAGTAGGAGGAAGAGGAGGAGGAGGAAAAGGAGAAGGAGAAGAACAGGAAGGGGAAGAAGGAGAAGAAGAGATCTAGATCTAGACCTATATTAGAATCTACCCAAGTCTAACATTTCTACTTGAAGTCAGAGGAACATTAAGTTAGAAAAACTTGAAGCATATCGATTTATTTTACGGTTCTAAATGATTGATTTTGTCACTTTTTTATGGGGTTTTGCCAAACAATGAAGAAGGAGAAGGGGAAAAGAATGAGAAGGAGAAAGAGAAGGAGGAGGAGGAGAAGAAGAAGAAGAAAGAAGAGGAAAGAGGAGGAGGAGAAATGGAACAATAACAAGGAGGGGGGATAGGGCGGAAGAAGAGAAAGAGGAGGGAAAATATCAGGATGAGGAAAAGGAAGAGGAGGAGAATAAGGGGGAAGATGAGAAAGAGGAAGTGGGGGAAGGAAAGGAAGATGAAAGAGGCAGAGGAGAAAAAGAGGAGTTGTATCTAGAGGAGGCAGCATGAAGACGCTCATTCGGCTTGGATTATTTTACCACCATATGTACAATTCCTGGGCAGTCTGCCATAACTGCAGAGGGCACCACCAATGGAACTGCTGGTAGTGTCCTATTCTGGAGTAATGGATCATATTTACATGTAGGTTTGTTTTGGGAAACAGGGCAATCCAAGATCCTCCAAAGAAAATAGGCAGTCTGCTGGGGGCGGTGTTTGGGACGATTTCAGAACAAGATTTTGACACAAGATAACAACAATAAACACTGGGGCTGGACAGGATTAGTTGGGGACATTATTATGTACAACTACAAAGTATGTAAGATTCAACCAAAGTCTATGACACAATAACCGGTATGAATAGAGTAGTCCATGACACACATGGTCCAGTTTTATAGAAAATTTATTGAAAGTATAAAATGCAATATAAAAGGTATAATACGAATTGAAATTAATAGTACATAACTATACATCAGTAGTCATCTCCAATTAATATGTTTCCTAAAAAACATTTGAGAAATATGAAGCATACATGAGCCGATATCAAAGTATAAATCTTATAACAGTATTGAATAGAAATATAAATTAATTTGCAAAATTTATTGATACAAAATTGCATTTACGTGTAAATGTACGTCTAAAAATTGAAAGGTACATGTACATGTATAATAGAGGAATATAGCTTCTTTTTGAGCCATTTGTGGATGTAAACAACGTTTTAATTGCTGTACAGTGCGTCCCAGAAAAAACGAAACCGAGATTTAGCGATGATATATCATAACTTAATCATAAATAAAATAGACAAATGACCTACCAATGTAAAGCTTAGAATCTCCTCTTTCATCTGGTATTACTTAGATTATTTCTCATTCACGCATGAGTGAGCAAAAACAATTTGAAAAGGGGATACCAAAAAGTCACTTGGCGGGCTGTATCTGTGTTTTAAAAAGAAAACCACATTTTTAAAAAGTTCAATATCTGCTCTTTAATTTGATACCTCAATTACAGAAAATGGTCAAGAAATAACAAAGTTCTGGTTATTTGAAATAAGGCTTGAATTTCAATAATTTCAGAAAATGAAGAGGTTTTACAGGCTAGCGTTCAAACTCACTCGACACTCCGTTTTGTTGACGATCAGCCATGCATGAAGTCTTTTGTTACCGTGCGATAGCTTCTGTGGGAAACCGGTGAAAACAAGTTTATTTAATGAAATTAGGGAAATACAAGCATTGTTTCGAGGGATCATAACTTTTTTAATTCTTGACCATTTTCTGTGATTAAGGTATCAAAGAAAAGAGCAGATATAGATTGAACTTTTTAGTCATGTGATTTTCTTTTTGAAATTCAGATACCCCCGCCAAGTGAGTTTTTGGCATCTTCTCTTCGAATTGTTTTTACTCACTCATGCGTGAATGAGGAATAATCTAAGTAATACCAGATGAAAGAGGAGATTCTAAGCTTTACATTGATAGGTCATTTGTCTATTTTATTTATGATTAAGTTATGATAAATCATCGCTAAATCTCGGTTTCGTTCTGTACAAAGGATAATTATTGAATACTAGATTGGTTTGGTAAGACAGCCATCTTCATACACTCATTGCACATTCTTACCCAGCATAGCACCTTACAGCATATCCACTCAGCCTTGAACTGCATAGACTGGTTTCAACATGAATAGACCAGTGCTATTGTGGTTTATGCGGCATGAAGCCGGTGGTGATCATTTCATTTGTTTGTACTTTACTATGTGTGTGCAGAAATCAACACTGTTACCAACCTGTTTGCTCTCTACAAAGTTACAAACCAAATTGGGTTCCAACATCTAAACTGTTTCACCATAAATACTTATCTACACGTATTCCGTACTACAGTAACAGCAACTCATCATTTCAAATTGAACTCTTAATATGCGGTGATATAAAGCCTAACCCCGGCCCAGCAAATGTCACTAGGAACAATCATCAAAATCATCATTATTCTTCATCCGAATTATATGGCTTACAGAACACAAATAAACAATCACTACATCTACCACATACAACATCAAAGATCTTGGTATTCAACGGGAACCTCTTCACCATCGTGGCAAACGAGCAGGAAAGAGAAAAAACCTGATCGCAATAGGGCGGCAACCAGTTCATCTTTCGATAACAACACCTGAAATTGTTTGTAATGATGATCAATGCACAATACCAGTTATTATCCGTTCGAGAATTAAATATCGGCGAAAAAAAGGAGTTCATATTAATTCACCTAATCTTCGTCAAATTAAATTGCATAGAAGTGAAACCAGTAGATATTTTTTACCTAAATTTTTATTGACAAATCTAAGATCGATCAACAACAAATTGGATGAGCTTGAAATCATCGTAAAAGAAAATTGTGTTGATATAGTAGCATTGACAGAAACTTGGGAAAATGAAGTTTCACCTCTTGAGTTGTTACATTTAGATGGTTTCGCAACTTTTTCTAGACCACGTAAAAATCGACAAGGAGGTGGGGTAGCTCTGCTTGCCAAGCATGAATTTCATCCTCGTCTTTTAACTGACATTAAAGTACCAGAGAATATTGAAGCAATATGGGTTATGTTAAGACCCTCTCATTTACCCAGGAAAATTTCAAGTATCATTTTATGTGTACTCTATTTTCCTCCAAGAAGCACTAATGAAGCTGATTATGCAGATCATGTTATCTCGACAATTGACTCTTGTGAAATACCCTGATGCAGGGATAACTGTACTTGGTGATTTTAATGATTTGAATTTACAAGAAATACTAAATGATGACATGTTTAAACAAGTTGTAAATAAACCAACAAGAGGGCACAATATACTTGATAAGATTTTTACAAACTTTTCTGAATTTTATGATAATGTTTTTATTCTCCCGCCAGTCAGCAGAAGCGACCATAACTGTGTTATTTGGTTTCCTTCTAATATTTCTAAAAGAATTATTGATAAGAAAATTAGAATTGTACGTCTTTTAACGGACAATGGTTTGAGGTTGTTTGGACAATGGTTGACAGCACAAACATGGGAAGAAGTCTTTTTAAATACGTCTGATTTATCAATAATGTATACCAGGTTGATCGATAGTATAAAAATAAACTTGATTTATACTTACCTTCGCAAGAAGTAAAAATTAGTCAGACTGATAAACCTTGGATAACACCTTTTATCAAATCACTTTATACGTGACCGACAAAAGGCTTTTAAAAACAAAATGACACTCTTTGGAGACATTTAAGATATAAAATTATTACAATACTCGTATAAAACAAGAAAAATTAAATAATCCTTCAGCCTGGTATAGACATATTAAAATACGTACGAATGGTAATCAAGACAATATTCCAATCACGATTCCTAATGTTGACATTGAAGATGATCTATATTGTAAACAAGCAGCTAACGCAATCAACAATTTTTTTGTGTCAATCGCTTCTGATCTTTCTCCTCTAAATAGAGGATCACTACCAGCTTTTTTACCTTCTCAGATTGAAAGTCCTGAGATCAGTTGTTGGCAAGTCTATTGCAAACTGCGTAAATTACAATTACATAAATCATCAATCAGAGATGATCTCCCCATTCGTGTTATTAGAGAATTTGCATGTGAATTGGGTGTACCGGTTACTAGGATACTCAATATATCTTTTAGACAAGGAATAGTACCTTCACAGTGGAAATTCGGTCAAGTAACTCCTATTCCAAAATCTCATCCACCGCGCATCAATAATTTACGTCCTATATCTTTAACTTCACATTTTGCTAAGCTCGCCGAATCTTTTATGGCTCAATGGTTATTGAAAGACATTGAGAAACAAATCGATATGCATCAGTTCGGTAACAGACCAGGATTGTCTACATCACATTATCTTGTTGGTCTATTACATCATCTCTATGACAATGCAGAAAACAAAAAATCTGTGTCCACTGTTGTATGTACGGATTTTAAAAGGCATTTGATCGCCTGGATCACAATATTCTAATTAAAAAAATGATTCATATGCACATAAAACCATGGATCATAAATTGGATTGTAAGTTTTTTTGAACATCGTAAGCAATGTACGTTATATCATGGAATCTTTTCTGATATCAAAGTTAATCATGCCGGTGTGCTCCAAGGGACACGACTTGGCCCGATCCTTTTTTTAATTATGGTAAATGATTTATGTGAAAATATTCCTATACATTATTTTAAATATGTTGATGATTTGTCTTTAGTACAATGACGTAAATCAACCGACAATTCGCAATTACAGTCAGTACTCAATTCAGTGCAATCCTGGTCACAATCATATAATATGTCACTCAATCCCTCAAAGTGTTTTACTTTACATATAACTTTTATGAAAAACCCCATCACTCCTGAGGTTCTTGCCATTAATAACTCTGCCTATGTAGAAAGTATCAAAATTCTTGGAGTTATTATACAATCTGATTTGAAATGGAATTTACATGTCGATGACTTGGTTAAGAGGTGCAATAAAAAATTATATATGTTAAGGAAACTGAAATGTTCAATTTACCTTTAAAGGATTTAGTGACAATATATATGGGTTATATACGACCAATTTTAGAATATTGTTCTCCAGTTTTCCACAGCAGTCTTACAGTAATACTATTGAAAGAATACAACGGAGAGTATGTAAAATTATCTTGGGACATACATGTAATTACATTACATACTCAAATGCATGTCAGGTATGTAATTTACCAACACTTGAGGAGAGAAGACTGACACTAAGTAAAAAATTTGCAAAATCACTTTCAACTCATCCATTGTGTAAGACATGGCTACCTCAAAAAAACATACAAACATATCTCTTCGTCGTACAAACTATTACCAACAGTTTCCAATAAGAACAACAAGATTTAAAAACAGTCCATTGCCTTTTTTTGGTAGACATACTCAACAAAAGATGAGTGTTTAGACTAAGAAAGGCAATGCAAATGGTCATCCTCACCCCATCATAAAATTATTTTTGTCATTTAAATAAGTGTCAGTCTCCTCTCCTTCAAGTCTGCCATTATCATATTACATTCACCCATTCATCATGTTCATTGTCTTTTATGCCTTATTTAAAATGTATAAACTTTTAAATGTATAACCGTTTTTAATGCATTTTACTATGTATTTAATAATGTGCCAAAACCAACTTGTAAGCATGATCTTTCCCGCTTTTGCTGTTTTTTCATGTATGATTGTTAACATGTTTGATTATCAATAAAAAGACCATTTTTGAATTGAATTGAATTGGCTTTGAAGGGAATACAAATTATCAGATTGAAAAAAACAATTTGAAAGTAGTTTGAAGGTTTAGAGACACATTCAAAATAAATTGTTTTCCATGTAAATTAGGGTATTAAACGTTCACTATCACGATCGAAATATATTTACATTAAAAAACAAGGCAAAGAAAATCAGATGACACTCGGTAATAAACGAATTCTGATAGGGGAAATGCGATAATGTTTCATATTTTTTAGGGGAAAACTGTTAAATCTTCAGTCTTCGTTGCATTAAGAAGGTGAAGAAGAAAGATAGAAAATTTAACTCATATCACCTGGTAAAACGTTGAATTTGATCATTCTCTGTAGAGATTCCATATGGTTGTGCCTTTTCCTTCCACTGAAGAACGATTTTTGTACCTAATAGCTTTATTCTCGTAGATTGGTTTTTTTCCTTACGCAATTTATGTGCGATTTCTGCGAGGTGGCCGCTGTGAATCTTCAGGCTGGGAGGGAGATCCATTCTCACTGTGATGCGAGGGGGAGGTAGTGGTGGTTGCATTTCAGCTGCTAATCCTGGTTGCTGAGATGTCTCCTTCGGGCGTCTCAGGCTCTCAAAAGTAGAAAGAATGAGATCTCTGTCAGGCATTTTCTGGAACTTAGCAATTATCGGAGCGGGTCGGGGACGGGCTGGGGCACCGGCGTCTGGGATCCTGGGTTGGTTGCGGGAGGGTAGTCGGTGGGCGTTGACGAATTGGATTCCTTTGGCCTTTTCTTCGTCGATTCCAAGCAGGATGAAAACCTTAACTAGCGTGATATAGATATCCTCATTCGGGTCGCTTTCAACACCGTAGAATAACAAATTCGGCTTTCGATTGTAAATCTCCATCAGAAGCAGTTTCTCTTTCAGATTAGCGATTTTGTCTTGTAGAGGCGCGAGGATAGCCGGTATTGAATTTTCCACATTTTTGCAGAATTATGCTCCACTGTAGATTCCACGTCTGTCAGCATGGTCAGGCGGCGATTAAATGATTGCAGCTCGGTGTTGATATTATCAAGTTTGGATAATATTTTGTCAGAAAAGTCTGCAATATCTCGCTGTAAAACAGCGTTAGAGGGATCCGGGGTAGTAGGCGAGCGAACTTTGTCAGTCAAGGGTGCCGACGGGGCCGGCTGCTTACTTGCAGTTTGCCGTGTAACAGGCCTCGGACCATGGGATGCCATAATTTCTATTATGTAACGTGTAATCTCAAAGGGTGGTGGGAGCTCTGCTCAATGCGTCCGTTTAGCTCGAAGTCATGTCACGAAGTCCTGTACATGTACATGTAGTTACATGTTGGTTTTGGGCTGAAATCTTTTTTATTATAATACACTGGATGCATGTAACAATGATCATGATAATTATAAATGAGCTCAGAAGCCCAATTACTATAAATAGGGACTTCTTCAAAAGCATCTTTATGTTTTCTATCGCATCTGTTATCATGTTTTGATTAGAACAAGTATCATTGCTTCCTTGGCCTAGAAGCAAGTTTGTTGCTGATTGTGGGAAAGGTGAGGAAGTAGGGTTCCAGTGTGTCATATTTTTAATAGCTTCATTCTTGACTGGATCCCATCCACCATCCACACATTGTGATACGGTCTTGGTTTGATCGAAGATGGAAGAACAACATCGTATGGAATGATTAGTCATTCTTGCCAGTATGACCTGACGCAAGACCCCATTACGTTCGACCGGTCTGTCAAAATGTGGAAGCCGTAAACTATTTTGGTAACACTGAATTTGGCCTGCTATGTTTCCTTTGGGAGCAGTGCAGTGTAGCTTCATCCATACCCCATCTAGATGGCCACTGCTTGATCCGCACGATGCCTTACCAGGAGGGTAACCAACACGTAACCCTATCCTTGGGTAGTCGGGTAGCAACTCACTCCCGTTATATACCGCGAGGCTAAACGTTCCCTCGTCATTTCTTGATACAGGATCTATGGTCAAACGGACCAAGCAGGTAGTGTCTTTGACGCTATCCCCAAAATGTTGAAGGTCATATCGCAGCGGTGTTGGGTTATCTTGTTTTGCCGAGTTGTAGAAGGGTAACTTGTATCCATGTCGCAAAGTGGTTGTGGTGCTGTCACATGGGTATGAAAAGTTAAGGGCTACAGTCTCCCCTTCTCTAGCATAGAGGATTGTACCAGCACTTGGATTGTTAAACATGATGCATGTCATGCTCAAGACAAAAAATATGAGTTGAGTGATTTTAACTTTACTTTTATCGAACTTGCACATATTCGAATTAATATTATTTACTCAAATTTAAAGAGAAGTAGGGAATCACAGAAAGGGAGTGTTGAAATTGTTATTCCAATTAATCTTTTCAAAATACAGATTTGCAAGGACTGAGGATTTCAGTTTGGAAACTCAATTTACAAAGAAAAACTTACAGAAGAGTGAACAAAAAGGGAGATTAAATGATCAGAAGACAAAAGAATATATATATATTTTTTTATAGATTCTCAGATCAATGTCTTTTTGATGTTGTTCACCTCACATTCTATACTAGACTCTTGCATATGCCCAAATGGATTATGTCTACAAAACTTTGTCTTAACAGACTTCAATAACAGCAACATCAATGTATTAAGCATTAGAATTAGATTATTATCAAATAGGAAACAAAGATGTTAACTAGAGTAATTTCCATGTACATGTACAGTGTTTGTTGAATATTCTATTCTATTACATCAAGAATTCACAAGTTTGCCAAAGCTGCCTTCTCTGTTGTTGATCTTGATATATCACTTGTGATGCTCAGTGGTTGCTAAAAATGTTTTTTTTTTAACGTTTTTTAATGTTTCACTTCACACACTGGAAATATCAAGAATTACATGTACATGTAGTCTGCCGCAAAGTTTTAGAGCAAAAACATGTCCTTGTATGTATGCCTGTAGGTAGTTACTTTCTGAGAGGATCCTTTTTAAGAGTGAGACTTTCACTTTGATGAAGCAGAGATGGAATTTGAGTAGTTTAATAAATGAGTGTTTATTTCCTGTTGTGCTGTTGCAATTTTAGCACGTGTAAAGCGGTTAGATGTGTCTTCCATCAAAGTTCAATATTCAAATTCATACTAATGTGTTTGTAGCTTGACCTAGTCCACAGATTCTGAAGAGGAGAAAAATGATCATATAATTATTTTTATGGTTTTTGCAATGATTGATTTACTGAGAGATCTTCAAGTAATTTTTTGTTTCAGTTGATAGAAAAATATACTTTCTGCAAAGCTTATATATCAACAAATAAAATATATATTTCTATAAAACTCTTAAAGGGGTGGTCTAGGCTGAAAGTATTTATAGCTTAATAAATAGAGTAGAATTCACTGAGCAAAATGCTGAAAATTTCGTCAAAATCGGACAACAAATAGCAAAGTTATTGAATTTTAAAGTTTAGTAATATTTTGTAAAAACAGTCATCATGAATATTCATTAGGTGGGCTGATGATGTCACATCTCCACTTGTTCTTTTTTTATTTTATTATATGAAATTAGGTTTATTCAAATTTTTTCCTCCAAGAACTAGAAAAATTGGATTGACAACTGATTTAGTGCATTAGATATTTATTGCTGCAACTTATTTCATTATAAGGGAGATATTTTATTCACACAAGTATGAAATAATGAAAAAAATATGATTTTATGTAATAACATAAGAAAACGGAAAGTGGAGATGTGATATCATCAGCTCGCCTAATGAATATTCATGACGACTGTTTTCACAAAATATTGCTAAACTTTAAACTTCAATAACTTTATTATTTGTTATCCGATTTTGATGAAATTTTCAGCATTTTGCTCAGTGAGGTCTACTCTGTGTATTAAGCTATAAATATTTTCAGCCTGGACCACCTCTTTAAAGAAAATTCTAAGCTTATTTCTAAAATCAGCTTTCGGAATAAAGAAAAGTAGATTTACTTACATGTATGTTCTATTTGGAGCCTTGTAGATGTACATGTACATGTACCCAACTGTTCACTGACACTTAAAAAGCTGGTTACATGTTGTAAATGCACAAATGCAAGTCGCTACATACATGTAGTCATCACTTTTATTAATGTTCATGACTGATTCCCAGTTTCACTTTCATAACTTTTACACTAGCCCAAGCTTGAAGAATGTCAAATACATGTACATTGCAGTGTGAAAGCCAATAAATCGTATAACCTTTTCAGTATTATTGTCAGGTGATACCCATTCCACTCTATAAATTAAAATAAAATAGGCGATTTCCTTTCAGGAAATTACCTGCTAGTAGGATCCGCCTACAATTTTTTTTATTACATGTACACTACACAATGGGTTATTCCCAACATTTTCTTTAAGCACCATAATTGCAATTATCTTTGTGATTTTTCTCTGATAATGATATCATAAGGGGTTCTCCAGGCTGGAAAAAATGATTCAAATAGATAGTAAAGTCAGACAAAGAAAAGTGTTTAACTGTTTGCTAATAATTGCTGCAACTTATTTTGTTTTAAGGGAGACATAACATTCACACTAAATATGATATTAAAATATGCAATAATTATGATTTTGTAGGAGCTATATGTATGTATTGATTTTAATAAACTTGAACAATGTACAAACTAGTTCCCACCACTTCCACCAGTGTAGGAGCTATATTTTATATTTTATTAGCTCTAAGTATACGCAGGTTCTTCCAACACAGAACAAGAACAGATGAAGAGGTAGATGTTGCTGGTCTGAAGGTCTGTGCTCAACTGCCTGAGCTTGGCAGGGCACAATTTATTCTTCATTTCTTCTCTCGGCTTTCTTTGCACAAGGTACTAGATTTCAATGCATATTCAAATTAACTTGGAAGATGACAATTATAGAAGTAACGCATCATCGTGAATCAGAACCAATCACACATAAGGAGTCTTACAACATGAATATTCATGATTCAGTCAACCAAGAGAGAGGAGGGGAGTAATTAACAAAGCTGAAGAGAGGACCAAGAGATAAAGAAGTGTAGAACAAAAGGAACGGTCAAGTGTGGGGTGCAAGGAATGAAGGATGGAGGAGGGTAACAAAGGAGTTGGGGATAAGAAAGATAAATGAGGATAAAGGCAAGAATGCTGATGGAGACTGAAGAAAATGGGAAAGTAAATTAGAGTCATTTTGGAGTAGAGCAATGTCCTGAAAATGAGAGAGGGGTTAACAAACTTTGGACTCTGGTGTAAAAATAATGAACTTGTAACCAAAACTGAAATGAACAAATAAAACTGCAATAAACTTGAACAATGTACAAACTAGTTACCTACAATAAGAAAAAAGAAAAATGAGGACATGACATCAATCATCAGCTCACCTATTGAATATTCTGGACACTTTCCATTTTTTCTTATGCATTTCCTTATGGGAGAATACCAACCATAAAAAAAAAATACATGGGACTACATATATATTTTTTTAGATTTGATTATTTCAATTTAACAGAAAAGTATCCTATTGTTTGTTTTGTAAAATTTTCAGTTGGATTTTCTGAAGGTCATCATTTTACATCATATTCAAAGAAAATTTTCAAATATGTTGCAGGAAGGGCTAAAAAATGTCAAATTTGTGGTGACGGACAAAGAATAATGTGACTGACCATAATGGGACTGATACTTCCCAAATATGTAAATAATGTTTAGCAGGTATTGAAATTGGTAATAGTGTTTTGATTTGAAAGATCTATCAAATTAAAAAACTATTAAAAAGTGAATGTCACTTTCTTTCCATTTCCTTTTTTTGTAATGCTACTGAGCGATTTTTGTCCACAGTACAGGGATGTGATTCCAATGATAACAATGATGATTGCTAGGCACAGTTGTACTTTTGTCCAAGCAGAAATTCAGTATCCTTTAGGTGCACAAACAAAAATCTAGTATATGCATACAAAATACATTTTTTTCATAAATAAGACGACATAACATTCCTTAACTTTCATTTATTAGGGCAAGGCCACTGTTCTTTCAGTTTACATATTACAAAACAAATAGCCAGGGCCAAAAGTATAAAGCAGCGCTTTCTTGTTAACAAGTTGTTATGTTGTCATAGTACATATGTTTGGAGGAGGGGCTCAAAGGCCGAGCTACTGAAAGTTATACGCACTAATATGCTCACAATCATTGTCTATCTTTGAGTCGAGACAAGTAGTCATACCGCTTTCTTAAATTTTTGGTAGATGAGCCTCGAAAAAAATTTGAGAGTCAAAGTGGTCCTCGAGTAAAAAAAGGTTGAGAAGTGCTACATGTAGAACATCCAGGGTCAATAAGAAGTGCATTGGGTCAGATGCTATTGCTTTGATACTCTGCTTTTGCTTTGGTTTTGCTGATTCCATATGCATAAAAATATTAAGCAAGCAAATACTAGCTAGTACATGTAAGCAGGCGTTGCGGAAACGGTGGGGGGGGGGGGGGCTGCGGGGCTTCAGCCTCCACACTTTTTTTCCTAACCGTGTACAAAAACATAAGCAAAGGGTTTATGCATATGGAATAAAGCAATTGGTAAGGCATTATCTTTAGCTCGGCTAGCAATTGTTTCCATGAACTTGCTTCTTTTTATGCATCTGACCCAAATGAGACCATCATTCCATGGCTTTTTCTCAATAAAAATCTGCATCCAGTATCATCAAACTTCAATTCAACTTCAGTTTTAGCCTGATGAGTATGTAAATGTCTGCAAAGTTCTGCATTGGAGTCCCGGCCTTTGTTTGGACACCCCATCATAGTAGACACCACTTGAGATACTTGCTGTGCATTATCAAATATGTGCAAAATAATTGACACATGTACTTTCTGCAGCCAGTTGCATATAGGGTGTGACCCCACTCATATAGTAGCTTGACAGACCGATTAAGGCAGAAATATGGATTGAAATTTCATTTTTGAGAGATGATTTCTGCAAGCCTCATTCACTATTTTTAGAAGGGAGGTGATTTTTCTGATTAGTAATACTTCCCCTTCACAATGATGAAAAAATTAGCATTATCAAATACTTTTGAATCTTTATGTGACTCCTTTATTCACATGAGGTGAAGTTAAATTATGCAGATACCGGTTATTAACTGATAATGACTCCCATTTCCTGGGCAAAGTATAATTTACCCTTCATTCTTTATTAAACATGCCACAGGAAATTAAGCTCTAAAATTTATATTGGACCAAGTAAAACAAACAAACAATGAGTCACCAGGCAAGGTTGTCTGTAATTGTATTGAATTTATTTAAACCAGACAAAAACAGGAATGCACCATACAAACAAAATAGTTACATAATAAATACCTGAAAATTACAGGTTTGGGACCCCAAAGAAGCACAGCTTGCTATCAGGGTCCCCTGCAAATAACATTTCTCTTGAAAAGTGAATAACTATGATAAAAATATTTACATGGTATTTGTACAAAGACGGTAATTATATAAAGAGCACATGTATAGAAACATAACTCACACGCAAGCACACACCCATATGCACACCCTGACATTTATAGTGCCATGTATACACACTCACACTCGAAACAAGGCATCCCAAAGTGTAACTGAACAACTGGTCTTGAATTTATCAAATAGATACAGTATTGTTTACATAAACTCAAAACTGAGCCAGGGTACTGCTACTTTATATCAGCGGGTAACATATTCCATTCTTTAACACAAGTTTTTTTGAAGGATTTCAATGTAGCATTAATTGAATCGTACAAAAACAAAAATAGACTGTGTACAAACAAAATGGTTACATAATAAATACCTGAAAATTACAGGTTTGGGACCCCAAAGAAGC
Source organism: Lytechinus variegatus (assembly GCF_018143015.1). Taxonomy (NCBI): domain Eukaryota; kingdom Metazoa; phylum Echinodermata; class Echinoidea; order Temnopleuroida; family Toxopneustidae; genus Lytechinus; species Lytechinus variegatus. The sequence goes on from NC_054748.1 coordinate 37,558,793, forward strand.
ACAGCTTATTATCAGGGGTCCCTGCAAATAACATGAATTAACATGAAATAAACATGGACAAAATATTTACAAAGTACTTGTATAAAGAGTGCAACAGAAACATTCACACCGAGGAGCGTGAAGCGTCTTGCACACGTGTACATACACACAAACTCGCTCTGAAAACATGGCATCTTAAAACGCAACTAACCAAAATTTATCAATTAAGTAGCGTATTTTTTACAAAATTTCTTAAACCGAGCTTGGGTGTCAGAAGGTAACATATTCCATTCTTTAACACAAATTGTTTGAAGGGTTTAAACGTACTATAGCATTAATTAAAGCAAAGGGTTGGTGAATAAGATGTCTCTGGCAAAAAATATATTCAGTTGGTCATCATGACTTTTGTATTGGCTGTTGATGCTTTCTCCTGCCAAAATTAATGATATGCTGATCAACAATAGCACCAGAACCTGTCCCAGTCATTTGTTAAGATAAGACTTCTCAGATAGTTTTAGGAAATGCCACATTGATTTTTCAATATTAATGCTATAGCAGAAAATACAGTAAATATACATATTCACTGTTGTAATTTTAGCTCATTTTAGTCTTGATTTCTGCAATAGGTATGCCAGAAAATGGTTCCAGGTCATGCATGCATGCATGTATCTTTTCCTTAGTGTAATCATCTACCTGTGTCTGGGCATAATATTGGAAGTTTGAATTTCTCCTCCACAGTATGAAAGTATAGACTGAGAAAAATAATACCACCAGAATTAAGATTCCAATAATTATGTACGAGCCCTTTGAATTTCCTGAATTACCAGTTTCTAGGTTGAGAGTAGTATTGGCCTGCAGGGAGGTGGGAGGATATATGTTCATGTATGTTAGTTTTTCCAATGGAGCATCGGAATTTTGTGTTGAGCCTTGTGTTTTGTCATATAGAAAGGTGGATGGGCAAGGTTCTAGAATATCATCGGTTGGTCCATTCTTAAGAGGATCCCATATGTAGTCCTTGCACTCACATCTATCTTTAACTTGGTTAGTAACAGAGGAGCAGCAGTACACAAAACCTTTTAGTCTTACCAGTATGGTCTGACTGTATGTTTCACCATAATTTGCATCTAATGAATTCAATTTTGGCAGCTTTATGTCATTTTGATAACAGTTAATTTGACCTCGCATGGTTCCTGTCGGAGCTGTGCACTGCAGTGATACCCACTCTCCGTCATTGTAATGATTGTTTAATTCACATGATGCTTTTCCGGGAGGATAAGCCACTTGCAGACTGATACTTTGATAATTAGATAGCATGATGCCATTCTTGTACATAATAAGAATAAATGCTCCTTTATCATCTCTTGATGTTGGGTTGATGGTGAGATGTACAGTACATACTTTTCTGGCTGTATCTTTTAGGTTGGTTAGAAGGTATCTTGCAGGTCTAATTGTAGATTCCAAATCTGTTGAATCATAGAATGGGTTTTTGTATCCATGTTGCAATGTAACTTTTGTACTATTACAGGGATATGGGAAGTTCAGTTGTGCACTTTGCCCCTCAACTTCATATTGAATTTGAGCATCACATACAATCCAACCGCACAATGTTATGATTATGACAGGAATCAGTGAAGACATTCTGAAATTGAGTGAAACTTCAGCTATTAACTGTAGACCTACTGGCGATCAGGTGACAATGGTAGTGATATTGCAAATGTCCTTGTTCAAATTATCACAATCCTACAGTAGAATTTTGCTTTTGCTCTGTCCACTAATCATAAAAATGAGAATCCAACCATAAACTGTATTATCATTCCGCTTCTTATAAGATTTGATGAATGTAGTTTCAAACCAAAACTTTAAAGGTTATTTTATCCCAATTAATATTGGCATCAGGCAGTCAAGAAGACCATTGTCAGTATGGTTCCTGTTTTCCAAGAGCTCTGGTTAGCTGAAAAATCTGTATATATACAATCACAAAAGCAATAGTAGGCAAATAAAGTTACAAATTTCCCTAGTGTGGCATATCTCTTCTGGACTCACCTACATCTATGTAAACTTTGCAGAGAGAAGGAAAGACACAAATTTTATTTTTCTATGAAAAAGCCCTACATTAACATGAAAGGTCATGCCCCTTCCCCCCATTGGTAAGTATTTTCATCACTCTGTAAATCAAAGAGGTATCACTTAAATTTAATATGTATCATAATTGTTTTACTCGACTCTGAAAAATCAGCCAACCAAAACACCAATAAGAGATTGATGGACCAAATTACAGATTGCCAGCTTCATAATGATACCTTATTTTCACTTACAAGCATCAACCAACTAGGTTTACAATCTGATTTGATTTTTCAAATTGAAATGAAAATCAGGATTTAATGCAGCATCTACAGATATATGGTAACTTACCATTTGGTATCTTCACAAATAGATCTTTGTTGCACAATAAGCCTGACACAAAATGAATTGGACACTATTAGGGAAGATAATTCTGCTGGCAGTTATATTTATTTAGTATTACCTAAGATATTCAAAGTCTAAGTATCGATTTTCATGAATTACTAATATAAAGTCATATTTCTGATAAGATAAGGGGTCATATGATATTTACACACTCCCAATCAAGAGTTGAGTACAAAGTTTGTAAATATGTATGTTGATTTAGGCAACATACTTTTGCAGACTTTGTACTTGACTAATGTGATAATAACTAATAAAAATGCACTCTTTCCTTCTTTCCCACGTCTCTATCTCCTCCAATTTATCTTAATTGTGTAGTTTAGAGTGGGCGTATGTATCACGTACAGTGGGTGCAAAGTGCCAAGTATTGTACATGGTCTGATTCTGATTAGTCTGCTATGCAGACTCTGAATGGCTCGTGAAGTGGGATCTGCAGCTGGTTTTCGCAAACCAGCCTGAAAGGGCGAGCGAAGCGAGACATCTGCAGCTCCAGTAGACCTAGTCTGCTATGCAGACTCCTTGTATCAGCTGTGATACACACACTGCAGATGGTGGGTCTACAGTTGTAGACTAGATTCTGATGATGATATGAAAGAGCATCACTTAAAAATCGCTTTCATGATTTCACATTCAAATTAGGATCAGAACAGTGCTGACCTGGCTGTAAAAATGATTTTAATTTCAAAATAGTCTTGACATTATTTTTTTATGAATGCAGTGAAGTAATAGTCTTGCATGAAACATAGTCTTGCTTAAAGCATGCAAAAGTTTGTGTTTGTTATTAAATCATTTGCACACAGTATAGTCATAGAGAATAGCTCTATGGTATAGTGCTGCAGCACATATGAAATTGACTGGAGGTTAGAATGCTACTCTAAAACACAATCACTGTTCACTCATGCATGAAATTTCATGAAATTTGCTCTAGAAACTGAAACGGATGTTTCGTTTTGCAAGCTCCAATGGACTCGCCTTTCAAAAAATGTCAATCTTGAAGGCTAATTCTTGCCAACATAATTTTTGTACCCTTTAGCAAAGTGGGCAGTGCTTACTGGAGCACGAATGGTTTTCCAACTTTTTGGTGTCATTTAGAAGTTTAATTACCATCATATTAGCCCCCCCGCCATATTGATATACATGTAGTTGAGATCTGAATGCACTATATATCAAGTTATTTGCATTCTCTAGTATCTTCTAGAGATGGCTTCTGTATTTGGACTGCTATGAGAGGCATAGTTGTTTCTAGAGGCCCAAGGGGACCGCAATGCGACTATGCCCGAAGGCATGGTTTGGCCGGTGCAGTACCCGCGAGCCGAAAGAACGAAACAACCATGTCTCTAATATCAAAGCAGTCAATTATTTTATGAACCAAATTTATAATAAGTGTTCTCCAAAATAGTCTACATCTAGATCTAAAAATCTGTCTAACATTGATAGATCTAGGCCTAGATCTAAAACAAGATGGATCTACCGTAGGCCTATACGTTAGACCCTCTGTCTCTGACTTTATTCATATCGTGCAGGCCTAATGTTAAACTTAGACCTTAAAGGGGTGGTCCAGGCTGAAAATATTCATATCTTAATACACAGAGTAGAATTCACTGAGCAAAACGCTGAAAATTTCATCAAAATCGGATAACAAATAAAGAAGTTATTTAAGTTTAAAGTTTAGCAATAGTTTGTGAAAACAGTCATCATGAATATTCATTAGGAAAGCTGATGATGTCACATCTCCACTTTCCGTTTTCTTATGTTATTACATAAAATCATATTTTTTTCATTTTTTCATACTTGTGTGAATAATATGTCTCTCTTGTAATGAAATAAGTTGCAGCAATAAATATCTAATGCACTAAATCAGTTGTCAATCAGATTTTTCTAATTCTTGGAGGAAAAAATTTTAAGAAACCTAATCTCATAAAGTAAAATAAAAAAGAACAAGTGGAGACGTGACATCATCAGTCTAATGAATATTCATACAGACTGTTTTTACAAAATATTGATAAACTTTAAAATTCAATAACTTTGCTATTTTTTATCCGATTTTGACAAAATTGTCGGCATTTTGCTCAGTGTATTCTACTCTATTTATTATGCTATAAATGATTTCAGCCTGGACCACCCCTTTAAAAGTAAGTAAGAGTTAGACTCACCTTTAATAAGTTTTGCAAGCATTAACATCAGCAAAGGCAAGGCCTGAATGACATCTGTCACGACTCATGTCCGTAATAAATCCCCTCCCGATTCTTTTCTTTTAATGACTTTTTTTTAAAAAGAAGTTCAATTAAATGTTAGGGATAGAAGTTAGAACAAGTCGAAACCAAGCATCCGTATCATTTCATTGACATGACATAGCCGTGGCGCGCACACGTGCAATAAACGTGTAAATGCACAAGTTGCCTAAAATTATAAATGAAATCACGCTCATACTTTACTATGGTATCTGCAATCACCGCAGGAAGCAACATTTTGCACACAATCAAATGGGGATCTCAGCCAAATTTTGCTATGCCCATCGTTAAGGGGCAGGTCAGGGGGCAATTGGCAGAAACCGTGTTAACTATGCCCATGGTAACCATCTTTTATAGTTTGTTGTTTTTGCAGGCATGGTCAAATACATGACCCCAATTTTGACCAATCAGAGGAAAGGATTATGCAACATTTTTAGGGAGTGGTTTATAATAACTTAAACACATTTACTTCATTTGAGATGTATCAGCCAAGAAATAATAATCTTGTAGTTGAACATAGAATGTTTGATAATCTGGGGGGGGGGGGGGTGGGGGGTATTTCACAGAGATCTTGGTTTGACTACAAAAAAGAGCTGTGCTTAATTTCAAATGTGCATGCAATATTTAACGTACAGTCTCATTTGTTGATACACAGTAGCAGCACCCTATCTCTGAGGTTTCACGTGCCTAAAGCATTTCCCATATATAGACTTGTGTGTTTTGGCACTTTGAAAAAATTCATAAAAAATAAGGATGAAATTCATGGGTTTAATGTTTACTACCAATGGATAGGATATATGTCTGACATTCCATATCTGACAAGAAAAGGGTACTTCAACCTGCTCATTTAAAAAATAAATTGTCATTTATCAGACTACACCTGACAGGATCAAATTCATCACTTGGGACAGTAAGATGGCCCTAATTCTTCTGCCAGTAAAAAAAAATCCCAAATTGGTGATATATTATCTTTCCAATTTGGAAAAATGAAGTTCGGTAGTTACCCTCCCTAGAATCAGTGTTAGATTGTCAATCATACATGTATACATTCACTGTTGTCAATCAGCAACATCAAAATAAAAAATTTAGAATAGGTTGGCTATATCTTTTGCCTGCCAGTTGTAAATAGGCTTGTGTGACCCTGAGCCTGATGCGACCAATGTGATATGTTATACACCAAGTACTCAACCAGCATTTAAATTATAATTCAGTTACCTTTATAAACCTTTGTGGAACACCCCCCCCCATGAACACACACACACCCTCACACACAAAAGGAAATATCCCAAAGCAGACATACAAAACTAAAATTTCACTCACATAATCTAAAATGTATGTGTATGATAAAGTATGACATCAGACATTGTTCATGATATGATTATCAATTTATTGACAACAACCATGACAAACACTGTATTTTAAAACACCTTTCACAGCAAAGACTAAAATGCACATTTACATGTATGCTCAGCTTCAAGACCACAATTCACACTCAAACTTTCAAAATTGCATATATTAAGATTCAAAATTATTTCATTGGTAATGTATGCATACATGTAATCATACACAAAGATGAAAAGTTCAGAAAAATATACATAAATAAAAACTTACAATAGCAATCATTTTCTGCAGTAGCTTAATACCCCTAAATAATGATAATAATAATGATAATAATTATTTGATGCATGTTTTGGATTCCTCTCTGAATTTCCTTTTGATTGGTACCAGTTTCGTGAAAATTGGTCCTCATGTTGCGACGCAATGGCCATTGATAGTTGAAGGTCACGCCCATTTTTGTCAAAACAAGGAGAAACCGGCAGGCCGTAGCGCGAGAACCGACGGACCGAGTTGACTAATTTTTTTTGTTTTGTGCGTGGGCCATGGTGAATTTTATGTGTACCAATTTACAACGAATTCTGAGAGGTTCGGGTGCAAAATTGCACTTACATTGGGTGAATTGGCATGGAATGACCCTTTACAGCCTGCCGTAAAAGCATGTATATGATAAAATCATGGAGGTAGAAAGTATAAAATTAATTTAGAACTCCCTTCGTAAATGTATTTTTTTTCCTAAAGATAGAATGAATAAAATTTTGCTTTATCATTTTCGAAGTACATGTTTGAGATTGAAGAAGAAAGAAGTTTTAGAAATTCAGTTTTAGTGAAATGAGACTTGAAGTTCATTTGAGCTTTGAAAAATGTTAACTTATTGTATGCTTCATGAAAATGAGAATTTTAGTCTGCAAAGATCAAAATTCTTTGTCACTCATAGGAATCAAAATGATAAAAAAAAATGAATTGTAACTTGTTTAACCAAGCCTTTTAGGAATTATGTACATCTTCACACAAGATTTCTGACCCTTGTGCGAGAAGAGATACTGGTAACCCATTCAGTTTTAGCATAAGGGGACTAGAAGTGCATTTGAGCTTAAGAATATTAACATTTTAACCCAAATGCTAGTATGAAAATGAGAATTTTAGTCTGCAAAGATCAAAATTCTTTGTCACTCATAGGAATCAAAATGATAAAAAAAATGATTTAGCACCTAATAAAGGGTCTCCAGTCTTGTGCGCGCGGTTGTGCATACTGGAAACAGCTTTCTAAAACACAACCTTCTTCAACATTATGCAGTAGAAACATGTTTCTAATGTGTACAAGGCTAACAGGGAACCTGTGAATATGGTTCATTCCCACCACAACAAACTTGCGTCTTTGATTTTTTATTATGCTTTTTTTAACATAGAATGCTTTCTGCACTGAACAATATGCATGATAATGGAAATCAGAATGATTAGTATTAATATGCCAACGACTATATACCTGTGACAGCTTGCATTAACCAAATCTTGTGTACCATTGGAGATGGGAGAGGAGGTTTTATTTTCTGATGCAGATTCCAGGAGTGCTGTTGAGTCATTTGTAGGTCTGGAGGGCAAGTTAAGAGAACAAGGTCCAGCGATATTGTAATTTGGTCTATTTTTAAGAGGGCGCCAGAGACAGTCTTTGCACTCACATCTGTCTTTGACATGATCAATTACAGAGGAGCAGCAATAAACAGAATCTGTTATGTGTAGTCTTACAAGTATGACCTGACTAAATGTTCCTCCATTTGATGTTGGTAAAGTTTTTGAGGGCAGTTTCATTTCTCTGTCATAGCATAAAATCTCTCCTGGCATGGTTCCTTGTGGAGCTGTGCAGCGCAGTGATACCCACTCCCCGTCATTATAATCATTGCTTAATTGGCATGATGCTTTGCCTGGAGGATAAGCCACTCGCAAACCGATCCTTGGGTAATCAGGTAGCATAAAGCCATTCTTGTAAGCTGTAAGAATGAATGTCCCTTCATCATCTCTTGATATTGGCTTGATGGCAAGTTGTACCGAGCATACATTTCTTGTACTATCATTTTGGTTGGTTACAAAATATCTTGCAGGTATTTTTGTAGATTCCAAATCTGTTGAATCATAGAACGGTATTTTGTATCCATGTCGCAAGGTTACTTTTGTTGATTCACATGGATATTGGAAGTCCAGCTGTGCATCTTCTCCCTCAATTACATGTAATATTGTAGCATCACAAAAAAATGATTGCTGATTGTTACATGTATGCACATGATAAGCGTGAAAGAACACATTGTGGATGTGACTTGAAAATTTCTGGCACTTCAAAGAAATATTCTGTGGATGATTTTTTTTTACTTTCAATCAGGCAACTTTAGCTTTCTGAGTTTTGTTGAGCGGCAATGAAGAGTAAATGCTTGTTCAGTCTTGTATTGAATTGCTTCCAATGAACCTTCCAATTGTTGATTACATCAATGCAGCAACTTTGAAACCTTTATGATGCAGTTTAGCAGATTGTCAAGGATATAGTTTTCAAGGCGCAGTTACCTGCAGGACCAAGCAGTCAAGAAATAATAATATTCATTTATATAGCGCCATCTATCTAGAAATATTCTATTCCAAGGCGCACAAGAAAACAAAGAATGAGAAAGTTTGGATGAGTGTCAAAGTGCCAATAACTAATACTGTGGGAAAAGATAAGACTTCAGTTTAGATTTGAAGGTCTCCAGTGAAAATCCTCAAATTTAACGGCAAACTATTCCAGAGAGAAGGCGCTGAGGTAGAGAATGCTTAAACACCATATGCTACATGAAAGCCACCCCAATTTCTATCTTCTATGTTCTTTAGTTCTTCATCTTCCTCCAGTGACTGTTCTACCAGAAAAATCTGAAATTTAGATCAAAGTTGATAATGAATTAATTTAGTGAATGTAGAGAATGTAAAATGAAGTTCTGAGCTTCAAACAAGCTTATATTCAGTGTGATCAACCTAAACACGCTGGATGAATTTGAGAGTTTCACAGCTGTGCGCCACCAATATTCATTATAATGAAAGGCGGACTTTTCCACTTCGATTCAATACAATTAAAAAATTGTATTTATTGATGATTATACCATGGACCGACTACACAGTAGTAATAGGTCCATGATCATACAATATTATACATGAAAAACAGCCTTATTTTCATGTTCAAAATTGTTGATCCAATATATGATTATGAATATTTCATCATAAAATGATGATTATAAAAATACATGTGAGCTGACTATTAGGAGGAGAGCAAACTGGCACTTGTGCACAATTTTGATGATATATATATAATATGACAAAACTGATTCTTAGATAGTCGGGTAACATAATGCCAAGATAAATTTCTTGAAGGCAGTAATGCAAAGTGAGGTGGCAATCTCTTTTTTTCTTAAATGAAATTCAAATTAATAAAAAAGAAAATATATTCAATTTCTTTCATAAAAAGTCTATTTTCTTTGCGCAGATATTCAACTCAAAGTGCATACTGTGTATCAACTGAACATGATTATTTAAAAGTAAATATAAATGACTTACCATCTACATGCATCATAGAATGAGTGCTATCTTTATACAGCTTCGCTAATGCATGGTATTTTTTACCACACCCAACTTGGTTAAATATTAGCTATTGAGAGAGAATGAGAGGAGAACGTTCCCAGCTCCCATTACATCAGTCCGTCAAAATTATGATTTCATTGAGTTCAATAATTCCCTCTTCTCATTAGAGCTCCTCAGAATTGCTCTCCTGTGATTTTAAAGGAGCTCAATTTAATAGTGTGATTTCTGTTTGTCTTCATCATGACCCACAGTCGATTGCAACTTTGAAATACTCTGAAAAAATCATCCCCATTCATCGGGACCCTTGTAGTGTCTCAGGGCCTGACATTTACTTTATTTTTAGGCCAGCCAGGCTCCTCAAGCACTTTTTAGGGAGCCAAAGTTTACAGGTTTTTTTTTGTAATAATAATGTCTTTTACATTTTTTGTATTTAAAATGTTAGTGACACGGCAACCATTTTTCAAAACTTCAAAGCCCTATTTTTTCAGAATTCTTTTTTTGCTAGTTAGGAGTTAGTTACAAAACTGAGCTTGTAACTTGCCAACAAATACTTGTCTCTTACAAATTTTATATCATAACAGGCAATATGTGAATTTTAATGCAAAAACCAACATTTTGTAACATTAAATTCTCCTTGCTCTAATCATTTCACTGTATTTCAACACAAAATGAATCATTTTATGTGATTGAAATGGAAAAAAATATATTTCAAGATGTCTAGTATAAAAAAAACATTGAAGCCTACTGATTTCTGGCAAGATTTGATTTTCACCCTCATGTCCACTTTTGTTTGAAAATGACCATTTGTGTATCAACTAATCATGATTATTTTAAAATGAATTAACTATTTATCATGCATCTGGAGGATAAACATTGTCTTTAATACAGATGTGGCTGATGGATTATATAAACGTCTAAATGCATGAGCTGGTTGCTAACATGACTTTTTAAATATTAACAGAGGAGGAGAGGGGAGAGTTCCCATCTTCCTTTATGTTAATAGACAGGAAAAATTCATCAAAGGGGGTACTCCAGGCTGAAAATAATATGATTTGAAGAGATAAAGACAAATGATTTGTCTATATCTAATCAAATTTAGTGCTATGTCAGTCTGATTTGAAATCAGACTGACAAAGGACTGAAAATGTGAACATAGTCAGACAAGGATTTCAAAGATTTGCATTATGTGGGTGAAACAGTTTTTGTCTCACCTGCAAAGCAAAGTGAGACTATAGGTCAACATCAAATCTTAACCTGAGGTTAAGTTTTTGAAATGACGTCATAACTTAGAAAGTATATGGACCTAGTTAATAAAACTTGGCCATAAGGTTAATCAAGTATTACTGAACATCCTATTAGAGTTTCATGTCACATGACCAAGGTCAAAGGTCATTTAGGGTCAATGAACTTAGACCATGTTGGAGGAATCAACATCGAAATCTTAACCTGAGGTTAAGTTTTTGAAATGTCATCATAACTTAGAAAATATATGGACCTAGTTCATGAAACTTGGACATAAGGTTAATCAAGTATCACTGAACATCCTGCATGAGTTTCACGTCACATGACCAAGGTCAAAGGTCATTTAGGGTCAATGAACTTTGGCCGAATTGGGGATATCTGTTGAATTCCTATCATAACTTTTAAAGTTTATGGATCTGATTCATGAAACTTGGACATAATAGTGATCAAGCATCACTGAAAATTTTGTGCAAGTTTCAGGTCTCATGATTAAGGTCAAAGGTCATTTAGGGTCAATGAACTTTGGCCGAATCGGGAGTATCTGTTGAATTACCATCATAACTTTGAAAGTTTATTGGTCTAGTTCATTAAACTTGGAATTTAGAGTAATCAAGTATCACTGAACATCCTGTGCGCGTTTCAGGTCACATGACCAAGGTCAAAGGTCAATGAACTTTGGCCGAATTGGGTTATCTGTTGAATTACCATCATAACTTAGAAAATATATGGACCTAGTTCATGAAACTTGGACATAAGGTTAATCAAGTATCACTGAACATCCTGCATGAGTTTCACGTCACATGACCAAGGTCAAAGGTCATTTAGGGTCAATGAACTTTGGCCGAATTGGGGATATCTGTTGAATTCCCATCATAACTTTGAAAGTTTATGGATCTGATTCATGAAACTTGTACATAAGAGTAATCAAGTATCACTGAACATCCTGTGCGAGTTTCAGGTCACATGATCAAGGTCAAAGGTCATGTAAGGTCAATGAACTTTGGCCATGTTGGGGTTTTTTGTTGAATAACCATCATATCTTTGTAAGTTTATTGGTCTAGTTCATAAAAAGTGGACATAAGAGTAACCATGTATCACTGAACATCTTGTGCGAGTTAGAGTAGTATTCAAAGTGAGCACTGCTGCTATATTGAACCGTGTGATGCAGGTGAGACGGCCAGAGGCATTCCACTTGTTTATGAATATTCAATTAGCAAACTGATGATGTATTATATGAAATTATGTTTATTCAAAGTTTCCCCCCAAGAACTAAGAAAGTTGGATTGAAAACTGATTTAATGCATCATATATTCATTGCTTCAACTTCTTTTATCATGGGGAGTCATATTATTTACACTTATATTAAATAATTATGATTTCATGTCATAACATAAGAGAGGGGAAAGTGGAGATGTGAGATCATCAGCCCACCTAATGAATATTCATGACAACGTGCATATAACTATTTTTCACAAAATACTGCCAAACTTTGAAATTCAAATTCACCTTCGTTATTTGTTATCAGATTTTGATGAAATGTTCAGCATTTTTTAAGTGAATTTTACTGTATTTATATACATAAATATTTTCAGCCCAGTGTACACTTTAAGTAACAAATTTTCTCTGAGCCCCTTACTCTGATGCAATGATTTCAGTAGCTTGTAACGATGGATGGTGAAAATCACTCAATATTTTTTTCATGGATTGTTTGAAGGAGAATTAATTTCAACCCTTTCATTCCCTTTATGAGAAGCAGACATTCTGAGAAGAATTTTCTTAGTGATGGTTTGACAACAGCAACAACAAAAAAGACAAGGAATATGAAATTACAAATGTTTGAAATCACATTTTCTTCAGATCCTATCACTTTACACTTCAGGTGGGTTATTCCTCACAACTTGGTCTTATGCACAATGATGGCAATTATTTTTTGGTAAGAGTTTGGAATTTTTGTGCTTATATTATTAAAGGGAATATTTAACTTTGTGAGCAATTTAAAAAATTATCATATTGCTCTTTGAAAATGTTATGAACATTCGACTAACAACTCAAAAATACCCATGTGAAAGTTTGGGATCATAACATATTCGGGAAGTGTATTTAAAAACTGAAAATCTGAGGCAATGTTTGAAGAGAAAAATGCACTTCTCGACGGTTGATTCATGATTCTGTGTCCAATTTAAATCGATATTATATAGCGCCACCTTGTGATGTATGTAAGAAAGTAGGCGGAGCTTACCACGGCGGAATTCATTTCTCCGTGATCTGTTGTGTTCAAAGTTTGTTGGGGGGGGGGGGTCTGTGTTCTCTCGGTGTCCGCTCTGTGTGATAAGCGCATGTGCCTTGAAGTCTGTAATAGCTCTATGGTGAAAGGGTTTAGTTGTGTGTGTATCGCTTGCATTTCATTGGGGAATCTAATGTACTGTCAGGTGTCGAACTCGTGAGTGTCCATTCCGCCTTTGGTCTGTACATTTTGTATATGCTATAGCCTGGGTCAAGCCACATGTATGCCTCGAATGATAGACCAATAGCTCTATGGATAGACCATGGGATTTTGATGAATTTATATTTTGGCGACATAAATTAGTAGCAAATAAAACGGCAACAGAAAATAACGCTAAATAACGGCCAGGTCTACAAATACATGAAGAATCCCAGAGCTGCGTACAGTGTTGAGTAGGGATTTTTTTTTTTTTTTTTTTTGGTTATGTGGATCATGGAGGGATGGAGTGTGATTTTCCAGAAGCTATATTGTGCCCCTCCCCCAAAATTACCTTTCTGTTCTTTGCTTTACCTTTGCATAAACTACAATACGTCCTTGTGGTTCTTGATTATTCTCTTTTACCTGGTCACGATATAGCAAACGTCCGTCGACTGGTTCGATCGAGATAAACTGATATGGACGATAAAAGAGGCGAATGCACTGAATATAGCTCCATGTATGTATCTTGTCATGATATGTCGATGTGCATGTTTACATGCACGGAACATAGCTGGGAATAAAGGCAGCCCGAAAGGCAGTGACCTCCCCTCCTCCACCCCCCCGTGCCCCTGACATGGAAACTTCATCATCCACCATCGTGTTTGTGTGTTTACGTTCTCCACGAGCTCCCCCAACAAAGATCATCCCATCCATTGGCGGCGGAAGCCAAAAAATTTAGGGGGTGTCCACCTGAATTTTCATGGACACAGGTAAAAAATTTGACAAGCGCCCACAAAAAAGGGTTATCAACCTAAATTTTAGGAGTTGCTTACCTAAAATTTTTGACAAGGAAAAAAAAAGGTCATCAACCTAAATTTTAGGGGGGGCAACACACGTTTCAGGGGGTCCACGTGAATTTAGGGGGGATCACGCAGGAAAAAAAATTGACAAGCAAAAAAAAAAGATTATCAACAAAAAAATTTAGGGGGGCCGTCCCCCCCCCCCCGCTTCCGCCGCCTATGTTCCCATCAACAATCTTCGGTATAGGCATATCTTCACGTAAGATATTTGGGAGAAACTCCCGGGTCCTGTTGCTCCCCCCCCCCTCCGATCGATCGGGGCCTATCCGTTTTAGACTATTTTGGAACGTGTTAGATATAGGGTAGTAATTTGCAAACCCAAACATCTCAACTCCCGAGACCCTGGAATATCATGACTGTATAAGACCTACAAATTATTATGCATAAGTTTGTTTGTTTTGTGTATTTGATTTGCATGTATGACAGTGTGTTTTTTTGGAAGGGGTAGCCGTATTTAATTTTATCCATGATTGGGGTCAATAATTCTTTACATTTCTCCGCCATATAATCCGCTCATGACACCTTTCAAATCATATCACATTTCTTTTTCAATTTCCATTTCTTTCCCGCTATTTTATTCTTTTCTGCTTCCCTTCGCTCTTCCTTCCGTAAATTCTTTACAGTATAAAGACGCAATCTGATTTTTGTTACACAATCCTATGAACCTTACGTGAAGATAGTTTTTTGTGTTCTTTTCTAGCTCGTAATACCTGAAAACCTGTAAATTGGTTATTGATTTTCTTTATACAATTTTTTTATAAACCCCTCATTATTTCAGCGTATTATGAAGCATCCTTTACCTTCAATCTGGCATTGTTTATATATATCATCATATCATGTTCATTTTAGGAAAATAATGAAAAATGAAACAATGTAAAAATCTTAGTTTGAGTCAGAATTTTAAACAAAACTAGTCACACCGTCAATCACGAAAGTTCCCGTTTCTGCTCGATCCAATCACTGTAATTTTTAGATTCCATGGAATAATTAGTCCATCATCACCACAGCCATCAAGTAACAGTACACTTGAATTCGTGTATTTTAAAACAAATGCTTGTGAATGAGCATAATTGTATTTCCGTCAATATTGAAAGGCCATCTCTAACAGGGTAAGACCCCCCCCACCACCACTCTGGATATTTTATCGTCGGTTAATATGCGTGACTGTCGGGATAAGGGAAGAGAGGGAAAATAGAAGGGAAAAGGGTGGGGAAGAAGAGAAAGAAGAAAAGTGGAAAAGGGGGAAAAATTAAAAGAAAAGAGGTTGTCGGACTGACGCCTACTGGAAAAATGATAGAACTGATTGTCACGAAGGAATGTTCCTCTACTCCATGTATATAGGCTAAATACCATCAGTGTAATGTAGGCACACAGGGCTGTTCTAATAAAATGCTTTGAATGTATAGGTTTTATGTCTAAATCCCTTAAAATTAAGCCCATCATTTTTTTACGTACAGTGATTAAAATTGCCCGGCCGTAGGTCCCAGTCGCGAAAATTGTCGTCATTCAATTAGAGTATTCAATATATTCACAAAATTCTTATATACGTGTTGGGCAGCACTTTTAAAATAGTCCCTTTCAGATCAGTAAATTTAGTTCGCAATATAGACAGCTTGTTCTTTATTGTTGTACAACGTCCAGTCGTGATCAAGTATTTATATCACAAAATATATTGTTGAGATGATAACCTTCGTATATACGTGTAGATAAAATAGCTTATTGTGTTTCGCGCTTGCAATGATTTTTTATTGAGGTACATCGAATTTGATATTTACATTTAAAGAATAACCTACTTAGAATGTTTAGTTGTCGGGTCATAATATAGAAAACTTCAGCTCGCGCTATTCGCTTGCATTGTTTCAATGAATATCCCCCATGTCAGCAGTGACGTATCTAGAACAAACGAAGCCCAGGCAAGTGCTAAAATCGCACCCCTTTCAAATTGTAGGTCTATTATATATATACTCGGCAGTTGACCAGTCAAAACAAAATAATAGTTTAGTCCGTTTCTTTTAATCATGCAAATGATGCGTATCTAGCGTAAACAATGTATGCGAGCGCTAAGCACGTGCCTATTAAGATCGTATAAAGGAATATTCTAAGCAATTTTTGTAATGATTAACATAATGCATATCCAGACAATGAAAGCAAGCGCGAGCCGAAAATTGATATTGAGACCTACAATCGGGACATTTTTCACGATGCGTATCTATAATTAAGCAACTCATGCAAGCACGAGGGTGAGCTGAAAAAATATATTGAGGGGAAATTTTAATAATAATAATTATAATACTAACAATAATAATAATTCATAATAATAATAATAATGGTGGCTTATATAGCTCACAGGTCCACCTTTCGGTGCTCATGGCGCTTCAAAAAAAAAATATACACAACACACACCAACAATATAAAGCGAAAGGGTATAGATTTTGAATTCTTCTGAATGTTAGTGGGAGATCAAAATTTAGTTTTCAACTGGGACCTGAATTTTTCTGTTGATGAAAATTTGACAATTGATTCCATAGCTTTGGTCCTATAACAGAGAATGCATGGTCCCCCATTTGTGTTTTGTTCTGGGTGTCGGGAGCAATAGAGCATCAGATGATGATCAGAGCTACATGAATGCTAATATTTTGAGATAGAGCTTCGGAGATATATGGGGAAGAGAGAATATAGATTGAATGATGTATAAGTAAAAGAATTTTGAAGGTGATTCGTTTATCAACAGGCAGCCAATGTAAGGACTGAAGGATTGGCGAGATGGAGTCATACGTTTCAGTGTACGTTAGGAGACGGGCAGCAGAGTTTTGTAGACGTTAAAGTTTCGTCGAATCTTTTTGTGGGAGGTTACAGAACAATGAGTTTGATAAATCTAAACGAATGGAAATCAAAACATCGATAATTTTTAGGACTTTTGTAGGAATTCATGAAAAGGATACGTATCTCATTGGGGTAGGCCCTAATGTGAGCGCGAAGCGCGAGCTGATTATTGTTTTACACAAACATGTATATCCTCACCTAAAAATGTCCTTTTAATTATCGTTTGTAAAACTAATGGAGAGTTTTTATCTCCCTTTTGACAAACCAGAAAAAATATACTTCCGAACTGTTTGCAAGAATTAATGAAAAGGTATAAAAAAATTATGCAAACTCGTAGCTATAGATTAAAAGTTATGACATTTGCGTTTGAAAAAGGATTTTATTTTTATAAGGAGTGTTTGTTAGAATTCAAGGAGAGAATATAAGTAGATCACTAATCAAAAGTTGTCACGAATATTCATCTCTGGGTAAGGACATGCAAGATCATTAAAGGTGCATAGGACGGGGGTATTAATCACACCGTCAGCGGTATTCCTTTTCTGCGTCTTAATTCCTTTGTCTTTTCTCTTCATTTTTTGTTTTCTTTTTTTTTTCTTAGCATCCCTCTTTCCATTTTGCACCACTGAAAGTGGCTCCCGGGGCACGTGCCTCCCTTGCCGCCCCTGCTAGATACGCCATGTAAGAAAGTCCACTTTTCATGTCGGAAAAAATATCAGCTTGCGCTCTGCGCTCGCATCGATTGTCGAGTTACATATATATATATAGAGAGAGAGAGAGAGGGGGGGGGGGGGAAAATCAGCTCGCGCTTCGCGCTCACATTGATTGATTGCTTACTCATCCTATTAATGACTTCAAAAAACGTGGTTAATATGTTCAGTTCTCAATAATACTCATAAAAAATTATTGTACATGACAGAAAAAGTGCTTAGAATGTCCGAGTTTGGGCGGAAAATTAGAATTTCAGTTCGCGCTTCACGCTCGCATCATAAAGTTATGCTTATAATATATCCATCCAATTTTTGGTTGAAAATGTGATTCGAATATACATTTTTATGTCCGAGGTTTTTAAAATGTACAACTCGCGCTCGCATTTTATTGATTGGTGAGATTTGTATGACATTTATTCATGAGTCACTGCAAAATGGATACTTTTGTAGGTGAGTATGTTAAAAAATTACTTCTGTGTTTCGCGCTCGCATGCATGAATCATAGATACGCATCTTGTTCATGACTACAATAACTGCCCAGAATATTCAACTCTCAGTTCTAAATAAAAAGTATACAATAAAATGAGCTGAAATGTGATATATTTAGACCTTATGAGATATGGTAAGATAAGACTGTATTAGAACTTCGATCCTTAGTAGTACGTCAAGCCCTCCAATATATAACAGATAAATAAATGAAATGAATAATGAATAATGCCAAAACTGAGAAAGCTGGTAATGCCCCTTGGGCCTTGGTATGGCGAAAGAAAATGTGACTGAGAGTGTCGAACACTTCCAAGACTCATGGTCGTCTGACGTCGGTACCGGTAGTATACGTTTGTAGAATCAAGGGCTATACCGACAAACATTTTGAACATTTACGATGGAGTGTAGCTCGTAAGCAAAACTATAAATGAATAAAGAAATAAAATAATCACTTTTGAAAATGAACACCACTCCCTCCCCCCCCCCCCTCTCTCTCTCTATTGCATGGTTGTGGAAGTTCGTAGAGTGTTTTTCGTTTGCGCGGGCGAGGGGCTCAAATAAAGGATTATAGGTATTTTCATTTTGATCACACGAATCAAGCAGTAAAATGATACATTGGCACCTTGAGCACCTAACAAGATGGACACGTGTGTTATATAAATCTGATATTATTTTATTACTATCATTATCATTATTTAGAACAAATACGCTACTTGCCCCTTCCAATTCCCTCGTCTCCATTTTTTTTCAGGGGGCCGCGGGTTGGCTTAATCTGTAGCGTTCCGTTCCCGCTACCCCTTTCAATAATTTTAATTTTTTCATCGACCATTCTGGAGATATACGATTTCATCTCTCCGATCCGCTTCGTCAGTGTGTAAATGTGCTGGCGTGAAGAGAGGGGGTCGCTGGCAACCAACCTCCAACCTCGGACAAGACAAGAAATTGAAGAAGGAGAAAAAACAAAGCACATTTTGATTTTAGAAACGAAAATGTCTGCTATGTTCTTGTGTGTCTTTTCCCCCTGTTTATATCCCATAATGATGTAATGATATTCATTTCAAGATTTCAAAAATCACGACATGTTCAGACCCCCCCCCCATTCCTCCATGTCCAGGGTTGCACTTTGTGAATAATTAGAGAATTCAACCACGTCACACTATCGTTTTTGTCCTTTCATTTTACGTCTCTCTCCCAATTTTCTCTCTTTCATGTGTTGTATAATAGTGTACACTTTGACGTCGAAATAAGATTTGCAGACCAACGAAGGGAATGGGAAAGGTATCGATAAATGGAAGCGAGGGGGGGGGACGCCCTCCTGAATTTAAATAAGTGGGGCAGTTCCCCCTTAAAAAGGAAGAGGGAAAGAAAAAAAAGAAAAGAAAGAATAAATATGGAAATAAAATAAGAAAAAGTTGAATATTACGATTTACTAATGATACCAAACTAGCAGTTTTGACAAAGGAAAACAATTAAAATTTAAAGCAAAATAATCATACAATCAAAAATATATAAAAAAAAAAATCCCCTCCGAAATGAAGGTGTTTGGATCAAACAAGTACATTATAGCATTGTACCCCCATATAAATCTTGGAGGTGATTTAGCACCACCGCTTCCCAGGGTCATGTGCATCGGTGTTTCCACAGATCCAAAACAAACTTCTCGAATTTATAGACATTTCCTGGAATTTCTAGTTTGATATTTAAAAAAAAATCGTACAAATAATGTAGCCAGCCGAAACAAAATTAAGGACTTAAAACCCGTTTATTCATGCCCTTTTTTGAAAGATCAACATAATTACGAAATCCGTTAGCGCGAACAGAAAATTTTCAGCAAACAATTTAAAAAAATATAACATGAATGTTGATAGTTGCTATGTTTAATTATTGTTTACTTGTAATCTTCGGATTTCCCGAAATTTCCTTGATTTGTTTCATTCAGAACCCTTCCTGGAAAAGGTCAAATCTCCCGAAATTCCGAAAATTTCGGGAGATTTGAAACCGTGCATCCCGGGAATAGCTTTATACATGTATAACCCTTTATAATGCAATTTTATATAAGGAATTTCACGAAAATGCTATTGAAATAAAAATATAGGGTTTGAATATAAGATCGAGGAACTTTTAAAACTCAACTCTCTGCGTTTACTAGCATTTCTTTATTTTATTCTTTAACTTTATATGCCCTGTCGCCGAACACTATGTGTCTTTCCACATTTTTTTAAAAATCCGATTGAATTGATATTTTTAGGTTGGTGCATGACTTCATATTTTTTGGTACAAAATACCATCTTGACGTCTCAGGATTCTGGAGTTTCTTGGGCTTTTCTACCTATGCCTATATAGAGCAAGGGGAAACAGAGAGGATCAATAAGAAAGGATATAAGAAGAAGAAGAATAAATGTGAATGAAATAAGGAAAGAGGAACGATTTGAAAAACAGAAAAATAGAAATCATTATACAAAAAAATTCAATCGCGAATATATAAAAAAAAATCAGCTTGCGTTCTACATGCGCTCTTATCATTATTTAGGAAAATATGCAATATTACAGAACAGTTTATCCAATGTTCAGCAAATTTCAGCTCGCTTAGCGTATAATCTTTACACTTACCATAAGACCGTATTTTAGAATGACCCGATTCAGCTCTTCATGTCAAAATATTAACAATTTTCAACTTGTGCATCGTGCTCCGCGCTCGCACCATTCTGTTGTATAATCAATGCAAATTAAATAGTAAGTTTGAATCTCGGCTTTCAGTCATTTTTTTTAAAGCAATATGCTTACAATATGACAATCCTCGATCTTGCTAATTTTTAATTTATCGTAATAGTTGGATATGGATAATTTGGTGTGTGTGTGGGTTGAATCATAATGTTTAATTACACTCTATGATTCATGCCAAAATTTTAAACAATGTTATACGCGAGAACATAAATCAAAATGTTTAAGATATCCATACCCTGCTTGATTACCAAGAGTAGAATGACCCGTTTAAGATGTACATGTACATAAAACAGTTCGCGCTCCTATATTTCCTTTCAAATCGAAATATAAGAGTGAACATTAACTTGCGCTTCGCGCTGGCATCATTAATTTAGGCCATAGTAGGTCCATGATTATAAAAATAAAGCTACGATGTACTTAAAAAATCAGACTTTAGTTGCATGGGACATCCCTCCTAAATGATAATAAGTATTGTATCTGCTGATGTGAAACGTGGATGGAAATATTTCTTACCATCCCCGAAGGACCTAAAAATATACATTCTGGCACTGGCGGCCAATCCAGAATCTAATATTTTTATACTTTCGCCGCCGGCCGCAGAATGCAATTATTTTTATGTCCTTTTTATGCCCAAGATATACCTTTATATATATATATATATATATATATATATATACTGCACGAACTCTTTTTACTAACTCTTTTTAGGAATCACATTACATTGGTTGTTTGGCTGTGTGCAGTTATGTGTTGGAGGGGGAGATAAACAGTTTTATGTTGTGCAGGGGTGGATCCAGGACTTTCTAAAGGGAGGGGGCACCATTTCCTGAGAAAATTTTGACACGGCAAAAAAAATAAAAAGGTTTTCATCTAAAAGGTATTTCGCCAAAAATTTGTCAAGCAAAAAAAAAGAAGAGGAAAGGACCTCCCGTTCAAGGGGTGGGGGGGGGGGGTGGGTGGTGCACACGTGGGAAAAATGTATGGCATATTTACCTCACAAGTTTTGATTACTACTCTCAAAAAGGGGGTGCAAGTCGGATTTGCCCCCCCCCTCCCCTCCTTGACCAGCCAGCGCAGTTGTGCTCGGCCCATCAGAGCTCAGTCTTAAATATATGAAATATTATAATCATATGACTGCACATGCATTAGAAATGAAAACATTATGTCCTGCATTATGTTCATTTTTCGAGCGATATGAGAAGAGTCTTACGTAATACCAAGTAATTTGCATACCCACATCAACTATGAAACGTTCATGCATGGGATGAAGGCATTCTCCCCCGGCCCCGGATCCTCCCCTCAGTTCACGACATACTACACAGAGCTCGAGAGACCACATGTCCTTATTCCATTCGCAAGTACATGTATGATATGTTTTGGATCGCACATATTCTTATGCTACACGATTTATCTTCAAGTAATACATCGACCCAAATTTGCCACGTTACTATCATCCCGGCGAGGAATCAGTAAGTCCGCAATTTTTCTTATCTAAAAGGGTCTGTACGTATCTTGTATTGCGCTCAGATTCTGTTTCTCTTCTTTGAAAGTGAATTTCTCTGCTTCGACACCCAAGAACCGGCAAGGCGCTACATTACACGGCACGGGCCAGCGGAACATGCGCTGCATGTAATGTTTACAATTCTCAGTGCAGCCGCCGACACCGGCCGTAGAGGCCCTCCCCCCCCCACTATTCACTGTTGGTTGATTGACAGTTCTCGCTTGCGTAGCCGTTAATACTAGTACGATCTCAACGGCAGAGGGAGTCGTACAATTAATTTCAAATTGGCGAAGTCTCAGTGATTTGAAAAATCGTCTAGTAGACGCGATCCAATATAATCACATATTCCCACATACTAACAACTTTTCATCCGAAATAAAGATGATTTCTAGGGTTTCTTGGAACAAATACATAAACTCATAAACATATTTCATCTTAGTTTGAGAATTTTTTAAATCAGCTTCTCACAAAGTTAAACGATCCCTTTAAATCCCAAAAGAGTTGAGCAAAAAAAACCCACACCTTGTCAACAATTTAGAACGAGTACTTGTCATTCCCTCAAAATAATTATTGAAAATATTCCTGGTATTTTTCTGCATCTGAAAATAGATATTGCGTTAAGTTCCATAATTGTTATTCTCTGTGAAAAGAATATATGAAAGAAAAAGATGGGTTAAAATATGAAAATAATAATAAGAAGAAAAGGAAACAATAGATAAAATGAAACCGTCATGCATTTACCCTGTAGGGTGGTATAGTTCACAAAGTTTGATTATAACTATATCCTATTGATTTGAAAGCTTTCATCCCTGTTATCTCTTTAAAAATTAGACAATTAATACTCATTCTTTGTAGTACTGTTTGCAAATGTGACTCTATCTCTTTTAAGCTCTAAAACTAAACTAGTTAAAAGTTACTTGATTAGTAGTCAGTCGGGAGTAACTGGTGTCTCTTCATTTTTTACTAATTTCTAGTCAGACATGAATGTGATCTCTAGTCAAGTTTAACTAGAAAATAATCAAATTTGACTAAAATCATAGTTGCACATTACTAGCTGACTCTTTCCTTCTTATCATTTTCAGTGAGGGTGTTTTATATTTTCTTTTAATTAGTGCAGCACTCTCTGGTTTATTGTCCCCTTATTCTCTCTCTCTCTCTCTCTTCATTACTATTTCATCCTTCTGTATACTTGGCATTCTCCATCCATGTATCCTTTCTGAGCTTCTAGTACCTGCCCTTCCCCTAGTCTGCTGTGCAAACCCTTCACTCGAGTTAATGGTCTGAATTTGCAGTCTACTCATGCCTTATGTACTAAAGCCCCAGTCACATATAGACACGGATCGTCACGGATCAACACGGTAATGCCGGCATGATCCGGGGAGGTCCGGGATCGTTATGCCCCGGATTAAGTGTCGACCAGCGTTGATGATAGCACACACGGCATCTTCACAAGGATCTACACGGACCATCACGTCAGCAATACGGACCATCACGTCAGCTACACGGACCAACACGTCAGCTACCCGGACCAACACGTCAGCAACACCGACCCTCACGTCAGCTACACTGATCAACACGTCATTGACCAGCACGGCAAATGAAATTCTGCTCATAAAAATGAGCTGATTTTTGTTTTATTTATTTCATTCATTTTCTCATCCTTGTCATAACATCGTAATTGTTTTCTGAGTGAATTACAGAAAAGAAATTATATTTCCTTAACCAGTATTAAAACGCTTTTTAGTTTTTAAACAACACAGTTTACTGTTTTTTACAGTACTTTTTACAGTACTAGTTGTCAAGTTCTTGAAATCTTAAACAACAAATTCAATTTTAAATATTCAATCTTAAATAAATTAAGCATATGTTAATGTCAACTGTTTAGCAACTACTGAAAAGTTCATAAAGTAAACAGTGTTGTATAACATTGATGGGGGAAAAAAACACGGACTGCTAAATATACTCCAGGCAGCTACACAGACCTCCACGTCAGCAACACGGACCAACACGTCAGCTTCACGTACCAACATGTTAGCTACACAGACCATCCCGGATTGCTTGTCTACCCGGCAGTCCAAGGATGACGCCCGTTGTTTTTGTCTCACCTGCGAAGCAGAGTGAGACTATAGGCGCCGCTTTTCCGACGGCGGCGGCGGCGGCGGCGGCGACGGCGGCGGCGGCGTCAACATCAAATCTTAACCTGAGGTTAAGTTTTTGAAATGACATCATAACTTAGAAAGTATATGGACCTAGTTCATGAAACTTGGCCATAAGGTTAATCAAGTATTACTGAACATCCTATTAAAGTTTCATGTCACATGACCAAGGTCAAAGGTCATTTAGGGTCAATGAACTTAGACCATGTTGGAGGAATCAGCATCGAAATCTTAACCTGAGGTTAAGTTTTTGAAATGTCATCATAACTTAGAAAATATATGGACCTAGTTCATGAAACTTGGACATAAGGTTAATCAAGTATCACTGAATATCCTGCATGAGTTTCACGTCACATGACCAAGGTCAAAGGTCATTTAGGGTCAATGAACTTTGGCCGAATTGGGGATATCTGTTGAATTCCCATCATAACTTTGAAAGTTTATGGATCTGATTCATGAAACTTGGACATAATAGTAATCAAGCATCACTGAATATTTTGTGCGAGTTTCAGGCCTAATGAGTAAGGTCAAAGGTCATTTAGGGTCAATGAACTTTGGCCGAATCGGGGGTATCTGTTGAATTACCATCATAACTTTGAAAGTTTATTAGTTTAGTTCATTAAACTTGGACATATGAGTAATCAAATATCACTGAACATCCTGTGCGCGTTTCAGGTCACATGACCAAGGTCAAAGGTCAATGAACTTTGGCTGAATTGGGTGTATCAGTTGAATTACCATCAAAACTTTGGAAGTTTATGGATCTGATTCATGAAACTTGTACATAAGAGTAATCAAGTATCACTGAACATCCTGTGCGAGTTTCAGGTCACATGATCAAGGTCAAAGGTCATGTAAGGTCAATGAACTTTGGCCATGTTGGGGTTTTTTGTTGAATAACCATCATATCTCTGTAAGTTTATTGGTCTAGTTCATAAAAAGTGGACATAAGAGTAACCATGTATCACTGAACATCTTGTGCGAGTTAGAGTAGTATTCAAAGTCAGCACTGCTGCTATATTGAACCGCGTGATGCAGGTGAGACGGCCAGAGGCATTCCACTTGTTGACATTTAAGAACTGCCGTGTTGGCATCCCGGACGTTCAAGGACCACCACGGACCACCAAGGATGCCCAAGGCGCCAACACGGATCTCTCCCCGGACCACCCCAGATCAGATCCGGGGTCTATATGTGACTGGGGCTTAAAGGCCCTCTTGCTCAGGCCAGCAAGCTCTGTATGTTCTCTAGTCTTTAACTCTTTAAGCGCCATTGGCAGCTATTTGTGACCATAGGCCACTCTTGCCGGTGGCAGCTATTTGTGCCCAAGTAACTTTTTTTTTTAAACCAATTTTACAGCCAGAAAATCAGCACCATATTCTGTGTGTTTTATGTTGTTATACTGGCAAGGAATCCACAATTCATTTTATCATATAAAAAATAGTGGTTTACATAGACATTTTTTGAGTAAAATTGTATTTTTGCATCATTATTTTGAAGAGTTGATTTTGGATATTGCCGCGATCTGAATCAGGATTTCCCCTATAGAAACGTGTGATATAACGGTTGTGTGTAGCAATACACGTACTTCTATGGGCAGAGCAAAGGCGAGTGTGCGAAGGCATTCAGCTCGGAATTGACCAATGACAGAGCGGTACGATGTTCCTCACCCAGCACTACTCGCCCATTCGCTATTGTTACATGAATATTCATGAGCTATCGCTTTGGTCTTTTGCAGGCCGGTATGGTAGTATTCTTGTGTCAAGGCTTTTTTGTGCCTGCAAATGTGCACGGTTTGGGGGAGATTTTTTTTTTTGGGGGGGGAGGTTTTATACTTTGTTTTTTGCATTCTCACAAAATTGTTCTCGTTATGAATATATGAGTAAAGAAGGCTGTCATTTCCCACTCTCGTCGCACTGCAATCACCACACTCATTGTTTATTTATTCATTTATTATTGTTATTATTATTATATAATATAATATAACCTTTGCGATATGAATTTTGTGTACACCTACAAAATATCTACACCTTGGTCGAACCGGATTTATGCAACTGGTCGACATGATCTGATGTCACCTAAAAAAAATACGTTTGTCAATTATGCCAGTGCATATTTATTTCAATGATGACATTTGTTTTATTGCTGGAAGAAGTATAATACTCAAGAAAGAAAGTATACGTTTTGTTTTTAACTGTCAGGTTCAGATCTGCAGAAGGGGAAAGAGTGTGATGGAGAGGCGCTATAGTGCCTACAAAAATGAAGCATGCACACTTGACAGTTTGTATCAACATGGGAGTTACATAATATAATTGCATACATTCTCATGATGAAATCTGAAAGCTTCTACGACAAAAAAAGATTATTCATGTTCCTCCTTTGCTCCTTTTCGTCGCATACAGGGTTATAAGCCGGTTTTTCTAAATCCAACAACACCAAATTACGTACAAAGTTCGGTGGAAAAAAACATCAAATTTGCAGCAGTTACGGAAAGAAACCTTAATATTATTTTGATCATCAGCAAAATATATGTTATCAATGCGGCAAGGGCGAAATAAAAAGTATGATGTGTGTGATCTTTTATTTACAAAATTCTGTGAATGTCATGCATTTTTCGCAATGCGTTTTTTGTTTTCATTCTTCCTAATTTGTTTATTAGCGAGAAATACTTCATATTAATCAATGTATCATTTCTTCCGATGATCCGTTTTCTTTTGATTCTCCCTTTTTGCCAGCAAAAAGATGATGGGTAAGTACCCCAAACGCTGAGCTCATATGTCAAATCTGATATCATATACTACTAAATGAAAAAAATGAATCAAGCAAATGTGATAACAACACCAAATAACGAACCAAGTTTGGTGGAAAAAATAAACATCAAATTTGCATCGGTAACGGAAAGAAACCTAAATATTATTTTGATCATCAACAAAATATATGTTGTCAATGTGGCAAGGGCGAAATTAAAAATATGATGGGTGTAAGGAAGATAAAAAAAAACAAAAGATAAATGTGAGTGAGCGAATCAAGCGAGTAAACGCACTTTTCATGATCTTTTATTTACAAAATTCTGTGAATGTCATGTATTTTCCGTAATGCGTTTTTTATTCTTCCTCATTTGTTTTATTAGCAAGAAATAATTTATATCAATCAATGTATCATTTCTTCCGATAATACGCTTTCTTTTGTTTCTCTTTTTTTGCAAGCAAAAAGATAATGGGTATATATCCCTACACGCTGAGCTCATATGGCAAATCTGGTAGCATAAACTGGATTACTACGAAATGAAAAAAAAATATATATCAAGCAAATTTGATAATTGAAAATGTTAAATGTGCTAACATATCGAGTATGTTGATTGTGCATAAGTCCTACCGCATGAATAAAATATTGACAATGCACGTTATAAAGAAGTTTAGTGGTGTCACTTATATATAATTTGAACAGCAAATGATGTCCATTTCATTTTTTTTCAGGAAAGGGGAAGTAAAATTAATTTTTACTACATTGATAGTTTCAATGACGGGGTAATTATCGATATCACAAATAAGAGGTGTAGTAAATATAATCTCTGATATTGTCGAAAGCAATATCTTACTTTTCCGATAGATGATCCATTACAAACATCTTATTTGAATAAACAAAGGTTCAACAAATGATAAAGATCTAATTTTCTACAAATTGTTAGTAATTTCTACCTTCACACCTCATCGCTTCGTTATTTCTTTTCCCTCTTTTATCTTTCAATTTTCTGTATGTTTGATTTGTCAAGGATTATAGCCTATACATTTCTTCAATCTTAAATTTCATCTTTATCCTTTATTTCTAAATATGCAAAATAGGCTTCAGCTACAAGTTGATTTAATTATTTTAAACTATTTTTCTTTGTGCTTTTGATAAGTGGAAGTAACGATGCCAGTGTTTGTGGTGGTCGTGGTGGTGGAGGTGTGCTGTTTCCCCCTTGATTTCTTGTTATCATTCTCGACATTATCCATGACATCTTTACCATCATCCCTATCATCATCATCATTTAGATTACAGGAAATTTGAAGCATATTGTTGATGCTAAATGTCTTAAAGTCGAAACAAATATTTGAATAAAAATTATGCATTTTAATGGCAATAAGTCAATGGAAGGTGTTGGGGAAAGCGACAGAGGAATTTTAATCTTGATCTCAACGGAGAGAAAAGCTATTGTTCGTATCGGAACCTTTGAAAGTATTCAATTGTCAAATCAAAAGACGCGCGCGTGGCCCAATTTCTATGAACATCCTGTGCTAAATTGCTTTCCTCGATAATAGGTCAGGAGGGAGCGTGGATTAGACATTCCTCATAAAAGGGAGTCTGGGCATCTATTGTTCATGACTTGGTGGCATGAACAATAACGTGTAGTCGCTATCAGACAGGTGGCTACTTTGGTCGAACATTATTCTTTTTAATGCCGAAACAGATATAATGAATATTTCACCCCCATCATGAAATGTCCACAGAGTGAATTCTACATGTTATGTTTATCGTTCTTTCACTGTTCAGCTACGATTTTATATCAAATAGTGATCCCATAGGGCTTCAAATACAGAACAAATACAGAACAAATAGGCTTATACCCCTTTCATAAACCCAATTATGCGGCGAATAGCAGCATAATTTGGTCGTAAAATTGGAAGAGGACCAGAGTTATCCGCATTATTTTGATGCTGCTATTATCCGCATAATAGCAGCATCAGGACAAGATTTTGAGTTTGTGAATGCATTTCCAAATAATGCGGATAATTGCCATGGTACGGTCAGAAGGTCACCCTTTTCAAACGCAACCGCATCGGAGGGGGTGTGTGCGGTTTCCATGACGATTATCCTCCTTTTTCAGGACGGGCACTCGTAAAAATAATGCGGATTATTTCCGGAGTTTATGAACGCAATTTTTATTGAATTATCCGCATAGGTTTATGAAAGGGGTATTAGTATTGAATCTGTCCGATCCCTCTTTATCTATATTTCAATATATCATCTTTAGTTTTCTATATTTTGTCTCCTTGTGACTGGCATTGCCTTTGTTACAATATGAAAGCCCGTATGTACGACGAATAGACCCTGACAAAATATGACCAAACTTTACACTGATTCATGCTATAGAACGATAGTTGAGTGGGTCGCAAATGTTTGTTGCCGACACTGGATAGAAATCGCCTACATTATCCAAAACAGTGTATAGTTGAGTGCATCGAACACCACAAATCGTATCCAGGTTACGATTTTTATAAAGCATGTTTTGCATTACGACAATATTGGCAAGAATAGAAATGACATAAAATTTACTCTGCACCAATAATTTTGTTGCGGAATACCGCGCATTCTAAATAAACAAGGGTCTTGTTTTGAAGACTACACGAATGTAAGGGTACGGTTGGCTGCACTGTGAAGATACATGGCTCTAATATATTATTGTGTGTGTTTGCGTGGGGATCGCAGCTGTGCTGTGATTGGTCACTTGATCGACGACAATGCCCTTTTTTGGAAAAGGATGGTTTCAATTGTGTGTGTATAAACCCTCTCGTATTTCAGAGGAAATAACTTGAATAGCAAAATAGTATTTCATTCAAAAGAGCATTATTTTTCACATTTTTGTTTGTTCAGTTACATCAATAGATACGTCATTTGAAAGGGTAAACATTGAACTTTCATATCATTTTCTTAATTTCTTGGTATCTCTACAATTACTTAGGTTATTTACTCTTTGAAATGTTCATGAAATCATAATTTTCTAGGTTTTACTTATTGAAAAAAACGGTGTAAAATATTTCATCTTTTCTCAATTTTTCTAAACGCAAATTTGAAAGGTCATGACATGATCATAAAGTCCATGAACCATGCATCATTTCATGTGTAGAAGGTTTCGTTATACAACGTACGGGTAAAGAGTTATGACCGTTTTAAAATCAGACTTTGCTTACGTTTCGGTCAATTTAGGATTCCTCGAATATCCCTGGCACTAGAGGGGTATTGGACCTGGCACAGTAAGAGTTAAAGGGGAAGGTTACCCTGACAAAATGTTTATTGTAAAAATACCAGAAAAAATAATAAAAAATATTGCCGAAGGTTTGAGAAAAATTCATCAAATAATTAAAAAGTTATTAGAATTTCAATTATTTGATTTGTGACGTCATATGCGAGCAGCATTCCTACAGAATGGTAAAAAATCAATGAAATGTCATTTTCTCAGAAAATTGAAAATGGTTTTCACTGTAAATTTTGTATATCAATAGACAATTCATTTCACACCAGATCATGAAAAGAAAACAAAATTAAGTCATCAGGAACCATAAAAAATTTGAAATTCATACATTTTATATTACATAACACATGGGGCAGCTGCTCGTTTATGACGTCACAAATCCAAAATTTTGAACTCTAATAACTTTCTAACTCTTTAACGGATTTTCCTCAAACCATCACCAATGTTTTCTATTATTTTTTCTGCTATTTTTGCAACAAAGTTTTCTTCAGGGTGAACTTTCCCTTTAAGTGGAGACACATTTGTTGA
Organism: Lytechinus variegatus; assembly: GCF_018143015.1. Lineage (NCBI taxonomy): Eukaryota > Metazoa > Echinodermata > Echinoidea > Temnopleuroida > Toxopneustidae > Lytechinus > Lytechinus variegatus. Next base: position 37,589,855 of record NC_054748.1, read on the forward strand.
TCAAAGTTTCAGTCAGGGCCTGTGCCTACCCCCTTCCTCTCTTTTTTTATCTCTCTATGTCGTACCTACACACTCACACGCACACACAATCACACACACTTCTATGGAATACCGTTCCCAAACACTCTGTAGTTCTGAATTTCCAACAATGATGAGTCCCATCAGTTTATAGCACTTTGTTCCTTAATAGGCACAGTTGTGCTTTTGTCCAAGCAGAAATTTTGTGTCCTTTGCTGCACAGACTAAAATCCAGTATAACAGCACCACAAAATACAATTACAAAATACAGTCTTTTTTTAAACGGAAGACATACAAGCCTTAACCTTCATTTATTACATGTATAGGGCAGGCCACTGTTCTTTTGGTTACATAATTACATTACAAATAGCCATGGCCAATAATAAAAAAGAACACACAGGATATCCAGGGCTAATAGACGGTGCTGCACCAGCCCGAGTTTGCTCAATCTTGAGAATTTAGTCCGATCAGCCCTCTTCGTGATTAATCTCGAGATTCAAGAAACCCCATCTCCTCAAGCAGAAGAAGAGCAATTCATGCTCGAGTGAGGCATCGATACATGGTCTTATGTTGTGAATGAATAATCCCAAGTGCGTCTGCACCTGCGAATTGGTGGAATAATTTATAAATAGCGCGCTATTTGGCAACTAATCCTTAGTTAATTTAGGATTGCAATCTCGAGATTAATCCAGTGAACTATTGCGATTGCTTTTTCATTACAAATAATCTGGAGATTGTTCAGATCGGGATTATTTGCTGGATCAGAAATATAACGATTATTTGAAAATTTTGGCTGGTACACACGGCTCTAATGAGAGGTGTAGTGATATCATTATTCCGTGACTTTTTCTCAATTCAAAATCTTCATTCAGTGACATCATCAATTAATGTAATAAAGGGAATGTTCACCCTGACAATAACTTTTTTATTTAAAGCAGCTGAATTATAGTATTCATGAAGTTTTGATGAAAATTTGTTATTATCAGAGTTCAGATTTTTTTGATAAACAAATTTTGGCTTTGTAACATCACAGGGAATCAGCCCTTCCATATGTTGTGTGATATGATTTCTTTTGAATTATCAAAAAAAGAAGCTACATGTATTTTATCAATGTGGTGGATATATATCATTGAACTTTATACGAGAAAAATATTGTATTCACCATGTTGATGGGGCCCAGATGGGTGTTTCATGAGGCTGTTTGTAAAGTTACACAGGATTGGAACATGTTCTTAGGTCATAAATCAGTTACATAGGGATATCGCACAGTGCAAGAAATGATCACCAGTCGTGCGTAAAGTCATTCATATCTTACGAACAGCTTTATGAAACACCCACCTGGGTTGAGTGCAGCACAATGCAGGTATATTTCTTGCTGAAGGAAAACCATGATAACAAGTTTTCTTTGAAACAGGCACTTGGACTTCTTTTATTGAATGAACATAGTACGGTTACTTTTCCTAGTAATGATGCATACATTTTCACCATTGAAACAATAATAAAGGTGATAGTAATAAGGACACTAATAATGGTGATAGTAAAAAGGACACTAATAATGGTGATAGTAAAAAGGACACTAATAATGGTCATAGTAAAAAGGACACTAATAATGGTCATAGTAAAAAGGACACTAATAATGGTCATAGTAAAAAGGACACTAATAATGGTGATAGTAAAAAGGACACTAATAATGGTGATAGTAAAAAGGACACTAATAATGGTGATAGTAAAAAGGACACTAATAATGGTGATAGTAAAAAGGACACTAATAATGGTGATAGTAAAAAGGACACTAATAATGGTGATAGTTAAAAAGACACTAATAATGGTGATAGTTAAAAAGACACTAATAATGGTGATAGTAAAAAGGACACTTGTATTTATAGAAGAATAAGATATGAAAGCACAGATTTTATAGAAAAATGTTCTAAGAGACGTTTCCTAAATATCTACTGAACAGCTAAAAATATACACTGTAATAGAAGACTTCTTCAATCTTGTGTACATATTCCCTAAATCTACTTTGCAGCTAAAAATATACGGTTGTAGAAGACTTCTTCAATCTTGTGTACATATTCCCTAAATCTACTTTGCAGCTAAAAATATACAGTTATTGAAGACTTCTTCAATCTTGTGTACATATTCCCTAAATCTACTGAACAGCTAAAAATATACAGTTATTGAAGACTTCTTCAATCTTGTGTACATATTCCCTAAATCTACTTTGCAGCTAAAAATATACAGTTGTAGAAGACTTCTTCAATCTTGTGTACATATTCTCTAAATCTACTTTGCAGCTAAAAATATACAGTTGTAGAAGACTTCTTCAATCTTGTGTACATATTCCCTAAATCTACTGAACAGCTAAAAATATACAGTTGTAGAAGACTTCTTCAATCTTGTGTACATATTCCCTAAATCTACTTTGCAGCTAAAAATATACAGTTGTAGAAGACTTCTTCAATCTTGTGTACATATTATCTAAATCTACTTTGCAGCTAAAAATATACAGTTGTAGAAGACTTCTTCAATCTTGTGTATATATTGTCTAAATCTAATGAACAGCTAAAAATATACAGTTATTGAAGACTTCTTCAATCTTGTGTACATATTCCCTAAATCTACTTTGCAGCTAAAATATACAGTTGTAGAAGACTTCTTCGATCTTGCAGTTTCTATAAGGGAAGAGAGCAAAAATATTATAGCGTGAAGCCTGCAGGGGGCATGGGGGGAACGCTAGAGGCATGGGGTAATCCAAATTAATCCCCCATGCCGGATGCAGCCAGCATGATTGGTCGTTACCAAGTAATTGCCCCATTCAGCGCGCAGGCGGCATGGGGTCAAAGCAAGGCGAAATTCAGTTTAATCCCCCATGCCGGATGCAGCCTGCATGGGTCTTACGACAACCTCATTCAGCACGCAGGCGGCATGGGGTAAGATCGCTGTGAATTTTCAAATTAATCCCCTATGCCGGACGCAGCCAGCATGGACGCTAACTACTAGGTAATTACCCGTTCAGCACGCAGTCGGCATGGTGTCAAAGTCAAAATACATTCAATGCTAGTTCCGAATGCCGGACGCAGCTCTCCCGCCATATTAACAGTACTAGTAATGCAGGTTCATTTCACGCCCGTGACACGCCATTCAGCTCCATGCACGCCCGTTCCCTGGCCACTGTGCTGCCAGCAGACCACGGCTTGCGCCGCATGCTTCGAAATAACTAAAAATGAATAAATAATGTTATGTCGCCTTCATAAGCCTAAATCAAAAAGTGGATAGGTCTGGGGGTTCTTGTTCGCTCTATAAACTAAATAAATCATGGATGGAATCAATACATTCAGACATGTCGAAACGCATATCAAAATACATTCTTAACCTAATGAAAATGAATGAATGCAACCTTGAGTAAATATGTCGCTCTAGAGGACATTTCTTCCCCGGTTACTTCCACAAAGAGACGCATGATATTTCGGGTCTTCTTTAAGTAGAAAGAGAGAAAGATGAAGTGACTCCGTTTTTTCCCCATTTTTGTCATAATGGCGTACGTTTAGTACTCAATTACTTCCGATTTGAAATCAGATGGTGCAAAAGTAACCACTGATTAAATGTCATGGTCACAAAGGTTCATAAAAACTATAGACGTTTGAGAGAAACAAAATGATTTTCAGTTATGGAAAGGCCTAATAATTCTCTGGATTTTTGCACTGATTTTTTTTTCGTCCAACGTTACCATCTAACAATACTTTTTGTAGTCGAAAGATGGTCTTTAGTGCAGCTCACGGCACCCTCTTATACAATTCGTAAGACTTTAGTAAACATTTTCATTGTTTTGGGGGTTGTTTGAGACGCTGTTATCATGGTTGTGTCCTGTCGAAAATTTTGGAACTTCAAAAAAAAATCAATACTTCAAAGCGGCAGTACTGCCAATAATGGACACTCCGAGTCCTTTACAAAAACTTAAAAACGCAAAACACCAATGCTCGTTTGTAAGAGGACTTAGATACTGTGATGATGACCTCATCGCTTTTTAATACAAGCAACATGTTCCAAAAGTTTCAGTGGGTCATATGAACGTTGTCGGGGGGGGGGGGGGGGGCGTAAAGTACATTGCAGTCTATGCAATTACCCTTGAGTCCCCCTCCCCCCTCACGCTTCGCCAGCAGTTGCCAAGCAATTATCTCCGTCTATACTCGTGGACATAGCTATTTTGGAGGCTTGAATCAGACTTTAAATCTTATGATGTTTTATTGTTGTTTTTTATGGAAGGAAGTCGTAGAATAACTCTCTTAAGGGGGGGGGGGTATGCTTGTCAGTATTTAAAATGTTTAAACGCTCCCTATAGGGGTTCTAAATTGCCCTAAGCAGTCAATTCAAAACCCTTTAATGTTCTTAATAAAAGGTTCTCGAGTCCTAAAAAAACTAAATTTCTGAGCTTTTTCTTGAGGGTTCCAAATAAGAAAGAAATGGGTTCCAATTCGAACTTAATTTCGGATACTTTGCATGTCTTACGACCCCTTTCATTCGCAAAGAAAAAGAAAGCAACGCTCTTAAATACACTTCCATTCATTTTTTTACTTCTGAACAAATTGTTCTTAACTACTCATTGATCGGTGAGTAGCGCCCCAAACATGCTAAACGAAGTGGAAATCACAAATTTCTCTTTCCAGTATTGAATAGCTGTTACAGCTTATTTCGATTATATTCATTTCACTTTCATAATCCGGCCGGCCCGTGCCCCCCCCCCCTTCCCACTTTGAGAAACAAAATATTTTTAATGAAAAAAATGAATAGAATATAGAATAGAAAATAGAATATTTTTTTATTTCATATATAGGTCTATAAACAAGAAATAGTGAGTGTATTACGTCATCAGTCTCTGCATTTATACACCAACCAGGATGTGCATATGACTGTTTTGAGAAATTAAGTGAATTTGTCAAAATTTATTATTTCGCATCCGATTTCGATGAACATTTCAATGTTAGGCTTGTTGGAGTTTGCTCTTTTTATTCAAATCAACGTTTTGTTGGGTTGGTCGTGTCTTCATGTTGCCGCTTTTATCGAATAGAATGCGAGCGACTTCTTATCCTTAATTGACCACTGGTTTATCTCTAACACAATAGACTGCCTTTTCACTGTTGAATAATCACGCTCAGCGTCGTTTAAGCAATGGTTATCACTTTTGTTTCGGTTATTCATCGCCCCACCTCCTGTCAATAGATATGTCTATATTATTGCTCTCAGAGTTTCCTGTAGGAAATATTAACATTGAGGGAAAGGGGTTAGACGAAGACGATTGCAGTATTTGTCTTATTGGGCCAAGTATACCCTCTTAAAATATAAAATATAATATTATATACCGGTTTTACAAATATTTTCTTCCTGCTAGCTTATTATAGCCTGTATGATTTTAGAAATCCTCTTTAAAAACTTTTTTCTCGACTAAAATTACCAACACGGGAACAAAATAATTAAAATACATATTTGCCTACATGCCTTCTTAAAGCACACCCCCGATGAAATGCCGTATATATATTGGGGTGGTGTTTCTTAATCGTTGATATGCAAACGGGGGGGGGGGGTAAATTCCAGGGGTAGTCCCCACGAGGTGGACGGGAGTGGCATGTACAGTCACCAAATCTATTTTCCTTTGGATTAAAGCTTGCAAAATATACAAATATTTTGTTGAAAGAGAAATATTAAGTAGTCACTCATATCTGAATTCAAATGTTGTTTAGGTTCTGGGAACCTCGCATTGTTTTATTTGTAGGAATATAAACCGATGGGGTACCTACAAAGATTATATCGATTACTGTGATTGTTTTGCGTAAATTTACTTAAAGAAAATCGCTGCAAAGAAAATAAGTGACTTTACTTAAAACTCAAAAAAAGTTACAAACTGAATACTTGAGAAAATTAAGGAAGTCGTTATAACATAAATCAATTCAGTAAATACCAAGGCATTTTTTAATGTACCAATGGTATAGCACTCGATCTCTTTAATACGTCATCGGGTGATATCATTTCCTAGCTTCAAAGTGTTTAAGACCGTCCATTTTCTTATATATGTAGTTGGTTTGCATTTTTAAAACCTCTACGAAATTACATAAATAAAATGTTGGTAGAGAGAGAGAGAGGGGAGGGGGTAAAGGGGGTATATATAAGGGGGAGAATGTACACGCGTGAATGAACCCTGAGTGCGTCGAAGTTCACATAACACAGAGTTATTTATGAGAAAGCCAAAAAAAATCGATAATGCTTTGATTATTACCTCAACACGCCGTTTAACGTTTGAATAGATTGCAGGCATCAAATGAGCACCGTGTATTCAAAAGAATGATTACTTAGGTCTCTGTTGAATAGAATGAGAGAGACTTCTGACCCTGGGCGCGTTAATCTCGAAAACAATGGAATGTCTTTTCACTGTTAATACATGCCCGTTTCACTTCGGTCAATCAAAGGTTAATTTTATTTCGACTCTTCAACCTTAATGGCAGCACTTTTGTTTGTCAGGCCTAATTGCTTCAGATTATTTACTATTATAGTCCAGGATAGGCAACATAGAAAATTGACCAAACCTTGTTTTTTTATATATACAATATTTTTTGATGGTTTCTTGTCAATTCGAGGGTGCTGATTACGAATCTGAATGATGCCACTCGTGTAACCTTGAGCATTTTCCGCAAATTGGCAAAATCCAATATGGCCGCCAAAATATGCAAATTACCCATGAAACTCATAAAATTGTCCGCACATTGGCTGTGAAATGCATGAAATTGTGTGGCAGGAGTGAAATACAATCTTAAAAAATAATTTTTGACAAAATATTTATCTTCCTGATATTCAAAATGGCCGCCATAGGCCATTGTATAAACTATCATGTACAATATGAATAGGGAAAACTAATTTTCACAAAAATGAACACTAAACTGCAAAAATCGCGATGTATGAACGAAGTTATATATGCAAATCACCATTACTAACGAGAAATATCATTTGTTATGTCATATATGGGAACATTGCTGTATTTTGATATCTAAAATAGCCGCCACTGGCCCAAACAGTATTGCGTACAATGGCAATGGCCGGGGCCAAAACAATGAGAAGATTGAGCATTAAAATGCATATTATTAAGATAAACGAGTGGAATACTGACTAAAAACATAATTGTAAATATGCCATTTATGTGGTAAATGCTGTATTTTGACATTCAAAATGGCCGCCATAGCCCCTATATTCATCATGTACAATGCGAATAGAGAAACTAATTTTCACACGAGTAAGAAAAATAAAATGCATGTAATTGTGATCTATGAGTAAAATATTGTCTGACAACATGTTTTATAGCAAGACATATCGTTTCTTTTGTCATGCATGAGATGAATACTGTATTATGAAATTCAAAATGGCCCCTATAGGCCCTAACAGTATTATCTACAATGTGAATGGGGACATATAATTTGTAAGAATTTGGATTTGCTTGACTATGACATCCATATAATCCTGTTGTATGAGTAAACGTTGTTTGAAAACATCTTTTTTAATCATCGCATTTCTCCTTTCATATAGGTGATAAATACTGTATTTTGACATTCAAAATAACCTCTACAAGCCCTAACTAAATTATGTGACATGCGAACAGGGAAACTAATTTTCACAAGAGTGTGAATCATAAAATGCATATATGTGATGTACGGGTAAAGATATTGTCTTAAACATTATTTCTAACTTAATACATCACATATGGGTCGTGGACATGGTGGAGGTAATAAAATGGCTGCCATAGGTCCTAAAAGTATTGTGTACATTGTAACATGGGACATATAAATTTGACAGAATTTGGCTTTGCTTGACTCTAAATATTGCATATAATTGTGATGTAAAGGTGAATTATTGTCTAAAACCATGGTTTCTAACTAGATATATCATAATGTTGTGTAATTAAGGTGATAAATGCTGCATTTTTAAATTGAAAATGGCCACCATAGGCACTTATCGTATAATATACAATTTGGGTGGAGACAAATGATGTTCACAAAAAAAGCATATGACAGCCATTTTGAATGTTGAAATACAGTATTTATCACCTAAATTACATAAGATATGATATATTTTGTTATAAATCATGTTTTCAGACAACATTCCACTCATACATCACCATTTGACCAAGCATAGCCAAATTCTGTTCAAATGATTTGTTCCCATTCATATTGTGTATAATACCGTAAGGGACTGTAGCGGCCATTTTGACTTAAAAATAACCGTATTTATCACCTAACTGGCAGAATAAATGATATATCTTAATAGAAATGATGCTTTCAGACAACATTTTACTCATAGATCACTATTACGTGCATTTATGGTGCTCACTCCTTTGAATATTGATTTCCACTTTGCATTGTACATAATACGGTTAATGTCGATGGCGGCCATTTTGAAAGTCGAAATACAGTATTTAACACAAACTTGAAACCTGAATGATATATTTCGTTAGAAAATACGTTTTTAGACAGTATCCAATTAATTTATCACATATATATGCATTTTAGCGCTCATTGCTGTGATCTTGTGATTTCTTTTCTCTCTTTTCTCATTGTGTATAATACTTTCAGGGCCTTTGGCAGCCATTTTGAATATCAGAATACAACATTCACCACATACATGGCATATTAATAATACATTTCGTTAATAATTATGTTTATAGTCAGTATTCCAACTGTTTAATCTTCATAATAAGCATTTTAGTGATCACTCTTGAGAATTTTTTGGCCCCCATTGCCATTGTACGCAATACTGTTTGGGCCAGTGGCGGCTATTTTAGATATCAAAATACTGCAATTTTCCCATATATGACATTACAAATGATATTTCTCGTTAGTAATGGTGATTTGCATATATAACTTCGTTCATACATCGCGATTTTTTGCAGTTTAGTGCTCATTTTTGTGAAAATTAGTTTTCCCTATACATATTGTACATGATAGTGTATACAATGGCCTATGGCGGCCATTTTGAATATCAGGAAAATAATTTTTTGTCAAAAATTATTTTTTAAGATTGTATTTCACTCCTGCCACACAATTTCATGCATTTCACAGTCAATGTGCGGACAATTTAATGATTTTCATGGGTAATTTGCATATTTTGGCGGCCATATTGGATTTTGCCAATTTGCAGGAAATGCTCAAGGTTACACGAGTGGCATCATTCAGAATCGTAATCAGCACCCTCGAATTGACAAGAAACCATCAAAAAATATTGTATATATAAAAAAACAAGGTCATGCCTCTTCTATCCTGGACTATTATAAGAACGAGACACTGAAGGCAAGAGGGGGAGGGGCAATGGGAAGGAACAAAACTGAACGGAGATCGGAGTTGATCGAAGAACTGAAGTGGGGAGGGGGGGGGGCGATGGGCAGAAAAGAAGGAACAAACTGAACGGAGAACAAGGATGATCAAATGTTTGTAAAGGCCACCGCCCATGCACTTTACGGCTGTTTTATGTGACCAGATTTTTCAAGTAAAACGAAGTAAGACACTATTATCTAAACCATACAGTTTTTTAAATCCATTAATATGCAACCCTCAAAATGAAATGAAATCCAGAATATAATCGTTATAACGTCGTATCAATCGTACAATCGATGACGATTTTACCTTTAATCCGAAATAATTGCGTGCAATTATTTAAAATTTCATTATGAGTAATTGAACAATAATTTTGAACCTCAATTAGCAAACTTTCAGGAAATGAGCAAAATGCATTTTTTCCATCAGTTCGTATACCAGTCGATCGATCGCAACGTCAGCGAAGGCCTTTCAAGAACCAGCATTACACCGTTGTATTCAAATTATGAATCCTTTATGAACAAAAAAACCAAATAATTATTGCACCGATATGGTGCTTTGAGGATGCAATGCCTTATAGTATTTTATTATGTTTTTGAATTTGCATTTAAAAAATCAGTTTTGCAATCGAAATTGTCGATATTGCGATGTATTAATTGTCTACATATGTTTGCTTTTTTGCGACAGTTAACAGAAAACATTAAGCCGTAAATCTGACGAATGAATAAGTCAAGACAATCTTACAATATTGGAGAGAAAAGGAAAATGATAAAATAAATTGTCATGCCAATACCAGCAGCGGATCCAGCCTTCTCCATGGGGGGGGGGGGTCTAGCCATATCGGATTGGCCGATCTAAACTGACTTTTTTTTATTTGAAGGGTTAGTTCTGTTAGTCACTTCTTAGCTTTATAATATAAATCAACATACGTATATAATCTCATATTTCAAATATTGCGAGCGCGAGCTATTTTCAAATTTTATCTATTTTGTCCCAAAATTTGTTTGTGATCCTTAACAAAATTTTCAGATCAGAGTGTTAAATATTTTAACAATCAAATAATGTGAGCGCAAAAAGCGCGAGCTGATTTTTTACGTTTCTCCCTGAAGAATGGAAATTCTAAGCACTTATTGTAATCGTAAACAGGATATGTTATTGATGCGAGCGCAAAGCAAGTGGGTAAAACATCGAGATTTAGACCTAAAAACTGGATAATCAATTATGTTTTGCAATAACGAAGAGGGTGAGTGCTTGGTAGCCTTCCTACAGTAATAATGTGTGTCGAAATTTTTGGTGTTCGGATCTAAAACTTAAAAGATCTAAAATCTAAAATAATATTTTTAACACAGAACATGCTGCGTATCTCAATAGACATCAAGGCGCGTGTTTCAGATTACACCTAGAATCTGGGCATTCTTTATACATTTTTATCATGAAATCGATGAGGCGAACGAGAACCATAATCTTAAGATATTGGATATTCCGACCTGAAAAATGGTGAATTTAAGCCCTATATTTCAAGCACTTTGTAGGAAAATTGTGAGATGGACATGATATCATTTTTTACATAAAAATTCAACATCGGAAATAAATGAAAGGAAATCTAATCTATACAGAAAAAAATGAACCAATAATGATAACAATCCGCATTTATCTGGAACTTATCACGTCGTAACGACGTCTCTTAGCGCTTTAAACACAATGATATCATTACCCCTGTCATCGGATCCTGCCATGCTCGCATACGATGTATGCACCTTCTCCACTCCGTGGAGAGCATTAAAAGAATTCCAAACTTGAATCCATTAATAACGATACTATCGACAGAAAGAGCAGCTCAGACGTAGCCTTAGTCACAAAATAGTATAATTGTCAAATCTAAAATTAAGGTAAGACTGTAATTATTGTGATATGAATTGAAAAACACATCTAAGAAAACTAATAGAGGTAAAATATGCATCTTATATACTTATAACATGAAGCATTCAATTCCTGAGAAAAGGAAGTTATGAATAATCAATTTAATTACAAAAAATCGCATGTGGACGCTCAAGATGATTTATTACGTCACTATCTCCGATTTGGTTGAGAAACGGGCCCCAGGATGCATTTGTAGCATGCAGGTGGAATGGCAGGATCTATACGGCAGGACGCGGAAGGCATGACGGATTAGAGCAATAGGTGACAAGCTGCAGGCGGAATGGTGGATTAATTTGGAAAAATCTTGCGTGGCAGCACGCAGGGGACATGGCGGATTATTTTTTGGAACGACCGGTGGTAGGCTGCAGGGGGAATGGTGGATTAATTTATAGAGATTAATAGCGGCAGCACGCAGTGGGCATGACGGATTATGTTTAAGAGCAAGTGATGACCGCCTGCAGGGGGCATGGGATTCTTAATTGGGGCGTGCTGTAGGGATAGCCTGCAGGGGGAATGCTGTGATATTTTTGCTCTCATCCCTAAATCTACTTTGCAGCTAAAAATATACAGTTGTAGAAGACTTCTTCAATCTTGTGTACATATTCTCTAAATCTACTTTGCAGCTAAAAATATACAGTTATTGAAGACTTCTTCAATCTTGTGTACATATTATCTAAATCTACTGAACAGCTAAAAATATACAGTTATAGAAGACTTCTTCAATCTTGTGTACATATTCCCTAAATCTACTTTGCAGCTAAAAATATACAGTTATTGAAGACTTCTTCAATCTTGTGTATATATTCCCTAAATCTACTGAACAGCTAAAAATATACATTTGTAGAAGACTTCTTCAACCTTGTGTACATATTCCCTAAATCTACTGAACAGCTAAAAATATACACTGTAATAGAAGACTTCTTCAATCTTGTGTACATATTCCCTAAATCTACTTTGCAGCTAAAAATATACAGTTGTAGAAGACTTCTTCAATCTTGTCTACATATTATCTAAATCTACTTTGCAGCTAAAAATATACAGTTGTAGAAGACTTCTTCAATCTTGTGTACATATTATCTAAATCTACTTTGCAGCTAAAATTATACAGTTATAGAAGACTTCTTCAATCTTGTGTACATATCTAAATCTACTTTGCAGCTAAAAATATACAGTTATAGAAGACTTCTTCAATCTTGTGTACATATTATCTAAATCTACTTTGCAGCTAAAAATATACAGTTGTAGAAGACTTCTTCAATCTTGTGTACATATTATCTAAATCTACTTTGCAGCTAAAATTATACAGTTATAGAAGACTTCTTCAATCTTGTGTACATATTCCCTAAATCTACTTTGCAGCTAAAAATATACAGTTATTGAAGACTTCTTCAGTCTTGTGTACATATTCCCTAAATCTACTTTGCAGCTAAAAATATACAGTTGTAGAAGACTTCTTCAATCTTGTGTACATATTATCTAAATCTACTTTGCAGCTAAAAATATACAGTTGTAGAAGACTTCTTCAATCTTGTGTACATATTCCCTAAATCTACTTTGCAGCTAAAAATATTCAGTTTTAGAAGACTTCTTAAATCTTGTGTACATATATTCCCTAAATCTACTTTGCAGCTAAAAATATACAGTTGTAGAAGACTTTTCAATCTTGTGTACATATTCCCTAAATCTACTTTGCAGCTAAAAATATACAGTTGTAGAAGACTTCTTTAATCTTGTGTACACATTCCCTAAATCTACTTTGCAGCTAAAAATATACAGTTATTGAAGACTTCTTCAATCTTGTGTATATATTCCCTAAATCTACTTTGCAGCTAAAAATATACAGTTGTAGAAGACTTCTTCAATCTTGTGTACATATTCCCTAAATCTACTTTGCAGCTAAAAATATACAGTTGTAGAAGACTTCTTCAATCTTGTGTACATATTCCCTAAATCTACTTTGCAGCTAAAAATATACAGTTGTAGAAGACTTCTTTAATCTTGTGTACATATTCCCTAAATCTACTGAACAGCTAAAAATATACAGTTGTAGAAGACTTCTTCAATCTTGTGTACATATTATCTAAATCTACTTTGCAGCTAAAAATATACAGTTATTGAAGACTTCTTCAATCTTGTGTACATATTATCTAAATCTACTGAACAGCTAAAAATATACAGTTATAGAAGACTTCTTCAATCTTGTGTACATATTCCCTAAATCTACTTTGCAGCTAAAAATATATAGTTGTAGAAGACTTCTTCAATCTTGTGTATATATTATCTAAATCTACTTTGCAGCTAAAAATATACAGTTATTGAAGACTTCTTCAATCTTGTGTACATATTTCCTAAATCTACTTAGCAGCTAAAAATATACAGTTGTAGAAGACTTCTTCAATCTTGTGTATATATTATCTAAATCTACTTTGCAGCTAAAAATATACAGTTATTGAAGACTTCTTCAATATTGTGTGCATATTCACTAAATCTACTTTGCAGCTAAAAATATACAGTTGTAGAAGACTTCTTCAATCTTGTGTACATATTCCCTAAATCTACTTTGCAGCTAAAAATATACAGTTGTAGAAGACTTCTTCAATCTTGTGTATATATTATCTAAATCTAATGAACAACTAAAAATATACAGTTATAGAAGACTTCTTCAATCTTGTGTACATATTCCCTAAATCTACTTTGCAGCTAAAAATATACAGTTATTGAAGACTTCTTCAATCTTGTGTATATATTCCCTAAATCTACTTTGCAGCTAAAAATATACAGTTGTAAAAGACTTCTTCAATCTTGTGTACACATTTCCTAAATCTACTGAACAGCTAAAAATATACAGTTATTTATAGAAGACTTCTTCAATCTTGTGTACATATTATCTAAATCTACTGAACAGCTAAAAATATACAGTTATAGAAGACTTCTTCAATATTGTGTGCATATTCACTAAATCTACTTTGCAGCTAAAAATATACAGTTGTAGAAGACTTCTTCAATCTTGTGTATATATTCTCTAAATCTACTTTGCAGCTAAAAATATACAGTTGTAGAAGACTTCTTCAATCTTTTGTACATATTCCCTAAATCTACTGAACAGCTAAAAATATACAGTTATAGAAGACTTCTTCAATCTTGTGTACATATTCCCTAAATCTACTTTGCAGCTAAAAATATACAGTTATTGAAGACTTCTTCAATCTTGTGTATATATTCCCTAAATCTACTTTGCAGCTAAAAATATACAGTTGTAGAAGACTTCTTCAATCTTGTGTACACATTTCCTAAATCTACTGAACAGCTAAAAATATACAGTTATAGAAGACTTCTTCATTCTTGTGTACATATTATCTAAATCTACTGAACAGCTAAAAATATACAGTTATAGAAGACTTCTTCAATATTGTGTGCATATTCACTAAATCTACTTTGCAGCTAAAAATATACAGTTGTAGAAGACTTTTCCAATCTTGTGTACATATTATCTAAATCTACTTTGCAGCTAGAAATATACAGTTGTAGAAGACTTCTTTAATATTGTGTACATATTATCTAAATCTACTTTGCAGCTAAAAATATACAGTTATTGAAGACTTCTTCAATCTTGTGTACATATTATCTAAATCTACTGAACAGCTAAAAATATACAGTTGTAGAAGACTTCTTCAATCTTGTGTACATATTCCCTAAATCTACTGTGCAGCTAAAAATATACAGTTATAGAAGACTTATTTGATGTTTATAGGTACCTTTTTATCTACTGTACAGCTAGAAATATAAAATGTTATCTCAATCAGACTTCTATAACTCTTAGATAGTACTCCCTAAATATCTACTGTATAAACTATAAACAGTTTTGCAATATAAAGTATATATACATATAAATATACATTAAACTACATCTTTTTAGCACAGTCAAAGTTTACATTGTCCATTGAGGAGTGGATACCATGCGCGACCAAAAAACACGTAAAAAGGATGTCTTTTTCATGATAGGGCACGTTACGTACGTAGTGTGATAAGGGTGTCAAAAACACAAAAATACTGAAAAAAGGGTATCTATTTCGCTAGGAAAATTACGTGTTTAGGGTCGAATTTGCGGGGATGATAAAACAAAATTAAAATGTTTTATAAAGGATGTCCGTTTTGCCTCAACACTTCGTGTTTAGAGTCCGATTTGCGCGAGGTGCAAAAGGTGGGGTCGTACTAAACCAAATAAGATAAAGCCGACGACCGAAGGACCCGTAACAATAAAACATTCCTGTACTTGTTTAGGGGATCATTTCAGGGAAGATTTGCAAAGAGTATCGTTTTGTTTCCAATACTTGTTAAGGGTAGGGTTTCACATTGCATTTTTAGAATATGGAAATTACGTGTTTGGGGTGCATGGTATCCAATCGTGAATGGAAGTGCCCCCCCCCCCCGGTCCATTTGCATAAAATAATAACACACACAAAGTTGCTTATCTAGCTGATAAAGGCAACATAAAGTAATGTCTGGCAATCGGTGGCTTAAAAGCATAGACCAAAAATGAAGATAAAGGCCTGATCCCACTGGCCGATGAACACAATATTTATCAGAACGTATACAGTGGACAAGCAAAATTTCGGGTTAGCTCCATCTGCTTTCATTCGCTCCAAACTGGGCGAACCGTGAAATCACAGTGGACGGATGCTCGATGGATAACCCGTATGTAAAAAGTACACAATGGATACCTAACGTTTTCCAACGGATGGCAAGATTTTTTTCCGTTTAACATTCTCTCTGCATCTGTACTGTAAGTGCAGTGAGACCAAGGCTTAAGATATACAGTGCGTCCCAGAAAAAACGAAACCAAGATTTAGCGATGATTTATCATGACTTAATCATAAATAAAATAGACAAATGACCTATCAATGTAAAGCTTAGAATCTCCTCTTTCATCTGGTATTACTTAAATTATTTCTCATTCAGGCATGAGTGAGCAAAAACAATTTGAAAAGGGGGTACCAAAAAGTCACTTGGCGGGCCGTATCTGTGTTTTAAAAAGCAAATCTCATTTTGAAAAAGTTCAATATCTGCTCTTTAATTTGATACCTCAATTACAGAAAATGGTCAAGAAATGACAAAGTTCTGGTTATTTGAAATAAGGCTTGAATTTCAATAATTTCAGAAAATTAAGAGGTTTTACAGGCTAGCGTTCAAACTAACTCGACACTCCGTTTTGTT
Organism: Lytechinus variegatus; assembly: GCF_018143015.1. Classification (NCBI taxonomy): domain Eukaryota; kingdom Metazoa; phylum Echinodermata; class Echinoidea; order Temnopleuroida; family Toxopneustidae; genus Lytechinus; species Lytechinus variegatus. Next base: position 37,606,357 of record NC_054748.1, read on the forward strand.
GACGATCAGCCATGCATGAAGTCTTTTGTTACCGTGCGATAGCTTCTGTGGGAAACCGGTGAAAACAAGTTTATTTAATGAAATTAGGGAAATACAACCATTATTTCGAGGGATCATAACTTTTTTAATTCTTGTCCATTTTCTGTGATTGAGGTATCAAAGAAAAGAGCAGATATTGAACTTTTTAGTCATGTGATTTTCTTTTTGAAATTCAGATACCCCCCGCCAAGTGAGTTTTTGGCATCCTCTATTCGAATTGTCTTTACTCACTCATGCGTGAATGAGGAATAATCTAAGTAATACCAGATGAAAGAGGAGACTCTAAGCTTTACATTGATAGGTCATTTTTCTATTTTATTTATGATTAAGTTATGATAAATCATCGCTAAATCTCGGTTTCGTTTTTTCTGGGACGCACTGTATAAGTGCAGTGAGACCAAGGCTTAAGATATATATATATATCTTAAGCCTTGGTCTCACTGCACTTACAGTACAGATTGAGTGATTGAAAAAAAAATCAGCTAGAAGGCTGAATTACATCCAATTAAACTTAAAAAAAACACACAATTTCCTACAATAGTCTACATACACTCAAAGATACTACAAGGGGAAGATCCGACACTTTGGCGATTTTTTGAAACACTCCCAAATGCCTGAAAAATGCTTATGTGGAAGGGTGCTCAACAGCGTTGAGTAAGTAAACCATCACACATAGGTAAGCAGCTGTGTATAAAACATGTGGGGGAATTGAGAGAGGGGACTTTGGAGAGGGCTCAAGGGTGGTGCATGGGAATAATTCATCCTTTCATTACCCAGAGACCTCTGAAATATATTCATCTTTGATTTAAGAAAAAAAATGAAGAAAAAAATGTTTAATGTAAAAATTGTCTATTCCTTCATCCCTTTACCATTTCAAACAACTATCTCGCGATATGCAAAGGTAAAAAAAGGTTGGTACTTACTCAACGCTGTAGGGCGCTCTTCCTTAGCGTTTCATTACGAAGTACATGTATATTTGACTGATGAGTGTACAGATAATATGCTGTGGAAAATGAGTGTGTATGTATTGTACAATGTCTACTTAGCTTGTTGTACGCGAGCAAATGGAAGGCTGAATGTCAAACATTTGTACCGTTGCATTAAAGCCGTACCATCCAAAATGTACCGTTGCACGGCTTTAGGAGGTGACGTCACAATACGACTTAATTGCGCTCAGTAAAAATGAAGGTGCAGTGCACATAGGAGCCTGCTGTAAATGCGCAATGCTGCCCAAGGTCATGTGCGCTTGTGGGATTTTGCTTTCCGCTTTCAGTATTTTTGTTCCCTTTTTTCATAGATTACTATAGGGATAAACTCTTTGTTTTTTCATATTTTCGCTAAATTTTGAGGCGTTGGACAACACAAATGGCGAATATTTTTATTCATGCAATGAAATAAAAACGCTCTATTCAACTCGGCTAACGCCTCGTTGAATAGATCATCTTTCTTTCACCTCATGCAAAATCTCGCACCATCGCACTCATGCCTATTCGGTATTGTACAACGCCTACTTAGCTCGTTGTACGCGATCAAATGGGAGGCTGAATGTCACACATTCGTACCGTTGCACGCAAGACGTACCATCCAAAATGTACCATTGCACGGCTTAGGCAGATGACGTCACAATACGATAATAAATGCGCGAATACTCGTGCTACGTAATGACAAAAATTAGGTATGCGAGTAAGCATGCGCATTGCTACTAGCAACTAGCTTTTTACGATCTAGATCACATTCACAGTGAGTGTAGCTCGTTAACGTTGCGGACAGGGCTAGGCCTAGGTCTAGATCTTAATCTAACTTTTTGAGTATTTATTTGGATTTTCCAATCGGATTACCATGGCGGCACCTACATTTGCACTGTTAACCGATCTAGAATTGGAGGAGCTTGTCTCTGATGCGGATGCAAAAAACACAAAACGCGGTATCAAGTTTGCAAAATGTCGACTGGAAGAATTTGCCAAATGTGCTTCTACCTCGCTCGAGGACGTGGAAAAACTATCCAAGGATGAGTTAGACAAGTTTCTTTGCCGCTTCTATGCCGGTCTGAGAAAGGAAGATGGCACATTTTATGCCAAAAAGACAATGCATGCCATTAGATTTGGCGTTTGTCGTCATTTCAAATCTGTGAGAGGTGTGGATATTTCAGACGCAGCAAATTTCCCAGAAAGTCAGAAAATGTACAAGGCCATGATGATAAAGCTGAAAAAAGAGGGCAAAGGATATGTTCAACACAAAACTGCCATATCTGATAATGACATGGCAAAAATAGCTCAATCAGATGCAGTGGATACAAACACACCACTTGGACTACAAAACAAAGTGTTTCTTGATGTCATGACATATTTCGGACAAAGAGGTCGTGAAAATCTTCATCTCATGAAATTTGATGATTATGTCTTGCAAAAAGACGAAGATGGAGTTCGATATTTTGAGCATCGCGACACGCTAACGAAGTCAAGACGAGAAAATGAAGATGAAAAGTTTGGTGGACGAATGTATGAGGTGCAAGGATCTGAAAGATGTCCAGTATTCTCATTGATGAAATATATAACTTTGCTGAATCCCGAATTGACAAACTTCTGGCAAAGGCCAAAGTCCAAGACCCCAGAAAATGGACCCTGGTATGACAAAGCACCTCTCGGACTAAACAGCTTAGGAAACAAAATGAAAAACATCGCAAAGAGTGCTGGATGCACAGCTCACTACACCAACCATAGCCTGCGGGCGACTACAGTGACCATTCTCGATCAAGCAGGCATTGCTTCCCGAGATATCATGGAAGTAACTGGACACAGATCAGAGTCCTCTCTAAAAAACTATGTAAAAACAAGCAAGAAGAAGAAGAGAGAAATGAGTGCCCAAATCGCATCTTCATTGCAAGAAGAAGATAAATTAGAACAAGGAGTCTCAGGACCACGCCTAACTCCAAGCAACAGATCTAACATAGGCCTAGACCTATCTAACGTTAGATCCAGATCTAGACCTGTACCACACACTTCAACTTGTCCCACTGACACTGGTCCGGGATCTTGTCTTGTCTCCAGTCAGACACAAAGTAGAAATGGAACTCCTATCTATAGACCTAAATCTAGACCTGCTAATAGTAATGCAACACTCGATGCTGAGAGTCTTGAGATTGCTGGAATTGACGAACCCATCCTGTCTCTCTCCCAGGAACAATTGATATTTCAGGATAATTTGAATATCCACCAAAATACATCGTCATCGAATACCGTGCAACATTTTCATTTTCACGGGCCTGTTACTTTCTACAACAAATAGACTAGGACCTATAGCCTCGACCCTTTGTTAGACATTTCTAGACCTAGGCCTAGCCCTATCACAATTCACTGAACTCAGAATTAGATTGCTGTAGATCTAGTCGTGAACTTATTTGACAGTGTACCGTACGGTACGTGAACTCAGTCTGAGAAAAGTAACATTTTTATTTTTAAGCTTGAAAATTGTAAATATGTTGACAACAAGTCGGAGTTGGATTTTTAAAAACTGTTTGAAACTACTGTTTGTATCCATGTTTAATTGGAACTAGTTTACTGTTTGGATTTAATGTTGGTGTTGGACTTGTTTTTTGGAACCAAAGAGGTGGATTTCATGTTGGACCTAAAATCAGTGGAGCTAAACTGTGTGGATTTCATGTTGGACCCAAAATCCGTGTTCGGAAGCTGTGCCTTTGTGGATTTCATGTTGGACCCCAAATCCATGTTTGATTGATTGCTCTGCTGTTTTTCTGTTGTGTTGTGGACACTTGCACAGTTCCATCAACGGTAAGTTGATTATCATATAACGCTCAGCATTATATTCTAACGATAGATCTAGACCTTGCGTTAGAACTATATATCTATTAAGCCTTGAGCTAGTTTAGATCTCGATCCCCTACTCTAGGCTAGCAGGCCTAATTTTGTTCGGTCAAGCCTAGATCTCATAACTTTATCTTTTGTGACGTCATAATTGCCGGTAAACGCGTACTGATTAAATGCGCGATGTTGGCTGCTTCAAGTGCGCAACGCTAGCCAGCGGCTAAAAAATTGTGTTAATTATTGTCTGCATTAAAATTTCCATCATTTTAATTTGATATATGAAAAAAAAAATTATATTATCACATTTTCGCTGACTTCCGAGGCGTTGTACAACACAAATAGCGAATATTCTTATTCGTGCAATGGTGCGAGATTTCGCATTCGGTGAAAGAAAGAAACGCTCTATTCAACTCGGCTAACGCCTCGTTGAATAGAGCAACTTTCTTTCACCTCGTGCGAAATCTCGCACCATCGCACTCATGCCTATTCGCTATTTGTATATTTGTATACTGTCACGTACGTGCACGAGCCATAGACCCAACGTCAGCTTAAAGGGCGACGCCATATTGCCAGATTCTGGCCAGATTTGGCGCGCGCCCTCACCCGGCTAACGTTGAGCGCCATTCATCTATACACTAATTCCTCTTGATTACCATTGATAAAAACCTCGTTCAAATCTTTTCCGGAATTATTATGAATAAGCGATTGATGTTTTTCCGTTAATCAAATATCCGTTATCATACCCATATTTTTGTGATATTTATAACATTTTTATTCTAATCACAATTTCAGTCCAAACGCGGGTCAGTTTTTGAGAACCCACGTTGTTTGTGCATGCCCACGTATGGCCTTACGCGTATTGAGCGGAATGATGTTGGGTCGAACACCAGAATATTGTTGTGATTGTTTGTTCCGTGTTTGTTGGGGATGAAGCTATGATGGCGACCAGTCACGTTTGACAGTACCGCCAAATCGTTAAGATTAACTAATTATAAGGTCAAGGTGAGACAAGAGAAATGAGCAAGGCGCTTTATGGGGGGGGGGGGGAGGGAGAGAGAGAGAGGGGGGGGGGAGTTAAGAGGACCCAGTGGGGATACAGTTTCATCATCAGTGCAGGGCGTCGATGAAAAACTTAATTTTTTTTCTTCAAAATGTGGAAAGTGACAGAAAAATCAGAAAAAGGTTAATTGGTTCTTATTTTTGAAAAAAAAAACCAGAATTTATCAAGATTGCTGTTTATTCTTCATCATGGTTGTAGAATTTAATAAAGTATAATTCTTTCAAAAAACTCAAATTGTGATTAATCGTATTGGATTTATTTCACTCTTTTCTTTCGCCTTGTTTTTTTTTCTTCCAAAAATCAGGGAGATGAAAAATATGAGAGCTAGGACGTAAACATATGGACTCCGTAACACAAAGGTTTACGATGAATAGCAAAAATGAAAGAACGCTTCTGATTGGTTCTTAGTATTTTGCGACAAATGCACGTGTAACATTGATCTTGATTAGCCAATTCATTTAGAGATTGATCGCTAATCTTTGTGTTACGGAGCCATGGTGAAGTTATGACGTTGGAGAGGGCGCAGCCCCATGCACTTGCAGATCCAGATTGATTTTCATGGGGGACACTTAGAGTGCCCCTATATTTCTTCAGTATTATTTTTACACGCAAAAAAGTCAAAGAAGACATCATGCCACTCATGCCACCGACAGCTGCCTCGTCAAAGGGGGGCGGTCAATTATTTTGATTTTTTTTTCATTTTGTCCTAGATAGGGAAGCCTGGGGGGGGGTCAATTCATTTTATATACATTTATATTGTGTTTATATATGGGAGGGGTCTGCTACTGAGCATGTTTTTACAAGGGCTTAATATAACAGAAATGGCACGATTTAACACAATAAAATGTATCATGGAGGTTTATACTAAATTAATACATAATTAATAATTGTTTTAATTGAAAATGAAAATAATGAAGGCACCCATAGATCTTAAAAATATCTCATAAATACAGGCCTAAACCTGTATGAAGTTGAACAGGCATAAAGTATAAATGTTTAGCTATAGCTGAATTGATCCCGCAACCAAATAATGTTGGCATAAACTAGCTGTTATATCAGTGGCGTAACGACATGAACGAGCGAAAAAAAATTGGGGGTTATACACGATATGGCGTATCGATCAGGCAAAATTTAAAAAGAATTTAGTAAGTTGCAACCGACATGAGCATAATTTTGATGTTTTGGTAACAAAAATCCAATTGAACAAGTTCACAAGATTCTCTTTCTTTTTCCTCTTTTTTTCTGAATTGGGGGCATATGCACGACCCCCCCCCCCATTAAATTATAAAGCACCACTCTGTTCTGCCACTGTCTAAAATTGGATTTAATCTTTTAGAATTTTAATCTCTTATCTAATTAATCTAAAGGGATAAGAGTAAGACAAAAAATAGTTGCAGATTACTTATTTCAAAGTATTTTTACTTAACTCCCCAACTCTGCTCTTGCTGCACTGCACGTAACGGCCCTCCACCAAATTGCCAGGCCGACTCGCCCCGTGAGCAAGTGACCGCGTTCGCGTAAGTTCACCCGAAGCCATGACTAAATTCTGACCATAAACATCACCTAACTAATCACTCTCTGACAATATTTCAAAGTGTATTTTATTATAGTCGATCCTTTGGGCCATTAAACGATAATATTTTCAATGTTATCATGACAAATAATTTTAATGAGATAGTGGCATTGTAAAAAAAACAAATTTATAAGCACGAAATGGCACCAGATATATCATCAAACATACAGCGCAGCGTTCGGGACTGGTGAGTGGGACGGCTCGCTTGGTGTTTTCGCCCCAACGAATTCGGCGAAAACGTTACCATTGCGCCGTGCGAATGTTAAATCTGCGGCTCTCAATCAGAGACTTGAATGTCTCTTTTTGCATTATCGAAAATAAATCATAGACTTTGTTTGATTTATTTACAAGTAAGTTGCATATCCGTCGTGATAATTAGGAAAATCCATGATGTCTTCTTCTAATTCTGTAAAAACTATGTCTTGAAAATGCCTATGTCAGAAAATTGCCGGAAATCGTAAAAACTTGCCTAAAATATCTCTTTTTGAAAGTTCATCCATGGTCTGGAAAAAAATGTTATAACTTTTGTAGACGTATACCGTAAACAAATACATCCTCGATCACTAAAATAAAGTGTTTGCTAAGCTTTTGTAATTCAGGCCATGTTACCATGACAACTTGGGAAAACCCTTATTTTTTCGAAAAAAAACTTTGGTTTTAAGGGTCATTTTACAGACATAAAACTAACCCAATTTTGAAGAATTGTGTTTAAATTTCACATAAAATTAAATTATCTATGTTTATACTTTCGTTTATGAATATTCATATTTCTTATAGAATCTTAGTTTTTGATTGGTCAATGTTTCAGTCATGGATAATGACAGAGCGTAAAAAAATCTGAAAATGCGCATTTTATCGGCAACCAACAAGCAAGATGGCGGAACACATTAAGTTGGCGCTTTGCACGTACGTGCTGTACACAATAAAGTTGAACCCCGCCCACCCACCACGTACGTGCACGAGCCATAGACCCAACGTCAGCTTAAAGGGCGACGCCATATTGCCAGATTCTGGCCAGATTTGGCGCGCGCCCTCACCCGGCTAACGTTGAGCGCCATTCATCTATACACTAATTCCTCTTGATTACCATTGATAAAAACCTCGTTCAAATCTTTTCCGGAATTATTATGAATAAGCGATTGATGTTTTTCCGTTAATCAAATATCCGTTATTATACCCATATTTTTGTGATATTTGTAACATTTTTATTTTAATCACAATTTCAGTCCAAACGCGGGTCAGTTTTTGACAACCCACGTTGTTTGTGCATGCCCACGTATGGCCTTACGCGTATTGAACGGAATGATGTTGGGTCGAACACCAGAATATTGTTGTGATTGTTTGTTCCGTGTTTGTTGGGGATGAAGCTATGATGGCGACCAGTCACGTTTGACAGTACCGCCAAATCGTTAAGATTAACTAATTAAGGTCAAGGTGAGATAAGAGAAATGAGCAAGGCGCTTTATGGGGGGGGGGAGGGAGAGAGAGGGGGGGGGGGAGTTAAGAGGACCCAGTGGGGATACAGTTTTATCATCAGTGCAGGGCGTCGATGAAAAACTTAATTTTTTTTCTTCAAAATGTGGAAAGTGACAGAAAAATCAGAAAAAGGTTAATTGGTTCTCATTTTTGAAAAAAACCCCCAGAATTTATCAAGATTGCTGTTTATTCTTCATCATGGTTGTAGAATTTAATAAAGTATAATTCTTTCAAACAACTCAAATTGTGATTAATCGTATTGGATTTATTTCACTCTTTTCTTTCGCCTTGTTTTTTTTCTTCCAAAAATCAGGGAGATGAAAAATATGAGAGCTAGAACGTAAACATATGGACTCCGTAACACAAAGGTTTACGATGAATAGCAAAAATGAAAGAACGCTTCTGATTGGTTCTTAGTCAGTATTTTGCGACAAATGCACGTGTAACATTGATCTTGATTAGCCAATTCATTTAGCGATTGATCGCTAATCTTTGTGTTACGGAGCCATGGTGAAGTTATGACGTTGGAGAGGGCGCAGCCCCATGCACTTGCAGATCCAGATTGATTTTCATGGGGGACACTTAGAGTGCCCCTATATTTCTTCAGTATTATTTTTACACGCAAAAAAGTCAAAGAAGACATCATGCCACTCATGCCACCGACAGCTGCCTCGTCAAAGGGGGGCGGTCAATTATTTTGATTTTTTTCATTTTGTCCTTGATAGGGAAGCCGGGGGGGGGGGGGGGGGGGGGGTCAATTCATTTTATATACATTTATATTGTGTTTATATATGGGAGGGGGTCTGCTACTGAGCATGTTTTTACAAGGGCTTAATATAACAGAAATGGCACGATTTAACACAATAAAAAAATGAAAAAATTTAATACTAAATTAATACATAATTAATAATTGTTTTAATTGAAAATGAAAATAATGAAGGCACCCATAGATCTTAAAAATATCTCATAAATACAGGCCTAAACCTGTATGAAGTTGAACAGGCATAAAGTATAAATGTTTAGTTATAGCTGAATTGATCCCGCAACCAAATAATGTTGGCATAAACTAGCTGTTATATCAGTGGCGTAACGACATGAACGAGCGAAAAAAAATTTGGGGTTATACACGATATGGCGTATCGATCAGGCAAAATTTAAAAAGAATTTAGTAAGTTGCAACCGACATGAGCATAATTTTGATGTTTTGGTTACAAAAATCCAATTGAACAAGTTCGCAAGATTCTCTTTCTTTTTCCTCTTTTTTTTCTGAATTGGGGGCATATGCACGACCCCCCCCCCCCATTGAATTATAAAGCACCACTCTGTTCTGCCACTGTCTAAAATTGGATTTAATCTTTTAGAATTTTAATCTCTTATCTAAAGGGATAAGAGTAAGACAAAAAATAGTTGCAGATTACTTATTTCAAAGTATTTTTACTTAACTCCCCAACTCTGCTCTTGCTGCACTGCACGTAACGGCCCTCCACCAAATTGCCAGGCCGACTCGCCCCGTGAGCAAGTGACCGCGTTCGCGTAAGTTCACCCGAAGCCATGACTAAATTCTGACCATAAACATCACCTAACTAATCACTCTCTGACAATATTTCAAAGTGTATTTTATTACAGTCGATCCTTTGGGCCATTAAACGATAATATTTTCAATGTTATCATGACAAATAATTTTAATGAGAAAGTGGCATTGTAGAAAAAACAAATTTATAAGCACGAAATGGCACCAGATATATCATCAAACATACAGCGCAGCGTTCGGGACTGGTGAGTGGGACGGCTCGCTTGGTGTTTTCGCCCCAACGAATTCGGCGAAAACGTTACCATTGCGCCGTGCGAATGTTAAATCTGCGGCTCTCAATCAGAGACTTGAATGTCTCTTTTTGCATTATCGAAAATAAATCATAGACTTTGTTTGATTTATTTACAAGTAAGTTGCATATCCGTCGTGATAATTAGGAAAATCCATGATGTCTTCTTCTAATTCTGTAAAAACAATGTCTTCAAAATGCCTATGTCAGAAAATTGCCGGAAATCATAAAAACTTGCCTAAAATATCTCTTTTTGAAAGTTCATCCATGGTCTGGAAAAAAATGTTACAACTTTTGTAGACGTATACCGTAAACAAATACATCCTCGATCACTGAAATAAAGTGTTTGCTACGCTTTTTTAATTCAGGCCATGTTACCATGACAACTTGGGAAAACCCTTATTTTTTCGAAAAAAAACTTTGGTTTTAAGGGTCATTTTACAGACATAAAACTAACCCAATTTTGAAGAATTGTGTTTAAATTTCACATAAAATTAAATTATCTATGTTTATACTTTCGTATATGAATATTCATATTTCTTATAGAATCTTAATTTTTGATTGGTCAATGTTTCAGTCATGGATAATGACTGAGCGTAAAAAAATCTGAAAATGCGCATTTTATCGGCAACCAACAAGCAAGATGGCGGAACACATTAAGTTGGCGCTTTGCACGTACGTGACATCCACATCACACGTTTATGTTGTGTTTTCAATATCCTGCAAAGGTGTCTCAGATTCTTTCTCAGGCGAGGGCTGTCTCTGCAGAATTGTCTTCAGTTGTGCCTTAAGCACAGAGCGTTGCTTCCACTGAGCGATGTTAATAAATAATGAAATTATAAGAAAAATTGTACTGGTGGTGTACCACAGATGGCCTGTTTTACAATCTAAATTGCTAGTAGAGTTGCTGTGTGCCTCAGTGGTTCGAGGATTCATTACGTCCGGTGTAGAGGGTAGAGGTTGTGTGGACTGGGGACAAGGTTCAGGTATGTCATACATTGGCCCATTTTGAAGAGGATCCCATGCACAGTCCTTGCACTCGCATCGTGTCTGGTTCCGGTCAATGCCGTGGGAACAGCAGTGTACAGGACCAGATACTCTGGCAAATATGTCTTGATGTTGTAATAACTGTCCTCCTTTGTTCTCATCTGTTGGCTCCAGTTTGGGTAGCCTCATGCCATCTTGCCAACATGAGATCTGCCGTGGAATTGCATCAGCTGAAGCTGTACAGCTCAGTTTGATCCATTCTCCTCCGATGGAGATGGTGCTTGAGGAACACCATGCTTTTCCATGAGAAAAGTCAACGTTTAAGTATATCTTGACGTCTGGTTGCTGATTACCGTTCTTGTATGGGGTCATGATGTAACCACCTCTGTCGTCTCTTGTAACTGGTGAAATAGCAAGGTGCAGAGAGCACCTGGTAGTATCATTATTATTTGTAATGATGTAGTTTCTTGGGAAAACTAACGAGGAATTCCCCGAGTTGAAGAATGGCATACTATTACCATTCTGGAGAGTTATTCTTGTGCTGTCACAGGGATATGGAAAATCCATATCCGCACGTTTTCCTTCTATTGCGTCTATGTGCTGTATTTCGCCATCACATCCAGCTTGACAGGAGAATAAGACAATCACACTTACGTGTATTGCTACCCACCTCTGAATATACATTGTCATTTTGTATGCTGCAAAGCAAAAAGAAATAAGAAAATTATTATAAAAATATAAAAATGGATAAGCTTGTTTTGCCAATCAGTTATTCAAATTTTATGGCAGTTTAACAAATTTTCAAGATTGAATGATGACATATTGTAGCACCAATCATGATTCTTGTATTCTTTAGATGCCAATAGCAATGGACATGCATGCCATCAACGTCGATATCGGGTCAAAAGGCTTTAAAAATTGTATTTATGAGCACAAAGCATGAAAGAAAGCCCATGGTGACCGCCATTTTTATTTACTCATCTTTGGTGACTCATTGTCCGTCCCTAGTCCGGATCAGTACATGTACATGTACAAAGCACTATTTGTTGTTAGTATGGTACATATAATTGTAAATACATTTAATATTCTATGCTTCACACAAATATAACATTGAAAACTTACTACGATACTGAGCAGGAGTCCAGTCCACAAAATAGAACAAAATGTACATTCATTTTACAACCACGTGTACAGAAACGATATTCCGCTTGCTTGCCTGAAACACAAAGGCGTGCTGGTATGAAAGAACGATCATTGTGATTTGTTCCTGATCGTTGCTTCAGACAAAATTCTCAAGGTACAACGATTTTGATTGGCCATTACCGTTGTGTTCAATTCGTTCCACTGCGCAGCTCTTTGTGCGGTATGCGTAGACTGGTACAGCAAAAGTCATATATATGGCTGTCTGCTTTCATGAAAATATGCCTTTATTCGCATCTGTATGGAACCAATGGTGATAACTCTTTGGTTCAATAATCACAGCTATTTAAACGGCCTAAGGTCATGTGTATAAAAGTAAAAAGATTCAGCACAATTTTTTTTCATTTTTTTGATGTTCAATCATTGAAAGGCTATAACTTCAAATATTTGCTCGAAACAAGGGAAATCGGTTTTGGGTCCAGGGATGGGAAATCTTTGGAGCTCTCTCTCTCTCTCTCTCTCTTTGTTACTCTCTGTTACCCCCCCCCCTCTTCTCTTTCTATCTCTCTCTCTCTCTCTCTTTGGAAGTTAAAAAGTATGATATCTGACACTATTGGGGTTGATGATCTGAATGAAGTTAAAATGTTTCAGCAGAACTTGTCTCATGATTGTTCAAACATAGTACAGTGACGTTTCGTCTGCTGGTCTTCGTCAGGCAAGAGCATACTAGACGCTGTTGCACCCATCTGCACACTATTGTTTGGCTCCACTCGGGTGGGAGTTCTATGGGGTTCATAGACTTCATACTTTAGAGAATTTCTTTTTTTTGTTTTCAAACATTACCCCGTACGTCATATCATACTAAACAATTTTTTTTAGAACTTACACCACATGACTAAATCAATGGCATTTATAATGACCTCCTGCATGATATTTCAAAAAGCCCAATCATCAATATCTCTTTATTCTGTGACAACGCTACACATGATTTAATATCTACTTTGCTTCAACAGATAAATTTTCAATTATTCTTCACCCACTTCTCCAATTGGCATCTAGCCCATTTTATACCATTTTGTGAAATTTGTGTATTATCCAATCAGGTTGTGTCCACTTTGTCTAATATCTACACTTTGCATTGTATTTAAGTGAACTGTTTTGGACCAAATTTTCATTTGACAAAGTAAATGACGATTCTACAAAGTCACAATTAGACCAACTGGGCTTTGGAATATATATGACAATTAGATGAAGTGGTAATTGGACCACGTGTAGTGTAGACCAAATTAAAGGTAGACCAAAAGTGGTTTGAGACTACATGTATAAGTTGTAGTCCAAGAATATAAATCCTACATAGACCTAAAAAACCTTCATCTCAGCATGGGTGCATTCATTTTGCTCTCTAAAACACAAGTCAGTTTTATCATAACCAATGACAAAATGTTGAATATTACTATGTGGTAAAGGGGTCAGTTGTACTGTAGGGACTATTTATTTATTTTTTTCATTCAAGAGGATGTCACCCATGTCAAGCTTCTGTAAAATTACTGAATGTTGTTATTCTTCATGTGTTTTTTTATGCTGATATTGAAGACATACATGTAAGAGATAGATGAAATAATTTTCTTAAAGGTTAAATAGTGGATGATTGATTTACAGTACTGTTATTTCCATTTTCCCCCTTTTTCTTTTCAGGAGGAAACTCGTAAGATGAGGGAAGACATTCAACGTCGACGACAGGAAGCCGAGGCCAAACGCAAAAAGGCGGAGTCAGAGAATCAATCAATCTACTCCATTCCAAAATACAACATTGCTGTGAGTACTTTAGCATAAAGCATAGAAGAGTATAAAATTACATTATATGCTACTACTCCAGTTCTTATAGCGGCCATTATATATTAAAGCTAAAAAAAGTTATCATAGCGTCCATTACAAAGTGAAAAACTTTTGACTTCTTCTGAAAAACTTTGGATATTCTAACTATGGCATTGGTTCCAAGTTGTAGTGAGCCTTGCAATGAATAAATCTTACAAACAACAATATCAGGTAAATATTGTATAGCATTTTAATCTTCCTCCCCTTGTTTATCTTCTCTATTCTTCTTTTCTTCTTCTTCTTCTTCTTCTCCTCCTCATTCTTCTTTTGCATCATTATCATCGTCATTATTATTATCAGCATCATCATTATTTTGTTTTGGCTATTAAAATCAGAATGTTACTATATATTTTAACAGGTTAATAAAAAATAATAAAGAGGAATTCAAAATAAGTCTAATCGGAGAAGAGTGTCGATGGTAACACATGGTCGAGGGCTCACCATTTTTTAAAATGTTTATCCAGATATGTAGCTTAGCATTAACCATTTCAGAATTAAAGAAATATAAGTTTACAAAACCATCAAGGAATAGGAAGTTTCTTGCCAGTACACTATTACATGCGTTTCAAATTCAGAGAAAATATTGTGGTATGATGGATAGTAAGAAACAAGTGCAAACTGTGGATTTAGTTGGAAACAGTAAAAAATAGAGTATGGGCATGGTATATTTATGGAAAAATTATATTAGAAAAAGTAATTATTTTATTATTGTCTTTCTTCTTTCCAGGAAAGCATCGCCAGAGCCAAGCAGGAGAAGATGCAGACCTCTGCCGAAATCATGGCAGAGAGAGAGAAGAGGATCGAGGAGAACTTCCCTCAGATACGCATCAGCGCCCGTGATTCTGAAGAGCGTCTCCGTGAGATTGCGGAGATCCTTCATGCCAAGCTGGTGGAGGTCTATGGTGATATCTATGACCTTGAACAGAGGAAAGAGAGACAGGAATATGATGTAAGTATGATTATCAATTTTGATATTATTGGTGGTGGTAGTAATAGTACTAGTCATCGTTGTGGTAGTAGTAGTAGAAGTAGAAGTAGTAATAGTAGTGGTCGTAGTTGTTCTTCTTTGTTGTAATAGTAGTGGTGGTGGTGGTAGTAGTGGTGGTGGTGGTAGTAGTGGTTGTCGTAGTAGTAGTAGTTGTTGTTATTTTTCTTCGTTGTAAAAGTAGTGGTGGTGGTGGTAGTAGTAGTCGTCATAGTTGTAGTAGTAGTAATGGTAGTTGTAGTAGTAGTAATAGTAGTAGTAGTAGTAGTAGTAATAGTAGTAGTAGTAGTAGTAGTAATAGTAATAGTTGTTGTTCATTGTTGTAATAGTAGTGATGGTGGTAGTAGTTGTTGTAGTAGAAGTAATGGTAGTAGTAGTAATAGTAGTAGTAGTAGTAGTAGTAGTAGTAGTAGTAGTAATAGTAGTAGTAGTAGTAGTAGTAGTAGTAGTAGTAGTAGTAGTAGTAGTAGTAGTAGTAGTAGTAGTAGTAGTAGTAGTAGTAGTAGTGGTAGAAGTAGTAGTAGTAGTAGTAGTAGTAGTAGTAGTAGTAGTAGTAGTAGTAGTAATAGTAATAGTTGTTGTTCATTGTTGTAATAGTAGTGATGGTGGTAGTAGTTGTTGTAGTAGAAGTAATGGTAGTAGTAGTAATAGTAGTAGTAGTAGTAGTAGTAGTAGTAGTAGTAGTAATAGTAGTAGTGGTAGAAGTAGTAGTAGTAGTAGTAGTAGTAATAGTGGTAGTAGTAATAGTAGTAGTAGTAGTAGTAGTAGTAGTGGTAGAAGTAGTAGTAGAAGTAGTAGTAGTAAAATAGTAGTAGTAAAATTGTAGTAGTTAAATTGTAGCAGTAGTAGAAGTTGTTGTTGTCTTTGTTGTAATAGTAGTGCTGGTGGTGGTATTAGTAGTAGTTAAGATGGCAATAGTTGTACTAGTAGTAGGAGGAGGAAGAGGAGAAGAACGAAAAGAATAAGGAGGAGGGAGGAAAAGAAACAGAAGAACTAGTCGTAGTGTATACGTAGTAGCCAGCGTTCTCGCCAGTGTATAACACGCATGGTGCAAACACCATGCGTGCGGAAATGGAGACCAAGTGGAACCATGCGTAAAATTTCAGCGACATGCGTGGAAAATTTAAATGGAAATATTCAGAAAAAAATAATACACTCTATGAACTCATCTTAGTGATAGCAACTTCATTTATCGGGTTGCGCCGAAGTCCCACCAACTTAAGACCACTTACAGGCCTACTACGGCTAGGAAAGTGGCAAGGCGCCCAGCTAGCTCGCGGCTGCTATTGCGGGCATATGACGGCACGGTACGGTCGTTCCGTTGACTATTCCCCCGTCTGCCCCGCACATCACACCGGCTATGTTCCAGGACCTACCGGTAGCTGCGCTTACTGATATGATGGGAGTGGAACTTGGAATGAATGCATTGTATATACAAGGAACATGTACTTGTACTGTGTTTGTCATTTATCCCGCCCTCTATACACACAATAAACGAATAGCAAAGGAGTTGTACTGTGTTGTCATTTTATCCCGCCCTCTCTGCACACAAAGAACGAATAGCAAAGGAGTTTGAGAACTGTGCGTGACCGCTATGGTGCATGGATGTTAGGCCTGGGACGATTGTCATTTTTACCATTCAATTATTTCCTCAAAAAATAATCAAATGATTTGATTGTTCGTCGGGAATCAGGTCTTTTAAGTCACAATAGTTGACCTACTTTATGGTGAAATCTCCATCAAAGTCACATGTTTAGAATAAATGAAAGTAGGACCTTTTTCCCCTTCTCCATGATATTTATATCAAAAGAAACTACATGAAATGAGATTAAAACTTTCAGTTTATTGTTCCAATGAAAATCCTTCCTAAATCCATGCTGGTACTCTGGTATTATGCATGCATCCCTCCAAGTGCCACACCCCTGCATATGAATGAATCAGCCCAGATCAGCCAGTGCAAAGTCCAAATCCCAAAGATGTAAACAACTCATTCATGAACTATTCTTTGAGACTGACCCCAGGTGGAGCATTTCTTGAACAATTTCATCCCTTGCCCACGATTCTACACATGTATTTCAAAAAAATATTTTGCAAAATATTTAATTTGAAATACCTTATAAAATTATGATTTTTTATCATTTGAACCTACATGTATAACTGGGTCTATTTTTGGAGACTAGTCGAGAAAGTACCGGTGAAGACGGGCGCATGTTGGAATGTAGTTTTCATTGTGTGAGGGGGATAGAAAAAAGGTTGCATTATTGTTTTGAAACAAAGGAATTCTCCGGCTCCCACCCTTATCTTTCTCTAGCTCTCCCTCACACACACACAGATGGGGGAGGGGTCAATTTATTTCTGAAGTCATGACCTCTCCTGATAAGGGAACCACTGCCTTCTTCTTTGTTTCCCCAAAAGTTTCATTGGCTATCCGAAGGTCCAATCAGCTCAAGTGAGCTTGGTTGTGTGTTTTCTTATTGTTTTGTGCACGCAGACGATGAACTCATTTTGTGTATCGAGGGCAAGGTTGGCTGGGATTAAAAAAAAAATCGGAGCGCTTTCATGTTGGTGTGTAACTGTGAATGTAATACAATCATTGATTATTTTTGAAAAATTATCTCGGTAACATAATTTTTAAACCTGTATGAAGTGTCATCATTGTTTTCTTGTCATTTTGTTATTATTACTTGGGTATTTGAGTTCTCCCAATGTCATAATCGGGATCTGCCGAACATTCGATTTGTGTAAATTTTGCTTATCGATTGGTGATTGGCGGCATGCCAATCGAACCATTTGATCAATCGATGTTTACTCCCAGGCCTAGCATTTATGTGCATTTGTGTGGGCTTAAAAATACGCCACAATGGGGCTCCCTTGGCGTCTCTATTTCATGAAAAGGCCGTCGCTTCCGCGCGGGAGGGGTGAACCCCCCTCCCGCACCCACCCCCCGGGAGTGGCAGCAAAAGTCCCCGACATGGGTGAATTTTTTTCTGGCGAGAACGCTGGTAGTAGCAGCAGTGGGCATGGGAGGGGGGGGGGTCTAAGAGCTGTATAGAAAGTTGCTGGAAAATGACCAGAAAACATAAAAATATGTTGGTCTCTTATTTTGTTTTGAAAATCCAAGCATTTGTAAAGTCACTCATAAGTTTATGACTAGCTTTGTCAAATAGATTTTCTTCCTGAAAATATGACATATCCTTCATTTGAAAGAGGGACAGTGTTGGATGAAAATGAATTGTACTTGCTCTTTTCTCATTGACAGCTCAACGAGATGAATGCTCGCATCAAAGATCTTGTTAAGCATAAGTAAGTATTTTCATAATTCACGAAATGGGGAAGAGGGAGAGAGAGAGAGAGAGGTGGGGGGGGGGGGGGAGAAAGACAAGACTTCAGTTTTTTATTTGATAAAATGTAAACTAAGATAACATGACTAATTGAACTTTCTTACAAGCATCAGAGATAATTACTGGGGGCTGTTTCATAAAGCTGTTCTTAAGCTAAGAGCGATTTTAAGGACTGATGATCCTTCCTTGTGGTAAATGGTATACACATGATTTTCATCGGTATTGATGGTAGTACCTGAGAAAGGGTCTTCAGTCGTTCATAAGGTCACTCGTAACTTGCAAATATCTATATTAAACATCCCCTGGGTCCCTTATCACAAAGGGTAGTGATTAATCGTACACTTGATTTTCACAATTGATTGTACATTGTAGTCAATGGAATCAATCATAGAAATATGTTCTATGATCATTGCTAAACTTTGTGTTATGGGCCCCTGATCTTTTTGTAGGTTTCTTCCAATAACTGCATGCTGGGATGATAATGTGACACAAATCCTGAATTCAGGTTTGTTGAGTTCTTATTGCTCGCAAATTTATTTATGAAACAGAGAATGAGTTTGACCTGATATGATTGTCTTAGTTGGTTGGATATTGTTCTTGATTATTACATTTAACATTATTATTAAAAAGAAAAATAGGAGCTCTAGAAATTTAGCTTTTATTTTTAATTAATGTGTTATTGTTGTCTTAGGGGGTGGAATACTAAAAAAAAATTGCTTGTTTTTTTTTCTAAATAGGACTGTGAATGTTATTCCAACAGTTGATCAGGGGTAAGTTTGCTTCATATGCATGCATGTTTCTCTCCTCAACATTATCTGCATACTTCATGTTATCTTTCAGGTAGAACCTGACATTAGGTTTGTTTAAAGAGTCAACTAAACTTGGTTCCAAAAGAAACTTCCACAAATGCACTACACAAATTCAACTTAGTCAAAATGAACATAATTTGAACACAGGCTAGCTGCAATGATAATAAACTAGGCACATGTCAATAATTTAGAGATTGGTTTAATAGCAAAGAGGCTGTAGACGCTCAATCATTTGGATCCGGAATCTAATGTCAGAAAAGAGAGACCAATGAAAATATGATGGGATTAAACAAACTTACCAGTTTATTAAAGTTAACAGTACCTTATGGGCACTAGTATTCAACCTGGCATCATTCAAAGATTTGGACAAACTCCCCGAATATTTAGAATTGGGAAATTTATCTTAATTTCATATATTTGTTACTTCCAGGGTAATCTCTTGTCAATATTTTCATTTTCATCAATCTGTTCACTGTATGCGCAAATTAATCGGCGATGACCCTTTGCACTGAATTGCACAGTAGTATTCAACCTAGTGATGATAGAAAGCGAATCTCAAAATGGTTTACATTGCTAAACTAGATGTAGATCTATGTAAGTCTCTGACTTTGATTAATTCCCTGTTTGGTCTCATCTCAAATGGTCTAGTCCATAGTCGGATGGGACAAGGGCAGATTGAGAGACGGCCATTTTTAATCGCTAGGTTGAATACTAGTGCCAAAAACCATCAACGTATAATTTGATTGCCCGCGCACACAGTCAACGGGTTGAAGAAAAAATAACAGAAAAAGAATAACCAGCATTTGCTCTTGGAAATAAGACGGGTCTGAAATTCAGGTAAATTTTATATTTCTATATATTTGAGGAAACTCTCCAAACGGGTTGAATACTAGCTCCCTTACGGTATGACCATCGGCATATTTAATTAATTGCCTCAATAACTAAGAAGATTTAATACAGTTGAAATTAATATTTAAACACACCTATTGAAGTCAATGAAGCATAATGCATTAATGGACTCAAGCACAGTCAAGCAAAGAATAACCATTTGTTCATTAAAATATACATTCAAATTTATTTATCTCTATGCTTTATGAGCTTGAATGTTTGAGATGGTTTTATTTTGCCCAGCCAACATGCATAATAATTATTCCCAGCCAACATGCATAATAATTATTCCCATGGTTGATATGACCATTATTGCAAGCTAAATTATTGAAAGCAAAATTAAACCCAAATCTTGAATATGAGAAGAAATTAGGGACATTTTTGGATAAAAAGATAAAACAAAACTATTATTATATGTGCATGTGTAGCTTCTGATGATATTCACACAACCACACAATAGGATTAATACACTTGTTTGCACACTATTAGAGGATGTAATAATCTCTCCTTTGCACTTTAACATTCTTAATTTGCCTGTGGAATGATTTGAAAATTAATTTTATGTGTTGTATTGCTGACTGCAACATGTGTAACTTTTCATTGTATATACATGTAAACTCGTATTCAATTTAATTCAATTGAATTTCTCTGTCCATTATGGAAATTTGGCTTGGTCACACATTCTAATGTGCATATATAAATCAGCTGAAAGTGTGAAGATTTACATCAAGTACACATTCTAGAAAAATACAAGAATACAGCACAGTCATATACAACTAAATTATATTGCACTCATAATGAAATACATAAATGGTAAAATATAAAACGTTTAAAATGAGCATGTATGTATGACTTGAAAGATAGTGAAAAACTTTCTATTTGAAAATATAATAGATAGCAATGAGTATTCTAATTATGATCTGTGTTTTGCCCAATTTGAAAAGGGAATGATGTTGATTTATTCTTATGGATGTAATGA
This sequence comes from Lytechinus variegatus, assembly GCF_018143015.1. Lineage (NCBI taxonomy): Eukaryota > Metazoa > Echinodermata > Echinoidea > Temnopleuroida > Toxopneustidae > Lytechinus > Lytechinus variegatus. The sequence continues at coordinate 37,627,150 of NC_054748.1, forward strand.
CTGAACAACATTACATTGGAGCTCCGAAAAGTTCAAAATGTACAACAGAGTGAAAAATATCAATGTTGTTTAAAAGTACAAGAGGAAAAACATTCTACCGTCTCATGACGAAAGCTTGCTGTTGTGAGGGGGGGGGGGGATGATATCACTTCACTTAAATTAATTTGTCATGCTTTGTTTTGATTTGTATGATTTTCATAGATTATTAATCATCATTTTGTGCTTTAATTACATATCATTACATGTACATTTCATCTGTGTTTTTATATTATTTGGCATCTTTCTGATATGACATAGTTCAACCTCCGCTCTATATTTGGCTATCCCTGCAAATTGCTGCAGAAACGTGGCTTGGCCTCTTGTTATGCACTCACTTAATTGCGTTGCCATCTTCGTAAAGCCATTTCCTTGCATGCGTTGATAATCTGCAGCCGACGCATTTTTTACAACTCCGTTTACGCATATTCCTATATCTTTGTGGGAGGGCGCTGTGCATTATGACATCATATGCGTAAGGTTTATATGGTTCCTTATTGACGAGGGTTGTTCCCGATGCGGCTAGAAAAGGAGTGAGGTTGGACTGTATTTGTCATCCTTATTGTGCTTTGATATTATTTGTTATTGCTTGATGTATATTGCTACGATTTAGGTTATGTTATGAGTTTTTTTTCGTCTGGTCATAATTTGATGTATTTTGTTATGATATGATTTATTATGATTTGTGATAATTTGTTATGATTTGTTTTGATTTGATATGATTTGATTTGCATTGTTCATCTAACCACTAACTCTAGCCGAGTCAGCATGCTGAAGGAAAAGGGATTCTCTTTTGATGACAAGGTATTTAGCATTAGTATTTGGTTTTCATCGATTTTGACAAGCATAATGCATGATTGATATGATATCACTTAATTGACATCACAATAAAGGAAAGCTATTTACAAAGTACATTAACATACAAAATAGTATAAAGATTAGGATATTGCAGGGCAAAAGTATATTTATTTATTTTGTTTGTTTATTTATTTATCCATTCATCAATTCATTCAGCAATTCATCTATCCATCCATTCATTCATCCATTCATTCATTTATTCATTCAATCATCCATTCATTCATCCATTCAATCATCCATTCATTCATCCATTCCTTCATCCATTCCTTCATTCATTCATTCATTCACTTATTCATTCTTCCATCCTTCATTCATCCATCCATCCATCCATCGATCCATCGATCCATCCATCCATCCATCCATCCATCCATCCACCCATTCATCCATCCATCCATCCATCCATCCATCCACCCATCCATCCACCCATTCATCCATCCATCCACCCATTCATCCATCCATCCATCCATCCACCCATCCATCCATCCATCCATCCACCCATTCATCCATCCATCCATCCATCCACCCGTTCATACATTCATCCATCCACCCGTTCATACATCCATCCATCCACCCATTCATCCATCCATCCATCCACCCGTTCATACATTCATCCATCCACCCGTTCATACATCCATCCATCCACCCATTCATCCATCCATCCATCCACCCATTCATCCATCCATCCATCCACCCATTCATCCATCCATCCATCCATCCATCCATCCATCCATTCATCCATCCACCCATTCATCCATCCATCCATCCACCCATTCATCCATCCATCCATCCACCCATTCATCCATCCATCCATCCACCCATTCATCCATCCATCCATCCATCCACCCGTTCATACATTCATCCATCCACCCATTCATACATCCATCCATCCACCCATTCATCCATCCATCCATCCACCCATTCATACATTCATCCATCCATCCATTCATCCATCCATCCATCCATCCACCCATTCATACATTCATCCATCCATCCACCCATTCATTTGTTTATTTATTTACATACATTTTACATGGTAGTCCTGTTTTACATAAAAAATACATGCATACATATATTGCAAAATGAGAATCATCACATACAAGATGGCATCCCAGGAACATACTCAAAAACCATACACATTAACAATGATAACATTCAAGGTGAATGTACATTGCATTTTAGTTACTTCATGTCATTCAGAATGACAACTTCATCAATTTTTCAAAAGCTTTTCTCTTTTAGATAAATCTACCTTAGATATGAATATAGTATACCAGCTTCTACTGTCTTAAACCTTGCTGAGATATTGGTCCTATTTCATGAAAACTTGTTACAATAACAAATGCACATCCTCTAGAACAAGTTTACTATTAGCCAATCAAATTGAATGAGCTTAGCAGCTTTAAACTGTTATTGAAAATTTGTAATCATAATAATAATAATAGGCATTTATATAGCAATCATATCAAGTTTTGTGAAACATGGTCCTGATGCAACAATCTTATTCATCATTATTATTTATTTGTATTTTGAAAAAATTGTTGAACGGAAATAAATCTAATCTAAATTTAAATTTGGCGCTTGAAACACATCAAATTTGTAGAAACGATGTGAATATCAATTTAGTTACATAATATTACTTAGATTATTATATAAGTGCAATATTTAATAGCAGTTTGCCCAGTTAGACAATTGTACTCCGACATGTACATTGTGAGACAAAGTACTGCCTTACTTTGCTCCAGCAAGCTGATTTTGATATCACAAAGAAATGCTTTAATGTCACTTTTTAGTGTATGTGATAGAGAAAAATTGAACAAAAAATTGAGTGTCAATGCAATGCTATTTTTGGCGAGTTCAAAATGATTGATTTTATAAAGCGTTATGATCGATATTATAGGCTGTAGTGATCAGTGAAACACAAAAGTTCCATTATCATGGGTAGTGAGGAAACTAAACTACATGTGATATTGACCATTCCCAAAGCAATACTCATAGTATATGGAATATAATTGAAATATTATTTGTCTGAATTTGTGACAGACACAGGTAACAAAGACATGTAGGAAATGCTTATATTTTTTTAAAAAAGTCGAATCAATATTAACCAATCCCTTTCAATAATCATAATCCCTTGTGATATTATGATTCTGTATTGCAGGCTACGAAGCAGAAACAGAACGTTGATCTGAAGGCAAGCCTGCCCTCTAGTGGTCACATAGCTGACAGGCTTCAGAAGCTGCAAGACAATCTCAAGAAGGATGCGGTAAGGACATGATCTCTTGTTTCCATTCCACTTATAAACATAAATTCCAATGGTAGTAGCGATCTTCGAACCAAATCCAATGAAATTAATACTGAAGTGGTTGTGTATGAATAGAAGCAAATGTGTACCAAATAATTATGATAGAAAATTTTTAATTGCTGAGAATTTGACAAAAGAAGCATGGTATTCAAGTCAGATGTTTAGTTTTCCAAGCAATAATTATGCACAGTCCCACATGTGCTTATATGTGTTGGCCATTCTCAGTGCAGTCACTTTTGATTGTAGATTTCATGATTTCACAGAGTTAGATTTTTAAATAAACCCAATTTAGATCTTTGATGATATGATGACACGGGACAGATGACATTTAACAGACATTCCCATGAAATCATTGTTTGTTTAAACTGTTTGCTCAGCGACGCAAAGAATATTCAGCGACACAGATAAATGTAAATTCATACATTTCTTGCTGTTGAAATATAAGGAGATGGGTGTCAGAACCACTATATCATGATGCCTCTGTTTTGCAATTAAATTATTTTATAATTTTTTTCCTCAGGATAATTTCGATATGATTCTGAAGAAAGAGCTGACCAAGATGATACACATTGCATACATGCTTTGCAATCAATTACTAATTGCCAATGACCAATAAAAATCATCGGTGCATGCGCCCTTTGTTCGAAATAATGACCAGAGACCAATCAGAGTGGTTCTGTCATGTTTTGCAATTCAGTGCAAACCTTTTTGTTACAGGGCCCTGAACAGCTGTGAGGAGTTTGAATCCATTTCTTTTTTCATTTATCTTTTTATTGTTTTATCTTTAAAAACTGAAGAAAGAGCCAAAAAGATGATGTACAGTTCTTCATAACATCTGAGAAAAAGGCTGGAATGTAGGTTTTTGCAATGAATTATCTTTTTATTTTTTATTTCAATCTTTTTCAGGAAAACCTGATATTGAAGGTAGGAAAGAAAGGGCCGATTAAGATGGCATAGAGTTCCACAGAGCCGCTGAGAGAAAAGCTGAGATCTAGGTTTTAGCAACGAATTATCTTTAGATTTTTTCTCAATTTTTTTTAAAGAGAATCCAGATTAGAATGCCAACGAAATGCCTACCTAGTTGACATACAGTTTGGCAGAACAGCTTAGAAAAAGCTGGGATGTTGTTTTTTGTAATGAATCTTATTTTTTTCACGCTTTTTCAGGAGAATGCTGATAAGACTGTTAAGAAAGAGCCGATCAAGCTGACCTACAGTTCCGCAGAACAGCTGAAAGAGGATTTGGAAGAAAGCAAGAGAGAGGCGGAGAAGTACAGAATTCAGAGGGTTAGTTTTCATTCATAAACAAAAGTAGAGTGTGAATATCGGTCTCTGACGATGGAATGAGAATTTAAAGTGGTGCTGAAAAGTTTAAGTAAACCCCACCAGGAAATGAACATATTTAAAAGTTTTCAAGATCTGCCATATGTGTGTGTGTATATTTGAGTTTTGTCAGACGTATATCAATCAGATATGATTATTTACGTCTGGGACCGACCTTTAACGTCACCATCCGAAAGACGTGACCAGGGTTCGAACACGTACAGTAGCTTGGATTACAGGCACGCGCCACAACACCCAGTTATTATAGATATTTAAAGGACAAGTCCACCCCAACAAAAACTTGATTTGAATTAAAAAGAGAAAAATTCAACAAGCATAACACTGAAAATTTCATCAAAATCAGATGTATAATAAGAAAGTTATGACATTTTAAAGTTTGCTTCATTTCACAAAACAATTATATGAACAAGCCAGTTACATCCAAATGAGAGAGTCGATGGTGTCACTCACTCACTATTTCTTTTGTTTTTGTCTCACCTGCGAAGCAGAGTGAGACTATAGGCGCCGCTTTTCCGACGGCGGCGGCAGCGGCGGCGTCAACATCAAATCTTAACCTGAGGTTAAGTTTTTGAAATGACCTCATAACTTAGAAAGTATATGGACCTAGTTAATAAAACTTGGCCATAAGGTTAATCAAGTATTACTGAACATCCTATTAGAGTTTCATGTCACATGACCAAGGTCAAAGGTCATTTAGGGTCAATGAACTTAGACCATGTTGGAGGGATCAACATCGAAATCTTAACCTGAGGTTAAGTTTTTGAAATGTCATCATAACTTAGAAAATATATGGACCTAGTTCATGAAACTTGGACATAAGGTTAATCAAGTATCGCTGAACATCCTGCACGAGTTTCACGTCACATGACCAAGGTCAAAGGTCATTTAGGGTCAATGAACTTTGGCCGAATTGCAGATATCTGTTGAATTCCCATCATAACTTTGAAAGTTTATGGATCTGATTCATGAAACTTGGATATAATAGTAATCAAGCATCACTGAACATTTTGTGCAAGTTTCAGGTCTCATGATTAAGGTCAAAGGTCATTTAGGGTCAATGAACTTTGGCCGAATTGGGGGTATCTGTTGAATTACCATCATAACTTTGAAAGTTTATTGGTCTAGTTCATTAAACTTGGACATTATAGTAATCAAGTATCTCTGAACATCCTGTGCGCGTTTCAGGTCACATGACCAAGGTCAAAGGTCAATGAACTTTGGCCGAACTGGGTGTATCTGTTGAATTACCATCATAACTTTGAAAGTTTATGGATCTGATTCATGAAACTTGTACATAAGAGTGATCAAGTATTACTGAACATCCTGTGCGAGTTTCAGGTCACATGATCAAGGTCACAGGTCATGTAAGGTCAATGAACTTTGGCCATGTTGGGGTTTTTTTTTGAATAACCATCATATCTCTAAGTTTATTGGTCTAGTTCATAAAAAGTGGACATAAGAGTAACCATGTATCGCTGAACATCTTGTGCGAGTTAGAGTAGTATTCAAAGTCAGCACTGCTGCTATATTGAACCGCGTGATGCAGGTGAGACGGCCAGAGGCATTCCACTTGTTTATTGTTTGAAATCTGAAATATTTCGATTTTCTCGTCATTTTCATGTGAAATGAAGTTTCATTCCTCCCTGAACATGTGGAATTCCATTAGTTTGACATTTTGTGCTGCAGGCAAGGAGGTCCTAATCATCAAATTCGTAGAAATTGAAATATTGTATAATTCAAACAATAAAAAACAAAAGAAATAGTGAGTGACATCATTGACTCTCTCATTTGGATGTAACCGGCTCGTTCATATGACCATTTGTTAAAAATAAGCGAAATTTTGAAATGTCATAAGGCACAAGAGATTTAATATCACCTAAGTTCGCGCGCGTTCGGAATGCTCTATTGTCTTGCTAATCCCCATAACGAACGCATTCGTAGTGCCCCCTGCATACACCTGAACGCAAGGATTACTGTAAACAAAGAAGTCAATAGAAAGCGCTGAAGTACTCCGTTCACGATACCCACGAACGCAAGGATTACTAATAACAAAGGAGTCAATAGAAAGCGCTTAAGTACTCCGTTCAGAACGGAGAATGGTTCTGCTCAGCTAGAAACAGATACAGCCAGGTCCAGGGGGATTTTCCCCAGATCGTTGGTGATCATTTTGAGAAATATCCCGAGTCAAAACTTCCCGCATTTTAATCCTGACGGACGTATTTCTTCATTTTTATTAAAAGGTGATCAATTACAGATGTTTTGAGTTCATGATAAGAAATTTCCCGTGTGTGAAGGGATGTCCAAATGTTGCGCTTTTTAATTTTGACGGACGATATATATATATTTTTTTCATTTATATTGAAAGTCAATAAATTAGACATTCGTTACAAATCGTCTAACAATAATCTTAAAACATTTCTCGAGTCAGAAGGGATGTTCAAACATTGCGCTTTTTAATTTTGACGAACGTATTTCATTTAATTAAAAGTTAATCGTCAGAGAACTTAACGATGTCTGCGTTATCTCTTCGACATCGGATCAAGCGTGGAAGTCGTCCGCTAGTAATATCCTTTACATTTTTCTTCCTTAAGTCATCCTTTATTTCATACCACGACATCGTTTACATGATTGTTAAATATGTTCTGACGTCAGAAAACTAACGGTGTCGGCTAAATCTCTACGAAATCAGACAAGGCGAGGAGGTCGTCCGCTAGTTTATCTTTGACATTTTTCTTCCCGTGGGTATCATTTATTTCATACTCTGACATCGTTTTCGTGATCATAAAATAGGTTCTGACGTCAGACAAAACGATGTCGGCGCTATCTCTCCGACATTAGATGAGGCACGGAGGTCGTCCGCTCGTTTATCCTTGATATTTTTCTTCCCGTGGGTATCATTTATTTCATACTTTGACACGTTTACGTAATCATAAAATAGGTTCTAACGTCAGACAACTTAATGATGTAGGCGCTATCTCTACGACATCGGATCAGGCACGGAGGTAGTCCGCTAGTTTCTCCTTGACATTTTTCTTCCCGTGGGTATCCTTTATTTCATACCCTGACATCGTTTACGTGATCATAAAATAGGTTTTGACGTCAGAGAATTTCACGATGTTGGCGCTATCTCTACGACATCGGATCAGGCGCGGAGGTCGTCCGCTATTTCATCCTTTTCATTTTTTTTTCTGTGGTCATCATTTATTTCATACTCTGACAATATTTACATGATCGTTATGACGTCAGATAACTTAACGATATTAGCGCTCTCTCTACGACATCGGATAAGACGCGGAGGTCGTCCGCTACTTTATCCATGATATTTTTCTTCCCGTGGTAATCATTTATTTCACACCCTAACATCGTTTACGTGATCATAAAATAGGTTTTGACGTCAGACAACTTAATGATGTAGGCGCTATCTCTACGACATCGGATCAGGCACGGAGGTCGTCCGCTAGTTTATCCTTGACATTTTTCTTCCCGTGGGTATCCTTTATTTCATACCCTGACATCGTTTACGTGATCATAAAATAGGTTTTGACGTCAGAGAATTTCACGATGTTGGCGCTATCTCTACGACATCGGATCAGGCGCGGAGGTCGTCCGCTATTTCATCCTTTTCATTTTTTTTCTGTGGTCATCATTTATTTCATACTCTGACAATATTTACATGATCGTTATGACGTCAGATAACTTAACGATATTAGCGCTCTCTCTACGACATCGGATAAGACGCGGAGGTCGTCCTCTACTTTATCCATATTTTTCTTCCCGTGGTAATCATTTATTTCACACCCTAACATCGTTTACGTGATCATAAAATAGGTTTTGACGTCAGACAACTTAATGATGTAGGCGCTATCTCTACGACATCGGATCAGGCACGGAGGTCGTCCGCTAGTTTATCCTTGACATTTTTCTTCCCGTGGGTATCCTTTATTTCATACCCTGACATCGTTTACGTGATCATAAAATAGGTTTTGACGTCAGAGAATTTCACGATGTTGGCGCTATCTCTACGACATCGGATCAGGCGCGGAGGTCGTCCGCTATTTCATCCTTTTCATTTTTTTTCTGTGGTCATCATTTATTTCATACTCTGACAATATTTACATGATCGTTATGACGTCAGATAACTTAACGATATTAGCGCTCTCTCTACGACATCGGATAAGACGCGGAGGTCGTCCGCTACTTTATCCACATTTTTCTTCCCGTGGTAATCATTTATTTCACACCCTAACATCGTTTACGTGATCATAAAATAGGTTTTGACGTCAGACAACTTAATGATGTAGGCGCTATCTCTACGACATCGGATCAGGCACGGAGGTCGTCCGCTAGTTTATCCTTGACATTTTTCTTCCCGTGGGTATCCTTTATTTCATACCCTGACATCGTTTACGTGATCATAAAATAGGTTTTGACGTCAGAGAATTTCACGATGTTGGCGCTATCTCTACGACATCGGATCAGGCGCGGAGGTCGTCCGCTATTTCATCCTTTTCATTTTTTTTCTGTGGTCATCATTTATTTCATACTCTGACAATATTTACATGATCGTTATGACGTCAGATAACTTAACGATATTAGCGCTCTCTCTACGACATCGGAGTCTTCCGCTACTTTATCCTTGATATTTTTCTTCCCGTGGTAATCATTTATTTCACACCCTGACATCGTGTACGTGATCATAAAATAGGTTCTGACGTCAGAGAGCTTGACGATTTCGGGGAGGGGGGGGGGTTGAGGCCGATATTCTACACTTAAGTTTTAAAACTTTTAATCGAGAAGCATCAAGAAGAAGAGATATGTGTATATTGTGGGAGGATAGATAGTAAATCACACAATTATGTCAAAATTATAATTTCCTCATTTCATTATTCAGAATTACGCTATGCACAGACAATCATCTTTGAATTTAATATCCTATACTGTTAAACCTTCATTTTTCATGCCGTGTCGGATCGAGAAAAAGCGAGACTCATATTTGGATGGAAGATGACTATGATTTCCCAATGCAAATTACATGTCGTTAAAATATCCTCCGATGTCGGAGTAAGAATTTATCAAAACAGCAATGTCGAATTTTAGGGTTTTGGGGGGAAATGGTTTCATTCAACAACGATCATGGTTATGAAAATCCCAAGAAAAAAACATTGGTCACAATGATATGCCTATGTATAAATGAGTGATCATTATCTCCTACTCCCTCGCTTTTCTCTGTATACTTATTAGTGGGATTTATCCTGCTCAAATATATTCGACCCCCCCCCTTCTACCCACTGGATTAGAAGTTCTGTTAAAACCCAAACAATTATGACCCGAATCCGCGTCAAAGGAGATTCATATGTTCGCTCACAATAACATACACTTTGATTTCATTTATACCTTAAGAATCACTACAAATCCCCGGCCGCGGCACCTATGTTCGTGAGCAAGGCATTTAATCCGCAGTGTTCTTTTATCCTGCATTCAAATAAATGAAAAAGCTATACACATTGTTGGTAACTAGATTTGGGCACTTAATTGTTAAAGGGGGAGGTCGCCTTTAGCAGTATGATATTGTTCTCCTGATCTAATGTCGGAGAGATAGCGCCGACATCGTTTTGTCTGACGTCAGAACCTATTTTATAATCACGTAAACGATGTCAGAGTATGAAATAAATGATACCCACGGGAATAAAAATATCAAGGAAAAACTAGCGGACGACCTCCGCGCCTGATCTAATGTCGGAGAGAGCGCCGACATCGTTAAGTTGTCTGACGTCAGAACCTATTTTATGATCACGTAAACGATGTCAGAGTATGAAATAAATGATACCCACGGGAATAAAAATATCAAGGAAAAACTAGCGGACGACCTCCGCGCCTGATCTAATGTCGGAGAGAGCGCCGACATCGTTAAGTTGTCTGACGTCAGAACCTATTTTATGATCACGTAAACGATGTCAGGGTATGAAATAAATGGTACCCCGGGAAGAAAAATATCAAGAATAAACTAGCGGACGACCTCCGAGCCTGATCTAATGTCGGAGAGATAGCGTTGACATCGTTAAGTTGTCTGACGTCAGAACCTATTTTATGATCACGTAAACGATGTCAGAGTATGAAATAAATGATACCCTCGGGAATAAAAATATCAAGGAAAAACTAGCGGACGACCTCCGCGCCTGATCTAATATCGGAGAGAGCGCCGACATCGTTAAGTTGTCTGACGTCAGAACCTATTTTATGATCACGTAAACGATGTCAGGGTATGAAATAAATGGTACCCACGGGAAGAAAAATATCAAGAATAAACTAGCGGACGACCTCCGAGCCTGATCTAATGTCGGAGAGATAGCGCCGACATCGTTTTGTCTGACGTCAGAACCTATTTTATAATCACGTAAACGATGTCAGAGTATGAAATAAATGATACCCACGGGAATAAAAATATCAACGAAAAACTAGCGGACGACCTCCGCGCCTGATCTAATGTCGGAGAGAGCGCCGACATCGTTAAGTTGTCTGACGTCAGAACCTATTTTATGATCACGTAAACGATGTAAGGGTATGAAATAAATGGTACCCCCGGGAAGAAAAATATCAAGAACAAACTAGCGGACGACCTCCGAGCCTGATCTAATGTCGGAGAGATAGCGTTGACATCGTTAAGTTGTCTGACGTCAGAACCTATTTTATGATCACGTAAACGATGTCAGGGTATGAAATAAATGATACCCACGGGAAGAAAAATATCAAGAATAAACTAGCGGACGACCTCCGAGCCTGATCTAATGGCGGAGAGATAGCGCCGACATCGTTAAGTTGTGTGACGTCCGAACCTATTTTATGATCACGTAAACGATGACAGGGTATGAAATAAATGATACCCATGGGAAGAAAAATGTCAAGGATGAACTAGCGGCCGACTTTCTCGTCGGACCTGGTGTCGCAGAGATAGCGCCGACATCGTTAAGTTGTCTGACTATCAACTTTTAATAAAATGAAATACGTTCGTCAAAATTAAAAAGCGCAAAGTTTGGACATCCCTTCTAACTCGAGAAATGTCTTAAAATCATTGTTAGACGATTTGTAAGGAATGTATGATTTATTGACTTTAAATATAAATGAAAAAAAATATAGTCCGTCAAAATAAAAAAGCGCAAAGTTTGGACACTCCTTTATACACGGGAAATGTCTTAAAATTCTCGACAAACGATCTGTACTGAATGTCAAAATTGTTATCAATGAACAAATACGCCCGTCGAAATTAAAAAGGGGAAGGTTGATAATAAACTTTCAATATGAATGAATAAATACAAGGATGCGTGTTTATTCGTCCAACTTAAGAAGTGCTCAAAGTTTGATCATCCCTTTTTATTCGGGAAATGCTCAGCGTTGTAGTAAGAAATCTCTATCAAGGCTTGAATTAATCACCACGTTCGCATGTATTCATTCATTAATAATCCGACCGTTCGCTTTGCCGTTCAGTGACACCCCCTTTTGTGCGAGAAGACAATGAAAATCAATACTCTTCTTGGCTCACTCCTTCAGTAGAATTCTGAACGTGAGTGAACTTGAACGAACGGGGTCTATTGTCTACTTTTTTAATCCCCGTTCAGAGCGCATTCCGAACGCACGCGAACGTAGGTGATATTAAATCTCTTGTGCCTAACTTTCTTAATTTACATCCAATTTTGATGAAATCTTCAGCATTGTGCTTGTCTGATTTTTCTCTATTGATTCAAATCAACATTTTTCTGAGGTGGACTCGACCTTTAATTGTGAAGTTAGGTTATGAAATATCACATGCAATAAAGTTTGTTTTTCTCCTGACATTGTAGTGTTGTTGTCTACATTCAACACTCAGCATCAAGGAGTGTATTTTGTGGTGGGGTTCACTAACTTTCACCACTGTATAATATGGCTTGACACCAGGGACCTGTTTCACAAATCATAACTTTGCATTATTGTAAATCCATGGAATCCTCGATTCTGATTGGCCACTGAGCCTTGTTACCTTGGCAGATGCCATAAGGGAAGGGTTACCATAGTTGTAACTCATGAAGAAATGAGCCTCAGAGCTTGTTTTAGATGTTACCACTGAGGAGAAAATATTAATATTTATATTTGAGCTCCATGTATTTTATTGAAATGAAAACATGGATGGCATCTCAAAGCACTTTGTTCCAGTGGAAAAAGCAGTTTGGAAATATTAAGTATTCTTATTGTTATCAGTGTCATGCTTCTCTAGTCTGGCTTTGGCCTCGAGGTCTACCTTGAGGACTATAGTATGGTCTTGTTCTTGGCCTCAGACGTCTAGTCTTTGGCCTTGAGTGGAAATATAGTGTTATCATTATTGGAGTTCTGCTTCTCAAGACTGGCCGTGGCCTCAAGGCCGGCCTGGAAGACTATAGTGTGGCCTTAGGCCTAGCCTTGTCCTTGGCCTTGCAAGATTTTAAGTCCTTGGCCTTGATCATGTTTTGTCATTCCCATTTTGATAAACCTAGAGGCAAATATTTGTTCATGTTTTAGGAGGAGAATCGTAAGCAGAGGGAGGCGGAGATTCGTAAGATGGAGGAGCAGCATGAAGAACGAATCAAGAAAGCTGAAGAGGAACGTAAGAAGCAGATGGAGGAAAGAGAACGACTGAAGAAGGAGAAGGAAGAGAAGGAGAGGGCTAAGAGGAATATGATGAGCCCCTCTGGAGCCCCTATCAACATATCTGTGAGTATCCCTCCCCTCTCTCTCCCCCTTCTTTCCCCTTTCATTCCTTTCCCCTTCCATTCCCCTCCCCATTCTTTCCCTCCCCTCCTTTCCCCTTCCATTCCCCCTCCTACAAGTTTCCTGTACCCCCTCCTATCCCCTCCCCTCTTTTCCCCTCCCCATTTTTTCCCCTCCCCTCTCCCCTTCCATTCCTCCTCCTACATGTTTCCTGTACCCCCTCCTATCCCCTCCCCTCTTTTCCCCTCCCCATTTTTTCCCCTCCCCTCTCCCCTTCCATTCCTCCTCCTACATGTTTCCTGTACCCCCTCCTATCCCCTCCCCTCTTTTCCCCTCCCCATTTTTTCCCCTCCCCTCTCCCCTTCCATTCCTCCTCCTACATGTTTCCTGTACCCCCTCCTATCCCCTCCCCTCTTTTCCCCTCCCCATTTTTTCCCCTCCCCTCTCCCCTCCATTCCTCCTACATGTTTCCTGTACACCCTCCTATCCCCTCCCCTCTTTTCCCCTCCCTTCCATTCCCCTCCCCTCCTTTCCCCTTTCATTCCCCCTCCTATCTCGTACCCTCTCCTATCCCGTCCCCCTCCTTCCCCCTCCTTTCCCCTGCCCTCTTTTCTCCCTTTCCCTTCCCCCTCCTTTTCCCTCTTATCCTATTGCATAGTTTTGATGGCATGTATATATGTATCTCTTTTCAATACCTTTGTTATTTTTTATCAGATTTTTATTACATTTTCAGCATCTATTTATTTGACATATTACTATTTTCAGCCTGGAGGATCTGTGTATAGAATTATTCTCTTTTGTAAATACAGTAAAATGGGGAGGACATTTTCCTGTTTAATTTTCCAATCGAAATGTATTTTTTGCCTTGTAGAAAGTAGTATCCCAGACCAAGGCCAAGAACCGTGAGGAAACCATTGCCGACCGGGTCCCGACGATGACCATCTCGAGCACAACCACGGAGGTCGAGCTGCGGAACTTTGCCAACGACCTCTACAACAGACTCAAGACAACCTTGGGGGATGTCTTTGATCTGAATGAACAGAAGAAAAAGAATGAGTACTATGTAAGTTGGAAGATGTAATTGACCTGAATCTGGAGGGGGGGGGGGCGACTCCCTTCTAGGGGGAGAAAGTTATTTTGAACTTCAGATGGTGTAACCTGTCCGGTTCTGCAGTAACAATTTCTCCCAATGAAGTGCCACCAGTGAGATTCCAGCATCAAATTATTTCAAACTAATTATTTGGAAGAGTTACATGTATCCTCTTTAACATCATATTGTTTATTTGAGTGAAGACCAATATCATCTGCTTTCGTTTGTATATGCCTGCGAATGTATGTAGAATTAATTAATTTCAAAGCTTTTTCATCTCTTCCTTTGTTTTCTTTTTACAGCTGAATGAACTGAATGAGAGGGTTGATGTCATCAAGACTCCCAAGTAAGTGACCATGATCGTTGTGGTGTGTGGTGGTGGTGGTGATGGTGATGATGATGATGGTGATGGTGATGATGATGATGATGATGATGATGGTGATGATGATGGTGATGATGATGATGGTGATGATGATGATGGTGATGATGATGGTGATGGTGATGATGATGATGATGGTGATGGTGATGATGGTGATGGTGATGATGATGATGATGATGGTGATGATGATGATGGTGATGATGATGGTGATGGTGATGATGATGATGGTGATGGTGATGATGATGGTGATGATGGTGATGATGATGATGGTGGTGGTGATGATGATGATGAAGGTGATGATGATGATGATGATGATGGTGATGATGATGATGGTGATGATGATGATGATGGTGATGGTGATGATGATGATGGTGATGGTGATGGTGATGGTGATGATGATGATGATGGTGGTGATGATGATGATGATGATGGTGATGATGATGATGATGGTGATGATGATGATGATGATGATGGTGATGATGGTGATGATGATGGTGATGGTGATGATGATGATGATGGTGATGATGATGATGATGATGGTGATGATGATGATGGTGATGGTGATGATGATGATGATGATGGTGGATTGGTGCTAATGGTGGGATTATGATGACTGTGATATTGATAATGGTGAATATAATTACATTTATAACAAAGAGGGTAGGACAAAATAATTTAAACAAAAAGTTTTAAAGAGCACTTTTGAAAAAGTGCTCCAAGATGATTGCTAAGGTGTGTGTTACAGGCCCCTGATGATGATAAAATCAATTGTTAAAAAGTGCTCCAAGATGATTGCTAAGCTGTGTGTTACAGGCCACTGGTATCGTGTACGAAGAACCCACACATCGTCTTGCATGCGAAATACTAGATATGTACATGTACATTACAATGCAAAGTTCTAGGTTTAAATCATTAAAACTTTTTATTTTTTCAGGTCTTCACCTGTTGTGAGCACTGGAATGTAAGTATTCCTACTTTACGGACATATGAGATATGAAATTAACTTGAATGGATTTTTTTTTTTCACAATATTACATATTATAATTGGGACTAGTTATACTCTTGTTATGGTTTCTCATTGCATATTTTGTTGCTGAATCTACTAGATTTTAGTTGTTTGGAAGTGAAATAGAATGAATAGAATTGCATTAGCTCAGTAATTTGCATATTTTCCCTACTCTTTGAGTGCCAAAAATTTGCTTAACCATACAAATTTCTGAGTGCTAATGCCATACATCTATTTGTGCTACCATTACTCAATTCAAATATGTTAAAAAAAAATATATATATGTTGAGTGACTTGCTCTGTAAAATGCTCAATATTTTATTGGAGAGTGCTCTCAGAATTCATAAAACAGACAAATACCAGTTGTGGTAACAATTTCAAAATTTAGTTCATACAGAATCATATATAGCGATCACCCAAGTGTTTGTTTGCATAACATGGGCCAAAGAATTCAGGAAGGAATTGTATGGGATTCAGGTGAACTGTTGGTCTTTTTCCAAGCAATAACAATTCACTAGCCCACATGTGCTTATCTTTGTTGGCGATCTACAGTGTGATCGTTTTCAGCTTTGATTTCATGGTTTCACAAATTTCAGTGCATGTTACCGTACCGGGGCGCCATAACACAAATGTTAGCGATTGACCGTACGCTTGATTTTCACAATTGATTGTGTATTGTAGTCAATGGAATCGATCGTAGAAAATTGTTCGATCAGTACTATGCTTTGTATTACGGGCCCCAGATCAAGATCCATGATGATACAATGACAGTTAGTCTGGGTTTTACAGACTTTCTTGTGAAATAAGTCTTTACTGCAACTATTTTCAATAATCTGTAATTTCATTTTATGCTGTGTGTCACTGTGTTTTTCTCCCCAGTGTGAGTAAATTTAAAGATGGAGGAGCGTGGTCCCCAAAGAAACAGGTGAGTTAATCCCACTGTACCACAATCCAGGGTAAAATTAAACAGGGACTCAGGACGATTCCACGGCGGAAATGCTCAAAAACAACTCTGGAAACTAAAGAAAGGAGCCCTGGAAAATCTCCATTCATTGCAATGTTAAAGCTTATCCACTTTTGCACATTAAATTTAGGCAATTTGTTGTGAAAAGTAGTCCCTGAAATTATTATTTGGTCTGTCACAACATTTTTTATAGTGTTATCTCAAGACCTAAACTCCCTTACGACATCCCTGCATCCTACATGTATGATGCTACATTTTGATATGTATTCTTCGTATATTCACATATGCCATGATAAATAATTAATTACAATCTTTACAACAGTCATTAAACATATGTTTGCCAAGAAAAAACAGTTTTCAGTAGGCCTTCAGTTCTTTTTTTTAATAGAGATCAAATTTTTAAAACCATAATTTACAATATATTCTTTATTTTTTGCAAAAGTGTATATGTAGGCCTGTAACTGTGTTCTGAGTTTGGTTTCCCTTTAAAGGAGCATTCTCGTCAATTTTCCCTGACCAATTTAACACCAGTTTTATCCTCACCCTGTAACAGCTAATGTCAAAATCCCAGAGTAGAACAAGATTTATGACCAGTAAACTACATGTACAAAATCCACTGGAAAATCCACCCATTGCCTCGTGGTAAAATCATTCCCCTGACCAGACATTTGCCTGAGATTAAACAGGCTTGCCCAAAAAGTTTTGGCTGTTACGAGTTTGCTTTACTAAAGAAATCTATATTACAGGTTATAGCACTTAACAAATTCTAGGGTCAGCAAAATGTAATCCACTCCTCATGAAAGCTGACACCCATATAATTTTAACCCTATCTAGGTTGGGGGAGGGGGTAGGGCTCAAAGCCCCCCCCCCACCCGCAGTTTTATGCAATATTTCAAGAATACAAAAAGCTCTTGACGTGATGTTTTTTTTACGTTTTTCCTTTAACCTTAAATAGACTGGGCTATTTCGACGCCTAAAAAGACGGGGGGGGGGGGGCTGATTCAGCCCCCTCTTTGATCTCAGCCGTCGATCGCGCGATCGCGACGAAAATTGGCACACGCATTACCCATGGCATTATCTACAAAACTATAACATCAAATTCTGCAAAAAATCTCATGTCTCATTAATTATGCTAATTTATGCGTAAAATCATAAGTTTGCTCTAATTAATAAAATAATGCCCCTGAAATGCTAATTTTTGTTTCACATACTTAAGATAGTCATCTGATCAAATTGATTTAAAAAAAATTTCAAAATCACATTTATTTTCTTATGTATTCTATTGTTTTCTAAATTTCTTATGTATTTCTTTGTTTTTTGACTTTTTGTTTTTTATTGTTTTTTCAATGGAAATTGTTGGGGACTTTATTTTGACCATAAAAAAAGATAAAATTAATTGATTTTAAGCAGTAAAAGGAAAAATAATGATGCATTTGTGAATATTAGCTAAGAACACTATTTGCATTGGATTTGTACACAAATTCACGTTTTTGAGTAATTTTTGGGTCTGCATGCACTTACGAAATGTTGCGTAATTTTGGAACCGCGTACCCGGGGGTCACAATTTTGGTCTCAAAAGTTGCGCGAGACTTGAAAGTAAAAAGTCAGCGAGCAACGCGGTCAAAAAATTTCGCGCGGCAGATTTATCGCGAAAAATGTCGAGGGGGGGCTGAATCAGCCCCCCCAGTCTTTTTAGGGTTAAGTCTCCCACATATTTTAAATTCTAAGGAACCCATCCTGGAGATCTCGGCAGTCGAATACGAACGTCCCCCCCCCCCCCGGCCATATGACCTCCCACAATACCCCAGCCTAGATAGGGTTAAGAGTTAATGGGTCGTAGTCTGAAGTCAGGTTTAAGTTAGACCATGGTCTAACTCTGTGTTAAAATTATGGGAAGCCACAAGTGTCAAAATTTTTATTAAGTTGTATGTTTCTAATGTTTTCTGTGCTCTTTCCTGATTCATCGATGGTGAATACAATAATCTGTTTATATTTGCTACACAATTATGAATGTTTTGAGGACCAAATGAGATGGAATATTATATCTCTACTGTTAGTGATTTATTTAGCAATTGGCTATCCATACTTAAACCACAACTTTGAACCTGAGTTTAAATTAAAGCTCATTTGGCTCTTAAATCATTCATAATTGTCTAGGAAGTATAAAAAAATTATTGCCTTCACCATCGATGAATCAGGAAAGAGCACAGTATACATAAGAAACATACAACTTAATAACAAATTTGATACGTTTTGCTTCCCATACTTAAACCACAACTTTAAACCTGAGTTTAACTTAAACCCGACTTCAGAATACGGGCCAATGTCTCCTCTTGTTGTTTCTTTCAGAATGAGACAGGTAAACCGTTCAAACCCAAGGAGCTTGGTGGCATCGCCTCTGAGGGCGGGGTACGAGGGCGCTTGGCCATGTTCTCTGGGGGAGGAGACACCACAGACTCACCCCCTAAGGTAAGCCAATTATCCAGTGTACAAATAATGCACTGCAAGGGCATTAGTAAGGATTATACACACAGTGTACCTTATGAACAGTTCTAGCAGGGGCAGATCCAGGATTTTTTGAAAGGGGGGCACATTTTCCAGAGGCATAATTTGACAAGCAAACAAAAAAAGATAAAGAGTTTTAAACAAAAATTAGGCATTTCGTTCACCAGAAAATTTGACGAGCAAAAAGAAAAAAAAAGAAAAGAAAGGCCTTCACTTCCAAAAGTGGATATGCCAGTGGGTTCTAGCTAAGCTAATATTCCAGTGTAAAATATTGCACAGCAAGGGCATTGGTAAGTATTATGCGCACGGTCAACCTTTAGAATGCTTCCAGCTATGCCTCTGGCATCTAGGCTGTTTCACAGAAAGCAAAGTGTGGGTAATTATTCTAATGCCTGGGCGAAGTGATGTGTATTATATCTTTATGAGATAGCGATATTGATCTCACTTTGTTGGCAAACCGCCAACCATGACAGTTGTACAGAGGTGTATCAATCAGATATTGTGTTGGACCAACTAATCTGCTATGCAAACCCTTCAGGGTCTGAGTGGGCAGCCTACTCATGCCTTGTGTACTGAAACATTGATATGTTTATGTGTACTGCATTGACTACAATGTACAATCAATCGTGAAAATCACGCGTACAGTTAATTGCTAACCTTCGTGATATGGGATCCTGAACATATCAATGTTTTACATATGTGTGATGTATCATATTTTTGTTTTACTCTTTGCTCTATCACTCTTCATTTTTTATCAATTTTTTTTAAATTTATTCATATTTTCTATTAGAAATCTGCACCAGCAAAAATCAACATCTACAAGTAACATGAGCAAGATGATAACTACTTGGAATAAGGACAAACCTAATTATTGGATCTTATCTTTTTATAGAAATTGGCTTTGATGTAACTATGTATTTATCATTTATATTTATCATTCTTAGAATGCAATGTTAAGATGTAATGTGTACCAGTTTTTCAAAAGTCTTCCCCCACGATGTTTTATTGCATAATTGTTAATTAGAGCTTCATATTTATATTTACTATTCATAAATACCAATCTAGAGATTGGGATTTGCTAATCTTAAACTGATGAGATGGATTACATGTATTTTAAAGGGGTAGTTATTTTATTGCCTATCGTGAATTAGCATTCTTCATGAGTTATATATTGTGAGAGTGTCATGGTATGAATTTCAATCAAATTTTGTTCAGGGGATTCTTTTAAAGTTATATTATTACAATATCTGTGAGTATGATTCTTATATACCTGACAACAAACTTTTTAAAATTACTTTTCAAAGCTTACTTTTAAAGTATTGTAAACCACAAAGTTAATCATATTGTTAACAAAAGCTATTTGTTATTGGAATTTTTTAAAATGGTACAAAATGTGTTGTATAATTTTCAGAAAACAAGGATTTATTCAACATTTTCTCAAAATCAAGGCTACTTTTTTTTGAGCAGGGGTATTTATCACATCATTGTTCAACATTTAAAGATATTTTGTAATAGCTAAATTTTAAGGACTTAATTTCAGGATACTTATTCAGTAGTCTAATAACTGGTGCTAGTTGATTTTCCTCACCTAACATTATGCAGAATGCTCCTTTAATATAAAGCTTGATCTATTATATACAGAAAATACTGCTACTACATTTTATTTGCATTGCCCATGTACTTTAATATGCATATTATGTATTTATCTTCGATCCATTCTCTATTTGAAAATATATGCGTAACAATCATTTCCAGTTTTTGACCATTTTAGTATCAGTACTCTTTAATAACCAAGATTTAGAAATGACTAACATTGGTGCTAGCATTTTAGTTGAAACTGTATGTCTGTGAATATATACTTTCTTTGATTATTGTTAGAATTTCAAAATTTTAGAAACACGATATAGATTTTAGATGCTATGTAGTTTATATTCACAGTATTATTTTATTATTAAATGGATATTACTCAGAGTACATGTATGTAGAGTGACCTTGCATTGGTGCTAGTCTCTAGATGAGAATTTATACTAATTTTATTTTACTTTTGTATCTTTAAAATTTAATCATTGTATTAATTGTAGATAATGTTTGAAGGTTTACAGGGGTACATGATGTGTAAAGTCCTTGAAGGACCAAGATACAAGTGGATAGAGATAGATTCTATAGAAGTGAAATGGAAATGCAAGAAAGTGGAGGTTAGGAAGTAGAATACGGTATTCTTTTCGGTCCTTAAAAGAACTGTAAAACTGGGCCCGGTCTTACAAAGAATTACGATTGATCCAATCATCGAAACTCTATGGAAATCCATCAGTATCATATTAATTTTTTCGACAGGAAATTTGCAAAATGTCCTTCGTAAACAAAGGCAAACATACCAAATTGTCAAGAAAACAATGAATTTATGTAATATACATATTTAGAAATTTTTTTGAACAAACATGCATTTGAGATGTTGACATTGCTGGCTTTCCATAGTTACGATTGATCAGATCAATCGCAGCTCTTTGTAAGATGGGGCTTTGAATGAGTGGAAAGCTTGAGTAGTCGGCAGGGAGCAGTAGCAGGAGAGAAGACTTGACGTTTTTAACAGGTTGACTGCCTATTGTCCGCCATTGTACAAGTTTGTATTCATTGTTCTTGGAAAGCAGGATATAAATGTAGTTAATGCTGCAGTAACACCAACGAAACCGACTCCAAACCGACCGATGGTATGTCATTGGTAATAACGTAATAGATTTGATCGGTCTGGAGTCGGTTTCGTTGGTGTGACTGTAACCGAAACCGACTCAAACGGACCAAATGTTATGTCATTGGTAATTACGTAATACCTTTGATCGGTCTGGAGTCGGTTTCGGTTTCGTTGGTGTGACTGTAACCGAAACCGACTCAAACGGACCAAATGTTATGTCATTGGTAATTACGTAATACCTTTGATCGGTCTGGAGTCGGTTTTGTTGGTGTGACAGTAACTGAATCTTACTCCAAACCGACCATTACGTTATTGGTAATAACGTAATAGCTTTGATCGGTCTGGAGTTCGTTTGGTCTGTGTAACTGTAGCATTACAGTATGTGGCACTCTGTGCTGTTATAGGTTTTACAGTATTATGCAACTCATAATATCAAGTAGATGTGCTACGTGTAACCCAGAAAATCATGAGAAAATAAAGTAACCACTTTATAGAGACTATCAGAGTATTCAGTTGTTTATTTTGTTAGAATTAAGAGCTACTCATCTTAGAAATAGAAAACCTTTTATGCAAAGATTTCACTGTCATCAAACATGTTTTGAAGTTTGACACTTTTCTATGAAATATTAAATCGTTGTGACGTGCCAAACACATCGAGCTTGAATGAGATAGACTAATATAACCTCTGTAACGATTTTATGTACCCGCTCTGGCTCCTCCCAAGTACATCATGCTCAACGCTATACAAAATAGCAGTTGTCTGTGGTGATGCAGTGCATTCAAGGATATTTGCAATGTGTCGATTGCACAGATTTGCCTTGGCATTAAATCATGAATTACCGAAATGCCTGCATTGCTATTAACATCACAAACTGCTTTTTCACTAGGATGCACTGCACAATATTTGAGTGATCTTGCTGTATTGTTTGAGTTGGTTTATTAGCTCCCTCCCCACCTCTCTGTTCTATCCCTCGTAAAATTCCCCCCCCCCCTATTCTCCCCTCCGTGTTGTATTTTTCCTCCTTTGTGCCAAACTTTCTTTCCAATCCTATACTCATCTTCTTCCCCTTCATCTTTATTTCCCCTCTCTCTTTCTTGTGGCTTTTTTCTTTCCTTCCCTCTTTCCACTTCCCCCTCTTTTCTCTGTTTTTGTTCTTGTTCTATTTCTCGTTCTCTCTCTCCTTTCTGCTGTCACCAATCTTTCTTCTCTCTCTTACTCCTCTTTCTCTCCCTCCTCTCTCCCCCTCCCCATTTCATTTCTCTTGTGATTGACCTCTTTGTTTAATTGAAGGAGAATACAACCCTAAAAATTCTCTCTTTAAACAAAAAGGTGGATAAAGAGAATAAGAAAAAAAAAATTCTATCAAAACAGAGCCATTAATAGAGTTCCGCTAAACCTGGTCCAATGGGTCACCATCATGGCGCATAATGCTTTGTTAGGCAAGCCCTATTCAAAGGGCAATTCTATAAAATGATCAATCATTTTGTATGTCAGACCCCCATTTTTCTCAAGTCTTGCTTCACTTCATAATCTGACCAACTCATGGTCCTTTGAGAACATAACAGACTGTCAAAAGAACAAGAAAGCAGACAGAAAATTTTATGAAGGGATCGGACGTACACATTTTATGGAATTGCCCCATGTTGGTAACCCATTGAAACCAAGTAGGCCAAACTATCAATTGCTCTGTATCCAAACTCTGAGGACAGTCCTCAAATGGCAGGTTTGGTAGAAAAACTCTCCATATATTTTTGTCCACAAAATTTCATATTTTGAATTTTCCCTCAATCATATCAAGGTGCAAGTTGTCTCCTTAGCACAAGATATATCATGGGAAAAATTTTTAGACAAAAGAATTTGAGTTCGCAAAAAAGACATTCAAGCAGCATCGAAAGAGAATGGGGAAAATATGATGTTTTTGTACAACAAAATGTGCCATTTTGAATCAATGTTGCCAATTTGAAGGTTTTCATAGAAAGTAAATCAAGACTTAAAACTTTCATAACTAAGTTTGATTAAACTTTTGCAAAACAGTTTCACTCTATCCTCTCTCTTAATTAAAATGGGTATTTTCCCAGGTTTTAGTGGAATTAAGTAATCCAAATGAAAAAATATGTAAAGAAAAGTTCAGAACATAGTTAATAATTATACTGAAAGACCAGTTTATTGCACTGCAAATAAAAGCAAATATCACACGTAAACATCTATTAAAATGCATTGATATGAACTTTGTAAATACATTTACCTCACTGACAATATAGCTGAAATTTGTAAAAATGTCTTGATTACAGTAGAAAAATAATAAATGCTCCAACCAAAATAATGGGAACTCAAAATAAAATGGAAGAGTGAGACAATTTACAAATCCTTGTATGAATATAATAAATCTAATTTCATTGAATACAACTTCCATACAACTTACATGTTCACTATTATCATAGATATATATATACTATACACATACAATACCCCTCCACAACTTGAACTGAAAAAAATATATATTAACTACTAAATGAATATGTACTTTTATGATTCTGGGGGTGTTTCACAAATTGTTTAGAGTCATGCTAATATGGACGCGCCCATGATATCTAACGCGCAAACTTATTGGATTAATACAAAGTAGCGTGTGTCCTGTAAGCATGTTTTGACCAATTTGGTGATGCATTATATATATATACCGCATGCAATTGGAAACGTAATTGCCATTCTAAGACACATTTTAATCTTTGTGAAACACCCCCCTACCCACCCCCTTGGTCTATCTCTACCTGAAATTTAAGCTCTCATTTACAGTTATACACATATACTACCCAAGAGAGCAGAGTTTTTGGGTAAGCCCTCGATTATACACGTCAGGAACACTCCCCAGGGAGTGGAGATAGTGCACATTAATCAAATATGAATGCAATCAACACAACAGCGTTATCTGCAGTTTTTCTTTTATTATTGAGATCCAAATAAACCTAAATTATTATTTCATGTCTTGCATTCACACAAGCTTACACTATAAATTGAGCAAGTATCACAATAATCTGTGACAAAAAAAAAATTGAGACACAATCCGTGCACCACCTCCTTACACTTTACTTAGCACCACACACTAGTAAGAAGGGACTAATGATGTCCGGGGGTGTTTCACAAAGATTTAAGTATGACTTAAGAGTCGCACTTAAATTCCTAGTTGCGTGTGGTATAAAAGGTATGACCGCATTGGTCAGATCATGCGAAGAGGACGTGTTTCACAAGATTTACGTATGACTTAAGAGTCGCACTTAAATGCCTAGTTGCGTGTGGTATAAAAGGCATGACCGCATTGGTCAGATCATGCGAAGAGGACTTGCACTTCTGCGTATTGATCAATAAGATTGCATGTTGCATATCATATACGCATCAGCATTTAAGTGCAACTCGAAGTCATACTTTAATCTTCGTGAAACACCCCCCGTTGTTTATTGTTACATTCATTGTTATATTTCTGTTGTGATGACAATTCATTCTGAAGACTAGTATTATTCATCATTGTAATTGAAATTTTATGTCTCCAATCCCGGTTTTTAGCTATATCTCATCTTAAAAAAACAAATTTAAGCAGCTACATTTTTTACCAAAAATTACACTCAACTCAATATGAAATGCCCCAATTTAAATAACTAATTCAAGTTACTGTTTCGCTTATTTTTTTCCAAGTCCATCATATATCAAAGCAAGAATTAATCTCCTTGACCTTGATCACAGGCTTTGGCAAGGCATTTATCTACATCTGCCACTCTCCACCCAGGTGTAGTAAATGGGTACCCGGTATGAAGGAATTCATTGAATCGTCGCACACACCACAAACCGTCCTCTCTGGAATAGATACAGTGCGCTATCGCGCCTCGTGATTTCACCACGAACCGTCCGCTCTGTTACGATGCCCACTGTAGCGTAAATAATTCACTTAAAGAAAATATAAAGATACGGGATGAAACTTTGGGACCTGAACTTTTGAACGAATAAACCGGTTAATAATTTGCTCTCCTTGTAGGTGCACTTATTGCTGGTTTAAAAAAAAGCTTTTCTTTAAATGTGTTTTCTGCCAAAGTAACTTTTGCATCGAAGTGCACAGAGAGGATGGTTCGTGGTGTATGCGACGAAATGCTTGAGCATCCTATCATGGTAGCTGTGCTGAAACTGGGGTTATAGTATGCAGCACTTAAAAACATTGTATTAAGCGCTATATGAATGTTGCATATTATTATCAAACTACATTACGAAACAGCACTTAGAGTGAAAACACAATAATGAATGGGTTGGTGTTTCATAAAGCTGTTTGTAAGTTAAGAGAAGTAAGAAGTAAGTTTACAACTGGTGATCATTTATTATAATGGTAAATGCTATACACAAAAATGTTAATTGGTGATGAAATAGCGCGTAAGGAGACTCACCAGTCGTTCTCAAAGTCACTCTTAACTTATGAACAACTTTGTAAAACAACCCCTTGCTCTGTTACTTGGAAGATTTCTGAGCCATCAATCTCCTAAAGTCTTCATTTATGTAGAGTTTCATGAAAGAAGGTCTTGACTTATCCATACTTGATTATCTCTTATCTGCTTCTTGGCACTTCCCTGTACAGACAGAATGTGAATACCATGCCAGCCAACTGGAAATAAAAATAAAAGGGAAAGAAAGAGAGAAACATCGATGATAGATACCAGAAATCAGATCAAGAAATAATGGTGGTTAGTCAGTAACTTCTAGAAGGACCATGACTTGGTCAGTTTATTTTGCGAGGTAAAACTTGAGAAAAACGGGGGGTCAGATCAACAAAAAAGGTTGATCATTTTATGGAATTGACCACAGGTTAAATTTCACATTATTGTGAAATCATTTATAATTCTAAGCAACACATATAAGTGATCACTGGTTGCCCCTGAAGGAATGCATAGTCTTCAAAATCCTTCTTTTGATTTATCGTATCATCAATGGGACTTCCCCCAGTTTGATACAATAGGCCTTTGATACATAATTACCAACCCTCAAGAAATTTAGATCCTCATCATCTAATCTCTTACAAATAATTCCAGTTGCTATGAAATCATGCGGGGAGTGGGCCTCTGCTAATGCAGGAGTTAGCCTGTGGAATTCTCTCCCACAGAGTTTGAAAACCCAGACTTCAGTGACCACCTTCAAGGGCAACCTGAAAAAATACCTGTATAAGAGTGTTTTTTGATAGATATTGATTTGTTGTTCAGACATGTATTATGTGTAAATAGTTTTTGTTGTTCTGCTCTGAAGCGCCTTGAGCATCTAATCAAGATGGAAAGTGCGCTAAACAAATCTCATGTATTATTATTAGTAGTAGTAACTGATGGAATACAGCAGATTTCGGCTTTGAAAAGATAAAGTTTGGAGTCACTATAATACATTTCCTGCATGGAGTGGCATCTGGACCCCCATCTTACAAAGAGTTACCATTGATCCAATCAATCGTAACTCTATGGAAATCCATCAATATTTTCTGTAGGAAATTTGCAAAATGTCCTTTGTTACCAAAGAACACACACAATTGTCAAGAAATCAATGAATTTATACGGATATACATTCATATCTAGAAACTTTTATTGAACAAACATGTTATATATTGACATTGCTGGCCGTCCATAGTTGCAATTGATCGGATCAATCGCAAGTCTTTGTAAAACGGGGGCCCTGATCGTCAGTATCAGGAATGTAGTCAAGGTCAGTAGATCCAAATCATGAGGCCACTAGAGAAGAACCTCCCATATACTTTGTACACGTGACTCAAGGCCGGCCTTGACTACATTCCTGGGGCGTATTCTCAGGTCATTTTATCTTTAAAATATTTTATTTTATCTCTTAAAATGAAAATGGTAATGTGAGATGACATTTCATCTTGCGTATATATTTTATCTTGCGTATCTACTGGCTATGACATACACATCGCGTATCTGGCCATTTTAACGCGGGTGATGTGCTTGTGCCCAAGTTACTTTAAGAAAAAAAAACTCATAAGAGAGTAGGAGTTATTTTATCTCCACGACGTTGATTTCGTCAATATTTCTAGGTGAATTAACTCCAAATGTTGACATGAAAAGGAAGAAATATTATGTTTATTGAGCAAAACGCCACAACGTTATTCCTGTACAATCAGAAAGTATTTCATAAGACTTTTCTTGACTAATATTGTCTTTGAAATGATGATTGAAAAGATGCATATAGACTTCGAAAAAAAGATTAGAGTATCAGAAGCGGATCTAGAGGGGGGTTGCAACCCCCCCAAAAAAAGAAATCCGGCCGGGGACCATTTTTTAAAATCTTATCTTTTTTTCTAAACTTGTAATTTTATTTTATTCTATTTCTATGTATTTATTTCATTTATTATTATCCTAATTCTTATTACCTTTATACCAAAAATAGTGGTGTTTTAGATGCAAGAAAACGCCATTTTCACACACGCATTTTCAAAAATTTTCCCTACTGTGGGAGGGGGACACCCCTCGCTTGCTCTGCTCGCTTTGACCCGGTCGCTACGCTCCCTCGCATACCACCCCAACCCCCCCTTTATAAAATGCTGGATCCACCCCTGAGTATTGTCATTCTTGTTAAAAAGAAATCTCTGTAAAGACGCGCAAGCGTATTTGAAGTCAATAAATTGATACAATCTCACTCCTTTGCCACACCTTGGACCAGTGACACACATACTGGGTTAAACTGCAGTAGCCGGATAGGTAACAGTCAAGTTGGTGTAATAAGCTGGGCCAGTTACAATTCTAAATGGTAAAGTTTAACTGGACCAACAATAATTTTACTGCTCAGAAATGCCTCCTATGATAAATCTGGGCCCTGTCTTATGGACGGCCAGCAACGTCAACATCTACAAAATGCAAATTTACTCAAAATATTTTCTAGATGTGATGTTCATTCATATATTTATCGTTCTCTTGAAGATTCAGTGTGATTCTCTGTTCTAAACAGAGAATTTCCTGTAGAAAAATATGACACTGATGGATTTCCATAGAGTTACAATTGATTGGATCGATCGCAACTATTTGTAAGACGGGGCCCTGGTGGGATTTCAGAAACCTGTTCATCCTGGGAGAAATTTGACCAGCATGTTTTGTGTAATCTACAGTAGTTTTAAAAATTCCTTTGACTAGGGTAAATATTATTGGATTCATAGAAAATCAACCAAGATCTAATAAATGTTTGTTCGCTATAACGGAGGTAATAAATCTAGGTCTGTCTTTTCGGATGATGTTCTGCGCCAGTAAAAAACAAGTAGACGAAACAGTGAAACCTAAGGATTCCTCTCTCTCTCTCTCTTTAGTGACCCTGTATCTATTGAGTTCTACTCACATGTAAAACAGATATACAAATCGCTACACCTCCGACGACACCTCCGTACTCTGTGACACGATTCTCTGTAGCTGTCAGGCACCCCTGTAAAAGTTAAAAGATTTTAAAAGATTGTTGAGATAATTTTATATCTACCCACATCAAAACATAAAACAAGTTGCAGATCAGTCTACAACCGCTTCGTCTATCCAATAGCTTCATGCAATATGGTCTAGTCCAACATGTATTTCATTCACAATTGTAGTTCATCTACTAAGAAATTGGTCTAATGTGGGGGCGTCATTGTCGATTATGACTCTTGTCTTTCAATCTGAGGGACGTGGGTTTGAATCCCAGCCATGGCATGTTTTCCTTCGGCAAGAAATTTACCCACATTGTACTGCACTCAGCCCAGGTGAGGTAAATGGGTATCTGGTAGGAAGAAATTCCTAGCAGTGTGCATAATAGCTGTTCTGCTAAGCAAGGGAAATTACGCTGCATTTTTTTTTGCCATATATCCATTTCTATCACCATTGACTCTATATACGGTAAGATGCACTGTTTGTGAATCAGATATTCAGATGACAAAGTACAAAATATTAAAGTGGATGAAATTAGACTAAATGGCTTAATTCAAGTGCAGGCCAAACAACAATTATACAGAGTGTATATGTATAGTCCATTTGTCCAACGTGGAGCGTTGTGGACCAGTGGATTAGTCTTCGGACTTTGAAACAGAGGGTTGTGGGTTCGAATCCCAGTCATGGTGTCATTTCCTTCGGCAAGAAATTTATCCACATTGTGCTGCACTCGACCCAGGTGAAGTGAATGGGTACATGTACCCGGTAGAATTTATTCCTTAAATGCTTTAGCGCCTATATGGCTGCTCAGCTACAGCCGGGGTAATATTATACCAAGAATATTTTCAGTGCCTTGAGCACATAATAAATGTGGATTTGGCGTTTAACAATTATTATTATTATTACTTGTTACATGTATAAGATTGTTTTTTGTGACGTTTTCGATTCGGTAGGGGAGACCGGGGTTAGTTGGAACATGGGGTAAGTTGAAATATTGTAATTTTCTTTAACGCCTGTAGAATAAATATATGCAATACTGCCCTCAATTTATTGCAATAATAATTCAACACTGTTGTATTATTAATAGCAATAAATTGAGGGCAGTATTGCATAAATTCATTTTACAGGCGTTAAAGAAAATTACAATGTTTCAACTTACCCCATGTTCCAACTAATCCCAGTCTCCCCTACTCTATGTTAATAATTTTCTCACCACATCATGTAAGTAGAGTCTATACAGGTTCTGGGGCCTCTCCAACCGGCAGATGACGGGGTCAACGCCCTCTCGACAGCAGCTTAACGGCACCACGTTGCGGGGTTTTAACGGTGATTGGTTCAGCCAGAATGCTGTCATTCGATACTCGATCACTGCTGCTACGACATCCCCGGTTATACCACAGCACCGGAACTAGGAGAGGGAGAGAGAGGAAATAAGAAATACTTGTAAGTTTGCCTATAAATGAACTCCTTATAAAACTATTTAAAAGGAAAATAATTGGGTCAAAAATACCTGATATATATGTATAAATTTCATAGACTTTCAATTTTTTTTTTAGATTAATGTCCTGAAAAAATGTTCTTCAAAATAATATACCATTTTCGGGTAGTATATTGCTGCTCGGCTGATCAAACCTTGTATCTCAAATTTAGATATTCTGGTGAGAGCTAGATTTTAGAGTTATTACATGGGTAGCAACCTTCTTTGGCCTTGAAAGAGTTCTTCACAGGTATTAGGAGACTGTTTTCAGACAATGAGTCTGCCGTTATTGCAATATTTTCAAAATACAGCCTTTTCTATTATTAAAAGCTTATTAAATAAAATTGTTGAATTTGATATACAATTTTCATCAGCCCAACCATGGTATGTTTACGATTCAATAATCTGGAAGTATTCTTTGCTGTTATGTAAAATTTGATTTGCGCCAAAGTAAGTTATGAACCCATATGTCCATGACGTCATAACTGTACATGAGTTGCAGAGAATTTCATTATAAAGTACCTATTAAATCAACATAATAGATACTAAAACAAAGGGGTTTGTCTACAAATTCTCATAATTTGATTGAATTTACATGAATCTACAAATCAGTTTTTGACGTGTAAAAGTTTTTTCAACCCATTCATTAAATATACACTCACCCTTTTCTGTATAAAATCATATGCCTCGGTGTATTCCTCCCCACCTTCTGCTCCGTAATTATCTCTCAGCGACCACGTCAAGTTCTGCTCTGTTTCAGCCTGAAATATTATAAGAAATGAAATTCACATAATCATTTATAAATATTGATTCATCAATAATATCATAATGGCCCATTTTATGAAGTCCATGATGTTTAACTCAGGCCATATGGTCTAACTTTATGCACAAATTATTGGAGGCCAAAATGTCAGAATTTGTTTAGGTTGTAAGTTTTAATATATTAAAGGTCAAGTCCACCTCAGAAAAATGTTGATTTGAATCAATAGAGAAAAATCAGACAAGCACAATGCTGAAAATTTCATCAAAATCGGATGTAAAATAAAGTTGAGACATTTCAAAGTTTCGCATATTTTTGACAAAATAGTTATATGAACGAGCAAGTTACATTCAAATGAGAGAGTCGATGATGTCACTCACTATTTCTTTTGTTTTTTTTGTTTGATTATACAATATTTCAATTTTTACAAATTTGATGATTTACCTCCTTGCCTGAAGCACAAAATGTTAAAATAATGGAATTCCACGTGTTCAGGGAGGAATGAAACTTCATTTCACATGACAATGACGAGAAAATAAAAATATTTTCATATTTCATATCATAAAATACAAAAGAAATAGTGAGTGATGTCATCAGTTCCCTCATTTGCATACTGACCGAGATGTGCATATAAGTTCTGTTTTGTGAAATGAAGCGAAACTTTAAAATGTCATAACTTTCTTATTTTACATCCGAGTTTGATGACATTTTCAGTGTTATGCTTGTTGAATTTTTCTCTTTTTATTCAAATCAAGCTTTTGTTGGGGTGGACTTGTCCTTTAAAAATTCCTTTTCTCCTTATTTTAATGGTTATAAATAAAAATTATTTTAATTAGTATTTCCATACAATTATGAATTATTTGAGTAACAAATAAGCTGACAAATTGAACCTCGACTTTAAGAGATTAGCATCACACATGGCTATCCATAGTTGAATCACAACATACTTTAGACCAGAGATTACATTAAGCTAGACTTGTGATTATGAGTCAATGACACCAATGTATAAATACCACACAAGGAAACAGAAAAGGAAAAAGATGGTCTGTAAAGGGGAGGAGGGGGGGGAGGTCATCAACATTCATCATTTGTCAATGTAAGTCACTGGTTGACAACTAGTCCGTGGTCTGTGACTGAAAAGCACTGCCGCCTCCAAATGCTGCTATGGTACATGTAACTTTCAGTGCTTCAGAAGCAACAGTTCCCTGGGGCCGTTTCATAAAGCTGTTCGTAACTTGAGAGTGACTCTAAGAATGACTGGTGAACCTTTCTCACGCGCTAAACCATAAATTATTGCCAATTCAATTCACCATTTTATTACCACAAGAAAAGTTCAGTTGTTCTTTTAAGTCGCTCTTAACTTACGAACAGCTTCATGAAACACCCACCTGGACCTCATAACATAAAGCTTAGCAATCGATCATAGGAATAATTTCTACGATTGATTGTATTGATTATTGTGTATGATCATGAACAAAAATCAACCCGTGATCAATTGCTGAGCCTCATGTTACAGTGACCAGGGCTCTGTAACACAAAGGTTAGCGATTAATCTCAAATTTGAAAGACGGACTCTGATTGGTTCCTAGTCAGTCTATTGAGCAAATTGCGCATGAAACAAATTTCAGAGCAAATAAGTTCAGAAAGAAATGGTTTCAGAAACTTTTTCTAACAAGCTGGCAATCTGTCACCTTAACAAACATAATTATTACCAATGTTTTTCTCTTATATACATATATATGTATCAGATCTCTTAATTTTCTTGCCAAATTTGCTTTGGCTGTGACAACTTATTGATTGTATAATAAGTCAGTTTGACTATATATCTATGTATTAGGAATTAAGTATATACCATGTTTATTTACTGTTTGTCTGAAAAAAAATTGTAAATTTTTATACAGTGTAACATGCTTTTTGAAAATAAAGAACCCCGTAGAAGGGGGAAAAATAATGAAAATAAAAAAATAAGAAAATAATAATAATAATAAATTGTGCATGCAACGGCGATCCTGATAGGCCGTTTTTTAGTGATTGATCGCTAACCTTTGTGTTACGGGGCCCTGGATAGGTATTCTTTTATCATTGAATACTCAAACAAGAACCATTTTTCTCACATGTAGTGTATATATGATACATGTACTAATGTGCAGTTATTATCATAATCTGATGACTTTATTTCAAAAAGACACAACAGACTTGATTTCAAAACCTAAAACAAAGATACTCACGCTTGCTAAGAATGCCAGTCCCAAAATGCCTCCAGAAAACTCCACCACAAACACTAGCAGAAGGAAGTAGAAATACTGCAAGAAAAGAGATTATGGGAAAATATAAATTTTAATAACAAAATGAATATTCAACAATTGTGGGTGAAAGTCAAAGAATTTGTTGAACTCAAATGATAATGGTGCTATTGTTGAAGAATTCAAATTTTATCAATTATTTTAAAAGAAATAAAGATCTTTATTTAATAAAAATAGGTCTTATATGCCCGAATTCATAAGGGTGATTTTAAAAATCATTGGTTTATGCAGATTTCCATCATGCTTAAATACCATGTATATTGAAAAAATGTCCAATGCTGAGGCAAGCGTTTGTTGCTGTATGCCGAATTAACGCCTGTTGCCATGGTTCAGCATGCATTTTCATTATTAACGAGTCTACCGTTGAAACTTTTCAAAAGCCACCTTTGTGAATACAGGCAATAATGTCTCAGCATGGTAAAACCAAGATTTACATTATTGGAGCAAAAATATGAACTGTTTGAAATAAGATGAAATACAAAAGGGAATTACGGGTGTTATTACTACGATAGTACACATCAGATGGCAAAGATACCATTTTAGTAACTTAAATGTAATGGGGGCCCTGGGCTCCGTAACACAAAGAATGAGCACCGGACAAACTGTATAATTGGTGGCAATTGATAACTATGTACAATCAATCGTGAACATCAATTGTAAGATCGATGTCTTGCGTGATGGGACCCAAATGGAATCCCAAAGAAGGAAAAATCAGAAACAATGTTTCCTAGTTTGTTACCATAATTGTAAGAAACTGTGCTTGGTAATTAATGCTTGGAGACTAATGAGCCATCTCATACTTTCTTTATTTAGCCACTTGCATCTATAAATAGACGTCTTTGCCTCAACTGTCGGAACTAGTCAAGCGAGGTCAGATTGTCATTGGGAAGGA
Organism: Lytechinus variegatus; assembly: GCF_018143015.1. Classification (NCBI taxonomy): domain Eukaryota; kingdom Metazoa; phylum Echinodermata; class Echinoidea; order Temnopleuroida; family Toxopneustidae; genus Lytechinus; species Lytechinus variegatus. Next base: position 37,661,888 of record NC_054748.1, read on the forward strand.
GAACCTCGTACCTCAATGAAAATTACAATGTTGTTTTAAAGGGGGGAGCTCAACCTGACATAAAGTTAGTTTTAATAAAAGCAGAAAATGAGAGAGAAATATTAGTGAAGGATTGATCAAAATATACAGCAAAGTATTAGAGTTATGAATTTACATTTTTCACAATAAACCGAAATACAAGCAGCTCTTCCTGTGATATAAATTCAATAAATTGATAATTTTACTGGTTCAGGATGACTGAAATTTTCATCAAATAATATATTGAATGAATACTGAAATAATTCACAACTTAAAAAAAAGGCAATTTACATTTAAATCAAATTTGGGAGCAACTTAAAAGGGCATCACAAAATTAAAAAATCAAGAATCACACATAGCTTTATCATTCTTAATAGGGAAAATTATACTTAAACCTTTAATGACCTTTGACCTTGGTCATGTGACCTGAAACTCACAAAGGATGTCCAGTGATATTTGATTACTCTAATGTCCAAGTTTCATGAACCAGATCCATAAACTTTCAAAGTTATGATGGAAATCAACAAATACCCCCAACATGGCCAAACTTCATTGACCCTAAATGACCTTTGACCATGGTCATGTGACCTGAAACTCACAGAGGATGTACAGTGACACTTGATTCATAATATTTTCTAAGTTATGATGACATTCCAAAAACTTAACCTTTGGTTAAGATGTTGATGTTGATTCCCCCACCATGGTCTAAGTTCATTGACACTAAATGACCTTTGACCTTTGTCATGTGACATCACACTCTGGCAGGACATTTGGTAATACTTGATAAACATTATGTCCAAGTTTCATGAATTAGGCCCATATACTTTTTAAGTTATGATGACATTTCAAAAACTCAACCTTCGGTTTTAGATTTGATGTTGACGACGCAGCCGCCGTTGGAAAAGCGGCGCCTATAGTCTCGCTCTGCTATGCAGGCGAGACAAAAATGAAACTGCAGTGGAGGAGCCTCTGGAAAATAAACCTACATGTAAAAATGTCACCAAAAAGACCCTGGCAAACTATAGAAGAGTCCCAGAAATTCCCATTGGGCCAAATCCAATTGTAATGCAACGTGGACAATTTAGGTTTTTTAGAGTGCTCAACAAGTAGACTCACTTTTCCCTGCAACAAACATCAAAGGGTATCATTTTATACCATAAGAAGTGAAATGTCAGCTGTGTTTTTCACCCCTTTTAACTTCTCAAGGTACAAGGCCTTGTCGCCCTATCAATACATCTTATTCTAATGCTATCTGGCTATTCCACAAGCACTTCTTGAATACGTAGCATCTACAGTTTGCACTGCTGATGATGAGTAAGCCAACCTATCCACAGACGTCCTGACAAACTACGTCATGACCTCATATCCTCTGAAATAGTTCTGAATCATGCACTCAGAATAGTCTTGATCTCAAGACCCTTGTTTCTTTTATTTATTGCAAAATAGAAGCATGCCTCCAAACTTTCAATAAGGCTATTACTTCCCAATTATTTAGTCATATTACATACTCAGCCTGGGAATAATATCTGAATGCCTCACCATAAATTGAAAGTAGACAGTCCTTAGAATATCAACAAGTTCTCTATTTGAGTATTTCTTCCAAATAACATTTTTGAAGTTCTAATATGCACTCATGCAGTGTTTCTACTTTGAAAAAAACTTCCCAAATTCCAAGAAATCTTCATATTAGGAGCATTGTGGCCCAGTGGATTGGTCTTCTGACTTTGAAACAGAAGGTCGTGGGTTCGAATCCCAGCCATGGCGTAGTTTCTTTCAGCAAGGAATTTGTCCACATTGTGCTGCACTCAACCCAGGTGAGGTGAATGGGTACCCGGTGGGAAGAAATTCCTTGAATGCTTTGAGCGCCTAGGCAGCTCAGCTAAAGCCGGGGTAATAATAATATCAGGGCCTGCTGGGAGAACAGTTTTCATAACTGAAGTGGCTTCCCTGGGTAAATATACTATATTATTATTATATTTTTCAAGCAATTTATCTCTTCACTCCCTGAGGAGCATTCTTCACTCATTTATCAAGGAAGCTATGCTAAAGCAGCGGTAATAGTAAACATAATCATGTTAAGCAGGGCCTACTGGGAGAACAGTTTTCAGAACTTAAGTGACTACCCTGGGTTAAATATGACGATATTATCATTTTTATTATTATAGGAATGTACTGGAATTAGAGAAAATAAAAAAAATTCTTGGAAACCTGTCTCACCATCTTCAAGAGACACTTCTCCAGACAAGCTCTGACGCATCCCAGCAGAGACACTATGATTACCAAGATACCCACATCGGAATATGGCCTTGGACCATAAACATGGACTTTCTTCACTCCCTGGGGAGCATTCTGCACTCACCATCTTCAAGAGGCACTTGTTCTCCAGACGAGCTCCAACACTCCCAGCAGAGACACTCTGAGTGCCAAGATACCCACATCTAAAATGGCCTTGGACCATAAACATGGACTTTCTTCACTCCCTGGGGAGCATTCTACACTCACCATTTTCAAGAGGCACTTGTTCTCCAGACGAGCTCCAACGCATCCCAGCAGAGACACTCTGAGTACCAAGATACCCACATCGGAAAATGGCCTTGGACCATAAACATGGACTTTCTTCACTCCCTGGGGAGCATTCTACACTCACCATTTTCAAGAGGCACTTGTTCTCCAGACGAGCTCCAACGCATCCCAGCAGAGACACTCTGAGTACCAAGCTAGGACATTGCCCTTGGACCACAAATATGCAGTTTATTCACTCACTGAGAAGCATAGAGATTATCGCCATCTTCAAGAAGCACTTGAAGACACTTCCAACACATCCAGGTAGGGATCTTTATGAGTATCATGATTCCACCTCAGACATTGGCCTTAAAATAATTGCTAAAAAGTGTTCATGATCTTCTTCACTCCTTGGGGAGCATTATACACTCGCCATTTTCAAGACGCACTTTTGCTTGATATGCTCCAACAAATTCCTATCATATGAAGCTTAAAATAATAGACATGTCTAAAGCACTTTACAGATCCGTCATTACCCCCATTCATATCATTCACATTTAATATACACACACATATTTTTTCCCACTCCCTGGGGAATATATTTACACTTAACATTGTTAGAGGCACTTGTTCTCCAGACGAGCTTGGACGCATCCCAGTAGGAACACTGAGGATCATGATACCATCTTGGACAGTGACTTTGCCCCATCAACCTGCACCTTCTTCACTCCCTGGGGAGTATTCTACACTCACCATTTTCAAGAGGCACTTGTTCTCCAGACGAGCTCCGACACATCCCAGTAGAGACACTATGAGGATCATGATTCCACCAAGGACAATGGCCTTGCCCGCCATCTTGAAAAGGTCGTTGCCGAGGAGAAGCGCGACCTGCTCGTTGATGGGGTCCAGCTGCACCCATACTCCTATCGCTACCATCGCGACACCTGTGAACTATGAAAAAGATAACACTTACTTCGTTTAGGTGATTGCACATCACATAAATGATCAAGAATTAAGAAAAGCAAGTAGAGACAGCACTTTGATAGTCAGTATTGGTACAATGCATGTTGATAAAATATCATCTGGTAATTCTGTTACCCCTATTAAATATGACAATATCATGTTTCTAAAACGAAAATGTTCTCATGGTTTCTCAGGAAAAGATAAAGGAGAAATGGGGCACAACACTTCACTTCTGTGACCACCTTCAAGGGTAACCTGAAAACATACCTGTTTAAGAGTGCTTTTTGATAGACACTGACATATTGTTCAGACATGTATCATATGTAAAAAGCTTTTGTTGTTGTTCTGCTCTGAAGGCCTTGAGCATCTAATCAAGATGGAAAGTGTGCTATGGGCTATTCCACAGTTACTCACGTTACATTTGGAGACACCTTGACTCATACTTGGAGCTGTAACTCCATTATTATTGATAGGAACTAAACATCTCCTTATCACAACAAAGTACAGTCTGACTATCCTTTGTATAAAAAACAAAACTTGGGAAATTCTATTGTGCTCCTGGCAAATCTTTGGAATGTGTCGGTTACTCACGTTACATGATTTGGACCAACCTGTGGAATTGCCCCTATGCAAATCTCATGTATTATCATTATCACGTGTTGGTAAAATACTTTGCCCTTGTGGAGCTGCCCTTTTACAGTACATGTATATACCAAGTCATACTCACCACAAAGAAGACATTTAGACAGTAGAGAACGACCCGATAACACTGTCCTTTCTCTGATAACGGTGGTTTGGGAGTTGGAGGATCCTCCTCGATCTCCATCACGAGTCTCTCCTTCGGAGCTATGGTGGCGGTTGTTCCTTCCTTCTGTCAATCAATAAGTTTCTCGTTCACTTTATCACAGGACCGGCCCAGAGGCTCCCTGAAATCCTTTATTGACTTGTCTCTTTTCTTTTCTACTATCTGTCAATCCGTGAGTCACTCGTTCCCTCCTTCAAAGGTCTAGAGTCAGAAACTCCCTGAAATCCCTTGTCTTGTCTTCCTTTAGTTGGTTCTTCCTTTCCTTCTATCAGTCAATCAGTAGTCACTTGTTCTCTCTATCACAGGACAAGTGGCAGAAACTATCTGACAATGTATACACTTTCTTGAATTGATGATTAATTATCCTATATATGCTTTCAATCACAAGAAAATTTAATTTCTTGTTCTTCCTTCCTCCTCCCTTCTGTGGTGCTTAATTATTTCTTGTGAAATGATGTCAGTATTATTATATTACTGTTGTATCTCCCTTCTCTATCTGATATGGGTTTTTATTGTCAGTTGCTCCCTCAATCGAAATAAATTCAAAGCAATATGTATTCCCTGATCCTCCCTTCAAACAATCTTTCTTTTATTTGTTCCTTCAATCATAACTTCTCCTTTACCTTTAATCATTGATTTTATAAATTATAAGAAATTTATTTATTAAGATAAGATGGTTGCTTCCTTTTAATTGATAGAAGTTGTGTATTTTCAACTTTGTCTTTACTTTTATCAGTTAGTCGATCTTTCTATCATAACATCAGATCTCATATCTTAAATTTAATTCTTCTGTTCGTCTGTCCTTCTCATCGCACACTTTAAAGTAAATCTTGTTATAATCCTTTATTTCCTTCTACAGTGGGCTCTGGATGGTAAATTTCCTGTATAAAAATGTTAAATGCAAAAACACATTATGAATAATGGACTAACAAGAATATAATTCGGAAACACAATGACAAAAATGAAAATACTGCAATATTTTGAAATGCACACAATTCCAATACCTTAATTAGTCTATTATTCAAATGCAACATACTATATATTCTACATTTAAATATTTCAAAAAGAGAAAGGAAGTTTTTGGTCAATATAATTCCTATTGTGAGTGAATAATTACACATATTTTTTCCAAATATTAAAGAAACATAGTTAAATCGTCATACAGAAATGTCAAATTATGATGACATACTAGAATCTGGGCATAAAAGAAACACATATTCATTCAATATAAATTACAAAAAACCATTAGAATAAAAATTTGAAAGGAAAATACTTTTAAACATTGCATGATTTGACATAAATTTAAAAGATATTTGAGATTTCTTTTTTAAAGAATACATTTAAACTTATTTCATTCAGTTTTGTTTAAAAAAGTAAAAACTTATCAATGTCTTCCAAGGGGCCCCATGTGTATTCAAATTACAATACAAACAGACACCCAACAAAGCATATAAGATGTGATTTGAAAAGAGCAACGTTTGTTCTGATAAAGTATGGAAATTTTAAACTAATTATCAAATGTCACATTTCTATTTCTATAGAAGCCACATGTACTGTACATGTACTTGCGTAGGGCATGTAAAGACCAGCATATTATTTGAAATCTAATTATGCAAATCCTGCAAGCGGATCCGTCTTATTCAAACACAGGTAAACTAATTTACAAAGGGTTACTAAAACCAAAAATTAAATCAACTCACCTTCGACTTCTGCTGTTAACTATAAACCACCATAAAACTCTATCCTTCCTGGATAACTCAGCAAAAATATCACATTATCAAATCCAAATAAATCCACAATGGAATAGCCTCTCCGGACAGTAAAGTTCAGCACCAATTAGGACATTTGATGGGCAGAAACTTCCAAGTTTATTACTTCAGTCATTTGGGTGTAGCACAGCTCAAGTTCAATTCATGCGATGACATCTAGGTGTATACATAAACCTGTATATACCCTTGTACAGTGTCTGTATGTACATGTTCAACGTATGACGCATCTATCAGCGAGTTTACATACAGAGTTTTCCCTCGTAACCCCCTTCCTCGTTCCTACGCACTAGCTAGACTTATTTTTTTCTTGGGTTATAAGCTACTTCCTCTCAAGTAGGAAGAACGTATAAAAGGCACAAAAGCCTCCCTTCCCTTCAATCCGAGCCTTCAATTTCCTCTCTAAGAATGCATGAGATACTATACACAGATATATCACCTAATGCTATCCGATTTCTTTCTTCCCAGATATTTCTTAACTTCATAATGATATCACTTTGTCTTTTTACTGTCTTCAACAAGATTCTTTTTTTATACATGTAGTTAAACTAAGAAATTCTCTATTTCTAATACAATACATGTATTTGCACAAAGTGATGTTTCACTAAGCCCTGGGGAAGAACAGTCTGTTGGCTGGGGGAAGGCTCCAATCATAGATAAATAAAAATAAAAAGAAATTTGTCCTTCATCCAAGTTTTGCATGTTCTATAAACAGGTCACCTGATCTTTTGGGGAGTTTGTATTCATAATTTCAATACCAGGCTAAATATCTCAACTTCCTGACATTTTTTTTATAGGCTAATCACTGCAATGTTTCATGTTTTATCATTTAAGCCAAGGTACTCTGTTTAAAAATAGAACACCTTAAATTATATATTTAATCTTCATTTGTTCCATCTTTAGGTTATTCATTTACTATCATTCATTATTATTATTTATTCGCATGGGCGGAAATCCCAGGGGGGACGTGTCCCCCCTACTCAAAATAGTAGGGGGGACACAATATCAAATGTCCCCCCTACTATTTTGGGTCTTTGGTGATGCTAAGAAATATATCACTCAAAATGGGAATAAAACATGCATTTTGGGACGAGATGACCTTTTTTTAATTATTTTTTGCTTGTCAAATATATTTTCGTTGAAATTACCTTAAATTTTAGGTAACAGCCTTTTTTTTTTGCTTGTCAAATTTTCCAGACCCTTGTCCCCCCTACCTTTTGGGAGAGATTTCCGCCCCTGTTTATTCGGCATAATCAAACATCATTTATTGTCATTCTTGGCAGATGAGTTGCCTGATTGCAATTAGAAGTCTCCCTTCACTCTCAAGAAAGCTAAATTACATGTACATGTACATCCCAATAAATGAACATCCTGAAACTTTACTCTTAATTTGACAGAGTTTGACCAACTTGTCCAGCTTGTCGACTAATCCGGGGCTAACGATGATAGCATGTCACACGGCTGAACAACCAATCTCATGGAGCTATAGAGGACATGTGACTCATGTACATATCGTCTACTCGAGGGATTTCTTTACCCTTTAGATGATCACTTCAGATGGCTTTAAACAACTCATACCTACACACTCTCTTACTCTCTCCCACTATATCTTTCTATCACTTACCCCCTCTCTTCTCCCTCATTTATCCTTTCTTCTCTCTCCACTCCCTCACTCTCTCTTTCTACATGTTTCTATCATTAAGCCTCTCTCTCCCTCTCTCGCCCCTCTCAATCTCCCTTCTCTTGCATTTTCTTCCCTCACTCTCTCCCCCCACCCCATCTCCCTTTCCGAAACTTTCTATCATACCCCTCTATTCTTCCTTCTCTCATCTTTTCTTCTATTTCCCTCTGTCTGTCTCTCCCTCTCTCTCTTCACATTTAGTCTTCATCTTGCTTTATCTTATTCTAACCTCTCAAATTGTATTTCTCTCCTGTCTTTTCCTTGATCATTGCTTTCTTCTCTTCCCTCTCCTTCTTATTCCTTTATCTATTCCTGCCTCTCTCGCTGTAATCATTTCTCTTTATCTTGCCTCATCTTCTTTTCGTCCTTTAATCTATTTCTTTTCTCTCCTGACTTTTCATTAATCTTTCTCTCGTTCCCTCCCTCAATCCTCCTCCTCTTCTTCTTCTTTCCCCTCCCCTCTCTCTTTCTCCTTCCTCTATAGCTGCATTATGGGTGCATTTTACTCCATTTTCCTTCCTGAGTAGACAGGCTTAAAGATTGATATCAGCTTTGGAAGACTATCATTACGTATCAGCACTCTTTTCATGAAGTTGCCCTTCTTCATGTGCATAAACAAGTGCTTTTGCATACTAATTAAGAAATAATTCGTGTCAGTTTGCAAAAACTGTACATAACCTTCATTTACCTTTATAATCAATTTAAATGACTCAAATACTATGCTCATAAATGGATTGTAGCAAAGATAATATCTTCTAGTTTCATTGAATAAATCCCAACTTTTGAAATTACAAAAAACCTTGAAAATAGTAAAAAAAGGGTAATTTGTGGAAACACAATCCTAAAATTGATTTTCCATCATAAGTGTAACAGGGCAGGTTTGTAAAATATAGTACCTCAGTATACATGTAGGTACCTATATAATGTACCTGTTTGTCAGTCTGACTCCCATTTTTCTATATTCTTGATCAACTTAATGAACTGTTCAAGTCATGATAATTTGACAGCATTATATACATGTATTTTCATATTAAATTATAGAAAAATAAGTTGATCCCACATACAGAGGTGAGGGAGGGGGGGGGGGTGAACATCCATACTTTAGGGAAATGCCCATATGATTAAATTAAGTTTATGGAAACAATTAAAAAGTAAATTTTCATTTCAAGGGTAGGTTCGTATCTAGATCACAATTACCTTTGAGAATAGCTAGGAGTACTATGTGAATAGATGATAGGTGGAAATGTGTGTAAATATATCAATTATTAACATTTATTGATCATTCCAAGAAATTTATTACATTCCTGGCAACGATGTACAAAAATTACAACTGACATTACACACTTATCAAAGTCATAAATACATACAGTCTTGATACACCAAAATTGGTTCAGGTGTAAGAGGGGTTGGCCAGAGTAGTAAAAACTGGGGTAAATACCAGCAAATACATGTAGTAATACCACCTTATTTTTAGGATAGTTAGAATAGCTTGAAAGGCAGGGAAATACTTAGGATCATACAGCTGTACTCAAAGGTTAGTGAGCCCAAACCACAAAATGCACTCCTTCATGCTGAGTGTTGAATGTAGATAACAACACTACAATGTTCAGCGAGCCAAGAGAAATAAACTTTGTTGAACATAATATTTTATAACGTGACTTCTCAACTGATGATCTAAATATGGTAGAATTTGGAATGCTTTAAATATGTTCTTCTTCTGGTGGGGTTCACTCATTTATGAGCACCACTGTACCTCTGGAATATTTGTTCAAGTATTGCCTAAAGTGTTTCTTAAAGGACAAGTCCACCCCAACAAAAACTTGATTTGAATAGGCAAGGAGGTCCTAATCGTCAATTTCGTAAAAATTGAAACATTGTATAATTCAAACAATAAAAAAACAAAAGAAATAGTGAGTGAGTGACATCATCGACTCTCTCATTTGGATGTAACTGGCTCGTTCGTATAACTATTTTGTTGAAAATAAGCGAAACTCTGAAATGTCATAACTTTCTTATTTTACATCCGATTTTGATGAAATTTTCAGCAATGTGTTTGTCTGATTTTTCTCTATTGATTCAAATCAAAATTTTTCTGAGGTGGACTTGACCTTTAGTTAAATGAATTAAAATTTGCTTGTATCTCCCTGTACATCTTAACTAAGTCCCAACGTTAACATGTTATTCCCAATATTTCTCACCTAGGCAGGAACTGGGAAATCGCCAACCCTGCCAGGTGGAATAAATCGTCCAAACTGACCACTGTTTATTTTCAAAAGAAACTTATGACACTGACAGTATTGAGGCAAATGCCAGGTAAAATACATGTAGTTACAAATTTTTGAAATCCTCAAATTGCTGATCATGAATATCTGATCAACATGTCAGTGCACGTCCACATATTGACCATGTTTATTAAGTTAAGAACTTCGAAATATTTTTTGTGCAAAGACTTAACATAGAACAGATTTTTGTAATCTACATGACTACCATTTATTCTTGAAATATGAAAAGCCTTGTCCATTTTCCCTCAAACATTCAAAATCTTCTTGTTATTTTCACTGTTTCTGTTCACTTTAAAGTGCATACATTCATAGTTTTTGCTGCTGTTGTTTGTTTGGAGGGGGTAAATATTCTTGGCTAGGACTAAAATAATCTTTATCTTATCTAAAAATATAAATAAATAGTTGAAATATGACTTTTTTGTAATCAGATAAACAGAGTGAAGAATGACATTTCTACATTAAAATTGTAGTTTTGTCTCATTTTCAAGATTACACAACACTTTTTATATTAATGTACAATTAAACAATTCTCTATTTAAAAAAATCCTGAATGTGAGAAAGAAGGCTAAACGTACATAAATATTCAATATAACAGAAATATGATGAACAGAAATACAATGCACTTCCGTCTTCCAATGATAGTGATGCACTGACACTACACTACAGATGCAAGCACATTTATTAACTCCCGTTGCCCCTCATATTTTGACAATATTTGTGAAAATGAATATATTACTAAGTGACTCCAGTGACTTAGAAGTTCATACATTACAATTGAATACTGGTGAAAACTAACTGATTCATAGTCCATCCAAAACTGCAAATATTACACAAAAATTATATTTTATTGTAGAATAAAAGGGGGTTGAAATAATTTTGCATGCAACTAGACCATTCTTAAAACACCAATATTAGCACTGTAATTTTTACCATAGGAGGGAATTTCGGGAGATTTTTTTTCAATTTAGTGGAGCGGGGGACAAGACAACCATCTCTTTTAGGCTCCTGTAATATCTCGGGGAAGAAATGCCTTTCCCTGTCATAGTCATACAAAAGTGGACACCAAGCTCATTCAAGGACTTCAAAGTGTCCACACACTAAACAATGCCTCAAATATTTAATTACAATCATTATCATCATCATCATCATCACCATTATCATTACATGTATCATCATCACCATCATCATCATCATCATCAACAACAACAAGACATACTGACCCCATGACCATGCAGAGTGGGGTCAACAGGGGTCATTGACACAAAGCTTAGCAATGATCATAGAACAATTTATGATTGATCACAATGACCATATTGCATAATCACTCATAAAATTCAATAGTATGATTAACTGCTAAGCTATGTGTTGTGGAACCCATGTCTAAAACAGGTTTAACTGATCAAGTTGGTAGATTGCAGTGTGGAAACTTAATATCAGATCATGGTTTACATTAGAGCCCGGTGCACACTACACAATTCGTTGCGATCCAATTTTCAACAAAAATTGTAGTAGTATTCAATATAAACATTTGAACCGGTAAATATTGACCAAATAATGCTATGAATAATGAAATAAGAAATTCTAGTCTTTTCAAGCATCCCAGAAGGAATAATTACACTTTATTACTCTTAGAAACTTAAAGTATTAAGCACTGTAAATGTAACTATTATAATTATTATAAAAGTGCAAATTCAAGTCCAAATCATAATGACCTAGAAGTCAATTTGGACTTTATTCTGACCACAAGTCTTGCAGCAAAGTGGAATCTTGATTTTAGTATTCTTAGCAATATGCCAAACTTCATTTAAATATTACCTCTCTGCACTTTTTGCAGTTAATGTGAAATGCGATTTGTTTAAAATTTGCATCTTATCAGAACGTGTAGTGTGCGCAAGGCGTACATGTAACTTCCCATGTTCAGGCCAAGGCATGATGCCTAGCACCAAATGGCATAAATCCCAGGCTAATCTTAATCCTAATCTTAGGCTAATCTTGCCTTATCCTCTCTGTTGCTGTTCTCCTCCGCTTGATACCAAGACAAATAGAACCACCGGAACAATGTACATCCACTGTAAGTAAATAAAAAGAAAATAACAAATTAGCCGATTTGCCGACTCTTGCAAACATTTATTCACCTTTAGACAGGGATGGATACATGGTGTTTTGATAGGAGGCATGATCAAATGACTAAATTTGATTTAAAGTTACACAACCATTATTTGTTTCTGTATATGGTAACTCCTGTAGGAACTCGGCTGGACAGCTTTCTGCTGGTATACGTATACAATTACATAGGAAACAGTTTGGCCCAAATTCACAAAGGTGGTTTTTAAAACCATCGGTTGAGACCATGGTTCATGTATTTTCCTGTATAAATTATGCTTATTTATCGCGTATATTAAAAAATGTAAAATGCTGATGTGCATTTTTGTCACAGTGCGCCAATTTGACACCTGTTGCCATGTTAAGCCATTTCATTCATGAGTCCACTGTTTGAACAGTTTTAAAAACCACGATGTGAATTCGGGACTTTGTGTCTTAAGTTATCAGACATCGTGGCTTACCAGAAATTACTCTCTGGTCTTTTTTTTATCTAAGTGTAGACAATGGTAGAGCAAGGATTCAAACTCAAAAACCTCAGAATTAAACTGATACTGTAACCACTAGACCATGCAATCCCTTCTTATTCCCCTTTCTCTTCCCCTTTTCTTCTTTTTTTCACTATCTGAATAATCAAAGAAGTTGGTTCCCCCTCCCCCTTCCCCCGGTAGAGCTGGTTTTACTGCCATTACCGTAAAGGTAAAGTCCACCAAAACATCCTGTTCAGAGGGGGCAGAAGATCAGGCTAGGACAAAGTGGAGGGGCACATTTTATCTGCCAAACAATGGGTGCACCTCCACTTTCATTGTATGAGCCTGATGTTCCGCCGCCTCTGATCCCGTTGATTTCAATTTTGAACATAGAAAGATCAAACAAGCTTAAAATTGTGGAAAATGATTTTAATCAAAATACGACGTACAGAGTTGCCGATTCTTACGGAATATTAGTGAGATGTGTTCAAATGTAAATTCAGTGTTTACATGTACTTCCCGATTTAATGACTGAGCAAAACACTTTTGTTGACATGTTTTGTCTCGAAAGAAAACATTTGGTTCAGCCGTTTGGTTATTCACATTGTAATTTCTTATCTGATCAATATTCTATAATGGTTGGCATCTCTGTGTACATGTAAAACAAGCAGGTACTGACTTTTGAATTTTGGTTTACGGTATATTAATAAAACTGCCGTGTGCACAACAGATGATAAGCAAATGAGAGAGTCAATGATATCACACTCATTGTTTCTTTTGTATCTCATTCATGAAATATCAGACTTTCCATTTCAATTTCTTAAAGATTTGATGAAACATCTTTTCACTAAACCACAAATTGAAATAGTGCTGATATTTCATGTTCCAAGAGAAAGCAAGTTCTACACCATTGAAGCAACAAATTCAAATATCATAAAATATGAATGTAAATCTACTCACATATTTTGCCAAGAACGATCTATTATCTGGTCCTTTTCCTTTCTCCTTCATCATTCGTTCATCTTCTAATTTCCTCACATATGCTTGTGTATCAGGGCTAGACAAAAGATACAAATAATAAAAGAAATTAAATTTCATATTCATACTACAAAATTAAATATAAAATACAAATTATGGTTATGATTTCAAAACATGTTCATACAGAATCAAATAAAATGACCCCAAATTGTCTAAGTATAAATAAATATATATTTGAAAAAGGATTCTGAAATAAATTGATTGCTGAAAAATTGGCAAAACAAGCTTGACGTATATTGGAGCCATTTGTCGGATGTCTTTCCAATCAATAATGATACACTGTCCCACATGTGCATATCTGTGTTGGTGATCTTCAGGGTATTGTTTTTCAGCTTAGATTTTATGATTTTAAAAAATTCAATTTGCGAAACTCTAAAAGACATAGATCTATTGTGATATAATGAAAATTATCCTTCATTTACAGACTTTCTTATTAAATCAGTGTTTACTACAACTACTCCCATTTATTTAAATAAGAGAAAAACGTGGTAAATTACATAATCCACGTTATATAGCATTTTTTAACTTCTGCTATTATAATAGTACCATGAATACAACAATAAGCAGTTGTTGGAGATGCATAATACCATATAAATAGAAACTGGTATGAAATGTAATAATAAGCATTAAGACAAAACTTAATTCATTCTATACCACAAATTGTCTTTAAAAGATCAGAAGTGTTTTACTTACCTTGGACCAGCTGTCGTGACTGAAAGCGACACACTTGTATTGAAGTAATCTAAGGATGATAATGATTCGCTTGAGGAGTCCCGGTCACATGACCCGTACATTGGCACTAGTGATACCCCGAGAACATTTCCTGATTGGTCAACGCTGACGGTGATGTTGTCTGATAATCGAGACTGTAAAAGTGCACACTGTAAAAATGAAAGGAAAGAAAATAATCAGGATTATCAATAATATTATAATTCTGCTTTCATAAAACGTTTACTGGAACAACATCTCTTAGTGCCTTGTGATTACATCATTATCCCGGTGGTTCTTTCATAATTTTTTTTAGCTGTTCATTAAGAGCAACTTTAAGAACGACAGGAGAACCTTTCTTTGGAGTTCAATAATCACAAATGAACATTTAATGGAATATCGCTTACTACAAGAAAGGAATAACAGTCATTCTTAAAAGTCACTCTTAACTTACAAAAAAGCTCTATGAAACTGCCCGTTTGCTTTACATAAGGCGTACATGCACAATCTCCACTCCCTGGGGATCAAGTATTCCTATAATGAGCAGCCACGTTGCTCTAATTGCTTAGCCAACAGCATGCATTTGTATCCTACCAGGTACCCATCTAACTCCCGGGTGGAGAGTGGCCACAGTTGCATTGAATTTGATGCCTTGCTTAAGATGCTAGTGCCTCACTGGGAATTGAACACATGACCCTCTGTCTACAAGGCGAGAGTCAGAACCACTACACCATGACACTTACGTAGTGATACTCGATCATCATATTAGTTTAGCACTAGATAAGTGCACTGAACTGCCAATATAAAAGCAAGATCTTAGCACAAGTACAGCCATTGCTACTGATTACCTTCACAATACTTGAAATGAATGTTCAGTTATACTACTAAAAATAATATACACAAAGTGGTATAGCTCAGTTTTCATATGTCGAATATATTCAGCTGCCCTGGCCGAGAGCTCTGTTTACCAGTACATAATTCTAAGAAAGTATTTTCTCAACTGAACAGATATGTTTTAATTCAGATTTAAAGATATTTAGCAACGGAGAGCATCATTTCTCAATTGGAAGGCTGTTCCCACATGTACATGTAGTTTGGGGAGGGAGGTCAAGTTCATGACTGCAAATGTTGACTTAAGAGGATCTTGAAAAATCTTCAACAACAGTTCATCTTTGGAACTGTGTTAGCTTTGACAGAAGAAATAGAAAAAAATAAATGTTTATTTGAACTAGAGATGCCCTTACCGCTCTTGTGAAAGTAGAGACGAACTGTAGTGAGCTATCATCAGGGTTTGCCTCAAGACTGGTTGGCACTCGTATCCTATAGATGCCATCGTGTTTGGCTAAATCCTGCCAAGAGATAAATTTGGAATTGAATAAGAGGTTACAGGCAACTTTGGACAAGGTTTGAACAGTGAATGCGGATTTCCAGGCTCTTTTTTCCCCCAGGTTCTTTAAAGCATTTCAGGTAGGGGTGAAATCACACCGTGCCGCTCCCCCCTGTAATTTTTTTTCTGTTATCATTTTCCTTTTCCTTCTCTTCCCTCTAAACATCCTCCTCTTCATCCTCATTCTCTCCTTCTCATTGCTACCATCATTATTATCATTTGACACTCCCTACTCTATCTTCTTTTCACCTTCTCATTTCCATTCCTTTTCATCTCTTTCGAATTAATAAAATGATTTTGAAATCATCAGTTTTCTTATTTTCCTTTTCAATAAACAGAATAGCGATGATTGTCATTGTCATTGATAATAATCAATGTTCATTATTTCCCAAGCGTAAGACAAAAAAATGCTTTAACATTATCATGTTACCTTTAATTTCCTTTTTTCTCCAGCAGTCAGTGCAGCTGTCTGTACAAACATTCCTTGACTCTCTCTGTTAGATTTGAAGCTTAATGTTCCTCTGCTCCCAAACTTGGGTGACATTCCTAAAGAACAAAAGAAAGATTGGGGATTTTTAATTTCAATTTCTTTCAATTTCTCATATTTTGCCCCAGCAGTTAAGTCATCAGTCAGTAAAAACATTCCTTGCTAGATTTAAAACCTAGTGTTCCTCTGTTCCCAAACTTTGATAACATTCCCAAATGTAGTAAGGACATAGAAATAAAGATCTTAAATCCCAAGTTCTGTTTCAATTTCCCTATTTTGATTTTGAACTTTAAATATTACACATTTTTAGGTGTAATACAGTGCAACTTGATTTTTTAAAAGAATTCTTACAGGGTTCGCCGATTCTGCGAGATTCAAACCTGTACCAATTGAAGCATCTATGGCACTGATAAATTTATTGCACCATACCAGACAAACTGATCGTGGGGACAAAACTTACACTATATACTGCCTATTTTGTATGGATATGAATATTCATGAGATGTACTAGGCTTGGCTCTGCATTGCAAATTATCAATGGAAGCTGGAGTATTTGAGAACAAATCAGGAAATCTCAGACAAAATAATGAGAGAACGAAAGAAACATTATGGCCCGAATTCACAAAGGTGATTTTGAAAACCCACGGTTGAGTCCATGGTTTATGCAGATTTCCTGTATGGGCTATTTTACCGCCTATATTAAAAAATCTCCAATGCTGATGCGCGCTTTTGTCACAGTGTGCCAATTTGACGCCTGTTGTCATGGTTATCCATGCTATTTTATTCATGAGTCCACTGCTTGAATAGTGGACTCATTACTCAAAACAGTGGACTCATGAATAAAATAGCGTATAACCATGGTAACAGGCGTCAAATTGGCACACTGTGATAAAAGCGTGCATCAGCATTGGAGATTTTTTATACACGCTCCCGATACGCACTAAATTAAGTGTAATTTATACAGGAAATCTACGATGTACATAAGCCGTGAACTCAACCGAGGGTTTTCAAAACCACCTTTGTGAATTCCGGCCTCAGAGACCCATGACTCAGGATCTTTTTAATGAAAAGGGGACCCACATCTAAGGATCTTTCTTGAAAAAGTCATCCTTCCAAACAGCATATCCCTGTATACCCAATATACGTAAGTATTTAAACGAAGTAAGTACCCCCCCCCCGGAAATATAACACACCATAATTGTCCCCACCAAGGGTTCAGCAGATTATCTTCACCGCACATACCTTGATCAAAAGAATGCTCGATCACAAGAACGTAAGTTGATAACCCTTCTGGATCATGGATGGGGAGCTTGGGTTCAGCAACCTGCATTGGAAAAACAAAATCATTGTAATGGAGCATTGCATAAAACAATGTAATCAATTGCAAGTCAATCTTGGGTCACAAAATCGATCATAAGTCTTGCAATTGATTTCAAATATAGATCAAAAGCTTCAGTCTCTGTACACTGCCAAATGGTTGTTCTGCCGATCCTTGGCTTCACTCACCATAAAACAAATGTCTCAAAATTTGAAACTTGATTATAAATAAATTCTATTATTTGCTAAATGATTTTTAACTATAAATTTCTTTTCAAAACGGCATTTTATAACATCGATTATCGAAGGTACGTCAAAGCGAAGCGGTTCAAGGTGAAGCCTATTGTATTTGCGTTGTTTACAAATGGATCGAGGGATCTACACATGATCGGTCTGGTAAGAAACCTCTAATTTTTACTATCAAAACTTTTTACATCTTCATACGCAGTAGGCGTATGAAGGTTAATAGATGAATAAAATAGATACTAACCGATTTCACTCTCTAAATATGGATTTCCTAGGGAAATCCATCCGGGTGTATAGGTAATCGCTTATGCATGTACGGAAAGGGTTTCAAGGCTTCATGATGAAGAAGTATGATGGGGGGGGGACTAAAGCTAACACATTTATTGTGCCACCTAAAAATATTCCACAAATCAGTAGAATATTTTCTCAAACTCTTAAAATAGTTTTGATATTTTCTGAGCCATCAGATATAATATAAATATTTATGCAGTTTGACCTGTGACCAACAGTAGAGGCGCACGGCCAATATTGGAGACTGTCTCCAATGTGGGAGATTATCTCCAATATCAGAGACTTTTGTAAAGAATTTGGGTATCCAAGTTTAGAGACAGTCTCCAGTTTTGGAGACCAATTTCCTTTGTTTACATTTGCTGCAAAAGGATTACCTTGGCGGCAAATAAAAATGTGAAAAGCAGATTCCTCATGAAAAATTACCCCTTTTCACCGTCTACTTTAAAAATTCACCGTCTACTTTTGTTTTGATAAGGATTTTTGTTGTCAATTGCACACAAAACAAATGGGCTTCTGACCTCAGTGAGACAAAATTTTGGGTGGAAAAAATCATGCTTTTGTCCTTTTGCAAAGCAAGTCTCCAATGTGAGAGATTGTCTCCCCTATTGGAGAGTCTCCCATATTGGCCCGCGCCTCTACTGACCAAGCGCGTGTGATGTTTTGAAATCGGCCATGAATAATACGTGAGGAAATAGATACTGGCCCAAAATCACCAATTTAGAGGATAAGAAGAGGATGGACATGGAGTGAAATATGGGTGAAGATTATGAAATTAAGCTATTTTACTTTCTGGTTATATTTTTTCTATAATTTTTACAATAAATAACATTTCCATCCCACCTTTGTCACTTGGAATATCCAACGAGTTCACCGTCCCGAAGTTCGGGTAGGTGTAGACCAAAAGCTTCAGTCTCTGTATTTAGGTTGTTCCGCTGAACTATGTTGGCTCCACTCACCATACATAGACGTATAGTGAACTAGCGTTTTATAGATCGCGATTTAAAACTGTTTTTTGAGCGAAATTTACAGTTTAATTATCAGGGAAATATAAATAACTTAAGTAATTGCATACCTTGGACCGGAGTTATTAAAAAAAATCCACTGGATGATTGAGAAATCTGTCATCTAAGACATTTTCTCCCGACCTTAATTTGGATCGATGAGCTGTGCTTTTCCCAACTAAACATCGGTAAAGTATAATTTTCATGCATTTTCATCTATATCGTTTAAAGTATTTTAAAATTGAATAATGAAATATTTTTAATTTGTAGTTTACATATCCTTAGATTGTAACCTCGATGTGTTATATAACCCCAAACTTTGGACTCTGGTCGGACAAAAGTGCTGGTGTTATAACAAATCGGAGCCCACACAGACACTTTATTGTCGGTGAATGGGGATTACAGTAAAATGTCAGAAATTGTTGAATAAATCCCCAGAAACAACGGTTATTCCTGTCTAGGGTAGGTGGAGTGTAGTGTAGCGGTAGTGAAGCTTGAAGCGAAGTGGAGCCTGCACGAACTTCGCTCGAGGAAGAAGAAAATGCTGAAAATTGACCTGATTTCATTCTCCTTCTTTGCAGCCATTAGGGATTTTTAAAAATAAAGTTTTACATTTCGGTCACCGTCACTCATCTGAAGCCTATGTATTTCTATTCAAATTCACAAAGAAAATTGTGATATTTTCTTGAATTGAAATAACAAAAATAACTTTTTTTCTCCAGACAAGCAAGGCAGACACCATGGACACCCTGTCCCTGGGCCTAGCCTGGGGCGTTGTGGGGAGTGAAACCTATAGCAAGGCTCCACATTAACTTTTTTTGGTGGTGGCCCGTTCGGGCCACCAAAACCTTCAAATAATTTTTTTGGTGGCCCACTAATAAGGTTTGGTGGCCCGAAAAATATAAAGAAAAACATTAATTAAAAATGAATAAAACAAACTGAAATATTCTGCAATCACTAACACGTACCACTATTCTTTGTACATCTTGTATGTAAATCGTGCTTGCTGTTATTTTACTTTGCTTATTTTGTGGTAATATATATATTGTTCTATCATTGTAAATATGAAATGATTGAAAGAGAATAAAAGAATTGTATTGTTCCCAGGTTGTGTAGATTTTTAATCTCCGTATAGACACATGTACTCATAATGGTAAAGTAAATAAATAGTGCATATATCAAACTCAGATAGATTTACAAAACAATGATTTTTCCTTTCTTCCTTTTTGATTGTAAAACCTAGATTATGCAGGCCCCAAATCCAGTTTATTTTCTCTTTTCCAGCATATTATAGCAGGAGAAAATCACATGCTGCAGAATTAGAACAATGTGTAAAAGGGGGAAATAAACAAAAATAATTTTTAGAATAGTATATTGAAAAAAGAAAACAAAAATTGTAAAAATGAATACGGTAAGTGAAATAAAACATAAGAAAAAATGAAAGAAAAAAACAAAGAACAGGTCATAAAAAAAATTTGAGAAAAAACAAAAGAAAATTTAAGAAAAATAAATAAAACAAAATTATCAAAAAATGGGGAAAATTATTATTATTCAGTAGAAACATGTTCTTTAATCAGGCATTTTCAATGGGAAGGGGTATAAATGGTTTAATCACTGAAAAAAAATGAAAGAAAAAAATAAAATGGCAAAAGTTATCTGGAAAAAACAGTGAGAAAATTCCTTCCCTATATTTGACAAAATGATGGAAAAAATCACATGTCATATCAATGAAATGCCTCCCCAAAGTATTTACTTCCTTTAGAGTGGTTTAAGAAGTCATTTGTAAACAAGAAAGAGCGGCCTGTTTATTTTTGGCTCAAAAAGACACAGCTTCGAAATAAACCAAATATCAACATACATACAAATGCACATATGGGACTGTGATGTACTCACCTATGTGTTTTATGTGTATTAATGCATTTGGAAATCGGTCTTTTGGAGTCAAAAGAGAGGTCATAATTCCTCCTTTTTTTTAACCAGGTTTCAGTAATATGGACTGTAGAAGGGCATTTCATTGGTGTAAAATGTGACTTTGACGTAGATTTCCAAAGTTCTGGGGAAGATTTCTTAGCAGTAACATTTCGTATCGCAGCTCCCTGGGTCTGAATAGTCTGCTCGTGCACAGCTAGCTAGCTGCATTGGTTTCATGCATGCAAAGCTCAGCCAGACAGCCGGCGCGGCCGGCTGAATAATAGTTACTGTATGCTAGCGGTAGGCCTACATACTGTCATGACTATGCAATCTTTGTGTGTGTGTATTTGTGTGTAGATTAACAAAAAAGGCGCATGACGAATTGGCCTGCAATTTTAACTGTAGAAGGTTGATAAATGCATGCAAAATCGGGAGAAAAATTGCGCTACTTTGAAAATTATTGGTTGCCCGATTCGGGCCACCAAAACTTAACATTTTTTCAATAATGGTTGCCCGAGATGAATTTTTGGTGGCCCCGGGCCACCGCTAATGTCGAGCCTTGGTTATATACTGTACGTAGCTCACTCCCCACTAACGCCTGGAATCACCGTACATGCCTTTGCGTATCGGACAGGATTACCCATGGTGAACCTAGACCTAAATCACCAATTTTAGTTATAGTTTTTCGCCCAAAGTTATGTACATGGGCAAGTTTTATGTTTACCCCCATTTAAATATATTTTTCTTAATTTTCATTAAGTAAATAGTCGTAAAATTGAAAGAAGTTAAGAGCTAGAGCGTTCACTTACCCCGTCTGTTTATGCCGCCATTTTGATTTCTTTTGTTATGATACCTAGATACACACGCGGTAACACGCGTGCAGAGCTGCAACTTAGATTTAAAAAATACTTGCATTTGTTAATAAAAATCCCGATTTGTAAAATATTTGTTTCGGTTGATAAATATCATGACATAATTTATATGATATTTATCGATAAAAAAAAATATTTTGCGATTCCTTGTATTTATGGGGGTAAACATAAAACTTGCCCATGTACATAACTTTGGGCGAAAAACTATAACTAAAATTGGTGATTTAGGTCTAGGTTCACCATGGGTAATCCTGTCCGATACGCAAAGGCATGTACGGTGATTCCAGGCGTTAGTGGGGAGTGAGCTACGTACAGTATATAACTTTCACTCCCCACAACGCCCCAGGCTACCTGGGCCGGGTGAAGTCCCTAGACCTAGTTACAGTACTGACACACACAAGAGAAGAGAGGTGACTTATTTCAGGATAAGGCCGTAAAATATCACATGAAATATTGGCGCATTTTCAACTCATTCAGGCCCACTGTGCAACGCCGCGAGGTCGACTGGCGGCATCATGCCTGGCCCATGGCCAGGGGAGGAGTAGGCGCCGCTGCGCTCGCCCTCGGTCGACATGGTCGATTGCGAAGTTCTTCATAATTAATTTGAACGTGTTTCTAGTTATCAAATTATCATTAAAATCGTCAATATTCAATCCAAAATAAACGTTTGATATTTACCTTCCGATTTCCATTGCATATTGAAACAAAAGATGCAATCAAAAGACAAAATTGTAAAATATACATGGTGATTGCAGGAGAGATTCTGAGAGTCATGGGGGCTGCCATCTTGAAGATACCACTCTTAAATTGACGTACCGTAGATGGCGTCAACAGCAACGAACGTAGAGGGCAGCAACACACAAGCGTGTTGCTCTAAGGAAGGTCAACTCCGCTCGAATTTTGTGACCACTCTAAAAAATAAGGGGGACTTTTCGGAAATTTGTCGAGTTGATTTTTTTTCATTTGTTAATTTCAAATATTTTTTAATGAACAATTATTAGATCGGTTATTCTGGGTAGAAATATTAAAAATATTAATTTTAATTTTAAAGAAATTATTTAGCTTAAATAATCATGATTTTGACATTTTTTCTCATTTTGGAATATTAAGTCTATGACGAGGATCCCTCTTATCTCTTATTTTCCTCTGCTGAATTTCGCTGCACCACTAATAAATGCATAGACAACCACCGTAATAATCGAGGTCATTTTTCTGGCCTGGGTGCGCCGAGTCTGGGCCGGTCGCGTAGCTAACTAGTGACGTTGATGATGCGCTGGGGCTTCAGTCGACTCGTCATAGATCTTCTAGCAACATAGACAATGACATCTAATTTGCCTGGTCTGATTTGAAGTGCAATTGCTTCAGGGCTGATGTTTATCAACGATGATTGTTCAAGGTCAGATTTCAAATTTTAAATTGCATTTGACTTTTAAGTCTATAAATCTTAATACAAGAAGCTGCATCCCCGAAATCCGGGTCTAATTTCAACTTCGAGTCCGAGACTATGGACGGCGAAAAAAAAACCATGCATCGGATGCATTGCATTGGCTGCGCGCTGCAGCTGAGCTGCACAGCCATGCAGGCGCTGCGTCGCGTCGAAGGTCGATAATCATTGAGCAACCAAACTTCCAAAGCCAAATTGAAGCTTGAATAAACGGCCACCTATTCACATTTTCCCTGGTTTTCTTCAATAATTTCTAAGAAAATCAGCCAATTGAGGGAAATTGATTGCAATGTTACATCGTTTGCAGAGTGCCATCATCGACATTCGTTTTGCGTTAGAAACCTTAGTTATAGATCTAGGCCTAGACTAGAAATGGGGGCTAGATAGATTAGACCATCTTAATTTCTGATTTTGGGTAGAAAGTAGACTTGATAGACAGCATCTATATCTTAATTTGACCATTGATTCTGTGCAATCAATGTTTAAATACTTTTACATAATTTGTTTGCCATATTGCAATTGGTAAATTTTCATGGGCCTGCATGGCCTGGGCTTGGCTGGCAGAACGCGGTTTTTTTGGGGATAAATTTCGAAAGTGAAAGAGCAAAGTGACTGAGCTCGTCGTGATTTTATTTTTATGCATTTTCTGACTGAATTTTAAAGATTTCATGCCTAACGCTAATGCCTAACGGTAACTTGTCAACCATATAATCTTCTAGTTCTAGATCTAGACTTTACCCTGTATGTAGGCATTTAACGGACTAAAAAATCATAACCTCCTAGCGGCTAGCCCATGCAGACTGGCCTTAATTGAACCAAACTTAGCTTGCATGGACCAACCCTCAAATGGTCTAGATTTAGGCGTCCTATACTATAAAGACAATGTGGAATTCGTCTGTTTTGAGTTGATTATTATTTTAGTATTTTTTTTATTGTTGCATAGACTCATACCAACTCATACCAACAAGACGTGCTAGATCTATATATATTCTAGATCTACTTAGATATCCAGTGTGGAACAACATCTTCAACAAACAGATCGAGACTGGTCAAAGCATTTGTCTACAGTCTAGTTAGACAAATAAAGTTTTCTAGATCTTTAGACTTGGGTCTATCGATCAACTAGACAGGAATAACCATCGTTTCTGGGGATTTATTCAACAATTTCTGACATTTTACTTTAATCTCCATCGGTGAGTGAGCCAGCGCAGTTCAGCAGAGCAACCAAAATACAGAGACTGAAGCTTTTGGTCTATCGATCAACATGATCAAGATCTATGTTAGATGTAGACTTCACTTATTACTGATTGGAATGTATTTCTAAGTAAATTTATAAGTTTTGGGGAAAATGGTGAAAAGAAATGATAACATACTACTGATAGATACGTGAATTATTTTTTTTAATACCCATTGGCATTGCTGCCTGCTCTAATAAATAAATAAATAAATGAGTCACGGCCTATATGGACTGCAGATAAATGCTGATCGACGCCTAGGCAGAACAAGTACCAGTGCTAGACTAGGGGGTTGAAATCTAAGCAGACGACGGAGCATAATGTAGCTTAAGCATAGAATGATGATGGGTTCAGCGAAGAGCCCAGAGAAAATAAGGGGGACATAATCAATCCCGAAATGCTTTGCGAGTGGTCACAAAATCGTCTCGGCGCAAATCAACTAATTCAGCCGTCTGGTGAAATCGCTGATAACAACAATCACCGATTTGGTAATGATTTTAGTTTCCTGAAACTTGAATTTGTAAAGTTTTAAATATCAAAGTATGTTTTCATATTTATGTATATCCCTCAACATTTTTTTTAATGTTATCTTTGATATCGTTGTAGTCATATTCTTTCATATTCGTTTCTTGATCACTACTAATTTGTTGTTGTATTTGATCGGCATTTGATTTCGTTGTCATGAACAATAAAATATGCGCGCAGCTCAGTTGCATGCGCGTATTGAGTTGACCTTCCTTAGAGCAACACGCTTGTGTGTTGCTGCCCTCTACGTTCGTTGGGCCTAATGTTACATCAACAGTTTGTTTCCTATATATTCTTGTGCTGTAATAATTTATGATTGTTGGCATTATGACGGGAGGACGAGACAGATTGACAAACGAAAAGATCGAGTGATAAGTCGACAAAATAAACAGTCGAGACTGATCTATTCAGGCTGAAGATAAATCAGCCCATCTCCTTAATCCGTTTTCTGCACTGGGTCGCAGAGTCGCAGAACCGGGGGACACCCCACACACTTTTTGCAAAAGTTAAACATGTACAGAACACTCAGAACTTAATTGACCCCCCCCCCAAAAAAAAAAGTTTCACGACCAAGAACAAAGGAGAAAAGAGAGAAATATTAGGCCTAGATCATTTTCCAGCTATCATGTCAATATTATTATATCTTTACTTTAATAGGTCAAAATTTTTGTTCCCTCGCTTCGCTCCATGCACGGCACCCATTTCAGAACTTTAGCTTCCACCCCCAGGGGGGGGGGGCACTTACATTGGTGAGTGGATACCATGCGCGACCAAAAAACACGTAAAAAGGATGTCTTTTTCACGATAGGGCACGTTACGTACGTAACGTGATAAGGGTGTCAAAAACACAAAAATAATGAAAAAAGGGTATCTATTTCGTTAGGAAAATTACGAGTTTAGGGTCGAATTTGCGGGGATGATAAAACAAAATTAAAATGTTTTATAAAGGATGTCCTTTTTGCCCCAACACTTCATGTTTAGAGTCCGATTTGCGCGAGGTGTACGGTGGGGTCGTATACTAAACCAAATAAGGTAAAGCCGACGACCGATTGGACCGAAGGACCCGTAACAATAAAACATTCCTGTACTTGTTTAGGGGTTCATTTCAGGGAATATTTGCCAAGAGTATCGTTTTGTTTCCAATACTTGTTAAGGGTAGGGTTTCACACGCCAATACTTGTTAAGAGGTGCATTTTCAGAATATGGAAATTACGTGTTTAGGGTGTTTTTCGAGACCCCATGGTCGCGCATGGTATCCACTCGTGAATGGAAGTGGCCCCTCCGGGCTCCCACCTTAACTGACCCCGTCAAAAAGTTTGGCCTATAATACGCCGCTGCCACAGATCAGACCAGCGGGCGGGCGACGACAGGGTATAGTTTGACGTTGGGCGGGGGGGGGGGGGGAGTGGTGTGACGTACGGCGGTGAGGACTTTTTTTTTCTCGATTTCATAATATCAAGGGTAATTGATACAGATTTGCTTTGTAAACTCAGACCTCTATTTTTTTTTACAATCTTCTTCCTCCTTTTTTTTGCATTCTTCACTTTTTTCTCTCTCTCTCTCTCTTCGTTTTCTCATCGAAAAATCAGAAAGAAGCGGTCGCATCTTGTGACGGTGCCTCTGACACAGAAAATCAAATATTTACCAAAGTCAGTACTAGACTATAGCTAGACCTACATCTATTTTGTGTCTGTGTTTAGAGACCTTGTATTTTGTTTTCTTTTCTTTTCAAAGTATTAAACTGAAAGGGCGGTTCGTTTGTAATGTTGAAGGAGGGTATAGAGTTGAAAGTTGCAGTTACACCTGCACCCACAAAAATGAAAAGGGTGAGGCCCTAAACAGAATAGCGCAAAGTAGCGAAAATAATGTGGAAATATTCAATTTGTGTTATTAAAGTATAGTGTGTATGGCGGTTCAGTGTCATCACTACATGACTAGTCAGTTTACATTTCTATTTTTTTTCTCATTCCAACAAATGATTCATACTTATTTCAATAAATCTAACAATGATTTAAAGTAAAACAATTTATGCGATATAAAATTTCAATTATGAATTATTATTTAAAAAACCCTCACCCAACCTCCCTCCCCGAAACCCCGACCTTGTTCCAATTCTTATTTCATATACTCTGTAATGGATATTGGGTAAAATTTTAACCAGCACGAGGGTAATAATATGTCCAACCAATTATGGGCAGTATTTTACCAAAATGTGGGAAGCGTATTGTCCAGCAAGATTAAAGAATAAGCAGCAATTACTTTAGAATGGGTAAATTTCCATCACACTGGATAAATAAAAATGCTCCAAAGAAATGCCCAATGTTTGTTGGACGCATAATTACGCTCATGGAGCAATAACTTTTTACGCAATATTTTTAGAGTTTAAAAAAATGATAAGTTTGATCGAGGAATGCCCCAAGCGTACCAAAGGGGCTTTCTGCTTTCTTCCAGATCTGCTAGTGAAACCAGCTATACTAAGCAGCTTATTTTAGACCAATAGTTGAATGATTAGTTATACTCATTGAACGCAGTGCATTACACTGTCACTCTCACCAGCTCATAATATCTGGGGGGCCGTTTCATAAAGCTGTTCGTAAGATAAGAGCGATTTTAAGAACGACTGGCGATCCTTTCTTCGCGCTTAACCATCTCCAATGAACATATCATTTACCACAAGAAAGGATCAACAGTCGCTCTTAAAGTCGCTCTCAATTTACGAACAGCTTTATGAAACGGCCGCCCCCAGTCTAGTTTCGAGAAACCCAGACAGAATCTTTAGATTAATCCTGGTTATTGAATAGACAAGAGAATACTAAGCATGATTTATCAACGGTTCTTTCCAAAATGATGGTAATTTTATGGTCGTAATGGTAATTTACTTTTCATTATTTTGTTAGAGCACTTTGTTATGGCTTCCTTGACCAGTCGATGCATTGGACAAATGAACTGTAAAGGAATTTATTAAGGGATTTTTTTTTGGGGGGGGGTACAAAAGAAAAAAGGAGAAGAATCCTTTGATTGTGGAAAAATACGTGATACACAGAGAGACCATTAATGGTTCAATTTATTGTTCCCTGAGCATGATAGAATCACAAGTCCTTATACTTTTAGGGACCTCGACAATTCAGGGTTAATTATTTTGATTGAAAATTATGAAGGAGGTCGTGCCGAGTCCCCCCATACATTTTTTATTTGGCGTGTCTATTATATTGAATGAACATACCTCTTGGTTCCATGCTGGGGGCTTGGCAGCATGGACCCTTTGAATTTTCCCGACTACGAAAAAGTGATTTTTTTCTTTTAATCTATAAGGGTCAATGTTAAATTATTTTCTGAACATTATGACAAACTCCATCAAAAGGTCAAAGTTTTCGCCGCACTCCCTTCGCTCATTTGCAGCTTTTAAAGATCAAATCCATCTCAACGAAAGGTTGATTTGAATAAAAAGAGAAAATCCAGCAAGCATAACACTGATAATTTCATCAAAATCGGGTGTTAAAAGTTATGACTTTTAAAATTTTCCTTAATTTCACAAAACACTTAAATTTGTGCATATTCCTGGTCGGTATATAAATTATGCACATAGAGGGATTCATGACATCACCCACTCACTTTTTTGTTGACTTTCATCATAAGAAAAATGTATTTGATTTTTCTCCTCATTGGCATGATGTAAACCAAAATTCTTGTCCTCCCTGAACACGTGTTATTACCACTAGCGTACCTACGTGGGGGGGGGGGGCAGACTGCCCCTCCTGACGAGTCACAACCCATGCAAGGGGCCTATCCCTGCCCCCCTGCTGAAGTTGAAGACATTCTTTTTTTGCTTGTCAATTCTTTTTTTTCTGCTGTTAAACGTCCTTTATATCCTGTTGAGGAATCTCTTTTCTTTTTTTTGCACGAAATCCTTTATTTGTGGTTGAAGGTCTTTTTATGTCATTTTTTTGCCCCCTGTGGAAAACCCTAGATACGCTACTGGTTATACCATAAAAGAGTTACTGAAGGTTAACTTCGGCTCTCTCATTTGCATGTCACCGAGTTGTGCATAACTGTTTTTTGAAAAATACGCAAAATCTTAAAATGTCGTAACTTTCTTACTTTTTTTTACATCATATTTTGATGATTTTTTGCCGTGGGGGGGGGGGGAGGGGGGGGGGGGGGTAGGGGTTATAGTTATGCTTGTTTGATTTTTATCAAATGATTCAAATCAACAGTTTTCTGAGGTGGACATGACCTGTAAGTAATTCCGTCCCGCAAGTAACGCATAGACTCAATCATTTTTTTTCACAGGGTATACATACCTTATTGATATCCTGTCTAGTCTGTGTGATTATTACTTATGAAAACTCTCAAGAGACTGAAAGATGAGGGTGATAGGGTGTTGTATGAAATCTTTTTAGGTCACTTTGTTTGGTATCCTTGACATGTCGATGACGGTATCACACTTTTTATTTTTCCCATATAGTTTATACAAAGCTGCTTACTACATGAACCTAAAAGTGGTTCTTTATACAATTTAAACAAGCGTTTAAATTATCAAAACAAAGTTTTAATTTTCGATATTTAATTCTTAATAAATTAAGCATGGTATGGTTGTTCAACTGATAAACTATGAAGATTAACTATTTTGTAAATCAAATTATTATAATATGGGACTTGTGAACACTTGATTTGGAAGACTTGCAATGCCGAATATCCTGTGCGGGCAGGGGGGGCGATCGCCCCACCAATGAAAATATGGGGGGGGCAAACATATCATTTTGCCCCCCCAATAATTCCGCATGTGCTAAAAATAAAATAAGATTGTAATGCTACACAGAAATCAGCAAGCGAGATTGAGATACACAACTCGTTCTTCGTCTAAAATCGTGCTCAAAATGTCCACTTTTCAGATTGGAATATCAAAAAATTTCAGCTCGCGCTTTGCGCTCGCATCATTTTTGTAACAAAAACCCATACATAGGTGAATATGGTCCCGTTTTCAGTTCTAAACCTCAAAAGAACTCCCACTTCGATTTGCAATAATCTTTTGTTGGATATACATGTATATATCTTGTTCTTTATTAAAAACGTCCATTAAACTCAATTTTTTTTCCAGATCGAAATATCAAAATTTTCAGCTCGCGCTTGTATATATATATATATATATAAATATATATATATATATATATATAAATATATATATATATATATATATATATGTCTGTGTGTGTGTGTGTGTGTGTATATATATATACATATATATATGTACACATATATATAGGCATATGTGTGTGGGTGTGATCGAGCGCCTTTGGAAAATTGATTCATGATTTTGCCCCCCCAATCTGAAAAATGGATCGACGCCCCTGAAGACTTGCAATGCCGAATAAGTTATGTAATGCGATAAATTTTGAGTGGATTTGATTTTTACATAGAAATTGCGAAAAATAAATATGGGTTTTACGATTTAGCTGCTCAATCAAATAATCCGAGCGCGAAGCGCGAGCTAAAAATGATATTCCGACTTGAAAACTAGATTATCTATGCACCTTTTTTGTATCCATGAACAAGATGGGTATCTAAAAGCGAGCTGAAAGGTTTTGATATTTCGACTTAAAAAACTGAACAATTTAAGCACTTTTTAATAAAGAATTAATGTATTTCAATAGCATATACGAATGTGAAGCGCGGAGGGAAGAATTTCGTTTATAGATTAAAACATACACCGGAAATTCTTTCCACTTTTTGAAATCTTGAAAAATGTGTATTTTCCTAAATAAATGCCCCATTCTCTTGAGGAAATTATTATATATTTGAAGGCAATGCGAGCGTGAATCGCAAGATAAATTTTTGTTTTTATATAATGACCTCCGAGTCAACTTTTCCAATTATTCCCCTCCACTTGTTTCATTCTATTTTCTCCCTCCTCTGTGTATCTTTTTCCCCTCCTTTTCTCCCCCCTTCTTTCTTCTTCTTTCTTTTTCCCCCATTCGTTTTCGTCAATGGGGGGGGGGGCGACCCCTTAGCCCCCTGAATTCGTATAAGCAGTTGACCAAACTCAACCAACAAATCCCAACTGAACACCTGAACACCCCCTGTACACGACACACCCTTCCTCAATCACCAAGCTAACATTCGCCAAGAAAAGAATAAAGTGACGAAATATCGGTTCGCCGATTATTACGCAATAATGCAAGCTCCTATTGCCGCATGAAGGGCTCATGAATGAACTGAGAGAGATCGCCACATGACGAAGAAGAAAAAAACCTGGAGTCACGCGCCGGTAACCTTTTTTATTCACCTGATTGTTTCTTTTGTTAAAATGCCCTTACCACAAAGAGTGGTGCTCGTATCCATACCTTTCTATTGTACTCCCCGCGGTGAGGATCTGGCGGGCCATTAATGGAGACAGTTCAGTGGTGTGTACTTAACGCACGGGGCGGACACTTATTTCTTCGGCGCCGTATACATGTCGCCACTTGCGCAGCGATAGCCCCGCATTTTATGCGCTAGTCGGGGAGAATCCCATTCCAAGTCGTCGTCGGCGGCGGAGTTCTGGCGTCAACCACAGATTCATTTACAGGGAGATTCCGGGAGCGGGCCAACTCGCCGCACGGATAGACGAAAAAGACGATTGGGGTAAGAAATCCAAGCAAATATTTCTGACTAATAATTAGATTGGATGACTGAAAAAAGCAGCACTTTCGTTTGATTGAGGTTACGTCGTGATAGACACTTTCTCTATGTGTATGCTTTACAGCATTTATAGGAGGAGGGGGGGGGGGGGGGGCAGGTGCAATTTGCATGTACGACTACCACTTATTTACAATCGCTTAAGTGCCCGAATTAAAGTTTCTGGAATGGTAAAAACATTGCAAATGCATGATGGCGAGGATGTAGATTTTGATAATGGACACGATGGTGATGATGACGTACGCTGCTGAATGGTGATGTTGACGACGGTGATGATGATGATGACAATGATGAAAATGGTGATGGTGATGATGATGGTGATCATGATGATGATGGTGATGATAGTGATGATCATTGTGATGATCATGATCATGATGATTATGACAATGATGACGATGGTAGTGGTGGTGATGTTAGTGATGACGACGGTGATGATGATGGTGGTGATGATGACAATTATGATGATGATTATGACAATGGTGGTGGTAGTGATGATGTTAATGATGACGATGGTGATGTCGATGATAATTATATAAGGATGACGATAATGATGGTGGTGTTAACCGCAAGATCGAATATATAGGCAAATTATTTTGATAGGCCTATCAAGGTGTTAAGATTATCGATAATCAAAATGTCTTGGAAACGAACAGGACGTGGCCCGGTGTTTCTTGTTTTCTTTTTCAACATTTTCGACCCCTCCTATATCACTCGTCATACCTACCGGCTACCGCTCTCACTTCTTTCCTTGTCATGCTTGTAGTACCGCAATTGAATTGGTGAATTATTTGGGGAATGCCCCATGCTTTATCTTCACTTTGCAAACGCTGTTGAAAAATTACCGGGAAGTCTTGGGAAATAATTAATCCCCCCAACGATCGAGCCACAATTTCCTCTTTTCCACCAGTATATATTCTTACAGGCCCACATTAAGTATAAATCGCTTTGCCGTGCCTTTCTCTTGGGAAACGCGTACACCAAAAAGAAGTGCAGTGGTAAGCTTTAAAAAAAAATACACTGCAAACACTCTGGTGTTGTGATTTAACACCAGCTCGGAATCTATATTTGTCCACACCAGAGAAGTGTTAAACAACACCAGTTTCGTTTTGGTCTAACACCAGATAGGTGTTTGAACAACATCAATTAGTATTAAAACAACATCGATTTGATTCCAAACTGGTGTTATTTCAATACTTCTCCGATGTGGTCATATATAGATTCCGGGCTGGTGTTAAATCAACACCGGAGTTTTTACAGTGTATGAGTGTAATGTTTGGACCTCATTGGTACCAGGAATGAGCGAGTAAGTAGTAGATTTTCTGCGGGCGTTATTTTTAAAATGTTTAGAACTATTTTCCTCGTTCCCAATTAAAAGTATCTTTAAACAGTAAAAACATTGTTTAAGATTTTATACAACGCGGTTTACTATGAACTTTACAGTGTTTGTTTAACCATTTAAACAATCATGTTTAATTAATTGAAGATTGGATATTGAAAATTAAACTTTGTTGCTTAAGATTAAAACACTTGTTTAAACTGTTTAAACAATTACTGGAAGGTTCATATAGTAAACAGCGTTGTATATATATATATATATTTTTTTTTTATTGCATGTGTAGCGATGATTCTGTTCCATTGACGCATTTTGATTGGGCAACTAAATAATGCCTCTATGAATTTCCGGTTGGATGATAATAATAGTTATAGTTCTTCCACGGCATGCATTGTCAGATATTTTTTCCACCCTAAAGTTTAGTTTAAATTATGAACATAATAATAGTTTTTTAAATAGTTTAGAGTAATTAAGAATTTGAGATGTACTTCAAAATTATACAGACTCTGATAATTCATTCATCGAGCATGTCGAGACAACTAATGAATTGTTTAATGCTTTTGCCGGTTTCGTATTATTTTCCACGCATTGTATTCTTCTTTAATGAGAAAAGCGTTGTCATAATAATATTGTGAACTTCGAATATTCCAGTCTTGTTCACTTTTTATAAAGAATTCATCAAAATAACTTTCATCTTGATAAATATGTTTCCGACCGACAAAATTGTCTAAACCAACCACTTTATTGGTATAAGAATCAGGAAGAATTTTGATTGATTTTGAACATTTTTATCGATGGGAAACAAAATTTAAATTGATAAATTATTCATTAATCTATTTATTCCATCAACCATTCTCCGTTTGTTCATTCGTTCAGGGTTTGTTCATTCATTCATTCAATAATTAATTCATTCATTGTCAAATCATTCAATTAAATTAAATTCAAAATTTATTTTATTCAATCAATCATAAAAATACAGGTATATACAAATTAGATAAAATCATGGGATTAGGAGCCCCTAGAAGTTTTCATTAAAAAAAACCTCATGGGTGGGGCACCACCATGATTCATTAATCCATTCTTTCAGTCAACCCTTTTCCGTATATTCGTTCATTCAATAATTGATTCATCATCCATTCAACCATCCATTTGTTAATTAATTCATTCATAGTTCATTTATCTATCTATTCATTCATTCACTCACTAATGATTATTAATACATTCATTCGTGCTATCATGCATGTTGGAGATAATGACGGAAGTATTGGTCTTTAAAAAACATTTTCTCTATGTTAAGGTGTGGTCATACCTGACCCACTCTTTTAAGAGGGGAACCGAAAGCTCTTTTGTGAGTCATTATGGGCCATCACAAACACAATATAGTAAAACGTCTTCCTCTTTATTGCCTTTGTTCCAAAAAGGAAGCGATCAGCTCTGACATGCAGATGAATAATAGTTCTGCGAAGGTTATCGATTCTTTTGGCACAGCGAAGAGCTCGATCTTCAAACACAAGGCTGGCTTAAATGACGAGATTATAGTAGTCAATTGGGTGCAACCTTACTTCATGGGTGCGAACGAAAGGTGAATTATTTCGTGTACAATTATTTAATGGATGGTCGAGGATCATAATAGTGTCAAGTTTGTGATTGTGGCTCGACAAGAATATAGAGTATTTTCGCTGTAATGAATTAAGCACACCGCAAAACTCCGTTGTCGATTTAACTCCAGCCCGGAATATATATATGTCCACACCAGAGAAGTATTGAAACAACACCAGTTTGGAATCAAACCGATGCTGTTTTAATACTCATTGGTGTTGTATAAACACATTTCTGGTCTTAGACCAAAACGATACTGGTGTTGGTCTAACACTTCTCTGGTGTGGACATATATAGATTCCGGGCTGGTGTTAAATCAACACCAGAGTTTTTGCAGTGCATATTCATATTAATGAGTTAATGAACAGAAATTTGCCTTTCTCCGCCATGCCATACACAATATATACACAAACATTGGGATGAGCCGCAGGGTAAACATTTAGGCCCATTATTATTCTTAACTTACAAAAGGGATCAATGGACGGTCTACGGGTGGCCATGTAGCACATACATTGAGAGTGTTTGTGTCTAAGTTATAGCATCCTTTTAATGTGGAAATGCTAGACCCATTGTGTGTGATTGGTATTAAAATGATTGTCCTCATCAAGTTGGCTTTACTGGGTAGACTGCGGGGGGGGGGGGGTGGTTGAAAATGATATATTAATGTTTTTGGGGGCTGTATATATATAATCTAATTAAAGGACAAGTCTACCCCAACATAAAGTTGATTTGCATAAAAAGAGAAAATCCAACAAGCATATATAGCACTAAAATTTTCATCAAAATCGGATGTAAAATAAGAAAGTTTTGACAGTTTAAAGTTTCGCTTGATTCCACAAAACAGATGCACATCTTGGCTGGTATGCAAATGAGGAGACTATGACGTCATCCACTCACTATTTTATGTTGTAGTTTATTATACGAAATATTCTGATTTTCTCCTCATTGTCAAGTGATACAACGATTAATTCCTTCCTGAACATGTGGAATTAGCATTGTTTAATATTATATGGTTCAGTCAATTTGGACCTTATTGTCTAATTAAAAAAAAAGAATATTGTGTAATTCAAACAATAAAAAAAATAGTGAGTGATGGACATCATCGACTGACTCACCTAGTTGTGCATGTCACTGTTTTGTGAAAAATAAGCGAAACTTTAAAATGTCATAACTTTCTTATTTTACATTCGATTTTGATGAAATTTTCAGCAGTATGCTAGTTTGATTTATCTCTATTTATTCAAGTCTGACTTGAATAATAGAGATAAATCAAACTAGCATGACTTGACCTTTAAAACGAGGAAAGAGTCACGAATTCTGATTTTGTGAATAGGCCAAATTATGGAAGTATTATCATGCATTTTAAGTGAATCACGTAATTAAGGTAAAGCGCGACTCGGATAAGAATTGAGTAATATCCCAGAAGGTTTTCTTGAATAAACGTTAAATTAGCGTTCTGTGGGTTTTGTTTTGTTCCCTTTCATCATGTTCATTGACTTCTCAGAAGAAAGTCATTCCGTTGACGAGGAACGACAAGTGAAAATGATTGTTTGGTGTCAAAACATTGCTATAAAGTGATGATGAATTGCCAGTTAACCTCTGTTGCGTTGTGACACCTTTTTAAAACTTCAATAAAGCCTCCCCCTTCTCTCACCGTCTCTCTCTCTCTCTCTATTTTGCATTGTGATGTGTTTTCAAACTTTAGTATACACCCCAGTCCCTCCCCCCCTCTCTCTCAACCACGTAATTTACTTACAATAATGTACTTATTTTACTTGGATGTAGAGACATAAAGTCGGAAGCATATTTGCCCCTCGTCAAAATTAATGATCCCTCTCTCCTCCATCTATTCCACTGTCTCTCTACATCTCGTTCTTTTTCTCTCTTCCGAGCTATCTATATATTTCGCCCCCCTCCTCCTTGCTGAAAAGAAGACAGTGTGCCTTGTGTTCACAGTGCGGAACACAGTGTGAAATCATCTTCACATGGTAAAATTTGAGCATTTCAGCAGTTTAAATCACACATTAAATAATTGATCATTCGGACACGCTGTGAACCGTCACACTGTCGAGGTGTCCTCAGTGTGAACATATTTTCACACTGATGGTTTTGTGCATTTTGACGGTTTGAATAAGTTTTTACAATCACTCTTTATGTACATGTGAATACACCGTAGAGATGTCCACGCTGTGGAATTATCTTCACACTGTGACAGTTGAGCTATCTAACAGTGTCAATCGCATCCTTGTAGGATCAAATTTGTTAACACACTGTGAATACATTCAACTTGTCCATGAAGTTTGAACATTTCTTAACTCTTATTTCAGCATTTTAACAGCGTGAACCACAATAGACTGTGTGAAAACGCACATTCGAGAGGTATCCACAGTATAAACTAACACTCTAAATTACAGGGATTTAAAATAAGTCCACATGGACTGTAGTTAGGGACCAATCGAATTTCGGATTTAGTTTGAATCCTAAAGATTTATTTTTAAATCTCGAAAGATTTGAATTTAAATCATTTGAGATTTAAATTGAAGTCTTTAGGATTAAAACTAAATCCAGAAATCGATTGGTCCCTAACTACAGTCCATCTGGACTTATTTTAAATCCCTGTAATTTAGAGTGATTAATTTTCATACTGTGAATCGCATCTTCACAAAGTCTGCTGTGTGAACACACTGATCACACTTTGTTCACACGGTTAATAAACCGTAGAAGCAATGTGAACATACTGTTAACACACTGATAACACGCTTCACATATTGTGAACACACTGTTTACACACTGTGAATATACTTTTAACACTCTGTCAACCCATTATTAGCACACTTCACACACTTTGAACACACTGAATCCACACATTAACAAACTGCTAACACACGATTAACAAACCATGCCTTTATTATTTCTACCAGATGCACTCCCCTCCCCCAATTCACATTCTTATCTTTCATTTCTCCTATCTCCTCCCTACTTTCATCTTTTACTCATTTTCAAAATGATATTACAAGGTCAATTAGGATCCAACAATGCGTATATCCCTTTTTGATAAAATTTCAATGCGTGCTCTTTCATCCGGTTTATAATTCGTGTATACACAATTACGCGTAAGAATAATATTGCCCATTGCCTAATTTATTTTTCAATGTCATCAAAGAGTAACCATCTTGAGAAATTTAATGAGCGTATACCCCCTTTGTGTAAAATTCAATACCGGGCCATACAGTTCTCTCACGACGAATATTTCAAATCCTTTTTATGGTGTTTGTGTGTTTGTGTGATTTATCAACATGTTGGTCGTCTGCAATTACACTGTATCTGAGAATGAAGGAAGTGTCTCATAAATGGAAGCTTTATCCTGTATTGAAGAAATTTAGTATTTTCAAACGATTTAAAAAGATGCCATCTATCTATTCAACTTCATATTTCTTACATGCATATTTTCTTATCTTTCCATGTACTGTGTAATCATCTCCTATAGGAGTATGTAAATCAATTTGAGTGTATGTGTGTGTGTAAGTGACATTAAAATAATTATTTAATTTATCAATTTACTTTACATTTTGCCAGAATGCTTTGTTGAGAGATAAATTTAATATGCATGAATGGTATAATTCAAATCTAACTTCCAAGGATTTCGAATCAATCTAGACCGACTCTGAATAGTGGCCAGTCAAAAACCGGATTTATTCTCGATCCCATATATTTTTCAATTTGGAAAGGAATTGAATTCAAATCGAAAAGTTTGTATATAAACCTGAAGCTCGGCAGGTTATGAAGTCCTTGGAATAAATGGGTATTTTCGTAAGTAAAGCAGTCTTGCATACTTTTTCTCTGAACAAATTTTGTTTGGGAACTCTTCGTGGTCACTCGATCTATTGTTTTCTCCGTCTTTTTTCTTTGCAGCATTGGTGGGAATTCCAAAAGCATTGAATTCTCACTGATCATACTCTTAAGCGGCGTTCCAAATAAAATAATCTCTTGGGTTTTTACAAGGGCAACATCCGAACGATATTATAAATACGCATTAATCCATAATAAAGAAGTCATTTGCAGGTCATCTTTTCTAATGCACACGTTACTGGTTTACAGTTAAAAAGAGCTTTGTCTTTTTGTAAGATTATACTCAGATAATCCAAATTAGGATCATCAAATGAAAATAGTAACATGTACAATTCGTTTTGTAGATGCTAAGCTTACGTCTCATTTAAACTCGTGGAGTCATTGATAAGCAAGGTTTACCTGTCTGAATTCTGAAAGCTCGACCTTGTTTCTTTGACATTATGTTTGGATAAAAATGTATGGAATCTTTCGGTCCGCGTTTGGTGGTCCATAACCCCATTATACAAAGATCCATATTATTTTGTAATTACTTTTCACTGAAAGTACATAATAAAAATACAGAGGTTTTGCCTCTTAATGGGATGGTCCGGGCTGAAAATATTTATATCTTAACAGAT
This sequence comes from Lytechinus variegatus, assembly GCF_018143015.1. Classification (NCBI taxonomy): domain Eukaryota; kingdom Metazoa; phylum Echinodermata; class Echinoidea; order Temnopleuroida; family Toxopneustidae; genus Lytechinus; species Lytechinus variegatus. The sequence goes on from NC_054748.1 coordinate 37,701,010, forward strand.
AGAATAGAGTTCACTGAGCAAATGCCAAAAGTTTCATCAAAATCGGATAACAAATAATAAAGTTATCGAAGTTTAAAGTTTAGCAATATTTCGTGAACACAGTCGTCATGAATATTCATTAGGTGGGCTGATGATGTCAAATCCCCACTTTCCGTTTTCTTATGTTATTACATGAAATCATAAGTCATTATTTCATACTTGTGTGAATAATGTCTCCTTATAATGAGATAAGTGGCAGCAATAAATATTTAATGCACTAAATCAGTTATCGAAATCTATTTTTTATATTTCTTGGAGGAAAACAAATGAACAAACCTAATTTCATATAACATAACACAAAAGAACAAGTGGAGACGTGACATCATCATCCCACCTAATAAATATTCATGCGACTGTTTTCTCAAAATATTGCTAAACTTTAAAATTCAATAACTTTGTTATTTTTTCCGATTTTGGTGAATTTTTCGGCATTTTGCTCAGTGAATTCTATTTAGCTATAAATATTTTCAGCCCGGACCATCCCTTTAAAATTTCAGTGGTACTGACCTGATGGTCACGATGATTAGCGTCGAGAATCTGGATAAATGATATGAAAATAGTAGAAACATCTTCTTTATTCAATCTAACTCGTCTGACGTGATACTCGAAGCATGCTTGCAGAGAGTGTGGTCAAATCGACTTTGTGTACCTTACCTTGTCCCGAGTTGGATTGATAACGTGTGTGTGTGGTGGTGGATAGTTAAGGTGGATAGTATGAGATTATTTTTTTTTGTCATATGTATGAACTATGATTCTGTAAGAGGTTTCATTCCTTCTTGTTTGATTTCTTGATTTGGATGTATCGATATTCATCTTGAAAGGAAATCTTGTTTAAATCATGAAAAAAGAGGGTGTTTTAGTGGGATCGAACTCTAACATGTCTAAGTACTCCCTTTGGCTTATTGGTTTTAGCTGAAAACAAATGTGACTTAAGAGAACAGAACTTAAATTTACCGGTGGGGAAATATGTGCCTAGATAATTCGAAGGCCGTTTTAGGAGAATAAAAAACACATTTTGTTTAAACACGTGAATTCAAATTTACTTTTTACTTCTCAAACTCATCGCAATATCACTCTTTACATTCCAAACTCTGGCTGAGTTTACCCCCCATCCTCCCTTTCTTGGATCCGCCCCCCTCTCTCTTTCTCTCTCTCTTTCTTCCGTTCTCTTTGTCGACCCATCTCACCCTCTCTGTCTACCATAACGGGGCATAATGGGTGACCCAATAACTCACTATTTAATCACGATTCTCTAAGTATTATGCAAATAAAGAACAAAATATAAAATACGTTTCACTAAACCATGTAAAAAGGGTTTAGACACAATGATCGCACCTGTATCACCGAGTCCTGTATAGACGAGTGATTTGGGCAGGGGGATTCTAAATAAAGTCCCCCATTGTTGGCGCAGTTTCAGAAAGTGAAGTGTTTCCTTGTGTGAATGGCGCGGATCCAGAGTCGGACTTTACACGGGGTGTGAAAAATGTCTAAAAATTTGACAAGCAAAATAAAAAGTATTTGAAAAAAGTAGGAGAGGTCATCAGCCCACAGTGAAGGGAATTTCGTGTCCCGAAAATGTTGACAAGTAAAATGATAATGTGCGCCCGCACCCTCACACGCGCCTGTTTATGTTAAGTAGAAAAAGGAGGGGCATTTCCAACCCCATGAAGACACTAGGTGTTTGCTGGTAAAAGGGGAATTTGTATTGGAAATTAATGCGGGAATGTTGATAACTTTGTCTTCTTCCTCTTTTTTTTTTTTGGGGGGGGGGTGCGGTGCGGTAGAGGGCTTGTCAATTTCTTCTGAAATTGTAAATCTGACCAGCGGCTAGTGAGATTTCTCCCTCCAAGGAGGTGAACCACAATTCGGACCTGGAAATTAAGTTCGGTAGCAAGCCCGACGTTCGATTAGGCCTTTGGCAAGTCGCTTTATTATTTACTGGTTTCTTAATAATAATACATTTTAATAAGACAACAAATACTTGATATCACGAAATCGAATGAAATAAATGATGGTTATAATTATATAGCGCTTAATACTTTCTAAGCACTTTACATTGTAATTATGATATTTGATATTTAGCTTATATCTATTGATACTTGATAACTGCCAAATAAAATTAAAATGAGAAAACGAATGATACCATAAGTAGACTGGCATACGCTGGCCCAAGAAACAGTCAGATGTGGCGTCATCTCCTATGGAAAAAGTAGAATCAGGGGTCTGTTTCACAAAACTTGTTATTAGAACAAAATTGTAATAACAGTTTACAATTACTAAAATCAGTGGATACGATTGGCTAACGGTAAACTTGTTATAGCAATTGTGAATTATCAAGTCTTTATGAACCGGTCACTATGACGTGATTAGCATCTGTTTGTGTAGATTTGGAAGAACCCGATTTTTTAACGCTTAAATTGTATAACCTTTTGGATTGTATGTGTCATATCGTAATATCGCTTTTTGAAACAAACGTAGGCTGTTTCCGATTGTTTGATGAGCGGAATAATAATCTACACTGTACACTCTAAAAACAAATCAGTCAACAATAGCCTAGTTAATAGGGTCAGCTTCATGGGTCAACTGTTATTCTAGTCATATTTGACTGTTTTCTGGTCGTATTTCACTAGATTCTAGTGATTTCTATTATGTCAGAGATGTGACTAGCATATCAGCTGTACCCGGCGGACTACTTGTCTGGTCATTATGACTGATTTGTTTTAAGAATGTACAAAAACGTTGTTTAAACCTTTAAAGCACGTTGTTTAATACTGTCACATGAAACAGATATTGTTTAAACTTTCAACTTTCACACAACAATAATTGTTGCTTGAAAGTTTAAACAACTTCTTTAAAGTTTGTAGTGAAGGCTTAAACAACGTGATTGAAAATATTTTGAACAGCGTTTTTATCTTGTTTCCGAATGTGTATGGACAAACCGCAGGAGACTGTGCTTATAGAATCCCTATACAATAAGAGTTCCCCCTTCTCATCTATTCAACGAGGCTCTACCCGATAATAGCATGACCTTACCTTCTCCCACTTTAATGCTCAGAAGGTAAACACTTATCTTCTTTAAGCGCTTAGAGACATTCTTTGTGATAAGCGCTATATAAATGTTGTCAATTATTAACAGAATACGCTCCATTGTGAAGTCGTACATGTTTGATAAAGAAATCCCGGGGGGGGGGGGGGGGGGCACTTACATTGACGAGTGGATACCATGCGCAACCAAAAAACACGTAAAAAGGATGTCTTTTTCACGATAGGGCACGTTACGTACGTAACGTGATAAGGGTGTCAAAAACACAAAAATAATGAAAAAAGGGTATCTATTTCGCTAAGAATATTACGTGTTTAGGGTCGAATTTGCGGGGATGATAAAACAAAATTAAAATGTTTTATAAAGGATGTCCTTTTTGCCCCAACACTTCGTGTTTAGAGTCCGATTTGCGAGAGGTGTAGGTGGGGTCGTACTAAACCAAATAAGGTACAGCCGACGACCGAAGGACCCGTGACAATAAAACATTCGTACTTGTTTAGGGGTTCATTTCAGGGAACATTTGCCAAGAGTATCGTTTTGTTTCCAATACTTGTTAAGGGTAGGGTTTCACACGCCAATACTTGTTAAGGGGTGCATTTTCAGAATATGGAAATTACGTGTTTAGGGTGCTTTTCGAGACCCCGTGGTCGCGCATGGTATCCACTAGTGAATGGAAGTGGCCCCCCGGGAAAGAAATCCAGTCAATTAAGGAATTTATTATTCTATAATTGCGTTTTAGTTTTACCCTTGGAATCGGCAAAGTAGACGATGTCGTTTCTCTTCCTATAATCGGCGACAAGGACAGGCGATAAATTTGGGCCCCTTCCAACGCCTGAACCAAGAGGAAACTGCTGAAATAATGTCCCTTCCAACCTTTTGCGCCAGTAACTTCTCTGGATGTGAATGATATTATTAATCTTCCCATAAAGGGAATTTTCACCCTTTCTAAATTCAACCCCCCTTTGGCGCTCCCCTTTCTCCTGAATTTTACACCTTCCGGGAGGTTTTGTCTCAACTGGAGACTCAGCTTGTACACTCCATGGACATCTCGGCAAGGGCGAAAGCTGGGTTAAACATGGGAGGAGATTATTATAGGAATTTTCACCCTTTCCAAATTCAACCCCCTTTTGCGCCCCCTTTTCTCCTGAATTTTACACCTTCCGGGAGGTTTTGTCTCAACTGGATACTCAGCTTGTACACTCCATGGACATCTCGGCAAGCAGCAAGGGCGAAAGCTGGGTTGAACATGGGAGGTCGAACTAAAGTACATGGTATGAGGCAGTGCACATTTTGGGGGAGGTGGAACTTACTTTGGGAAAATCGGCTGTTAGAAGCAGGAGAAGGGGTGCTAATTTCGTTTTGCTTGCCGTGCAGTGTCGGAACTCCTCGCTATGCTTTTTACCTCGTAAATGTAAATTGTCACCTGTTTCATCTTGAAGCTACTTTTAAGACTTGATTATCCCCCATTAACTTGAAAATCGAACACAATAACACGTGAAAATTTATATCTTTTCCTATTTTACATTGAATTCCATGAATTTCCGATGTTATCTCCTATATTAGGTTTTGTCTTTAAAAAAATGAAAGCAGTTTCCAGCATAAGGCAGTATTAAAGCTGGCAAAGGTCGAATAGGTAGGGAACTTTATCATGTTTCTTGCCCAAAATTTTTCAAACACCACTGTTATATTATTTCGCTGGTTTCTGAAGAATGATATGAGTTTTATCCGGTCCCTTTTAATCGTCAAATACATGTACCATTATACGTTCACGATTTTCTGGTGGGAACGAAGTATCAAATCAGGTCGGATATAGGATTTAATTGGAGATTTTAGCGCGAGTTTGCGATTTCACACTTTTTTGTCTGACTTTATTTGCTCTATTTCTTTACGAGGTGACATAAGAGGATGTTGTTTACTTGTGTATCTTGTCACCTTTTCGTGCTCTTTTAAATTTACAACGTAGTTTCTAATGGCGTATACAGTTGTGCTCGAAAGTTAGTGAACCTCGCCACAAGACTTCTTCATGCTGTTGAATGTAGACAATAACATTGCAATGGTCGGCGAGCCGAGAGAAACTCCCGGGAGAAACTATAACTTTATTGAGTGCAATATTTTATCACATGACTCCACAATTAGATAATTATGTAAAACATGGCAGAACTTGAACACTTACAGTGTGTTCATTGTCTGATGGGGCTCACTATGAGTAATATTTTGAGCACCAATGTTTTTATAAGTCATCTGTTATGGGTTGGATGCAGTGGCGAATCCAGTCCAGGAGGGCACATCCGATCCGTACCCCTTCCCTTTGAGAACCATAGTCAATATTTTTAATGTAAATATACCGTTTTTACAAAAGTGCCCCCCCCCTTGGAAAATCATGGATCCGCCCCTGGTTGGATGTCGTTGGTCTGAGCTGACTGAAGCATACAGTCGTGTAACAATACAGCTCGTAAAAGATACGTGAAGAGACAAACACGTTGATATCTCTTGTAATTGTGAAAAGGACAAGAAAAGGATCAAAGTGTTAGTCATGCTCAGGAATCCCCTTGTTCAAATCAATTAGACAGCATCTAAACGGCAAAGCTGTTGGTCAATTGCCAGGCGACTGATCAGGGGCCCGTTTCATAAAGGGTTAAAAACTGTGGTAACTTTGTCATTATGGCAACTACCATGGCAACCTTGAGTTTGATTGGCTGCTGAGCCCTGTTGTCATGTTAGTTGCCATAATGGTTGTAACTTTTTATGAAACGGGCCTCTGGATTCCATATGCAGTGAAACGCATTGAAGCGAAAGTTAACCAGGGAAATGTCTCACTAAAACTTCCCAGGTATATCTTTGCGTGTATATAAACGTCTGAGTTGTTCATTGGGTTTGTCATTATATTTGGATTAGCAACGGAACTGTCTCTTTGGTCTGTGAGTTTTGAGTTGATTGACCCCACGAGGTCACATTTCGGATCTTGGTATATTCTTTCGCTGTTGCGAGAAAGGATTTTTTTCTCATACGTTCTACTCCGCTATCCCTAAGAAATTTTGATTTCTCATGAGGAACCTCTGAGATGTGGGAATATTTTTTTTTCTAAAAGGCTTTTTTGGAAGGAATGTTTTTATTTTGTTGGGTATTACTTTTTAGACCTCGCTATATTCTTGCGTTGATCCTAGAAATGGATGATTTATAATTACATTGTTCTTAATTTGTTTATCAAATAGCAAATTCTTAATTCCGACAAGACTATTATGTGTTCTTGTTATATTTTTTTTCTTAGAAGAGGCTGATCCATTTTCGTACGAAACACCTTTTTTTGGCCTGACAGGGTTACTTCTTGAGTCTAGGTATATACTTTTGTTGTTGGTAGAAGTTTTCTTTATGACAAATGTGTCTAAAGTTATTTGTTTATCCTTTAAAACTTTTCGGACGAGGTCATTTTGGGGAACTCTTTGGCTGTTCATGGAAAAAATATTGTTAGCGAGTATTCTTCTTTGCCCCCCCCCCTAAAAAAAACCCCATTGAATTCTGACGAGACTTTTCTGAGATGGCCGTCATTTCTCCTTGTGTATAGAAAGGAGCTCTTTCTCATAAAAACATGTTTCTTGATTGTATACGAACCATAGGCGGCGAAATTTTTAGGTTGAGAACCTTTTTTTTTTTTGCTTGTCAAATTTTTTTTGGTTGTCCCCTCCTAAAATTTTGGCTTCCGCCGCCAATGATACGAAGAACTTTTTTTCTGACCAGGGGACCGTAACACAAAGAACATTTTTGTGTACGATTGATTGCATTGGCTACAATGTACAATTATTGATCGTAATAAACAAGGTATGATCAATCGCTAACCTTTGTGTTACGAGACCCAGGTCACATCTGGGATCTTGTAATATTCTTTCGTTCTTAATAAATACTTCTTTCCCAAAATAGTCACAACTTGTATCTCCTGAAGGCGCATTGAATTCTGACGAAGTACTGAGTCGGTTATAATCTTTTCTTGCTCAGATTTTGTTTTTCCTTCTTTGGCATGTCATAGGCTCCTGTGTCATTTCACATAAAGTGGATGCCTTCATCATGTTATGACAAATTATTATAGAATAAAGTAGGTTGATCCAAAAATGAAAACATTTGTGTGTTTTGTCCTGATATTAAGTAACAGAACGAAACGCATTTTTTCACATATTCTCATTTTTATTTTGCATTTTACAGGTTTACGGTATTGAATTTGGTGTTAAGTGCTGGCCACTTTAAATGAATCATCTGAAACATCGCAACATTACTGCCTGCCGTTCCCCACCGTTCAAAGCCCCTCTAGAAAGTCATGGCTATTTGCAGCGTCTCCCATATTCACGCTCTTCTGTCTGCCCTGGTGTTGGTCAGGGGAGTCACCTGTCTCGTAGATCATGGTGTCCCCAAGATCTGTAACACCGTTAACTGTCCAAACAAACACATAGAAGTTGCTGATGAGATCGCTGGAACGATCCATCGTTATTCGAACAATGCTGCAAATTTTCTAGAAGCCAAAACCCAGTCATCGTCACCTTCCAAAGGTATGAATCTTAGGGGCCACGTCAACCAGGAAAATCCTGATGCAGTTGAAGCGACCAAAAAGCAACACACAGGCACCCCAAAAGGACACTCCTTTCATCACAAGTCAAATGTCTCTGTTCTAAGAGACGGTAGAAGATCGAATCAACAATTCCAAATGCAACACCAGCAATATTTTAGCGAATCATCACCGGAAACATCCCCTAAAAGTCACCAAGTTCAACAACAGAAGCAACAACATCATCACCAACAGCAGCAGCAAAAGAAGCATCAACGTCATTGGGAGAATCTGCAAACTTCAACGACCTCAAGAGATGCAAGCCAAAAGCACCCAGTTTTTGCAAAGCGCTCTTTCTTAAATGCTGTAGGAAGTACCCATGCAGTGAATGACGGGATGATCTGGTCAGCAACGATCGAAGGCGCAATTCCACCAGGTAATATTTTATGAATTATGATCTTGCTATGTGATGATTGAAGCGGAGTCAAAAGTAATAATGATAAAAATGATATACAACAAAAAGAACAATGTTATTGAGTGCTTAATAGAATATTCTAAGCTCCTCATGACACCAGTTCCTTTTTTCTAGGCTATCATGATCAAGCACTCTAACATTCAAGGAACTTGCCCCCAGATACCCTTTACGTGACCTCGGTGAGAAGTACCACACTTAAATTAAGGTCTTCCCAAATGAGTTCATAATAATTGCATAGAACCTGGTATGGTGGTTGGAACTTATTAAAAATCAAGAATATGCTTTATTTCCGGTGGGAAAGGGGAAATATCTTATTGCTATGTTGGGCCATGGCTCAACGTCACCCATCATTAAAGGACGATTGTAGTACATTTTTTCAACTATAAACAATCATAAGAAACTGTTTGATTTGAAGAAATAGATTACCATGCGTACATAGTTGCTATTGACCGAACGTTATTGGCAAAGTTTAAAATCATTATGAAAGGGATCCCTTGGAGATTTTAATAAAAGGGTTCGTTGCGTTTGGTCAGATATTGTATCCGAAAGTTTAAAAAGACATAGACACCTGAGCCACAGAAACATGAGCTTCTTAGCCAATCAAAACAAATAAGATAGTTAGACCAGGGGGGCGGGGGGCGTTTCATCAATATTTTCGTCCGACAAGTTGTCAGATCTGACAACTTTCCTGGATTCTGATTGGTTGAGAAGCACTGTTACTATAGTAACTGTCGGATGAAACAGGACTTGTCGGATAAAACGTCTGACAAGACCTTACATGAAACGCTCCCCAGACAACTTATTAGATGAAAAAATAATGATGAAACAATATTCTTTGATTTTGAGCAGGTTTGAGCGACTCGGTAACGGAAACATGGAAGAAGAGAATCAGACAGTTGAGGGTCGCGAGGGTGGAAGATGCCTCCATGGATAAGTGCGGAAGCAGCATGAACAGACACGTGATCTTCAACGATGGGACTACTGCGTGCGCTCGATACAGGCATCCGATGGCCCAGTTCGTCTTGGGTAAGGATAGGCAAGATGATATGCCTACAGATGTTTTAAAGGGCCAAGTAATTTTGTGGAGGTTTGCCAAAGCTGAGCTATGGGGAACCATAATGCTGTCAATGCACGCAGGAATGTTTCAAGAGGATACCGGAAAAGTTTATTTTTATGTGCTATCACATGCCTTGCAACAAGTATTAAAGTGATAGTTTTCCCTCCCCAGCCCTTAGGTTTTAAAAATGTTAAAGGAGAAGTTCACTTTAATAAAAATTTTGTGTTAAAAATAGCAGAAAAATAAATGATATTGCTTGAAGTTTGAGAAAAATCCATAACAGAATAAACAAATTATTAGAATTTTAATTATTTGATTTAGATCTATGACGTCATATACAAGCAGCTTTACTACATTTAGTATGGAAACAAAATCAATGAAAAAATGTCATTAAAAAAATGGAAATGGTTTATATTGTACCTTCAGTATAAGAATAGACAAATCATTCCATACCTGTCCCTAAAAAGGAGGTAAAATGGTCATCACGAACCATTAACAAAAAAAATCAAATTTATGCATTTTATAGTTAACAAATAGGGCAGCTGATCTTTAATGACGTCACAAATGCAAAACTTAAAATTCTAATTTCTTAATCGTTAATGGATTTTCCTCAAACCTTCACCAGTATCTTTTTTTATTATATCTTCTATTTTTACAAGCTTTTCTTCAGGGTGAACTTCCCCTTTAAGTTGGAGTCCATATGAACGCATATGACCGTAGTCGTAATTGATTGTGGTATAATTAGCTGGAAATCTTAGGATATTCCTGTCTGGTCTGATATATTCCATAATATGATATAGCATTAGCTGCAAGAGAAAAATATTAGATCCCTAATGAAGTTAAACAAGCCCTCTTTAAGCGTCACGTATTTGAGATACTTTAATTTGCTATGTCTGGTGTATCTATGTTTTGCTATGCTGTGATAGTTTGGAATGTCAGCAAGCTACATGAGAAGAGTTCATGGTCAGGCTTTATTGCCAATTACTGTAAATTGCAATTTTTTTTTATTTCACTTCTGCATTATTTTGATTTTTCTTCGTGTTGGTCAAAAATTCAGGTGATTTGTACTGCTACTATCTTGCTCGAATGCTCGACATGCAGAACGTGCCAACGGTTGTCTTGTCCCACGTGTCCAACGACAGTTCATCGCAGTGGTCTTCGGTCACTGCGGACATCCGCAACGCCCGGTGGAAGAACGACACGGTCGCTAGCTTCAGTTTGTGGATTGATGACATTGGAAAGTGAGTCACAGCATGCAGCTGTAGTATTCCCATTAACCATGATCTAAGCTGAACCAATTGCAATACCAGTCATCGGGTTCACTATGAATGTAATTTTAAATGCGGGAAAATATCCCCCTCACAGAAAATATTTCCTTGCTGTTTCCACATCTACTTTAGATCTGTGCGAGAGATATGTTGCACAGTGATAAATAGTTTTTGTCTCACCTGCGAAGCAGAGTGAGACTATAGGCGCCGCTTTTCCGACGGCGGCGGCGACGGCGGCGTCAACATCAAATCTTAACCTGAGGTTAAGTTTTTGAAATGACGTCATAACTTAGAAAGTATATGGACCTAGTTAATAAAACTTGGCCATAAGGTTAATCAAGTATTACTGAACATCCTATTAAAGTTTCATGTCACATGACCAAGGTCAAAGGTCATTTAGGGTCAATGAACTTAGACCATGTTGGAGGGATCAACATCGAAATCTTAACCTGAGGTTAAGTTTTTGAAATGTCATCATAACTTAGAAAATATATGGACCTAGTTCATGAAACTTGGACATAAGGTTAATCAAGTATCACTGAACATCCTGCACGAGTTTCACGTCACATGACCAAGGTCAAAGGTCATTTAGGGTCAATGAACTTTGGCCGAATTGCGGATATCTGTTGAATTCCCATCATAACTTTGAAAGTTTATGGATCTGATTCATGAAACTTGGACATAATAGTAATCAAGCATCACTGAACATTTTGTGCAAGTTTCAGGTCTCATGATTAAGGTCAAAGGTCATTTAGGGTCAATGAACTTTGGCCGAATGGGGGTATCTGTTGAATTACCATCATAACTTTGAAAGTTTATTGGTCTAGTTCATTAAACTTGGATATTATAGTAATCAAGTATCTCTGAACATCCTGTGCACGTTTCAGGTCACATGACTAAGGTCAAAGGTCAATGAACTTTGGCCGAACTGGGTGTATCTGTTGAATTACCATCATAACTTTGAAAGTTTATGGATCTGATTCATGAAACTTGTACATAAGAGTAATCAAGTATCACTGAACATCCTGTGCGAGTTTCAGGTCACATGATCAAGGTCACAGGTCATGTAAGGTCAATGAACTTTGGCCATGTTGGGGTTTTTTGTTGAATAACCATCATATCTCTGTAAGTTTATTGGTCTAGTTCATAAAAAGTGGACATAAGAGTAACCATGTATCACTGAACATCTTGTGCGAGTTAGAGTAGTATTCAAAGTCAGCACTGCTACTATATTGAACTGCGTGGTGCAGGTGAGACGGCCAGAGGCATTCCACTTGTTACACTCAATAAGAGGATAGAATTAAGATCACTTCCCTCTTTTTATCTATCTGTATCTCTCTCTTTCTCAGTTTTTTCCATGCAGATCCAAAGCAAATTTCCAGAAATTTATGGACATTTCGTGGAGTTTTCAAATTTTATTTTTTAAAACAAAAATCGGACAATAAAGCGAGCCTAAACTTGGTCCAAGTGACCAAATCAAAGAATTTAACCTCTTTTGTTGAATGCACTTTTTAAAAATAGCAACAAAATTACAAAATGCGAACCGAAAGAGGCAAACAATTCTTTAAGCTAATAATAATATACATATTTATATTGCGCACATTTCCACCTTGTTAGGTGCTCAAGGCGCTCCTATATTACCCGGCTAAGCTAGGTGTTCATAGCGCACACAGCTTCTTAAGGAATTACTTCCTACCGGTACCCATTTACCTCACCTGCGTCGAGTGCAGCACATCGTGGATCAGTTTCTTGTTGAAGGAAATTACGCCATGGCTGGGATTCGAACCCACGACCCTCTGTTTCAAAGTCCGAAGACTAATCCACTGGGCCACAATGCTCCACACATAAGAGGCAAACAATTCTTTAAGCATTACGTGAATATTAAGAGTTGCTACATTTTTGTAGTTCAAATGCAATTTTCTGATTTCCCGGAATTTCCTGGAATTTTCAAAGTGGAAACACAGCTCTTTCTCTTCTTCCTGCCTGTGTCCGTTTCACTTAATCTGCCTTTGGCTTCATAATACCACTGTTACTCTCTGTCACTTTACCTCTCAAGTCTATTGGGGTGTCGCAAGAAACCTGCGATCAATTACAAGTTTGTTTTCAGTCACCAAAATCAATCTTGAAACAAAGGGTGTAATTTGACATGCTACAGTTAAAATTGATATATCAATTGTAAAATTGCCATAGGATATATGCAATTGATTGCAACACTTTTCTTGCAGCACCCCCTATGGCAGATAAAACTTCATTCAAAATAATACAAGAATGTGTGTTTGTGTGTATCTGGGTTTGATGGGGTACTGGTGGGTTTCTAAAAATGGAAACAAATATTTACTGATACTTTCCTCTTTTCCTACCTACCCTAGATCCGACCTACCAGAGATAATGTATGACAACCAGCGCAACACCATCACCCCCTCAACTCCCGGACTCTCTGACCTCAACATTACTCAGCTTGTGGAGCTCTCCCAGTATAGCGACCTTGTGATCTTTGACTACATCACTGTTCATCTTGACAGGTGGGTTAAGCTCCTCAAATTGGCAACACTTTCCTGTTTTATCTGGGTCCCGTAACACAAAAGTTTGCGATTAAATGTACGCTTGATTTTCATGATTGATTGTACATTGTTGTCAATGCAATCAATTGCTAAATTTTCTACGATCATTGCTAAGTTTTGTGTTACGGGCCCCTAGTATCGTTTGAAGGATTAATATTGAAGATTGCCAATAAATACAGAGCTGATGACAATAATGAGGATGGTAATAACTATACTATATCTACTACTACTATCACTAATACAATAATAATAATTGTAAAGATGACAATAGTTCTAATAATAATGATGATTACAATACTACTAATGATAATAATGATAATTTTTCTATGATAATAATAATGATATTGCTAATAATGATAATGATATTGATTATAATGATAATACTACTATTAGTAATAATAAATACCCTCTCCCTCTCTTTCCTTGTCTCCCTTCTTCACTCTGTTTCCTCTAAATCAAATGACCTTTTTTAAAATGTTGTCATCACTTAAATAACACAAACATGTCACTGGCATAGGAATTAATTTATTTCTATTAAATCCCACATTTTCTTTTTGAAGGATGACAATTAGAAAGAATGCAGTAGAGTATTATCAACAGGATTGGCTGTATAAAGGAGAGGTACACAACCTAGCCCAACATAAACACAACCAAGGCCTGTGGTTTATCGACAATGAAAATGGAATATTCAACTCTTACGTAGTTGCTTACTCCAAGACAAACAAGGGTCAAATGCTGGGTAAGGCTTTCACTCTTATTTTTGAGTCAAATTTGACATGGATCAAATTTTTGAGAAAAAAACTCCCAAAAGATGAAAATGGAATATAAAAATATTGAGTCACTTAATCCAATACAACACAGGTCAAATACTAGGTAAGGCTTTCAATCTTGTTTCTTAGGTGTCAAATTTGACTAGAATCATTTTTTTTTAAAGATGAAAATGAAATATATGCAACTCCTACTTAGTCCCTTACTCCAAAAGAAACGGTAGTCGAATGCTGTCTTATTTCTAAGGAGTCAAATTTGACTCAGATATGGTACCAGCTGGGACTCAACTCTGTTTTGAGTTTTATTGACAAGTTTTTGAGTCACCTTGACTCAGATTCAAGTGATTTGTCAGTTGATGCTATATGCACCATTCTGAGTGGAATTCATTTGAACCCCGAGTCATTTTAACTCTGAATAGGATCGACTCCAAACTGGTGCCATTCTGAGTTAAATTTGACTCGGCAGAAAAGAAAAAAAAGTGATGCAAAGCATTTCATGAGATGAATAAAGATTTTCACCAGCTATTGTTACAAGCTACCCTAAATCTTTGCATCTGATTGAACAGGGCAAATTGGTCAGAGCGAGTCACTGATGATTCGGTTCACGAAACAACGCTCTGATGTTTCTCTATATGATTTCTGTATGATTTCTTCTCATAGTTTACTCAGAAGAAAATTCCAACTACTTTTGAAATGTTTAAACCAGAGACAAAAATCCTACAAAATCCTACTTCTGTTCATTAAGAACTTTTTTTTTTACTAAAATCAATTCACATAATCCCAAGTTGACTTGGAACGATAACATATCTTACAATGTCAACAAATTGACAAGGCAAGATGAAATATCTTGCCTTGTCAAGTTTATGTAGGTAGATTTGAAAACTCAGTACACACATATATTTATATGACCGTACAGACCACATAATTTCAATATCACTTTTCTTCAGGTTACCATGAAGAGCTACTCCATTCATTCTGCCTATTCAGGCAGTCAACGTTTAAGAGCGTACATGAGCTAGCCCGCTTGGACGACCCTTTCCAGGCCCTTGACAACCTGGTCCATGAGAACGAACCGGTTATCGTTCAGATGGAGCAAGAGAAGGAATCGCTGATGAGTGGGGTGAAGGAGCGGTTTAAAGAGCGCCTGCTTAATGTTGTTCGATGGATGGATAATTGTCAATCACGTTTTAGTGGTTGATTTTAAAGGGGTGCTCCAGGCTGAAAATGATGATCTGAATGGATGAAGTAAAATCAGACAAACAAAACCCTGAAAATTTCACGCAAATCAGACAAGGAATAATAAGTTTCGACATTTTAATGTATGCTTTATTTTGTTGATGCATTTCAAATACATGTCTTTCATGACTCTGCAATGAGAAAGCGGATGTCATACCCCAACTAGTTATTTGTTGCTGCAACTTGTAAAATGGGAGACTCATTTTTTACAATGTGACAAAATTGTGATTTCATATGACATTAGAAAAAGTAATCTAGGGACATCATCATCCCACCTTCATAACGTTATGTAAATAACCATATTACAAAATATTGCAAAACTTTAAATTAAAAAACTATCATTTGTTATTAGATTTTGATAAAATATTTTCCAGCATTTCACTTGTTGAATTTTACTCTTAAGATATAAATTATTTTCAGCAGGCGTACCCCTTAACTTGTTGTCTAATGGAACAAGATGGTCTTTGAACAAAAACTTATATCAGGATTACAGATTTCAGTATTCAACTATTGTCATGGCCACTTGTCAGTGATCACAATATTACACACATTTATGAAAGAGGATAATTTTCTTGCATGTCAAGTCTCGAATGCCAAGAGATTGACTTTCTATTGTAAAAGACTTTTAGTTTTATGTTGCTCTGATCATTAATAATTATACAAATTCATAATATTTATGACGATAAAAACCATCACTATTAAGGCCTTGATACGTTGATATATTGAACATTGTGATTAACCTTAAGCTACAATGTACCCCAACGAGCACAATATGGTGATATGAAAATAGAGAAATATTAATGATGACAAGTATGAGGGCAAGTTGGATGATATTTCTATTGTTCATGTTCCATGTGTTTACCAGATAAATTCTTTTTAACAATATCTAGTGTGTCTTGTCATTCTAAGATACTGTGTATTACTGCTTTGAACCGATATAGTGCTATTCCTTCACAAAAAAAATTATCATATTGATAACTCTGAACGAATAGCTTGAAACTTACATAAAACCATATGGCCACCTACAAATATTAAACTGGTTTTTAAAGAATATAATATGCGCTGAATTTGCCGACTTCAAAAACTTACATGCATCTTGTCGAAATCCCAATAGGTTTGGATTATGTTAATCAGCATAGGCCTGCTTGTATATATTGTGTAGCTATTAAAATATTTGTTTATAGTACTTGAGCATGTGTAGTTGATATGTACATGTAGTTCTTAGCATTACTCAGTTATATTGTTAATTGGTAATGTATCTCGCACTGGTGTATATTTTGTCTAATTCAATGTGTATCATTTTTATTTAGTTAATTTAGCCGAAGAGCTAATGCTTACCAATTTTATGCAACTTACTCTCTGTGTGTTATCTTCATGATAACTGACAAGGATCAGTTATTTTAGTCAGTCACTTAAATGACAAATATTTTTAAAGCAATACATGGAGAGCTAATAATCAATTTGCAATCTAGCATTCATACATACCATGCTCTGTGAGCAGTCAATGAAACGTGACAATTATTATCTTATCAGTCAATGTAGTTGTCTATATATTTTTTTTCAAATTGGCAATTTATAACAGGTTCAATAATCCATTTATATCAAAGTGTTACTTTGTAAAAAAAAATCATGCTTTATTAGCATTCAGAGAAACACTGGGATTATGATCTCAATAGTCGATGCAGTTGATTGGGTCATAGATATTTATTAAATCAGCAATATAATATAACAATTTAATAATGCATTTATCATAAAGTGTTACTTTGTAAATATCATGCTTTTTGAGCATTCAAAGAAACTTCAGGGCCACGTCTTACAAAGAGTTTTGATTGATCTTCACAACCTCAACTATATATGAATCCATCAATGTCAAATTTTTCCAGGAATTTGAACAATGTTCTTTGTAATAATAATAATAGTAATAATATAGGATATTTATATGGCGCACATATCCACCTTGTTAGGTGCTCAAGGCACTCCTATATTACCCAGCTAAGCTAGGCGTTCATAGCGCACACAGCTTTTTAAGGAATTACTTCCTACCGGTACCCATTTACCTCACCTGGGTTGAGTGCAGCACATTGTGGATCAGTTTCTTGCTGAAGGAAATTACGCCATGGCTGGGATTCGAACCCACGACCCTCTGTTTCAAAGTCCGAAGACTAATCCACTGGGCCACAACGCTCCATATTACATTGTCATGTAAAACAGAGAGGCACACTGAGTTGGCAAGAAAGTGATGAATGTATGAATATACATCGTATCTAGAAAACATTTTGAACAAACATGCAGTTTGAATTCCATAGCTGTGGTTGATTGGATCAATCACGACTCTGTTCAGATTGGGCCCAGAGTCATCATCTCAACATTCAATGCAATATTACAGACGTTCTTGACGATCTGTACATCCACTAGTGGACTGCTATGTAAGTACACCATAATAGCTGTTGTGCAGGCGTACAAAGACGAAGTCACTGAGCATGCCTAAATGTTGACTAATGTTGCCTGACGTATCAACTCTTCATATTGATTTTACACAAGGCTGGCTATTGTGGTGTAATAACATAGCATGTCACTGGTCAATACTTTATGCTGATCAAAAAGTCCCTATTATGTCGTTCTAGGCATACTTTAGAACAATTCAATTCAGATGATTGTGAAATCTGGTACTTCATATCACCTCAAAGTTTTGTACATAAACATTTTAATTTCAACTTGTGAATGAATATACATGTACTTGTAGATGTGAATGATATTTGATTCTTTAGATGTTTGTAGTTCAATTTTACACTCTTTCCATGTTGCTGGTTGCGTTTTGGCGACTAGGCCCAGTAGCAAAAAACTCAGCAATTGATTGTATTTCTGGTTTCAACAATCAATGTGTATAATTGATCATAAATATCAGTCATAAAAATGTGAAAAACACTGCTTTTAGAAGCCCTGGGCAAATGTGAACTTTCGGAAGCCCCGTTTTAGGGACACACATCGGAAGTCATGTTAGTTTAATAAATGTTTCACCCCAAAATGCTGAGAGTAAATGTAACTATACTTCAAAACACCATAGGTATTTCTTCAGTATTACAGTAACCAGTGAAAGTACTGTTTAAAGAACGTTAACCTAGATTAAGGTGAATCTTAGGAATATACCATTATACAAATCAAGAAAGCAAAATACTCGCGTCATTTTCACATCTCCAAATGAATAATCGCATCCTAATTTGTAAACCATCTTTAGCTACAGTGTCTAACACAAATTCAATATATTATTGAAAGTAGAATTGAATAAAGTTCAAATTAAAAACTAATGTTTGTGTTTTAGTATTGTTTGAAATTGTTCATGAAAATAGTTTTAAGCCTCTCCTAAGCTTCAGTAATCCCCCACCACCAAATAAAGTTTCTTGTATTGATCTGGGATATTATTTAAAATAATATCCCAGATCATACATAAATTTTCGCTTATGACCAATATACCTGTTCTGGTGTGGACGATCTGAAATAAATACATACTGTATGTACTCAATACATTTCAAAATTTAAGTTTTTACATGAATATTTCATTTTTTGTGATAATTGATAAAGAAGGCTTTAAATAGCCTGAAAGTTAGATTCAAATACGACCACCTCCCCCAAAAAAAACCCGGATAAAACAAAAGATTTTATTACAATTTTAGCATTTTTGGAATGTCGGGATATACTCCATTTTAATAATGCAAATTATTGAATCTTTACCAAAATTTTATGGAGAGGCATATGCATACATATTGATATGAAGTCTTTATTGTTGGAGAACATAATGTAGTATTAAAAATGTTGCTTAATTCAGTTTCACACTGTCTACTCATAGGCAAAAAGTGAAGGTAAATTGCGAAAGATGGTCTACGTCCAATTCATCTACTTTCCATTTGGTCTCATCCCATTAAGGTCTATATCTTCAGTTTGTGTGCACTCAGTACATGTCATTACCATTTAGCCTTTAATCGTTTGGTCCAGTATCCAATTAGGCTTTATTTATTTTCTGTAGTACCTAATTGGTCTAACACCATTTGTATTCTTTACTAAAACTGTTTATGAATCAGATTTTCATTTCAAAAAGTGAAAAATATCAAGGAAACAAATACGTAGATATTATGCCACAGCATTTAGGCACATTAGACTATATGAGCATTAGATTAAATTACATTAATGGCTTTGTGGGTATTGGACCATGTGTAGTGTAGACCAAGTGGCAATTAGACTGAACTGATGGTAGACCAAATGGGTTTAGCCCATTTGAACTATCCGAGAACAAGACCAACTGCTTTTAGACCAAGTGAATATAAACCAAAGTGCATAGTCACAAAATGGATAGACTTAATGGGTAACCCAATTTTCTTGGAACCTAATACAGCTTGAAGGTTTGTTACCTTTAGCCTTACCTATGAATATCAGCTGCTGCTATGGTGGGCAAGCTTTCATTTTCATTTGGGCTTATTCAGAGGTTTTTCTAACTGTTCTTGCTGAATGTCATAACTTGAGCCCGTCTCTAAATGGCCTCTTCGTTGAACCTTTTTCCCATCGATCTGGCCCTGAAACTTTTCTTCTTTTCCAGTTTGGTCAAAGGATGGAAACCGTGTCCTGTAAGTCGGCAACGAAAACATCTTGATGAACTTTGGGTAATTGGATGTCATCAGCGTAGCAGCATCGGACAGAGGCTTTGGACCCATCCTAGCTTCCTGCCCTGGTATGGTACCTAAAGACTTTGAGGTTCTTGTTCTGCAATCAATGGCTAGTTTATTTGGCTCTATGGGTGGTAGGTTCTTGACATAGATCTTGGCAGTTGACAGGTCGTCCGGGAGCATTTCAGGGACTGTAGAGATGCAGTGTGTATGGTTCCGAGGCTTCTGCTTCCTATTCTTCTGCAGACACCTCAGGGCTTCCGCTGCGATACTTGACTGGCTCTTTTGTTCTGTGATGGGATTCAGCGATACATTCTTTGGAGTCACTTTTGTCTTTTCTCGCGATATCTTTGTCCTTTTCGCTCCGTGTGGCGAAACTTCCTGCAATGTTACAGATTGTATCTGCTGTGGCAATCCAAGCTTTTTCTTGATGTCTTTGCAATTGTGGTTATTTCTACCTTGTACTTCAACTGATTCATCAGCATCTTCCAAGGTATCTGTTGCTTCTTCAGTCTCTTCTGCGACAAAATCCCTCACTTCCTGCTCATTATTTTTGCAGGGAAAGTTCTCACATTCTGAAGTCATGCCATCGGACGTTTCAGATGCTGTATTGTTTGAACTGGTGTTGTACAGAATCATCTTGTTGCGGAGTAATATGGCTCGTCTGAGGGCGCTGTCCTCTAGAAAGCCATCTTTGGCCCATCCCATGTTGTCCTGACCATCCATACTTTTACCGAGATCTTCAAACAAACTGCCACCGCGGTGATTTCCTTTGTTGCTTCCGATTGGTGGAAGTGAGCTCGGTGGCGGGTGCAGTATGGAGAGGTTGTGGTGAAAGTAATCAAGTTCATCCTCCTCTTCATTCAGATTCACAGCGTGGTCTTCGTCCTTGAGTGTCGTGCTGCCTCCTGTAGAACTGTTCTGTCTGGATGTAATACCCTCTTCTTCGTCTGTGTAAAATTAAGAGAAAAAACACAATATTGGTAAAAAATTGACATATTTGAAATATGTACTGCAAAAAAATGAAGACCAAACAACATATACGTCCTGGTAAGTAAAAAAAATACTTGTTCTAATGTTGTTCTGACACTCAAAGTTTCCTCTGCTGCACCTTAGAACAAATTACCTGATATGTTAAACAGGGTAATACAATAGAATCCTTTAAGACCTTGAGGACATTCGTCTTTTAAAATGCATGAAATTATAGCTTAAATACATTGTATTAAGAAATAAACAGAGATAACAAGCAAAGGACGGACAGAAATCAACAAATATAGAGGATTAAAAAACAGAGAGGGAGACGGGTGAATTAATTAGAAGTTTTCATACAACCCTGTTTTGAACAGAAGCTATTGCTCACTCTAAAGGCCTGTATTCTGAATACAGGTTTAACTTTAATAGGCCGTGGTCTAAGTCTGTGCTAAAATTTTTGGAAGCCAAAGGTGTCAACACCTTTATTAAGTTCTATGTTTCTTATGTTTACTGTGCTCTTTCCTGATTTACCGATAGTGAAGACAATCGTATATTTATACCTCCTAGATAATAATGATTTCAGAGCCAAATGATATGAAATATGATATCTCTACTGTTAGTGATTTATGTAACGATTGGCTATCCATACTTAAAAAACAACTTTAAACCCGAGTTAAACCCGACTTCAGAATATGGGCCTTACTGTCTACCTTTACCGATATATCAGGGTCCCATTTCAAAAGACTCATTAAAATAACAAATTTGATATAATCCAATCAGATTGAGGGATTTCAGTAGCTTTTAACTGATATTGCAAATCTATCATCACAAGTTTTATGAAATGTGGGCTAGATCTACATTAGATGTGAAAACAGCAAAAAATATTTCTATTAGACCAATTTTCCTGTACCTTTCCATTCCAAGTTATACTTTCTACTCAACCAAGGTACATTGCCACTTGGTCTGCACACTCTCCACCCACTCCATCTTCTTTCTGTTTGGTCGCTTCAAACATGGTCTAAGGGGGTGTTGCGTGAAAATATTTTCGATCAATTGCAAATATTCTGTTGCAATTTTACAACTGATAGACCAATGTTAGCTATAGCAAATCAGATTAAACTTCTTGTTTGAAGGAACAGATTAGCAATCAATCATTAATTTGCAATTAACTACAAGACATGTGATTGAGCGACCAAAATAGACTTGCAATTGATCGCAAGTTTCTAGCAACACCCCATTGACCCGTGCTTCTCAACTGGTGGGCCGCGAGAATTTCCGGAGGGAGAACAAAAAAATAGGGGAAAAACTATAGCATATTTCACAGACCTGTCCGAACATATTTCCGATCATTCTACGTGGGTCAAGCAAAACTAAAGCATGCTTGAGTATCTTGCATGTTGCAAAGCATGCACACTATGATGTGAACCTCAGGTGCATGCATGTTGTGTATGTAGTTAATTGTCACCCGTTTCACATTTGCTAATGCAGATTAGTCCTCAAACGGTTTGTTTCAAATTTGCTTCAGAGCTTTGTGTTAAAATTTAATGAAACAATTTTTCATCAAAATAGACGTTTTCTTAAAATTTTGGTAGGTGGGCCTCTAAAAAATCTGAGAGTAAAAGTGGTCCTCGAGTGAAAAAACGTTGAGAAGCACTGGTCTAAATTAAGATCATCTACAACGGATTTATCTACTATCCGTTTAGTCTAATTGACACTCCTTTTACTGTTATGTATAATATCCATTTTGGATATAGCCATTTCATGTTATATCCACTTGGTCAATCAAATATGTATTGGTCTACATAATTACATCTTACAAAGTGCTTAATAGTATAAGATGAGTTACCAATTAGACCATCTGGTGCTTAGGCTAAATGATAGATAGACCAAGTGAGAATTAGACCAAGTAATGGTAGGTGATTATACCAAATGTATGGTACATACCGCAGGTTTAGTTTTGATTGTGTTAGGCGAGCTGAGAATTAGACCATTTGCTAGACCAACGGGGTATACATGTACCTATCTATCACAACAATTGCAAATAATTCTATATCCATTACCTAAGAATTAGACCATCTGCTAGTAGACCAAGTAGGTTTAACCATGATGATATTAGGCAATCTGAGAATTAGACCATCTGCTAGTAGACCAATGAGTTACACTTATCTATCCCAACAATTGCAAATCATTTCATTTTTATTACCTAAGAAGTAGAACATCTGCTAGAAGACCAACTGGATTTAGCCATGACAGTATTAGGCAATCTGAGAATTAGACCATCTGATAGTAGACCAAGTATTTTTTAACCATGATGGTATTAGACAATCTGAAAATTAGACCATCTGCTAGTAGACCAATGACTTACACTAATCTATCACAATTGTAAATCATTTCATTTTATTACCTGAGAATTAGACCATCTGCTAGAAGACCAAATGGATTTAACCATGATGGTATTAGGAAATCTGAGAATTAGACCATCTGCTAGTAGACCAAGTAGGTTTAACCATGATGATATTAGGCAATCTGAGAATTAGACCATCTGCTAGTAGACCAATGACTTACACTTATCTATCCCAACAATTGCAAATCATTTCATTTTTATTACCTAAGAAGTAGAACATCTGCTAGAAGACCAACTGGATTTAGCCATGACGCTATAAGGCAATCTGAGTATTGGATACAAACTTTTTGCTTATTTCAACAGTGCATTTTTTTTCCAGTTTAATATACTTTTGAAGTCTGTGTCATATTTACCATCATACAGGTATTTGGTGTCTCTTAGGTTGCCAGAATGACGCTGTTCAGCTTGATCAGAACTGTTGGATTTCTTGGCCTCGTCCCTTGTCTCACGTTTCTGTCTCTGCTTCGCTTTTGGACAGTCTTTCTTATCTGCAGGGCAAACCAGAGAAAGACATGAAATATTACTTCTGACTCATGCTATAATCATTCACACCAACAAAACTGACTCGCGAATGAACAGAACTAATAATTGATCTTTCCAAAGACATACCATTGCTCTGTTTGGAGTCGATTTGTTAATGTGACTGCCGCCTTAGACTCATCAAGATTTTTTCTCCCCCTAATTTCTTCTAACTTGTCTTATTCCGATCTCATCGCTTTCAATTTTTGTCTCTTCCTTTTTTTTTTTTTGTTCCCTTTTACTTAACTTCTACTTTATCAGTTACAAATAAGAGTTGAGATTTAGTGGAATATATATTAAAACATACTTTTCACAAACAAAAAGCATTGGCCTTAATCCCCTTTTTAACAAAAGCTGGCAACGCCCCCCTCTCCCACCCCTTCTGTTTCTAGTTTAAATTGCACTTATAAGAGTTAGTGGAACCTTTATTAAACAATTCATTCCACAACCAAGCATTTTAATAGTAGTCCCCTTTTAACTTGGAAATGTACCACTCCCGGTCTTAGCTTGTTTGAAGTACCTACCTGGAGTCATTTTATCCTCTTTAACATAATCATGTATAACAATATCATGTACAATGTTTATGATCCAACATCTTTGATAAGAAGCTCAAACTCAAGTGAAAAAAAAACAACTTTTCTCTGCTTGTAAAGAAACTTTAAAGAAATGTATATTTCATGATACAGCCTCTGTGCTAGTAACATCACAAATCAAAAAGTAAAATCCCTTATCCCATTATTCAAGTCTGGAGAGATATTCAACAAACCTTCACTATATTCTTTTTTTTTGGCTCTTATCAAAACAAATTTTTACATCAGTGTGAGCTTCCCCTTCAAGCGATAAGAAATAACTTTGAACAGTTTTGGAAAATCTATCCTGAAAATAAAAGAAGTTCCTGCAGCAGAGTCTCGAGAACACCTGTAATCTTACCAGATTGCGTAATCTTACAGGAAATTGGTATTTGGTGTATGGAACCTTACAAATTTCCTTGAAAACACCATTTTCCCCTTTTTAAACAGACCTGTTCAATTAAATTGCTGAAAATTCCTGTTTTATGAGTTTACAGAATGATTCTGTTATTGCTTTCTGCAAAATCTTCTTTTTTTTCCTGTAAAATCAGGGTTTTTAAACAGTGAACAATCACCATGACGATCTACCTGGTTTCCTGAAAGACTTGGTTCCTTTCGATTGGCTCCCGCTCAGCTCCCCTCCTTTCACTCTCCTTCTACTAGCCACCTGAATCTCCTCTCTCTTAACATCCTTCTTGACCTGCTTTTTGTCTGGAGAGCGATTCTTATGAACGCAAGAGGAGTTGGTAGAATGCACAGTGCAGTGTGACCGCTCGATGGGAGGCAGCCTCTCGCCTTTCAACGTGCACAGAGGCTCAGATTTCGAGGAGGGTTTCGGGAGTTCTAGACCCGACTTTCCAATGCACTCAAGTCCTAGTGCTACATGTAGTAGATAATTTTCACCAAAAAAAGACAGAAAGAAATGAAATTACAGACTCGAGGTCAGACTTTGAGGAGGGTTTCGAGAGTTCAAGATCTGACTTTCCAAAGCAGTGAAATCCCATTGCTAGAAGATGAGTTTAAACATGATAAAAAAGTACATTTCAAACATGTGTTCATGTTCAACATGTGCAAAGTTGACAGTAATAAGAATCATTTTCACTCTTTTTTTCTATAAAAAGAGTGAATTTTTCAATTTTTTCCTGTAAACAAGAAAGTACCTTCACTAATTCTATTGGAAAAAACTTAATTTTACTTTATTTACTCTCTGGGTTTTATTTATCTTAATTTCATATTGATAAGATTTGTTGTTTACCTTTATTTTCTAAGAGTGAATTTTCACTCTTTTAAACTTTTGTTAAAATGTGGTTGATTTTTTTCTACTTTGGTCAATTTCGATATCAAGATGGGTAACATGAGGGATTGCATGACTTTTTTATTCAAGAAAACTAACAATTTAGATGAAATGGAAAAAAGACCATTGAAAAGCAATGACAAACAAAAGTAATACAAACTTACAAAGCCCCCAAACAATCCTCAATTTATCTTCAGTTATAGATGTATAAATATTCAAAATTTAGAGAGAACTGGTGCCTGCTTCTAGAAATGCTTCCTGCTTGTACTTAACATGAAAATAATAAGAACGGATTCATACTTACTGGATTTCACTGCAATTTGATTGCCCATGGTGTTTCCTGATTCTGTGAAAGGCACTGCTGAGGAAGAATTGATTATATTGGAACTCGCAGACAAGAATGCCTAGGAAAAGGAACAAAACAGAGGAAATAGTTTACACAATTTAAGTGATATATTGAAAATTTTCCTGATTTAAAAATGCTTGAGCAAGAAAAATAAAGTATATGAACACTTTGCATCTTGATTACAAGTCCAAGTCAATTTTGATCCTCTGTAGCTGCTGTTGCCCACAACCTATGTGTGTTTTAAGAAAAGAAATAAATGGTATATATTCTCATTTTTTCCCTATCCACATTCTACAATATCAATCTACATATTCTTATGGTTGTGGCTGATTATTTCAACAAAGGAGAATGATTATTTTAAATCCAAACATTTGCTAAGTTTCTTATCCTCCAAATTTACCAAAAATAAATGGTTCACACAAGCAGCAGATCCAGTATTTCATAAAATTTTGAGCATATGATAGGACCAAGAAAAATATTTGATTTTATTTGACCAATACTTATGGAAAAAATTTTGCCTTGCAAGAAATGACCCCACTTTATTTTCGCTGATTTAAATTGGAAAAAATAGAAAAAAGAGAAGGTTAATACTTAATAATACAAAGTATGAATCTCCAAAAGATATTATAAGCAAAAAATATTTTAAAAAATAGCGCAATGCATTGGACAATCTATCATCCAGGGGTAGTGGCTTGGGCCCCAAGGGAACAGCAGGCAGCGCCCACTCCAGATTGGCTTCTATGTCACAAAAGATACATACTCAGTAATCTCAATTAATTTTTATAAAGGTTTGTCAATGACTAAGAGTTTTACTTATGGAGTGCTGTAAGAAACTTTCAATTACAAAATTTGCAATTGATTACTGGTGTCTTTATTGTATCAACAGGTGTAGATTGATTTGTTTAAGTTATCATTTGTGAATTTGCAACAGAAATTTAATTGCTATTGATTGCAAATATGCTTGCAACAAAATTGCTTATGTACATTTCTCATAGAGTGAACAGCCGGGTTTTAATCCTAACATTGAGAACTCAATCCAACTTATTTTTCTTGCAAACTGCAAAGAGAAATAAAAGTTGTACCTCTGGCATAGAACTTCTGTAGAATGGCTTTATTGTGGACTCGGTGCCTTCTGATGCCTGCCCAGTGGCCAGGCCAGCATGGCCGGGGAAGGTCAGGGGTAACAGGGTGGATGGACGTCGCTTGACATTCTGGCTACCAATGGATGGCAAGAATTGTGCCATTTGACTGAAGGAGTGCATGCCACCGTAGGAGGCTAGCGATGGCGGGAGTTGTGGGGACGAGGCAGAGGAGGGTTTCCTAAAAAAGAAGATTTATGAGGGTAAAATAATCAGCATGTGTGTGTGTTTGGAGTTGATTTCAATATTCCAGACTCCAAGTTGATGAATAATGATGAAACAAAGACTTTTTTTTTTCAAATTTTGTCTACATTATTTTCTGAAAATTGTCAACAAAACCTACAAAAAACATATTAACAGAGAACTTTAACAATTTTGTTTATTTTCCAGATACATGTATAAGCTAAAAAAAATTGTCTAATATCCACAAACTAATCAAGAAACATTTGTTTTAATAGCAGGTGCTTCTGCATTTTCAATAATTGAAAATATAAAATCACAGTAATTACGATATATAAATATATAAAAAATACAAAATGAATGATCAAATTTACAAATTGTGACATTCATGTAATAGCCATAGATGATAAAAATAATCCATATAGATATTACACAAGTACAAATGATTAAAATGCATGGGCCATCTTCTATCATATAAGCAAAATGCTTGAAAGAATAGCAGCTGAGCAAAAGGGGATAGATAAAACCCATAAGAAATTGTGGGTTTGTATAATAACAGTTACATTCTGTCACAAACACAGAAAAGATACAAGATGGAAATTAGACTAAGATCTGGACAATAAGCTACATGGCATTTAGGCCAAGTGTACATGTTCACAAGCGGAAGTGATGATCAGGCCAAAAATATCAAGATATTATACTCAAGTGGTCTTAATAGCAATGATTGTGTTAGACAATCTGGTAGTACACCTACAACTCCAAGGCTAGCAATTAATTGTATGATTGATTTTGTAGTCAATGCAATGCAATAAATAATTGAAAAATGTATTACAATGATTACTAAGCTTTGCATTATTGGTACCTACCCATTTGAGTCCAGGATCCCTTTCTGTCCCTGTTCCAGGATTGGTTTGCGCCTCTCCAGCTGATCACTATCGAGGGCTGAGTAAC
Organism: Lytechinus variegatus; assembly: GCF_018143015.1. Classification (NCBI taxonomy): domain Eukaryota; kingdom Metazoa; phylum Echinodermata; class Echinoidea; order Temnopleuroida; family Toxopneustidae; genus Lytechinus; species Lytechinus variegatus. The sequence continues at coordinate 37,729,016 of NC_054748.1, forward strand.
GGTCTTGAAGGCGAATGGTCTTGTATTCTAGCAATGATGGGATTGGTCTAGGTCCGTTCCTCTGTCCCATCCTGATCTACTAGGGTCTACCATTTCTGAGAATTAGCAACGATTATCAACATGTAGCTTCTAATAAGAGCTTAATTGTCTCTGCATTTGAGAAAATGTTTGGTTTACTTTCTGATAAATTTCTTACATATTTATTTCTTTTGCTTAAATACTTTGTTGACATTTGTAAATTTCAGAGCAGACCACCTAACTTTGAAGGTTATAAATGTTATGTAAATGGCAGCAAAGACATTGAATATCCTATTGCTAAAAAAATAACACACTTTCTTGTCACTTCAAAAAATGGAGATTCCAATTGTGACCCCTATCATGCCCATATTGTATATGCTTTCCAAGATAATTCAAAAGTTTGATTTCTTTTATCAAGTGATTAGAGCTGATGTAAAATTTGATAAGGCTGCCTGCCTTTTTATTTCTCTTATTTCCTTTTTTTCAAATGATACAATATTCTGTAAATGTATTGCTTGCTTGTGATTGTTTGTGATTTGTTCTGATTTGTTTAATAAAAACATTTAAAAAATGTAGCTTTTAGCATTTTTTTTGAGAATCAGATATAGACTCAGACAAGAGCTTTCCCTATCAACAGATCATTGACCAAACTTCGTCAGGATTTATGCAGAAATAGCCGACACCCATCTGGTTATTTTCCAAATTCTTCAGGCTTTATTGCATTTTCTGGTCTCCATGGAATCAGATCTAGGCCAAGACCTATCGAACGTTAGATCTCTGCCTAATTAGACAAGGGCCTTAAAATACTTGTTAGTCTAGTATTAAGGCTTAGCTAATTCCTAAACATATGAAATTAATCTATTTAAAGGAGTTTTTAAACATTTTTTTCCCTAATACCTAGTACGCGTCTGTACAGTGAGTTGAAAACAGCCGTTTTAACATTTTATTTGTAATAGCTACATATACATGTAGGTGGTTTGAATAAAATAGAATAAAACGGCTGTTTTTGACTCACCGTAGAGCAAATGTGAATAATAATAATAGTACTTCTCTTATATAGCCCATAATAAACTGAAAGTTTCTCTACGCGCCTTACAATAAAGAATACAAAAATATAAATCTGCAAACAAAGAAAATAAACTTGTGAATAACAGGATTAATACTTAAACTTACAATTATTATCTATAAGAGTATAAAAGAGTTTCCTATACTCCACCAAGTTATGAGTTTCGGAAAAGATGGGTTTTGAGTAAAGGACTTGAAAGTGGATGCCTGTCTGTCTGATATGCAGAGGTGAATGAGGTTTTTCCGATAGACTATCAGCTTATCATCACATTTGGCATTCAAATCATTAGAAAATTATTGAAATGATAATTGCAATAGTTGTTAGTTTTCATAATTATTGTCTATTGTCAACCATGGGAATCTCCAAGTAAAAACCACAATATTCTACTGGTACCGGTAAGTATTAAAGTTCAAAGAATTTTTTTTGCACTAATATCGAGTCACAGCATCCCATAAGTTTAGACCATGCTTAACTTAGTTAGACCCCAATTTAGGCCTAAGTAAGACCACGGAGTTAAAAAAACTGCAGGCCTTTGACTCTAAAGTAAGGGTCTAGATCTAACAAATAGAATAGAGAAAAAGAAACAAACAGAGCAATTAAATTAGGCCAAGACCTAACTTGAAATTTCCTGATCCAAGTTTTTGTGATTTATCAAGGCTTATTCAAATTCAAGGGTTCATTCAGTCCTAACAAAGGGATAGATCTAGGCTTAACATTGTTAGGTGCTATAGAGTATTAGGCCTACATGTAGATCTAAAGTTAGATCTAGATCTAAATCCCCGCCAGTGTCGGCCGCTTACGGGTAGCTATTTCGCACAAATCATTCTAATCCAAAAAATTATATACCTAGACTAGACCTAGATCTTCTAGGCCTAATAAAAAAAGACTTCCTTGTGTTATTGAAAAATCATCAGGTCAGAGACAGAGACAGGGTCAGAGAGGCAGATTGTCTCTCTCACTCTCAGCTCAAAATCAAATATGTTGATAGGCCCTAACTTTTAGGCCTAGATCTAGAAGTCTATAACTAGTCTTCTAAGTTCTCGTCATCTAGAATCTAGTCTAGGGCTAGATTCTTTCTAGAATCTAAATTAGACTCTAGTCTCTAGGCTTAGTAGCATAATTCTAACATTAGATCTAACTTAGAAGGGTGTTGTCTGAAGCCACACTGAAAGGTGACAGCACAAAACAGGCTGATTTAGGGAAAAATATGGCACATTTTTTTGAGAAATTCAGGCAGCTGAAAAAATGTGATCTGAATTTATTTCTATTATGTTTGGAATGTATGGAAAGAGAAAATCCAGGGACTTCTTTTGACAGTAAGGACAAGTTTACATGATTATTTTACATAAGGATATATTATAGGGATAAATTGCAAACCCTTATTTGTCAGTGTGTATTGAGATTGCCATTGCCCCATGTGTTTACTAGTGCGTACGTTAGGACATAGGGAAAATAAAATTTCTGTTTGGCACACACTTTTTCACTTTGTCGCAATTTTTAATTGTGATTTGATTTCCAAATCTTTTAAAAATCATACCATAAGAAAAAGCATCAAATTTCCTATTAGGCGCCTTATGGAAAAATTTTTCGTTTTGGCATCAAGTCAGAATATCTAAATGTTAATACCTTAGCGTTAGATCTACGTCTACGACTACGAACGGTACCGTGCTGGTACTATGGCACTAACTGGTTAGTTTGAATCTAGTAGGCCTAACTAAAGTTAGAACATAGGCCTAGTAGAAAGTAGTCTAGATTCTGGGTAACTAACCTGTTAGTCCTAACCCAGGGAGCACCAGCAAGCGCAGGCACCCAGGAGCTCACCGTGTATTTACCCATACTAACAGGACAAGGGTAAATTATGGTAAAAATATCTAGCAAGATAAATTGTGAAAACACAAATTATGCCCTAGGCCTACCACGATTTATGGATGAAGGTCTATCGAGTATATGTGGTGACATCGAGATTCGAGGCACAGATTGGAACCTCAAAAAACCGAAAAGTTCTCTCCTCCTACCCCAGTCTCGATCGGACATTTTGTTATGATTCATAACAAAATGGCCGATCGAGACTGGGGTAGGAGAGTCGAGAGACCATAACCTACCCTTGTCCCGCGAGTATGGGTAAATACACGGTGAGCTCTGACCTGGGGGCCGGCCCGCAAAGCGGGCAGGCGCTCCCGGCCCGGGTTAACCAGTCCTAGGCTAACTTTAGGCCTAGTCTACATCTAAGTTAAACTAAAAGTAAGAGTAGACGGTTCATTCTGACTTGAAATGAATAGCATGAATAGGAATATTTTTTATTGACACTCACATCGGTTTGCTCCCAGTCCAAGGAAGTTTTGCAAACTAGAGTCTACCTTAGGCCTAGATAGGCAAAAAGTTAACGATAGGCGTTCACCGACTGACTGGCTGTCCGGTAAGGGTACCGGTTCTGCATCGTACTTGCCGGGTAGGTTCAGGCTGAGTTAGGTCTGGAGATCCGTCTTGATGATGATTGATCCAACCCCGATCCAACCAAAATGTCCAATCAAAAGTAGCTGTTCCTCATTCAACTTAATCAAATCGATAAGTTCACATCTTCTTTAGATCGATGAAGAACTTGACCTAAATGCTATGATGCCTTATAACTTTTAGAATAATTAATTTGACTGTACAAATGTCATCAAATTAATCGTCAATAATAATGATATCAATCAAAGAAACACACGTTGTTGCGATACTTTTGCTATCGATCGTGCATGCACATCGCGATCGTTTATTATGTTTTTTTTATAGCAAATGAAATTTAATACTTAACCTCGTTTTGTATCCCCCCTCCCTTCCAACTTCTTCAGAAGAGTGTGAACGATTTCCAAGATGGTATGTTAGTTCATCAACAGATATTTTACTAGCAAAAAAAATCTAAATGTCACTTTTTGGTCGTTGTACATTGACCCCGCCCCCCAATTTTGGATCAGTCTCGGGTCTAATTATTCTCCCTCCCTCTCTCACACACATATCCTCATATTTTACGCATACCCTTTCTCTCTCCCTTTATCTATTTTTTTTTCATGCCAACAGGCCTATATAATCTTATCCCCTCGCATCAGTGTGTATACTAATATTATGATGATGATGATGATAATAATAATTATTATTATTATTATAATGATAATAATAATAATTATTATCATTATTACTATTAATAATGATAATGATAATAATAATAACTAGGATAGTTATTATTATTATCATCAGTAGAAGTAGTATCATTATTGATAATATTAGATTGATTTTGAATTGATGGCTATACATGTTAAGCACATATTTCACCCCCCAAAAGAGAATAATTCATATAGCTGGTATTTAAATGAAAACAGAATGTGACATAAACTTACTTCCCACTACAGGGTCTATTTATTACATAATATATGTGACTTTCCATTACTGTACACTAGCAATGTATTTTTGTTTTCTTCAAAGTAATGTATTAACTATTACGCAATGCGGCCTAGTTAGAAAGATTGAACGACAACATATAAATGAATAAACATACAAACAGAAATCTTCCTACATATCCATATCATCATAAAAATTCACACGATCAGCAATACAGTGTTAATGTGCGAATAAATACAGTTACGATTATTAAAACAAGTATCATATACCCTTGCTTGTCGGATGATGAAAGAATGGTACGCTATAAATGATTTCAAATTAAGATATTTTTATAAAATGTGATAGTACTGTTCGTTGATAAAATATAAATAAAGATTATCGGCAGTATGTGCAAAAGATATTGCAATATTCAAAGAAATATCATCTTTTCAAACAAAGTATATTGACTCTCCTTTGTTTTCTTAAAATTTTCCAACTGCAAAAAGAAGCTTCTGAAAATAAAAAAAGAGCAAATGGAGTAAATAAGAGAGTCAAAAGGGGCCTAAGCTTTCGATCCTAGCAGAATCTTCTTCGGAGGCAAAATGACAAACATATAAAGTGGAACAACCATAATATAGACCACAGACATTCAACAGCAACACTGGAAACAAGGAGACAAAAGGGGCATTAGTGAGAAGAGATGACCAATCAGGTTAATGAAGGGGATGAAAGAAAAGGAGTAGGCAGACACAAAGGGAAGTTAGTGTGAGTAAGGCCAAAGAAAGACCTCAAGTGGGGAGGGATTAAGATATGAGGCAGGCAACATCAAACAGGATCTAGAATAAAAACAGGATCTAGAATTTTCCAACTGATACTGCTTTTTTTTAAATTCAACATCTTTCATCAGGCCTATTAGACTTCCCGCTATGTGGAAAATTAGTTATATATATATTTTTGTAGGTTAATAATAAATTGTAAAATAAAAACTGCTAGGTATGGCATGAAGTAGGCCTATACCTGAATTACATATATGCTTGAGTCTACACAGCAAAAACTGTGGTGTTAACCAGTGTACATAGAGGACCACACCAGTTATTTTGCACCGGTGTTAAATTGGTGGTGTTAGTTTTACACCTGTAGGTGTTATTACAACACCTATGGTTGTTACATTTACACTCTTTGCATGGTGTTATGTTCAATCTCTAGGGTGTAATTTTAACACCTCAGGGTATGGTCCTCTATTAACACCAATCGGTGTCAGTTTTAACACCGCAGTTTTTACAGTGTATTAACGTGAATGATATACGAATCAGTAGATATTTTTCGACATGTTTCTTATCCGATGAGCAAAACGTAAATTCTCTAAGATCGTATATTAGAATACGATTTTTTTATTCCAAATTCACCAAAATTGAGCACAAAACCTTCAATTTTACTATAGAAAACACTATAAAGTGCCCCATGACAATCATGGTTGAATTTTCCCTCGCTTTTATGCGTCCTACGGAAAGTTTCTGCGTTCAGTTATTTGACTATATCCTATATGATATACTTACAATATCTTTCACTAATTACTAATCAGGGGCCGCGGAACCGGGGGGGGGGGGCTTCAGCCCCCCCAACTTTTTTCCAAAACCGTGTACAAAAACGCAAAAACGACCATACGATTGTGATTTTTAGCATGGTCAGCCCCCCCCACATTTGGCTCAGCCCCCCACTTTGAAAACAGTCCCGCGGCCCCTGCAGTAATACATGTAACAAAATAATCTTGCAATCCCGAGTTTATACATTTTTTAAGTTCATCCATGCTGAGATTGAATAATGCTAAATATCTTATATACTGTTATAGTAAATAGTGGTAGTAAAATACGAGCTGTGATTGGCTGGATTTGTACCACGTGACCTCCCTTCAAAAAGTTATATTGTACATATGTACAATATAACTTTCGATTTTTGGATGGCAAAATCCATGATGGGGGGCTTAGATTAAGGGATCTATTTACTATAATAAATAGTGAACGTTCTATCATACAATATTACTGGACTATATGAACTCCAAATATAAAATTATCCCTCGTGCAAGCCTATTTCACCTCGGCCTTCGGCCTCGGTGAAATAAACCTGCACTCGGGATAATTTTATATTTGTCGTACATATAATCCAGTATATTGTACAATAGATTGTACACTATTATATAATATAAATACAAAATATATCAAGTATTAAATATAAAAGCTGCTGCATGCCATCGGAGAAAAGTGATAATGCAGTGTAAATATTAGTAGGCCTATACAGACCTTGTTTTTGATAGAATGTAAATTAAACATTCAGAATCTACGCTACACAGCGCAAACTTTCGCCTCAAGACCAGAGTATTATACAAAATAATGAACGTAAGCGCGTGCATGCAGGGCTACAAAATGAATTATGTGCAAGAATAGCCAATGGATATACGAGGTCCGCAGGACCGAGAGCGGTATATCCATATGGCTAGTCGAGCACAAAAGAACGCGTGCATTATTTGAAACACCCTCCCCCCATGTTACTGAGTTGCCCCGAATACTATATTTGATCTAATAAATTCTAGATAATTCCAGACCTCGCACTATTCTGCACTCTGACGTCGGAGTGCGGGATAGTGCATTTGGTATGACGTCAGACTGCAGATAACACATTTTGTATGACGTCATAGGGCAGGATAGTGCCATAGTACAATTTGCTGAATATCATGTGATCCAGTTTTTACCAATCAAATTACAGAACATTCTTGGGAGCTGTATAAACTGCATTAATCGAATACACTTGGCAACCGTTTACAGACTCGTTTAAAGGTAAATACTAGTTTTGGTAACAATATAAAAATGAGTTTGTACAGAATCCAATGAAATGACCACCAAAGTGTATATTTGTATAAATAAAACGCATGTGCCAAAGGATTCTGGAAGAAATTGTGTAATTGCTGAGAAATCAGCAAATAATTACAGGATTCGGGTAAAGCGTCGATCGGCCCCGACGCCCTAAGCAATAATTATACATTGTCCCACGTGCGCTTATCTGTGTTGGGGATCTTCGGCGTGAACATTTTTCAGCGTAGATTTCAAGATTTCACAAAGTTCAGTTAACGTAACTGTACCAAATCTAGATCCTTGTTGATATACTGACAATTAAGCCTTGTTTTACAGAATTTCTCATGAAATCAGTGTTTACTGCAACTACTGGAATTTCTCTTTAATAAACCCATTATCCGTGTCACACTCGAGTGGTAGATTGGTCTGCATCCGCTCCGTCTATTTGGTGATCTGATCCCTCATACACAAAAAATTGTTTAAATGTTTATATTTAAAACCCTATTTAATACATATTAACCTTAAAGTAGATGTAAACGGTTGAAACAAGTCAGTGTTTGAAATCTTAAACAGCAAAGCTTATTCTGAAATATTTCATTATCGATAAATTATGTATGGTTGTTTAATCTGTTAAAGTTCATAGCAAACAGCGTTTTGATTGTACTGCAAAAACGCCGGTGTTAATGCAACACCAGCCAGGCATCTATATCGGTCCACACATGCAGAGAGGTGTTGAAACAAGACCGGTTTGGTGTTAGGTTAACACCAATTGGCATTTAAGCAACACCGATTAGTGTTGAACCAATATCGGTTTTATTCTCTACTGATGTTGTTTCAACAGCTCTCTGGTGTAGACTGAAATAGATACCAGACTGGTGTTAAATGAACACCGGCGTTTTTGCAGTGAAACCATTTGCTCCATACTATACATGCACGCTCTAAACTATTCCCTCGGTGTTACATGGCATACCAACTGGGGCATAAATTATAGGCCTTTGTGTAAGTCGATGATGAACTTTTTATGATCAAACACAGCAAAAACTGTGGTGTTAACCGGTGTACGTAGAGGACCACACCTATTATTTCACACCGGTGTTAAATTGATGGTGTTACTTTTACACCTATAAGTGTTATTACAACACCTATGGTTGTTACATTTACACTCTTTGGTGTTATGTTCAATCTCTAGGGGTTATTTTAACACCTCAGGGTGTGGTCCTCTATTCACACCAACTGGTGTCAGTTTTAACACCACAGTTTTTACAGTGAAATTTCGATTTGAAAAGTTTAAGAAAATGTAAGTATATACGAAGTTGAACCCAGGCCATTTCAGTTTTATCGTACCCCTCATAGGGGCGGGGCCTACATGCAGCCCCTCCCACATCATGAATCTTCACACCTCCTCTCGTGGAACTGTGGTTGTTCTAGCGAGGTAATTTGATATAATTGACGCACCAATCGTGGAGAGACTGAGCGCATTCTTTCGCACCGTGTTCGGCGATACCCATGTCACAGAGCCATTCGATGAACTCTTTCCTTCCAAGGTCTAGGAAAGCTTCTCGGAGATGCGTCGACTGTCAAGAAATTAGACAAAAAAGGATGATAAGTATGGGAGCTTTAAAATATTACCAGATAACCAGATCTCGAATGCTGTCATGTCTCCATCCTTTAGAAGAGATGTTCTGGTAATTTTGTTGTGAGAACGGGAATAAAAACTAATTTATGAATAAAGTCTAGAAAATAAAATTATGTCCCTTTATAGCGTAATAAAGTTAATCATCATTTTTTTGTGATAATACTACAAACACTTTAATGTACGTCCAGAACTAGGGGAATAGCTCTTTCATTTTTTTTCTAAGGGGGGGGGGGGCAAACTAACACCTTGTTTGTTCTCTCATCGACTCTTTGTTAAAGATCTTTTTTTTGTTTCTCTCACTCTAAAAGCACCAGGTATTGTTAACCATAAAGAAAAAGAAAATTATTTATATAGAGACACTATTAATGTTTTGAGAGGAAATACAATATTTTGCTTCTTGAGAACCTAAAAATATTGGTGTATTGTACTGAGTAGTAAATTAGATTGTTATCTTTAAATTGGGCCGATCTTACAAAGCTGCACTGCTAAGAATTTTGCCCGGGAAAGGCGGGAATGTAACACTATGGCTAGATTTGGGTTTATCGCGGAATTGAAAGGGTACCATACATGGCTGCTAATTCGTATTTTCTTTCATTGACTTACAAGTAGCCTCACAAGCCTAAATTTTGGGGAGTGCCAGACACGGCGTATGGGGCATTTTTTGTCCTTTTTATGCAAAAATAGAATTAGGGTATTAATTTTCACATTATTGTCAAGCAAACATAAAAGTATAATAATATTTTCCCTTCCCCTTTCTTCTTCTTTTTAGTGAAACTTTTTTGGGGCGATGGCCACAAGACCACCCCCTCCTTCCATCTGTAAGCCAGTGTATATAACTTACCCTCACAATACCATGTCTATGTAATATCCTGGCCTCTCTCTCCCCGATCCCAGGAGTTTCCACCACGGGTCGACCCATCATCGGTTCCATCACAAACGACGAGTACTTCTGCTTTCGACGTCGAACTGCACAGCAAGACGATGATGACGCCGTTCATGAACATGATGTAATGGAAGACAAATGAGTGATTTCAAATTCATGGCTTGTTCAGGGGCCGTGGAAGCAGGGGGCGGGGCTTCAGCCCCCCCCCCCCACTTCTTTCCATAACCGTGTACAAAAACGTAAAAATTACCTTATGATTGTGATTTTTTGCATAGTCAGCCCTCCCCCCACTTTTTGCTCAGCCCCCCCCCCCCCCACTTTGAAAACCGTTCCGCGGTCCCTGTTGTTGGCCTACTTCCCTGGAATTTCTCGAAGAAGCGGGATAGTGACACACGAACTAATGGGTGGATGCAGAGGTCTATTAGGGGCCTTGGTCTGCACCACCCATAGATCCCGTTTTGACCCCTCCCCTTTCTTTTTCTCTCTCTTCTTATCATATTTCTCATTCTGATACGCTACAAAGTCTATGAACAAAAGGTTGCTTTCGTAAATTGTTATTAATTATTCATGTGCCATGTATCTTCTTTTTCTTTTAGGCAGTGGCGAATCAGGGGAGAGGCACATCCGGCTGTTGCCCCCCCCTACTTGCCAGATATAACTGATTTTTTTTTTACTTATCGGGTTTTTTCTGAATGAAAATGGACCCCCGTTGAAAAAAATGGATCTGGCACTGTCTATGCCTATTTGTCTCTAAATCATTCATTCTTTCTTTCTCTGAATCACATATTTATTAATTCAATAATTATTCATATTATTAGATATCTTTAAAATACATGTACATCTGCATGGTAAGATCAATATAATATCTACTCACGAATGTCCTGAGTGGCCTTTGCTTTATCCATTTCGTGCATGATACCTTTGATATTCTGAGGTCCGCTCGAATCTATGGAGACGAAACAGAAGCAGGAGGGGGGGGGGGGGAGAACAGCATAAAAAGTCATATAAGAACCAAATGCAAGAGCACAAGAATATAAGAAGAACGGGGTGAAAACGAATGGAAAGGGGAAAAAAAGGTCCAAAAACCATAAATTGTGAAATTAACAATTATCGAATTTTTCATACAAACGTGTATTGAAAATAATAGGCCTTTATATGTTTTTGAATTTCTTTCCCATTCAAACTAAAATTCCACGGTTATATAGAAACGTCCCTTCCCCATCCCCTCCTGTACCCTTCAAATCTTATTTTTATTTTGAATTCATTGATACTCCGAAATTCACAATAAACGTAAGAACGATAAAAGCCAAATATAAATTAACAAGTACGAAAGAAACATGAAAGACAATATATACAAAGAGACACGAAGGAAGTGAAATCGGAAGGACACCCAGTCCAGCTTTGCCCACAGACATACTGTTCTTTAACGGGTTTTATTCATTTATTTATGTCTTTCTTTCTTTCTTTCTTTATTAACTCATTGCAACCATGGTAGTTGGATTATTGACAAAGTAAAAATGAAAGATACGATCAAAGTACATTTAAAAAACAAAATCAGTCAAATTGACTAAATCAATAGTCAGCTGGGTGCAACTGATATGTCTAGTCACATTTCTGACATATATTCTAGTCAGAAATAATTCTGTTCTAGTAAAATATGACTACAAAATAGTCAGAAGAATTATTATGATAATGTTTTTCGAACAAATCAAAATGATATCAGAAAGACTTGGTCACATGTCAATGAACTGCTGGGGAGGGGGAAGAAATTACCACTCCCAAATGACATGTATCATAACGGATTATTGTTAAATTCGGATTTACATAAAGCAGAGTATTTCAATAAATATTTTATTGATCTACCTTCTAAAATAAGCAAGGAAATACCTCCTGTCCAAACATCATACAAAGATTTTATGTCCGTCCAAAATAACTCATCATCCTTGTATTTTCGACCAACATCTGTTCATGAAATTTCTAATTTGGTTTCGAATTTAAAACAATCTAATCAAAGGCATGTGGGTCAGATGGTATTTCTCGCAAGGGAATAACAATTGTATTCAATGCATCGTTGATCCCTTATGCGATTTATTTATTTAAAAAGGGTAGCCCAATCAATACAAACACTGGTTTTCGTTGGGACCCTTTAATTATAAAGTAGATACACCTAATATATACAGATATAGCAAAATTATAAATACAAAGTTATGTATAGTATAGACTAATTTGAAATGTTACACGATTAAAGAATAAGGTACAAATTTAACAGTTAAAAGTTAGAAAGGTGATGGTAAACAAAGCGAATAGCAATGCAGCTACAGATTACAACACTTATCTCTACACAATTGAACTATAGTAATGTAGGCCTACTCATACGTACACCCTCAATACATACCCACGGGCCACCTACAGCAAAACACATTCGCACACACATTCCACCCCCACCCCCACACACTCATCCATATATACTGTACTATACGATATTTTTTATAAGTCCTTGTTTCAGGGTATTTTCCCTGACAAACTGAAAATAGCTAAAGTAGTCCCAGTATTTAAAAAGAATGATCGTAAATGCATTGAAAAATTACAGATCTATTGCGTTGTCACCAATATTCTCAAAAATTCTTGAGAAAATAGTACAAAAGATTTGATGTTTTCCTTCAACTTCATAATATCCTGATACCACAACAATTTGGCTTTCGAAAGAATTGCTCCACAAGTATGGGCGTATTGAATTTTGTGAATACCATTATAAGTGCAATTGATAGTGGAAATTTTTGTTTTGGTGTTTCTAGATTTATCGAAGGCATTTGATACTATCGATCATAAAATGTTATTGTACAAGCATTATATGGTGTTCGTGGGACAGCCTAAAGTTGGTTTAAAAATTACTTAAAAAATAGATGTCAGTATGTAATGATTAATGGAGTAAAATCACAATCTAAGGAGGTTAAATGTGGTGTACCCCAAGACTCGGTTTTGGGTCCATTATTGTTCTTGATTTATATTAATGACACTATAAATTCATCAAAATTGTTTACTTATTCACTATTCGCAGAAGATACTTGCCTACTTTCCCATCACAAAGATATGCACACTCTTATATTCTCAACTAACAATGAAATTAAAAATATATTTAAATGGTTTTGTTGTAACAAGCTTTTATTGAATGCCAGTAAAACTGAATATATTGTCTTTAGAACAAGGGGTAAAAGGGTCCCTGAAGATACTAATCCATTATCAATAGGAGGCCATCAGATCAATCGAAGTCAAGATGTAAGATTTCTGGGGGTTGTATAGATGATGATCATTTTTTCATGGAAAAATCACCTCAGTTATGTTTGTACTAAGGTATCAAGGGGTGTTGGTGTCATTTATAAGTTACGTTTCTCTCTACCTCAGCAGATCTTAGTAACTCTTTACAATGCTATTATTATGCTACACTTAAATTATTATAATGTTGCATGGGGAAACACATATAGGAACCATTTAAACAAACTGTTAATTCTTCAGAAGAAAGTTATGAGGCTCATAGCATATTCCAATTACAGATGTCCAATTATTCCTATATTTCTGCAGTTGAAGATTTTGCTTCTTCATGAATTAGTCTCCTTCAATTGTTTGATATTTATGTACAATTCACAATTTCCTCTCAAAACTGTTCATTTTTAAAATATGCATTTGTTGTTAACTCGAATATCCATTTGTACAATACACGGCAGAAAAATCTTATCCACCAACCACTTGCAAGAACAAATACTGCTTTGAAGTTGTGATAGTTTGTATCAAAGAATGGAATAAGTTACCACAAAGCTTTAGGTTCAGTCCAACAGTGCCCATATTAAAAAAATTAATGTCGAAAACATTTATTTGAAAGATTACAAAGTGTCTTTAATTGAATCTTGACAAACCATATGTGTGCGTGTGTGGAGATTTTTGTATGTATTTTTCTTATTTATTCTCTAGATTATCATCGTATATATTTTTCATCTCATTCTTGCTGCAATGTTCTGCATAAGGGGCCCCTCTCACAAGCTCTGCTTCTATGTGGTCCCAAACCTACCATGTCTTGTTAAAACTATGTAATATGTCGCTTGTTCTTGATTGGTTTATATAAACTTGAACTTGAAAAATTACAAGAATAACAGTCGCACCCAATTGATTCGATACTAATTTTGACTGATTTTTTTAAGAGTGTAAAATCTTTCAAAGATCTATGGGAAACAAAAGGGCAAAATTGGGAATAGAGGGGGGGGGGGGGGGTGTCACTTACGTGTTGGTCGCTCGGGTCCTACGAAGGAACTGGGATGATTTCGACTTCCATACACATAACCATTGACGGCTATAGTCGGGACATTCGCTGCTCGTTCACCGTTTCGATCCAGACCGTTATAGTAATCGGCGACCTCCATCATGTCCCGGTCCATCGGCATCATCACCGCCATCGTCTAGAACGAGTACGTGATCGAACAACCATGACAGATTAAATCAATAGCTATTTATTTAGTTGTATTCGACTTTAAATCTGAGACCAGGGACCGTTTTATAAAGGATTTGAAACTGCTTTAACTTTGCCATTATGACAACTACCATATGGTAACAGGGCTCAGAAGCCAGTCATAATCAAGGTTCCATGGTAGTTGCCGTAATGGCAAAGTTACAACAATTGCAAGTCCTTTATGAAGCGGGCCCCAGATCGCGTTTAAATATTTCCTGTCCATGATAAATAGTGCCCGATTAAAGTTTGACCTTCCATCCCACTGCAAACCTTCATCAATCTCCAGCCTAAAGAGGAAAATTCATATTATTGATTGATATAATTGATTAATTAATTTTATTTATTCTTTTTTTATTTCTAGGTCATGAAAATTAATAAAGTAAGTACAAAACAAAATATAAAATACAGAAATAAACAATTAAGGAACTCACTGGAAAGCACCACTTGTTGAGTTCCATGCAATAAAATGAATAACTGATTAATAAGTGATTAATTGATATAACCCCCATGTGATATAGGCGTAAGCGTGTTCTCTTATTTTCGGAGGAAAAGGGATAAGTTTAGTTCGAGAAAGGATCCCGAAAACCATTGAAAATGGATAGCTTTTCCTAAAATATATTTAATTATGGGTACGCTTAGTCTACAAGTTTTCTCCGAGTAATCCTATTTATTTATTTTTTGTTGGGGGAGGTATGGAAGCTAAAAAGTGCCACCGAGATGTTGAGATAATTATCTTGGGAAGTCGACATCATGATAGCAAAAGATCAGATGACGAGATACCGGATCTCGTCATGTCGACATCTTTTAGAAGAGATAATCAGATGACAAGATCTTTTATCTCGTCACGTCTACATCAAGTGGAAGAGATGATCAGATGTCATGATCTCGTAACTCGTCATGTCTACATCTTTTAGAAGAGATGATCAGATGACATGATCATGGATCGAAGATCTTGTCATCTGATCATCTCTTCTAAAGGATGTCGACATGACGAGATCCGGGATCTTGTCACCTGATCATCTCTTCTAAAAGATGTAGACATGACAAGTTACGAGCATCTCTTCTACAAGATGTCGACATGACGAGATCCGGTATGTCGTCATCTGATCTTTTGCTATCATGATGTCGACTTCCCAAGATAATTATCTCAACATCTCGGAGGCACTTTTAAGCTTCCATAGGGAGGGGGTGTTGGTTCATAATTATGTCGCGGTTGATAAAGTAAATTGACAACTATTTATATATTTTCTGTTGGGGGATGTGGGGTCAAAATTACCGCGGTTGATAAAGAAATTGACGATTCATGAGGTTGTACATGTTGAAACACTATATAGGGAGTATGTAGAGAATATGTAAGAATCAAAATCCCAAATGAATATGTTAATATTGAGAGTACTTTTTTTTAAATTTTGCAATAAATAAAAGAAACACTGAGGAATAGATGAAGTTTCAATAAATCGTATTTATCATTATGATTATCATAATTTGCCCCAAAAAATCTGTCCTCACACGTAGACAAGACCTGTTCCAATACTGTCAGCCAAAATATTATGTCCCTTTCATTTCGCGCAAAATTTAATGATCGCGTCATACCAAGTTTATTTTAACTCACCTTCCGCCCTCCAAGTTAGACACACCTGAAATATTCCTCTTGCTAATTTCACTCAATTCTTCGGATTAGGTAAAGCCTAAATCGAACAAAATCAATTATTCGCCTGCAAAATCCTACATTCAGTTCAAATTCATGTTAGTATGTTACTAAGTGCGAAGTCAGGCCGAGGTGCAGTATAATAATATCACACTTCAGTACCAGATGCACGTTCAAGTATATTGTTGTAAAGGCATTCCATTGGCATAAAGAATTATTGTGCAGTCGATCTCGTTTTATTTGTATCATTTTAATAGTCATTGAACTGTACACACCCAAAACCAACCCCATGGTGCCAATACACGGGAGAGAGCAAGAGAGAGGAGGAGAGAAATAGAGAGAGGGAGAGAGAGGTGAAAATATCATATCCATGTTTATCTTTCATTTTTTCTTTCATAAAAGTTATTGTATTCTCGACCGGTTGGTCGCTCGCAGGTCTCGACGTCACAATAGAAAGAGAGACGCCTCGTTGGTTTGAGAATGCCAGGCCCTATTCGATGCACTATACAGGGTATGCCAACAAATATATCTATATTTTCGTGATACATGTTTGAGGTACAGTACATAACCTACAATGTGTAAGTACATTCGCCTATCAGAAAAAAGTCTTTTAGAATTTTAGTGTTACGTAAACAGGTAAATACTTCTTTCTCAAAAAATAATATGGCACGTGACTGTTTCTTCAACTTAACCCTTTCTTTCATTACTCATATTTCTTCCCGTTTTATTTTTTTAATTATCTTTGTGTTCCTTGACCGTGCGAAATAAACTTCATTTAGATATCGAAATCATGCTTTGTGAAAAAGAAAAATCCTTATACAGCATGTCACGCGGACTAATTTTCCTTTCACCTAAACTTTCATCTCATCCCATGTCGGTTCTAATTATTTTAAGAGATACCATGTATTGGCAGGTATACTGTCAAGACTATTATGTACATGAAATATGTTGTATTTGTGTTGTTGATTACTCCAGGATCTCGTGCGAAATTAACGCAACGTTTTCAAAGCCAGGGCGAATATCTCAAGCTTAGACATGGAGAGGAATAATCTCGAACTGATATTAATCATGTAATCATCGTTTTTTATTCCACATTTTTTTAAATATAGCAATTGCATTGCCAAGACTAACTCAATGATTCTGCCATTCGTATGAATCAAGGTTGTCAGACCTACCATTGGGTCAAGTTGGTAACTTTTTTTTGTTACAGAATGCTGAAAAGTACAAATAAAACGTGATATCAGGATTTTTTTGTACATAATCGTGATTATCAAGCCACATTTGGGCTACTATATCGAGATACAGGCGCGAATCGAGAGTCGGATTCGAATTTGTTTGAAAAATTATACAAGCAATAAAAAAAAAAGGACATCAGTCCAGAATTGTGGTCATTTCGTCGCAGATAAATTTGACAGGTATTATACAGATATTGCCTACCTAGAGTTTGAATATAACATTTCCTCTCCCCGACGGAGTTATATTTTTCCCAAGGGAAAATATTATCCCGAGTGAAAAATATAGCTTTGGGGGGAGTTGAAATGTTATTTATTTAAACGATAGACCAGGCAATATCTGTTATATTATATAGCCTATGCGGATTCGCCATCAGAGATTACTTTCATCATCCGGCTCCAACCCGAAACTTTTGCTGCAGCTCTGATCCATCTACGTCATAATAGATTTTTTTTTAAATACATCAAGCCCGTTCTTCATGCAATCGACGCGTTAGCAATAGCTATAAAGTAAAACGCAGGGGCCGCGGAACGGTTTTCGAAGTGGGGGGGGGGGGGGGCTGACCATGCAAAAAATCCCAATCCTATGGTCATTTTTACGTTTTTGTACACGGTTTTGGATACTAAGTGGTGGGGGGGGGGGGGCTGAAGCCCCTGCCCCCTGAAACACCCCCAAACAAAATACCTCTACAAGAAAATAAGGTACTTGATCCTCATTTGATTGACACAGTGTACATCAGCGTGTCCTCAACAGATTGTAATAGATTAATATATAAAATAATCAACCGCGTCTAAAGAAATATAAATAAAATGAAGTAAATTGGAAAGTGAGCTATTAATCCCCCTTTTGAAAAAAAAATATTTTCAACAACATGCGTATTGCTTGAGAATAGCATCATGAAATTCAGGTAATTTTTTTTACTACTACAGTAGTAGTATGTCGCATTATAATGTATACACACCTGTATGTAAGGGGGAAAAAGAGAATAAAAAAATATCTGGAGATTCTACTGGGAATTCCATATAAATACCATTTTCTTTCTTCTTCTATTGCTACATTTTTACTCGGTTTTTTAATAAAACAAAGGTATGGAGTAAGGAGCGCTTATAAATGCTTTCGAAAGACACCAATAAACTAACACCCACATCCATGAAAGGAAAACGCAAGCACGAGTACTAACTGTTAAATCTAACAAACAATGTTAAAACAAAATACTCATAAGATTTGAATACTACACAACGCCTTTCCTCGGTGAATCTATATCTCACACACAGTGCAATTAATAGCAAAGTCGAATGACGAGAGCTGTACAGGTGTCTCGCTTAGCCTGGCGGAAATCATCGGATATCGATGGATAGCGCCACCTCCACACTAAACTCAACCAACCAACAACATGTATGGCAAGACTTTTAAATGTTCTGGCAAGCAAAAAATGTTTAACATTTTTTGTAGGATAGTAGACTTGTTAACTGCAAAAAAGGGGTGAACGTTGCATTTTTTAGTACAAATGTCCCACTTGGCACAAATGTTCCTTGAGTCAAAAGAAAAAGATTCATCCAAAGAGACACGCTGTATATCTATGCAAATAACCAAGTAATTTGCATCATTTTTTAGTACAAATGTCCCACTTGGCACAAAATTAATGTTCCTTGAGTCAAAAGAAAAAGATTCATCCAAAGAGACACGCTGTATCTATGCAAATAAGCAAGTAATTTGCATAAACTTGCATATTATGTCGATCTGCCCTAAAATTGGAAATAAAGACTTAGGGTAAGAAAGGGAAGGAAATTGTCATAAAATGATTGGGATATCCTTGTTTATTATTACCTAATTTACATAAATTATGCAAATTATAATTCAATACAGAGTATTTTTTCATGAATCCTGAACTGTTTTATAAATAACAGCAATTAATACACAATGTCAACATTCTACATGAAAGAGAATATATTAACGAAAGCATCGATATGCTTCATGACAGTATTAGTGTCTTAATTTGCTTAGAAAGAGGGCAAATATGTCAACATGTATGACGTGATATTGCGCTAAAACGAGACCAAAACAACCTCTATGTCCAGTCACACTCACGAATCGGACAATAAGGCCATCAATAGTATGTCATTCGAGATAACACAATCCCAACACAATAGTTTCCATCGGCTTCTCGTATCGCTTTTGTTGGTGTGTCTGCACACCGTAATCTATGGTATATACGGGCAGAATGCATTTCGGTATCGGTAAAACACCATTTGTTTTATTTGTTTCTAATTTGTTTCTCTTGGAAAATTTACAGGAGACATTGCTTTGCAGGTTACTGCTTTAATGAAGCTCTGGCACATGAATCATGACGAATGCACCCCACCTCAATCCATATTTTAACTTACATACATATCTTTTGGAGACCCCGAAGTGGCAAAACTGCATTCCCCCGCGGCATTCCAGCTACTTTACAAAACCAGTTTGAATCAGTTAACATGTTTCCTGAAGAAAGTTTTTTTTTTGTTTATGTAAGCCTACGCCCACGGGAGCCCTTCGAATTTACCCCATGCATCCCCACTCCGTATTTCGACACTAAATAAAAAAATATCGTGTTTTAAAGCCACCAGCAAGGCATATTTCGTTTTTGTCTCACCTGCGAAGCAGAGTGAGACTATAGGCGCCGCTTTTCCGACGGCGGCGGCGGCGGCGCATGCGTCAACATCAAATCTTAACCTGAGGTTAAGTTTTTGAAATGACATCATAACTTAGAAAGTATATGGTTCTAGTTCATGAAACTTGGCCATAAGGTTAATCAAGTATTACTGAACATCCTATTAAAGTTTCATGTCACATGACCAAGGTCAAAGGTCATTTAGGGTCAATGAACTTAGACCATGTTGGAGGAATCAACATCGAAATCTTAACCTCAGGTTAAGTTTTTGAAATGTCATCATAACTTAAAAAATATATGGACCTAGTTCATGAAACTTGGACATAAGGTTAATCAAGTATCACTAAACATCCTGCATGAGTTTCACGTCACATGACCAAGGTCAAAGGTCATTTAGGGTCAATGAACTGTGGCCGAATTGGGGATATCTGTTGAATTCCATCATAACTTTGAAAGTTTATGGATCTGATTCATGAAACTTGGACATAATAGTAATCAAGCATCACTGAATATTTTGTGCAAGTTTCAGGTCTCATGATTAAGGTCAAAGGTCATTTAGGGTCAATGAACTTTGGCTGAATCGGGGGTATCTGTTGAATTACCATCATAACTTTGAAAGTTTATTAGTCTAGTTCATTAAACTTGGACATATGAGTAATCAAATATCACTGAACATCCTGTGCGCGTTTCAGGTCACATGACCAAGGTCAAAGGTCAATGAACTTTGGCCGAATTGGGTGTATCTGTTGAATTACCATCAAAATTTTGAAAGTTTATGGATCTGATTCATGAAACTTGTACATAAGAGTAATCAAGTATCACTGAACATCCTGTGCGAGTTTCAGGTCACATGATCAAGGTCAAAGGTCATGTAAGGTCAATGAACTTTGGCCATGTTGGGGTTTTTTGTTGAATAACCATCATATCTCTGTAAGTTTATTGGTCTCGTTCATAAAAAGTGGACATAAGAGTAACCATGTATCACTGAACATCTTGTGCGAGTTAGAGTAGTATTCAAAGTCAGCACTGCTGCTATATTGAACCGCGTGATGCAGGTGAGACGGCCAGAGGCATTCCACTTGTTTGTATAATAAAGCAACTTTTATATCTATATTTCATATTTATCAATATCATTATTATCATTATCATTATCATCATCATCATCATCATCATTATCATCATTATTATTATTATTGTTCTGCAGTTTGTAATAATGCTCTAGCACAGTAAAGGCTATAACCCAACAGGAATATGCCTAGGATACCCTTTCCTCTTTTGGTTTTATGTATTCAAAAATAGTTAATTGTCTTTAGAACTCTTAAAAGGTTCCTTTGTTTGTATTGATATCTTGGAATAGATTGAGGAGAGAATACTCTACAAGTGACATGTAGAAGAGCTTTGGTATACATTCAAATAAAACATTTATTTTCTTTCGTGTCATTGAAGAACAGCCACACGTAAGCTCTAAACTACTCAAACCCCTTAATTGATTCCACTCTATGTTAAATTTAAATATTTTTAGAGCCCAATCGGAAGAAAGATACATTTCTACTACACACAGTAAAGCCTCTTTACGTTCTCCTCTTGACAAAAAAAAACATAGGCATTGTTTACATGACGGTGGCCTGTCGAAGTTTCCCAACCCTTTATTTTGTTTTGACAATATATATTCAGAATATCGTCTAAGTGAAGCCCTCATCTGGAAAAGGGCACTTATTAAAGGCAGCATGTACATTAGATAGAGGAGGCCCTGGCAGGGGAAGCGGGGGCTGAAGCAGCCGCAAGATTTTCCGGGGGGGGGGGGTGCTACGTGTATTATTCTCCATAGACAGCACCCCCTGGAATTCCGGCAGATGTGACAAAACGAAAAAAAAGTTACTAAAATAACCTTCATTTTGTAGTGCAATCCTTTTTGTTTATTTGCTTGTTAAATTTCTTGATGTAAATTTAAAAAGCAAAATAGGTTCAATGTAAAATTTTGGTCCCAAGAAATTTAACCACGTTATCGCACAGAACCATACACTGAAAAACTCAGGTGTTGATTTAACACCAGCCCGGAATCCATATATGTCCACACCAGATATGTATTGAAACAACACCAGTTTGGAATCAAACCGATGCTGTTTTGATACGAATTTGGTGTTTGACTGAAGCCAAACTGGTGTTGTTGAACACTTCTCTGGTGTGGACATATATAGATTCCGGGCTTGTGTTAGATTAACACCAGTGTTCTTGCAGTGTACATAAATGATATAAACCACATCAAAAATGAAGAGGCAGGGGCTTGATTTGAATTGATTTTCATCTCCATTGACACAGACAAACGAATCATGTTCTTTGTTTACCCTTCGTGATTACCCTTCATGACTATTTCTGCTCGTTTTGCAGGTTTTCAATACAGACCCCATCCAACACTTTTGAATCCTGCTCTATTTGTGGTGGCGTGATCATATGGTATCATTAATGATATTTTGAGTGATATTTTCTTCCAGACGTAGTTGGCACATATATACATGTATATTACCATTATTTATATATACATTGGATTCTGCTCGAACTCATTTTAAGATCGTAACCATATCTTTAACACTGAAAATTTCATCGAAATCGGAGGTTAAAAAAGAAAGTTGTGATATTTCAAAGTATCGTTTAATTACACAAAACAATTATGTACATCCGGGTCAGTTTGTAAGTGAGGGGACTGACATTGCAAGTTCATTCTCATGCTTCTTTGATTTTTCCCTATTTAAAGAGAAATTCCAGTAGTTGCAGTAAATACTGATTTCATGAAAAAGTCTGTAAAACCAGGCTTAATTGTCAGCTTATCATCGAGGATCTAGATCTGGTACAGTTACATAAACTGGACTATGTGAAATCTTGAAATCTACGCTGAAAAATATTCACACTAAAGATCACCAACACAGATAGGCACACGTGGGACAGTGTATTAATATTGCTGGAATAAAGACCCGACGGAAGTGACAGAATCCGCGCTTATTTTGCTTATATCTCAGCAATTACACAATTTCTTCCAGAATCCTTTGGCACATATTTTTTATTCATACAAACATACATTTGGGTGGTCATTATATTAGATTCTGTCAAAAGTCATTTTGAGAACGTTACCAAAACTGGAATTTATCTTTCTCAAATCCACTTGTTGGTGGGACGGATTTTACCTTTACTACTGTCCGTCTGTGACAATGATTTTTCAGCACCCCCTTTACAAAATGGACCAATCCAAGATTTCGCTCTTTTATCCCAGTATCATTAAAAAAAGTGGTAAAGTAGAAAAATACGGACGTTTTTAATGGAAAAATTTAAGATCGATTACTCGATCCATTCTGTACTTATAATGCGGAGGTTGTGAGTTCGTGCCTCACCTGGGGAACCATAGAGTATAGGCATAAAGGGGAGAATGCTCCTAATCTGGGGACGGAGGGGGGGGGGGGGGGTTGGGAGGTGGAACAACATTTTTTTTCTTTTTTTCTCTCTTATCATGTCATATATTTTGTTAATATTTCATTTTGTAATTGCTGAAACGCATTAGCATTAATTTCTAGTATTTTTGAAGTTTGATGTATAATTTGTATAGTTATATTTCTAATGGATTTATTGTATAATTTATAATTATGTTTCAAATAGTTTGTACAAATTGCTTATAGAATGTGATTGTGTATTTTGATTTGAGAGAATATAATAAAACATCCTTAAAAAAAATTCTATGCTGCTCAATAGCAACCGATCAGGTTTGAATTATCTTTTGAATGTGTAAGTGGATCTACTACTAACCCATTGCCTACGAGCTTTGAAAACATTTCGCCACTCCAGCAATAGAAAGAGTAGATCGTGCAAAAAGACTTTAAAGATGAGGCAAATTTTTCGGACTCGTAAATTTTGATATAAATGAGGATAAAGAGTAATATATATGATAAATCGTTATAACAATATAAGAATAACAAAATTGCCACATAATCGATTATCGATCTATTTAGAAATATGTAAGCTAAATATAACAGATATTTTGGGGTTTATAGTCAGGGATAATTTTGCTATAATTCTTTTTTTCTGTAAGGGGTATAATTAAACTTGAGCATCTCAAGTTTTATTTAGAATCGATTACAAAATAGGTTTAGATCACATTGCGAGGTTTTTTCCCGTATTTTTACACTAAAATCTGCATTCCTTTGTCAAGATTCGATTTCCGTAAAAAGTAATAAATCTCTGGATTAGAATCTTCCACATGTATATTTCTGTTGGAGTATTAAGTTTTAAACACTACTTTAAAAAAAGTACTCGATCTTTAGATATCTCCAGTCTTTTCGATTAATGTTAAATAGTACAAATTCACTTTGCAGTGCCAGGGCCTGCTTTAAAACTGAGAGCATCAGGCTATGCAGGAATTAATTTAGAGAGATACTAATATTATATTTGGTCTCATGGACACTCGACCTGGGGCCCGTTGCAGAAAGAGTTGCGTTTAAACGCAAGTCAAAAAATCAATCGCAAGTCTCAAATGCGCGCTGTTGATTGGTTGAAAATCAAGTTGCGCGTGATTTTTAGAGTTGCAATTGATTGCAACTCTTTCTGCAACGGGCCCCTGGTGTAATTTTAGCCTCGTGGACACTCGTCCTCATGGACTCTTGGACCCTCGGCATCGTGCACTCTCAATTCAATTCAGTATTTATTTCCAAATTCCTTTAACAAAATGAGAACAAAATTATATATATACACAAAGAAAATATAAATAACATAAAACAAAGCAAAAACGTGTCAACAAAACATAACTGAAACAAATAGTTGTGATGATGAAATTATGGTTGGCACATATTTTAAAAAATGTAAATGAACAAAATAATGAATGGAATGTTGTTCATGCACAAAAAAAACATAAAAAGGCTTGTTGAAACGCACATACCCACGAAATATCAATAATAAAAATAAAATTCAATATATGGTATGGATGCGGCAAGTACCAAATAATGAATAGAGATAAGAATAATAATTTCTTTAAAATATAAATTTAAAAAATGTGAAACAAACTTCAAGGTAATATAAATCAGAACAAAGATAAAATCAAAACAAAACAAAAAATATAAACAATCGGATAAACAATGAAATAAGCAAATAGTACAAAACCACGTTAAGATAAATCAATAATTGCTCGATAATTTCTTTTTATATTGTCTTTTAAAAGTGTTATTAAATTGTATTATTATATGTTTATACGTCTAAACTATTCCAAAGTGTGGGGCTAGTATATCGTGTTGAATATTTAGATCTATCATTTGATAAGGTCCGTCTGTGGAATTTGTTAAATGATCTAGTAAAGTATAATTGTGAATGTTTGCATTAATTGAGAACATATTCATTAAAAAGGGAGAAAGACTTTTTGTGTGGTAAAAGATAAAAAATATTGGCTAAGGTTCATAGGATTTTTGACGTCATAAACCAGCAGCTGCCCCTTGTGTTATGTAATATCTAAATGCATTAATTTCATATTTCATTTTTTTGTTTTATTTTCATGCTCAGGTGTGGAATGATTTTTTTTCTATTAATGAACAGAACATGCAGTAATATCCATTATCTATTTTCTGACTAAATAATATTTCATTGACTTTCTTACCATTCTCTGTGTAAGAATGCTGCTCGCATATGATGTCACAAATCAATTAAAATTCTAATAACTTTTTTTATTATATGATAGAATTTTTCTAAAGGTTCAACAATTTTTTGGTATAATTTTAAGATATTTAAAAATAAACTTTTTTTTGCGAGGGTGAACTTCCCTTTTATCTTTGGACCTTTACTTCGTATATGTTCATATTCTTCCATTTCTTGGATGGATACGATTTTCTAGTCTATTTCCTAACTTTTCCTGGGAAAAATAAACATCCGATAACAGTAAAATCTAATAAGCTCGAAATAATGCATTTGGTACTAAGAATAGAAGGTATTACCAAATTATTTTCAACATTATTATGAAGTATGTTTTTTTTTTTAGTTAAAAGTCAATATCCAGTGGCGTAACTACGGGGTGGGGGGGGGGGTGGGAGAAAGGAAGAGAAACGTAGTGAGAAAGAAGAAATTATTGTACATTATAACGTTACATTAATATATATCAGGTTATTTTACATTGGAAATATTTTTTTATAACTTTGCAACATAATTTGCTCAGGGCCTATGTGCTCATCATTCCTGATGCTCGCATTGTCTGTTTAACGAGATATATAATCCTGTTGTACTCTCTCGCATTAGTGGATTGGTGAGATGTCTGCTCTTCATGAATTCCTAAAATCGGTACTTTAAATGTCTCCTTTTCTGATCCTTCAGCAAGATTTTTACCCACATTGTGCTGCACCCAACCCAGGTGAGGTGAATGGGTACCTGGTAGGATTAATTCCTTGAATGCACCAAGTGCCTTTCGCACCTAGAGCTACAGCCGGAATAATATAGGCCTATATTGTGCCATTGAATAGGCAACTAGATAAATCGGCGCCTCATAATGGTACGTATCATTATTATTGTTATTATTATTATATTTAAATATCTGGTCATGGTAAGATGCATATTAGAGGAAACAGTCTTGCAAATATATATACATATATATATATATATATATATATATATATATATAAGAGGGAACAATATAAACATGCAAGGCTCTGCAGCTATCTAATGAGCTCTGGCCGAAAAAACAATTTGCAAGCGTTTATGAAGCGAACTCCGCGAGAAGATGCGATTCTAGTTGTCAGCTAATCCACTTCTGAACTTTACGTTAGGGAAATATAAACTCCCTTAAATGAACCGATTAGATTAAATCTGCTGACAGAGTTTTGATCATTTTTTATCTATAAATATGACCCTTCACAAAAAATTAATTGACTTTATGTATTTTTAAACTTGATAAAATATGATTATACAAAGACATGTAATAAAGTTAATAAATTCCGAACATGATTAAAAAAAGTTCAATTTAAATTGAAAATAAACATTTTTGTTTACTTGTCAAATTTTTGCTGACCTTTTTTCCCTCAAAATGTGCCACTTGTAATCGATTCGTCGCTTTGCTTAATATTCTAACTATTCCTCCGCTTTTTGATATTCTTGCCCCATTTATTTTTAGAACGCAATGGCAATTTATATTTCTTTCTCTTTAATGTCGTTTCCGTTTCGGACAATTTCATACTTTATTTCATTTCATTTCTTTGCTCTCTTCTTGTGAGCAATTTGTGCAATAATGTAAAACCGTTAGATTTAAAAATCAGTTAAAGATCCGGGTCCCGTCTTTTCAAGATAATGATGAATGTGTGAATATATATATATACATGTATATATATATATATATATATATATATATATATATATATATATATATATATATATATTTATTTATATATATATATATATATATCTATATACATCATATCTAGTTTGAAAAGACTTTGCACAAATTTGCTGGCCGTCCATAGTTGTGGTTGATCAGATCAATCAAACCTCTTTGTAAAACGGAATGAAAGTATCATATAATTTAAGCTTGACGTCATACCTATGCCAAGCCAAGCTGGACATTAATCGTTCGTGAACAGACGTATTGTTATGTAGATATGGGATCAATTGCACTTAAACGTTCTTCCAGCATTAAACCAGTTTGTAGTTACTTCATGGACAATTTTGGTCAAATGACCTTTCATTTCTTTTTTATGATAGGCAGATTTCAGAGTAAGATATTACGTAAGATTGCTTTACATAGCAGGATGAAGAAATTGAATAGACCAGTTGACTAGAATAACACACCCATGTACACTTTATAAAGGTATTTGTTGCATTCCTACTTTGAATGCATATCATAGCATGTTGCACAATGTACTTGGCAAACTGTGGAATACCAGTCGTTCGTGGATGCATTGTTGTTTTTTGTGGATGTAAATGAAAACCAAAATTGAAAAGAAAATATGAATAATCAAGGCATTAATGTTGGTGCTTATTTCATTAGATTTTAAACCACCATGTCACTTTAGTACAAACGACCTTCCTCTGATCATGCGTAGAATCGTTTGATCATGCGCAGAAAGGTACTACGAACTGGCTTATTAAAACGAACAAGATGAGATGTACATTTAATATTACACATGTATACATTTATGGAAGATGATATTCCCTCGTTACAAAATGTATCAAAAGTGATTACAAGGGGAACGTTTCGTGAAAGGACTTGTCAGCACTGACAAATCATTCTCCGACAGTTTCCATAGGAACAGTCAGAGGCCAGAGCTTCTTAGCCAATCAAAACCAAGGATTTTAATGAAACAGTCAGCACTGACCAGTTAGTCAGTGCTGACAACTTTGATGAAACACCCCGTGTTTTATCAGGCAGTTACCGTAGCAACAGTCTCTCTCAGCCAATCAAAATCAAGGAAATATGTCAGATCTGACATCTTGTCGGACAGAAATATAGCCCTTTGCCAGGACTGTTCTACTTTTCAGTTACGTTGATCAATAACACAATCTTCGACCTCTACGCCCGAAATGAAAACAGCCCCACGATGCGAGGGGCGTGAAAGAGGGGATAGCGCGATCACTGGGGAAGGCGCGCAGGGGATGGAGAATGAAGCAAATGGAGAGAAATAACTAGTACACCGATGTCTAGAATCTAGACTAACAGAAATATTGATGGCACGCTTCCAAGTCTCTGCCAAACTTTGTACAGGCGAGACACAAAGTGGAAGGCAAAGTCTCATATATTTTATACGCTATATTAGTGAATTCTCGTGTAATAAATTTGTTCTGGAGCCCGTTTCTCAGAGATTTGTAATGAAACATAACTCTTAATATCAAACATAACTTGTTTTTCAGCCAATCAACGGCGTGTATTCGAGAAGTGAGCTTGATATTTCGAGTTGCGTTTGTACGCGTCTATTTTTTGTAACCGGGCCCTATATTCTCTCGACGTCTTGTATAATTAGACAAGGTTTGACGGGTGGCATTGGCGCCTTTTTCGACGTGCAATGATTCGGATGATTCCATTCATCGGTTTAATTGAGTCAAACATTTTTGGATGCATAATATGGCATAGAGTGGGGGGGGGGTGGGGCATATCCAAAATAGTCCAAGCAAACTAAGAAACCCGAACAAGGAGAGCTTTTTGAATGGTTGTTTTTCATCACTTTATGCTTCAGTAATGGGTCATTGTAGAATAACAATACAAAAACAGTTTATACATTGAATACGACATATAACAAATAATGATCCTATTCGTATATAAGAAAAAAGATTTTTCTTTACACACGTTGAACACAAAGGAATGCATTAATTTGGGCAAGCTATTATCCATAACCAGTGTATTATACTGCCACGCTATGATATCTTTTCAAGATTCAAGATTCAAGAAGTTTATTTCATATCCATGACAAATATAAATCAAATACAAATACAAATCAAAGTACAAGTACAAAATCAATTTTACCTTAGCTTAATTGTATAACAAAAGTTTGTATAAAATAGTATTGAGCGTGTATGGAAATAAGGGGATCCACTAAAAAGCATTGCTTGTAGAGCGTGGACCCCCTACAGAGAGTTGAAGAAATAATTCATATTAAGCAATTGAGAAAAGGCAAAGTAATAACAGTTATCTAAATGTGAAAATTCATTTGATTGTACAAATGTACAAATATACAATATTATAAAATGGGAAAGTAAAATATGATAATTATAATAGGAAAAATATTATAAAAAAAGAAATTGATAGCAAAAAAAAATTAAAATAAGATGACAGAAGTACGGGACGACATGCATTATCAAAGACACACAGACAGGAAACAAAGAAAAAAAAAGTGACATATTAGAGGATGGAGGAGAGAGTGAAGAAATAGGCTGACCTATAGAGAGGGAGAGTGTGTGACTGGGAGGAGGCAGACAAATAGAGTTAGATGAACAGGCAGACACACATAGGGAAAGAGGGAGGGGAGGGGGGGGGGGCAACCAGAGTGGGGAGATGGAGAGAGAAAAAGAGAGAGAGGGGGGGGGGGGAGGGGGAGAGAAAACAAAGTTTGTGCTAACATGGATCAACGAGAGCGCTACAAACATGGTCATGAAAGCACTGATTTGGGATTGATACAAGATATTCAGGACCTACAAACAAATCAACTGCGTTTGTAAGATAGAAACAAAATACTTTTAATATTCTCTTGAAGGAGTTGATGGAGGGGGCCTGTTGAATATCTTTGTGGAGAGAGAGTTCCAAAATTTGGGCGCTGTAAAAATGAAAGTACTTTGAGCAAAAATAGTTCTTAGCATTGGCAGATGAAACTGATCTTGCCCATTTACAACCACAATGTATTTCCATTTTGAAACCTTTGTTCAGTAAGTTCAATCAACGGGCAGACAACGAACGCATCAATATAGATTCGATAAAATGGCCATAGTTTACCATCCTTATGGCAACGCTATGGCAAAGTCATACATGTAGTTCTATAGAAGTATAAATTGTATACACTGCGGTGCTCTCACTACACAACTAATATATTTAGGGGTGTGGTTCATTTCGACAACATTCCGAGGTAAGATATCATTTTAGATTCTCTTATTACTTTGATGTAAGTCTTAAATTTTCTCAATTTGTGGTCTTGTTTATTTATTGTCCTGTTTTAATTCGTTTTGAAGATTCATGTAGATTAGTATCTGTTAAAGCTTTGTGTGTGTTGAATTTGCGTTGATATTGGAAATGTTTCGTTAAAAAAAATAAGTAGGCCTATAGACTAGCTCGACATACAGTGGAACGTCTAACGTAAAGCTTGCTAGAAGAACAAGATGACAGAATAATGATTAGTTTTTGTTTCATTGACATTGGAAAGTGTTTCTGTTTTCAGTAATTACACTGATATTCAGCTAATGTTAAGAGTTCCTGGTATTCACCCATCAGGGTATATCGTGTGTGTGAATCAAGGGGGGGGGGGGTATTGGATAGGAATATTTGTTTGTGTGGGTGTGTGTGTGCGTGGGGGTGGTGTTTGGATGAGCGGTTGGGAGTGTGGTGTGAGGAGTATGTGAGGCTAGTAGGGTGAGTGGGGTGGGCAGTGAGTAAGAGAGTGTTTTGGGGAGTGTGGATGGGAGTGTGTGTGGGGGCGTGTGGGTGCACGAATGGGGTGTGTGTGTGGCAGTGTGGGTGTGTGTATAGTAGTGTGGATGGAAGTGTGTAGGCCTATGGGAGTGTAGATGAGGGGGTGTGTGGGAGTGTGTGTAGTAGCGTTAGTGGGAGTGTATGTGGGTAGGAAAGTGTCTTTGGGTGCGTGGTTGGGAGTGTGGGTGTAGAGTGTAGAGGGGAGTTGTTTGAGTGTGTGTGCGAATGGGGGTGTGTAGTAGTGTTGGTGGAAGTGTGTGGATCGGAATGTGTGTGTTGGAGTATGTGTATCAGCGTAAGTGTGAGTGTGTGTGAGTGTGCGTGGATGGGAGTGTGATTGAAGTGTAGAGAGGGTGTGAGTAGGAGTGTGGGTGGTGTCGTAAATGGTTTGAGGCGTCACTTGAGCTGATAGATTTAACATCTACCTTTAGATATGTCTGTCACAATTGGCTATCCATGGTTAACCCTGGTTAACCCACAACTTTTACCAGAGTACAAATTAGACCTGACTTCAGAAAATGAGCCTATATCAAGAATTACACTTGAACATGTCAGCTCTCTTCCAGGCCGACTCTCAAAATCCAGGGGCGTAACAGGGGTCGGTGGCCGGGGGGGGGGGCGGGTTTTAAGAGCAAAAAAATTCTCGGTCGTATCAAGGTCTGAACAGGATTTTTTTTATGATTGTGCCCGAGCATTAAGACGAATCTCATTGCGTGATAAGTACTAAAAAAAGAGGGGGCACAGCAAGGCGCGCGCGGCAAAAAGCTGCATAATATAAGTCCTGAGCGAGCAAAGCGACCGAGAAAAATCACCCTCTCATGATAATAATCTAACTTTGAGATTGATTTTGATATGGTATTCACTCAACAGAAAATAACATATCTTACGTCTTCATTTCCTTTTATCTTTTCTTTTTTTATATTTTGAGACAGCACAGCGTAGCAAATGTGGCAATATTTGTAAATAGTCGCCAGCGAGGGAAGCGAGCAAGAAATATTTGGCCTTTTCAAATGATTTTGATATGAAATTCTAACTATGTGATACTAGCTTTGGAAATTTAGCCAAAGTAAACATAATGAAGCTTTTGACGGTAAATCTATCCAGCGTAAGGTTTTACCTAGGTTATACATAGGGGATGTAACTAGCCCTTGGCTGAAGATTTTTTTTTTGTACTAATTGCGACCATCGCATATAATTTAGCAAGTTTATATTTTTCAATCCTCGGCAGCCCGATCGTGTTATTATATTTGTTTTCTTGTCCCTTTTCTTTATATTCGGATTTTCCAATTATTTAGCTTTTGGGTCTACCTTCATTTCCCATTTCTTATTGCCTCTTTCCCCTATTTTCCATCCATTCTTACCCGTACCATTGAGTCATATATTTGATTTTATATCACTCTCCTGCTAATAATGCTACAGCAGGATATTTTGTACTTTCTCCCATGTTCGTCTTTCCTTCCCTTTCCCGCTTTCCTTCCATTTTCCCTATTCATATTCTTTCTTTATTTATTACCTTTCTTCTTTTTTTTCTTTCCTTCTTTCTTTCTTTCTTTATTTCCTTTATTCTTCTTTCTTTCTTTTTTTCTTTCTTTCTTTTTTTCTTTCTTTCTTTCGTTCCTTTCATTTCATTTACTTTTTTCCCTTTCCCTTTCCGCTCCCTCTTTCTTTCTTTCTTTCTTTCTTTCCTTCTTTTTTCTTTCTTTCTTTCTTTCTTTCTCCCTTTTCTCCTTTTCCCGGTAGAATCCGCCGAGGGGGGGCAGCTTGCCTCCTGCCCCGCTCCCTGTTACGCCACTGTATAACAATGAAATGTACCACACCTATAGATACTTCACGTAAACCTCAATTTGATGTTCTATATAATCATGTTATAGTTTTGTCTGTTTTTAAGGCTGCTTGTGATGTCGTAATAACTGGAATATGAACAAGAATCAAAGGTTATATTTTGTATTCTTTAAATCTAGTGTTGCCAAACATGCATAAAGAGTGGCGTACCTAGGATCTTCCCAAGCGGGGGGGGGGGGCAAATTCGTCCGCCAAAATTTTGACAAACCAAAAAAAAGGTCTTCAACCACAAATAAAGGATTCCGTACCCCCCAAAATTGACAAGCATGCATGGGTTGTGACTCGTCAGGGGGGGGGGGCAGTCTGCCCCCTCTGCCCCACCCCCCGTAGGTACGATATTTTGCATATATATCATCACATCAGTAGATAATGTAAGTAAACTTATATTGGTGATTTATATTTGTTCTGTTTTATGGCTGCATATAATATCTTAGTAATGTGAATGATATGGATAAAAAGCTCATGATATTGGAATTTTAGGTGTAAAAATAAACATGTACGTACGAGAAGTTTTTAGTTTACTTAAAGTACATGTGTAAACTTTAACTTTAAATCATATATTTTTGTATGTTTTTTAATGACCGCTGGCGATATCATAATTCTATTATTCTGCAATACTCGATAAAAGTAAAATCTTCCTAAATTTTCAGCTCGCGCTTGCAGTATTTTATTAGTAATATGCGCATGATAATCATGATTACAATGACTACAAACGGTGCTTCGACTGTGTTTAAATGTAATTCTAACAGAATCAGCAAAGGATGGCACTAGCATTAGATGACTATGGTGAGATATATATAATCTTAATAGATTCTGAAATATAGTCCTTAAAATTTCCCTGTGTAGGGTCAATATATACAAAGATTTTAGCTTGCACTTCGCGCTCGCATTGTTTGTTTAGCGAGACAGTTACGTATATCATTATTACAAAAAAAATAGTTGAGTGAAGAGTAGGCCTACATTCAGGGGCGGGTCCAGGGTATCCCGTTTCGATCGCATTTTTGTTTATAA
This sequence comes from Lytechinus variegatus, assembly GCF_018143015.1. Lineage (NCBI taxonomy): Eukaryota > Metazoa > Echinodermata > Echinoidea > Temnopleuroida > Toxopneustidae > Lytechinus > Lytechinus variegatus. Next base: position 37,762,823 of record NC_054748.1, read on the forward strand.
AAACCCCACTAAGTATACCTGCTTAACCATGGCCCAGGGATGAGGGGGTGCTGGGGTGCTAAGCACCCCACAATTTTCCTTGGGGTCCTGTGTGTGTTAATTTCCATAGGCAGCACTCCCTTGAAATCTGGTAGGTATGACGACTGACAGAAATGTAATGAACATGAACTGCTTTTTGTAGGAATCCCCTTTAGAATTTTCCTCCACAGTGCTTGAAATAGTGCTTAAATTCACCCTTTTCAGACCGGAATATCAAATGTTCTCAGCTCGCGCTTCGCACTCGCATTATTGATTTTCAAAATAAAAATGTATTTAAAATGCCCAATTTTAGGTCATAATCTAGACACGCTCACGCATTTTTATTCAGATAACGTTTCTGATCAGAATGTCAACAATTTTGTACTCGCGCTTTTGTTACGATACTGCAACAAATAACAGTGAAAGTTTAGGTTTATATTGATTTCCTTTTCTTTTTATTACAGGAAATAGATCTATCATACACGACACGAAACAAAACCAAACATCTTACATATCTTCAAGAGTTTGATGTGCAATCCAAAGTTATGATAGTCCTGTATTAAATCCAGATAAAGCCCAAGTTGGCTTTCGAAGATTCCATAAATCAAAGTTCACAATGATGGCGATAATGAAATTGATGTTGAAGCATGATGAATAACAAGAGTCACTGTAACGAGTTGAAATGTCTGTGAAGACGATGTTGATGATGATGATTAACAGTCAATTTCAGCATCCATGGGTCGGAAAGCGTTCATCAAAACAGGTTGGTGATCTCGATGAGAACTGAGAAGTCCTCTCTCAATGTAACTGCAAACAGTTCATTGATGGCGTGCAAATAATTCCACAGAAGATAAATGTTGTATTTCAGTTGGAAATAAACTATGCTCTGACATAACGTATTGTGTGAAATTCCGAGTTCTCGTGGGCGTTTCATGAAAGTTGTCAGCACTGACAATTTCAGTGAAATCCTTGGTTTTGATTGGCTGAAAGGCACTGGCTCTGACTGTTACTATGGTAACTGTCGGAGAATGACAACTTGTCAGTGCTGGCAACTTTCATGGAGCGGTCCCCTGATCTGATATGATGAAGAAACTACCAGCTTATAAATTTCCACTATTCTGGAAGCTTCTAGTATTGTCTTTAAAAAGAACATTCTCCTTTTTTTCTAGAGCAGTAACTTCTTGAAGACTCTTGAATGACCTCAGTGAAATTAACAATCTAAACAAAATAGATAATCCCATTGTGATTTTCTACTGCTGGCAGGCTCTGTTGTTCAGGATTTTATATTGTCTATCTTTGCACATTCCAGAAATAACATAAATATAATTTTGTAGAAATATAAAGTTCTTGTCTTGGGTCAGAAACCGGTGTTTAATCATGAAATTACAAGTCATGAATTAAAGTCCATAGTATTAGGAAAAAATAGTCTTATATTCTAGCATTCCAAGGGGAAGGGCCGAGATGAATATCAACAAGGGTTGCATCCCAATATTCACAAAGAACCAGTAGATATCAACAAAATAATGGCTGTACGCTGCATAGAGGCAGTTCTCCCCTCCCCAAAAAATGAAAACAAAAATTTCTTACTAAAAATCACGAAATCCCCCCCCCAAAAAAAAAACCGTCACAAAATCTTTTAATTTCACTTTAGAAAAATGCAAACTTACTCCATTGAGAAGAAATCGGTGAACACGTCCCACTGGGAACTAAAGACCAGCACGAGATGACATATAATTTTGTAGAAATATAAAGTTCTTGTCTTGGGTCAGAAACCGGTGTTTAATCATGAAATTACAAGTGATGAATTAAAGTCCATAGTATTAGGAAAAAATAGTCTTATATTCTAGCATTCCAAGGGGAAGGGCCGAGATGAATATCAACAAGGGTTGCATCCCAATATTCACAAAGAACCAGTAGATATCAACAAAATAATGGCTGTACGCTGCATAGAGGCAGTTCTCCCCTCCCCAAAAATGAAAACAAAAATTTCTTACTAAAAATCACGAAATCCCCCCCCCCAAAAAAAAAAAACCGTCACAAAATCTTTTAATTTCACTTAGAAAAATGCAAACTTACTCCATTGAGAAGAAATCGGTGAACACGTCCCACTGGGAACTAAAGACCAGCAAGGGATGAGCGTGTCTTTGCTCGGTATTTTTTTGTTCGATTTTTTTTCATGCGTCTTCCCCATAGGAAAAAAAATGTGTTTACGGTTATGAAAAATTGTATTAATGTATTACACTTGAATGTTCCATTGATGGTTCATATTATCTGAAAACGTTAGAAACTTTTAAACACAAAGCATCCATCATAACATCGTTGACACGACCAGCTCCAGATACTCCAGATAAGCGCTATATAAGCAAGCATAATTATTGTTATTACTGTTTTATTGTTATGTACTATCCTTTAAGAAACAGTTTTTGATTAATAAAAAATCCCATTATTTTCATGGAAATGGATATTGAGTTTGCTTTATTTTGTGATAGACTTGGAGATCAGTTTGCCCACATATTCCTTTTGTTTAAATTTTCAACTCGAGCACCCGACGCCCCCCACCCAACGAAAAAGAAAAATCATGAAAAATGCTAAGGTTGAAATAAACTGCAATATTACAATGGATTTTTCCTTTTTCTATCTATTCATTAATCTATTTAATATTTGAACTGATTTTAATCACCTTTATTTGTGTGTGTGTGTATGTGTGGTAGAGGGAAAAGCGTGGATTGGTGTGGGCGCGGTTGTGAGAGAGGTATAGGATGGGAGAGGAGGTGTAAAGAGACAAAAATGTGGGGTGTGTATGTGTGTTGAGCAAGTTTGTGGGAGGGGAAATGGGAGAGATAGAGATTGAGTGGGAGCGAGATAATAAGATATAGAGAGGGATGGGAGAGATAGTTAGTGTGTACGTGTGTAAGCATAGATTAGTATATTTTAAAGATTTTTTTCAGAATTATTGCATATTAACAGGGCTCGTCATTAGCAGGCGCCGGGGACACCTAGATGTTATATCCGGGGGCTCAGAAAAGAAAAAAAGGCTAGGTGCCCGGGCCGGGTGGATTAAATTTCGCACCAGAATTTCGATGTTCTGTGTACAATTTTGATGTACATCGTGGAGATTACTGACAAAAAAGGAAATAAGATCAGTTGAAAAAATGACAAAACTTAAATCGACCCTTCTTAAAATCTGTTAATAAAACCACCCCCCCTCCCTTAAACCCGGTATACTCAATTGTGTATTACTTTGTCGCCTAGGGGCGAATTAGTAAATATTGGTTCCCAAGCGATGAAGAACAACACAAACTAAGTGGTTTACGCCAGTCTAGCCTGTATTGCGATTAATGTATATAATATATTATATGTATCTTCGTCCATTTCTTTCACACAAGATTGAAAATAAAAGAGCTGTCAAAGCTGTTGTACATGTATAACTTCACACCCACACACCCACACACACATACACATATATATAATATATAAATATCAACGACGCGCAGACAAGGAAGGCATCAATATAGATTCGATAAAATGGCCATAGTTTACCATCGTCATGGTAACGCTATGGCAGGGTCAAACACCAGTCATACGCAAGTCTATAGAAGTGTAGAATTATGTACACTGCGACTGCGATGATCTCACTACGCAACTAATATTTTGGGGTGTGGTTCATTTCGACAACGTTCCGAGGCAAGATACAATTTTCTAGTATTAGATTCTCTGATTATATTTGATGTAAGTCTTAAAGTTTGTTAATTTGTCGTCTTGTTCATTCATTGTCCTGTTTTAATTCGTTTTGAAAATTCATGTAGATTAGTTTCTGTTAAACCTTTTATGTGTTGAATTTGTGATGATATTGGCAATGATTGGTTAAAGGAAAATTGAGTAGGACTTCATGCTAGCTCGACATACAAAAGAACGTCCACCGCACCGTTTGGCAAGAACACGTAAGATGACAGAATTTTGATTTGATTTGATTTGATTTTATTGTTTACTTCTGCAATTACATCATTCGTATAGAATACATTTTCCATAACATAACAAACATAGTATATTGATAATTTTTTTGGCATGAATCATAACTAAATGTACTAAAATTATCATTACAAACAAAATTGATCTCATACCAAATTAGTTAATATTTTTCACTGCCCTTGTCTGAGATCAACCAATCATACACTATACCTTTAATACCGGAGTACAAATTAGAACTGACTGCAGAATATGAGCATATATGAATAATTCCATTTCATTTATTTGTCTGTTAAAACGGATAATTGTATAACTAGACAATTCTTGCAACAAAAATAAAATTCACAGAATAACATAACAACAATGAACATACCGTTAACATATTGGGTGTGGGAACATGTGAGCTCTTTTCCAAACCGTCTCCAAAAACTCTCGTGTAATTGCACAACTTCAAAATAAATGCTCGATCGTGTCAGTTTTCAGATTACAGAAAGAACATATATGTGATTTTATGACGTTCTTTTTCTTATTCCACACTTTGTACTTGCTTTCTCTCTATTTTACGCCAATCGTGGTTGAAAAAGAAATATATTGAGGACCCAAATTCCATTCTTTATTTGAATCCTAATACATGTATCTAATTTGTATTCTAAATGAACTGATATCAATATATCACAGTGCACCACCTAGCTATTCCAATATTGCATCAAAATAGAATCAATTAACCTTGAAAGACGTTTGAGTACCACCATAACGGTGTATTTTGAGACGATCCTTTGCTGGTAGAAGATGCACACAGGAGACTGAATGCCTGACAGGTCTTTACTGCCATTTCACACATCTCTAGACCTACAGAGTAGATAAATAGGTTCATGGTCGTTATGGTAACGATATTTGGATATTACTTTTTTTTTTTATCTTTGCAGTTTTTATTCGTCATAAAAAATAATCAAAATATACAAAACGTATCGTTGCACTTCAATAAAAAAGAACATTGTATAAGTACATACAACATAATCTTAATTTACAAGAAAATTGTACCCCAGCGCTGCCGACAGGACGATCCATTAACAGAAAAAGGGAGGGTACGGCCATACCTAACGGTCCAGAGTCGACCTGGCGGCATCGCCGGGGTATAGCGCAACAACAACAAAAAAATATGACATTTTCATGTATTAACATGACTGGAAGCACCACTACAACATGAACAGAAGATAAAACAAAGTCACAAAAAAGGATAACACAAAATATGAATCTACAGTGGTTACAATTTATGCAATGGAAAAATACTTGTTTATGTTTTGCCATTTTACATTGTGTTTACTGAGTTTGTTTTTCTTTTTTGCAATAATTTCTTCGGTAACTTTATAAGATAAAAGATAATAATTAAATTGTTTTAAACTAGGGAGAGTCTCTTGGTATTTACATCGCAAAATGAATTGTTTACCAAGTAAAATTAGAAAATTAAATGCTAAGGTGGATGGAGTAAGTGGTTCTAGTAATCCAAATAAAACAGTTTCTCGTGAAAGGAAATAATTAGGACTAAAGTCAGTCACTCTCGTACGCAACGCATTCCAAAAGGATGCTATTTTAGGGCATACAAAAAATAAATGATCTAATGTCTCGGGTGTCGCATTACAAAAAGAACATAATGCATCGGTCTTCTTTCCTATTTTTGTGAGCCATTCATTTGTAGGTATTAAGTTATTTAAAATTTTATAGTGTGTGATTCGAAGTCTGGTGTCAATAGTGATTCGTAATGGAAGAGTGAACAATTTGGAAGTCTGTTGCCTATCGATGTTGTAAAGTTGATTAAAGTGAGTAAACACCTTGGAGGTTTCAGAGTTATTAATGTTTAAAAAAGTGCGATAAAATTGCTTTGTCGATATATTCTGAATTTGTCTAAATGCAGATTCACAGAAAAGAGAAGGGAAATCCTCAGGTTCTTTTACAAGATGATGGTAGTCTTGTTGTAAAAAGAAAACTTTCCATTTCCCTGGCATTATTTTATAGCAATCTAACAATTCAAAATACTCAGTAAACTTTAACCCCCTTTCCTTCGCTTCCCTCCAGCGTAGTGGGCGTCCAAATTCATCTAACATATCAGTAATTTTGGTGAATCCCTTTTCTTTTATGTTTGGTCTATAGATAGATTTTCCTTTAAATGTGATATATTGATTGTTCCATATAAACTCATTGGTAATATCTATTTTCCTTTCCAATAAACCCCATGTTTGTAAAATGTCCATCAACCAATTTGACACTTCAATATTCAAATATTTCATATCAAAATTACAATAAAAAATGTATTCTCCACCGACAGGTGACAACAATTCTAAACATATACCTTTCCAGCCCTTCGAAGTTGAAGAGAAAAGTCTCGAAACCCATTTCATTTTCTGAGCTTGAATAATCGATTTGAGGCAAGTCATCTTTAACCCCCCTTCATCGTATTCTTTAACCATTTGGATATTACAGTAAGTAGTAAACAGTACTACTTACTGTACTACAGTAAGTAGTAAACACTGTGCTTACGATGATCTGGGCATACAACAAATACTGTGTTGTGGGGCGTGGTTTGTTTAAAAGAGCAGTCGTAGGCATGGTAGGTAAGCTGTTATTTTGGCGTTTTATGTGGATTCTACTGTTCATTTTGATGAAAACTCGTGTGGCCATCTGATCATGTTCATCTTACTAGTGTTTACATTCGCTCACCTCAGTTCAATCTACAATGAGATACAGTGGCCCGTATTCTGAAGTCGGGTTTAAGTTAAACTCAGGTTTAAAGTTGTGGTTTAGGTATGGATGGCCAATTGTTACATAAATCACTAACAGTAGAGATATGATGTTACAGCTCATTTGGTTCTTAAATCATTCATAATTATCTAGGAAGTTTAATAGATTGTTGTTTTAACCTTCGATGAGCCAGGAAAGAGCAGACTAAACGTACGAAACGCACAACTTAAACTAAGATTTTGATACTTTTGGCTTCCCATACTTAACCACAACTTTAAACTTGAGTTTAAGTTAAACCCGACCTCAGAATACGGGCAAGTATGTCCATGAATAGAATGGAAATAACATGTATTCGAGAACATCGGACCCCCAAAAAGTTTGTCTTGACTTTCTTGACATTTTTGGTTATGAACTCACCCGCCCGCACTTTTATTGCGTTCTGCGAGCCCTGGCCTTCGTTGTTTAAGAAGTTCATAGTTTGATATGCCGAGTGAGATTTTGATAAAATATCCTTACTCCCAGTTTCGTATTGCTTTATAATTCATCATTTTGTATTTTCATACTGTGTACAATTTTTTTTTACAGTTAGTCAATAACAATATTACTTGGAGTAGAAACCATCTTGTAATTTTATAAAGCAGAACACTAAACAAGAAATGTCCTGCATAAAACTGCTCAATGGTAACAACGGGGTATTTTATTATTTCTTTTTTTTTTTTTTTTTGGGGGGGGGGTTAAGATTTAAGGCGACAAAATGATTACGTCATTTCCCCTCTCAATTAACTATTAAGGGTCAGCGTTACACGGCGTGACAAACGCCAATACCTGTCTTTTATTCCCCCCCATTTCCTACTGCTTTTTCGCCTATTTTCACAACTTGACAAATTAAATAGGGTGGTGGACCCTTGCTCCCTTGTAGGATAGCACCGTAACTGCTTCATTCTTACATTTCTTTCCTGAAAACAGTGGTATTTTCTTACTTTAACTTCCTCTAATACGAGCTTGCTATATACCCCATTGAATGATGATACCAATAATACTAATGACATTGATTGTGTGCAGTTTTCTGGTGTAATTTCCTCTAATACCTAAGATATTTTCTAAATCATTTTATGAAAATATTGGGGTTTTTTTTTTAACGTCCTCCATTATTCAATTTATATCAATATGAGACCGGCTATCCCTTTGGAAAAGTTCCCATTGCAAGCACAGATGATATTTTTTCCCCCGCTTGTCTCATGCAATGAGAAATTGATAACAATAATAATGATAATAGCATTTATTTTCTCAGTGTACTAGTATGCCATTGTCGTTCGCATAACGATCTAACAACAGTCGGCCTTCAAGTTGCAAAACAAGCGTCAGTGACGTCAAAATTGGTATTTTGGGCGGGTTAGAGCTGAATACAATGAACTATATTTCAGAAATTTTCCGAGCAAGTTCCTCTTTCTGTTAAGTGATCTGTAACAGCTTCTTAAAACGTGTGAATGCTTTAAACATGCTCTATATACCGTAGACGTTGCAATAAAAGTAATAATTTTCATAATAATAATCGTATGCCAGAACTGAGGATTGTATTATGAGGCGTTCTCGTCACATTTCATGCTTGAGAAGAGGGTTTGTATGAAAATGAAAAATCCGCACTTCTGTCGTTTTGTCAGGGTTCCAACTCTTTCAATCTTGAATTCTAAATTATGAAGTTTACCCATGAATATCACCCTTTCACACGGTAAAAAATCGTAATTTGAATGATTATTCCAGTGAAAATTACGGCTGATAACGACTATTTAGCACGCGTGAAACCAAACTAGAACAAGCTTAGAATCACGAACGCTAATGACAGTCACGAATCATTAAAATGGTGATTCAAGATTCACGTGAGAAAAGTCCCATGATAATTTTCTATTGTATATTTCAACATGTTCACACAGCGTAATTTATTCTTTTTTTCTTTTTCTTCTTCTTTTTCTCCTATAATGAATTTAGATTTTAGATAAATGAAACAAATAATCTTTAAATTATAATAGGGTTTTTTCGCATGTGAATCTTGAATCATAATCGTAATGATGATTGCTATATTGTAATCGTGACTGTGATTAGCAGTCATGATTCTGATTATGTTCTAGTTTGGTTTCACACGTGCTAAATATTCGTCATTAGCTTTATTTTTCACTGGAATCATCATTCAAATTACGATCTTTTCACCATGTGGGAGGGCGGTAAATTTAATTTTATTTATTACCACAGCAGCAAATAAAATACAGTTTTACATCCCAAATTATTATGAACAATACAATTCAAATTACATTTGAAATAATGTTGCAAATACATAATTAATGTAGGGGGAAATATTGAAATCGCGTAGCTTATAGTACAGTTTTGCTATTAAACTCACTCGAGAAATTCTATTAAGCTTTTCTACTTGAAACTATACAACCATGACTGCATGACTTCCGTATATTCCACTTTAGAGCATAATGTATATGGAGAGAAAATAATAACAATGAAGGGTGTTCCTCTGTTGAGCATAATGCTATCGTGTGAATCTAAGAAAGAGACCTCCTGGTCTGGAGATGGTGAGTATAAACAGCAATTGACTTTTAGCAGTTGATATGGGGCCGATTGCACGGAAAGGTCTTTTCTAGGACCGTCTTTCATGTCGCCCATCTTTTGTGGTGCGCTGTATGTGGGATATTTCTGAAATGTATGAATAAATGCTAGCTAACATATAAAATTTGTTAGCAATTTGGATACAATTTCATGATATATCACATCATTTTATAAACAAAGGGTTTGTTCACTTAAATAGATGAATGAAATATGTTTGCAGGTAATTTATTTAAAATGCGTTTCACATGGCGCATCATAATAAATGGGCGACACGAAAGACCGTTCTTGCCAGGGGTGAATCCAGGGGTGGTATTCTGTAACTCTGTCATAACTTTTGTCATAAATTTTGTCATTTCTCTCCGAGATGTGACACCGCTATGATTGTCACAAATCGGTATTCTGAACATTGTCTTTTCCCTGTCATATCTCTCAAAGTTCCCGCCCATCTTTTTCGGAAGCAATCCAATCAAAATCATCGTTAGTTCCCAGTGGGAGCCCTTCTAGCCAATAGGAATGCCCCGTGACAGGTAGGGGATATCCCCAATTCTGTTTCTGGCATCGCGCAACTACGCGAATATTGATGCGCTTAATTACAAAGAGAGACAGGGAGCTGTGAAGGATTTTAGAGGAGAAGTAGAAAAATAAGGAAAACAGAGAAAAAAGGGAGAAATTAATAATAGGGCCTAACTAATTGTAGCATGACAAAATGATTCTAAAAATTGTCGTGGATGATGAGTGAAACTTATGCCACAATCTAATCTAAATGATATCGTTATATGCTTGACATTCAGTCGGCAGGGTATCGGGATATTTGGTACTAAAAGATATGACAAAATTTATGACTGCTACCCCCTGTCATAACTTTTGTCATATCTTTTGCTTGTATAAAAGGATTACGCGCATCAAAGCCGCGTATTTTTGGTGCGCGCCAAAGAGATAAGACAAAATTTATGACAATTTTTGTGACAAAAGTTATGACATCCACCAGAATACCGATTTTGTCATATCTCTGAGATAAGATAAAATATGGAGATAAGACAATGTTCAGAATACCGCCCCAGGATTTTCCAAAGGGGGGGGGGGGCAAATTTTTCGGAGGATATTTCGTCCCCGAAAAGAATTGGCAAGCCCCAAAAAGGGCTTCAACCACAAATAAAGGATATTTCGTAACCCCCAAAAAACATTAGAACCACAAAAAAAAGAAGGTTTTCAACCACAAATCATACCAAAAAGGGCTTTAAGTTCAGAAGAGGGGACACACCTCTGTTTTATTTGTATTTTTACATTACAAATGTTCAATTTTGCTTCCCAAAAAGACCCTTTCGTGCAATTGGCCCATGCAGTATGTAAGTCTGTGTTCATAAAGGGAAGGACAGAGCATCCATGAATTTGATTCACTCGATTCTCTATCTCACCACAGGCGTGGGAAATCGAGGTCTTTTTCCTATTCTTGCTTGGTTTGGTTCTCAACCAGTCAACAAATGACTATTTTTGCCACTGCCTTTTAAAGCTTTTTTTTTCTTTCAATATCTTTCTCCTTTATTTTTTTCTGTTCCTCTTCCTATTTCCTATATTTTTCCTTGTCCCTTTTCCCTCTTTTCTGTTCTTACTTGTCTTCCTCCCTTTTCTACCTCTTTTCTCTTTTCTTTTATTTTATTTTTTACTTATTTTTCATTCTTTTTATTTTATTTTTATTTTTCTGTTTCCGTTTCTTTCCTTTCTTCTTCTTCTTCTGTCTTGTTGTGTGTTGGCAACTAATAAAAAATGACTATTTTTGCCACTGCTTTAATTTGTAGCCTTCTTTGAGATGATGAAAACCCTTTTCCCATCATTCTTTTTTTCTATTTTACTTTCTGTTTTTCCTTCTATTTTTTCCATTTTTTTAACTTTCGTTTTCTTTGTCTTTTTTCTCTTATTTTTCTTTCTTTTCTACCTCTTGTTTTTCTTGTTTCCTTTTCTCTGTTCTGTTTTCTTTTATTTTTTTCGCCAACCAACTTTGACTTTTATCTGGATACTATCATTTGGATTAATTGCCAGAACTGATTCTTCAAGATATGTAAGACCGCTATCATTTTGTTATTTTGTTTTTATATGGTTAGTTATTTCCTGTACTTATAAAAGGGAAATCAGATATAAAATTAAATCTTCCTTGTTATTTGTTGCACTATCGTAGCAAATAATTTTGGGGGCTTGTCCGGGAAACGAAAGTCAATTTGCACAGAAAACCGATTTGAAGCTAAAACCAGTTTTCCAGGAAACGAAAGCCAATTTGAGACAAAAATGAATATGAATCGCTCACTATGAGAATATTTTGGAAAAATAGCATATCTGCATGGGATCTGAATTGGGTATGACAAAATATTCTACGGGCCTTCTTCTTCAGCAACAGTAGGCCTATTCTTTTTAATTGTGTTTTGATCGCACAACCCCATACCAAAATACCATAATAAATGTATGGTAACATTAGTGTATGATACAGTTTAAGTACAGTGAGAGATGAGAAAAAAATATATGAGTTTGTTGATTTCGATGTTTCTTGAAATTGTTTAGCATACATTATCGATGTGTGGTTTCCATGGTGGTATATTATCAATATTAACCCCCCAAAATCTGGTCTCTGAAACATTTTCAAAAACAGTGTTATAAAAAATAAGATTATCAGGTATAAATACTAAAAAAAACACATAAAATTCGTCTTTTGTAGATAAAGTGATAGTTTATTTGCCTTAATCCAGTCAGTTGCATGTATGAGTTCTGAGTTTACAATTCTTACCATTCTTTACGCTTAATAGATTCCTTATCCCTATATCAGAACAGAAAGAATATGATTGGAATCATACCCCTTTAATATTACGCCAAAAAGGGGAAGTTCGCCTGACAAAAAGTTTATTGTGTAAATAGCAAAAAATAAAAATAAAATGATAGAAATATTGGTGTAGGATGGAGGAAAATCCATCGCAGATTTAAAAAGTCATCAGAATGTCAACTATGATTGGTGATATCATTTGCGATGGAATGGAATTGATGTTTTTCCTGGTATTTTTACTACAAACTTTTCTTCAGGATAAACTTCTCCTTTATACCCCATCTCATTAGATGGCGATTCCGCTGCGATCGTCAAAAATCGACAAAGCGTGGTATATCGTAGCTTGATCGTGGCTTGATCTTTTCAACCTTCTCCGTCGTACCTTGATCTTTTCTGAAGCGGCAAGGATCGCCACCATCTTCCTGGTCGCCACAAAATTTTGAACATGTTCAAAACTTACGTAGCGAGATCGCGGAGGTGCAAAAGCGCATCACAATCGAGTGAGCGTGTTACAAACGACATATTCGTAGCTGTAACGGAGCTCCAACGCATAAAGCGTAGTAGAAGCGCATTAAAAGCGGCACCGATCGCCCATGTTTTCAGGCCCGTTCCCAAGACAATTCTGCTACGCTGCTCCCGTTTACAAGGCGACTGCCTTGCGCTCGACACGCTTCACACCGTTTCCACCGCGACGCTTTCCCTTTGGGTGGCATGTGGCACACGTTCTCAGCCCGCTGCAGGCATTCGCGTTGCGCTTTTGCTGCGCCGCTGATGACTGGGCAGCGATTGAGCAGCGACCGTCCGCGCTGCTATAAAACGCCGTGCCGATGGTGGCGGATTATTACATTTTCAACAGATTACGAGGCGACACCACGACGTTTTCAAATATACCTCCCAGAAAAAGGACCAAAAAGGGGAAGCTGCCCAAGCTACCCCTGTTATGCCGGCGGTCCAAGAGGAAGAACAAGAGGTTATGGTGGTGGTAGAGGAGGAGGAGGAGGAAGAGGAGGAGGGGGTACAGGAGGAGGATGAAAATCTTACTGCTGAGCCAGCTGGAAAGAGAGAAAAAAAGACGCTCACATGTCTTGATGACGAAATGGGTTACCTCTGCCAAAATATATAATTGACTATGTTTAAAAAATTGATTGAATTCTAACTACAGTGACAGTAGACAATATTAAAATTTTGTTAATGATTCGATCACTTATGTATTGATTGGGAAAGCACACTTTATGGGGATTCTGGCATTGTGCCCCCCCCCCCATTTTATGAGTGCTCTCACATCAGTAGACTACTTCTTGTCAGCAAATTTGAAAGGAATTTACCTAACAGTTTTGAGTGACTAACTTTTGTGGAAAGAAATAAACAGAATATCAAAGATTTTTAGGCTCTTTTATGAAATTCTGGATGCATCCCTCATATTAACTATTAGGCTCATCGACATCTTTTGAATGAAATTTTAATATATATTGTATATTATGACTTAAGTGACAGCCAGTATCGGACCCAGTATCTTTTTTACCTCCTCCTTCTCATGTCCTCGTATTCAACTTCTAACTGATGTTGTTGTAGAATGCTAAGATGTATAAGTCCAACCAAATTCTGGACATCCATCTTGGTCGGAGGTTGGCAATCGACTGAAAAATGTCTCATGTGCCGCGATTAATATGCCGATTGCTTGAAATCGTTTCAAGAGCCCATCATGAACGTAACACAATCGCTCCATTCGTAGCACCACCGTACCGAGGTCCTAATTAGCGTATGAGCCTCGTTGTACGGTCGCTTTGATCGCAGAAGCAGCGCATCACATCTCCCTCAAATCGTGGCAAGAGAGTGGCAGCGTCGTACTATCAGCGTATTACCATCGCCTTCAGCGCAGGTCCGTCGCAGTGAAGTTGCAGTGCAATCGCCTCGCAGGCTAAAAATAGAATTTGAGGAAGATTCTGCTACGCTTTGCAGGATTTACACAGATCGCCATGGTCGCCATGATTGCCATCCTAGTTAGATGGGTGCCTTAACAAAGGCGAAAACAGCTATTTATATCCATGACTCCATGTCTGTGTTTGTATACACATGCACTTCTTTTGAAATCACGATATCATGTTACAATTGCCAACGAATGTTTATCTACGTCGTCAGGATCATTCAGCCAATCAATGACCGTAAACTTTAGAAGACACGCCTCCTATTCATTTGATTGCACACGACCCTATTTACGCGCCAATGAGGTGTGGGGGTTGTAGCGTTGTTGCCTGAAATGAGTACTGACTTCTTTCCAAGTTCATATTGCTGATTTTCGTCTTCATCCCTGGTTGTACTCTTTTTGTTACGATCTGACTATTCTCAGCCACAGTAGTTTTCTGTAAGGTAAGACGTCCTTTTTATATTGATATCACACTATAATAATTAATTGTTGTATAAATCGTTTACATTTTAGCTGATCTCAATTATTGAATAGGTTGGGTAAAAAGTTTAGCAGTGTTGGACATGTTTCTTGGGTAAAATAAACACATTTCATGGGTGATTTTTACAGAACATTGGGTAGAACGTAAAATGAATTTTACCCAACAAATATGTTTATCCTTTTTAACCAATGTTGAGTAAACCATTCCTTTACATGGTGTCGTAGACTCTTGTATGGGGGTGTCATGGTCTAGTGGTGTTAGCTCTCGTCCTTTTATCTGAGGACGTGGGTTCGATTTGCGTATTTTCATTCAGCAAGAAATTTACCCGTATATCGCTGATCTCAACCCAGGTGAGATGAATGGATAACCGTAGGAAGTAATTCCTCAAAAAGTTATGTGAGCACCATGTACACAAGCATAGCGGGGGTAATATAGGAGAGCCTTGAGCACATAACAAGGTGGATAAAATCGCTATACAGATACCCTATATTATTATTATTATTATCAATATCATAACTTTTATCGTTGTTATTATTATTATCATCAATATATCAGTATTATTATTATTTTCATTATTACTATTATTATTATCATTATTATTATCATTATTATTATTATTTATATCATTAATATTATATTCCTGATATAGGGCATATTACCATACATTCACATTGTTAAAAAGATGTTTATTTTGGTCTGTTGCTTTATTATTCTGAACTTTATAATAGAGTGTCCTATCTAAAAAAAAATCGATTGAATACCATCTCAAACTCTCATTGTATTGAATTTACTTGACATTTAGCCGGACAAAATGCAGTAAAATTAAAGTTATTTCAAGTCAATTTGTTACATATTAACTCAAATTGATAAAATACACTCGGATCCTACATTGCTCAAAAATCACTTTTCACTTAAATGCTGATTAAGATTAATATGCATCAATTCCAGCGAACAAAGAAGTTAAAAAACGTTTTAGATAATGTATTTGTGTGTGTGTGTATGTGCACACACGTTTGGAGACCCTTCTTTTAGCTAGTCTACTGTGCGAACCTTTCCCACCAGCAAAGGGGTCTGAATTCGCAGCATACAATGACTTATATTCTGAACACATTCTCGCTCTTAAATAGTAACAGCGAGTTTCATGTGCTAGTCTAGTTCGAAGACCCACTTACCGATCAGAGTTTAAATCAGCGTCTGTGCTGATCTAAAGACTAAAATACAAGTTTATACCACACGAGGTCGATGGGTGAATAAAATGAGACGTCTCGTACAGTACATAATATCTGAACGGTGCATGTATGGGCAGAAAGCGAACATGCATGTTTTTCTGGGATGTTTTTTTTTTTTTTTTTTTACCCCATATTGGCCTATTTCATTGCGCAAAATTTACACAAAATTACTCAACCCAACCAACATGCATGTTCCTGTTTTACCCAATGTTGGGTAAACCTTTGTTTTAGAGTGTACGGGAGCATTTTGCTACTCATTTTACTACTAATCTATCTATAGTGGAGGTATCTTTTTTCCAAAAGGGAATTAAAGTGTATCCATGCCTCTGTTTACATGCGTGTGTGTGTATGTGTGTGTGTGTGTGTGGAAGAGGGGGGTGTATCTAATCCATTTGCAGAAGACTCATGGCCACATGAAGGAATCGTTCTGGTCCACGATCCGAGTTTGGAACCAATCGCATTTCGCTCATTTTCTGAAAATATGTGAATTAAAAGTGTATTTTAAGTTCAAAATAACTGAAAGAATACAAATATAGTGCATTTGGATGATCCTTAAGCCTTTACTTTATAATGAAGGTCAAGTTAGTTTCAAATCGTAGTCAATCGTACGATTGCTGTGGCGTCTTAGATATTCAGTTCGCTTTTATTCTATTAAGGATTACAGCAAAGCCACAAATTTGAACATAATATATATTCATACAATGTTAGTAAAATAGAAGAAAAAACCACAGATTTTGCAGAAAGAAATAACCAATTGTTAAGTGTTATATGACAGGATAGATTTTCTAATATTTTACCCCGGGGGGGGGGGCACTTACACTGACGAGTGGATACCATGCGCGACCAAAAAAAAAACACGTAAAAAGGATGTCTTTTTCACGAAAGGGCACGTTACGTACGTAACGTGATAAGGGTGTCAAAAACACAAAAAATATGAAAAAAGAGTATCTATTTCGCTAGGAAAATTACGTGTTTAGGGTCGACTTTGCGGGGATGATAAAACAAAATTAAAATGTTTTATAAATGATGTCCTTTTTGCCCCAACACTTCGTGTTTAGAGTCCGATTTGCGCAAGGTGTAGAAGGTGGGGTCGTACTAAACCAAATAAGGTAAAGCCGACGACCGAAGGACCCGTAAAACTAAAACATTCCTGTACTTGTTTAGGGGTTCATTTCATGGAATATTTGCCAAGAGTTTCGTTTTGTTTGTGAATGGAAGTGGCCCCCGGGTATTTTACAGATCAGGGCTCCGTAACACAAAGATAAGCGATCAATCGCTAAATTAACTGACCAATCAACATCAATGTCTCACGCGCATTTGGTTTAAAATACTGACCAGGGACCAATCAGTGCGGTTCTTACACATTTGTGTTACGGAGCCCAGGTCTGTTTTAAGAAAGGAGAAAACAGTTTTATAACAATAAATTTGTACATACACCAATACCAATTTTCTGTAAATTTACACAAATGCATGTAAGATTAAACAGTGCAGTATAAGATTACGGGAGTTCTCGAGACTCTGCGGCGGGAATTTATGTGATTTTAATCTAACCCTGTAAGATGATTAAGAACATTGCACAGTAAGCCCCGGGGGGGGGGCACTTACATTGACGAGTGAATACCTTTTGCGACCAAAAATACATAAAAGGGACGTCTCTTTCAAGATAGGGCACGTTACGTACGTAACTTATTAAGGGTGTAAAAAACGTTAAAATAATGGAAAAAGGGTACCTAGCTACGTGTTTAGGGTCAAATCTGCGATAGTATAAAAAAGGTTAAAATGTTTTATAAAGGGTGTACTTTTTGCCCCGTCAACACTACGAGTTTAGAGTCCGATTTGCGCGAGGTGAGGGAGGTTGGGTCGTATATACCCAATGATGTAGGTAAAGGTAAAACCGATGACCAACTTCCATGGCATAACTCAAATATCGCTGTACTTGTTTAGGGGTTCAATTCAGGTAATAATTGCCGAGGATATCGTTTTGTTTCCAATACTTGTTAAGGGTAGGGTTTCACACGCCAATACTTGTTAAGGATTGCATTTTCAGAAAATGGAAAATACTTGTTATTTAGGGTGCTTTTCGAGACCCCATGGTCGCGCATGGTATCTGCATTGTTTGTGAACAATGCTGTGCCCCTCCAATGCTTTGTCTTCTCCGGGTCACTGCATATTATATATAGAACGCCGACCTCAGGCACTTATAGTTGATACACCGTGTCGCTTGACCTGTACCGTTCTATCAAACATCACAATCAAACCTCTATTGGGAAAAATTCAATCGTTGAAAACATTTGCACTCTCGAAAATAATTTTTGTATCGTCACTCACCCCAGTACCACCTTGGGTTTTTCATGATATTGA
This sequence comes from Lytechinus variegatus, assembly GCF_018143015.1. Classification (NCBI taxonomy): domain Eukaryota; kingdom Metazoa; phylum Echinodermata; class Echinoidea; order Temnopleuroida; family Toxopneustidae; genus Lytechinus; species Lytechinus variegatus. The sequence goes on from NC_054748.1 coordinate 37,780,954, forward strand.
AACTTTAATGTTTGAATTTTTATGGAATGGGAAAGACAAAATAAAAAGGAACATTATGTGCATGGATTACGAAAAAGGAGGGCTTAGAATGATAGATTTTCACTTATTTGTATTTGCACAAAGGATTATGAGGTTAAAGAGACTCATACTCGGAGATTCGAAAATAGGATGGAAACGATTTTTTTATAAATAGGACACGTAATTTTGGAGGTTTGCTAATACTTTTTAGTAACATATCTTTAAATTTGTGCAGATATGTCCCTACCGAGCTTTTACATAAACATGTTGGAAATACGGGGTGCTACGAAAGAAATATTGCTTAAAAAGGAAACGTCAAAAAGAAATGAGATATTCTTCAATAATAAATTTATACGTTTGGACGGAAATATGCTATTTGAAGAAAGCTTATTTCTTAAAAATATTTATAAAATACATCATTTAGTTGATGACAGGGGTAATTTTAAATCATCTAGAGCCTTCCAGAGGATGGGATTAAAAGAAGATGAGATGAATATCTCCACACAGTATATGAAAATATTCCAGCAACGTGGAAATGTCTCTTGAAGAAAACAGACACATGCAGGGACACAGCTTTAAATTTCGAATTTATGTTTCATGGAAATGTGAACGCAATAGCTAATGTTACATCAAAGAAAATCTATAAAGCTTTGTTAAACATGAAATCTGAGAGGTCATGCGCTGTTAAAAACATTGAAAGAATATATGACTTTTCCGAAAAAGACACTGATTATTTTTAAGACCTAGGGTAGCTACCTTAAATAGCAAGTTAAGGGAGTTTCAATTTAAATTGCTGTATGAACTTGTATATACTAAAAAATATTTGTTTAATTAGTAGATATTGACATTATCGCAATTACCAAGTAGTCAGGTTACTTCTGATGACCCTCTCTTTTTGCAGTTAGAAGAGTTAGAAAACAAATTAAATAAAATTTTTGAATTTGAAACTAAGGGTTTGATAATTAGGTCGAGAGAAAAGAGGGTTAGAGGAGGGTGAAAAGAGTAGCAAATAATTATGTAATCTAGAAAACCAGGCCTGGCAGAAGAAAAATATCAATAAATTAAAAGACAATGATAATAATATCATGAATATAGTCGCAAATTCAAAAGACATTTTGAAAAATATACATGATTTTTATTGTAAGTTATACTCTTCTCCAAACATCTTCAATAGTAACACTTCTGATTCAAATAGTATTGAAAATATTTTTGACAATATTATTTATTTATTTATTTATTATTTATTTTGTTTTATTTATTTTATACTGCAGGGTAGGCCTGTTCAGTTCTTAAAACTGCTTTACAAAGGCGCCCTGCAGTTTAAAATACATGTCAAGATAACTATAAAATATATCACAATCCCAAATTAAATGAAGATGATAAAAAAACGTTTGGATTCTCCGCTTTCCATAAAAGAACTGTTTGAAGTCATCACATCTATGAAATCGAACAAAACTCCTGGATTTGATGCTTTGCCTGTTGAATTTTATGTTGCTTTTTGGCCTGATATCAGTGATATGCTATTAGATTCATTTAATTGTTCATTACGTAGTGGTTCTATGTCTGCTTCCCAGAGAAATGGTATTATAACTCTCCTTCCTAAGAAAGACAAAGACCCTTTATTCATCAAAAACTATAAACCTATTACCTTATTGACCACTGATTACAAAATTTTTGCCAAATGTTTTGCTTTGTTTACATGATCTTATCCATACTGATCAGTCTGGGTTTATGAAAGATAGATACATTGGTCACAACATTCGTTTGATATTGGATATATTAGAGTATACAGAGTGCAATGATATTCCAGGATCAATTATTTTACTTGATATTGAGAAAGCCTTCGATAGTGTTTCTCATGATTTTTTATTCAAAACCTTAGAACAATTAAATTTTGGTGCAACTTTTATTAGTTCGGTTAAAACTTTATATCCGGCTCGTCAAAGCTATGTTATAAATAATGGTTTCTTAACAGAGTGTATAAACATGGAGAGAGGTATTTTTCAAGGTTGCCCCATATCTCCTTATTTGTTTATATTTGTTATTGAAATAATGGCCCTTTTGATACGCCAAAATGATCAAATTATTGGTATTCCTATAAGTGATCAAGAGGCTAAGATATCTTTATTTGCAGATGACTCTGTGTGTTTCTTAGATGGTTCTGATAATTCTTTTATTCATCTTTTCAATACCCTTCATAAGTTTGGGCTTTATTCTGGATGTAAAATTAATATTAACAAAACTGAAGCAATATGGATTGGTTCCAAAAAGGATTGTCAACACATTCCCCCCCTAAATCGTGGTATCACATGGAAAGTGAATCAGTTTAAATGTTTAGGAGTAAATTTGTCTTTAAATGTAAGTTCTATTTTTTACTTGAACTATAAGGTCAAGTTAAAACATATCAAACAAAGCATTAATTGCTGGCGTTTGAGAAATCTTTCTCTTATTGGTAAAGTTTGTGTGGTCAAGACTCTTATGTTACCTCAACTAATATACATTTTCTCTGTTCTTTGTGTTAAAATTCCAAATTCCTTTTCCAAGGAATAGAACAAGATATTTTATAATTTCATATGGAATGGAGGAGGAGACAGGGTGCAGAGAAAGATCATGTGCAATGATTACATTGAAGCTGGTTTTAGAATGATTGACCCTCTTAATTTTTCTATTGCTCTAAAGATGGTTTGGGTAAGAAATTTACTTGACGACAGTTATAATTCTCTTTGGAAAGCTATTGAACTATCTTTCTTGGAAAAGTTTAATCCTGATGTATCTTTATTATGGAAAGCTCATGCACCTGAAAGTATTTTGAACTCTTTGAAAAATATACAACTAGCTGATTCACTTCGTTGTTGGTATTTGTTTCGAGAAAATGCTACCATAGAATTTTATGATTCAAAATATTCTCAATTGAGTGTGTGTCAATCTATTTGGTATAACAGATGTATTCGCTCTAAGTCCAAGCAATATTTTTATTACCCATCCTGGTTTGTTAAAAATATCTATACTATCTCTGATTTGTTTAACCCTCCTCTTCTTGGGCACAAACTTTTTGAGGATCTTGTACTAGATTTTAATGTTCCCTCTACAGATAGGAGGAAGTTTAATTTTTTGATTGAGAACATTCCAAATGATTGGTTGGAAAATTGTGATACTGACATTGTTGGTGTGCATGATACAGTGGTTTTGAAATTACTGAGCTTTAAAAAGGTTCCCAAGAATGTTTATTGCTTATTACTTGGTAGTTTTAGTCCCGGCAAGAGATATGTTTTTTGGCAAAACAATCTTCCAATACCTCCTAGCATTAGTTGGGATAAGATTCACAACTCAAATTTTCTCTGTACAATTGTTTCTAAACTACGGTCGTTTTATTTTAAAATTTTCCCCAATGCAATTGCCTTCAATAGTTTTCTTTTTAAGATCAAACGAAAAGATTCTCCTAATTGTGCTTTCTGTGATGAACAAGAAGAAATAATGGTACACCTGTTTTGTGACTGTGATAAAGTAATTCCTATTTGGCAAGATCTTCTTTGATTAATCAAAGATGTAATCGCAACATCAATATATCTAATTTCGGAAAACTTTTTGGTATTTGCAATGATAAATTTCTAACCTTTCTATTCTTGTTGCTGAAATACCATATCTATTGTTGTAAATTTAATGGTAATCTTCCAAATTTTGTTTCTTTCAAATTTTTTGTGAGAAAATATAAGGAGACAGAATTCTATTTAGCCAAGAAACGAAACAAACTTAACATTCACTTCCAAAAGTGGTGTTTCGACATTCCTTACATATTTTGTTGCACTGAAAAAGTTCCTCCTTTCCCCTGTAAGTTTGAAGTATAATGTATGTGAACTATTGTATTTACGTACAGGTTACATGTACACTGTACTTTGTATTAGCTGACTGCAAGCAAAGTGCCCTTCTCGATCAGAGCCAATATGACCTTTTGACCTTTGTTTATTAATCAATATATTTTCCGTGGATTGGGCAACAAGACATAGATGAGTGTTTGAAAAGCTTTGTAGTAATTTAGGGAGGGAACGTGAGGGAGAGAGGGCCGGGGGAGGCTGGTTCGTGAGGGATTTTTGAGCGTGAGGTTGGGGGTGGTATCAAGATGGAGATAAGTGAATGTGTTAGAGTGAAAGAGAGAGAGAGAGAGAGAGAAAGAGAGTACTGGAATCTATGAGTGAGACTAGATTTTAAAAGTGTTATGTATTTCTTTTTCTTTGCCTTGTAGACCGGTCTGGATTTTGGACTTCTGTTTTATTCATTTGTTATTTTAATCCCGGGGGGCCACTTCCATTCACGAGTGGATACCATGCGCGACCATGGGGGTCTCGAAAAGCACCCTAAACACGTAATTTCCATATTCTGAAAATGCACCCCTTAACAAGTATTGGCGTGTGAAACCCTACCCTTAACAAGTATTGGAAACAAAACGATTTGCAAATATTCCCTGAAATGAACCCATAAACAAGTACAGGAATGTTTTATTGTTACGGGTCCTTCGCGCAAATAGGACTCTAAACACGTAGTGTTGGGGCAAAAAGGACATCCTTTATATAACATTTTAATTTTGTTTTATCATCCCCGCAAATTCGACCCTAAACACGTAATTTTCCCAACGAAATAGATACCCTTTTTCATTATTTTTGTGTTTTTGAGACCCTTTTCACGTTACGTACGTAACGTGCCCTATCGTGAAAAGGACATCCTTAGTAGTTTTACGTGTTTTTTTGGTCGCGCATGGTATCCACTCGTCAATGTAAGTGGCCCCCCGGGATTTTAATACAATCTCGGTATTGGCTCTGCTCTTGAGGTGCACATATTTATTGCTTGTTCGTTACTCTGCCTCTTATCGTTGTTGTTTTTTATTTTGTAATCTTATTCTAACCTTTTTAACCATATGTAAATATTGTGATTTGTGTTGATTTTCAATAAAAACTATAAATATATATAAAAAATATTTGTTTAGATTTAAATTATCAACACATAATCTATGTTCTCTGGTAAATGTGAAGAGACATGAGCACACATTCTTCACCTGCGAATACATAAAAACTTTATGGAAAGACTGTGGTTAATTATTTAAATTACGTCAAATTGAAAATGTTATTTGGAAGGATATTCATATTGGAGTTAAGGTTTTTGATATAGGGAAGGAACAAGTACTAAATCATATTATCTTTCTCATTAAATTTATGATCTTTGAGCATAGTAAGGCTAAAAGAAGACCACCAACCCCTCAATAGATAAGGATAAAGATATTGGAAAATGACAAGGAGGAAAAAGAATAGCAGAGGCACGTGGAAAATTGTCCGGTCACCTGAGGAAGTGGGACAATTTTCATACTTCATGATGACGAGGCACTCCGAATCCACTTGTTTTTGTTTTTAATAAATGCATGATATGCACTTATTTTCATGACAGCTGCCTTAACACTTATGCGGACAGATGAAATGCATTTGATCTGGTGAAGGTATGTGTATGTGAGTGCGTGTGTGCGGGTGTGTGTGTAAGGGTGTGTGGGCAGGTGGTGTTTGTACGTGAATCTGCTTTGAGTGTGATGGGGGTGGGATGTGAGTGTGCGGGAAGGTCCGAAGATTATCAATAGTAAATCTTCTCTCATAAATCCCATATTATTTTAATAAACTTACAGGTTTCTTTACAGAGTTTTCTTTGTCATTTTTGTGATAAATGGTGAATAAATTGATTTTAGGCTGTATTTTTTTTTTCTTCAATTAACATATGTATTATGTATATATAAAAATGTAAGAGAAAAGAATGTACATCAGACACAACAAATTGAATTGATTTAGAATTTATTTATGACATTGTTTAAATTCACTTTTGTTAAGAATTGTCAAATGTAACCATAATATGTGTAAGTTCAAATCAAACTTTGTAATGAATGTTATATTTTACTATGTTCAATTTTGTTTTATGCCCGGGGGGCCACTTACATGACGAGTGGATACCATTCGCGACCAAAAAACACGTAAAAAGGATGTCTTTTTCACGATAGGGCACGTTACGTACGTAACGTGATAAGGGTCTCAAAAACACAAAAATAATGAAAAAAGGGTATCTATTTCGCTAGGAAAATTACGTGTTTAGGGTCTAATTTGCAGGGATGATAAAACAAAATTAAAATGTTTTATAAAGGATGTCCTCTTTGCCCCAACACTTTGTGTTTAGAGTCCGATTTGCGGGAGGTGTATAGAAGGTGGGGTCGAACTAAACCAAAAAGGTAAAGCCGACGACCGAAGGACCCGTAACAATAAAATATTCCTGTACTTGTTTAGGGGTTCATTTCATGGAATATTTGCCAAGAGTTTCGTTTTGTTTGTGAATGGAACACCTCCTACATTGGTGCTGTATCGATTCTTTGATACATAGAATAAGCGTGTTCATAAACATAACTAAAATTTGTCAACAAAACAGGTTCGCTTGACAGCATTGATATCCATTGATCTTAGTGCACCAACATGACCAAGGGCAAGAGCGGATCAAGCCTTTGCCAATAGGGAAGGGGGGGGGGGCCCGCCGGATTTTTTTCAGCCACATTTTCCACGATCGGCCGCTCTATTTCATTTTTGTTTGTTTCTTTGAAGGGGTATAATAGTCATTTCTAAGCTTTATTATAAATCAACATAAAATATATAATAATCGTATAAGCCTTATTTGAATATTGCGATCGCGAGCTATATTTTTTATTTCATGAATTTGTCCTAAAATTTAAACATTCTGGGCAATGTTTGGGATCCTAAGCTAGATTTGTATCAAAATAAATAATTACTGCGAGTTTGCGCTAGCAGATATTTGAATATACGTTTTGACCTGATCATAAAAGGATCTGTCAACGGCTGCTTGCAGTTAGCCATGAAGCCAGACAACAATCAAATAGCGCGAGCGCAAAGTGCGACTGAACTGAAAAATTTGACATTTTACCATAAGAATGGAAATTTTAAGCACTTTTTGTAATCGTGAAAGGATATGTTTTTAACTAAAGAATTTGTGCGAGCGCGAAGCACGAGCGGAAAGAAAAAAAATGACACCTAAAAATTGGAAATTATTCATGTTCTGTAAATAATGAAAATGATGAGTAAATTATAATTTTCCTACATTAATAATGCGAGCGCAAAGCGCAAGCAGACATTTTTTGATATTTTGATGTGAAACTGGATAATGATTTAAATAGAGAACAAGCTGCGTATCTAAATAAACATGCGCGCGCGCATTTCAGATTTCGACATAGAATCTGAACATTCTAAATGCCCCTTTTATCATGAAAATCAAACAAGCGAGTGCGAAGCTCGAGCCTAAAATATTTGATATTCCAATCTCAAAAGGATCAATTGAAGCTCTGTATTTCAAGTATTTTGTAGGAAAATTGTGATGTGGATATGTATTCGAGTTTTTACATAGTACCCGGACATTCTAAGAACATAATGTTATGATATGAGAATGATGACTATCTTCCTATTCTCTTCCTAAGCTGTAGATGAAACTTGTATATTTTATTCTGAAAAGGGACAATTTGATTATCTACTTAATATCATTTTAATTATTCTAATAAGCCTAATGAGAGCGCGAAATCTGTTAACATTATGGCCGGTTGGACTGCCAATATTAACTATTTTTCCTCGGGGCTTCGCCCCTCGGAGAAAATAGTGATTACCAGTCTAATCTCGGATGAATCATTCCCACTATACTTTCTCGAAACCTGATATATTTGTAAGAAAACAACAACATGTGGGTAATTTTTGCACATATATTCTTGGGTTTGGGTCTCATCTATCCAATGAAAGTAAAGAATGTTAAACTTGAGTGAGCACTGTCCATATTTGTGAACCACGCAGAAATCTGTTTGCGCAGAAATGCTCGTTTTCACGCTGTGTCAAGGAGAAAGGGCAAAATCAATATTACCCTGCGAATCATTTCTCATACATTTTCCTTGCACTTCTTAGTCAATTGAAATAAAACGGATACATTTAAGCATTTTGTTACAATTTTGCCACCCAAATTGAAACTTCAACACTGAGTTAGCACAACCTTTACCCTTTTTGTGCCAGCTGGATCTGAACAATAGTTTATATTAGACATCTCCAGCATTTTCAATAAGTTTTTATCATTTAAAGTGGGTTTATATTTCATTTTTTATTTAATACTTTTTTCTCCACACTTCTCAAAGCTTGGCAATGATTTAGAAATTAACAATCAAGCCTAAGCCATTTCATGTCGGCAGAGCTCAGTGTAAAGCAAATATCGTCATAATGCCCTTGGTGTGTGGGGGGAGTGGGGTGGGGCGCAATGCACTCTTCGAAGTGTTTTAGGCAAGGAAACAAGTTTAAAAAAGTAAAAGATATCTTCAAATCAAATTTACTAGCTAAATTCCACGTGTTCTTCATAAATAAGGTCTACTTTTATTCGCATAACTATTTTTTTAAAGTTCTGCGCAAATCATTTTCACTAACTTTTCAAAAGTAATTGGTGTTCGCTCAAGCGGAAATATTTTTCGACATTTACTTCGTCATTTGCTTTAAAGGATCTGTACCAATTTTGAAAATGTTGAAAAATCTTCAGGATATTACAAATGTATAATTTTACAGGATTTTTTCTAAGTGTAAAATTTTTCTTTGACACGCACTGTTATTTGTATATATTTACTCATTTAGCCAACAGAGATGGTTACCATAATTATTATATGATTGTGTGCAAATTTGGGGATACTCACGTGAATTTAATTTTAACAATGGAAACACCTTAAAAACTAGATATTTTTTACGTTTCTTTCCTTTGTTTAATATTCAGAAAAACGTTGGAAGAGTGTCGTGAGCCATGAAGTCCTTCTTAGTTCCCGTTCTTTTGGTCTCCTTGGTGGCAGGTAAGAAGAGATTTCTTGCCATTTCCGGCTAAGTACCAGTCTCAACTATTCGGAATCAGCAACAATTATATAATTGTAAATAAATATATATTTATACTGGTTGCTTAATGTCTTATACTGTACAAAACTGTACACAACTTTGACAACGGACACGTTGGCTCAGTAGGAGACACCTCGCCTTCGCGTCATAACTATGGTCATCACTATATGGTTTCAAGGTTGAAATGATACGTTTTGACTGGTCACAATGATAATTATGCAGTTGTCCATTTTGCCTACAAATCCAAGAGGGTTTTCAAAATGGCATCTAAAATGACTCATATCACTCAATAATGGTCAGATTTCATACAGTATCAATCTGTGAGAAATAATTTTGGTGTCTACACTATGGTATGAAGGTTCAACATACATTCGGACAAGTAACAAGGATGGTTAGTTTTCCATTTTGTCCAAAATTCCAAGGTAGATTCTGAAATTTCATGGAAATGGGTGCTGTTACCAAATCATGATACAATATTATAAATTATCCACCTCAATAATACCCCTGGTATATTTGTTAATTGCATTGACGCCCAATGGCGACAATGCATTGTTCTTGTTCCATATTCCTATTCCGTAATCTTCTTCTTCTTCCACCAAAATCCCATTTGTTTAATACATGATTTTGTTAGCTCTACCCTGACTCCGTCCCTCATCCAAATTCATCCAAATTTGGTAGACATGTTGTCCAGCATCCCTAGTTGTGCCTCTCGTCTTCCATTTTCCAAAATCACTCATGCATGACCATCCAGGCGCCATTTTGTCAATTTCAAGTCCATTTGCATACCATTCTTCATTCTTTCATATCTCAATTATCCTGCATGCTACAGACTTCTAACAAATTGCTATAGATAGTCCAAGACTTTCTCTATCATCTGCGACGTATAACCTGACCTTCAAAATGCCACCTTCATGTCCTAAATTCAAATCCGAAATAGCCTTCCTTCAAAAACGTCATATTTATTGAAATGTAAAGTCAAAAATTCGTAAAATGGCCATAACTTTCTTGTTTTGATTCATTTTGAACTCATTATTTCAGGAATTGATTACGGCACCATATCATACATACTACTTAGTTTTTACGCATCACTAATTTTCCGTCATTGAAATAGCGCCCTCTAAAGTTTAAAAAACGCTTACCTTTGAATGCTCCTCATTCAGTCATGCGTAGCCAAACCCGTACCCTTTTTTGAATTTAGGGTCTTCAAGATATGATCTTTCATGCCATTCAAAAAATATATACCTTACAACTGACGAAATATCTGAAAAATGCTCCCAAAAATCAGCAAAATACCCCAAAATGCACTTTAATGCCAGCACAACTTCAACTTGCTCTTATTTCCTTATTATTGAAGCTTATTCTTTCTAACTTGGCTGATATGAGTATTGATATATACTTCAACCGTTCGTCAACCTTTTGTAACAGAAACTGACAAAAATCTGACGTCAGCTTCAAATTATTGTGCAAAACCTTCATTTTTAATGTCTTTCTTTATATGGCATTTACTTCCGGTCTATTGCCTGCGCACAAATAAAAGTGGTATCAATGTCACCGCATTGGAATACTCTTTCCAGTGATACCAAATACGACATAGGTTACAACAGAAAATTTCAAGATAAGTCAATCTGAACACATGGTATACTGCTCACTATGTACATATTATCAACAACAGAATTGTACACAGTGTCTATTGCATCGGTTTCGCGCAAAAACGAACTGAACGTACTATGGCACGCCATTTGTCCAATAAGGCGATAAACTCAGTTTATGCATGCACATCGTTCTGATATATACTTAACACTGGGTTACGTTGATGAATTGTCAGCGAATTTGTATGCTTATTTCTATTACTCTCTCTGCGTCTTTCTCTCTCTCTCTTTCTTCAGCGGCCACATGGTCTAAAAATGGACAAAATTTGTTTGACTCGAGAATGTAATTTCCTATGAAAAGCAAAATCTGCCAAAATCCAATTTGATTAACATGTAATTTTTGTTAGTCCTCTCCTGCCTCCGTTTCTCATCCAAATTCATTCTGATTTGGTAGACATACTGTCCATAATTAGGGACCATAACCTTTAGAAATAGCGCCTTCTATTGCAAAGTCTTGAAATAGTTAAATTGCCATAACTTCCTTGTTTGAATTTATTTTGGTCTCATGTTTTCAGGGTTTGCCAATTGTATCATTTCACATACTCCAACTGTGTTTTACGCATCAGTGATCATTCCTTTAAGAAATAGCGCCCTCTAATATTTTGAGAATGTATATCATCTAGAGTTTTCTCTTGATCTCCTCCTGTTTCTTGCCCTCTATTAAATCAGAGGCGTCAATGCATGCACATCGTTCTGAAACGATTGCAGTTCTAGTGTTCTATATCCACTTTTCAGCAACAGCAGTCATTCAAGACCCGATTATTTTAAGCCATCTTGGATTTTGTATAGCAGACCACTTACTGTTCTTGTAACTTGCCCTAGTGCATTACTCGACCCTTTAAACCATGGCTGAGACACCAAACTCATATTCCTCAGACATATATTGAACAAACCTTATTAGAAGCATCATACCATTTTTTACTCCATTTTTGAAAGCCATCTTTTCCTAATAATCTGACCGTTGAAACCATAGTTTAGATATCACAATCACATCTCTCATATCAGGCCACTGACGGTCATTATAACTTGTCCTAATTGATTATCTGACCCTTGAAACCGGTGGTGTAGACACAAAAATCATATTCCTCGACAAACTATATCGCCTTTTTTTTTCTTTTAAGTAGCAACAGCAATTTTAGACTCCAAAGTTGGAAGCCATCTTGGATTTTTACATACTAGACTACTGACTATCCTTGCAAATTGTCCCAAGGTATTTTGACCATTAAAACCATGATCTAACAACAAAATCATATCTCCCAGGTGGATATGAAATGAACTGTGTCTATTTTAAGTATCAACAGCCATTGCTCCACTTTTGGAAGCCATCTTGGATTTTTGGACTCACCAGTCCACTGACTGTCCTTGTAACTTGTTCCAATGTACTACTTCACCCTTAAAGTGATCATTTCACTTAATTCTGATTTAAAAATTTTCATACTGGTTCTTAAAAATGGGCTAAACATTAAGCTTATAGTGTAAAAATACCATCCCAAAAGTTTCAAAGTATCATATATACAGGAACAAATTTAAAACCTTGGAGTTGTACACCAAAGTTTGAAAATAATTTGGCGGTGTTTCCAATGACCATGTGTATACAATGTGCACTACAACACATTAACTCTATTCATTCTACGGTTCTCAAAATCAGGCTAATAAATTGCTTCTTGTATCTATAAACTTACAGTTTTTCATCCAATAATGTGGTATGCTTCAAGCTTTTTAAGGACAAATACTGGCACTCATACACATGTTTGATCTCAGTTTGGGATTTTTTAAAATCAGCTGCTCACAAAGTGAAAAGATCCCTTTAAAACCATTGAATAGAAACCAAATTAAAGTCGAGTAAGTAATGGATAAATTGTAGGTATTTAGCCTACGGCAGCCATTTTGGGCGCCATATTTGATTTTCCAGATACACTGGAGTGTTTATTTTCACTCTAGCCTGTATCAACAAATCATTCTACCCACTAGACCATGGACTATAAACCGAAATAGGATACTAGGGTGGATAATAAGTGAATTGTTTCAATTTTCAGTGAATGGCGGCAAGCTTGGACACCCTCTTCAAAACAACCAATTCCCGGATGCGAAATTGGTAGATTTTTAATATATTATTCCTGGGGTCAAATAGTACCAAAATCCCGTCGAACATCCATTTGTTGCAATTAGTTCCGGGTAAGGGTATTTGGTGGTATATTTATCCGTCTAGTAAATAAGAATTGTTATTTTGTGTTACAACACACAGGAAGTTCGGCCCTCAACTGCTACGTATGTTCTGGACCGGAGTGTCGGGATCCTCTGGATACGACTGCAGCAGGGGTTGGAGATACATGTCCAGCAAGCAGCTTAGTACCTTACACACATTGCATCGTAAGGAATAACGCCATTTTGTTAAACATAATAACGATATGAAACGTTCTAAGCCCCGCGCACACTATGCGATTTGATGAGCCGCTATTTTTTAATAAATCGCATTTTGCATTTAAATTTGAAGGTACCAAGACGGAATCTTATTTTATTTGAAGTGCGGAAAATGTAAGGAATTATAAAATCATAACTTTGCTTATGTGGTCGGATTAAAGTCCGAATCAGCTTCAAGTCGAACCGATGATGACTTCATAGTGATTTGAAAGGAATTTGCTTTTATCCCCACACGGAGGCTCGAACTAAACAGAATTTCGATATCAGTATATAGCCATTATCATATTCTTAACTCTGATCGCTAAGGTTATATCGGTTAGAATGTTTATCTCAAATGTTATCAAAATTTCTCTAAAATTCGGATCGCAACAAATGGGTATAGTATGCATGGGGCTTTGTTTCTTATCGATTTCCTAAACTATAACACGGCTGTTCTTAGAGCACCCTTATGACTTTGTGTAAGTATTTGCACCTTCCCATTGTTAAAGCACCCTTTTGTGTACTTATTTGCACCTTTCCATTGTTAGAGCACCCTTATGTGTACTTATTTGCACCTTTCCATTGTTAGAGCACCATTATGTCAACTTATTTGCACCTTTCCATCGTTTGAGCACCTTGATTTTGTTTGCACCTTCCTTTTTTGAAACACCTTTATGCACGCCTTTCTAAACTCTACGCACCTTTACGTAGTCATTTATTCCTTCCAAGTCTTTGAGCACCGTATACTTGTTTGGGCCATTCCACTTTTTAGCACCTCTATGTGTACTTAGTTATGCCTTTTCCAACCTGAGTGCACCTTTCTGTGAAGTCATTTGCACTTATCTTTTCTTTGACCACCTTAAAGTCTAGGCCTACTTGTTCACGCCTTTCCCTCTCTTTGTGGCACAGTCACATTTCGGCGAGTCGAAAACAGCCGTTTTTATTTTTTTGTACCAGCTATACATATAGATGGTTTGAATAAAAATGTAAAAAAAACCCGGTTGTTTTCGACTCGCCGTACGGCCGCCGTAAAAGAAAGGTGCATTGTCAATGCACCTTTAGGTGTTCTCCTTTCTACTCTTTGAGCAACTTTGTGTGCACTTATTTAACCTTTTTTTCTTTGTGCGCTTTTATGTTTGCTTGTTCACATCATTCTAAACTCTTAAAGAACCTGTACGCGTACTCATTTACGCCTTCCTAGTCTTTTAGAACCATTATGTGTACCTTTGGGGCCTTTGAGACCTTTCGCAACCTCGAGTACGGCAACATTAGATCTGCGGTTCGTGTGCAAATGGGGCAGGCAACATGTCGAGATCAACGCATGCGACACCATGCATGCAAGTTGTGAGATGAGAAAATCCCGTACTTTCACGTACGCAGTGGGGTAACTACGGAAGGGCATGGGGCACGTGCCCCCAATCGGCTGACCCCCCAAAAAAGGGGAAAAGAAGAAAAAGAGGGAGAAAGGAAGAGAAACGTAGTGGGAAAGAAGACATTATTATTCATTATAATGTTATATTATATCATAATTATGATATGTTATCTTACATAAGAAACTTTTTTTCATAACTTTATGAGACATAATTTGCTCAGGGCCTATGTCTTCATTGTTCCTGGTGCTCGCATTGTCTGTTTACCGAGAAATATAATCATGCTATACTAAATCCTCCCGTTTGCAAGTCAACATACTCCAAACTGCCAAATATATTTCCTCGCACTTTGAGTTTAATATTATTGTGTTATGTACAATATTATGCTTCTTTTTCATGACTACTTATAGTGATTGCCCCATTTTAAGGTCTTAATATAAATCATTCCCTGTCCGTGCTCACGTTCGCAGTAGTGGATTGGTGAAATATGAACTCCTAGAATCAGTCCTTAAAATGTCCCTTTTTCTAATCTGAATATCAAAAATTTTCAGCGCGCGCTTCGCGCTCGCATCATTTGGTTAGTAAACTATGTATGGTCTTCGTGGATTCTTACAAACAAGCCTTAAAATGCCCCTCTTCAGTTCTGAATTTCCTTCGCGCTCGCAAGATTTGATAAGTGGGATGGGTATGGTAAATCATGATTACACGTGCTTTATGTGCATGTTTAGATGCAATCCTAACAAAATAAGCAAGCGCTTATTGGCACTCGCATGAGATTACTACGGTGAGATGTGTATAATCTTAATGGATTTCTAAAATATAGTCCTTAAAATCTTCGGATTTCATGTATTTGGGGGTCATTATTTAGCGAGACAAGTTCGTATCACGATTAGATTGATTACAATGTCCTTTTTTAGGTCTGAATATAAAAAATGGAAGCTCGCGCTTCGCGCTCGCATTATTTGACCAGTGAGAGACATTTCCGTTTGATAGCACTGTCCTTAAAATGTCTCTAATGGGTCAGTATACCCAGCAACTGGGCGCGCTTCGTGCGCTCACTTAGTGACTCAATTTTTTTGCTGGTGCCCCCCAATGCCATGACCCACGGTACGCCACTGCACGTACGTACGACTGCTCATCACATCATACCCTTCTGATCCCGGTACTCTGGCCGCTGGGCTGGTGATAACATGAGAAACGCTAAAAATCGAGTACGAAAACCCCGGACAAAAACGGGAAAAAATGTTGAATTAAAGAGGAATGAAAGAAGTTGCAGTAAACACTGATTTCACGAGATAGTGTGTAAAACAAAGCTTAATTGTCACTATATCATCGAAGATCTAGATCTGGTACAGTTACATAAACTAAAATCTTGAAATCTACGCTAAAAAATGTTCACGCTGAAGATCACCAACACAGATAAGCGCACGTGGGACAGTGTATTATTATTGCTTGGAACGTTGGCCCGAATCCCCTGCTTATTTGCTAATTTCTCAGCAATTACTCAATATCTTCCAGAATCCTTTGGCACATATTTTTATTTATACAAACTTTGGTGGTCATTTGATTGGATTCAGTACGAACTCATTTTGAAATCGTTACCACAACTGGCATTTATCTTTAAGGCTTATGTATTTATCAATACAGTCTGTCGAATCGATATTGCACCTTACGTGGATTTTTGATGGATCGCTAGCAATCGAATCTGTTGGTCATATTCACCTCTCCTGCTAGACCATATCGCACAGCAAAGCCTGTCTGAAAATGCAACCCTTAACAAGTATCGGCCTGTGAAACCATAGCCTTAACAAGTATTGGAAACGAAACGGTACCCTTGACAATTATTCCTTGAATAATAATAATATAAGATATTTATATTGCGCACATATCCACCTTGTTAGGTGCTCAAGGCGCTCCTCTTGAATTGACCCCCTAAACAAGTAAAGCGATATTGATCACGGACGTGGGCCTTACCTTTACTTACATTGGGTTAGTGCCACCCCATCTCCCATACCTCGTTCAAATCGAACCCTAAACACGTGTTGGGGGTAAGAAGTACATCCTTTATAAAGTGTTTGTCTTTTTTATACCCTCGCAAATTTGACCGTAAACACGTAGCTTCATAGCGAAATATATACGCTTTTTCAGTATTCTATCATTTTGACACCCTTATTACGTTACCTACGTAAAGTGCCCAATCTTGAAAAAGAGATACTTTTTACGCGTTTCTTTGGTCGCGCCTGGTATGCACTCGTCAATGGAAGTGCCCCCCCCCCGCCGGCTACCTCGAGAGCAAGGAGGAGCCAAATGTCGCTCTGTAATCTCGTCCTAAATCGGATATGTCGTTGTTACCCAGAGTAGCTTGCACACGAACCGAAGATTGAAAGTTTCCGTTGTGGATATGAAAGGTAAACCAATTTTTTTGTCACACAAGACACAACTCGCATTGCAGGACGCGCGTTTCCGTTTTACACCCTGGCGAAGGCATTTTCCGGAAAAGTAGCCAAAAAGCGACTAGTGAAGAGTCTACGTCTACGTTTGTTTACATTATCAGCTGGGCGCGCGATCCAAAGTCCGCACCGAAGTTATCCGCAGAACATACCGTACATGCAAATGCAGTTGAGCTTATAATATCCAGGTTCAATACGAATGTATGCCTTTTAATTGATCATTTGCCTTGCCGATTTGCTGATGTCTGTCTTTCTATCTGTCTATATATCTATCTCTCAAATTCTATCTCTATCTATCTATGTAACTGCAGTATCTATCTATCTAATAATCTTCTCTGTCTCTCATTCTTTATCTAACATCTATCTATCTCAAATTCTCTATCTATCTCTATCTATCCATCCATCTGTCTGTCTTTCTCTATTTCTCTCTCTCTACCTACCTATGTAACTACAGTATCTATCTGTTAATTTGTCGCTCTTCTCTCTCATTCTTGATCTATCTGACATCTATCTATCTCTCAAATTCTCCAGCTCTCTCTCTCTCTCTATCCATCCATCCGTCTGTCTTCTATCTATTTGTCTATCTATGAAACTACAGTATCGGTTAATTTGTCTATCTTCTCTTTTTCTCTCATTCTTTATCTATTAACATCTATCTATCTCTCAAATCCTCTATCTATCCATCTGTCTGTATTTCTATATTTCTCTCTATCTATATATCTATCTATGTCTCTATCTATCTGTTAATTTCTCTATCCTGTCTCTCTCATTCTTTATCTTTCTATCTATCTATCTAACATCTATCTATCTGCCGTGTCTCTCAAATTCTCTATTTGATTTGATTTGATTTATTGTTTCACATTCCACAAAAACATACATCTTGAACACAATTATGAATACATGATGACAAAAAATACATAGTTGTAGTATTTAACAAGAAAATACAATTACGTGAAATATGAGGAACCTATTAAAAAGCAAAGCTTGTAAACATATAGGTTCCCAGAAGAAAATGATAAAGGATTAAAAACTCCTAACGCAATGAAGCGACATTAATAAAATGAAAATACTCAATACATTATAAAGAGATCTACAAGATAGTCACTCGAGCAAGGCGCTTAACCGCTAGCATACGACTGTAAAAGAAATGTTTTCAGCCTACATTTAAAAGAATATAGAGAGGGCGCCTGAATTATATGAGTGTTTAAATTATTCCAAAAGGAAGGCCCTGTAAAAGCAAATGATTTAAGGGCAAGAACAGTGCGCACTGGGGAAATGTGGAAATTGTGTACTTGTCGAGTTGGGTAAGAATGGATTTCTTGATTTTGAACAAGCAAATCAGAGAATACACTTGGTAATTCCTGTTTATTTAGCTGATACATAAATATACCAACAAAATAATAATATAAATCGGTTACTTTCAATAACTTGTTTGAATAAAATAGCGGATTAGTATGAGCCAGAAAGTCAGAAGAAGAAATTATCCTCACGGCTCTTTTTTGAATTTTAAGTATGGATTCAAGTTTTGTCTTAGAGGCATTTCCCCAGGCTAAAATTCCATTATTCAGATATGGTAACAATAAAGTGGAATACAATAGTTTCAAAATGTGATGCGGAAAATGAGGCTTAAGTTTATTTATGACTCCAACATTTCTTGAGAGCAATTTACGAAGGTGATCAATGTGAACTTTCCATGATAATTTACAATCAATAAAGATACCAAGAAATTTTGTTGATTCAATTTGTTCTAAAACATTACCATTCATATAAACAAGACCTGGCAATGTGTGTAATGAGTTGCTAAAAACCATATAATGTGTCTTTTTAAAATTTAGGGATAACTTATTAGCTTGTATCCAATCACACACAGAGCATAATTCAACATTTAGTCTTTCAAGAAGGATTTGAGGATTGCTGTGTGTAAAAAATAAGCTCGTGTCATCTGCGAAAAGAAGAAATGATAATAAAGAGGATGAGTTTTGGAAATCATTGATGTATAAAATAAATAGCAATGGACCCAAAAGGGAACCCTGAGGCACGCCACATGAAATTTGCTGTATCTGAGAATCGGAGTTATTAATGACCACAAATTGAGTTCTGTTTATAAGGTAACTTCTGAACCACTCCAAGGCCTTTCCACGAATCCCATAATGAGAAAGCTTGTATAAAAGTATTTCATGGTTGATCGTGTCAAAGGCCTTGGAGAAGTCCAGAAAAATACCAGCAACATGAGATTTGTTATCAATTGCCTTGGTAACTTTATCGATTAATAACATTATTGCATGAACTGTTGAATGCTTTTTACGAAAGCCAAATTGTGAATTAATAAAAATATTACAATTCATAAGAAATTTTATTGTACGAGAATATACTGTTTTTTCTAAAATCTTGGAGAAAGTAGTCAGTAGTGAAATAGGGCGATAGTTACCCAATTCATCCTCTGAACCCTTTTTATGGATAGGTATAACTTTAACAACCTTCATCTTATTAGGGACAATGCCACACTGTAAAGAAAGATTGTATACGTGCATCAAGGGCATCACAATTTTATCAATAATTTTAATGAGAAAATCATAAGAAATACCATCATAACCAGAACTTTTTTTCGCCGGTAGATTTTTAACTATTTCTATAATTTCGTGCTCGGAAACGGGTGAAAAGAATATGGTACGAGGATTACGGTTTGGCAAAAAAGAATGAAAGGGTTTGTTACTATTAGGTATAGCATTAGCCAAATTTGGGCCAATGTTTACAAAGAAAGAATTGAATGCTTCGGCAATGTCTGCATCATCTGTAATTTCCTTGTTTTGGTCGACGATCCTATTAATATTCTTTTTTGATCCTTCCTTCTTAAAAACTTGATTTATCACTTTCCAAGTTGACCTTGTATCTTTTTTATGAGTTTCAAATAAAGAGAAAAAATAGTTTCTTTTGGCTTGTCTCAGCACTGATGTTAGGGTATTTCTATAAATTGAATATTTAGATTTAGCGTTATCTGTGCCTGTAGATTTATATTTATAGTATAGTTTATTTTTCTTGTTTATTGATTTAAGTAGAGACCGTGTGATCCAGGGAGAACGTGGTACTTTTTTATAATTTGATTTGGATAATGTTCTTACTGGAAAATAATGGTCAAATAATGGTAGAATAATATTTAGAAATTCATCATAAGCTTGGTTAGCATCAGTTGTATTTAGTACCGTGGACCAGTCAACCTGAGACAAGCATTCTATAAAACGTCTAGTATTTTGTTCTGACATTCTTCTTGAACCTCGAAATGTTGAATAGTTTTGTTTAGTATTAAAAATGTGGGGAGAAGAAACAAATACAGGGAAGTGATCTGTTAGATCAGATACTATTATGCTCATGTCTAAATAACCGTGGATGTTTGTGAAAACATTGTCAATGAGCGTCGTAGTAACACCAAAAATGCGAGTTGGCTTAGTGATGCAAGGAGTAAAAGAATTGGAGATCATAGTGTCTAAAAAATCCTGGCAAGCTGGCTTTTCGTGGTAGTGAAGCAGATCGATATTAAAATCGCCCATTATAAAGCAATGTTTGTTCTGAAAATAGGGTGAATCAGAAAAGGAATGCAATACTTCTGTAAAATCAGTTATGTTAGCGTTAGGCGGTCTGTAAATTTCACCAACAAGTACATTTTTTCCTGATGCAATTTCAATTTCAATGAAAATGCTTTCAATTGTTTCCGTCATGCATGTAAAATCATTAATTACTTTAAATTGGAGATTATTTCTTACATATAAAGCTACGCCGCCACCGTGTTTATTTACTCTATTATTGACAACGATTGCATAATCATCCAAATGAACAAGAGAAGTAAGTGGATCGGATAACCAGGTTTCGCATAAACCTACGACAGATATTTCTTCATTCAGTGAGTTGAGAAACAATTGAAAATGGTCAAAATTTTTACACAAGCTTCTTATATTATAATGTAGAGCTGAAAAATTTGAAGATTCTAATTTTTTACATTTTAAATCCTGAGGCAATACATAATAAGAAGACGTGTCTTTTATTGATAAGTCATTTGTATCATAAGTAAGATTTATATCAGGCATCCTTTCATTATAAATATCCGCAACAGTTGGATTTGTACATTGTATGTGTTCAGGACTTACATTAAGATGGGGAAGAACATTAGGCACGTCATGGATACTACTCATTAAAGAGAGCAGATGTCACAGGAAGAGAAAAAGCGCCTCTGAAAGGCAAACAGTAATTGGCATATCTTGGTGATAGTAAAAAATTCAAATCGAATTTAGATATCAAATAGAACAATAGCAGTTGGAAACGCATAGCCCGAGTGACCATTATGAACATCATGTCGATAGAATCAGACCAAACAACCAATGTGATAATGGCAACAGGAGTTACGTAATTTGTAAAAGAGTTTGTCTGCATAACGAATGAGAAGCATATTCTTTTTTCTGTAAATGTCATAACTTTTTTGTAGAATATAACAGGTTGGAATGTATGTATGTGGATCATTAAAAATGTGAAAACAAATAGCAAGATACGTGCCATTGATTTGGCCAATACCACTTAACAAAAAGAGACAGAATATCATCCGGTTACATACTTGCACCGCAAGATAAAAAACTATAATTTACATAAAGCTTCCACAAAAAAACAGCCTATAGCAACTTGCTTAATTCGTCTTAATGACATGCAATGCACAGTTGTAAAGAAAAAGAAAAACGGGAATACAATGAGTCGCATACCAACCAAGTGTTTGGATAAACTATCGATACATTAAAAAAAGAAGACATGTATACATTCTATCTCAGAAGAAATGGCAGTGTTTATTACAAGATATCACAATGTTCTAGCTTAATCTAGAAATACCACAAAGCATGCAGAAAAATAAATAAATAAAACTTTAGAAGCTTGTATATAACTGTACATACAAATAATATGCTGCTGAGTTTTTTTCCCACGCAATGGTTGTAGACTTTGCTAGTCGCAAATTGCAATAAAAACATAACAAGTGAATCCTTTTTGTTATTGCTTAAAGGTTTCTCATGAACTGTCAAAAACCCTGAACAGAAACTGTAATTTTGGCTTCCAATATATAATTTACATGTTGACTCTGACAATTATTTTCTTGTTTACTACAAAATGACTAGCCATGACAATATAATTTTGTAGTTTGCTAAGAATATTAATACAAGCAAATATTCTTATTAAAAAAAACCCTCATGGTTTACACTACAAAATTATATTTGCCCTTGTTCTAAAAGAAATATGCAGTAAAGATACTTGAGAAAAATTGAGTGAAGAAATACTGAGGTACTCAGTGAAATAAAAAGAAAAGATAATCTTTTTCTGTGTTAGTATCATTGACCACACATGGTACTACATTGGTTCTCAATTTTATATGTTTAAATTCAACTAGCTTCTGGGGAAAGAAAAAAAAAATGAATTTCCATTATGAATTGAATTTAAAAACATGATTTTAGAAAAAATAAATGATGTTGGCTTATTGTCAAAACCCTTAACAGAAACTGCAGTTTTGACTTCCAAAATACAATTTTCATGTTGACTCTGTAAATTAATTTATTCTTATATACAAAGTGACTAGCCATGGCAAAGAAATTCTGTACTCTGTCTGCTAAGAAGATTAAAACAAGCAAATATAAACACATGCACATGAATTGTTGCATTACTAGGCTATATTTTGCCCTTATTAAAAACAAATATGCTGTAAATACACATAAATGCAGAAAAACTGAGGTACTCAGTGAGATATGAATAAAAAATAGTTCGTTTTTTGTGTCAGTATCATTGACCACACATGGTTATACTTTGGTTCTCAATTTTATATGTTTCAGTTCAACTAGCTTTTCAGGGTATGCAAAAATGAATTTCCATATGAACTGAATTTGAAAACATGATTTCAGAAAAAATTAAATAATTTTGGCTTATTTTCAAAATCCTGAACCGTCAAAACCCTGAACAAAAAATATAATTTGGCTACCAATATAAATTTTCACGATGCATGACTCTGTCAATTAATAATCTTATTTATTACAAAGTGACTAGCCGTGATATAACAATTGTGTAATCTGTCTGCTAAGGATATTAGTACAAACAAATATTCTTAATAAAAACACACATGATTTGTTTCACTACTTGTTTATATTTTGATCTTATTCGATGTAAGAATGTGCTGTAAATATACTTGAGAAAAATTCAGGGAAGAAAAAACTGAGGTATTCAGTGAAATAAGAATAATTCTGTTTCTATGTCAGTACATGTATAATCATTGAACACACATAATATACTTTGGTTCTCAAGTTCATGTTATACATCTTAATTTAAATAGCTCTTTGGGGCAGGCTAAAATGAATTTTAATGTGTAAAGAATGAAATAAATTTATATTGTTGATTAAAGGTAAAATACAAGAGAGATTCCTGCTGGGTAATATAATCTAATAGAAGACCGTTTGACAATGACAAGAGCTGCTTTGGACAAGCAATAGTACATTTCTCATAGTTGGCTACTAATTTGTGGTCTAAAAAATGTTTATGCAAAAATCATCGGGTAATCACTAGGTTAGAAAATCTGCCAGGTATTACAGACAGCACCATTGGCTGGTTGCAGTTTCGTTTCACATTTCAAGTTATCAAAGATTTTTTTTCTGAGTAAAATACATTGAATTTTCATATGTCATAAAAGAAAACAAGTTGCAGATGATAGACATGACGGATGTAACAAAATTCAAGAGAATAAGGAATCATCGAAGACGTCGACCGAGGGTCATCACTCTCCTATTCAGTATATTCATTCCATTTCGTTGAGCCCTTTTGCTTCCACTTCAGGCAAACAGTGGTATTCTGAAGTACAATCTTAGTAGAAACTCCATCTTTCTTTCTCATTTTATATGCGATATTGGCTAGATGGCCCCTCTTGGCCTTCAATTCCGGGGGAAGGTCCGTGCGAACAGAGACCCGCTGTCGGTTGGTTCCCGTAGTAGCAGCAGAAGCATCGCGATCTCGTGGTCGACGATCACCATTTTCGTAGGCCGCTAAGACTTTGTTCCTGTCAGCCATATAGACAAACTTCACTATTATCGCATTAGGTGCTTGTGGTTGATTGGTGTCGCTTACCCGAGTACGCCGTGGAAGACGGTGGACGTTCACAAACGCCATATTATTGGCCTCGTTTACATCGACTCCGAGGTTGACGATGGTACTGCGGACGACTTTACTCACATCTTCGTTGTTGATCTCTTGAATACCGTAGAAGAGGAGGTTTGCTCGACGATTGTAGATCTCCATACCCGTAATCTTAGACTGTAAATCTGTTATTTTTGATTCAAGGTCATCCTTCACTTTAGGAATTATCTCCTTTTCTATTTCCTTTACTTTTTCTGAATTGAAGGCAACCGCCCCTTCAATTTCATTAACTTTTATTCTGATAGCTGTGGTCTCTGAGAAGAGGTGATCCAACTTGTCGAATACTTTGGAAAACGAAGCCTCTATTTCCATCTCTCCCTCTTTCTCTCTCTTTCTATCTATCCACCTCTCTCTCTCTCTCTCTATGTATATCTATCTATCTGTCTATCTTGTCTCTATCTATTTGTCAGTCTTCTATATCTATCTTTCGGCAGCTTCTAAGGTATCAATCCATCAAACTTCAATTTGTCTTTCCATTATACGGTAAGTATCTGTTTATTTTGATTTTGTCTGTCATTCTATTCATTTTAATTTATTTTTAGAAAAAAAACTATCATAAACAACGCGACTGCAAAAGCATGTTCGGATTTCACTCATAGAGATGTATATTGATTTCACTCCTGACTGCCGCTCTCTCTGTACGTGAAGTGCCGAGGAACTCTGCGCTCTGATCAGTAACTGTGCAAATTGCATGCGGTGGTGGACTCGCCTGTGTCGCACGCTGCATGCAACCAGCGACGTGTGTAGACTCTTCACTAGTCGCTTTTTGGCTACTTTTCCGGAAAATGCCTTCGCCAGGGTGTAAAACGGAAACGCGCTTGCAGCGCAGTGTTTTACGACGAGCCCCAAAATATCTTCCAAAATCAACTACCGTCGTCCGTTCCCGTCCTCTTGCGAAAAGGCCAGTTAACGCTTTTCTAGTCCTTTAAGTACCTTGATCTAGACTTATCTTTTAAGTACCTTGATCTATGCTTATCTTGAAGTTTCTCGTCTTTAATTTAGCACCCTATGGTGTATTTATTTGGACCTTCATAATCTTTGATCAACTTTATGTGTGCTTGGATACTTGCGCCTGTCCATTCTTTGCACTTTTCATACCACAATCACATTACGATTCTGTGTGGCATTGCTGATCGTAAGTGTATATCCACTCTTTAAGTGAAATATTTTGGCTAACTCAGTTGATATTCAGGCAAGTCCGACTGCCCTTTTACAACTCCTTGATCATGTAGCTCGCTTTATTTTCGGGCAAAATCCTCCAGATATCCCATTTTTTATGTTAATATTCCCATCCCTCCCTTGTCTATATTCCAACGACTAGTTTTTGTTCTTATTTTGTATTTTATATAGAAAACAACATCCGGAAACAGTGTGGTGCGTGCATGCACTGCACTCTGCGTTGAAGGCTGTGTGGGTGATCTTTGTAATTACTGCTGCACAGGCAACTTGTGTAATGGAAGTACCGCCGTGTCGACTAGCTTCGTTGCTATGGGCGTGGCTTTGCTGGGGGCCCTCATCTTTTCCAGACAATAGAATGGATCAGAGGCTCACGTGATCAAGGTCATCGGTTCATCAGTTGAATTTCATCGAAATAATGTAAAAGGAGTGCATTTGCAGTAAATAGTGTTTGTGAATTCAATTCATTTTTTTCCTTTTTTTCCTTTTTTTTCTCAAGCCGATTAAAAAGGCTCTTTTTAAAAACAACATACATACAGTATAAACAGTTCAAAGATATAAATGTAACAATGAAAATGAATGTATTTAGAATATTTTAGCAAGTTGCCCCCCGGGGGTGGGGGCACTCATGGCAATATGGGTAGCCTATTTGCGACCCTTACCCCCCCCCCCCCTTTGATGCCTCATATCAACAGTCCCCAGGCATATCAAACCTCTGAATATTAATATGCTGGTGAGGGCCTTTTTGTAAATGAAAATTATAATCATGAAATTTCAATTACTAAATTTCATAGATGTCGCATTTTGAATTTCAGTCGGTATATAACGCTTCACTCCATTGGTCAAATCATGCACGTCCACGGAACACGACCTACTACGTAGTATCCACCAATCAGATAACGCGTTAAATGGGCATTGTCGTAAAACATGTTCAAGCATGAAATACTCCAATCACGCTTCTCTTTGTGGGATACCCCATGGAATCGAGTCATCTTCAAATATTTTTTCCTACCTTATACAAAGTTATATGCCCAGTGCAGACTTGTACTTTCTAGGATCTGCTAATTGAGATTTATTTTCCCCTTCTTCTGTACGTATCGACAGACTTGCTAGATCACGTTGAGACATGTGTGATAAAACCATTCATATAAGCAATAATTCTTGATAAGTATTTTTGTGTATAGTCTATAGTTAAGTCAATAATGTCACCTGGTATTTGATATCGTAGAGTTTGCCAATTTTTGTACTTTTAATGCAATACCCTCGTTTTCTTATATTTTTCCCATTTTGACGAGTCATTTAATTTTACGGGGTTTTTTTGTCACATGGTTGTGGCGTAATGTTATGAATCATCCAACTTTGGCCGTAATCTTGGTATGTTAAATACCACATGCTTTTTCAAATTACATGCCATGATATCAATAAAACATGTCATAAAAGTGATTTCCTTATTCCTTTCCCTTTCCCGGGTTATAGCAATCGGTCTGGTTTGAGTGCTTAAAATCAGTTAGGTCGCGTGATTTTAATTCCATTCATTTTTCATTCTAAATATTAGAGAAACAGATGCATCTTGATTGATTTGTTGTTTAAACCTATCGCATGAGTACCAGAGCTGTTTTTGACTCGCCGTACGCCGGCAGGAGGGAAAATGTGACCGAGGTATAAATCCTTATGCTGACGAATCAAGTACGATTGATTGTTTAAGAAATGCAACCCCCCCCCCCCTGCACTCGATGCATTTGTTTTAGTTTAATATCTTTTTTAACATGTTTATTCAGAGAATGTTCATTGTACATGAATCCACGTAGCTGTCTTTCAACTCTTTTCTATTAAACTTTTTCTAAACTACTAGAATGTGGTTTGATTACTTCTTTATTTTTCTGTAATTGCATCACTCTGTGGACGGGAAAAAACATGAGAATGAATACGGAAAAGAAATGGAATGAAAATTCAAAGGATTTTGGCAAGTTGCTGCACTACGTCCCATAGTCGTGGGGCCCGTTTGTGTTTCTCGTAAACAGTCGTTTTCTTATTTATTTTAAAACGGTACCCTACATTAATGGGAAAAACGACTGGTATCAGTGAATGTGTGAGATTGGACAGTTAAAAGAAAAAAAAAATAGTGAGCGGTGACAAGATTTTGTGCGACGGAGTGGTTGTAGAAAAATGTTAGGGAGATTCATCGACATTTTTTGAAGTACGGTCGGTCACACACGACTCTATTTCGCCATTTTCGCTGTAAAGTTTGCAAACATCAATAATGCAACAAACATCGTAAAATTTGCGGCTTAAAATTGCAAGGTTTGCAACGATTATCGCGAAATTTTCGACTGTTATTGCAAACTTTGCAACGAAAATCGCCAATTACACGGCTGTTATTGCAAACTTTGCAACAAAAATCGCGAGTTTCCGATCAAAATCGCAAAAAGTTTGCAATGAATAAATTGCGAACTTCACGTCTGTAGTTGCGTGTCATTAATTGCGTGTGATCGACCATACTTCATTGCCATCATGGCATAGTCTTAGGATTTTTGAAGTGGGGTGGGTTCAAGCTGAATGAAATGTTGACAAAAAAGGTCTTCACCACATACTTAAGGTCGTTTCTACTGCAAAAAATAAAAAGCAATAAAAAAGAAGTCTTCAACTTAAATTTTAGGGGGGGGGCTGAATTCTTACGGGGGGTATTAGAAAAATTGAAGGGGGAGGGTTGAACACATGTAACCCCCCCTCCCCCCTGCGTACGCCACTGCTGCCTCATAACAGTCGTGACCCATGTCAGTGGAGCGGTGCATTTCCTGGAACCCGTTGCGAAAAAACACCCTATAAAAAATTTATACAACGTTTTTTACCCGTTTAACGATTAAAATTACAAAAGTTTGCAACCCAATAAATCACGAACTTCACAACTAAAGACAAGTTGTGTGTCGCGAACTTCAGGACTGTGAAGTTTTTAAACAACAAAGTTCAATTTTTGATATTTTTAATAAAAAGCATGGTTGTTTAAATTGTTAAACAACCTAATGTTATAGTAACCAACGTCTTATTTAATTTTAAACATCATTATTACTGTAAAAATATCTAACACAACTTGATTTTTAAACAATCAAATAAAGCGTGCATTCGTTTAAACGTAACACTTTTCGCAACGGGCCCCAGTCGCGATATACTAAAACATAAATAAAACATTCAAGATATCTCATCCAATTACATGTACAGTACATTTTTATTTCATTTGATTTTACCAAACTGTGACAATTGCAGACATTAGATAAAAGTTAATTCATGTTATACTATCATAATGATATCATTGGTGTAAAAGGGTTCATATCTCAAAAAAACAGACTGATATTTGAAAGAACTAAGACAAGGAATAATCCCTTTGATTTTGTGAATATTAAATTTGCAACTGACAGGCAAGTAGAAATGACCATTGCGGATTCCTGCTAAGAACCTTCACCGTCGGGGGCGGTATATAAATATCTACCTTATAAAGCCTATATCTATTCGTTCTTAAAAAAAGAGTAAAACTTGAGAAAAAAAATGACATTTCGCACAATTTTTTTAATGGAACGACTGACAGTACTAGCAACATAATGACACCACCCAATTTGAGCTCACATTGGAAAAAATATTCTACATACTATAAAAACTGGTACAAAGAGCTTAAGAATTATATTTATAAAAATATCTCTTGATTTTGGGCGAGATGTCATTTACGCGCTCCTTTCGTTGTATTTCCTGTAAAAAATATTTTCTTATTACTTGTATCATTTATGCTTCCGACCCCCCCCTATTAACATCGATAATACAAAGCAACGAATGTTGAGGGCGTCAACGTTTCACTCTGCTAACACTGCAAAGTGTTGACGCCCTCTACGTTCGTTGATACACAACAGACCTCCCTTAGATCATGGCATGTTGAATACCCTTTTTTAGGGGGGGGGCTTTCATTTCTTTTTTAGATCATTCTTGAAAAAATAAAAGGGGCGACCGCTTTCGTCCCCTCTAGCGCCAATCCCCGGTTCTATCACATAAGAATAAAACATTGGAAAATTCATAGGCTTGTCATACCAATTAAGACAGCTGATGTAAATTATTATTCTACCAAAATTATAAAGTTAAAAGCCTTTACAAGGCAACATCAAAATTTCCAAAATTCCGTGTTAAGATTATACTTGGCAGTTATAAACGGACATTTAAAAAAAAACAAGTGCAAGCCTAGTTACAAATAATGCATAAAGCATTTCCATTTATTTGAATGCAAGATAAAAAAAGCATAGATGCCGTGGCCGGAGATCGAACCTTAACTCGGCCACAGCACCAGTCCTCCACCTGCAAATTTAGTATGATAGTCCTACCCACCAATAACAAAAATTGATTCTTTTTTTTCTTCTTTTCTTTTTTGCTGATAAAAACCACAAAATACTCGTTATAGCCCCGAAATAAAATGCTTGCATAGTGATTGTTGCTTTCATTTAAAGTGGTCACTCATTTGAAACAAATAAAACTCATGCGCAATAATTGAGTCATAACTATGGCAGATATCTTTTTTCTACTACGGTCCAGACAGCTGTGAGTGAATGCGGCATATTATTAGTTATTTTGTAGCCAGGACGATTTCTCGTGATTAAAAAAAATAAAGAACTAGGGCCCCATTTCATAAAATTGGTTACACTGACAAATTTGTAATAACAACTGAAAGCTATAGTAAACTTTCGTTCCACAGTTGTGTTTGTGCGCATTATGATCTGCGCATATTTTACACTCTGCACGCGGACGTCACAATGGATGAACAGGTGATTCATTAGCTTTGGGTATGAACTGACTATTCTCATCATCTGCACTGTAACTGCAGATCCGATGTGTTATTTTATGAAACTAAAAAAACTGGAATTATTCCATGGACCATTTAAAAAATATCTTTGCAATTTCAACATACTTTACTCTGCAGTGCTGCCAATAATCACGGGTATGACCCCGACGTCTAAAAAATGCCAAATTCTTTTGAATGCGCAATTCTTAAGAACATCCAGTTGGGTGAAATTTGAAGCTCTATAGCAAAAAATTAAGCAAGTGGACCTTTGTTGATTTTCGCATATTTCGAATATTCAGGTTCAAAAGTATTTATGTGCAAAGTTTGGTGAGAATGACATGGATTTCACTTTAGCTGTGGAAGGTCCTAAATAGACATTGTACATTTCTTACCTTAAGATTATTCTTATCATCATTCTTATCAGTATTTTTATCATTATTACTAATTATTCACCACTGTGCTTTTCCCCATTAGATGCAAAGGATGGTATTCTGATACCATGGTTTAGTTAAATCTGGATTAACTTAGACCCGAATTTTATTGAGTG
Source organism: Lytechinus variegatus (assembly GCF_018143015.1). Lineage (NCBI taxonomy): Eukaryota > Metazoa > Echinodermata > Echinoidea > Temnopleuroida > Toxopneustidae > Lytechinus > Lytechinus variegatus. The sequence goes on from NC_054748.1 coordinate 37,811,507, forward strand.
CCAGTTGTTAACTCATTCAAAAAAAAAAATGTCAAAAATTAACTATGCTTTGAAATAGGAAAGATAGGAAAATACACAAAAATATTATGACTTTTAATGAATCAATTGATAAATTATAACTGCAAAGAATATGGAAGTAATATTGTGAAGCAGCATTCCATGAAAGTGTAGTTTAAGATTAAAGTTTAGAAAGGGGTTAAAGGTAAAAGAAGTTGCAACAAATAATTATTTCATGAGAAAATCATTAAACTCACGATTCAATGCCACCGTATTATCATAGATCTAGTTCTGGTACATTGAAATGATCTTATCTTTGTCAAATCATGAAATCGTAGCTGAAAACCGATATTCCTATGATCATTTCTTGTCTATTTCGAACAATAAAATACGTAAAAAAATATATATTGGACAGTGTATCAATATTGTTTTGAAAAAAATACCCATTTTAATGGAATTCCGTGCTAAACTTTGCACATTTCACAGCAATTACACATTTTTTTTCAGAGCCATGTGGTACATATTTTTTTTAAATATTTATACATACAAACACTTGGGTCGTCTTTTTTTATTCGATTCTGCTCGTACTCATTTTTAGATCGTTAGCACATCTGGTATTTGTCTTTACACCTAGGTTTATGATGAGAATACCCTATGAAACGGGACCTAGGCCTAGAACAGAAACCATGATACAAGACAGACTATACAGTTGTGCTCAAATTAGTGAACCCCACCACAAAATGCACTCCTTCACGCTGAGTGTTGAACGTTTGGAGAGCCGAGAGAAACAAACTTTATTGAATGAAATATTTCTGTTTCTGTTCGTGGTAACTCCCGTAGGAACTCGGCAGGACAGCATTTTGCTGGTAAACCCCAAGTTGGTATATAACCAATTACCTATGAAACATTTTACGTCTAGGTTAATCAGTCATATAGTGGCTGACGTAATAGACGACAGATATCACTCTCGGGTCTTTTTATCAAAGTGGAGACAATGGCAGAGTTGGGATTCGAACTCACAACCTTACGATTATGAGTCCAATGCTCTAACCACTGGACCACACGGGTCGTGTGGTCCAGTGGTGAAGTCAGGTGATGAAACCACCTGATGGACCACACGGGTCGTGTGGTCCAGTGGTGAAGTCAGGTGATGAAACCACCTGATGGACCACACGGGTCGTGTGGTCCATCAGGTGGTTTCATCACCTGACTTCACAATTGGATATCTACAACATGACAGAGCATTGATCACTTTAAACAGGGGCCGGGGCACGGTTTTCAAAGTGTTTGTGTGTGGGAAGGGGGGGGGGGGCTGGCCATGCAAAAACCACAATCATATGGTCATTTTTATGTTTTTGTCTGTGGCCCCTGTTATATGTTTATATTGGTGTGGTTCACAAACTTTCGAGCATCACTGTATATCACAGATTAAAAATGGAAGAGTAGTTGGTTGCAGCAAGGTTCAAGGTATGGAGAGACATTGATGTATGTTAATTATATCTTATTCTTTTCTACACTCTAAAAAATAAAAGGATGGAAAGGGGCAAATCAACCTTTAAAGGGCCAAGGAGTGACGGCGTTTTCAAAAAAGAGTGGAAAATGCTATCACCCTTCAGCCCTTTTCCACTCGTTTTGCATTATAGTTTTTTAGAGTGTAGATACTATAGTCGCTATACAAGGGCTGATATAAGTTTATTTTTCGTCATTTCATTAATATAATGAATGAAACAAAAAAAGATCACATAAATATTGATACACCCGATTGGTGATACTCAAGATATTTACAAATGCTTACACATTATGTGTGCAAAAAAAGCAATATTAATTTTCTTTTTCCCTGGAATCCGGGGACCTGTTGGGTGTTTCATAAAGCTGATGTTTAAGTTCCGCATGACTTTACAAACGACCTAATCATGTTCTTACGCGCTAAGTCAGCTACATATATCATACAGTAAAAGAAAGGATCACCAGTCGTGCGTAGTCATTCGTAAGTTACAAACAGCTTCATGAAACACCCACCTGGCCGTGGATGAATATCTATTATTACACGGTGGGGGGGGGGGGTGGGCTGAGTACTCAGACCATTCACAGTTTAAATAGAAGAAAATTGAAATATTGCACATTTAAGTCAATTAAATTCAAAAGAAATGGCGAGTGCGTGACGCCATCGGTTCCGTTATTTGCATTACGAACAGGATGTGAAAATGAAGCAAAACTATCACAAATTTTCTTATTTTACAGTCGTCCGGTTGGCGCTGAAATCGTTTCCCTTCCCCATAATACTTGACATATCACGCAAGAGATTTTTTTTATTCTGACTTGGCACGAAGGAGCAAGCTTAACTTGTTCGTAAAGCCATGTGTATAGCTTTCAAACATATTTATGACCCCCCACTCAACGACGATTTATGAAGGATGTCCATGGTATGACGTCACAATCATTTAATTCGCATGGTGGAATGATCATAGGTAGGTGTGTTCGGCGGAATAAACTCGTCGGCTGCCTGATGAATCAAGAAGAAAATGGAAATCAAAGTGTAACTATTATGTCATTAAGAACTCACTATACTACATTCTGGAACCAATAAATTTAATAATTTTGATTTAATAGGCTAGAATTGATTGAAATTTCACAATAAAACATAATGACTTCCGTGAACATGAAAACAGTATGAATAATAATCATATTCATTTTAATGATAGTGATAGAGATAACAGAAAAAGAATGATGTAAATCACCATCACATTATTACCCGGATATTATAAAAAAAAAATTGTGATTTAAACGTTCTTGTTCTTTTTGTCCTTCCCTGGCTCCCTGCACATCATGTGATGCAAACTTACCACTTCAGTTCGAATGGACACGGTACTGTCTGCGGGAATGTAGTTTGGTGTATGTACAAGGTTCTGACTGTAACCGGAATCTATACTACCAGTCTTTCTGGAGTGTAAAATGACTTCTGGAAGAAAAGAGGGAATGACAGTTTGGTGGACAGTACTGGAAGAAAAGTCACTAAGAAAATACATCAATCTTCATCTCATCCGTAACACTTTTCTATTATCATTTGTTTCTTCCTCTTGTTCTTCTCATTGCTGTTAAGCGTTGTTCTTCTTTGTCTTTTTTCTTTCTTTTCTTTTTTTTCTTTCTTTCGTTCTTTCTTTCTTCATTTCTTTCTTTCCTTCTTTCCGCTTTCTTTTCTTTATTTCTTTCATTCTTTCTTTGCTTCCTTTCTTTCTTTCTTTTCCCCCTTTTTCCTTTCTTTCTTTCTTTCTTTCTTTCCTTCTTGTTTCTCTCTTTCTTTTCTTCTTCATCTTCTTTTTATCTTCAGGAAATTAAAGGAAGACGGATTAAAACGACCAGCAACTAGTCTAAGCTCGAGAATGCAGGCACACGCCTTTGTTTTTCGCAATTCGCAAAGGGCATAATGCAGAGTCTGAAATAGTGAGACTAGATCGACTATGTACTGTGGGGATCACTTATTTGACACAGACGGAGAGTTTGGAGTCTAGTCTTCACTGTAGACGTGGTACAATTTGTTCAAGTGTCAAAATTGAGTCTGAGCTTACAGACTATACTCTCACCTCTAGTGCTGTATGGTGAATCGCTCCGATCCACGAGCTCGATTCTGTCGATGGGCGTGTTCCTCGCTGCCGTGGTCGATGACCTCCGTCTTTTGATTTTATCAATTAGCTTCGAAGCAAACGTGGTTGATGTATCATTAGACTGCAATATTCAAAAGAACGAAAAAAATACTGTCACTCATACGACCCATTAACCATAATACTCCCGCGGGGTATTTCAAAGCTTGTTATTAGCGGGGCGGGGCCATTATGAGTTCCATGACACGTGTGGCATCTGTTTACAAGTGACGTCACAACACAAAATGAAATATTGTATCTCTATGATACTTTGATGTATCTCTGTCAAATCTTCAATAACGTGCTTCCAACTTCCCTGCTTTTAGGAAACCCAACCTGTCATATATTATATCAGTGTTGACCCGTCGAACATCTAGGGGAAGGGGGCCTGCATGGCTCCCCTAGACCCATTATTTTTGCGGTTGTCAAGCCAAAAACATGTATGGAAAATGTTCCCCGTTAGTAGCTTTTTTTTCTCTCATCGAATATATTATTTTGAGAAAACTTTACCCCAATCCATTTTGGTCAAAGTTGGACCCCCTCCCCTCAAAAGCCTGTATGTGTATCTCCCCTCCCTACCTGTGTCGAGTTGCCCGATGAGGGCGTAGGCACCGAACTCAATCCATCACCCCTCCGTAATTTTCTTTTCTCATCTTTTCTCCTCAGGGCAGCGCGTACCTGAATACAAAAACAACATCATCAAAACCGAAATTTAAATTCGAACAAATTAATTCAATATTCATGATAGATGAATCAAGGATGGGGAGGGGGTGGTTCTGGAATGGCTGTGTTATGGATCAGTCCAAATATTTGATTTTCATTTTGGTTTTATGTGGTTGGTTTCGATTTTTGTATCATAAAGCCTATTGCAATACCATATCTGGGGAGCGTTTCATGAAAGGACTTGTCAGCCGTTTTATCCGACAAGTCCTGTTTTATCGGACAGTTACTATAGTAACAGAGCTTCTCACCCAATCAGAATCCAGGAAAGTTGTCAGATCTGACAACTTGTCAGACGAAAATATTGATGAAACGCCCTCTTGGTCCTATGAGTTATACATTAAACACTCCTCTTAAAAACGCCTGTTTCGAGCGTCTAACAATGGTTTGTAGTTTCACTGTGGACTATACTTCCATGGTTTACTACTGTATATTATAAGACTTCAAATTCATTTAAAGGCAAAATGTATCATCGGCATTACAACGGTATACTTGTAAGTCACAATAACATTTCTATACAAAGTTTTATTTATTCATAGATAATCTTAGCACAAAACATTCATCAATCACAGATACATATTTTACATATTTTTACCCAATTTTACCACCTGCTGGCACCACTTCGTAAAATTTTTTTGAAAGCATTTAATGAGGAAATAACACCAATAATTGAATGAACCATACACGAATAAATAGATCAAATTTTATCTGTAAACTGTAATATCGTGAATAAAACAGCCCAGTTAAAGTCAAGTTTTAAATGATTGTGACGTTTCGTTCAAATGCACTGGTCGACTTTGCAGTTCATTGACTTACCTCTGAGTTGAATGCACAATAGAGTAGAAAGATGAGAACACCCTTTATAAGATAAGAATAAAATGGACTTAAACGATTAATAATAGGGCATAACTGATAATTCATACTAGCGTTCAATAATCATGTCAATGAATAACATTCTTTTAATTATATTTTTCTATTAGTATGATCGGTCCGTAGCAAGAGTCATCATCATAATCACCAACCTCTTTGTAAAAATCAGTCATCACCATCCCTTTCATCACACAAAATAATAATTATTATTATAATTATCATCGTCATTATCATCATCATAATCATCATCACCACCAATATCATCATCGTCATCATTGCAATCACCGACAATCTTTACCATCATCATCATCATCACAACATAATCACCATCATCATTATCATCACCACGACCGCCATCATCATCACCACCACCAACATCATCACAATCATCATCATCATCACCATCATCTTGATCACCATCATCTTCTTCATCACCACTACCGCCATCGTCATCATCACTACCACCACCATCATCACAATCATCATCATCACCATCATCATCACCATCATCTTGATCACCATCATCACCACTACCGCCATCGTCATCATCACTACCACCACCATCATCACAATCATCATCATCATCACCATCATCTTGATCATCTTCATCATTACCACTACCGCCATCGTCATCATCACTACCACCACCATCATCACAATCATCATCATCATCATCATCACCATCATCATCAATACCATCATCTTCATCATCTTCATCATCACCACTACTGCCATCGTCATCACCACTACCACCACCACCATCATCATCATCATCATCACCATCATCTTGATCATCTTCATCATTACCACTACCGCCATCGTCATCATCACTACCACCACCATCATCACAATCATCATCATCATCATCATCACCATCATCATCAATACCATCATCTTCATCATCTTCATCATCACCACTACTGCCATCGTCATCACCACTACCACCACCACCATCATCATCATCATCATCACCATCATCTTCATCATCACCACTACCGCCATCGTCATCATCACTACCACCACCATCATCATCATCATCAGTATCATCACCATCATCAATATCCTCATCATCGTCATTGTTATCATCACCACCACTACCATCATCATCATCATCATCGTCATCACCATTATCATCGATTACCTGAAGAGCAACTATAACAACGAAGAGGTAAGTGAAGACGAGGGTAGCCCTGCCGAGTGAGAGGAAACCAAATACCCATCCTAGACCAAGTATTGGGACCAAGATAAGTGCTCCTTTTACCCCAGCTCTGAAATAAAAATGCATCATTCGAGATTTGAAATTTAACTCTTTTCCGTTCACATAATACAACAAAATGCAATCATAGCATCTTAACCACCACCATCACCATTGTCATCATCTTCATCACACGTTTCTATTATAACATCATTAATGCAATCTTTCATTCCAACAGCGCTTAATCAATTCTTCTTCTTTTATTTCTCTCTTCTTCTTCTTGCTCCTCGGTTTTAAAAAGCGCAGGAGATGGTTAAAAAATCTATTGAGAAAAGAAGTTTGAATGATATTTTAGAAATCATAATTAAAAGTATTTCATAAAGAAAATATTTACAAATAAAGAAAAAAATATCTTTAAAAAATGTAACAAATAATATATAAAACATGTACATCTAATTGTGTTTATATTAAACGAAATATTAAATGAAATTTCAGTTCCCAGAACATAAGTTTTACTTCCTAAAACATAAGTAAAAATTATTTCCCCCAAAGCTTATACCTACTTTATGTGATCATAATTATCTTTCTTGTGGGCCGAAGCAGACTTAACGATGACACGAACAACCATGATGAGAACAATCAAATTGACCTGTTTTGAGAAAAAAATAGTCATTAAAAGACGCCATGGATTAAGATATCTTTCATTAAATATATTACTGGCCATTGCTAGCTACCATTTTTGAATTATGCATATAAATGTTGAAGGCCCTTTTTGTGAATAAATTTGCTTGTATTTTTAAATGCCCCCTTATCCTGGATCCGCAATATTTGAAGTCATTCTTATAATGATGTTTTTGGCTTTTATCAGCCGCATTCATTGGGGACCATAAGTAACCAAAATACATAAAGAAACTTATATGATTATGGTTCTGGCATAACCGATCCAACCATTACATTGGCGTTAAAACCGGTTGCTCTCAGAAACATAAGTGCAGCACATATAAAACAATCACTTTCTTTTATTGACGAATTATTAGTCGCATGCAATGTCACCAACAATAAAAATAAGACATGTTGACTGCGAGACTAGAACACAAACCCTCGTACATGGTGGTCCATGTGGCTACAATCTTCAGATAAAAGTCCTACGTTTTTTTTTACATTATTAACTGTTGATCAGTAGCGCTAGGCTCAATCTCCAGTCGCTCCCAGTTGATTTTTTTTTGGGGGGGGGGGGGTCGGGGGTAAATCACCATATTTTCTCTGTGGCGCAACCACTGATAAGAAAAATCGCTGCCCATGATTTAGTCTAATCTGTTTTATACTCACACTTATAACCACGATAACGGGAGCAGCAAAGGACCATATGAGACCGTCCTCAATAGTTAGCCAGCACCTACAGATTCATTTAAAGAGAAAATTCAATTCAAATAAACATTTATATTCTTCCATTTCACAAATTTCTACATTTTTCGTAAACATAAATCATAAGTTCTTACAAAAATCAGTTTGTCATGAAGAATATAAATATGTACATGTTACGTTTAAGAAGGCGTAAACCCTATAAAAAGGGACATAAATACAATACAGTAAACTGCAAGTAGTGGTGACAATCTCAAAATGAGTTCAAACGGAATCCTACAATGATCACCAATTGAGTCTTTGTATGCATAACAAATTTCACTGATATAATTTGCGCCATATAATTCTAGTAGAAAATGTGGAATTTAGTACGAAAATTAAGCATGGAATTACAGTCAGGTGTCGTGCCTTGTTTTAAACAGTATATACGATGTCCCTCATCTGTGTTGGCAATCGTCAGTGTGATTTTTGTAAAACAGATTTTATGATTTCACAAAGTTAGGCTTGTGTTAATGTAAGCTCCCAAATCTAAACGCCTATGATGATATATTGACAATTAACCATGAATTAAAAGACTTTCTCAAGTTCTTAATATATTGGCATGTTTACTTTAAAATACAATATGATAGTAAATATAAAGATTAAAAGTTCTTACTGTCCTTCGACTCCGTATATTTTCCACTTGGTCCAGGCACTGATAACAACGATAGGTATAGGAGTGCCTTCACAGATAAAACATAATGATAAGAATATGTTATCAACTTCTAGAAATAAAATAATAAATCTCAAAGCAATCTGTCAAATGTTAATCGATGTTTTCAGGTGATTCAAAAGTGCGTGTAAAAAAGATTAGAATCTTGATTATACTATCAAAAGGATCAAATGAAAGCAATTAAAAAGAGAACAAAATGCGAATTTTAAAGCGACCAAAATAGTAACACATAAAATTTGAATTATTCTTTTTTTTTAGTTTTTAACATGTCACCACAAACTCACTTTGTCCGTAATTCTTCTGAATCACCCTTTCTATCTCCTCTCTACCACCACCCACTTTCTTTTCAGCTTACCTCCTCCCCGGGAAAAGAAAATACATATTTGGGAAAAGCTAGATGTGTTAACAATTTGAGCGCTGCCCAATCTTCTCTGGCGATATGAAGACTGATTGAAATGATGATTCATTTTGCTTATTCCAGAATTTTGGTGAAAAGTGGGCTCTCCTACTCTCCTATTACCCCTTCCTACTGGGCATTCTTGAATCCAACACTGGTTTCGATAATCATGACAACAAAATTAAAGGCTGTCGAAAGTTCTTACCCCATCCTAGGAGAAGATAGTGCCTATATTTCAGAGACTTTCCCGTTGAGAACACCTGCACGATTTGAATGTAGAGGTTCACGCCTTCCAAAAGGCTCCAGCAAAAGACACTCAGGTAGAAATAATGAAGGCAGATTGCAATGGCTTTGCAGCTTATCTGTGGTAAGGTATGATGACAAATATGCACAAGCGGTAAGCAGATAAATCGCAGTTGAAATAACATACTAAATAAATAAGATATTGTGAATGAAAGATAGAAGATATTAAATGATACAGTAAGAGTGAAACTTAGGAGCTAGTGAGCTTTAGACTTTTTTACATGCAGGTAAGTTCTCTGTGTCAGTTTTAAAAGAATAAACAAATATTTTTATCATCTAATTGTTCTAGCTTTCTTTCCTGCTCTTTATTCAGTTTAGAATCTAAGTGTTCCATTTTCAATTGGAATAAAGGTAAAGAAAATAGTAAAGTTAAAGATATGTAACACAAGGATAAGGATACTGAGGAGAAATATGAGTATAAGGAATAATGATAAGAATAGAAAATAAGGATAAAATGAGGCTTTGGATAGGAGTAAAGATAAGGATAAGAATGAGTATAAGGATGAGAATTATTATAAGAATAGAAAATAAGGATAATAGGCGGCTAAGGATAGGAATAAAGATAAGGATGAAAATAAGTATGACGATGAGAATAATGAAAAGAACATAACATATAGATAAAAGGAGACTAAGGATAGGAGTAAAGATAAAAATGAGTATAAGGTTGAGAATAGCAAATAAGGATAAAAGCGGCTAAGAATAGGAACAAAGATAAGGATAAGAATAGGTAGAAGGATGAGAACAGAAAATAAGGATAAAGACGATGCTGAGGATAGGAATAAAGATAAGGATAACAATTATTATAGGTATATGAAAGATAATGATATGAACGAAAAAATGAGTATAAAAAGGCGGCCTAGGATAGGGATTAAGATAAGGATAAGAATGAATACAATGTTAAAGTTAAGGAGAGAAAGAGGATGCAGAGTATAAGAATAATGATATGAAAGAAAATAAGGATAGCGAGAAGGACGAGGTTAATGCTAAGTATAAACAGGAATGTAATTAGAATGAAGATGAGTATAGTAATACATGTAATTATATGCTTTACATTGGTCGGGAAATAAATTTACATCAAGGACAAGAATGAGTATAAGGATAAAAATGATAAGGATAAAGATGAGGGTATAAGGATTCGCATAAGGAAAGGATAAGGATAAATACGAATATAAGGACGCAAGTATGTATGGAAACTCAAGTATGCATGCCTTTTTCATTTCCCTGGGTAGACAAATTAGATTTTAGGCACTGATATACTTTTCTTGCTCTTAATTTAAGTGACGATTTACCTTATGTCTGCTGGCAGCATCTAGAGACAGAAACAAACCCTGGGCAATGGTGAGGGCAGTGACTAGATTCTTATGAATTTTCACTCGATCAGACGTCAGCGAACTTCAAAGAAATTAAACCAGATTGAAACCAAGTTGCATTAGAGGAGCATTCGAATAAGGGAGATAATTGGCAAAACTTACTTTAAGTTAATCATATGCTTAAACGCATTAATGAACCCTAGTAATTTTGTCTTGATATGTATGTTAAGAAAAGTATCATCATTTGATTTTTATTCACGATTAAAGTATAGTTTCACTCTGTAATGAAGTTTAGCTGTATCAGATTGGAATAATTTATTAAAGAAGCAATTTGCCACCTTTCTAAGGGTGCAAGATTGTCCATAATTAAAGGCCTACAGGTATGTTTCAAGAACGGAGAGGTGCAAGTTGCACCCTTGGAAGTCGCTCCTAGTTTAAGGTTTTGGCTTGCATCTTCTTATGGTGCAAAGTTGTGGATTTTATAGAAAGTTAGCGCTTCCTTAAATATACATAACAATTTCATTGCATCTTATTATTTTGGGGACTTAATTAAGCTAGCATAAAAACATAAAAAGATAATTAGCGAGGTTATTCACTTAAATTGCTTACCATTTATTAATTTAGTCTTTAATACATTATTTTTATAAAAACTATCGTCAGAGGCAATCTTTATCTGACTAACGTAGACTAACTTACGTGAGCATATTGAGTATAAGAATGGTTAGAAGAAGACAAGCAATTGAGATTCCTGAACCTATGTACGTAATAAGATTAAGTGCAAGCTCATCCTTCGCAGGGGTCTGTAAAAATAGAAAGAAAGAATTTTTAACAAATAATTCGTAATTGCTTTACCAAGCCACGTTTTATCATGTTCGCTGTCTACATGTAATCTCACAATACCTATAATGATAAGTCCGTATGTGTTTTATAATTTATAATTTTTATTTTCTTGTAATTTGATTTATCCTTTTATCGTAATCATCTTAAGTAGTATTATTTTCTTATCTTTAATATTGAATTTACCCCCAAGTGGTTTCAAATACTCTTATCGTTTTTCCGCATTACCTTAACCCTTCTTCCCCTCGTTGTTATTCCCTATACCTTGTCTGAAACATTTTAGTAAAGATTTGAAAATTCCCTTTTTATTCAATGTTAGAATTCAAATATTATATTTATACATGATTCGGTTTTTTTTTCTACTGTACTCTCTTTATTTATGAAAATTTATCATGTAGGCCTATGTTTTCAATTGGTGGAATAAACTTTTAATACTTTTAAAATGATATAGATATCTCATATCTTGATTATGGTTGGACTTGTTGTTTCATATGTATCTTAATTTGTTTAGAATGATCTTGTTCACATCATTTTAGATTTTTGTTTCGTTTTTATCGTCTGCTATCGTAATAATCTCACCAAGATATCTCGCCAAGTCGCCATATGAATGTTGCCTTTCAACATAGCGAGACAAGTTATATCGCCGAGTCGACATATAAAATGTTGTATCTCAACATAGCAGGATAAGTTATGTCGCTCAAGTCACCATACAACGTTTTATATGTCGACATGGCAAGATAAATTATCTTATCAGGTTGACATACAACGTTTTGTATGTCGATATGGGAAGATAAATTATCTTATCAGGTTGACATACAACGTTTGGTATATTTCGACATGGGAAGATAAATCATTTCGCCATCTCGACAATTCGATGGCCCTTTAAAGATTTCCGTATGTTACCTCCACAGGCCAGACTTGCAGCAGTACTCCAAAATGTGTGGTATGGTTGCAGGCGCATTGGGTGAATCCCCTCGTTGCGTTCACAACCTCACATCCGTAGTCGTTCCATTCTCCTTCCCCTTCGCTGCAAGTTGAGTTTTAAAAAGAAAACAAATTATCATCACCTCTCCTTCTAAAAACATCTTATATCATTTGGGTTTTTTAAGTTTTCATTTCATTTCATTTATTGGTTTCTGCAACACTTTTTCATGAACATATTAACAAAGAAAATACAATAATAATATACATATAACTGACAAGCAAAACATAAAAAAAAATAATAATAATGCATTTTCTATTAAAACATCGATTATTAGAAGGTTGCAGGGGTTGCCACTATAAGCTGAGCTTGACTGCGTGGCAACCCCAGAAAACGATGATAATTATTCATTCCTATTTAGTGATAAAATAATTGTCAAAATATTTGGTCCTGCCAAACAAACGTAGGTGTCAACAGTGACGCCCTCTACGCTCGTAGTTGTCCGTATTTTTTTATTGGTACTGTATCGCAGTTACACATGTGTTCATCGCCCCTGAAGTTTGGCGACTATCTAATTAAAAAAAAGAGGATTTCTTCAATAACTCGTATTACAAGCTCAGTTTTCTTGTGGATTTCCCTTATCCGTTACCATGAATGTGTTGCGACACCAACACCAGCACTAACACCGGCCTCGAAATATTCGAATCAGTACAATTTTATTTTGACTTACACCGTTGAATCCCAGAAGTTACAGGAGACATTTCCCAATTCATAATCTGACTGATCAGCTGGCAGAAGATGAGACTAAAGTAGAAAATATGAGATAAACCAAAAAGTTCACTTTAACTTAGTCATTTAGTAATTTTTGAAAAGCAAGCAACCAAGAGGCTTAACTCTTCTTTATTAACATATTTATATTGAGTCTGGGAGCATGATTCTGTTAAATCCCCCCCCCCCCGAACTCAGGTTTGGTTCTCCTTAAAGTCGCTGAAGTCGCATACCTTATTGCTGACGAAATAAACCATTGTTCTCCCAGGGGTTCCCCTACGTCGATTCCTCCTACCAGCTGAGTGAAAAGGTTTTATTTTGCACAATTCAAATGCAAGATTTGGAGCACCTCTAGGGTGCAACTTGGCATCCTAAAATGCTTTTTGCCTCTTCAATAGCACATTTGCTACATCAATTCTGCACCCCTATATGGTGGAGAGTTGTACACGTTGAGAAACGGGCAAAATTGCAGCTTCTGAATGCAACAGTATGTGCGCCCTAAAAGATGCAAAGTTATGCCTTTTAGGGTACGAACACAAAGAGGTGCATTTTTCTTGCGCAAAATCTCACTAAGGGTGCAAGATTGCACCCCAAGACGTGCCGGTAGTGTTGCATTTAGGATGCAAACCTGATTTTTTTTATCAGTGCGTAACGGGGATTTTAAGCAGATTATGACAATAACGATGATGACAAATGCCAAAATATTAATAATAATTAGAATAATAATCAAATTCAATGAAATGTTCTCTTTGTTCGCATAAAAACATGCACAATAATAATAATATACAAATAAAAAAAACAATACTTTGCAGTTACGTTCATTAAAATAAGAATAAAAGTAAAATAACAATTATAATAATAATGATCATAATAATGATAATAATTACAATAACAATCATATTGCACTTATCACGTTTGCAAGGGAAAGGAAGGATGGTGTAATTAAAAACTTACAATATCATTCTCAAGAATGAATTCGACAGGTACTGATGTCACATTATCATTAACTGCGACTGTTATTGAGACTACAGGTCCAGCTGGCCGATGTGACGTGTCGGTTGACTGATTGTGATGGCTATAGAGAATGAACAAATAGAATATTCTATATATTTACAGTGCCTTTTTTAGAAAACACAACCAAATGAGACAATGATACTAATAAAAATCAAAGGTACAAACTTAAATAGGTGACATCATCAATATTTTCATTCCGCAGTATAAAATTTTTCATAATTCATAGTAAGTTGAGAAATATACGATAACAGTAAGTAATCAAGATAGAAACAAGGAATGGGTCATTTGATAAAATTCTTTTTCTAATGTCAAGTAGAGCTTTCGTTTCGATCACTCCTGACGCAAATTCATCTGATTAGGGGTAATCAGCTTACCGCGCATATACAAAGTGGAGAGCGCGGCGTTTGCCAAGAGCAGATTCCGTGTTATGGCTAGGACTGGTTGTGAGCTCGAAAACTCCCTATTCATATCAGAGTACACAGTATAATAAAAGAAGGGAAAATAAGACTTACTCTACAATGAAGTGTCCTCGTTTATATACCACCACTGAGACTCCTATGGTATCTTCCTCTACAAATGAAAAAATCAAAATATTTTTTTTTCATAAGATTTAAAAGTATAAAATAACGAATAAAAAATAGGAGAGTACAACATGAGATATTTTCGAATAGACATCAGATCTATAATTCTATCTTTATTTTCAAAATCGTATTTTATATATGTATCGCCGAAGGTTGATTATAATCATTCTCTGAAATACACATTTATTTCGATAAAATTTGAGGGGGTTTAACACATTTTTCAATATGAACTATACTAAAAAGTAAATCATCATACATAATGCCAATGAATATATGCAAATATTTTCGTATGATCTTTAAAAACAGTTGTATTATTTGCCTACTACATCATTAGACGGACATCTCTTGCTTCTTTACACAGTATGGTGTCGGCAAATAATAATCTACTTTCAATCGAATCTGTACACCGATCGAACCTATTACGTTATGTCCTATGAGATATCATTGGTCGATTTCGGATTAACCTTATGTAAAATCACGTCATAGACTCATGGCGCCTCACTCAGAGGATATAGAATACGCGTAACGGAGTTGTCAGAAATGTGTCAGCTGAAGATCACCAATTAACACACACAAGGACAGGGACATAAGATCTATTAGTTTCTTTGGTGCCACAGTGGCCCACAGCGGAATAAATGTTTCTTCACGAACCTGAAAGATGAAGGCCACTGACGCCATCGGGAGGGATGATGACCACCTGGACGGCATCGGACTCATCGTCGCTGTCATTGACGTCGTCGTTGTCTTCAATCACCTGCACGTAGCCAGTGAAATTACTGCCTTTTTGTACCGAGGCATACACATCTGTAGTTTAAAGACAGTACATGATTAAACACGAAGACGCACATATACTCATTTCAAACTCATCCCATCTTTCACAAAGTACAAGGCTATTGATTGTTGATGTCGACTACGTGATGATCTTGCATGTGAAAGTTGGTCCCTGTATCAATGATTTGATATTGTCATTCCTGTTTCCCCTCCATTATCTTTCATTATTTTTTCTTGTGTAAATAGGAAACAACTTAACTCTTTAAATATCGTCCCTTATGAACCTTAATCTGTGTTAATTGTGATTGGCTGCTGAGCCCTGTTACCATGGCAGTTCTCATCATTGCAAAGTTACAATAGTTGTAAGTCTTTTACGAAACAGACTCCTTACCGACATGAGCCGTAGAGATGTTCACCGATTCACCGATGTTCAGGTCAGAGGTCAAATCTTGAGCTAGATGACTGCAGGCGTCTGCGAAGATGGATGCTGCATCTGTCTCTCCTAGAGCTAATAGATCAACCTCGAACACGTTGTTACAGACATCGAAGAACTCCTTCAAGCATGAAATAAGATAAACATGATTACAAGATGTTATTTGGTGACATTTTATTTTCTATTAATGCTATTTTTCATTCTGAACAAGATTTCCGAAAAACCCGCTACCTGACGAAAGAAAAAAAATGAACCCTAAAGGTAAGGAATAAATAAATGAATATATAAATCAGTAAATAGATGAAATAATCGAATGAATGAAAGAATGGCAAAATAAATAAATGAGTAGCTTAATATATAAATGAGATTTCTAAAAATACAGCTAATTAATAAATGAAAGGAAAACCGTAAAAAGAACAAAAGCTATAATTTATGCTACGAAGATAAAGTGGAGAGGGGAGGAATAGGGCGTGGGGGTTGGAGGAGAGAGAAACACACACACATGTAGAGACAGGGAGAGGGATAGGGTGAAGAGAATATAGAACAAAAATCACACCTTAGCATATTCCAACTTCTGTTCTTCGTTTAGATCATCCGGTATCTCGTCATTTGATGCGAGCCACTTTTCCAGACCGGTCACAAACACCGGTGATTTGAAGTATGACGTGTCCAGAGTCAGGTCTACTACATGGGACACGTTGCCTTCTACTTCCGGTGGTGGATCCGTTACGACTGGGACCGAAGTGCTTCTAGGAGAGACATCAGAGGGGCGATCTGTCGTAGCAGGTACCTTTACCAAAAGGGATAAACACCATCCGTCATTGTAACAAGCATTAACTGTGTTTTTGTTTCTTTCTGCACAGCAAAAACTGCGGTGTTAACCGGTGTACATAGAGGACCACACCAGTTATTTTACACCGGTGTTAAATCGGTGGTGTTAGTTTTACACCAATAGGTGTTATTACAACACATATGGTTGTTACATTTACACTCTTTGGTGTTATGTCCAATCTCTAGGGTGTTATTTTAACACCTCAGGGTGTGGTCCTCTATTAACACCAAGTGGTGTCAGTTTTAACACCACAGTTTTTACATTGTGAGTGTACACTGGCAACCGAGGACATATATACGAAACCTTACATTTAAAGCGAGGACACACCTTAAATCGGAGACGATCTCGATCCGAGGACTATTGCAAATGGCCCCAAATTATAAAAAGGTTTACATTCAGTTAAAACGTCCTCGTTTTACAATGGTATAAGACGTCCACGGATATTTGACATTTGATTTTTATCTTTAGTTGGCCAGATTCCAATTGACGGATCAGTTACCTACTCCCGAAATTGGTATAAATCTTATTTTCATCGTTAGCATGATGAAAGTATTTCCTCTGTCTTTTTCTTTTTTAGGTATCATGTTTATCGAAAATATTAATGGCCATGGAGATCGTTGATATTATTATGTTTATCATGTAATAAAATGATGATGATCGTGATTATAACGATGATTATTATGATTATATTATCATTAGTGTGAATATTTTATTATTAATATTATTATAATGATTCTCATTACTATTATTATTATTTCATTATCATATTTACTAGGTCACTGTTTATCCTCTATTTACTAAAAATTGATTCGTAAACATAAAAATTTATTTACTTGATTATGCTAGTATAATTAAACATTTTGAAAATGTTACCTGTGGGTTCTCACATTGTCCGCTGCATGGTGTACTAACTGAAATTAAAGTAGAATAAAATTTAAAATAATTTCAAGTCAATTTAACACAGTCTCTCTGCGAAAAATCTATATAATTTACCACAATATATCATTAATTATAACTATGATAATTGATACTAATTACGATTAATTAATGTTATTAAAGTGACGATATATCAAGATTTGGCAGAAGTGAAATGATTTGTTTATTTACAAATTTCGTCGGATTTTCATGCGAATTAAGGACGAGGCAGTAAAATGTGCCATCTCATCTACTTCCATCATTCAATTTAGTTATTTGGCTGCGAGGCGTATGTCGTAAAGAGCCCGTGCTGAGATCGTATGGGAATCGTATCACTTGTGGCCCCGTCAGCCTCTGCGCGTACATCAAACGATATCGTACATACATTGCATCATTTTTGTGTAGAGGCTGTGCGGTAATCCATCAATGGCACTGCGATTTACGTACGTTTTGTCTGCATGCCTTCGTGTCCTAGGCAAATCGTACGGCCATTGTACGATAATCGCAGATTACCTACAGTACCCATGCGATGATTGTACTATGCGTGCCGGCTACAGGCATACGATTTTGGACAATTTATCACACTCAAAAACTTAACAAAATAGTTTAGGTTATGATGGTCAATGCACATTTGCCTCTTAAAAAATAGTAAAACAAAGAAGTCACAAGGCATGTTCGATATTACATAAGATCTATTTTAAATCAACAATTTCTACATGCAAATAAATTAATAAACAATACAAAAAAGTAAATAACTGAATACATAAAGGTTAAAAAAATCAATCGATCGATCAATCAAGGGGTAATTATAAAATCATGAAACGAATTTGACAAGAAATGCAAATAAAATCATTATTTAGACATCATAAATGAATGCATAAACATACCGATCAAGAAAATAAATGTTTAAATGCATTGATAAAAGGTGAAAATTAAAATAAATCAATCAGTGAATGAATGGGTTAGTATACTACATGTAGATGAGTTGTAAAAGAGAAATATAAATAAATAGATATTAAGAAAAAAATGAATCATTGGATATATAAACATACCAATCAATCGATAAACGAATCAGTCAATAGGTTAGGAATTATTATTAGAACAAATTTATTTGATGAAATAAATGAAAATGATTGAAAACACTCATCAGCATCCCTGTTATTGAATGACTGGATTGTCGCATTAATATTCATTTTGCGCAGTCTGAAAATGAAGGATGGAGGCTATGGCATATCCAAAATGCATAGAACTTTGCCGCTTTCGCGCTGGCAGACATGCTTGTCCTGTTTGTGCTGGGTTTGGCAAATTTCCTTTGAATTCATTTTGTGCAGACCTCAGCAAGATGGCGCACAGCGGCACAACTCGGCACATCGTGTATGCCTTCCATACGTATTTCTATGGTAAACGTGCACAACGCCGCCATAGAGACAGTTAGTGATCGTTGTTTCTTTATGGTGAGTGTCATAGTAATAAAAATCATTAAGTTGAAAAATAAAAGGTAAATGAAATGCAAAAGCATATAAAAATATCTAATTCAAGCAGTGCAATGGCATTTTTTAAGATAACGAATGCATTATAGTTATTTGGATTGCCAGCATAACTTTAATATTTCATGCCCCCTCTGTAATCATTTACCAGGTTCAGATTGAACTGTGAAGTGCTTTTGTTGACATTTTTGAATTGCAATTGCTGCGACCTTGTCTCTTGCAATCCGCATTAAAGAATGGGCTTAAATGAATGAAAGAGAGAAAGAAGAGAAAATGACAGACGCCACCAACGATGGAAAGGGCTGTGATATCATGAGTCGGAAATAGAGGTCCTCCGTGCATCATCGGAGAACATTTTTTTATTATTATTATTGCCAGGGATCGTTTCAACAGAAGTGTACAAAGTCATTAAAGGGATGTTCCAGGCTGAAATTAATATGATTTGAATAGATAAACCAAAAACTGAAAATTTCATCAAAATCGGGTCAAGATTAACAAAGTTATGGCATTTTAAAGATTTTGCTTTATTCAGGTGAAACAGTTCTCGGCATGTTTTCATGAATATTCATAGAGCATACTGATGATGTCATACTCCCAGTTATTCTTTTTTATTTTATTGTATAAAATTAGGCTTATTAAATTTTTACCTTCAAGAACTAAAAGAAGTGGATTGACTACTAATTTAGTAAATTAGATATTCATTGTCGAAACTTGATTTATAATATGGGAGGCGTATCATTCACACATGTATGACATAGTGAAACAATTAAAAAAGGGAAAGTTGGGATGTGAAATCATCAGCCCATCTAATGAATATTCATAACTGTTTTCACAATATACTGCTAAACTTTTAAGTTCAATAACTTCGCTATTTGCTATCAGATTTTGATGAGATTTTCAGCATTTTGCTCTGTGAATTTTACTCGATTTTAATATAGATATTTTCAGCCCGGAGTACTCCTTTGATTGAACACGTCAGGCTATAAAAAAATGTTGGTTGATCTCCGATACTGCACGTGGATCCGCCTACTTCCGACACGACCTTTGAACCCAAATAATCATTCAAACCAACAACATCAAGGTCCTCATTCCCAAGACGGACAAGCTACAAGGTGGTGACGAACGGCTGTCAGTGTTGATAAATTAAAGGACATCCCAACAAAAAGTTGATTTGAATAAAGAGAGAAAAATCCAACAAGCACAACACTGAAATCTTCATCAAAATCGAATGTAAAGTAAGAAAGTTATAACATTTTAAGTTTCGCTTCATTTCACAAAATAGTTAAATGCCAATCCCGATCGATAATGAGGGAAATGCTGACACCACTCACTTTCTATTTCTTTTGTATTTTTTTCATATGAAATATGATCTCTTCAGTGTCCTGTGAAACAAAGTTTATTTTGCCTTGAACGTTTGAACATATTATTTTCAGTCAAGTTGGTCCTTATGGTCAAATCTGTAAAAATTGAAACATTGTATAATTCAAATAAAAACAAAAACAAAGAAATAGTAAGGGATTTCATCGATTCTCTCATTTGCATGTAACTAAATTGTGCATATAACTATTTTGTGAAAAATGAGCGAAACTTGAAAATGTCGTAACTTTCTTACTTTTCATCTGATTTTAATGAAATTTCTAGCATTATGCTTCTCTGATTTTTCTCTATTGATTCAAATCAACAATTTTCTGAGTTGGTCTTGACCTTTAAGGAAAATGAAAGACGATCCATTCAAACCATCCATGTATAAGAACCGGAAATGAGGTCAGACAAAGACACCACCAACATTGTCTATTCCATACAAAAACAAGAAAAACGACCGATGAAACCCGATGGCCGGATGGCCCCATGAAATACGTGGAATATACCGAAAGAAATCTTTAATTATCTGTCTATACCGTCAGGCTCAACAGTTCGATGGAGTTCCGTTGTTACTTCTAAACTCGAAGTAGGCTCCAAAGTGGATGGGAAGGTTGCATCATTCCTGATATTTTCAAATCGAGGATTAACTGATCCGGCATTACTCTGCTCTGTCGAATTTTCCTTACCACAGCCATCCTCCTCCGTGCCCCCCTCGTCCCCCTCTTCATCTCGTTTCTTACGTCTCAAAGAATCAGTGAGGCGTCTGAATGGAAAGGCTTGACAAAATAATATTCACCAATAAGAACGTGACTGAGTTCACACTCTTAAAACAGATCAGTCAAATTGACTAGACCAGTAGTCAACTGGGAGCAACTGATATGGCAATCACTGATAGTCACATTTCTGACATATCTTCTAGTCAGAAAGCCTGTTTTAGTAAAATATGACTAGAAAATAGTCAAATATGACTAGAATAACAGTTGCACCCAGCTGACCCTATTAACTAGTTATTTTTGACTGATTTGTTTTTAGAGTGTACGTTTAATACGGGGACATGGTGCAGTGTTGATTAGTGTACGTATAGACCAGACCAGTCATATACCCTGTGTTAATTTATACTAGTTCAAACACTTATGGGATATATTACAACACATTTGGTTGTTACGTTAACACTCTGTGGTGTAATGTTCAACCTCAACTCAAGGCATACAAGGCGTGGTTCTCCAGGAACACCAACTGATGTCAGGTTTAACACTTCACAATCTTTTACAGTGCATCATGTTGTAATTAAACATCATTGAACGTAGATGGCGTCAACTATTTACAGATGTTGCTGCCCTCAACGTTCCGTGTAAAAAAACCTCAGTGGAGACTAATAAAGTTCTTTATTAATCTATTTATTTTTAATGAACTTTTTTTTTTGCTCAACTGGTCTTTTGCAATGTTATCACTGTTGAGTAGCCGACATATTCATCTAGTAGAGCAAATTGGGAAGCACTGTAGCCGGAAGGATAAGGTGCTTTACCAAATTAATATTTGATTATCATTTCTATTTGATGATGATGATAGCTGCGTCTCAAGTATAGTTTACACGATGAAGCTAGAAATATGATTAACATGCGAGCACTTAATTCCAATGATAAAACGCAGTGCTTTTCGCGATGTTAAAGCTAAAAGTAAACAAAATAAATCTAATAGCAAATTAAAAGTAATTATCAGTGCTCAACTGGTCTTTTGAAATGTTATCACTGTTGAGTAGCCAACATTTTCATCTAGAAGAGAAACTTGGGAAGCACTGTAGCCGGAAGGAAAAGATACGTTATCAAATTAATAATTGATTATCATTTCTCTCTGATCATGCTGATGATGATGATAGCTGCGTCTCAAGTATAGTTTACACGATGAATTTAGAAATATGATTAACATGCGAGCACTTAATTCCAATGATAAAACGCGGTGCTTCTTGCGATGTCAAAGCTAAAAGTAAACAAATTAATCTGATAGCAAATTAAAAGTAATTATCAGGGTTTAAAGTATAAGTATTTTCCAGTAGACATGTATTTTTTAAATAGAAATCAATACCTATTGACTTGCGTCGATTTTCTTGTGTGTGGGGGCAAAAATTGAATTTAAAAGTATATATAGTCCAATATAATTATCAGGCAAGTAATTTATTTCAGAAGTAAAACGCAGTATTTTGTGCAATGTTAGCTGAAATAAAACAAAAGAAACGTTGATGATAAAAAGCAATAACATATTTTTAGTGTAATATAGAGTGGTTTCAGCAGCCATGAGTTTCATTAAACGAGAAATTGATACATACTACCAGTCAGTTTTGTTGTACTTTCTAAGAAGGTCGGTACAGTAGTAGACCTTTTCAATTGTCCTTTAACCATGTTCTCTGGATTTCGTCGCATTCGATGAAGATATCTGACCAGTCTAGATATACCTGTCCAATAATTAATCCACTCGGTATTAATCAATTAATTTCGATTGTTATTAACGAACAAAATTGGGAAATGAGTACTTCCTCACTGAGGAAATTATAAATCTACCGAATGAACTTAGTTAAGAACACGCGTAAGAAGGAGTAAAGGAAATGATCAACCTGGATTCTGATAAAACAGAAAAAAATGAGAAAATAATGAATGAAAGTCGGACAAAAAACGGATTTTCGAGGTTTTAATTTCGTAAATGGCATTAAACGTCAAGCATATATCGTCAAAACAAACGAACAAATGTCACAAAAAACAGACATGCAATAGACATGTACCACTAGCGAGTCATTCTTCTTATAACACAAAATACATCCCCGTTTCTTGAAAGATATCCGTTCCATAGTGATAGTATATATCAAAAAATACAATGCTTACTATATATATATATTCCATAATCGTTACCATTGGGACAACCTGAGGAACACCCTTCACACCAAACACTGTGGAGTTGATTGGTGCACACAGAGCAATACACCACTCATTTAACTCTGGTGCTAAGTTTTAGTGTTGGTTCATCACCTATGTGTTATTTTACACACTTTCGTGTTATGTTCAACCTCTCTATACTGACATATAGGGTGTAAATTTGAGGGTGTAAATTTGACTTATAAGGATGTGTTCTTTTAGTGAAACCAATCACTCTCAGTTTTAACATCCAAGTTTTTATGATATTATTAAACGGGATCCCAATTTGAATGTTAAATACGAACTGTTTTGGATTATTATTATCTGTACTAATGACGATTGTTTCCATGTTTTTTTCCTTAATTCAAGATTTCCATATTGCACCATTGATATTGATTATTAGTATATAGATTTTACCCAAGAACTATTGCCTTTTATCAGCTTATCTAATTTGAAGGTAGGGGAGAAAACTAATTATTACAGTTTATTGTTGAATTTAATTGTACGAATGTGCAAGGTTGCAACATCAGCGCGCAAAGGGTTAAGGGCAGGATTAGTTGATGAAGTGACTAAACTTACCCGTGACGTCTGTGCCTGGCGCTGAACTGGTTACGTCTGCAGATAAAAAAGGTTTATCATGAAAAAAAATCGAGATAGTAAAATGTTTTATATTTATTTCAGTCAAATCAAATCAATGAAATGCTGCAGTGTAATCTAAATGTATAGTTCAAATTTATAGAGACATGTTTTGGGGGTTAATGATGATGTTGGTAATAATAGCGAAGATTATGATGACGATGATGATGATCATCATCTTAGGTCGAATGATGATGATGATGATGGAAGATGGTGGTGATGACGATGACGATGATGGTGATGATGATGACGATGTTGATGATGGTGGTGATGGGAAGGAGCAGGGGGGGGGTATTGGCGATGGTGGTGATAATGTTGATTATGATGATCATAGATTATGATGGCAAGATTAGATGGTAAAATGATGTCGGTGAATGATAATAATACTTCTACTACACCTGCTGTTATTAGAACCTTTTATCGCTACTATACTTCAACGACCTACTACTGCTAAAATCGCATCACGTGATATTTTTCCACAATGAAAGCTATATCACCAATTGCATTGAACATGTTAAATAAACAAAATTATTAATCGACAAGCACGTAACAAAATAGGCAAAGGAAAATGGTAAAAACAGACATTTCGTAAAAGATGTAAACATGTATAGTAATAGAATCATGATAAAATAAATGCAAGTACATCACATAAGAATTAGCACTTCTGTTGTGAGGTAGAAAAAATGCTTTTACAGACAAGGGGTGATACCAACGTTTAACTTAAACCTTACAAAAGCACATACACGTTATTGAAAACTAGAAGAACAATCTGCTACATTTGAAAATATTGTCATCTTTTTATCACAGATCGAATTGGTACATAAATTATACACACATTGTGAAGCGATTACGAAACCTTCAAACCCATACCTTGGCAGCAAATCAAGCGCATAAACAAACAATCTTTAACACTAAAACTCGGTGACATTTTGAAAATAAAAGTAGATTGCTGCAGAGTCGAAGCTCTTGGTGTTAAAAGAGGCCTGTCTCGAGTCAATAGAGGACCATGTATTTTTTTTTAATATTACCACACAACCGAGGACATCTCATATCATTCTGAATTGAGGAGATGTTGACAGTACAGCTTTGCAAAGCACGCCCCCTACCATTCTTTTCTCCCAATATTGGGAATGTTCTTGGGTAAGAGTTTGTCCTGTACTGCGCAATATGCATATTTCAACGCACCGCTGGGTAAAATATACACAGTAAAAGTATCATCCTACCTGAAAAACAGGAATTTTTACACAAAAATGGATAAGGGTAAAGTTTTTTGTGGTTTGGGGACATTTTGAAGTGGTCCGGAAACCGAGGACGTCCTATTTTCTTTGTGTATACTCAGTTTTAAATTGGAAGTTTGTGTGTCAGTAAGTCCTCGGTTGTGATTGTAAGTACATACACATATGTAAAAAGAAAATTACCAATAAGAAGTGATACAAAGATAACAATAACAAACAACAACACCAACAGGAACATAACAATGATATTTTTTATTACAGAGTCAAAATCAGCATAACGTAAGGGAATGTTAACTGCTTCACATACGTGACATATAAGTAGATTTCAGTACAACATCCAAGAAACCATGAGCGATCGCTTACTTTCACATTAAAAGGATGGTCCGGGCTAAAAATATTTATATCTAAATGAATAGAGTAAAATTCACAGAATAAAATGCTAAAAATTTCATCAAAATCGGATAACGAATCGTCATGAATATTCATTAGGTAGGCTGATGATCTCACATCCCCACTTTCCCTTTTCTTATATTATTACATGAAATCATAAATGTTTCATTTTTTTCATACATGTGTAAATGATGTGTCTCCATTACGATGAAATAAGTTGCGGCAAATAACTTCGTTATTTGTTGTCCAGTTTTGATCAATTTTTTTTAGCATTTTGCTTTGTAAATTTTATTCTATTTGAGATATAAATATCTCCAGCCTGTACATCCCTTTAATAGATAAACAAAATCACACACTCTACTTGCAGCTTCGAAAGAGATTTCGAATCGATACACGGTCTTTCAGTATCCATGTATCGATAATTCGATATACAACGGAATTTACGGCTTCAAAATGCTCATACATTGATACCTTGTCAAACATAACCGGGATTTTCAGTTTCGAGAGAGATCGATCTCATCCCGATATACCACGCATCGTATACGACGTATCTAAATTCGAAGGTTTACCGCTTCCAAGCTATATTGATACAATGCAACACATAAGAGGAACTTTTCGATTTACACGTCCACTAGTAGACGTGACCTGTGCTCGTGGACTTGCAAGCGGAGAGACCATTGCGTCTGATTTATCCCATATGGTGGTATATATTCATTTATGGTATATCCATAGAGCTATGGTATATCCATACGACGCATACATACACTATACAAATCGGTGTGTCTGAAGCAGGATTAATGGATTGTACGAAATATAACAAATGATTGGTCATCCCGTCTGCAGAATAAAACTCAATATCACTTTAAAGATAATAATAATTCTATAGTAATTTCAATACCTCACGAGGGACTTAAGAACTACCCGAAGATTTTTTTTTGTTAATTATCTGTAAAGTGATACACATACTTATATACTATACTTACATACATATATACATACGTACATACATATATACATACTTACATACTATACTTACATACAAGCCGGGGTAACAGAATGCAGCGCTAAGAAACATAATGTTGCATATTATTATTATTATTATTACAACTGCGGTGTTAAAACTGACACCAATTGGTGTTAATAGAGGACCACACCCTGGGGTGTTAAAATTACTATAAATAAACAAATAAATAAACACCAAAGAGTGTAAATGTAACAAGAGAAGGTGTTGTAATAACACCTATAGATGTAAAACTAACACAACCAATTTAACACCGGTGTAAAATAACTGGTGTGGTCCTCTATGTACTCCGGTTAACACCTCAGTTTTTGCTGTGTAGTAGTATACACAAAGCATTACATTAAATCCATCTCAAGTTTATAATATATAGAATAAAATGGAAGACGAGACAGGATGATATTCAGCGGAGATTTGCGGCATTAGAAAAAAGAGGTGACAACAGGATAGCTTTGAGACGTCTGTAGAACTCTGCGAAGAAAAAGAATAAAGAGCATTATAGCATTTTGTTCTCAATGAAGCCCAAACGATTGCAACGCAAAGGGCGACAACAGATAATTTTGTAGATGAGCTGGCTAGAAACTCACCCAACGCCTGCTGCATCGTTGTTGGCGGTTGAAAACTTACTTCTGGAGTGTTTGTTAAAGGCACTGACGTCAAGGACGTTAGATGGAGGGTTTGAGGTAGGGATGACGATGTCGGTGCTACAACTGGTGGGTTTGTAGAATGAGAAGTTTGCCCAGGAAGAGAAGGCGTGGTTGCGGATGTTTGACCTACAGCTGCAGCGATAGATACAGTACTTGCTTCAGCTGTGGTTGTCGAGTCGGTTTCAGATGTTGCAACTACAGGAATAGGTGTTGTTGTTGATACTGTAGTTACTTGATTCGTTGTTGTGTAATCTAGAGTGGTAGGCGTTGTTTGAATCGTGGTTGTGATGTCGAGTTCAGTTGTTGCAACTGCAGTGGTAGGCGTTGTCGAAGATACCGTAGTTTCCAGAGTCGTGATTCTAGAATCCAGTTCGGATGTTGCAGCTGCAGTGGTAGGCGTTGTCGAAGATACCATAGTTTCCCGAGTCGTGATTCTAGAATCCAGTTCGGATGTTGCAGCTGCAGAGGTAGGCGTAGTTGTAGACACTGTGGTTACTTGACCGATGGTGGTAGAATCGATTTCGGACGTTTGAACTAGAGTGGTGGGCTTTGTTGAAGAAACCGTAATTTCCTGAGCTGTGGTTGCGGACATAAGTCCCGACGTTGATTCCATAGTGGCAGTTACTTGATTCGTAGTAGTGGATAACATTTCTGAGGATGGACCAGCAGTTGGAGGTATTGCAACTGTAGTTGAGTCTTCGGTTGTCTGGGCTGAATCTGTATTAATCATTACGTTATTGATGTATGGTTGTATGTTTTATTTATTTAAATACGGGATAAAGAAAAAAACTGCTTTCAGCCGCAATGCTGTTTTTCAGCAACTCCGTACATAAAAGTTGAAAAACATAAAATAATGAATTATACATTTAAATCATGAACAAAATAATAAAAAAAACATATGAACAGACATAAATTACATGATAAAATTAAAGATTTGAGATGGCAGTGATACTGAAATGAATAGTAAGATGTTTCTTTTTTTTCTCGGACCCTCCATCCGAAAGTCAGTGCCAAATTGTTACCCCCCCGTTCAAAATGTACACGATACAAAATATAGCGTTGTGGCCAAGTAGATAAGTCTTCTGACTTTGAAACAGAGGGCTGTGGGTTCGAATCCCAGCCATGGCGTAATTTCCTTCAGCCAGAAATTTATCCACACTGTGCTGCACTCGACCCAGGTGAGGTGAATGGGTGCCAGGCAGATTAATTCCTTGAATGAATGAGCGCTGAGAGGCAGCTCGAGCTAAAGCCGGGGTAATAATAAAAATAACGCGCCTCGGAATAGAATATTTCTAGATAGATGGCGCTATATAAATGCCTATTATTATAATTATTATTATTATTATTAGCATACGGATTCAATGCTCTAATATGTCATGATTATAGAATGAAAATGATGATAATATAATCCAGATTTAAATGATATCACTCACTGCCGGGTCTTGCGCAGATTGCTCCGTATTTGTCGGTGCATCGGGCGGCCTTCCACTCTCCTGAGTTTCTGTAGTATACACAATCTTTACCTGGTATGAAAAAGATGAAAATGATTCAATAATGATTTAGCAGTCGTAGTAATTATATCATCAACGACTTGTTAAAAATCAGAAAATAAAAGTACATAGAAGAGTTACATAATAGATTCCATGAAATTTGCTCTGCTGACAATTGCTCCGATGGAAAATATGCACATTAGGCAAAACATAAAACCTAACCTCCAAAACTAAATAAACTCTAATCCTTATCTTTACAATATTCTAAACTTAAAATTTCATTATAATCGTAATACTAGCCCTAAGACCTGAGATATTAAGGCCAGAGTAAACGTCGTTATGTCTGCTTTTATTTCTGCATTCAAATAATAGAATATAAATGTGACATAATTCTATGCAACGTACAAAACAATCCATAAAATAAACAGTATGGTCATAATGCATAATGAATATACACAACAATAAAGTGAGTATAATCTCAACCTATTAACAATAATACTTAATGAACGCAGGAGACCGCCACCGTCATGACCGTGAGCGGTTAAGTTTGAAATTGATGGCGGCCTCATAAAAAGATTCGTGACCGAGTTTGATATAAAATGTGCATAGATGTAACATATTATCTTTTGCAAAATTAAGTCGAAAGTAATAGCGTTTTTGGTATATCAACAGCAAAAACTGTGAAATGTGATTCTCAATGACTTGGTGTATGGTGTGTGAGGGTGTGTGTGTGTGTAAGGGTGGGGTTGTGTGGGTGTGTGTTGGTGTATGCTGTTGAAAAAAAATATGTGTGTGTGCGTGCGTGAATTTCCTTTCAAGGCATGTCACAAAAGTGGCATATTTATTACATCATATTTTCATTGGATTGTCATTAGCATCTGGCAGATTGAACACGCCAGACTAGTTTGAACAAAAATCAATTTAAGCATAAAGAGCGATCAGTTTTTGGCTGGCTCAATTCGCGTGTTTTATAACCGGTGATGAGGGGTCATAAGTGAATTATAACGACCAGTCATTATAGTTTTGAAATAAGGAAAAATGAACCCAAGGGGCGGCGCCGAGCTATTTTGAAATGGGCCAAGACTACCTTAGGTTATTTTTTTCTCCACTGAAAAATAAGGATATTCTGGAGATACAGGACACAGGCCTTCCTATTATTTTGACTCTCCTGCCCATTTCTTCCTCTTTTATTTTTTCCGCTCTTTCCATCATTTTTAACTACATGTACTTGAAAAAATGCTTGGACTGTCCCGAAACAACCAATTCATATAGTTCTTATTAATGCCCTCTAAAATGTGTAATATTTCTTCATGATATTCCAAAACATATGTCAACAAAGGAAATGATATGTATAACATTATAGTATTTACTCACCATTACCAGCGCCTTTAACACTTGAATCGGGTGTATCGGTAAGTGAATAAATCCATGTAAATGTATTAGATAGCTAAGGAAAAAATGAAATAATAAGAAAATATAAGTGAGGGATCAATTTGAGAGGCACATAAGAAAGTTTTGCAATGCATTTTCACACACTTATGTCTATATTTTATTGTTACAAGTATTTGACGTCAGTCGTCATTATTGACATCGTTAATAGGCCTAGAATACATTTACCACTTCTCATTCGCCTAAACATTGCATGACGACATGCACCTGAGAATACCCGGAAGTAGGAAACTAATGTCTTTTTCCACCTTCTTTTCTTGGCTGTGACACTTTTGGGGGTCAATACCATCAGTCCCCCTCTCCATCTATACGCCAATGGCAATATGAACTAATCGACTATAAACCAGCCGATGGTATATCTTTGTGTTTAGAACGAAAATAGCTCTAAATGGTCTTGAGTCACGACCCTCCCCGTTTTTATTTTGTCAGTACTTGACCACCCGACGCAAGAGGGCAGTGTGAATAATGATATGATAGTGTTTCTTTAGTCAGAAGCTTCATGAATATTCAAAACGTAAGGATATATCATAATTTCTCTGACCCATGAATATTCAAAACATTAGGATATTATCGTAATTTCAGACCTATATACCTCCCATTGGTGTAGCTCAATCAGTATAAGCTAACCCTGCAGTCGATATGTCGATTTCATGGACGCAGTTTTGAGTCTCGCTTAGAACGATTAAAAAAAAACTTTTTGATTAAAAATTGAGGCAAGACAAAAAATGCATGTCCAAGATTTGTAATCTGATCCAAAGCCTCCAAACAGCCTATTATATTGTCATTCCCACTGCCCTCAGCGTCGGGGGAGCAAGTACTGACAAGAAATAGCACTCCGCTAAGAGAAAAGTTATAGCTTTCATGAGCGATTAATCAGTAATAGGAGAAAACAAAAAAAAATATATTTACTTTTTTAGATCCGATCCACATGCGATGGTTGCCAGTGATCAGGCTATTTACGAATGTTTTGATATCTTCTGTAGAAAGCTCAGCTAATCCACCATTGGTGTAACTTTGGCAGTGTGTCTGTGCATCGTCAAAAGTCAAATTCTCAGGCGTGTAATAGTAATAAATATTGCCTCCATATGCGCCTTCGCCATCTTGAGCTGTAACGATAATTTCAATTCATATAACTCAATGTATAAAATTCAATATAATCATAAGTCCAATACAAATTTAAAAAATATATTCGAGTTGCTTGATACTGAGTTCCATGCAATACATATGAAATAAACATAGACCTACACAAATCATTAGAACATTGTGTAGTTTAATGAAACTAATTTAACATGAACATGATGCGAAGATTTGGGAGGGGGTCAGTTTTTGGACCGTTTTTGAAAAAGAAAATGGCTTGTCAGATTTTTTTCTCCGAATAAAATGGTTTCCGACGGTAGTGACATTTGACCCTTTTTTTTGCTCGTAAGATTCCCCCTTCGGTAAATCCTTAATCTGTCTTCAATCAACATGATGTATGTTATGATAGCAATTAGTTTCGCTTCTTCTTTTGTTTTCATTCTTGCTTTTTTTTCTTCTACTACTTATTATCCTCCTTCTTTTTCTCGTTCTTCTTTTCCTTACCCTTCACTATCCCCTTATCCTCCATTGTCCTTCTTTATTTCCTTGTTATCTATTTTCAACTACATTTCATTTTGTCTGTATCCTGTATATTCAGGTCTACCGATTTAGAAAAAAAATCCTACCCCCAATCTGCAATTATACTGACTTACCGCATCCTGTTTCCAAACAACTACAAACCAGTAAAAATGTAGCGACCTGTAGAATGACAAAAATAGAAACAATGACAAATTCACACTCTCTAAAAAAAAAAGTAGAATTAGAGGATATATTATCCAAATGTTCGATAAAAGGTGTTATTGCATTTTCATGAGGTAAAATATTTGTTTAAAGAACAAGTCCACCCCAACAAAAACTTGATTTGAATAAAAAGAGAAAAATTCAAGAAGCATGACACTGAAAATTTCATCAAAATCGGATGAAAAATAAGAAAGTTATGGCATTTTAAAGTTTCGCTTATTTTCAACAAAATATTTATATGAACGAGCCAGTTACATCCAAATGAGAGAGTTGATGACATCACTCACTCACTATTTCTTTTGTATTTTATTATATGTAATATGAAATATTTTGATTTTCTCGTCATTGTCATGTGAAATGAAGTTTCATTCCTCCCTGAACACGTGGAATTCCATTATTTTAACATTTTGTGCTTCAGGCAAGGAGGTCCTAATCGTCAAATTCGTAAAAATTGAAAATTGAAATAATGGAATTCTATGTGTTCAGGGAGGAATGAAACTTCAAAAGAATATATGAATAATCAAGACATCAAAGTTGGTCCTTATCTCATTAGATTTTAAACCACCATGTCACTTTGATACAAATTACCTTCCTCTGATCATGCGTAGAATATTTTGATCATGCGCAGAAAGGAACTACGAACTAGCTTATTAAAGGGGAAGAACCTCGTCGATCTGGCGCTGCACATTGCGGCCGCCGGGCCCACGATCAATTGGGCAAAGCAATTTTTCGGAGTATTTAATTTCATGTCTATTTCGAACAATAAAGAGGGATGGATTGACATGAAAGGAAGCCATGTCCAGACTGGTAGATATGAAGTTGCCGTGCATGAGTTTTATTCCAAGAGAGCAGCCTCTCACCCATTACACACTTCCTCAAATCCTTCGGGTAAATGTCCTCATAACAATAGAGAACCCGGGAGAGAACCGAAGCGATGACGTCAGTTGCCATGGTGTCATGGCGGCCTGGTTCTAAACAAATAAACCCGGAGCATGTTTCTCATAGGTGAAGATGGCTGCAATCGGAATTCAATCGTTTGCAACCTCAGAATGATGGTAATTTTTGCCAGTATAAAATGTGTATAGGCGATCGTCAGCTGCGACTGTTCAGAACCAGCCGGTTCGTTGTCACGACAGTGACGTCGGACTTCGGTACGCCATTAAACTCCTCTGGCCATTGGCGGCGGAAGCAAAAAATTTTAGGAGGGGACAACCAAAAAAAAAAGGTTCTCAACCCAAAAATTATAGGGGGACGTAGGAAAATAAATTGACAAGCAAAAAAAAAAAAAAGTCATCAACAACAAATTTAGGGGGGGACCGTCCCCCCCCCCTCCTTAAATTTAGGGGGGACACGTCCCCCCGCTTCCGCCGCCTATGCCTCTCTGGCTATTGCATACAGTTGGGTGGTGGGCAAGACACTGGGACGACAGTAACTTCTTCAACACTAAAATTCCTTCACAGTTCACCCAGTCGTGTGTACAAAATCCAGTCCAGGAGGTGGACTATAGGGCACGTCATTGTTACCCCCATTGACTCTTGATTGATCAAGTTCACAGGTCAGTCCAGTCAATTATGTCCTGGAATGATTGAATGCATCCATGAATGCATTTTGAACAAAAACCATTGTTAGCCAACATTGATGTAGCATATTTTTACTAGTCTGTGTGCAAGTCCATTACTGGTTGCAAATTTAAAATTGCAATTAACATAAAGTTACAGTTTTATCAATGAAGATCTGATGATTATCATAAGTTTTAATCTCAAATTAACAACATATTTTTCATTGCTTTATATCAAGAGTTTGAATTTGACCGTTATTTTGCGTTATATTCTCTAAAATTTTATGGAAAAAGTTTCCCACACTTTCACACATAATAATTATTTAACATGTTTGAACTGACACTGCTTTTAGCAGGCTTTATTTGATATCACAACTACTTCAAGTATTCCTTTAATGCTTTAATGCTTTTACAAATTTTGAAAATATTTACATAACGTTTGGCTTTATTTTACCGAAACAAACATTCACATTCCACCTTAACGTAACATTGTGTTGTAACTATATATAAAATAAAGCAGGTACAATAGGGGCCTCTGGATTTAAAACCACTTCATTCGGCAAGTTTGTTGTTGTTTTAGCTCATACGGCGCGCGCAGTGGCGCACTTAGGATTTTCCACGGGGGGGGGGGCAAATTTGTCCCAAAAAAATTGACAAGCAAAAAAATAAAAAGGGTTTTCAACCACAAATATAGGATTTCGTACCATAAAAACAATTGACAAGCAAAAAAGGGAAAAAAGGACTTCAAGCTCGTCAGGGGGGGGGGAGGTATACGTCCCTTGCACGGGTTGTGACTCAGGTACGCTAGTGGGCGCGCGAATTTTCAGCACTGAATATTTTACGCCAGCATAATTTGCGGTAAATTTCACATAATTTTTTAATCTATTCTACAGATTTAAGGTATAACGCTGCATTCAATCGCGCAATTTTTGGAGAATCACAACAGACTGTCATCACAGATCACTTAACCACTTAAATAGATGAATTTTCTGGCCAAACCCGGATCGGTACGTTGATCAGGTTTCTCAGTTACAGCATGAAGCGCATATAGCGTTACTGGTATGGGGGGGGGGGCTAAGGATGTCTAAGCCTCCTCCTCTCCCATAAATGCTGTGTGATGTCTGTTGGTAAATCTTCATCCGAGTTACGAAATATGTTGTAAGAATACATTACTAGTATAATCATAATTATCCTACTCATGGCGGTACGGTACAGATAAATTTGTCTCACATTTTATAAACAATATATCAAGTTAAGAGGTAATCAATGTCTTTCAGCGAAGGCCAACATGGCTTTTATGTCTCGGTCACATTTGCTCCACGGCGGCCGTACAGCGAGTCGAAAAAAGCCGCTTTATTAATTTTCATTCAAAACACCCATTATGTAGCTGGTACAAAAAATGTTAAAACGGCTGTTTTCGACTCGCAGTACGGCCGCCCCGCCGTAGAGCAAATGTAACCAAGCTAGGTATTTCTCAGACGAAACTTAGAGCTTCGTCCCAATCGATAATATCGACCGTATCCGGACATCTATACCCCCTGGACATTTACCCCCGGACATCCACCCCCGGACTTCCACCCCCCGGATATCTACCCCCTTAGGAAAAGTACCCCTAGAAAAGTACCCCCTAGGACAAGTACCCTCTAGGACATCTACCCCGGACATCCACCCCCGGACATCCACCCCCGGACATCTACCCCCGGACATCCACCCCCTGGACATCCACCACCCGGACATCTACCCCCCGGACATCTACCCCTGGACATCTACCACCCGGACATCTACCCCCCGGACATCCACCCCCCCCGGACATGGGGGTTGATGTCCGGATACGCGCATGATATGCACCAGCTACCGGCACTGTAAAAATGAAGTGCTAGTTCAGCACTTACAGATCGTGACTGCTCTACGAGTGCTGATTTTCTCAGCACTCGTAGTGTAGTCACTATTCGAGCACTGTAAGTGCTAAATTAGCACTTCGTTGTTTACAGTGTAGTGTCGTCTACCTGGAAAACTTGGTCAGGAGGTGCAAAATGTTCTAAGACTTACGGTGTTTTTTTTTCCAGTGTTAAAATCCTGTCGGGGGGGGGGGGGTTAGGGGTGCTCAATTTGTCTTCTCACTGGCACTGCTGCCCTGTACACTATATATGGGCCATAACCCCACGAAGTTATCTTTACAGTCAATTTCGTTTACAAAGAAATAAGGAAAGAAAGACTTTCCCATTTTTCTTAGACTTCCATGGACATTAAATAGATAAATGAATGAATATATGAGAGAGAGAGAGGGGGCGGGCGCAGTTCGAGGTAAAGTGACCTTTTTTGTTACAATTTTTAATCGAGAAGCGGTCCCCTCTCTCTCTCCCCGTGAATGTCGTTTTCTGATCGATTCGGTACGGTTCACGGAGGTGCCGTGCTATTGGTAACCTGGTGTGCACTAGCTTGTTCAAAAAACAAACAAAAAACACACAAGACAGTCTTTCATATATCTTTAAAACATCAACTGTCCGGTCGATTATCGATATCACCTTGACCAATATCTCTTACTATGGGTATCGTTATTCATCGCTCGTAATTAGCGTTAGCCAGTTTGCACGCGATATTTTCCAAGCAATAAAGCAGTCGTCTTTATCAGTGTTCATTACACGGAGGCCTATCCATCGCTAGTTACATAAACATTCCATGACACAATAACATTCACTTCTTATTAATTTCAGGAAGAAATTGATATATGTATAAATGCTTTCGCATAGCTTATATAATAGTAGTAGTCTAGTAATGTAGATAATTAAATTGATACATTGATACATTTTTTGCTATAGTTCATTACACGTAGGCCAACCCATCGCTAGTTAAATAAACGTTCCGTGACATAGTAACATTTTAGTTCATATTACTATTAATTCAAGGAAGAAATTGATATTCGTATAAGAATGCTTCCGCATAGCTTGTATACTAATGCAGATCACATATTAATATTTGACACTGCATGACTTTTAACACCAACAATAATTAAATTGATACATTGCGGGGTTTTTTGTCAAACTCTTTCGTTCTTCATCGAAAGAAATAACCATACATTAAGCGGTAAAAGACTAAACATAAAATATTGAACCCGATGGTGACATGATGATTGATTGATGTTTTGTGACGTAGTGATGAATTAATAATGGTGTTTTGTGACGTAATAATGAATTGTTAATGATGTATTACCGATGATGATAGATGACAATGATCGACAGAGCGCGGGAAAGCACAGATGGCATTAAGCCAACATCGATATAGGCCGTCATCATCATAACACTCAGTTTTTGTTTCAATTCTCACGTATGCCAACACACTAAAGTAAGCAAACAGAAATATGCTAGCCATCACATCACGTCTCTAGCATAAATGGGTTTTTTTGATCTGTCAAAATTAAAAGTGTGATTAAGTAAAATAAAAAAGAAAGGGGGCATTCCAAACACGTAAGTGCTTAACAACACACATGTTATGAAAGTTTGAAACACTAATCATACTAATGGGGATTAGGAAAATGGGTAAGTTTGATAACAGTTATCCGGTTTCATTAAGCGTAGCTTTCCTGTAAGAATGAAAGTTTCCGAAACCTATGTTGTCATTTTATTGTTAAAATTGAAAGTATTTCACTTTTTTTTAATTTTTGTTCTTTCCTCTGGGTCTTGAGTAAACACGGGTAGGGTTTCCGAGACCATACCGAAAGTGTTTTTTTTTTCAATTTGACTTGACAAGATAATCAATATACAAAGGGAGCTGCGGCGTATTAGTTGTGGTCTTAAAGCCAGCATTGCCCCCAAAAGCTATACGACCACCCAAAAAAGGATAAAATTGAGAAATTAAAAGGTGAAGTGTGATATTATTTCTTCCAAATCAATATCGGCAAAAATCTAGCATAAAATAAGCTTTTCGTAATAAAAGTGTCAACAATTTTACTCGTTCGCCTAGTTCTCTCACGACATTTTCTAAATTTTGGCCAAAACACCATGTTTGGGGCCGAAATCTTGTTGGCTCATTATACCATCGAGGGGGGGGGGGGTAAATACTGTATAAAAACAACTATGTCATCGGTGTTGACTCACAGAGGACTACGCCATATATAATCAAAAATTGTGTTTTGTTCCTGTTATGATCGTTATTAATCACCATTGAAATATGAGGTTCTTGTTTCTAGCTTCCCAAAAGCTTGTCTTCAGAAACTGAATTGACTTCCATTAAAAGCATAGAACTCCACCACTCAGAAAAATCCTATATTACGAGTGATTATTCTCGGAAGTCAACAGTTCTTGACTTGTAGACATTATTTCATCTGTGTGATAATCAATATAATGTTCCATCTAATGTGTAAAAGCTATATTGGGGAAAAGGGGCTGTTATAACCTACTTATCAAACGGGAAACGTATCAATTACACGCAAGTTTATAATCACATCGAAAGTTTTCACTATACAGAGACAATATCCGCAGCGTGCATTGAAGGATCTCTGATATCTCCTTGGTTATATTGGCAAATTCCCCCCAGAGTATTTTTCTTTACTTCATGTCCAATCTTCGTGATTTTATGCATGATGCCCCCCCCCCGCCCCGCCCTTCCCACAAGCAAGTCTCTACAATTAGGTTCAGCCCCGTAGTGAGGGCCCCCCATAGTGAGGAGGGGGGGGGGGGTAATTTCTTTGCTGTGTATTCCCGTTTACTAATTCTGCAGTACATGGAAAGAAAACTCTATTCCCTGAATACCAGTCCATATCTGTGTATTTTGTAGGTTATTAGTGTATATCGGTCAAGGGTAAATCTAAGAACCACTAACGTACATGGTGGGAGGATTTGTGGCCATGGACCACCCCCTCCCCCCAAAAAAAAAAAAGTAAGAGAGAGAAAAACAACCAAGGGAGAAAAGGAATGAAAGGAAAAGGTATGACATTATTTTCTGAATAATATGTTTTTGTCAAAATCTATCACAAGTTAGATTTTTCGTTTAAAAATGTTGAAAGCTTTAAAAAATTCTCCTTACCCCATTTCTGGCCCCCTAAAGGTTTTGAGGTCTTTATATGCTGCTGCCGGGAACATTCGCACACACGAATCATGATGATGATTATTTTCATGCATTAAAACTTTACCATAAGTCCCGGTCATGTTAACTGGAACAATTATTGTCATTTCGCCCATTATACATCACGGTCTGCATTTTGGAACCGAGGGGAATTTCTCATTAACAAGCGCTCCCTTTCGAAACTTTAAACCCGTTGTATAATCTCCTTGAAAGGGAATAAGAAATTTGAAACTGTATTTAGAATGGAAATGTAAGTCTCCCTATCTTTAGCAGTGTCTTTCATTCATCGAGGTTATAAATAAACGATAACTCGTTAATTACAAATAGAGAGTGACTTTTGTCGAAGACTATGTATGTCTTCATATTTTTGGAAGTATTAGCGGCATAGGATGTAATTAATATGTTTTAAGATAACAAGTCAACGATCAGTAGATATAATGAAAATATGAAAGTTTGCATTAAACTAGATTTAGTGCTTCCACATTTCAATCACTGAAGCCTTTAGTAGCTCAAATATAGGCCTATACGCCTAAACAATGATTATTTATGATATCGAAGATGTCGTTAGTTTTTTTTTTACCCCGTTTACAATTCTTTCTGTTGTCGCTTAACTTTTTTCTTCTTCTTTTTCTTCTTCTTCTTCTTCTTCCCCTTCTTCATCCTTTTCTTCTTGTTCTACATTATTTTTTTTCTTCTCCTTCTTCTGCTCCTCCTCCATTTTTCTTCTTCTTTCGCAATATTCCTTCCTTTTTTTCTCTTCCGATTTCTATAGTTAATAGTGTTAGTAGTCGTGGCAGAATAAGTAGTACTGTACTATTTTTTTACCCCGTTAACCGTTCTTTTTGCTGTCGCTTAACTTCTTCTTCTGCTTCTGCTTCTTTTTCATCTTCTTCTTCTCCTCCTCCTTCTTCTTCTTTTTCTTCTTTATTATTATTATTATTATTATTGTTATCATCAATTCTTTTGTTACTTGTTTTGTTACTCCTATTTAATAACCCTAACCCATCGAATTCATTACAAGATGCTTGAAGAGGGAAGAGGCATGACGTCATAGTGATTTCCAAAGATGTGATTTCAAAGTAAACAGAGTAATAAAACTCTTCTGATATAAAGACCAATCGTGACAAACCAACGGACTGCACTCAATACAGGATGTATGGCCTATTAAAAAATAACTTTAGATCATTATTTTATAATATTCACCGCTGTATATCTTTTAAACACATTTATTTTTACTTTTTCTTTTTTATTTGCTTTAAAAACAATACTTTATCAAGTCTGACCCTCCATAATAGGTCCATGATAAGAATAAAGAATATGACTCTTGGCATTTGAATGTTTGTAATTGCCGTAGATATACATGTATGAGTTGATAACGTTAGGTTTATGAATTCATTTAGATCATCACATGAAGAGTTGTCAAAGCTGTTGTACATGCATGATTTAACACAGCAGTATATCACACATTTACTACATAAGCTACCCCAGTAACCCCAAAGACGGTTTGTTCTCCACGATGCTCAATATTGAGAGGAATTAAATAAATGAAATACTGTTCAACGTATGATTAATGCTCAGTAATCGAATGCCGCCAATAGATTCAGAGTGTCATATAATATTCCTATGTGATTTTTGTCTTGTTTTCTACAAAATTTTTTAAAGGGGTACTCCGGGCTGAAAATATCTCTATCTAAATGAATAGAGTAAAATACACAGAGCAAAATGCTGAAAATGTAATCAAAATCGGGTAACAAATAACGAAGTTATTGATTTTTTTTGGTTTAGCTATATTTTGTGAAAATAGTTATATGCAGATCATCATGAATATTCATTAGGTGTGCTGATGATGTCACATCCCCATTTTTATTTCCTTATGTCATTACATGAAATCATAATTGTTTCATTTGTTTTCATAAATGGGTGAATAATGTGTCTCCTTTATAATGAAATAAGTTGCAGCAATGAATTTGTAATGCACTAAATCAGTTGTCAATCCAATTTTTTTTAAGTTCTTGGTAAAAAAAAACCCATTGAATAAACCTAACTTCATAATTTATAATAAAATACAAACGAACATGTGGGGATGTGACATCTTTAATTTACTCATTGCAGGGGCGGATCCAGCTTTCGCCAATAGGGGGGGGGCGAAAAATATTTTCATCAACATGTTTCTCGATTGGCCGCTATAATCTGATTTTTTTTTTTGGTTTTCAGGGGATAGTCCTAACTAAAGACTGAAGTTTTAGTTTTTATTGTTATAAACAGGATAAAGTATCTCATTTGGTCTTAATATAATGCGCGAAGCGTGAGCTCAAATTCTTTGATATTTTATGTCCTTAGACCCGAAGATTCCGAGCAGTTTTTATAATCATGAACAAAGAAAAGTATCCAACTAAACAATGCGAGCGCGAAGCGCGAGCCGAAATTTTAATATAGTAACGTGATAAGGGACTCAATAACGGTTTTTACTGATTAATGAAAAGGATACAAGTATCACCAATTAAATAATGGGTGTGCGAAGCGTGAGATCAAAATTTTTGATATTCCAACCTGGAAACTGTCTAAGCACGTTTTATTTCCGCGCCTGCATTGAATATTCATGATGACATGCCTAGAACCGTTTCTGATCACCGGAATAATACAAATCTTTAAAATGCCATAACTTTGCTGTTCCTTTTCCGATTTTGATCGAATTTTCGGTCTTTTGTTTGTCTTATTTTTCTCTATCTATGATACTATTTTCAGCCCGGAGAATCCCTTTAATTATCAGTTGTCTCTAATAGCTTTTAATGATACATTTTCGCATTTAAAGGGCATGATGTGTAGGGGAAGGCGGGGTAAGTTGTGACAGTTTTTGCTTTTTGCATGTTAGAATTGATATGATTAATAATCTTGTCGAAATAAGTACCTTGCCTTGAAATTTAATTCTTCTGAAATATTTTCCACCTATATATAACTTTCTATCCCCACACTGAAAGTCATCGTGACCTTTGAAAAAAACGATGTCAAATGGCTCAACTTGCCCCATATATGGGGTAAGTTTGTGCCACCTTCTGGGGTAAGTTGAGCCACAAAAACTATGTACAAAATGTATGAGGGGAGAACCAGCATGTCAATTTTTTGTTTAAAGTCTTTTCACTTGCTAATTATCTATAAATACTAACATCCTTTAAAAGGAAAAGAGCATTCATGTAAATTTGCTCCTTTCAACCAGCATTTCAATCGATTTTTATGGTTTGTTTGTTTTTTAAGATACATTACCATAGGAATTACCATGGCTCAACTTGCCCCATGCTGTTTGGCTCAACTTACCCCAGTCCGAACTTAGTGCGATAATTTTGTATCCACACATTTATTATGCATCCATCATATAAAATACTATGACAAGAATGAAGATCCATACCTGGACTAATAATGTTGTTATCATGTCTTTATTATATTTAAAGACGTGTGTGTTTATAAAGCACTTATCAATTTCACACTCTTTTTTACTTTTTTGGCTGAAATTCATATTTTTCCCTCTAAAAAACTACTTTTAGTTTCAAAGTTGAAAACAATATGGTGGGGTTAGGGGTTATGCTATGGGTCATCAATGCATGACACCACCACAATGTCTGACTCATTCATTATTGGCCTGGGGCTGGTGGCTCAACTTGCCCCTATGCTCAACTTACCCCGCCTTCCCCTACTGTTTCCACTTTATTCACAACCGACTACACTGTTAGAAAATTTACCCTTGAAATAAAAGAAGTTCCTGCAGCAGAGTCTCGAGAACACCTGCATTTTAAATCTTACCAGATTGCGTAATCTTACAGGAAATTGGTATGTGGTGTATGGAACCTTACAAATTTCCTTAAATAAAACACCCTTTTCCCCTCTTAAACAGACCTGTTCTGTTAAATTGCAGAACAAATCCTGTTTCATGAATTTACAGAATCATTCTGTTATTGCTTTATGCAAAATCTTCTTTTTTCCCGTAAAATCACGTTTTCCTTTAACAGTGTAGTCAATAGTCTAGATGAATACCTATTCTTTAAATAAGAAATAGTGCGAATATGCTTTGTGAAAGTGACTGCGATGACTATTTATTCGTTGTTGTTGATTAATAATCAATAACAACGAATACATTAACAAATGATTGCATAATATGCAATCATTTGTTTATGCAACACTAATAATAATAAATAATAATGCTCAATTCTTGTAAAGCGCATCACACATAGCATAGCATGTCCCTATGCGCTTAAAGAAGAAATAGTGAAAGGTATATAAGAATAAAGTAATCGAGATATTTAGATTGGACCAATAGTTCAAAGTTATTTTTTATGCATTGAAAAGATATGTCTTGAGGGATCTCCTGAATGTACATAAATCACTTTGATATCTCAATGAATTAGGTAAAGCATTCCAGAGGACAGCAGAGGCATGAGTAAAAGCACGCTCACCATATGACTTTGTAAAGACAGAGGGAACAACAAATAATGCCTTTGAGCTTGATCTAAGATTTCGCGATGGCTGGTAATATGAAACTATAAAATCGAGTAAATAGGACGGGGCAATTTTATAAAAACACTAGTTCCTTATTTCTCAAATTCTCCTTATTATAATTGTACTATATTTTATTACTTAATGAAGTTATATTAATTGTGTTTGTACAATATTATTATCTTATCATTATGTTTGTACAAAATGTGTACTGTATAAACATAACCATCCAAACCATGAAAAGGAAATCAATGATGATGATGATGATAATGATCAGAACGGTTATTATTCATAATGATAATTATAATGATAAAAATAGTAATAGTAATGACGATGATGATGATAATAATGATGATAATAATAATAATTACAATAATATAATAATAATAACAACAACAATGATAACAATAATCAAAATAATAATAGTAAGAAGAATTCTGGTGAAAATAATTTAACTTTTAACATAACTTGAATCCGTTATCACAATACAAACTGCTTATCATAAAAAACAGTATATTGAACACACATCTTGCAGTCAAAAGTATGTCAGAAGTCGAACTTCCTGTAATTCAAAGATATTACGATTTCAATATCTCATTCAAAGCAAAATATTTAATAAAGAAGATGGTCACTTACCATGTACGAGCAGAAATTAGAGTGCATCTTGATTGGAACCCTGAAGTTCAAAGTGGAACACAATTTTATTAGTACAAATGTCCTTGGTGGGATAAAGGCGAAACTACGAAAACGACGAAGTCGCGTGCAGCTATAACTCAATAACAATGTATAAACCTTAATTAGCAGAAGATGGTCATTGTTATTGTAATATTCACTTGTAATAAATCCACATCGTGCCGTCTTTAGAAAAAAATGATCTATTCCTAAATTGTCCCTGTTGGCTGTCCGAGATAACTATACGAGGCAGCTCGCTGTTGACATGGCATTGACTTTCATGTATAGAGGGATTCTATCTTGATGATAAAATGACGAGTTGTTTCCGCTCGCTGTCTGAATGAAAACGTCTCACTTTTTAATTGTAGAGTTCAAAACGGGTTAGAATTTTACCATCAGAGTTAGGCTTCAGAGGAAGGAAGTTGCTATGGTGAAATGTAATCCTGGGAAGAATCAGACGAAAAAAAAATGTTATGAAAAATGTATATTTAAGGGCATAGACCCTTTTGATTAGCGTGGATGGATCAAAATAAAGTTTCTTCCTCTTTCAACGATCAGTTTCCAACCGATTGTCCAAGGTTCATCACAGAGTTCGACTGAAACACAATAC
Organism: Lytechinus variegatus; assembly: GCF_018143015.1. Classification (NCBI taxonomy): domain Eukaryota; kingdom Metazoa; phylum Echinodermata; class Echinoidea; order Temnopleuroida; family Toxopneustidae; genus Lytechinus; species Lytechinus variegatus. Next base: position 37,855,905 of record NC_054748.1, read on the forward strand.
AAAGAAGATTAAATCATATCATCTGACACAGATAGGAACATTACAAATCTTGCAATGATTCTATAAATAGATTTCAAGTGAGTATTTGTAGTTGTTGAAACGGTTCCGCTTGGTGATAATAGAGTTTGACCAGGCGCAGAACTGGCGAAGTTTCCCCGGTGCTGTAGGTATGGAAAGTGAAAGGGGTATTGAATGAATATTCAAACCACAAAGGACAATGTTTCCAACTTTTCTTCTGCCTTGCACATCAGCGCTGCAATCAGACAGCCAACATTACTCAGACATCACTTCGGATGCAGACTTTTCCTTCCTTACTTTTAGATTCATCGATATTTTCACTTGGAGATGTTACAGCAGATGAGAGATCATGCATATGCATTCACAATAAATTATAAAAACATTTGTTCAAATGAATGGTGTGTCGAGACCTATATAAATACTCCATAGCGCCTATTTTTATTCCTGGCGAGTACGCATAGACGCGGGGGAGAACAATCAACCGTTTACAGTCTTAGAAAGCTGATTAGAGCAATACCACGTCTTCTTTTCCTGTTTAATTTTTCTCCTTGTTAAGCCCCTCAATAACATCACGGTAGTTACCAAAAATAACGAAGTGTGAATGACTGATCCGCACCATCTAAAGGCTCTCGATCTATTCGAACTATGACATCATGCAGGCTGAGTCTCACCAAGGAAGCTGTGTCCAAAAACGACCGGTGGTATACCATTGGAAATAACGCGACTGCGTTGATCGGACGGGTATTGGTTTTGTGGATGTGACTGGACCTTACTGGGGATTGACAGCACTCGCACGCTTTCGCTCAAGTACCCGCAGCATGGAACGGGGGAAAGTACCGCGAATGGGGCGCCCCTGCAGCTTCCTCGATCGCCTCCGCAGGGTATCAACACGATCTACAGATATAGAAGGGGGAGGGGGCACATGTTTCGTTTGTAAATTTCAGGGGCATCAGACAGGGTGAAACGATTGATATATCAAATAAAAGGGGAAAAAGAAGGGGGATAATATGGCGAACAACCAAATAGCCACCGGGGTTATATTTTTGGAAGGGGCAATAAGGAAAAAATCTCGTACACATCAGGGGCCGCTGAACGGATGTGGAAGGGGGGGGGGGAGTGGACTGAACCGAAAGTGTGGGGGAGGAATTATCATGCAAACATATAGGATGGTGATTTTAAAAAAAAAATCGACACGGTTTACGTATTTTTTTTTATTTATTTTTTTTGGGGGGTGCAGACCCCCCCCCCCCCCTTTTCCATGGCCCCTGTATATCCACAGAAGTTTTATTATGCTATCTCACTCCAATTGCAGATTTCCCCTCATCTCTTCCACCACCTCCTCCTCCCCGCTCCCCTCTCGGTAAAATAAAATGATATTATGAATGTGGAAGAGCCGTGGTGTAGTGGTTCTGACTCTCGCCTTGTAAACAGAGGGTCGTGTGTTCGAATCCCACCGCGGTCTAGCGTCGTTTGGCAAGGCGTTAATCCACACTTTGCTACTCTCGACCCAGGTGCTAAATGGGTACCCGGTAGGATGAGAAAGATATTGTACGTTTGATTTTGCCAGCGCCATAATGAGGCTGCGATTAATGCAAGGAATGCTCCCCAGGGAGTGGAAATTGTGCACTTTTCGTGCTTGATTGAAATGAGTAATAATATGCTGTAACGCGCTTTGAGCCATCCTGGGAAAAGAGCTTTATTAAAATTGGCTATCATCATTATTATTATTATTATTACATGTATCATGGTTTTATATACCTTATTCATATTATTGGTCAAGCCATGCTATAGCGTAATTTATTTCACAATTCCCAACTCCTTGTATGATGGAATACCGACTATACCTTTCCCCTTTTCCCCCTTCCAATGCAATTGAATCTGTGAATGCTATCATATTACGATTGGAAATATCATTGAAGATTTTGTTTTGTTTTAAGGATGTTTTTATTGTATTCTCTCAAATCAAAATGCACATTCACATTCCATAAAAAGTTTTACAAATTATTTGAAAGACGATTATAAATTATACAATCAATCCATATATCGTAGAATTACTTAAATTATACATAAAACTTCGAATAACAATGATATATCGATCATCTTTGTCATTTTTATTGAAACACTTAGGGAAAGAAAAATGGTGTTTAATTTATGAGTTGTCAAGGTATTTAAAGACAACAAACTTCTATTTTGTTATATGTATTTTATTTTGTATATGAATTGAAGTTGTCAATAAAAACTACTTAGTACAAAGAAAAAAAGATAATTATGCAATAACGATTTTCTTTGTGATTTGTTAGAGTTACCCTCCCATAAAAATATTATTTTTAAACACAGAAGACAAAAACAATATATTCGTTTATTTGACGCACTTTCACTTGAAATTGAAACTGATTGTGTATATAATCCAACTGATTCAGGAAAATGATAGGCCTGTTTTTTTGACAAAGGGTTTCAAAAGGTTCAGGATAAAAAGTATAACTACATTGAACAAAAAGATTTTTTTGGAACCTATTTATAACTTCCCTATACCAATCCGTGTCTGGTATTCCCTTATTTTTCTCATTTGATTTCCCGGTCGTTCTTCGGAAATCGTATTCCGTGTATAAAGAGGCGGATACCAATATCAAACTTTATAAATATCCCATGAATAACTGTATAAATTTGAAGATTGCAAATGAATGCTGGGATTCAAATTTATCAATATAGGGAGGTGGGGACACGCGAAGGTGATTGATATTCTTGAAATTATTATACACGAAAACCGTTTGAACTTTGATAATGTAAATCCTACTTACAATATTATTCCTATATTCGCATGTTATCCATTTACCCAGGTGAGGTAAATGGGTACCTGGCTAGGACTTTATTCCTTGAAACGCAGCGCGCGTAACAGCTGCACTGCTAAAGCCAGGGTAATATGCTGCATATACTGTAGAGCGCTTAGAGACTTCTGACAAAGTAAGTATTAAGCGCTATATAAGCAAGTATTATTATTAATCATCATTATTATCCATGCATGGTGGATATATTGCCGTGAATACAATATACCAATGACTGGTGGGGCTATATTGTTTATGTTGTTAGAACATACATGTAGGCCTATGTATTAATATAAAAAAATGGGCAATTATGTTTAGAAACAAAGAATGACTAATAGTGTCGAATGAACATGACAAATATGAATTGGAACATACTGAAACTGCAATGAGCAATTTTATCATCCTCTTTATTTTTGGAAACAAACACGTAATTTATACAGCGAATGAACATGACAATATGAATTGGAACACAATGAATCGTTTTAAATAGATGACACGAGCAATTATGTTTATGTTTAGGAACAAACACATAATTCAACGAATAAAGCTGACTAATATGCTCTGGAATATACTATGTCACATGACGTAGGGATGTCCTATTTGACAAGTAGGCTAAATTTTGACCATTACCTTACTTGCGTGTAAGCAATGAAAGGATTGACATCATGAACATGATATTAGTTATCATATTACGGCGGATCCGGCTCGGATATCAACAAGGCTTTCATTTGTCGTATCGCTTTAAAACAATGTACTGGTCAGATCTTGTTTTAAGCACATCCCTATAAAATTTAAGGGTTTCGAGTCAGGGATTTTTTAAATAATAAAATCTTCTTAGAAAAGGGTGTCTTCATAACTTCACTCTATAAGGTCTTATTTTCATTCTGTCTTCTTCCCTTTCGATTTCATGCTGTTATGGTGTTGTAAAAACTGATTTAAATGTTGTCTATACGGAAATTGATATATCGTTGTAAATATGGCAATATTGAAAGAGGAAAATGGATGACTGAATTGAATGTGGAGCGTTGTGGCCCAGCGGATTAGTCTCATGACTTTGAAACAGATCGAGGGTTCAAATCCCAGCCATGACGTAGTTTCCTTCAGCAAGGAATGTACCCACAATGTGCTGGACTCCTTTGACCACCAGCGCCGATCCAGTAGCATAATGAATACAATTTTTGATTGATAAGGTCAGACATGCAAGCGACTGAGGCTAGCTATCACAAAAGTCACTCCTTTAACTAAACAAAATCTAATTTGTGACAGATATTGACATGACATTCATAAATAATATTATATTTCCTCCTTTATTCAATTTTTCTTCCTTTTTTCTCGGTCGTGAACATTGTAAGGGGTCCATGGCCCTCAAGCCCCTCCCCCCCTCCCAACTGTACGCGAGTGCGATCGGCACTCTGATAAAATAACAACATTTCAGCTCTCCTGTGCTATGACTTTCCCCGCCTTTTCCTCATAGTAAACCAACATTGTGATTCATGAAGGAGCAAGCCTGTTAAATTGATCAAGATAATTACTTCCTTTCATCGTTGGAAAGAAAATAGATTTAAATGGCCTCTGCAAACAAGGCAAAGGAACTAAGGCTTTAGTCACAACAACATACACCGACTCCAAACCGACCGATGGTATGTCATTGGTAATAACGTAATAGCTATGATCGGTCTGGAGTCGGATTCGAAGGTGTGACCGCCGCATAAGATGCTGCAGACGAGCTAAGCTCTTTGTTGAAACAATGTTTAAAGGGATGGTCCGGGCTGAAAATATTTATACCTAAATAAATATAGTAAAATCCACAAAGCAAAATGCTAAAAATTTCACCAAAATCGAACAATAAATAAGGAAGGTATTGAATTTCAAAGTTTATCAATATTTTGTGAAAACAGTTATATGCACATCGTAATGAATATTCATTAGGTGGGCTTATGATGATGTCATATACCCACTTTCCTTTTTCTTATGTTATTACATGAAATCATAAATGTTTTATTATTTCATGCATGTGTAAATGATGTGTCTCCATTATGATGAAATAACGAATGCACGTAATCAGTTGTCAATCCTATTTAGTTCTTGGTAGAAAAAATTTGAATAAACCTAATTTCATTTAATAAAAAGCAAAAGAACAAGAGGAGATATGACATCATCCGCCCATCTAATGAATATTCATAAAGACATGCCTCGAACTGTTTCACCGGAATAATGCAAATCTTTAAAATTCAATAACTTCGTTATTTGTTATCCGATTTTGATCAAATTTTCAGCATTTTGCTCTGTGAATTTTATTCTATTTACTTAGAGATAAATATTTTCAGACCGGACCATCCCCTTAAAGGGGGCACTGAACTCAAAATAGTGAATTCCCTACCATATATCATGTGCATGCCACATGTCTACGTACCTTAGGGTATTCATGATACAATACACTTTTATAAATCAATCAAAAATAAGTTGTGAATTTTTGTTTTAAAGGTACGTGTATGGTGGTATTAGAGTTCGCAAGATTAAGATGGACTTTTACTCGTCGTTGAGCAAATCTCACCTTTTTCATCAAGTAAAACCTATGTGAAACGTTAGTTATTTTAATTATATTCACTCCAAATCGAGTGGTCTTTAGTTACTACTGACGGGAGCGAAAAACGACTAAAATTTCACCCCTTTTCAGATTGAGAGAGTAAAATAGTAATCGTTCCGGCTGATAAACGATCCACCCCCTTTCATGCCTTTCCAGTTGATCATACATGTCATACGGGAATTAACAACGACTAAATTTACACCTTATATAGAACTCCAACAATGTTTCATTTTCATTTTCAAGATGACAAGCATTCTACACATGATGCGGCTGAGTAACTACCCTTACGAAAGAAAACATGTCATTATACATGACATCTGTCATTCACGAGGATCCAGATTCTTAATTACCCTCATACTAAAGTTCGATCAAACTTTGCACTGTGTGCATATCATTAAAGGGGAATCCAGCCTTGGCGATAAAATGTTGTGTTGGGAAGGAGAAAAATAAATTGAACAGAATGGTGAAAGTTTGAAAGAAATCGGACAAGCAATTAAAAAGTTATAGCTGCTTTAAAATTGAGATCACTAATAGTATGTAGATTTCAAATTGGCAACTGGGTAAGTAAATTATGACAAGGGGCAAGGACAACTTTCCCATAGGCCATGTACTTTATTATCAGGGATTTGTGGTTTTCTCCTAAGTACCCTTTCCCCTGGGGCCATAATCTAAATATAACCCAGGTAGTATATTGTCTAATGTCCTCATGAAAGAAAAATATAATTTGAAATAAAACTTTGGGGAAACATGACATTTTAGCCATAATATGTATTGGAGTACATAGAAGAGTAGTCCTTGCCTTACATCACTATGACATCCCATATGCGGCCAATTTGAAGTCTCCATGAGTATAGTGATTACCAATATTTACAACTTTTAAAAATTCATAACTTTCTTGTTGTTTGTTCAATACTGTTCAAACTTTCACCTATCAACTTGTCTGATTTTTCTGTTTCTTATAAAAACAAGTTTTTATTTGGGTTGGATTCCCCTTTAAGATCGTCTTAATCGTCGCAGGACAGAAAGGATGTAATTAACACATCCAGGGGTTGTAACACAAAGAGATACGATTGATTGCATATTTTGTACATGCATTTGTGGCATAGAATTACAGTTACGCTTGATTATAGAGAAATTAATTGTATCTTTATGTTACAAGGCACTGGATTCAAACGAAAGAGAAAAGAGAGAGGGGGAGAGAGAAGAGGCAAAGGGGAAGAGAGAGAGAGAAAAAAATCCAGGAAGACAGTTAAAGAGACACGGTCAATGTAAAATAGAGAGAGAAGGGGAGAGAGGGAGAGAGAGACAGGAGAGGGAGAGAGAAAATAGAGTAATATAGAGGGGGTGGGAGGGAGAACGAGTGCATGGGTAGTGGCAAACAGATGGGGGGCCTTGGGGGCACTTGCCCCCCCCCCCAAACGTTATTCACGACCAAGAAAAAATAAGAGAAAAGAAAAGAGAGAAGGATGAAATGTGATATTATTTTCTGAATATATGTCAAAATCTATCAAAAAATTTGATTTTTTTTTCAAAATAAAAAGGTTAAATCTTTGCTTGCTCGCTGCATTCGCTTGCATTTAAAAAATAATAATTTTGCCCGATACGCCATATCCCCCAAAAAAAAAATTGACTCAATTCGCCACTGGGCATGAGGAATGAACTATTCACCTACTTTCCAACATTGTTTATGTGACGAATAATTAGTTTTGATATAGAAGAGGAATTCCAACACAATGCTACTTTGAACGGATACAAAAGACAAAGCAGGCCTACTCGAAATAACGTCATGAATTATTTTTATAATGTTGATCAAAATAGTCAGTTATTAATAATTGTCTCTGAATTACCGTAGGTATATATATATATATATATATATATTTACTTCGATCATGGATGTAACAACTCCGCACTGCAATACAAAATATAGTTCATCAGTTATACCGAAAGATATCAATGAGGCATGATAATTAACTTTCGTCATGGTCATCAATCGAAATTCGGACAGAATGACCTTTAATGGGAGGTTTATACTGACAATTACAAATTGGTTTTGATATAAAATAGGGCCTATGAGTGAAATGAATATTTTTTAATGAAAGTTTAGTTAAAATCAATTGAAAACAACTGAGTTTTGCTAGTTTTTTTTTTCATTTTGATTTTGTGACGTCATATGCTACAGCAAGAGCTCCGTAAATTCAATAAAATTAAAAATTCTCTAAAGTGCAATTAAACATGGTAATGTATACAACCATTCTTTTTCACTTTGATAATTTTTACTCATTACAGCCTTGGTCATTCTTTCGTGATCATTTCTACCAAACAAAAATAGGAAAAGTGCCATGCATTTCGTCCATTTTTATGACACAATCTCGGTAAACAATTATCTTTATTGCAAGAAATGTATTTTGAAATAATATAATAGTTGACTGTTATTTTTGAAATTGTCATAAATCTTGGCTTAATACTCTTATAGCTTTTAAAACAACCAGTCACATAATTAGCGTAAATCCGTGACGTCATGCTATTCAAATGGGGAGGGGGGTGAAAAAATAGACCACCCCGCCCCTGAACAATAGGTTCACCGGAATTCACCGGTAGTGAGTCACATTTTTATGTGATTAAATAAATAATTCTATTCGCAAGGTATGACAGTAAAAGTACAAGAAATGAGATTTTAAAAAGTATCAAAATACCTTGGTAAGATATACCATGAAAATAGAAAACGCTTAATTCTAAATGAGTCATTATGATTAATAGTCTAATGACATCACATTCGTTTCAAGTGTGCATAATATATAGTTTGACGAGAGTTCATCCCAAACCGCAATCCAATTAGTTATACAGTAAAACCGAATCCTCTTTCTAAATTGCATTCTTATTCCCGAATAGGATCCTTTAATGGACATATCGAAACTGTTCAAATATTTCAAAGATCGCCTTTCTAAGAAGTGATGATTGTATTAATTATGCTAGTATAATACAAAAGGAGGCAGGATTTGAAAGTCATTTTCACTGGTTGCATTATTCAATAGGATTCACCTTGGGGAATTCTGTTTTAGAAGCGAAACGAAGCAAATATTTTGAAGGGGCGGGATATTGCGTATGGGGCAAATTTTATAAAAAGCTGCGAGCAAGACAAATTGAGCAGTTTAAATGCAGAACTATAAGTTTAAAAAAAATTTACATGATATTCAATTTAGAAAATAGTATCACATTTCGCACTTTCCCACGCCTTTTCCGTTTTCTCCTTTTTTCTTGGTCAGTTGGTCGTGAAATTTAATTGGGGGTCCATGGCACCTCAAGCCCCCCGATCTGTACGCCAGTTTTCTGGTTGATGAATTGTGAAATGTTGCTATTAAAACATTAATTAATTGATTAATTATTTGATTTATTTAGTTATGTATTTATTTATTTATTTATTTATTTATCTATTTATCAATTAATAAATTAATTAATTTATTTATTTATTTATAATTATTATTTTGGGGTGGATCCTTACTTTATATCGATAGGAGACTGGATGTTATAGGAACCCATTGTAAACAAAGTGATAAAACTATACTTACAGTTACATAAATCAAATTGCGTCTTAAACTTTCACTGTTAGGAAACGAGGGGCCGATTGCACGAAACCGTCTTTGCAAGGACCGTCTTTCGTGTCGCCCATTTTTTATGATGCGCCATGTGAAACGCATTTTGAATTAATCATCTGCAAACATTTTTAATTCGTCCGTTAAATTAAACAAAATATTTGTTTAAAAAATCATGTGATATATCATGAAATTGTATAAAATTTGATTGAGAAGCAAGCTAACGAATCTTATTCTTTATCATAAATTTCAAAAACACCCCGCTTATAGCGTATCATAAAAGATGGGCGACACGAAAGACGGTCCTTGGAAAGACCCTTTCGTGCAATCGGCCCCATGATAATGATTAGACATACCACATGACGTATGGGACAAAACTTTCTTAAAAAAAAAAGAAAAGAAAAAGAATCTCGAGCTCGCGATTAAAATGATCTTTTTCTAATGAAAACCTGAAAGATTTCCATATGATGAAAACTTTGCATATACTTTAACAACATCCAATCATTTTCGTTTTGTTTCTCTCTTTCTTCCATTTTTTGGTCGGGAAACGTTTGGGGTCCAGCGTCCATCAACAGTGGCGGCTCCAGAACTTTGTTTAAATAGGGGGCAAGTTGGTGGAAAAGGAATTGGGGGCAGAGGCAGACAAAATATATTTTCATTTCAGTTTTCAAATTGCTGGGGGAGGGGCAACGGGAGAGGGGGTGCAAAAATATGCCCCCCTGGTGCCGCCCCTGCTCATCAAGCCTCCATCTACATGACAATTTGGGTGTTTGCCACCTTTTGGTTAGTTTCGTGTACCAGCAAATAGCTGTTCTGCCGAGATCCTACGGGACTGAACAGTAACAGTAGACCCAGGATATGGTGTGACCAAAGGATAATCTTAAAAACTATATTAAAAAAAATCCTGTTCCATCACTTTCACTCTCTACACACAATTCCTTGAATGTTGAGGATTAATGACTCCTACAGGATTTTTCATAAGCATACATATACCATTGTTCAGGGGCGGATCCAAGATTTTCCAAAGGGGGGCACATTTCCTGAGGAAATATTTGACAAGCAAAAACAAAAAGGTTTAACCCAAAATTAAGGTCATTTCGTCTACGAAAAGTTTAACATGCCAAAATAGAAAGGCTTTCACTGTTAAGGGGGGGGGGGGGCAAATTTCTGTTTTAACGGCATTTTTACATTCAAACAATTAATTGTGCCTCTCAAGGGGGGGGGCACGGACCGGCTTCGCTCCCGACCCCCCCCCCCCCCTGGATCCGCCAGTGCCATTGCTGATAATTGCTCTATATGTTCTTCGAGTGATTTTATTTATCGTTCTCTCTTTGGAGTTTTTACATTATAAAAAAATGGTCTGTTTTCGCAACGAGAACCCCTTCCTTTTGTTTGTCACATAAAACAAAATGAACGACGCAAGATCTGATAGGATGTGGCTCGCTATTCAAAGAGTGTTAAAGGGATGGTCCGGGCTGAAAATATTTACATCTTAAATATAGAGTAGAATTCACTGAGCAAAAAGCCGAAAATTTCATCAAAATCGGATAACAAATAATAAAGTTATTGAAGTTTAAAGTGTAACAATATTTTGTGAAAACAGTCGTCATGAATATACATTAGGTGGGCTGATGATGTCACATCTCCACTTTCCGTTTTCTTATGTTATTACATAAAATATTTTTTTTCCATTATTTCATACTTAATTGAATAATATGTCTCCCTCATAATGAAATAAGTTGCAGCAATAAATATCTACTGCACTAAATCAGTTGTCAATCCAATTTTTCTATTTCTTGGAGGAAAAAATGAATAAACCTAATTTCATATATAAAAAAAGAACAAGTGGAGATGTGACATCATCAGCCCACCTGATGAATATTCATGACGACTGTTTTCACAAAATATTGCTAAATTTTAAAATTCAATAACTTTGTTATTTGTTATCCTATTTTTGTGAAATTGTCTGCATTTTGCTCAGTGAATTCTACTCTATTTATTAAGCTATACATACTTTCAGCCCGGACCATCCCTTTAAAGCCTGTTATAAAACAATAACAGTGATCCAGGTCACTATAAAATCAATCTACAATACGAACACTTTACCATCTTACACGCTTCACAGCTAGTTTGACAGGTTGGTATGGATGACCTGGATGCGTTAGATATCGGCCTTCAAAATCAATACAGAATTAATCATCAACAAACAATTCAAACTTAGCATGGGTGAGCAAATCGAAGCAAGACATCAATAATGTAATTAACTACTGCGGAATAGTTGCGAGTTATTAAGGTGTTATTGTTGCAATGGCTTGTTTCGTGTTAGATCATAAAAATGATGATTGATATTTTGGGATGCTTTTATCCTCAAGCTATCTTCATCACAACCATCATCATGATCATCATGATGATCATCTTCATACCATCTTCAGTCATCATCATCTTCATCATCATCATATCATTCTCATCAACATCACTATCACCACCATAATCATTTGCATCAACATCACCATAAATGGTACTATCCCCATTATCATCATCACCATCACCATTATCATCACCACCACCACCACCACCATCATCATCATCACCACCACCATCATCACCACCACCACCATCATCACCACCACCACCATCATCATCATCACCACCACCACCACCATCATCACCACCACCATCATCATCATCATCACCACCACCATCACCACCACCACCACCATTATCATCATCACCACCACCATCATCATCATCACCACCACCATCATCATCATCACCACCACCACCACCACCACCATCATCATCATCACCACCACCACCATCATCACCACCACCACCATCATCATTATCACCACCACCACCATCATCATAACCACCGCCACCATCATCATCATCACCACCACCATCATCATCATCACCACCTTCAGTCATCATCATTCTCCAAATCTTCATCCTCATCATCAACATCACCATAAATTGTACTATCCCCATTGTCATGTCCTCATCATCATGTCTTCATCATCACCATCATCATCACCACCACCATCACCATCATCATCATCACCATCACCATCATCATCATCACAATCATCATCATCCCCATCATGACCACACCACTTTCCCATCAAAATGATATAAAAAAGGGATCACAAAGATTTTGTCTATTTTTAGCAATACATTTTAAGTAGATTATCACAAGAAAACAATGGTTATTGATAAGATATTTTCATACCACTGATGCAAATATTGAACATATATGCAATTTAACATGCCTTCATACTATACAAAACAAAAAAAATTAGTCTTTGCACTTTACATCTGCATCATTTTGATATCACTGTGATCATGACATTCTCTGATAATGAATGCATTTCAAAAATGATATTAATCTATGGCATCAAGTTGGTTTGACGAAATTGCAATTAACAATATTTGACGAAATTGCAATAAACAATATATGATGAAAAAATGTAACTGCTTACTTTGAAAGATCAAGAAGTGGCAGTTTCATAAGGTCTTACATACAATATATACAATAGAATATATTGCACAATTCATATTAAGCTATGAAGTAACTCTAAACAAACATGCATTGAGATAATTTTCACTAATATTTCGTAAAGCAGATCCCATCTTCAAATGGCCAAACACAAAATATGAAATATCCAATGATAGTGTCACATCATACAAATAATGAATGTTCATTCGTGCAATGGACAGAATACTTCATGAGGCAGAAGATTTCATCTTTCACCGAATCAAGTATTCTGTCCATTGCATGAATGAAAAGAACATTCATTATTTGGTTTACATTACAGCTAAAATGGATTCTTTTTCATATGAAATTTATATATTTCGTTGCAAAATATGGGGCCGGTTGCATAAAACTTTTTACCTGAGAAAACTCTGGTAAAAACTGAAAACTAAGGTTAGTCTGATTTCTGCCATTGACTTTAACACAGGGCAAAAACTCTGGTAAAAACAACCAGAGTTTTCTCAGGTAAAAAGTTTTATGTAACGGGCCCAAGGCCATGCTGTTCGAGCTCGGTCTGCTGATCATGGCGTACATACAACATGCGCGCTTCAAACCCGAGTAGTTCTGTGGTGCCTGCTGTCTCGGTGCGCGCGTGCAATGGACAAAATCGTATGGATCCAAAATTGCACGGTTGATGACGTCATTGTAAAATGGGCTGAACGACCGATATCAAACAACCAATCAAAAGACAAGGATCTTTCTAGGTGTCATATAAATACATATATATTATTGCATATATTCAATAAATATCATACACTCATGAAATATATTTCATGTAATGAATATCATTCATACTCATAACAACCACATAATGGCAATAGTACAAGAAGTAAGAGGGGCTGTGAAACAATTTTGCAAAGGCAAGTGTTATGCTCAGTTGAAAGGGGGGGGGGGGGGGGTTAACACGCACAAATTCACAATCAGATGGCAATTTTCGAGATTTTTTACATTTTTTTTTTAATAAAGTGGGACCCCCCCTCCTGGTTCCTAGGCCCCAGAGCAATAAATCTTCCCCCCCTATGAACAAGTGTGACTTCAGTCATAATACCAGCATTCATTCATTATGAATACAAATGCATGTCTTTGAATGAATCTCCCCCCACACCTTAATTTTCCAAGTAATATGAACATGATATAAAAAAACATCATAAATAGATGAAGGAAAAAAAAAGAGAAAAGAAATGGTACATTCAAAGAGATGATTTAACTGTGAAAGTGCAAAAGCACAATACCCATAAATTAAAAGTCACAGTTTTTCTTAAAGGTCAAGTCCACCCCAGAAAATTGTTGATTTGAATCGTTAGAGAAAAATTAAACAAACATAACGCTGCAAATTTCATTGAAATCGGATGTAAAATAAAGTTATGACATTTTTAAGTTTTGCTTATTTTTCACAAAACAGTGATATGCACAACTCAGCGATATGCTAATGAGAGAGTCGAGGATGTCCATCACTCACTATTTCTTTTGTTTTTTATTGTTTGAATAATACAAAATTTTAATTTTTACAAATTTGACAATAAGGACCAACTTAACTTAACCTTAAAATGTTAAAATAATGGTAATTCCACATGTTCAGGGAGAAATAAAACTGTTTCACTTGACAAGGAGAAAATAAGAATATTTCATATTATAAAATACAAAAGAAATAGCGAGTGGATGATGTCATCAGTTTGCCAATTTGCATACCGACCAGGATGTGCTTTGTGAAATTAAGCGAAACTTTAAAATGTCGCAACTTTCTTATTTTACATCCGATTTTCATGAAATGTTCAGTGTTTGCTAGTTGGATTTTTCTCCTTTTTTTCAAATCAACTTTTTGTTGGGTTGGACTTGTCCTTTAAAAAATAACTATGAAGCTCATCATTAAGGTCATTTTATACCCCCCCCTCCCAACCCCATCCAACTTCACTGACACTCACTCTTGTCATTTCTAGGAAACATAGGTCTCTACAGGAAGAAGGGATTCCAATGAGGGAAATCACCCTTTCCTTTCCTCCCCTCAAAAATGAGGCCAATGGAAGCAATTAAGACAGGTGCTCAGCTTCTAAAAAGAGAGATGTATGGTTCACGTAATAAGATTGGCAATAGATTGGCAGATGACACCGACGTACAGATAGGGAGGGGGAGGCTTGGGGGCCATGGAGACCCCCCCCCCCTTCAAAAAAAAGAAAAAAAGAAAAAGATATATTCACGACCAAAATAAAAGGTATAAAAAGTAAAAAAGGGTGAAATATGATATTTCCTCAATATCATTGCGAATATATCACAAGAAACTGATCCACAATGTGCTGCACTCAACCCAGGTGAGGTAAATGGGTACCGGTAGGAAGTAATTCCTTAAAAAGCTGTGTGCGCTATGAATGCCTAGCTTAGCCGGGTAATATAGGAGCACCTTGAGCACCTAACAAGGTGGATATGTGCGCAATATAAATACCCTATATTATTATTAAAATTAGATTTTTGTATTAAAATGTCAAAAATTTTGCTCACTCACTTCACTTGCTTGCAGCTTTTAAGAAAATTAGCCCAAAACATGTTTGACCCCCCCCTTCAAAAATGTTGTCTCATTAACCTACAGGCAAATCATGCAATGAGACAACAGTTGTGAAAATGGGTACTTAGTGTGTTAATCTAAAAGTCCTTCAAAGGTTTAATACACATGACTCTACACAAGTTAACCCTATCTAGGCCGGGGTATTTTGGGAGTTCATATGGCCGGGGGGGGGGGGGGGGGCCTCCCAGGCCCCCCCTAAGATCTCGGCCATCGACCGCACCGAAAATTGGCATGCTGGTTGCCTGGGACATAATCTCCAAGATTGTATAGTAATTTTTTTCGTGTGAGTCGCTATTAAGTGATTATGCTAATTTATGCGTAATTAGTATGCGAAATCATACTTTTTCCTCTAACTCTCTAAATAAAGCTCCAAATGTACTAATTTTTGTATAGAAACTCTTTGTGGTGTTCTTAGCAAGTGTACATGAAAAAAATTGCGATATCAAATCATTTTCTTATGTATTTTATTGTTTTTTGCAATTTCTTATGTATTTCTATGTTTTTTGACCTTTTGTTTTTCATTGTTTTTTCAATGAAATTTGTTGGGGACTCTTCTGTGATCATAAAAAGCATAAAATAAATACATTTAGAGCAGCAAAACTAAAAATAATCATACATTTATGAATTTTGGTTGAAAACACAATTTGCATTGACTTTGTACACAAAATCACGTTTTTGAGCAATTTTCGGTCTGACATGCACTTACATAATGTTGCGTAATTTCGGAACCACGTACCCGGAGGACACAAAGTTGGTCTCAAAAGTTGCGCAAGACTTGAAAGTAAAAAGTCAGCGAGTGGCGCGGTCAAAAAATTTCGCGCGGCGAAAATATTGCGCGATTTGTTGAGGGGGGGGCCTCCGAGGCCCCCCCCCGGCCTAGATAGGGTTAAAGGGAAAGCTCACCCTGACAAAAAGTTTGTTTTAAAATAGCACACAAAAAAAGAAATTGAAGGCTTGAGGAGAATCCATAAAAGATTGAGATTGTTATTAGAATGTTATTAGAAAGTTTTTGATATGTGACATCATATATGAGCAGCTACCCCACATGTTATGTAATATATAATGCTTAAATTTCAATTTTTTTAATGGTTTGTGATTTATATTTTTCTTTCAAGGAGCTGGTGTGATATAACAAGAACTATTTTCAGTTTTCTGAGAAAATGACATTTCATTGATTCTTTACCATACAATATTTAAGAAAGCTGCTCGCATATGACGTCACATATTTAGATCTTAATAATTTTGTTATTCTTTTATGGATTTTCCTCACACCTTTGCCAAGATTCTTTTTTTTTTTCTGCTATTTTTACCATAAAATTTTGGTCAGGGTGAACTTTCCATTCAAATAACTTGGGAACACAGAAATATGTTTCACATCCACTGAATAGTTGTAAACAAGACATAATTTGCATATTTTGGTCTAAAATAATGCTTCAAGTTAGGTAGTTATTTGACTAATGAAAGGTTGACTTATGCAGAGTCTGATGTATAAAGGCATAAGCATATAGCCAATTTTTATAAAGCGCTTTTCCCCAAAATGGCTCAAAGCGCATTACAGCATATTATTACCCCGGTCATTGGATTCATTTCAATCCCGCACGAAAAGTGCACAATTTCCACTCCCTGGGGAGCATTCCTTGCTTTCATCGCAGCCTCAAAATGGCGCTAGCAAATTCAAACATACAGTATCTTTCGCATCCAACAGGGTACCCATTTCGCACCTGGGTCGAGAATGGCAAAGTGTGGATTAACGCCTTGCCAAAGGATGCTAGACCGCGGTGGGATTCGAACACACGACCCTCTGTTTACAAGGCGAGTGTCAGAACCACTACACCAAGGCTCTAGAGTCATGTAGAATTGGTTTTCAGCAGAGGAGTGTCCATCGAGATGCCAAATTAATTGCAATAAACATGTAACAAGAAAGAATAAAAATAATATTAATAATCATACTTCTTTTCCTTGTATGTATGTGTGTCTAAATGAGTTTGTTTAGATGTGAATCAATCAAATATGATTATCTACCTCTGAGAGCGACCTTAAATGTCACCATCCAAATGTCACCATCCATAAGACGTGAACAGGGCTCGAACCTCTGCGTCAAATTATTACTTCTCCAAGTAGCTTGGATCACAGGCACATGCCACAATGCTCAGTCTTGTAAAAAGTGCCTAACATTTCACATTTGATCCAGTCTCTGGACGCTCTACAAAAATGCAGCATAATTATGATGGCTTTTGCAGAGCAGCTGTTGCATGCTCAGTGTCTGAATCCTTTGGATGACTGAAATATGGCAAACTTTAATGTATGGTGACGATGACGAAGGTGGTGATGGTGGTGGTAGTGAAGTCGTGGTGGTGTTAGTAGTGGTGGTGGTGGTGATGATGATAATGGTGATGGTGGTAGTGTTGTGATGAAGATGGTATTAACAATGATGTTGGTGGTGGTACTGGTGGCGTTGATGACAATAATGAGAAGAATGATGTTGAGAATGATGTTCAGAATGATTGATGATGATGATTATGATGATTATGACGACGATGATGATGATGGTGATGATAATGATGATGATGATAATGACGATGATGTCAATGACGATGTTGATGATGGTGATGACAATGATGATGGTGATGACAATGATGATGGTGATGACAATGATGATGGTGATGACAATGATGATGGTGATAATGAAGATGATGATAATAACAATGGTGATGGTGATGATAATGACGATGATGATGTGGATAATGACAATGATGATGGTGATGATGATAATGACGATGATGCTAATGTTAATAACAAGAGGAGGAGTGGCATGATGGAAGGTTCATCTTGATGAGGTTATCACGATGACGATGTTGATGGAACAATTAGTAGTAATAATTCAGTCACTGCATTCATCAACATCCCTTTGAAGGCTTGCTACAAACGCATCAAACTCTGACTCATTCTCCTTGAACTGTGCGAGCTTCTCCGGTAGGTTACTCTGAAAGGGAACAGAACGAATACTATAAACAATCCATGTGAAAAAATGGACATTAACTAACTCAAAAGCAGTTTACCAAATTTCTTGTTTACGGGTTACGAAATGAGAAATAGGTAGGAATGCCATTATGGAAAATATCAATAACTATTAAAAAGCTATAGAAGGGCTATTTATGTTATTCAAAGACGATGCAATTATTCAAGAGGATTTTTAAGGAAAATATAAATATTATTTTTGAAAACTGAGAAATATTCTCTCACTTCTAAAAACAAAAATAACTTAACAAAAAGAAAATGAAGCAAAGGACAAAGACAAAACCAACTAAAAAGAAAGATTTATTTTTTTTACCAATGTTTCTCCAAGTGTTGGTTGATCTTCAAAGAGTTCTAGAGGTGGAGCCTGCTGAAACTGGCAGCAGAACGCTACAATGTCACTACTAGAATCTGTCTTGGCAAAAGCTGGATTCTAAAATATGAGAGAAAGGGAGCGAGAGAGAAATTTAAATCAACTAACAAACCATTCATTTTACTCTCGTTGATGCCAGTACTTGTTTTGCCAGAGGCCAAGCTACATTTATATGTACATTGTGCTGTTATTCTACAATATAAGACAATGCACTGATTTTAAAAATGATATTGACTTTTTGCTTCTTTTGTTTTTTGTCTTTAAATTGTATGCTCAAATTCATTGAAATGTTGAGAACTTTCCCTAAAATTACTGATAAAGGCACTCAAGACACAAAAATACTCACGAGATCCACCATGACAAAGTCATCGCTATCTGATGGCAAGCTTGATTTATTAGAATGCTGTGAGAGATTTAATCCTGTCCAGTCTGGTTGATCACCGTCTTGGCTAGTAGGCTGAGAGCAAAGAAAAATAGAAAACAAATTTTGACATTTATAACATGCCGAAAAGATGTAAAAGGAGAAAATTCAGGTTTTCTTTCACAAGAGTTTTTTTTTTCATTTCCTCCCTAAATGTAAGTTATGATATTAAATAGATCACATATTTCTAAATATATGTCCAATATCAGTGAAGATGACACAATTGAATAATGTATCCTGTCCTCGAAAATCAATGTGTTTGCCAAGCCTCACTAGCATTGGATTAAAACTGATAAAGTAGTTTGCTACGCAAATATTTATCACCAGAATATGTTAAAAAGGCAATGCATTATCAAACACATTAAAGAAATTTCTCAATTCACGTACAATGTGCATGCAAATTCTAATGAAACATTTTTTTTTAATTAGGGAAGTAGTTTGATCTGCAAGATTTGCAATATTCTGCCCAGTTGATCCCTATATACCCGTTTTAAAGTCTATCTATTATTATTTATTATAAAACGGGTTCAAGGATGTAGCCAATGGTGAGTGCGTATTCAAGTCACGTGTTCATGCTTTAATTATGCGCAACCTTCCAGTCGTGCATTTTTCGTGCAGCACTGTGCATTTTTTGTGCAGCACTGTGCAATTTTTGTGCAGCATAAACCGATACGCGTTCAGTAAAAGAGGCTGGCTAGGATTTTGATGCGCTTACTTAGGCGCGCATAGTAGATACGCCTGTGATGTCATAATTAACAGGCGTACACAAGTTGGAGGGATTTGAACAAGATTTCAATGAAAAATTCATTTTGCCGACCCGTTTTATAAAACAATTAATGCACATTTTAAGATTCGTGATGTTAGTGATGATGCGAGCAACTCTCGGGCATTCACAATATTATGCAAAAGCACTCGGCGCAAGCGCCTCTTGCTTTCGCATAATTGTAAATACCCTCGAGTGTGCTGCATCGTCATAACACACTCATAAATGAGCATTAATTGTATATTATTATTATTCATTTGACCAATATAAAAAAGTACATACAAATTACATCACAGAAAAAAACAAAAACAATTACACTTTACAAACATGCAAAGAAATGTGGGAGTGGCATGTGGGTCAGGGGGCACAAAAGTGATATTTAGCACTGTTGCCCGGAGGTATGTGCCCCCACATAAGCCGCTCCCAAGACATAAATCAAGAATATGTTCTTTGACAGGGGTATAAATACATGTCCAATCCCGAGGAGTGTCTCACAAAAAGACTTTGTCATGTCTTATCAAACAAAGTCTGTTTAAACAAGCCGTTAACAGTCGGACAGAAACACAGCAAATGTTCGGATCTGACAACTTGTCAAATGATAAATGTTGATGAAATAATAACTCTTATTTACCCAGGGTAGCCACTCTCAGCTGGAAGCCGTTCTTCCAGCGGGCCCTGCATAACATAATATGTTACTATTACCCTTCTCCATCTTCATATTCATACGTCAAGCGCCTGGCCTGACAAGAAGGCAGGAGGTCCCATTTTTAAAGTCTTTGGAATGACTTGGCCAGGGATCAAACCCACGACCTCCCGTTCATGAGGCGGATGCTATACCACTGAGCCACCATGGCCAAACACGTTAAAAAGAGATTCCTATTTCATAAGTCATCAATGCCTGGATTCGAAAATTCAAACTTACATCATCATTAGTAGTGAGGATGAATTTATCTGCCGTACTACTCCCAACCTCTTGGAGTAAGGACCCAAACGGAATGTCATCAGAGATGAGGCTTTCCTGAAATGAAAATTGAACACCAAGATATTTCCATCATCAGAAAACAAGAAGTTGCAAAGGCATATCATATTGCAGGTGTTATCTGTTACTGGTTCCTGGTCTGAATGATTTATACGCTTTACATTTGATGCAATAAAAACATTATTCAACAACAATAAAGGGATATTCTTGTGTCTACCACAGAAATTATGAAGTGTACAATGAGAATCTTAATCAAACTGTCACGTTTATCGTGTTCATGGTGCATATTAGATATTCGAACTAATATAAACAATACAAGTGAAAGTGAAAATGCCGAACTCACCGAGTCTCCAACATTCTTTGGACTTGCAAAGGGTCCTAGCTTCCCAGCGAGGTCAAAACTATTTGAACTATTCAGAGAGAGAGAGAGGGAGAGGGGGTAGAGAACAGTGCATGAAGTGAAATAAAGAGGGAGAAAATGAGGTACATACAAAAAGATTGATTATTTCAAGGAATTGCCCAAGAGCAATTATCATAACCAGAGTTCACTGCACTGTAAGTAAACACTGCATTACCAAGTTACAATACTGACCATAATGTTCATTTAATTTTCATTCAAACAGACAGACAAAGTTGCAAAATTTAAGTCTTGGGCATAATCTTGTTTACAAAAATATTGATGCAAAATTGCTAAATGGAGAAACATTGTGGAAATAAGAAGTTGTGTACTTTAGAAAACAGAATCATTGAAGATAACTTGTGTTTCATACAGGAATACCATAGTTTACATCATTTATTATTTTGACATGTGACTATTTATCGGTAACATTATTTCTTAATAAGCAAAAAAAAAATATCCACTACCTTAGTGGTTTGGTCCTATCTTCTGCTGAGCCCCGCCCCCTGTCTTCTGCTAAGCCCCGCCCTCTGATTGGACTGGGAGTGGTCTGGTCTCCTCGTGAAGGGAAGACATAGTTATCAGGAGGAGTGGTGGAGAAGGACCCGATGATGTAATCCTGTGAGCTCTCCAAGGTTGTACTGGAGTCTTCAATTCTAAAAAAAAAAAGGAAAGCATAAGATAAAATTTAAGGGAGCAGCCACTTGAAAAGAACTTTAAAATGCATAAACATTCATTTCACTTTAAACGTCTGAGCAGCATGGTTACATTTGTCACCTGGGTCTGTGATATAGTGTAAAAATTGAACAACATTACAACCATCATCACCACCACCATTACCATCATCACCACCACCATTACCATCATCATCACCATCATCACCATCGTCATCGTCATCATCATCACCATCATCATCCTCTTCCCCCTCCTCCTCATCATCATCATCCCCTCCTCCTCATCATCAACATCATCATCATCCTCCTCCCCCTCCTCATCATCATCATCCTCCTCCTCATCATCATCCTCTTCCCCCTCCTCCTCCTTCTCATCATCATCATCATCATCATCCCCTCCTCCTCATCATCATCCTCATCATCCTCATCATCAATATTTGTTATATAATCATAATCATAACCATCATCATCACCACCACCACCCTCATCATCATCACCACCACCATGACTTCCAAGGTTAATACATGTACTACTGTCAGGACCACCATTACCATGATCTGGTTAATAATCAACAAAGATTTTCTTGTTCAACGCTATCAGAGATGAAGATTAATTATCAAAATTCAATCTTCATTGTCCCCATCAACACCAACAATAAAAACAATAATTATCACTATTAATATCAATACCACAGTGAATTCTGGGAGATTCAACATGTCTCACCCAATAATTGGCTTGGTTCCCACAGGCAAGGCTGGTCCTGGACCTTTATGGGAAGGACTGGTACTGTAATGATCATCCTTGACAGGGACAGGTCCTCTTATTCTTGAAATGTGTCTGAAAATAAAACACACAGATTACACATTAGGACTTGTTATATTAGCAAATGTAAAATATCTCTAACACATTTACTAGAGCCAATCAAATTGAATGATTTCGGTAGCTATAAATCGTTATTGCAAATTTGTTTTCATTACGCATTATACAAAACCGGATCCTGGGGCCCTGTCTTACAAAGAGTTATGATTGATCCAATCCATCGTAACTCTATGGAAATCCATCTGTGTCACAATTTCTTCTCCATAAATTTGCACAATGTCCTTTGTAAACAAAAAGAAACACAGTGAATATTCAAGAGTACGATGAATGGATGAATATACATCATAGCTAGAAAATATTTTTAACAAACATGCATAAAAGGTAAGATGTTGACGTTGCTGGCCGTCCATAGTTGCGGTTGATCGGATCAATCACAACTCTTTGTAAGACGGGGTCCTGATCTGACAAAGGACTGAAGAAGCGAGCCACTGTTCATCCTCAGTGTCCCAACTCATCATGAAATGTGCCTGTAATTACAGGGAATTCGAGAAATTGTTTTTCACAGTCAAGGAAGAAGAGAACACTCCTCAATGTCTTGGTAATTCAAATAAGAATAAAATAAACATACTTTAAAGTTAACTGTAGACAAATTATGGTCATTTTTTATGGACATAAAGATGTGAAATCTGAATTTTCAGCAACTTTGGGGGAAGGTGGGTTTTTTCATAGGGTTGAATAGTAAACGAAATGGCAAAACAGTTATGCTTGAAGTGGTTGTTCAAAAGACGATTAAACCTTGAAAATCAGCCCAAAATATACAGTATCAATTTTTTCCACCATTCCAAAAATGACATTTATCATATCCAAAATATATATTTTCAGGTCGCCGTTTCATAAAGCTGTTCTTAAGTTACCAGATTTTACAAACGACTGGTGATCTTTTCTTGAGGTAAATGATACAGTCTACATTTTCACTGTCGTGCATCTAGCTTCTAAGAAAGGATGACCAATGATTTGTTCATAAACCTGTTTGTAACTTATGATCAGCTTTATAAAACACCCACCTGGGGGTGTTTCAAAAGATTTAAGTATGACTTAGAGTCGCACTTAAATACCTAGTTGCATGATCCAGTCGCCACAGTATGAAAGGCTTGACCGCATTGGTCAGATAGTGCCACGAGGACGCGCACAACTGCGTATCTATCAATAAGATCGTGCGTTGCATATCATGTACACGTCAGTATTTAAGTGCGACTTAAGTCATACTTTGTGAAACACCCCCCAGGTTTAATGACCTTTAAGTCCTTTGACCTATGAACTTACCTAGATGTTGATAAAGTGAGTTTGGTCCTATAAGCCACGTTGACTATGATAGTCCCAACGGGAGTGGGTACGCTACCAACTTGAATCGTACTGAAATCTTTTTAAAAACAAAAAAAAAGATGATTAAAACTGGGATTGTGTAAAATTTGGAGAAAAAAACAATGATTGGCCCTCACTCAGAAAAAGCTCTGCAAGATTTTGCCTACAAAGTCAATGGATTATACATTGTATGCTGCAAAAATCATAATGATCTCAAATCCTGGGAGGGAGGGTGTTTCATAAAGCTGTTAGTAAGTTAAGAGCAACTTTAAGAACTGGTGATCCTAATATGCCCTAAACAATCACCAATGAACCTTTTGGTGTATACAAAAAGAAATGATCACTAGTTGTCCTTAAAGTCGCTCTTAACTTACGACCAGCTTTATGAAACAATCACCTGAATTCTAAAATTTCCTCTCACCCTTTTTTCAGCCAATCTTTTTCCCTTCAACATGCATGTCTTGCTATTCATTGCCAAGACTATTCTGTGGAATTTTTTTGTCAGTCTTTCTTCATTAAAGTATGATTACTTACAGTATATACATCAAATGAATTGAGCAAAGGCAATGGAAAGTTGTACCTGACCAATCACAACCCTTGAATCAAATGGATTGTGCAATGGTAAATCTGACCAATTAGGACCCTTGTATCAAACGATTTTGAGTAATGTCATGTTGTATCCAAGCAATCAGAAATCTTGTATCAAACAGACTGTGCAATCTCAAGTTGTATCTAATCAGAAACCTTACACAATGTATCAAAAGGCAAATACTAAACACACACCTTCTCCTAGCAGCGCAAGCTTTGTCTCTCCAAAGAACACCCTTGACAAGATCCTATAGTCCCCGGTACCCTGTCTTCTAGCTATCCTATATGCTGGAGTAACCCTTGATACGCAGATCAGTGACTTGAGGAGGAGACCCATTCGGTTGTATACGGTGTAGTGAATCTTGGTGTTGGGGTCGCAGGTATCGTTCACAGCGAGGCTCCACGATTCTAGCACCATCTTATCACCCTAGAGAAAAAGAAAGGAATGAGAATAAAATGTCATATTTTGACCACAAAATAAAATGTACACATCGATCTTGGTGTTAGGATTGCAGGAACGGTTCACAGCGAGGCTCCAGGATTCCAGGACCATCTTATCACCCTGGAGAATGAAATATAATAGATGAAATGTCTCATCTGCTTCCATACAATAAATGTAAAAATGCAGACTGAAGGGTAATGGGCCTGTGGATATCTTTTTTTGCATTAAAGTCAGTAGGAATGAAATCTGCATTTTCTACAAAACTTAAAATAACGGTTCCATAAGTTTTAAGTGTAATATGTAGCTTGATGACCTGAATTACCTACATGTAGTTTGTAGGCACAGACCCCGACTGAAACTCTCCTCAGCAAGTGGGTCTTTATAAAAGTCTAGCACATAAAAAACTTGCCGTTTCCATTTTAGGCCTTCAGTAAACATGTCATTGTAGGCTGTGTATTCAGGCCAATTTAACTCGAGAGAAGGGTTCGACAGCAGACTTATCTTATCAATCTGCAATGATAAATTGTACATACATGTATTTCAATTTCTGCTGAGGAACGGATTTGGAACCCGGGAACGTACAATAAACCAGAACACACATGCAACTTTACACTAATGCTTACCTCTGCTGTTTCAAGGGTAATTTCTACGTTGAGAGGATAGCCCGCCCTCGGTATTTCCGTCATTAAAAGTTTCTTGGCATGTGATTTCACATTGGCCTTCTCGGGAATTGCCAGATTGAACTGAAATAAAGTAAAAATGCATAATGATGATAATACATACATGTTAACATTTCGAATTTCAAATTCATTTATTTCACATCTCTTACAAACAGGGTACGATACATAGTGAGTTAATGCGATAGAGTACAACAACGACGGTTGTACAATTTAGACAAAAAATAACAATAAAAACAGAGTAATGAATGGGATGTGAGGGAGTAACAAAAAGCCATTGGCCTGTCTAGGCTACTCCCTTTTTACATTCATTTCTGATAATAAAACAAGTGGAATGCCTCTGGCCGTCTCACCTGCATCACGCGGTTCAATATAGCAGCAGTGCTGACTTTGAAAACTACTCTAACTCGCACAAGATGTTCAGTGATACATGGTTACTCTTATGTCCACTTTTTATGAACTAGACCAATAAACTTACAGAGATATGATGGTTATTCAACAAAAAACCCAAACATGGCCAAAGTTCATTGACCTTACATGACCTTTGACCTTGATCATGTGACCTGAAACTTGCACAGGATGTTCAGTGATACTTGATTACTGTTATGTACAAGTTTCATGAATCAGATCCATAAAATTTTAAAGTTATGATGGTAATTCAACAGATACACCCAATTCGGCCAAAGTTCATTGACCTTTGACCTTGGTCATGTGACCTGAAATGCGCACAGGATGTTCAGTGATACTTGATTACTCTAATGTCCAAGTTTAACGAACTAGACCAATAACCTTTCAAAGTTATGATGGTAATTCAACAGAAACCCCCGATTCGGCCAAAGTTCATTGACCCTAAATGACCTTTGACCTTAATCATGAGACCTGAAACTTGCATAAAATGTTCAGTGATGCTTGATTACTATTATGTCCAAGTTTCATGAATCAGATCCATAAATATTCAAAGTTATGATGGGAATTCAACAGATACCCCCAATTCGGCCAAAGTTCATTGACCCTAAATGACCTTTGACCTTGGTCATGTGATGTAAAACTCATGCAGGATGTTCACTGATACTTGATTAACCTTATGTCCAAGTTTCATGAACTAGGTCCATACACTTTCTAAGTTATGATGACATTTCAAAAACTTAACCTCAGGTTAAGATTTTGATGTTGATTCCTCCAACATGGTCTAAGTTCATTGACCCTAAATGACCTTTGACCTTGGTCATGTGACATGAAACTCTAATAGGATGTTCAGTAATACTTGATTAACCTTATGGCCAAGTTTCATGAACTAGGTCCATATACTTTCTAAGTTATGATGTCATTTCAAAAACTTAACCTCAGGTTAAGATTTGATGTTGACGCCGCCGCCGCCGTCGTCGGAAAAGCGGCGCCTATACATGTAGTCTCACTCTGCTATGCAGGTGAGACAACAAAACAATGTGTTCCAATCAACTTTGAGATTGAAATACAAAGATCTCAAAATCAAACCAAATCAGTAGACAGGTAGAACAAAACAACAATTAAAAGCAAATAAAAGTAAAACGCCCCCCCCCCCAAAAAAAAAAAACATAGAACATGAACATGAAAGACAGGCTTATTCATTGAGCAGTACAATTATTCAACAGGTAAGATTTACCTTTTCTTTTTAACAAGTATATAAAAGAAGGACATTGTTTCATTTCAGGGGGCAAACATGCTTAATACAAGTGTTTCAAGCTGCAAGAAAAAGAGAAAGAGAGATGAGAAGAAATATGAAGGACACAAAGACATCTTTGAAATATCTGTAAGTAAAGACGATGTCGCCAGGCGCGGATCCATGGGGGGGCCGAGGGGGCCTTGGCCCCCCCCCCCCTTCGGCTAAAAAAAAGAGAGAGGGAAAGAAAGAAAGAGAAAAAGAGGGGAAGAGGGGAAAAAAGAAGAAAGGAAGAAAAAAAGAGGAAAAGGGGGAAAGAAAAAAAGGAAAAGAGAGAGAGGAGAGGGGGAAAAGAAGAGGGGGGAGAGAGAGGAAAGAGGGGGAAGGAAGAAGAGGGAAAAAGAGAGAGGAAAGGGGGAAAGAAAAGAAGAAAAAGGAAAGAGGGGAAGGAAGGGAAGGAAAAGAGAGAGGAAAAGGGAAAAGAAAGAGAAGGAAAAAGAGAGGGAAAGGAAAAGGAGAAAAAAAAGAGAGAGGGGAAGAGGGGAAAGGAAGAGAAGAAAAGGAGAGAGAGGAAAAAGAGGAAAGAAAAGGAGGAAGAGAAGAAAAGAAAGGGGGAGGGAGAGGGAGGAAAGAAGAGAAGAAAAAAGAGAGGGGAAAGAAAAGAAGGGAAAGAAAAAAGAGGGGAAAGAAAGAGAAAAAAGAGGAAGAGGGGGAAGGAAGAGAAGAAAAAGGGAGGGGGAGGGAGAAGAAAAAAAGAGGAAGAGGGGGAAGAGAGAGGAAAAGAAGAAAAAAGGAAAGAGAGGAAGAGGGAAGGAAGAGGGAAGAAAGAAGAGGAAAAAAGAGAGAAAAGGGGAAAGGAAGAGAAGAAAAGGGAGGAGAGGGGGAAAAAGAGGAAGAGGGGAAAAAAAAGGAGAGAGAGGAAGAGGGAGGAAAGAAAAAAAGAGAGGGGAAAGAAAAGAAGAGGAGAAAGAAAAGAAGAAAAAAGGAGAAAAGAAGAGGGGAAAGAAAGAGAAAAAAAGGAAGAGGGGGAAGGAAGAGAAGAAAAGGGAGGAGAGGGGGGAAGAGGAAGAGGGTGAAAAGAGAGAGGAAAAGGAGAAAGAGGAAGAGGGAAGAAACAAAAGAAAAAAGAAAGAAAGAAAGAAAGAAAGGGGGAAAGAAGAGAAGAAAAGGGGAGAGGAAGAGGGGAAGGACGAGAAGAAAAAAAAAGAAGAGGAGGAAAGAAAATGATGTTCGAACCAAAAGGGCGCTGAAATGATGTTCGAAGGAATGTCAAAATGCTGTTCGAACTGGGGGCAGAATTGATGTTTGAACGGGGGGGGGGGGCGAATTGATGTTCGACGTAGGGGCGCCAAATTGATGTTGAAACTGGGGGCGCCAAATTGATACTCAAGCTAGGGGGGGGCGAAATGGTATTCGAACTAGGGGCGCCAAATTGATGTTGGACCTACATGTAGGGGCGCCGAATCGATATTCGAACTAGGAGGGCGCCGAAATGATGTTCGAAGGGATGCCAAATTGATGTTCGAACGGGGGGGGGGCGAAGTGATGATCGACCTACATGTAGGGGCGCCGAATTGATATTCGAAATAGGGGCGCCAAATTGATGTTGGACCTACATTTAGGGGCGCCGAATTGATATTCGAACTGGGAGGGCGCCGAAATGATGTTCGAAGTGGGGGGGGCGAAATGATAGTCGAATAAAGGAAGGCAAATTGAGTTCGAAGGGATGCCAAAATGATGTTCGAAGGGGGGGGGGGCAAATTGATGATCGACCTACATGTAGGGGGCGCCGAACTGATGTTCGAAGTGGGGGCGCCAAATTGATACTTGAACTAGGGAGGGGGCCGAATCGATGTTCGAGGTAGGGGGCGCCAAATTGATACTCAAACTAGGGGGCGCCGAATTGATGTTCTAACTAGGGGGACGCAAAATTGATACTCGAGCTAGGGGGCGAAATGATAGTCGAATAAAGGAAGGCAAATTGAGTTCGAAGGGATGCCAAAATGAGGTTGGAGGGGGGGGGCAAATTGATGATCGACCTACATGTAGGGGCGCCGAACTGATGTTCGAAGTGGGGGCGCCAAATTGATACTCGAACTAGGAGGGGCCGAATCGATGTTCGAGGTAGGGGGCGCCAAATTGATACTCAAACTAGGGGGCGCCGAACTGATGTGCTAACTAGGGGGGCGCAAAATTAATACTCGAGCTAGGGGCGCGAAATGATATTCGAACTAAGGAAGGCAAATTGAGTTCGAAGGGATGCCAAAATGATGTTCGAAGGGGGGGGGGCCAAATTGATGATCGACCTACATGTAGGGGCGCCGAACTGATATTCGAACTAGGAGGGCGCCGAAATGATGTTCGAAGTGGGGGCGCCAAATTGATACTCGATCTGGGGAGGGGGGCCGAATCGATGTTGAAGCTAGGGGGGCGCCGAAATAATGTTCGAACTAGGGGGGCGCAAAATTGATACTCGAGCTAGGGGGGGGGGGTGATATTCAAACTAGGGAAGGCAAATTGAATTCGAAGGGATGCCAAAATGATGTTCGAACTAGGGGCCGAATTTATGTTCGAACGGGGGGGGGGCCAATCGATCGACCTACATGTAGGGGCGCCAAATTAATATTCAACTAGGGGCGCCAAATTGATGTTGGACCTACATGTAGGGGCGCCGAATTGATATTTGAACTAGGAGGGCGCCGAAATGATGTTCGAAGTGGGGGCGCCAAATTGATACTCGAACTAGGAAGGGGGCCGAATCGATGTTCGAGGTAGGGGGGCGCCAAATTGATACTCAAACTAGGGGGGCGAAATGATATTCGAACTAGGGAAGGCAAATTGAGTTCGAAGGAATGCCAAAATGATGTTCGAACTGGGGGCCGAATTGATGTTCGAACGGGGGGGGGCAAATTGATGATCGACCTACATGTAGGGGCGCCGACCTGATATTCGAACTAGGAGGGCGCCGAAATGATGTTCGAAGTGGGGGCGCCAAATTGATACTTGAACTAGGGAGGGGGCCGAATCGATGTTCGAGGAAGGGGGCGCCAAATTGATACTCAAACTAGGGAGCGCCGAATTGATGTTCTAACTAGGGGGACGCAAAATTGATACTCGAGCTAGGGGGGCGAAATGATATTCGAATAAAGGAAGGCAATTGAGTTCGAAGGGATGCCAAAATGATGTTCGAAGGGGGGGTCAAATTGATGATCGACCTACATGTAGGGGCGCCGAACTGATATTCGAACTGCCGCCTTGTTGTTGGCTCATTGTTCCATGTATTGAAAGTTTGAAATGCCTTGGCCCTGAGGTTTTTAGGCATGGCCTTGGGGATTGAAGCCTTGGTCTTGGGTATTAAAGCCTTGGCCTTGGAGGTTTGAGCCTTGACTACAACACTGATGGACATATTGATAGATATTATTTACAGAAATTTTGAAGTTTACTTGCAAACACTAAGAAATAAATGTTCAGAATTGAACCCCGAAAGGTTGATGCAAAATCAGCACCCTATGGGTTAAAAAATTGAACCCCTGATTTGGGGTTCAAAAATTGAACCCTGCGATTCGGGTTCATTTTTTCACCCTGCGGGTTCAAAATCGCACCCCTAGGGTTTCAATTTGATATTTAGGGGTGCAGTTTTGAACCCGCAGGGTGCAAAAATGAACCCCAACCGCAGGGTTCAATTTTTAAACCCCAAATCAGGGGTTCAATTTTTTTGTTACATCTTGAAATAGTTGATGTATACAAGATACATGGGACCTTGGAATTCATGTTTCACTAGTATTGTATGAAAGAGAGAGATAAGAACTTATCGTCCAAAATGATGCGAACTTAAGAGCATTGTTTTCATATCTATAAAGACACTGACAGTAAAGTATATTTTTACAGTAATTTATCTCTAGTATCTTATATTCTTTTTATATACACCGTTTACACGCATTTTGTTTCTTTTGAAAATCTATTTGGAGTATATAAAATTTGAGCAAGATTATAAGATGCATAACCTTTTGATACTTTATATGATTGTTGGAAGAGCGGAAGAGCCAATGTTTGTTGATTAGGATTGACAAGACAACTCACTGTTTTGAATGGAATTCAAGCGAATAACAAAAGATTATATAATATATCCAAACACTTACAGATCACATAATTCTAGCAGGGCCTACTCTGATGAAAAGTTAAACGAATTGAAAGCATCAAATGGTTAAAATAGAAATCGATCGAGTTTCCCGCTCGCATCGATTATTTTTTAAAGTGATATTACATTTATTCATGAACACATCATTATAAAACCATTATTCAATTGCCTCTTCTTCATGCATAGGCGGATCCAGGAGGGGACCCGAGGGGCCCGGACCCCCTATTGGTAGAGCAAAAAAGGGGGGAAGAAAGAATAAGGAAGGAAAAGAAAAAAGATAAGGAGGAAGACGAATTAATCAAATAAGATGAGAGGAAGACTTGGAATAAATATTTTATGTCACTACATAAAATTTTCGCTCGCGCTTCGCGCTCGCATTGCCTGTTAAGTGATCCACATATCTTGTTCAACACGGAGCTTAAATATCAAGTTTGGAAGTCAGTATACAAAACATATTTCTCCTTGGAAATCGAACTTTCATTAATTTTTGTGATTTACATATGGATTTTTAAAAAGTGCTCTGTAAAAATGTCAGTTTTATGGTCTGAATATTAACATTTTCCAATTGCGCTGCGCGTTCGCGAATTTTGATTTATCAGGTACCTATGATTTCCATGTATTCCATAAAGTTTTCAAAATATCCCTTTTCAGGTCTGATTGTCAAAACGCATCAGCGAGCGCTGCTATGCTTGCATGTTTGATTGGCGGGTTATGTATGTCTCAATATTGATTGTATAAAAAATTACTTAAAATCCCCTTTTCATGACAGTTTATCAAAAATTTCGGCTAATGGTTAAAAATATATCAACTAATTAATGATGCATCCTATTCATGAATAAAAAGGTGCTTGAAATGTTCAGTGTTCAGGCCATAATATCAGATTCCGCGCCCTCATTATGCATTAATACTAAGATATCAATTTAATAATTAAATTGTCACTTTTGTTTTATCTCGCGCTTAGCAAGATGAATAGGAAGATATATAGTCATTATATTCATATGATAACATATCCTAAGGATGTCAAGGTCCTATGTCTCAAAATTAAAGTAATAATGAAACATATCAGCTCTTTATCAAGTGCGATTTATATCCACCTTACAAGTTTCCTACAAAGTGTTTGAAATATCAGATCGGAATATCAAATATTTTAAGCTCGCACTTCGCGCTCGCTTTTATTTTCATGATAAAAGATTGTTTAGAATGCCTAGATTCTAGGTGTAAATCTGAAACACGCGCGCGCATTTTCATTCAGTTATCCAGTTTCAGATCACAATATCAAAAAATTCTGCTCGCCCTTTGTGCTCGTATTAGGAAGATCCCTTTCTCATCCCTTTCATGATTTACAAAACACGAATAGAGTTTCCCGTTCAAGGTCGAAATCTCGATTTTTTTACGCTCACACTTCGCGCTCGCATAATTTGATTGTGAAATATGTAATGTCTTCATGGCTAAATGCAAGCAGTCCTTAAAAGGCACTTTTCGATCAGTTCAAAACGCACTTCACGCTCGCATCAATTGTTTAGTTATATAGCTATCTTGTTCATGATTACAAAAACTGATTAAAGTTTTCCATTCTTTATGTAGAAATGTCAAAAATTTTGAGCTTGCGCTTCGCGCTCGTATTTATTTGATTGTGAAATATGTAATGTCTTCATGGCAAATTGCAAGCAGTTCTTAAAAGGCACTTTTCGATCAGTTCAAAACGTGTACAAACATTTTCTGCTCGCGCTTTGCGCTCGCATTATTAATGTAGGAAGATCCCCTCTTACTCATCTTTTTCATGATTTAGGAAACATGAACAGAGTGTCCCGTTCTAGGTCTAAATCTAGAATTTTTCCGCTCGCACTTCGCGCTCTCATTAATTGATTTGATTTGATTTATTGTTATCTTCTGCATCCATAACATTCGTAATACATTTTTCAAACATAAAAAACATATGTTAGCTTTTTGGCATGAATCATAAATAATGAGTACTAAAAAATAATTCCAGGAAAAAAAGATTAACTATATGATATTCACAATTTGCAGGAGGATTGTCATCATAAGCAGATTGCTTGAAAAAATGACAATCCCAAACTTATACTAATTGAATTAATACATTTATAAAGCAGAATTGGCATATATTTTCAAATACGAAACATGAATTCATGCAATATTATAGTATGAAGATGAAAATGATAAAGCTGAGGGTGACGGTGATATGATGATGATGTTGATGATGATGATTATGATGATGATGAAGGCCATGGAGATGATGGTGGTCATGATGAAGATATTGGTAATGACTAAATCGAAGGAGGAATAAATTCACGATAAAAAGGATATGACACAAAAATTTTACTTCAAATATTCTGATAATAACATAGATTTAACTTTTGCCTTAAATGAGTGAAGAGACGAAGATTGTTTTACAGACTCTGCTGGTAGAGAGTTACACAAATCTGGACCATGGTGTCTTATGGATTTCTGCGCAATAAGCAGTTTGGGGTTGATTAAATGGAAATTTGAAGAGTTACGAGTAGGGTATGAATGAATAGATGTATTCAGAGAATAAAAATTGTGGAATGAAGGTAGGTGGGAGCATGTTATTTACTTACTTAAACATAAGTAGTAAACTTTGAAGTGTATCTATGTCAAATACTGTTAGAGTCTTTAGTTTATGGAATAATGGATTTGTGTGTGATAAATATTGGGAATCAGTACAGATTCGAATTGTTTTTTCTGTAATTAAGTAAATTGTATTTAAAGTTTTCCATTCTTTATGTATAAATGTCCAAAATTTTCAGCTCGCGCTTCGCGCTCGCATTGTTTAATTCATGAAATACGTAATGTATTCATGGCTAAATGCAAGCAGTCCTTAAAAGGCACTTTTCGATCAGTTCAAAACGTATACAAACATATTCTGCTCGCGCTTTGCACTCGCATTACTCATCTTTTTCATGATTTAGGAAACATGAATAGAGTGTCCCGTTCTAGGTCTAGAACTAGAATTTTTCCGCTAGCACTTCGCGCTCGCATCAATTGTTTAGTTATACTGTATAGCTATCCTGCTCATGATTACAAAAACTGATAAGTAGTAAACTTTGAAGTGTATCTATGTCAAATACTGTTAGAGTCTTTAGTTTATGGAATAATGGATTTGTGTGTGATAAATATTGGGAATCAGTACAGATTCGAATTGTTTTTTCTGTAATTAAGTAAATTGTATTTAAAGTTTTCCATTCTTTATGTAGAAATGTCAAAAAATTTCAGCTCGCGCTTCGCGCTCGCATTATTTGATTAATGAAATATGTAATGTCTTCATGTCTAAATGCAAGCAGTCCTTAAAAGGCACTTTTCGATCAGTTCAAAACGTATACAAACATTTTCTGCTCGCGCTTTGCGCTCGCATTATTAATGTAGGAAGATCCCCTCTTACTCATTTTTTTCATGATTTAGGAAACATGAATGGAGTGTCCCGTTCTAGGTCTAAATCTAGAATTTTTCCGCTCGCACTTCGCGCTCGCATCAATTGTTTAGTTATACTGTATAGCTATCCTGTTCATAATTACAAAAACTGATTAAAGTTTTCCATTCTTTATGTAGAAATGTCAAAAATTTTGAGCTCGCGCTTCGCGCTCGTATTTATTTGATTGTAAAATATGTAATGTCTTCATGGCAAATTGCAAGCAGTCCTTAAAAGGCACTTTTCGATCAGTTTAAAACGTGTACAAACATTTTCTGCTCGCGCTTTGCGCTCGCATTATTAATGTAGGAAGATCCCCTCTTACTCATCTTTTTCATGATTTAGGAAACATGAATAGAGTGTCCCGTTCTAGGTTTAAATCTAGAATTTTTCCGCTCGCACTTCGCGCTCGCATCAATTGTTTAGTTATACTGTATAGCTATCCTGTTCATAATTACAAAAACTGATTAAAGTTTTCCATTCTTTATGTAGAAATGTCAAAAATTTTCAGCTCGCGCTTCGCGCTCGCATTATTTGATTGTTGAAATATATAACGTCTTCATGGCTAACTGTATGCAGTCTTTAACAGGACTGGTAGGCCTACCTTTCCAATCAGTTCAAAACGTTTATCAAAAAATTGTACTCGCGCTTCGCGTTCGCAGTATTGCAGGCACATCTTTTTTCAGAATGTTCAAATTTTAGGAAAAAATACATACAATTTCAAAAAAAAATTGCTCGCGCTTCGCGCAGTCATTATAAAATAAGGATTATGATATTATACATTTATGTTGATTTCAAGAATAAAGCTAAGAGGTGACTTATAGGACGACCCCCTTCAAAGAAACAAACGAAAAAAAAAACACCTTCGACCGGGCGATCGGGGAAAATGTGGCTGAAAAAATATTTCCGGGCCCCCTTATTGGCGAAGGCTGAATCCGCCCCTGATTCATGTGCCTATGAAATATATAATTCAACTTGCATTTAAGGCACTTATGATTGCCTGGGGGGAGGGGCCGCCATTGGCGGCGGAAGCCAAAAAATTTAGGGGGTGTGCATCTGAATTTTTGGGATGGACACAGGTAAAAAATTGGACAAGCGCCCCCCAAAAAGGTTATCAACCTAAATTTTAGGAGTTGCTAAACCAAAAATTTTTGACAAGCAAAAAAAAAGAAAAAAAAGGCCATCAACCTAGGGGGGACAACACACGTTTCAGGGGGAGTCCACGTGAATTTAGGGGGAACCAGGAGAACAAATTGCCCAGCCAAAAAAAAAAAAAAGTTTATCAAAAACAAATTTAGGGGGGACCGTCCCCCACCTAAAATTTAGGAGGGGACACGTCCCTCCCGCTTACGCCGCCTATGGGGGCCGCCATTTTCCCGAAAAATACACAGGGGCGCCAAAATCAGGTCGAATTTGGGCCCCCCTCCCTACGAAATCCTGGATCCGCGCCTGGATGTCGCATCAATCGGTGCAAGCCTTGCAGGTGACTTGTGGGTAACTATTACATTTCTATCTCCACTGCCTGCAAGAGTGCACACAAGTCTGAATTGCCTGCAGAAAATTTTGAACATGCTCAAAACTTTTTCTGAATCACAATGCATGAAATAATTCATAATGGACAAACACCAACCTGATTCCAGTATGAATGGATCAAGTCAATACAAGGGGATCCCTACAAGTTCAATATCATTTTCAAGATCACCTACCCAATCAGTACCATCTGTATTTGATTTAGATCTTGTATCAGTCTTCTCTCCCGTTCTCGCTTGCACTATCACTTGTATTGCCTGTGAGAGAAAAAAAATGCAACAACACTTAACAATGACCTGTCTTCATCTTAAATTGAATTTTAATGTCGATTGCTCTACGGAATCTCCTTTCAAAATGAACCTTTTCAGAGTTTCAAGGTTGCATTTTAAATGACACACAGCTTGGAAGATTCACAGAGATAACACAGTAAACACATATCATGCTTGAGTGAACACTGAACTTCAAACCTTGTTTCTCCGTATTCTTTGAACCTCTTGCTTATTTTTTTCTACATTCTGCCTTATGGGTTATATTTGATCAGTTTTGACAAATATATCATTTTAAAGATAATTACGATGTGCTTCAGCAGTTCCATGACATTTGCTCCAACGACAATTGCCCCGATGAAAAATCTGCATGTGAAGCAAAACAAATTCTAACCTTCAAAACTAAATAGACCCTTAAGCTTATCTTCACAATATTCTGAACCAAAAACTCTATTACAATCCTAACTTGAACCCTATGCCCTTTGACATATTAACCCGAATACACAGAGGTGGTTTTGAAAACCCACGGTTAAGTCCATGGTTTATGCAGATTTCCTGTATAAATTACGTTTATTTTACCGCGCATATTATCCTCGCTATTTTATTCATGAGTCCACTGTTTTGAATAATGAGTCCATTCTTCAAACAGTGGACTCACGAGTAAAATAGCGTATCTAACCATGGTGCCAGGAATCAATTTGGCGCACTGTAACAAAAGCGCGCATGAGCATTGGACATTTTTTATACAGACATCTGATACGCGCTTAATTATGCATGTACATGCAATTTATACACGAAATCTGCATAAACCATGGACTCAAGTGTGGGTTCTCAAAACTACCTTTGTGAATTTGGGCCAAAAAGTTCATTTTTGGGGGTATTGCTGTTGCTACTGACAAAGCTGGTAACAAATGATGATGCCCACTCACCTTCAAAGCAAGAAATTTCGTGAATTTCCTGAGATCTCTTTCCTCTTTCTCTGTGATTCCGTGAGAGGGTTGTTGACCGTCCATAGCTCTTCCCATCATCACTGCTCATCTGAAGCTCATTTGCAATCAATAAAATTGTTAGAAGCACTTGTTTCACCTTAACAGTTAAAAAACAGGATGATAAATGGTTTTAAACTTCAACAATTACAATAACGCAACTGGCGCAATCACTTGGTTGATTTCACAGCTAGGCATAGATTCACATATGTACAAGTACACCCATAGATCTAGTATTGGCTTACAAAAAAAAAAAAAAAAAAAAAAATCTTGTTTGGTGTATCATAACACTGGCTACACAAAAGGTGGGATGGTCATTTTACAAGTTGTAAAATTGACCATTTCATTCTAAAGCAATCAATCCCAGCATGGGTGACAAATTTGCCAATCTTTTGTCCATATTTTCATGAATACTGAACTCATCCTAAAGAAACTGAAATCTAATCCAAGTTACATGTCGGATGTCAAAAGGGTAATTTTAGGGTCATGAACTGATTTCAGATTTTAAGGATATTTGTTAGTTTATTGAGATAATGACTGTTACGTGCCCTATCGTGAAAAAGACATCCCTTTTACGTTTTTTGGTCGTGCATGGTATCCACTCGTCAATGTAAGTGGCCCCCGGGTGACCGTCCTAGTCTTGAGGACTCCATGATGATTTTTTTAATATTTTGACATATATTTCTTCATCATGGAGTCTTGAACCGCCTGCTATATATGTATAAGAGACACATGTACACAAAGATGGATTTCAAAGAAAATCCATAGTTAGAGGGTGAAATCAGTTTGTAGGAGTGAATTTATCTACACATACTTGTACATGTATGAACCTTCATGAGCCAAAGGTGTATAAAGGGATAAAAATTATTTCACTATAAATTGTAAAAATGACACGTTTTTTACCAGACCGATCTTCTGTAGATCCCTCGATCCGTTTGTCAACAATCCAAAGGCCTGATCCTTGAACCGCTTCCTTTTGGCACTCCGATCAGCGATGCAATTTAAAGAACAATTTATAAATAATTATTTCACAAATACTAAAATTTTAGTATCCGTGAAATAATAAGTTTTATCTACAGAGCTACCAAGTCTCATGCATTATGCGTGAGACTCAAGCATTTTGGACTCTTGTTCATCCCCTCAAATTTGTCTCACGCAACTATCACAGCCTATCCCCATATACATTGTACACAATGTCTGTGATCTCACTCAGATTCACAGAAAATCTCACCCAGAGCTGGTCTTTGAACTTCGCATCTCTGTATCTATAAATTGTTCTTCAAAACGGCATCGCTGATCAGATGTTCAGTATAACGCAGCGGTTCAAGGCCAGGGTCAGGTCTATTTGTCTTTGCTTTGCTGACAAACGGATCGAGGGATCTACAGGAGATAGGTCTGGTAAGAAACGTCTCATTTTTACCATTTATATAGTGAAATAAATTTTATCCCTTTAAACTTTGTGTCTCTCATGGGCAGTGGTTCAAGACTCCATGATCATGATGATGAAGAAATACGTGTCAAAATATAAAAAAAAACATCATCATGGAGTCCTCAAGACTACATGTACATATCACTATGGTCCTATCACAAATGGACGTTCAACGAATCCCCTCCTTTGGGCCAAAGACCATCACCGCTAATCCTTTTAGAAACAGGCGCTGACAGCTGACGCCCATCAAGCCGGGTGTAAAACACGCTATCACTGATGGTCAGCGGAAATCAATTGTACACTGCCCATTGCGATGTTGTCACTTTATCAAAAGCAACGCACAGCAGCGAACGTTAGCGCTTTGAAAATGATTGCAGAAACAAGAAAACAGGCGTGCATAAACATATTTTTTAGGTACATCGCAATCAGCACATGAAATGCATTGACATCACCTTGCATATCAGTATATCTAAGACAAAAAAGCAGTGGAAATTCGACGGGGAAATGTGCGGAAAAACACTAAAAATGCATCTTTTTCGGACAGTACGGTATTGATGTCGATAGTAGCGCTTACCTTCGGTCACAAGTTGATTTTCATTTGGGCGTACAATTCCAGAGGATTGGCGAAATTTAATAGGATTTTTTTGTAATGATTAGACTACAATTGCACAGTATTGACAGCATGAAATAATATATTGAATACCGGAAATAAATTGCGCATTGCATTATTTATACAACTTAATGCAGGGACTTTCCCCGATCGCAGCAATGCAATCCAGGCCAGGCCAGCTTACATGACCGCATCTGGTCGAAAGAGGGCAAGAGATCGGGCGGTGACGATCAATGTCCCAGAAGGGATTGAATAAACGACCGCCTTGGGCGCTCGTTCTTAAAAAACGCAGAGAAAGTTAACTGCGAGTGTGAGACAGCAACTTTGACAGCAGGCATGGCAGGAAACAGGTGGTGGCCATAATTAAAATGCTCTCGTTGAATATCCATCTTGTCCATTCGTAATATGCTTTCAGTGCCAATATAGTTTTTATTATTCGTAATATAGGTATATGTTATCACTGTCCCCGAAGTATGAACACAGTCAGTAGATCTACTACTTGACTACACGTGAAGGACTTTGTCTTTGGACTCAGCCACTGCCATACACAACTTCACACCACCGTCCCTGCGCCTGACTGCCGAGCTTTGTCCCAGCCTTGGCCCGTCCGCCCGGCTACCACTACGCCTACGGTACCGTACCGTACTTGATGTTGAGGTGCAGCCATGATTGCCACGTTATCAAGACGGGTTCCAAAGCAAAGAAAGGCTAGATCTAAGTCAGAGAGGGCGAAACAACTCCAGATTTACAACAAACCTATAAACACAAACAATATAATTATCGGTATCCACTACTTACGGCTTCAGTAAAAGTTGATGGAGGAAAATTCACAAAACAAGATGTCCTAATAAAAATTAATATACGGCCGATCATATGTTTACAAAGTTCATGTACGTATTTATATGACCGCGCCCGAAGAGCGCATGCGCGCAGTCCCGGTTGAGGGGATCTCCCTTTTTACTGATAATCTCACAATTCACACGTACGCCAGTCATCATGCACATCATTTTCATTATCTTTTTCATCGTAATCAACTTAATCATGATCATCATTAGACATCAGCATCATCATCTTCATAATCACTATTTATCATCGTCATCATCATTGTCACCATCATCATCTTCATCATCACCATCTTCATCATCACCTTCATCATCATTATCTGTCGTCACCAGCATCATCATAACATGGACTGCTTAAAGGCCTAGCTACTATAAAAAAATATATAAACAGGAACAAATTAAAGCCTTTAGTCAGATAGTTTTATTGCTATAACATTTACACTGTACATGTACAAGAAGTATGAAATATTCCGTTTCATAAAATGTTTTTGAGTGGTTTGGAAACAACAGAACAAGACAACAATTATGATGCAGGAATTACTTACAAAGATAAAAAATGTTTTGTGAAGTGATTAGGTCAATGATAGTTGTGATGGTGGCAATAATGTTTATGATGTGATTGATGATCAGGGTCCCGTAACACAAAGGTAACGATTGATCGCTAATTTCAAAGAACAATTCTGATTGGTTCATAGTCGGTCTACTTAGCAAAATGCGCATGCAACAATAATCTTGATTGGTCATTTCATTTAGCGATTAATCGCCAACCTTTGTGTTACGGCGCCCAGATCATGAGTGATGGCAGTGGCGTAGGATTTTCCAAAGGGGGGGGGGGCAAAAATTGTTCGCCAAAAAATTTGACAAGCAAAAAAAAAAGGTAAATCACAAATAAAGGATTTTGTAACAGAAAAAAATTGACAAGCAAAAAAAAAGTCTTCAAATTCAAAGGGGGCCACTTGTGGCTCGTCCGGGATATCGCTGTGACTCGTCGGGGGGGGGGGGGGGGGGCAATCTCCCCCCCCCCTTAGGTACGCTAGTGAGTGATGGCTATAATGAGTGTTGATGAGATGATAATAATTATGAATGAAGTATTGATGGTGGTGGTAAAGATGACTTAAAATAAACTACAATTTCACTATTTCCCATTACTAGGCATTGTAGGAGCGCTAAGCTTCTTAAATGTACAAATAAAAACATACATGTACACTAAAATATTTGGTTATTTAAAATAGATGGCCCTCCGCCATTAAACAATGTAGGTCGCAGGGAGTTGTACTTTAAAGATTCCAAAGTATGAAAACAATGGGTTCTTAGGGGTCCCATGGCCACTCGGCTGAAGACATACTTACAGAAAATGGATAATTCAATGACAAAAGTCTGAAACTATATGTAGAGTATAAATAGAGATGAAAAATAAAATTGAATTATTTGCCTTTTTAATTACAAAGGTATCACATCAATCCATAATCTTTCAAAGTTCAGTGCTAACTGTTCTTTGGCCTACACTATACTTTGCCCA
Source organism: Lytechinus variegatus (assembly GCF_018143015.1). NCBI lineage: Eukaryota > Metazoa > Echinodermata > Echinoidea > Temnopleuroida > Toxopneustidae > Lytechinus > Lytechinus variegatus. The sequence goes on from NC_054748.1 coordinate 37,897,925, forward strand.
ATACAATTCTTATTTATAGTCTAATTCCTAGTTGGACTCATTTCCACTTCTTTAAATTAATTTTTTCTTACTTAATCAAATGAAAATTTGGTTCATGAACAGTTCATCTCACCATATATAGTGCGTCCCAGAAAGAATGAAACCGAGATTTATCATAACTTAATTACAAATACAATAGACAAATGGCCTACCATTGTAAAGCTTAGAATCTCTTCTTTGATCTGATATTACTTAGATTATTCCTCATTTGATTCATGCATGAGTGAGCTAAAACAATTTGAAGAAAGGATACCAAAAAGTCATTTGGCGGGGGTATCTGGGTTTCAAAAAGAAAACCACATTGTTAAAAAGTTTAATATCTGCTCTTTAATTTGATACCTCAATTACGGAAAATGGTCAAGAAATAACAAAGTTCTGGTTATTTGAAATAGGGCTTATATTTACATAATTTCATTGAATAAATGTGTTTTCACCAGTTTCCCACAGAAGCTATCGCATGGTGAACAAAAGACTTAATGCATGGCTGATCGTCAACAAAGCGAGGTGTCAAGTGAGTTTGAACGCTAGCCTAGAGAACCTCTTCATTTTATGAAATTATTGAAATTCAAGCCTTATTTCAAATAACCAGAACTTTGTTATTTCTTGACCATTTTCTGTAATTGAGGTATCACATTAAAGAGCAGATATTGAACTTTTTAAAAATGTGGTTTCCTTTTTGAAACCCAGATACAGCCTGCCAAATGACTTTTTGGTATCCCGTTTTCAAATTGTTTTTGCTCACTCATGCATGAATGAGAACTAATCTAAGTAATTTCAGATGAAAGAGGAGATTCTAAGCTTTACAATGGTAGGTAATTTGTCTATTGTATTCGTGATTAAGTTATGATAAATCATCGATAAATGTCGGTTTCGTTTTTTGTGGGACGCACTGTATACTAGTGATGGTCAGACCAAGTAGGTATTAGACAAAATGGGTATAGCCTGTTAAACTAGAATTGGATGAAACCCAACGGAACGTAAACCAAACAAGTGTAGACCAATTGCCAATTTACCCAATTAACACAGATGTTGGTATGGCCACTGAGATTGTATGCCCCAAGTATTAAAGATAAATCATTCCATCATGCAGAATAATTTTTTACTCACAATTTTGAAGACAAATCCTCTACAAAGTAAATCTATCAAGACCTTTGTTTTTGATCCACATTTCATTTCCAATTTCTAATAGTTGTTTAGAATCTCAACAACCCATCACCTCACAAACAGGTCCCATACACAATACAATAACAATACTGGTACATTATATAAAATAGATATATATATTTACATACAAGAACTTCACACTTCTATCTGTACACTATGTACACTTTAAATATGGATGTTTGCATGGTCAAAATTTTTATTGAAATACAGATTGAGTTTGCATTTAATGTTCGAAATACCTTATTAAAGCATTGATGATTCCATCATGTATTGATTTAAGGCATGCAAACTACTTATAAGAGTCCTGCCTGCTAGTTCCTCTGTTGCATTCAACGTCCATCAAGTTGAAATTCCAGGTTTCATTCTTACATGGCACTATAATTTGACATCTTCATGAAGAGATAAAAATGTGTGCGAACTTTGATGTTCCATAATGTACATGTACATGTATGTGTGTCTTTTGCACTCGATGAACAACATGGCCCCGACAAAGAGTTACAATTGATCCAATCAATTGTAACTCTATAGAAACCCATAAGTGTCTTAATTTTTCTACAGGAAATCTGCAAAATGTCCTTAATAAACAAAGGAGATCACACCAAATTGTAAAGAAATCAATGAATTTATGGAAATACATTCATATCTAGAATTTTTTGAAAATAAACATGCATTTTATACGTTGACTTTGCTGGCTTTTCATAGTTGCAGTTGATCAATCGCAACTCTTTGAAAGACGGGGCCCCAGATCTGGGCCCTGTTTGTTGTACAAAGATTTACGATTGATCCGATCAATTGTAACTATGGACGGCCAGCAACGTCAACATCTATTATGCATGTTTGTTCAAAATATTTTCTAGCTGTGATGTATATTCATGCATTCATTGTTTTCTTGAAAATTCACTGCGCTTCTCTTTGCATAAAAAGGACATTGTGCAAATTTTGTGTGGAAAAAATTATGACACTAATGGATTTCCATAGAGTTACGATTGATCGGATCAACGTAACTCTTTGTACAACAGGGCCCTGCATTCCACAGCTTGTTCTCACACCCTCATGCCGTTATTATTTGATGTCTCCATGCGAAAGTTTGATGCGTGCATCCTTTGAGAGTAGAGCATGCAAGTTTCTCTTCTTCATTCAATGTGCATCAAATTAAAATTCCAGGGTCTGTTTGCACAAGGTGTAATACTTTGGCATTTCCATGAAGTAGTTCAATCCGTGGAATCGTTGAGAGTCAAGCTTTTGAAATACTCTTCTTCATTCAATGAATATAATCATATGCATGTCAAATTAGATTTCTAGGGTCTGTTCGCACAAGGTGTAATACTTTGGCATTTCCATGAAGCAGTTCAATCCGTGGAAACGTTGAGAGTCAAGCTTTTGAGATACTCTTCTTCATTCAATGTATATATGCATATCAAATTAGATTTCTAGGGTCTGTTTGCACAATGCATTATACTTTGACGTTTCCATGCAGTGGTTTAATGCGTGCAAACTTTGATAGTCCAAGACGGATCGGAACGCCTGGTGAGACCAACTTGACACCGCCCAAGGGATTGTTCCCAGATGCTATGGGTAGGAAAGAAGAAAGCAAAAACAATTCTTGTCAACAACAGGATATTAATTTCATATTTGAAAAAAAATGCAGATATATGTGCATCAATAAGAAGGCAAACCCAACTTTCATGAATGGACAGCAAGTGCGGAAAACATCTAATCATAATAATACAAATAACAATGCAAATAATAGCAGCCAATTTTTATAAAACGCTTTCCCCAGAATGGCTCAAAGTGCATTACAGCATATTATTACCCCAGTCATTGGATTCATCTAACAAATAACTTAAATGTATGAAACTTATATCCCTTAAATGTATGAAACTTAAATCACTTAAAAGGAAGAAGATGATTCAATAAAATTTGTGTTAATCTAGAGCTGTATATCGACTATGCTGCCATTCAATGACAAAGCAACTTTGTGGAATGAGATTCGTAATAAATAATGAAAATGTGTCTTCCTTTTAGGTGGAAATTTATAAATTTATTTGCTTTTGAAATGATATTTCAGTATTTGAGAGCTACATCTATGTGACTCCAATCCATAATGTAGAGCAAAAAAAATTGAGTTGTTTTTCATTGTCATGGGACAGCAGTATCCATAGGTCAAACTGAAACTGAACACTGAATCAACCAATGTGATATTATTAAAGGTACCCTTTAAGGCCATCACACACCTTACGACCCGACTGGTCTGCGACTGAGTGAGGAGAGATGAATCGCAAGGTAGTCATAAGCCTCGACACCGCACACCTTGCGATCCGATCTGCGACTCACGCATGCGCTTTTTGACATAGCAACTGAGAAAGTGCGCCTCTTACTGGCATGCGCGTTATCATATATGTGTGGTGCAACTCTGCTGTCTGATTGGCTGGAAGTTGGATTGAGCTTGCGATCCAGTCATAAGGATTCGACATGTCAAATCCTTCCGATTTTCCTTGCGACCTTGTGACCGGTATGTGACGCTCAAGCTGACAAGAGCTGTGACGTCACATCTCCCCTCACTCATTAGCAAGCCAGTCGTAAGGTGCGCGGTGGCCTTTACACATTGAGATGAAAGATAATATAAATTTCACATGTTTTCATTCACAACTTAACTATTACACTTTGCTGATTGGCCGAAAAGTTTTGCTGCAGAGAACAAGAAATGATACAAAAGCAATAAATAGATTCTTAGTTGAGACTGTAGGGGAAGGTGGGGTAAGTTGTGGCACTTTTTGCATTTTGCATGTTAGAATTGATATGACTAGTAATATTGTAGAAATAAGTACCTTGCCTTAATAATAATAATAATAATCCGCTTTTATATAGCGCTTAATCCATCGGAACGACGTTTCTAAGCGCTTTACAGATATATTATTACCCCGGTCATCGGATTCAATCAGTCATTCCCTTTAAATTTGATTCTTGGGGAATGTTTTTCACCTATATATAACTTTCTATCCCCACACTGAAAGTCATCGTGACCTTTGAAAAAACCAATGTCAAATGGCTCAACTTGCCCCATATATGGGGTAAGTTGTGCTACCATCTGGGGTAAGTTGAACCACAAAAACTATGTACAAAATGTATGAGGGAAGAACCAGGATATCTATTTTTCATTTAAAGTCTTTTCACTTGCTAATTCTCAATAAATACTAACATCTTCTAAAAGCAAAAGAACTGTCATGTGAATTCGCTCCTTTCTGCCTGCATATCAATGGCTTTTTATATTAAAAAAGAAAATTCTATTATACATCACCATAAGAATTAACATGGCTCAACTTGTTGATTTGGCTTAAATTACCCCAGTCCAAACTTATTGCGATATTTTCACATCCACACATTTCTTATGCATTCATCATGTAAAAAACTATGACAAGAATGAGAATCCATGCCTGGACTAACAATATTGTTCATATTTCTATAATAATTTAAAGACATGTGTTGGTCAAAGGACTTACCTATTTCACACCCTTTTTCACTTTTTTGGCTGAAATTTGTATTTTTCCCTCTAAAAAAGTACTTCTTGTTTAAAGTTGGAAATAAAGTGGTTGGGTTAAGGGTTATGCAATGGGTCATCAATACATGACACCACCACAATGTCTGACTCATTCATTATTAGCCTGGGGGTGGTGGCTCAACTTGCCCCTATGCTCAACTTACCCTGCCTTCCCCAATGCTCATTTTTATTGAATCAACACTCTTGAATTATTAAATGAGTTTGAAAAAATCAGTGTTAATTGGCAAACTTATAACTTTTTATTTATCTGGTTTTGATCCTGCCTTCCCCCATGCTCATTTTTATTGAATCAACACTCTTGAATTATTAAATGAGTTTGAAAAAATCAGTGTTAATTGGCAAACTTCTAACTTTTTATTGATCTGGTTTTGATCCTTCCCCATAACATGTTGAAAGGAAGATTGCAGCAATGATGAAAATTATCAGTGTTGCCAATTTAAAGATCAAAGCTGAGGCAGCCGCAGAGTCTGCACACCTCATGACTGGTCCACGATTCAATTTTGGAACAAATCGCATTTTGCTTTAATACCGGTACTTTCTGAAGATGTGAATGAAAAGTATCTTTGTATTTCAGGAATAAAAGTAACTGAAAGAATACATGTACCAATAAAACAATTTTTAATGATTGCAGGCCTTATTTTGGAGTAAAGGCCAAATTAGTTTCAAATTGTAGCCAATCGTATGATTGTCCCAGCATCAGTACGACTAGATATTCAATTCGCTTTTATGCTAATACGATTGGTAGCAATGTCACAGATTTCAACATAAGTATCTGTTCAATGATTTAGAACCTTGCTCATTGAAATGCTTCATGTCTCAATATTTTCATCAGACTTAACGTTTTTATTCCAAAATTGGGACGTAGACTAACCGTGAGGTATGCTGTGGCCTTTAGGCTACAAGTAAATCCATGATCAGGTAGGGAATTGAAGGAGAATTTGGGAGTTTACCTGATGATGGACTAGGTGCTGGTCTCTTCAGAGCTACAGTCCTTGGTGACGTCAAGGCAACGCTAGATTTACTCTTGGGCGTTGACGATACCAGAGGTTTGGAGGGTGGGGCCGATCTTTTCAATGTACCGGTGCTAGGGGTACGTTTGGCAGGTATAGTGATTGATGAAGGTGTGTGTTTGGACGGCGCAGCAGTCTTCTTGACTGGTGACTTCCGAACTTTTGTCTTACGCAAGGGGGATGCCTTTACCGGTGACTTCTGAACCTTCGGCTTTCGCTGAGGTGATGTCTTGACTGGAGATTCCTTGAGAGGCACAGGTTTGGTTGGTGAAGCCTTGATGGGTGATCTTGTAGACTCTTGTTCTCTGTTAAGCCAGTCAGGTTCTGGTAAATCATTCTCTTGTTCTTCAGAATCTGCTTGAAAATAAATAACAAGCTATGAATAAAAAAACTTTCTTTAACTTTTTTTTAAAGAATGAATTTTTTTTTCTCAAGTGAAGTTACTGCTTCTTCATCTATTACTACTACAAGTATATTCCCATATCTTTAGTTTTCTTTGAACATTATTACCTGTTGATTGTGGTTGTGCTGCATGGACAATTGCGCTCACTTCCTTGGCTTTCCTCTTGGGGGCGCTCTCCATCCCATCATTAGTCTCTTGACTTGAATCTTGTCTGGACATCTCCAGCGCTAACTCCAGCTCTCTGTCAAACATTCGGTCTTCAACTGGTTTCCTGTCAAATACAAACAGAAAGTAATTACACAAGTATCAACGACGGGAATAGTCATGAAGATTTCTATTCATTCTGTTTAATTTCATGATATTACAGGCAATCAATTTTATTATTTGTAGGGCAAAGGTCACTTTTCTGTAAGACACATTTTTTAATATCATGTATGTAGCCATATTTCTGAATAGAAGTAGATGAAAGAAACTTAATTTGTATAAATTGTACGTGTTGTCTCATACACTGAAACCAAAAGATTATCATTTGCTTTATATTCCACATTGAAAACTACTTATATTATCATTATACCGCTGATGATGATAACATAGTTCTTGTATAGTGGATATCACAGGATGATCTAACGTCCCTATCCGCTTCCAACGGACTTGGATAATAGATAAATTACCTATCTTTCCTTTTCCCTCTTGGGGTTTCTTTGAATTCATCATAATCATCATCGATGTCTCTAGATCTTCTCTTTCTCTTGGTCTTCTTAGTTTTCTCCTTATCTTCTTTTAATTTCTTTGCAGCTGGTGGAGTTGGCTCTGTGAAATCACCTGGAATGATGAAAAAAAGGAATGATGGTAGTCATATCAAAGTAATCAAACATCATCATTATCATTATCACTTTCATTAGAAGATTAGTATTATTCTTGAAATCATCATCGTCATCATTGTTGTCGTCATCGTCATCATAGGGAGGCGCGATAGCTCAGTTGGTAGAGCGGGGGATTCGGATTCCGGTGACCCCGGTTTAATTCCCAAGCGGTGCGCTGGTGCCCTTTGGTAAGCCATTTTTCGTCATTACCAGGTCCCTCGGAGAGGACCTCAAGCCGTTGGTCCCCTGGTTGCTTGTTGGATAAGACCAAACATAATGTAAACAAAGTGGATGCAGTCTGTAGACCAAGTAGCTAATTTTTTACTGTAAAATTTACCTTAACCACTTGACTGCTATAGGCTGTAATGCGCACTGACCCCCCTGGTGCTACTGAATGGGACTACATTGTAACAAGTTAGATCTATTTGGGACTACAACTGACAGCAGCTTGGGGGAAAAATTGTAAATAATCTCATCACTTTCCTCATCACTATATCCAATATCCACACAGAAAAATGGCCAAATCGTGGTTTTGGGAACCACTCGTCGATTTGTATACGCGCACTTGTGTACAAAGTGAATAGAGGTGTAAATAGGGAACCGTGCGTGTGACTGAATAAAGCGCTGCGTACGAAGTAAACGGTGGTTCCCAATATTACGATAATGCCAGAAAAATCATCCTCCCCTTCTGACACAGATCTTTCACTAAATTTATTACTCCTATCATCTAAAAGTTTCATCAAAATCCTTCCGATTCACTTCACTGCGAGTCGCCATTTTGAACAGAGCTCTGTACACTATCACTATGGAAAAGTGAATACAAACATTTATAAATCACTGCAAAAGTTTCGATAACTTTTGTGGAATAGCGCCATCTGCTGACCATAGTCTGAAATTTGATAACATGCGCTGTTTTCATCCTAGGTAGATTAACAGCGCGGTGCTGACGTCTCAAACAGAAGATAGGTCAATCACGTAATATTACGTACTACGCAGTCGAGTGGTTAAATACTGTAACTTACCATCATCACTTTCCTCTCCTCCACCATAAGCTGAATAATCCACCTCTTTTCGGGCTCTGAAAAAATGAAAGAGTTAAATAACTTATGTTTTTTTTTAACTTCCGTAAACGGGAGCAATAGCTGGTTGAAACATTCAACAAGAAATGTAACAAGTGGAGAGATGGCTTGTATACATGTACATACAAATCATCTCTCCACATGTAAGAACATGCCAAATGCCTCATGCTAAAACATGCCTCAAATTGAAAAAGTTGTGTTTTCATTTTGATAATTTGAGGCATGCTCTTCATGTTCTTCGAGCAAATCAATAAGTAGAAATATGGGGCCGGTTGCAAGAAAGGGTCTTTCCATTTCCAAGGACCGTCTTTCGTGTCGCCCATCGTTTATGATGCGCTGTATGCGGGATATTTCTAAAATGTATGATAAACAATAAAATCTATTAGCAAGCATTTAAATCAATTTGTATACAATTTCATATGAAATCATTTTATAAACAAAGATTTTGTTTAATTTAATGGATGAATAAAATATGTTTGCAGTTAATTTATTTAAAATGCGTTTCACATGGCGCATCATATTGAATCATAATTGGCGCCAGATCTTTGTAGATTTAAATTCAGAACCTTTTGCCTTTTTGGAAAAATTGATTAATTTTGGTGTAGAAATCTACACCAAAACTGGTGTAGAAATCTGCACTTTAGTATCCAATGTCAGACAGTAGGTGGTTTCAGACCGCCTCGAAGTTCGCCAGTTCCAGGTATTCTCTGATCGGGAAATTTACCCCGATCAGAAAATACCAGGTATTTTGGTAATGTGAAAGCAAACTACGCGTAATTTCCCCGAAAGAAAATACCCGCTAAATAGTAGGTACTTGGCGAGATTACGAGAACGTTCGTGGGGATTTTTCCAAGGTCGCAGGTATTTTGGCAATGTGAAAGCAAATTACGGGAACTTTTAGCCCAGCGTGTCGTTGGGCGCGGCGGCGTGGGTGGCTGCCGGGGCTAGTGATTTTGAATCTCCCGCCTTGCCTGCTTATCAGACCACACTGCGCATGCTCGTTACTTCGGGAACTTATCCCGAAGGATGTGTTTCGGGGCGGTGTGAATGCAGGAATAATTAACGGGTATTTTTTAGACTTAAAAAGTTCTCGTAATTTAACAGGGATTCTTGTGATCGAGGCGGTTTGAAACCACCTATTATGACACAACCGGCAACCTTTATCCTACATAGGCTAGCGAGCACCAGATAAAGACTGTAGTTTTAGAACAAGGCATCACACACCCTACACATGTGTAATCGATTCATGACATTGGATTCTAAATATAATATGATGGGGTGACCATAATTTGTGCACATTTTAAAAATTATCATGAAGTTGATTTTCAATCCAAAAATTCTCAGTTCACACAAAATTAATCACAATCATAAATACCCAATGGAAGGCAGGGGGTCAAAGTCAAATTAGGTTGACGGAATTATAAAGGTCTAAAAAATTTCATGATGATCGACTAGTGCGCGCTCGGCTGAAAGAGTGTTATAAACAAGTGTGACCTTAATTTGCGCACGATCATTTTGTAAAGCTATAGAAAATAAATCAAACAGATAAAGGTAAGTAAATTGTATCAGATGGAAGTTAAAATGCCATAAATTTGGTTGGTATCACATTTTACTTCATTATTTCGATACCTCTGCTTGCCAACTGGTGATTTCTTGATGCTTGCCAAGTCCAAGAAGTTCGGATTTTCTCGGAGCGGTTGCAAAAAGTAATAAAATTTGCCTATGTTTTGCCAATATTATCACAAATTGAGGCCTTACCTTCAAGAAAATGTCCATACTTTTAGTACTCTTAAGTCTCTCTTTCTGTTGGTAATATTAGTTTTTTCAATATATTTATTAGATATTGAGATATTCGACCCTGCGCAAAATTAGGTTACTCGCGAATTAAGGTCACACCACGTACACCATAAATGTAAGCCTTAAATTTTATTCTAAAATCAAAATTAGAACAGATCGGCAGGGCTGGTTCAAGAGGAAAATCAGTCCCAAGGCCAAGCTTCATGAATGAAGACAACATTATATCACGACACTGTGCATTGAACGAGTGGGATAAATTCCAAATAGCCACTCACACAACATGCGAGGTTAGTAATACTAACCTCGCACAACGCATGTGGTTTCATAGTGGACTTTGACGTTTTCATTCATCACACGAATGTGAGGGAATGAAAAACGCCAAACATTTCAGTATTTCTCCACTAATGGAAATTTGTTTTTATGATTTAACTTTTTTTTTAAATGAATTGGAAATTATTTATAAAAGTGTTTTTATCGCTTACCTCCAGTCTCAACCAGGATACTCCGTTCGATCCGTCCTTAATACTGCGGTGGAAAGTACGCAAACAACAATCGAAAAGCAATTTTTCGTATCGAACATTCTCAATTCAAGTCGTCAGCGCATAATAGGAAATTGTACCAAAAATCAACAGGTTGCATCTCATGTATATACTTATTGGTAAAGTACGCCATCTTTTGACAAGATGATGATGAAAGTGGATTGAACGAGCAAGAAAATAATGCTGATCGCCTAGAATGCAGCTAGCTTGCAACACCGTAAACAAAGGTACGGTAGGCACTTAAGAACCAAGTTTGAAAGGACACTCGTAAAATTACGTCAATCTCGCGATGAATAATCATTAGATCGTGGACGTGCGTGTTCAATAAAAACTCTCTGCATGCATGCACTCATCAGTGTGTATTGAACACGCACGACCACGATCTAATGAATATTCATCGGCGAGAGTGACATAATTTTACGAGTATCCTTTCAAACTTGGTTCTTAAGTGCCTACCGACTTTGAAATAATATCGCGCGCCCTCTTTAGGCAAAAGTTGATATCAACGCTGATCAAGAGGCATCTACGTGAAGATCACGAAAAATGCTCTTATTTTATTAAAAAAACAGCAAGGAGAATTCAACAAACGATCCATATGGCAGTAGAGGCGCACGGCCAATATGGGAGACTCTCTCCAATAGGGGAGACAATCTCCCACATTGGAGACTTGCTTTGCAAAAGGACAAAAGAAACAACACCAACAAAAGCATGATTTTTTCCACCCAAAATTTTGTCTCACTGAGGTCAGAAGCCCATTTGTTTTGTGTGTGATTGACAACAAAAATCCTTATCAAAACAAAAGTAGACGGTGAATTTTTAAAGTAGACGGTGAAAAGGGTAAATTTGTCATGAGGAATCTGCTTATCACATTTTTATTTGCCGCCAAGGTAATCCTTTTGCCGCAAATGTAAACAAAGGAAATTAGTCTCCAAAACTGGAGACTGTCTCTGAAATTGGATACCCAAATTCTTTACAAAAGTCTCTGATATTGGAGATAATTTCCCACATTGGAGACAGTCTCCAATATTGGCCGTGCGCCTCTACTGTATGGTTCGGTAAGTGTCTAGCTCAAATATAATGCTTAGCTACGATGTAAAGTCATAGTTATTTTAGTAAAAAGGGTGTGAAAGATTCGCGTGCACCGGTGCATATGAATCCTTCACACACGAGACGATTTGAACCCTTGAGTGCCAAATAGCCTACAATTAGCTATATTACATGATTTTTTATTTTTTTTTAAATACAGACAAATTATACATCACTTGAAAGGTTTTTTCAAGACAAATTCAATGGTGAAGACCAAATTACAATTGGAGCACCATAACTGAAGATATGGCCTCTTAAAGGGACGCTATACGCGGAACTTTTCTGCCACCCAAGACAAGTACCCATTGGGTGGCAGATCTACAGGTACTTGTAGATCCAAGAAACTTCCATACTTTTTTTTCATGTAGGTTACTAAGTTAATTTGACTAAAATGCAACACAAGAGGTGATCTTGTAGAGCATGGCTGTGTTACCTTCATATTTTTCTTATTCAAACAGCTTCTATTTGTGAAAATATAGTATACAAGAAGAAAGATAACAAATTAGAATAAGACAAGAGAAGTGCATGGGACGCTTTGCGTTGTTAAAAAAAATTAATCAACTCTTGGGGGTCTCATTCCTCAACAGACTTTAATCAGAAAATAAAAATGAATGTCCCACTATACTTCCTGGTATCTGTAAGATTTATATCATTCAAAAGTAGAAAATTAAGTTTTGCAAGTAATTTTTTTTTTCTTTCTGTTTGTCCATGTTCACTCTGTATTCTGTATAATTACCATGATGTCTCTTTTTGTTTGCAGATCTGAGAATGCGAGATCAGACAGCTGGAGCTGCAACAGTAGCTAGAAATGTACTCCACTGCTTAGAATTATAGAATATATTAACATTAAAAATATTGGAATATATAAAGTTAAAAAGCAAGTCTCTGACATTATCTGAATTTCTACTACATTTAAAAAAAAAATCACATTTACAAAATAATCTCCCTCCTAGTAAACATGATAAAACAGGGACCCATTATTGTGTACATCATGTGAATTGATGAGACAGCTTATTGATATGATGACACAAAACAACAGAATATATAGTCATGTACCTATTCATTTTAATACCAGTACCAGGCAGCAGTCAATGCATGGTCTGCGCCTGTACACCATGAAAAAAAAACGAGACTGGAATTAAACTTGCTTTAATTCCCGCCTGTTTTTTTTTCTTGAAATATTAAGTTGAAATTATCATTAATTTATCATCAATACACATAATTCATGCAGAAATCAAATGCACAACTTATCACCTACAACTAATTTCAATGGGTTTAACAATAACATACATGCATCAAGTACCACACCCACGGCCACCACGCCCACTCACTCCTTTCGGTCAGCCATGGCACCAAAATCACGATCTAGGCGGCACAACATGGGCCTGCATTCGCCTCTTGCGCAGCTATGCGACACATTCTTATATATCGAAATTAGATTTTCTGATACAAATACACTTCAAAGAATTAATTTATATCTGATATTTGACTGTTCCCTGGGAAATTTTCTGTTTATACGGCTTTGAAGTAAGAAAATAGAAACATGATTTACCTTAAGTGTCCAAAAAACTCCTTTTTGTAACGAAAAACATTGCCGACATTGAACTGAAATCGTCACTAACTTGTAGAAGAAAGTCTGCCGATTTTAATGATACATAACACATGGTTATTTGATGCCCCTAGAGGGCATCAACAAGTAAAAGTAACTTGCAAGATTAACCCGGTTCTGGAGTCATATTTTCCAAAATGGCGACTTCCATCGTGTGACGACGGACAGGTGGTGCTCTCGAAAACGGCCTTAAAAACAACATTTTGGCGATGCAAATGTGAGTAAATTGACTATAAATAAGAAGTTTAGATATAATAGAAACAGATCGTAACATTTTATGAAAAAAGGATTTGAAATGTTGATACACTGGCTCAATGAATTTTGCCCATTTTGTGTGTTGGCAGAATAGGAAATGTGTTAAACGCGAACCCGTTGCGATCGCTACTACAATCTCATCATTAATTCACAAACAATGAACGACAGATATTTCTATGTGTGGGACCGAAGCCAAGCAAGGCAAAGCCTCTCACCTTGATGATGATCTGCGACTGTCAGCCATATCAAGATGAATGCTTCATGAAATTCAATCTTTTGGGCTCAGATTGGATAAACAGCCGATTCGAATAAGCTGATCTGGTTATTTTGTAAGATCTTGCCACTTTACTTCACCTCTGATCATCGAGACTCCATCACTCAGATCAAATTCGAATTTTCTTGAAATCCCCGCGTAAAATATGGTTTTAAAACAAGGCAAATGCCAAACGAAAATTAATGGGACCCAAAACTACATGTATAATTATCCTACATATGAGTAGACCGTGCGATGCGAGAATTAAAAAAAATATGAATAACCTTAAATCAATAAATGAGGTACAGATAGGCATACTATTTTGAAATCCTAGAATTTTTATTTGAACGTCTTCACATAATCACATTTACTACAGAGTAAAATTTCAATAATATATGCAAACAGATAATAAAGATGATAGGGGAAAGATTGGATTAAGATTTAGATTTAGATAGAGAGGGAGAGAGAGCCATACAGAACGAAACATGGGAGGAGCCCGGCGGGGGGGGGGGGAGGAGAAGCTAATGCCTCCGACACACTTTTTCGGAATTAGCAAGAATCAAGCAGAACCAGCCGGAATGAAAATGTTTCAAAATTCGAGCCACATTCGGGAGGGATCTCGAATTGATCTAAAAAGTTGTAAAAATGCCGTTTGATGACCTTAATGTTCCTCAGTGACTCGATCCTCGGTGCTGACTGACGTTGCAGCAATTACAGCTAGCGGTGCTAAATTATGCGATTCTATTCTCCCACGAATGCGATTAGAATACTTGGAATGTTATTGAAATGTCGTCAGAATATTTGGAATGCAGTCAGAGTGCTGTTGAATTGCACTTTAAATGCCGTTCGATATTTTTCCAGTTCGAATGCACCTCAAAAGTTTTGAGCAAAAAACATTCGGGCCGGACACAAGAATGGACACGAATATTTGGAATGCACTCAGAATGCAGTCAGAATTTTTAGAATGCACTTCGAACATCCAGGAATGTGCCAAGAATTTTCAATCCGACGGCATTCCGGCTCATTCCGCCTCTAGTGTGACTAGGGTATAAAGCTATATAAATATTGTATTACAATTATTAACCGAAATTGAGCGATATTGAAAGAATAACATTGACATCCGTGTAATTACTTTTGAAAGAGAGGATTATAACCAGGGGCGGCACAAAAGGGGGAGAGTAGCGGTGACGCCCTCATGTTTTTTTGGGGGGAAGAGAAAACACAATTATCATTTAAAATAATATTTGATTTGATTTGATTTTATTGTTTACTTCTGCAATTACATCATTCGTATAGAATACATTTTCCATAACATAACAAACATAGTATATTGATAATTTTTTTGGCATGAATCATAACTAAATGTACTAAAATTATCATTACAAACAAAATTGATCTCATACCAAATTAGTTAACATTTACAATTTGCAGGAGAAGGATTGTCATCATAAGCAGATTGCTTGAAAAAATGACAACCCCATGCAGGTTAAAACTCATTGATTAATATAATACATTAATACAGCAGAATCGATACACAGTACATTTTATGAAAAACAGCAGTAATCTAATTTGAGCATTGAAGATGGAGATGATAAGGATGAAGATGACGGTGAAATGGTGAAGATGAAGGTGATGGAGAGGATGATGATGGTGATGATGCTTTAATGACATATTGTTCATGTAACTGCATGAGACCTCAATTGCTACTCGATTAAGAAAAATGAAACGTCCGACTGAGAATGCCTCGCCGGTGTCAAACTATCGTGCCCCCCGCCCCCCCCCCCCCCCCCTTTACAGACATGCTAGCAGGATGGTGTCCCTTCTGCCACCCGGGGACCGTTTATTCAACATTTTTGTCTGACAAGGTTGTCAGATCTGACATCTTTCCTTGATTCTGATTGGCTGAGATGCACTGTTACTATAGCAACTGTCGGATAAAATGGGACTTGTCGTAAAACGTCCGACATGTCCTTTCATGAAACGCTCCCCCGAATGCCGTGTGAGTTTAAAAAGGAGTAAGGACGCCCTCATCAGGTGAACATTATTTTGATAAAATATCAATTTTCGTCGTAAAGGTATCACAGGTTGTCTGTTCAGGAACTCCCTGAAGTAATACAGGTAGATGTCCTTAAAAAGAATAACTTTGGTTTACTGATAACGATAATGCTGTCAAAACATGACCTTTCGGTGGTAAAAATATAGTTTAAGAATATTTTGAAATGCGTTGTAGAGAGCTTTATCACTTGGATCATTAACGTACTTAAGACGACCTCCATGGCTACATTTTTTTATTAATCAAAAGTTTTTATTCCAAATGTTTTAAAATTTGGGATTGAATTCATCCGTGCTATTTTCGAGGATGATTTCCAGAGAATAATAGTCCTATAGCTAATAAAAAAATACTGGATCAATCGGCCACCTCTATCCCTCAAAGGATGCAGCATATTATTAAAAATTCATGTACCAAAATGACAGGCTGCTGCAAGGCAAGTGATAAAGACAAATTAAAATACTTTCGGACAGGGGCCACTGAACATTTCTGAAATAGGGGACCGAGCCAAACGTAGGAGGGGGAGGGGGCTGAACATGTAAGCAATAGTAATTAGATTGGCATTTTCAAAGTTTCTTGAACATTAGAAACAACGACAATACTTTAAACATAGGTCTAATTATGTTTGACGTACATTAAATTTGCAGAGTCTTGGGTCGATTGATTGATTTTATTCGTCAAGAATATCACAAGAGATTACAATGAAATTGAAGAATACCTTGACAGGATAGCCCATGAAAGCCGAAAGGCTTATTTCCAATAGGGTCGTAGCATATCTATTTTTTTACTTGTTCTTTTTTAGGAAAAAACAAAAATTACGCCTTATCCTATTTGCTTTCATTACAGTGCAGAGAGTTTTTACATTTTTTCACCAAGAGTCTATGTGGGCTCCTCCCCCCCCCCCCATCTGGCGGCGAACGCACACACGCACACCCTCACAGACACGCTCGCACCATGGATTTGTAATAGGTCCACGCTCATACACACACACTCTCCCTCATACACACCCTGGTACACCCTAACCATTATGCCCTCACACACAGGTACACCCACACCCACAAGCACACCCACACACACCTTAATACACACCCACACATTCACTCCTCTTCCCCTCCTGCCAGCGACGTATTACAGCAAGCTCTAGGCCTCTCTGTTGGTCACTATGGGGGAAGGCCCTCGATCGGATGACTCGTGACTATAGGAAGGCGATGTTCAAAGCTCATGTCTTATTTCTAATCTCAACTTCATGTGAGAGTGCACGTGGATCTAACTCTGCTCGGAAATAAACAGTGTCAGGAAAATACTATATACCAACTTTGGAGACGAGAAAGGAATAATAGGGTAAGAGGATAACTTCTAGATATAGATAAAATCTACTAAAAGATCATATTTGAGCAATTATTGTAATATGTAATTGTGTCTATAATTTTTACCAACCTTTTGAATATTTTCCCTCTCAGTCATATTTCGAGTATAGTATTTCTGTCATCATATCGAATTTTATTATTGCTCATTAGCAATTCATTGCTGTCATTATTGCTTATATTATATGTGAGTACAAATAATAGCATACAAAAATAAATATTTTTTTTAATTATCTAAGTTTATTCCTCTTCACCCTCCTATTTCTCAGTACTCTTATAATGTTGTTGTTATCGTTCGTATTGTTTATTAGAAATGTTAACCTTGCTATCATTACCGATGTTGTTGTTATTAGTATTGTATTCATTATGATCATTTTAGTTGTTGTTGATGTTTTTGTTTTTATTGTCGTTTTATTATCATTAGTATCATCGTCATTATTTTATTGTAGGGCCTAGTTCTAACTTTCCCTAAGCATCGCAGGGCCGTCGCCAGGGGAGGTGCGGAGGGTGCGAACGCACCCCCCTTCAGAACCAAAAAAAAATAATTAAAAAAAAAAAAAAAAAAAAAAAAGACTCACAGACACCGAAACTGCATTGAGGAACAATAGGCATGTTGACCAGTATGTACTTTCTATATCCATTCTGGCCGGCGGGCTATATAACTGCATAAAATTGAGTTAATACGTTGTTTTTTGTGTTTTTGTGTTTTTTTTTCATAAAAAGCACCCCCCTAGAAAAAAGCTGGTGACGGCCCTGCATCGTCATAAAAATATACTCCCCCTCCCGCTCTCTCTCTTTCCCTCTCTGTTACTCGGCTTTTTGCCAATTTTTCACTCAAACATGAAAGAAAAAAAGAAATCATAATCACTCTATATCGAATGGGTGTGTCGCAATACAATCCTTACTTTATTATTTCAAAATACGTCAACTCAACTTATTGACGTATTACAAACGAATCTGAACATATGACGTTGCATGTCCAATTAGCAATGTTATTGTTTATAATTGGCGGTATTGGATTACCAGCGAACTCATTATAATAATGTCACGCGCTTCCTTTAACGTTGTTCTTTAATTGTTGCTCAACACTCTTGGAATATGGTCTGCGGTAAGTCCCATTTCAAACAAAGCCAATAAATACACTTGAAAGATCTGTTCACCTCTCTTCCTACTGAATTGCGAAAGTGTAAAAGTTCCCAACTTTACCGTAAAATTACAGCTAATTTTACTCGAAGAGTACAAACCACATATTTTTTATGTAAGAATTGTAGTCAATGAAATCTTCTTCTTATTTAATTCGGCCATAGAAAGTTAAAATTAAAAAAAATATATGAGTAAAGAGTACATAGACATGACAGCCATCGTGATAGTTTTCGCAATGTTTAATGATTAAACATATATTTCTGATAAAGTGATATCTTTTTATTTCATTTCAAATCATGAAAGACTCCAACCACCCAAAAGATAACTTTCGTCACTAAAACACACTTGTATAAACATAAACCTGTTTTATTCCGCAAACATTGCCTTGTGTCCTGTGGCAAAGCGCTATGTAAATCAAATAAGTATGATACGTGTTTATAGAATTAGTACAATTAGCAGCACGAATCAGCACCAATAATGTCAATAAATGTGTTAACCGACCTGTAATAAAGATTTCCTTATTTTCATATCATCACGGCGACATGGTTATAAAAAGATTAGTGAATGTGTGGTGATATAACCAGTCGGCATTAAGAAGATTGCGAAATGATTTAACCAGGGTTGGTAATTTGATAAGTACACCCATCCAGGTCATTGCAATAAACCGAATATGAGATCAGACACATACACGATTTTCTGTAATTTTCCTCGTTCTTTTTTTTTACCGTCTTTGTATTGTTTTTATAGAAAATGCATTTAATTTCGGGATTTACTTCGTAAAGAACATTAATCTAAAAAAAAAAATGGTTTGGCCTCCATTGTCCCTTCAGCCAGGGTCAGGTTTTCACCCCATAACGACTGAAACTGTCAGGGAGCTCTACAATGGGTGATTTCAAGTTCAGTGTTGACCTTTTGGTGTTGGTGTTAGGTCAATTTTTACACGATAATAACACCAAACATACAATGAAGATGGTCCCGTAAAGCCACTCACTGGTTATTGAGATGTGCAATAATGTGATCTGGATCAGTTTTACAAACTGAGAATAAGTTTTGGAGCTAGGGGAAGCAATCCAAATTTCAACACCAACACCAAGGCCAACACTGGACTTGAAATCACCCAATATTTTCATGTGGGGCGATTGAAAGTTTGACAAGGTTGAGTTTTTGATAAGTGCACTTTATTTAAACATGCGTGAATGAGCGAAATGTAAATAAAAAGTATATTTTTTAACTTGATAATTACGTTTTGCGATCAATTTGGTGTGTAGAAATCCATATAGGTTGATTGATTGCATTTATTCTTTTTCATTCCAAATTTTAACAAAAGTTATACAATGTAAAGCATAACACAAAAATATCATATACATATGATATCATATTGGTCACATTAAGGGAAATTTGAGGAAAAAAAATTGATGTTAAGTATATAAAACAATATTTTAAGTTGAAAACCCACTCCTGCAAATAAATATTGAATAAAACGGGCATCAGCCCCCTCGTAACAAGCTGTCTGTGAAATTCGAATGAAAACAGGAGAGAGGATAGACAAGAAGACTAATGGAAGAAGAAAGGGAAGGTGAGATGGAAAGAAAGTGCAATTCGAGATAGGAAGGTAGAGAGAGGGGGGGGGGGGAGAGAGTAGTGATGGAGAGAGAACGTTAGAAGCAGGAAGCAGTAATTTGCCATTTCCGAACAAGGGCACCGGTCTATATCTTAGTCCTCCCCCCCCCCCCTCCATGTAAAGATGAAGTACTATGTTTCTAGATCAAGTTGATATACCTCTTTCTCTAAAGAGAACCTCACATGTTATAACTCATGTTATATCACGTTATGACGTAGTCATGCAGGAAACCTAAGAAATACCTAGGCATTTCCGTTTGGCATTTCCCGTTTCTTAACCCGATTTACAAAGGAAAATTACAAAGCAAACCTAAACATCCCTCACTAAAAAGAGAGAAATTAGTTTTCCTTTACGTTTCGATTTAAAGTGGCTAATGCGATTTTTGCTTTCTTCTTCAAATATTGTTGAAAGAACACAAGGTAATAATAATAATAATACTTGCTTATATCGCGCTTAATACTTTGTCAGAACTCTCTAAGCGCTCTACAGTATATGCAGCATAATTACCCTGGCTTTAGCAGTGCAGCTGTTACGCGCTGCGTTACAAGGAATGAATTCCTGCCAGGTCCTCATTTACCTCACCTGGGTTGAGTGCAGCACATATAGTATATATATATAGGTATACTCTGATTTAATTTGTCTTTTTAAATAAAGTTAAACATGTTGAAAGTAAGTGAATAATCAGAGACAATATGTCTTGTAAGTACAGCTATAAAAATTATCATAACAAACAAATCTCCAAATAGTTACCGCGGCAATGAAAATATCCCAAATGTAATGGTGTTACATAAATATTTCGCAATTAATGCACAAAAAAAATCATACATTGTTTCATAGTTCTGAACGGATCCAGCATTTTCCGAAAAGGAGGGGGGCAAATTTTTTGGAGGAAAATTTTGACAAGCCCCCAAAAAAGGTTTCAAAAACAAATTAAGGATCTTTCGTACCCGAAAAAGTTTGACAAGCAAAAAAAAAAGGTCTTCAATTTCAAGGGGGGGGGGCACACCTCGGTTTTTCTTCTCAAAAGGGGTGGGGGCATATGCCCCTCGTGCCCCTCCTCTGGATCCGCGCCTGGATACAAAGTATCTTAGTTTAAAGAAACATATTATTCAGGATAAGGGAAAGGTAATCGGTTTTCAAAAAGCCACAAAATCGTTTGTACGCGTGCTCCTGTGTTCTGACTCATGAAATCTTAACAAGCCCACTTATCACATAAAATATGCATGATATACGTTTATTAGTTAAATATTAATTTGTAAGTTTTTAAAAGTTATACAGAGCCATTGTCATCAAATACGATTTATATATTTAATGACAAAACATCTGAATGGCATAAATACATTAGGTGTCATTTGGTAGATACGTGTTGGCAGATCAATTTAGGCCTAAAGTAATTTATTATACGAAACTACTTTATAAAGGGATGGTTCGGGCTGGAAATATTTATATCTTAATAAATAAAGTAAAACACACACAGCAAAATGCTGAAAATGTCATAAAAATGGATGACAAATAACGAAGGTATAGAATTTTTAATTTTATCAATATTTTGTGATAACAGTTATATGCACATCGTCATGAATATGCATAAAGACATGCCTAGAACTGTTTCACCGGAGTAATGCAAATAACTTTGTTATTTGTTATCTGATTTTGATCAAATTTTCAGCATTTTGCTATGTGAATTTTACTCTATTGATTGAGATATAAATATATCCAGCCTGGATCATCCCTTTAATCCCCACCCCCCTCCCCGAGACACACGAAGAGGGTGTCATTTTGATTGAGAGGGGCAAGAATGACGTCATATTGTTTTCTGAATGGAACGAAGGGGAGAAGAGTTACACTGTCGACTCTTCCCTTGTTTACACTCCTTTTCTTTCTCTTTCTTTTCTCTCCCTTTCCCACTTTTCTCCGTTTTTTTTTTCACAACTTGAAAATTCAAAGGGGACACCCATGCCTCCCCCGTGGCACCGCCCCCGAAGACACACGACAAATACGGGACGAATGAACCATTCATATTTTCTTTTTATTTCTCCTTACTTTACAGATGAAATGTAGACCTTCTTATCAAGAGTGAATCAAACGGACACTTTGAGAGTTTGAATACAATTTAATATACAGGTGTTTCAGCAACTGACTCAAAATGGCGTGTGGAATACATCGATATAACTACCTTGGTATTTTACCAATAGCTATGCTAGTTCTCTCTATTACGATGTTGGTTAGTGCTTACATCGTAGCCGTAACGCGTGGCGACGTCGCCTTCTTGTTCCCGTATATTAGGTAAGCTAAAGTAAAATCAGTGTCGTGATCGTCATCATCATCATCTTCATCATCACCATAATTTTTCATGCCTACATCCTTAATGTTGCATGAGTGATAGGTTTTTAAATCAGTAACTACAAGGGATAGTCACATTAAACGCTTCTTTGTTTAAGATTTCTGGAATTTTAGATGTTTTAAGAGGGTTATGGATAAGGGCACACTCTGAATGAACAACACCGAATAGAATAGAGGAATAGAAGAATAAGAAGAAAAATAAAGAGAAGAAGATGGAGAGAGAAACAGAGAGAGAGTGAGTATGTGTGTGCATGAGGGTGTGTGTGTGTGAGAGAGAGAAGGAGAGAGAGAGGGGGAGATAGAAACACAGAGAGTAAGAGTCAATAACCCCGCCGATAGGGTGGTGGTTAGCACAACATCCTAGATGTTGCCAATTTTGGCGGCACTGGGAATCGCATGAAAAAATCTTTCCTTCTATTACCTCTAATGTTTAAACTCTTGGGAGATCGTGGAGGCATGAAATCGAAAAAGAGAGTGAAAACCTTGAAAAATGTGAAAAAGTAATCAAAAACAACAATAATAATAATAATAAATAATAATGAAATAAGAAATAATAATAATAATAATATAGTGCACGCACCCACCTTGTTAGGCCCACAAGGCGCTTCAATTGCCTCGGCTATTAAAGTAATAACTACACTGTAAAAACTGTGGTGTTAAAACTGACATCAATTGGTATTAATAGAGGACCACACCCTGAGGTGTTAAAATTACACCTTAAAGATTGAACATGACACCAAAGAGTGTAAATGTAACAACAAAAGGTGTTGTAATAACACCTATAGGTGTAAAAATAACACCACCAATTTAACACCGGTGTAAAATAACTGGTGTGGTCCTCTATGTACACCGGTTAACACCACAGTTTTTGCTGTGTACCGATTTCGGTGCTAACAGCTTTTTGAGGAATTACTAGAATCTAGAAATTTAATATTCCAAATATAAGCCTATATATGAGATTTTTGGCATCGTCCTCATCCTTCTGTGCTGGGTCGTATGACTAAATTAATATTATGTCCGAAAAGTGTTTCCAATGAGAAAAGCTGCAGACAGTTTTCTGTTTTACCCCCTCCCCACCCCACCATCAAGACCCTGACGCCGTTCCCCGGCAGTCGGTAATTGCGGATTGCCATGTAGAGCTCATGTCACCAATTAACAAGGTCTCTGATGCCTGATGGTGAGGTGACAATGTCAAATTAGTGAATGACGAACAATGAATAATCTAATGAAAAGAGGTGAAACTCTGCACCCTTCACCATGTTCACATGGGACTGGGATCCCAGATCTGTCGGGTCCAACTTTGCACAGTGAGAAACTTTCATGGCCTTGTTTATGGGCTTTTATGGACAAGGGAAGTGTAACCATAAATGCCTACCCTCCCAAGTATCATGTTTTTGGGATAACACTTTTTTCTTGCACGTTCAAGAAGAAGAAGTGAACGAACTTGTAGTTCTGTTGTTATGAACTACCATCTCAGTGGACAATTTCAAGTTCTCTGTTGGTATTGATGTTAGAGGCACGTGGCACAATTTAGATTCTGGGGTTTTTTAATGACCCAAATCGCATTATTGACATCTCATCACTCAGTGACATTCGTCAGTGTACCAACTGCATCTTTTGGTGCTATGCTGACATTAAAATTGACCTAACACCAACACCAATAGGTAAACACCAATCTTCAACTCACTTATTACCGTGCGAGGGATACATACTTGAAATAATTATCACCTTTAATGACACGCTCATCTGTCTAGGAACTACTTGAATCTGACATTTGGGAAGGAAATTTGATCAAAACCTCCAAGGATTACGATGGTGTCTTTGAAAAGTTTCGTGGATTAACACAGAATCTCGTTGTAGTGAATGTCCGATAATGATAAAAATACCGTGCTCTAAACTTGACTAATATCCGGGAGAGGAAAGGCGGGAAATTGTATTGTAGATGAAAAACAAGGGGAAGGTGCAGCTGTTATGTGCTTCTAACTGTCACACCGGCACGGCAAACTGACTCCAAACAGACAAAAGCTACTAATTTATTTCCAATCACAGACGATTGGCCGCTTTGGAGTCAAGTTTGTTGGTAAAACTGTACCACGAAGCTTGTCTAAATATAGGCTACGATTGCGTAAATTTTACTTTTCGCACTGTCTTTCAGGCTATTTCCCTGAAATTTTCTTACTTTTTTTAAAATCATGTCATTTATTTGGATCATAGAAAATAATTATTGGTTTGATTAATGAAGTCTAGAGAGAGGAGGTAGCTAATTTATATCATGTTTATGCAAATCTTAATATCATCTTATGTTTCATTTTCAATAATTTTCGCATTTATAACACCCTGAACGTATCACGCTTTTATCACCAACCAAAAACTTGAATTCCGGGCTACCATGGACCTATGCTGCTACGAACTTATTCGTAGTTGAGTCCATGTCTCCCAGTTCTACACGAGTCGGAAGACATGAAGATTAAATCACTTTCACTACCTGGCGCGGTGCTTCTATTTGACCAGAAATCTGTTTTATTTGTAACTGACAAAGTTTGTGAATGATTAGGCTGATATGTACCCTGATAGTACACAGATCGACCTTCACCATCACGAAGAGGAAAGATCGTGATCTTCATGCGATCCTATCTCATCCCAAACGAATTATACTCTCTACAGATCTATTTAAAGGTTCTTTGTCGAGTTTTGACATCTAGCCTGATTAGGGGGATTTCGCTCCACGAAGCACGATGCATTCCAGAAAATAGAAAATGTATTTCTATTGCCCTTCATGACAATGAACAACCAAGAAGTCTTTGTCTAAAATTGGTGGATCAAAACCGCAGTTTCTTCCTGGACTCGGCCACTCGGGACAAACAACATTTTTGAAATTTTTCATCAGCACCGAAACGTAGGACGAAACTGCTGTTTCAGTTCACAATTTTTTCGACAAAGACCTCCAAGCTGTTCTTTGTCATCTGACGAACATTCTCAATATATTTTCTGTGTTCCTGAATTCGTTCTGCATCGCGGTGCAAAAACCCCTTATTGTAGGCGCTGATTTCACGAGATTTCAATCAATCTATAGGGGGAACAAGACAAACCTCTCCTTTAGCATGTTTAGGCTGCTGTGCAAACTTTGAAGATCGATGGGGGGAGGGTGGCAATACCTTCCCGCCCAACACACACATATTTCATTTAACATTTTTTTCAATATCCTCTCAAAACAATGTTAAACATATTACAAGAGGCTGAAGAGATCGTGTAACAGGATTACCTCCTTCGAGACTGGTAGGGGAGGGGGGGGGGGGGAGAGGGGGTATCTGTCTCAAACATTCCATACAAGCGAGAAAGCGGTTAGTAACCGAGTAACTTGAAGGATTCATTGCACAGTTTGGGTGAAAATGATGATTCGTACATTTGCAATAAAAAGTAGGACTTTGAAATAGTTCTGTACCTCCTCTACACCACGCTCCAGTTTATAGACCTCATTTCGGGATTGCCTAAATGCAGTGAAGCTATGAAAAGTAATGTCGTCACTCAACTTTCATTTAATAAGAAAACTACGGAACGTCGCAGAAACACGTGATGGTGTTTATACTATGAAGCACACAGATGAGATGAATGTTGAACTTCCTGTGAAAGGCAAGTTATCGTCGACAACACTTGCAGATTCTTTGCAAAGAAATTAGTATGACGTTTCGATGACGACGCAAGTCTCGGACTCAGTGAGCAATATTGATTACACGTATGAGGTCATATAGAGCAAATTAATCAATTATGCCCTAGACTAATTCCACGCACGTGTGCAAGTCATGTTGGATTCGGTTTGTCTTAAACAACGATGCATTCGAAGATACCCTGTAGGAAAATGTTGTTGGAAACGAAGTTTTGATTGGTCTGATGAAATAAGGATACCGCAGGGGTGCGTTAAAAGGGGGAAGGGGGCAGGGGGCAACTCCCGGGATTTTTCAAATAGTGAAAAATAATAATTCAAGTCGTTTTGTATATTGCAGGAAAATAAGGAGTATTGCCCTAACCCACACTGTCAGGACTCTCGCGTTTTCAAGCTTTGCTTTTGTGTCGACCCTTGCATCATCTTATTTATTGTGTACCAGAAAATACAACTTAAATTGTTTTCTTATTCTTGATACATTCATGATTTATATACAAAATTATTTGTTTATTATCTTGATGTCAATTTTGAATATGAATTTTTTGTCCAGACTTTGGTTTATGAAAAATATTGCAAAAACCAATAAATGAAATGAATATGAAACTAGTTTAGTAATGTAGCTGGCTTGGTTCTTATAAAACAATTTCCACTTGGGGTGGATTCCCCTGCCAAACACAAAAATACAACTCTGTCATTCAAACAGTCATATGTCTTCGACAGTCTGCGATACCTATTGTTTGGTACAGACGCCCCCGCTTGACCATTACCTGTTCGCCTTAACCCCCTCACGGGATCAAGAGATATAGACGGGTGACCCTTCCCTCATGATTCATTTCCAATCACAACAAGAGGATATCTAAGCAGTATGAAGCAGATGATTATTATCTATTCTTCACCTTGTCTGGGGTTAGAGTAGGGGGTCGTGCCCAATTTGTTAGACCAATTTGAAGTTTGTCCGATCCTAAATTACCCTATCATATTCATCCTGAAGGGTATTTTGTCTGGGTCCAGTGGGTCAATATTATCATAGAACTGTGGACTTTGAAGATGTTTCGAGCGAGGCAATTTTTTTAGGGTTTTATGGGGGGGGGGGGTATTTAACCCCCACCCACCCAACGATTCCCCATCAGCAATAGTTATATCCGATAATCCGACATTCTGGTTAGATTATCATGCTGATAGAAGTCTTATTTTACAATTGTAATATACTTTCTAATCTCTCTTTCTTTCTTTCTTTCTTTCTTTTCTTTTTCTTTCTTCTTTCTTTCTTAATTCTTTATTTCGTTTGTCCTAGTTGTTGTTTTGTTCTAGTTCTCCTCTGGATTTTATTCCACCCCCTCTTCTTCTCATGGAATGACTGTGCATTTCAATAGGACATTTTAGGCCTATATGCATGGGTGTCGATCGGTATTCTTGGTTGGGGGGGATGATTGACACAAATTTTTTGTGGATGGGGATCTTTCAACATTACCCCCACTAAAATCACAAATAAGGACATTTGGGAGTGGTTGATATGCATGGTGTTCTTGGAAATTCCTTCATTGTTGTAGTGTACTTTACTTATATATTTAAAAAAAAAATCAAATTGTGTTACAAGTGAGCCTATTCTAAACTCATGCGAAAGAAAAAAAATGACAAAAATTGTCTGGACCATGTACATAGTGATCTGTTTATTGAGCATGATGTATACACAGGGGCGTCGATCCATTTTTCAGATGGGGGGGGGGGGGCAAAATCATGAATCAACGTTCTAAAGGCGCTCTATCACACAAAACGAAGAAACTCACCCACCCACACATAGGCCTATATATATATATATATATATATAGTATATATATATGACTCATGAGAAAGAGACACATATCTCACCCTCACCAACAATGCGAGCGCGAAGCGCGAGCTGAAATTTTTTAGTATGACATGAAAACAGGAAGTTTAGGTTTCTTTGTATTAACTCACTAGAGAACGAGCTGAAATTTCTTTATATTTTGACCTGAAAGCTTGATATTCTAAGCATTTTTGGTACCAATGATTGAGATGGTTATCTAGAAGAACAATAGTTGCGAGCGCAAAGCGCGAGCTGAAAATTTTGATATTTCGATCTGGAAAAAAAGACAGATTATTGGACGCTTTTGATAAAGAACAAGATATATATCCAACAAAAGATTATTGCAAATCGAAATTTTTAGTTGCACATGCGGAATTATTGAGGATCGACGCCTCTGTGTATACAACCCGACTGGCAATATCTTTTTTCTTCCTAATGCATGATGATAAAATGCAGATTCTGACCAATTAAGACTAGCACAAATTACAAACTGTGTGGCTTCTCGTGCACCATCGGGCTAACCGTCATTCCTTAGACGATTTATCTTGCCAGCATTTTACTCCCGTTTATTTTTCCACCCTTTTGAATTAATTGATTTATTAAAATTAATTTGCCCACCACTGGTGGGATGAAACACCCTATCAACAAAAGTTGTTTTTCGTTGGGGTCCTTTTATGCCATGTGTTAAAAATATCATATAAATAAACATTTCATTCTTTTTCATCTTGAACCTCCACCCATCTGTTTAAAAGTCCTGGAAAACAATATACACAAATTGCGAGGGAAACAAACTGATTGATGGCATACTATAATCATCATGATCAATCTTTTCATTTTTTCATCATCATTATAATTTTTCTACCCTAAATTATTGGGGGGATGATAATACAGGCCATCCCCCCCACTTGAAATATTGGGGGGATATATCCCCCCCATCCCCCCGTGATCGACACCCATGCGGCTATATGTTTATGTATATCATTATGATCAGAATGTTGTATCATCTCCAAAGATGTATGTCTGCATGTCACCCGCATATATAGCCAAATAGGATACACACCACTAAATAATTTCGGTCTGGGAATTTTCTCACAATATTCGAAAAATTCCTCGACATCAATACCAATAGACATATGTACATTCAACCGTTCAATTAGTAACAATAAGTGCTGGACACCAAATTTATTTTTTCAAGTTAACGTTGAAATATTGATTGTATCTTTTAGCTTTCATCTTTAACACAACATTAATTATATTGTTTCACAATTTTTTTCTTCTGACAATGTATAATAATTCTTTGAACATAAACGATCATTAGATTCAGACAAAGAAATAACACAGACAATCAGCAATGGCAATACTCTTAAGGCAATATCAATATAGGCTACATGTATGATGGTTGGTAAGTACTTTGGAAACCTTATCCTTGTTAAATTTCTTAATTATCTACTACAAGGTAATGACCTATCATGTTAATAACACTGATCGTTATCTCACTTGTTTTCACGGGTAGATAGCATCAACCCAGAGGCAAAGTAAAATTGTTCCTCCGGTATGAGCAGGCGCGGATCCGGGGAGGGGGCACAGGGGCATGCCCCCCCCCCCTCTATGAGAAGCAAAATTAAAATTTGTAATGTAAAAATGCCATTAAAACAGAGGTGGGCCCTTTTTTCAGGTACAAAACCTTTTTTTTTGGGGGGGGGGGGGGGGGCCTGTCAAAATTTTTCTTATCCCCTTGTAAAATCCTGGATCCGCCCCTGGGTATGAGGAGGATTCGGAGATGGCGGGGGAGGGTGGGGGTGGAACTCAATGTGGAGTGGAGGGTCACGAGTGATGTTAAGGCAGAGTAGGACAGGGAGTAAAATGACAATGACAAACAAGAATAAATGGTCAGGTACGTTTGGAAATGAGGGAAGGGCCTTGCATATCGAGATATTTACCCGCGGGTGAAAAGAAAATACAAAGATCTTCTCTTCTATTGGTGAATTAAGAAATATAAAACAATAACCTTGAACGAATTGGGTAGCCACTTGAACATAATAAGCTGAAGTTCTAGTTTGAGAAATGTTACTTGTATTGGTCTGAATCGAAATCGGGTAGCCACTTGAACTATGATAAGCTGAACTTCTAGCTCCTGGCTTTAGCATAATTGCTGAACAAAAAAACAGTGGCAATTGATCTGGATGATTTGCGGAGGGGAGAGGGGGGTAGGGTTTGAGGGATGGGGCGAGAAATAGGTTGCAAAGCACATGAAGCGGGACATGAAGTAAAATATTATAAAAAAAATGTTTCTCCCGAGACGGAGGCGGCGGCGGCTTCTGGGCAATAATCGCCGGAGCATATTACCTCCCAGACCATAACGTGCCCTTCGACGCCCCCAACTAGCTTCCTTGCTGGCACGTTAAGTATATCTCAAGTCTTGTCTGGGATGGTTAGATGCCATGTCAGGATAATCCCTTCCTATCTCTCCTAGAAGGATGTTGAGGGAACACAAAACCATCCTTCCCTTGAACAAATTTTGCTTCTGGCAGATGAGGACATTTTAGCTATTTTTAAAGCCCCTTGAGTGGCTGTATAATCATCTCTCTTTGATATGTTAAGTTGTGTACATCGCTATCGGCATTAAAAAAAAAGAGTCAATTGCCCCCCCCCAAAAAAAAAAAAAATAAAAAAATAAAAAAATAAGGAAATAAAAAATGAACAGATATATAAATTGATTATTTAATCACTTCAAATCATTAGAAAATATACTAAGGACAAACAGAGAAGTGGTCCAATGTCAACATCAAAGGGTTTTTGGCGAAACAAATATGACCATCAAAAAGAGGGTGAAGGTAAAGATTTACCAACCATAAAAGCAACCCCAACAAAAATATGAAAATGGTAAGCAACCAAGGGGGGGGGGAACAACCAAAGCAACGGAAAGGGGGTCCGGGAGCCTGTTTCCAGCAGTTTTAGTGGTGGTAGTTGGAACATGTGATAGGTCCATGGTTGGAATACGGTTGTTGGATAAACTGGTTGAAAACGTTGAGGGTCATGACAAGTCGTTTATGAAAAAATGAAGAAAAAAAGATGTGACAATTTTTAGGTGACGTAATTTAAAAAAAAAATCAAATTGACAAGAGTATAAACATGTTGTTTGTACTCTTTTTCTCTTTATTCCATTTTTCTTGGTCATTTTCGTCTCCCTCTCTTCTAATACTTTTGTTTACTATTTCACTAAAAAAAAGCAGATTGAACAAAAAAATGACCCTATATTGGGTAGAAAGAGAACATGCATGTATGGCAAAAGTCATGTTTTAAGGGTGAATTTCAACGCAACATAGCGTAAAATTTACAACGTATTTGACATCATTTTACCCAGCAAACATGCATGTTCAAATTTTACACCCTTTTAGAGTGTTTGAAATATAATAGGAACTGCCGCCCCTGCCCTATCTACCACCGCCCCTGACCCCTTCAATTTTCACTCTCATAAGAAAAAGAAATGAACAAAGCACCTGACCAAGACAAGTACATCGTCTGGTCATTCTTCAACTGGACTGGACACTTGGAACGTGTAAAAGGATAATGCGTCATTTAATTAACGATTTCCACCATTGTCCTTGCAATAATCTTTGTTAATCTTTGATTCACAGTCAACCAAGAGGATTATTGATGTGTATGGATATAAGAACAACCTTTGCGACAATCTACCCCTTTTATTCCCTCTCCACCTCCTTGTAAGACACGCCCACACAGATGGGGGATTTTCCCTCCCACCGAAATGTTTAAGGCCTACTTTTATTCAAAATTTTCACAAAATATGCTTGTAGTGCATACTGACTGTAGGTCTATTTATTCCCATATTCAAGTGATGCAAAGTCTTAATTGTAAGCTCGATCGCTCCGCATTTTCGATTACAACATTTTATGTATTTTGCTCCCTAGGGAAGAAAAACCTGCATACGTCCGTGTACGACATCCCCCGTATCCTATGAATCATCGTCACAACTATAATCATGCTATCAGGGGGTTTGTTTTGCCTCCTAGCAACCCTTCCCGGTCACACCTCCATACCTACCTAATCTAAACTTTCCCTTTCTTGTATTTTGTTTTATTTTATATTTGTTCAGCATCCCTCGGGGCCAATGCAGTCTGCAGGCCCAGACCCTGATTTGAACTTTGATCAACAAGTGTGCCTCCACGCAGACTAGCACATACAACATTTGAGAGCCTTCAGTACACAAAGCATGGGTAGGCTGCAATTCAGACCCTTTAATACTCGAGTAAAGGGATTGCCCAGCAGACTAGGTCCTATGCAGGCCATCTGGAGGGGGAAGGTACTAGTGTATATGGTCGTAAGCCGCGAAGGGGGGGGGGGTAGAGGGATAGTTGCCCCCCCCCCCAAAAAAAAAAAAATGAAAACTTACATTGTTTTTACTGAAAGTTTTCAATAAAGTCACCAAAACTTCACTTTAGAAAATGCAAAATCGCCCCAATGACAAGCTAGGTCACTTTGCTCCCTCGCTTTCGAGTTTCTACAGTTTAATTTCCCCTTCCTAACCCCCCACCCCCACGGAAGAACAAAAAATGTGCATACGTCCACTCTAGTGTAGTTTGGTTGGATCATAAATAGGAAATCAACTTATGAACAGAACTATTTAGAATACCTTTTTTTCATAAAATAATTTAAGTCACGTGATTAGCACCTTTACATCACCATTTGGCATGGGTCGAGGTTCCACGGATGTAGATCGAGGGGCAAATCAAAATGCCAAATCTATGAATCATTCATCTTTTGTTAATAAGGAGGGTTGCACTTCAGTTCTGGTGTTTATTTCGGGTAGTTCGATGATTATTACATCAAACACACATTAATAGCATTATAGTCAGACAGAGTGTAATTGGGATATCACGCAATTAACCTATGAGATATATTGAAAATGAACGGTTAGTTCATGGTCAAATTAAAATGTCAAAAAGAGTAATTGTTTGCCATTTTATATGCCCTGTGACTGGTGAAAGTATGGGGCGATGAAATCTGTCAAATTTGACAGTCACGACACACTACACAGTAAAAATACTGTTAAAGATTTTATGCAACACTGGTTACTATATTATGAACCTTACAGTAGTTGTTTCACAGTTTAAACAACCATACATTGTTTATTGGACATTAAAAATGAAAGATTAAACTTTGTTGTTTGAAATTTGAAACACTTATTTAAACCGATTAAACAACTTCTGTAAGGTTCATGTATTATACAGCATTGTATAAACAATTAAAACAGTGTTTTTACTGTGCACATTGTTTGTTTTCTTTTATTTCTGCGTTCGAATGATACACGCATGAAATATATTTCCATAATATTATATACATTATAATCCATAAGAAAACACTATATTTCATAATCAAAACAACGTTTAAAAGTACTAATGTTTTATTAAAAGAAATAACTGGACCTGATTCGTGAACTCTGGAGACCGCAATTGCGAGCGGTTAATCTTGAAATTACGAACATAGATGAGCTTTCACCAAAATCATGTAATAGAAACAATATACATGTTTGTCAATTATGACTCAATCAATTAAAACGTAAATATAACGTTAACGACAAAACAAAATGGTCGCTGCATGGGCATGGACAGGCATGACCTATATTAAATAGAACAGATAATAATCAAACTTGTCAACAATTTACCTTGGAAACCGTTTACCTGGAAGCCTGGTTGCCATGGTAACATTAGCGTATTACCCTTCTCATTCGATTTATGACAGGAATGATAGGTTTGTGACATTATATGGGTATATGACGTAATGCGTTATTAATAATAATAATAATAATAATACTCAATATTTGTAACGCGCTTTTCCCAAATGGCCCAAAGCGCTCACAATTTCAATTAACATAAAAAAGATACAAACGAAAATAAGAATGACATATTAAATGAAGGCAATCGCTTAGAACAAGAGAGTTTTGAGTGACTTCTTAAAAGACTTGATTGTTGGGGATTGTCTTATTGCAAGAGGGAGCTTGTTCCATTCCATTGAGGATGCAACAGTGAATGTTCTATCTCCAGTCTGTTTTCTTTTTGTAGGATATGTTAATTGGGTCTTCAGAGGATCTAGTTCTTCTACCTGGGACATAAATTTCTAAACAATCAGACAAGTATTTTGGGGCTTGGTTATAGAGTGATTTGTATACAAGGAGTAGTAACTTAAAAATAATACGTTGTCTAATCGGGAGCCAGTGTAAATTATTTAACAGGGGTTCAGGAGGTGTGTCACGGCGGACTTCGAAAATAATACGGGCAGCCCAATTCTGGAGGTGCTGGAGACGATTAATGTGAGACAATGGTATTGAAGACAGAAGGCCATTACAAAAATCAAGACGAGAAAGGATAAGGGAGCGTATGGCATGGTTAGGCTATGGTTATTGCCATAGACCACAGTGAAAGAAAAATTAACAACTTGTATGGCGTTTTATACAAGGTATTTTGCTATGTGAACTGGTTAGCTATTCCTAAATGGTTTAAACAAAGTTTATTAAGAAATATTTTAATTCTTCGTTTCACTCTGGTGATTTACTGGTATTTCTTGTCGGATCTGGTAATTGTCAAGTCGGAGGATGCCAAGCAGATGTGGTTGGTCCACAGGTCTAAAATTGATCTGGTTTAGTGGGAGTGAAGTTTGAATAGAAAATGAAATATCAACATGAGAATATGGCCGCATCGGATGGCCTTCGATCACTTTTGACACCACCGTGCCCTGTGTTTTATAGGATTTGATTGTATTTATAGGGGCAACCAATATGCGAAATACTTGATGAATCATTCATATGACCACAGAAAGGCTTATAAAAAGTGGTTAAAGGGGAAGTTCACCCTGAAGAAAACTTTGTTGTAAGAATAGCAGAAAAATAGTAAAAAAATATTGGTGAAGGTTTGAGGAAAATCCGTTAAAGAGTAAGAAAGTTATTAGAGTTCAAAGTTTTGGATTTATGACGTCATAAACGAGCAGCTGCCCCATGTGTTATGTAATATAAAATGCATGAATTTCATATTTTGTATGGTTCCTTATGACTTAATATTGTTTTCTATTCACGATCGGATGTGAAATGATTTGTCTATTGGATATACAAAAGGTACAGCGAAAACCATTTTCAATTTTCTGAGAAAATGAAATTTCATTGATTTTTTACCATTCGCTATGTAGGGATGCTGCTCGCATATGACGTCACAAATCAAATAATTGAAATTCTAATTACTTTTGAATTATTTGATGAATTTTTCTCAAACCTTCAGCAATATTTTTTTTTTATTTTTCTGCTATTTTTACAATAAACTTTTTGTCAGGGTGAACTTCCCCTTTAAGAGTCGACCTATATACTAACTGTAGTGTCGCCGATGAATCTGGTGTGCGTGTGCGTGTGTGTAATAAGTTGCGGGTGTGGGTTGTGGGTGTGTGGTCGGAGGATTACCGCGTTACTTGAGTGCTATTTCTAAGGATCTAACAGGATAGATATTGTGAAGTAAGGAAAATAAAAATAAGCGATAAAGTTAAGAAAAGAGGGATTGGTAGGGGGAAAGGAGGAAAAACTCTGTACAGGGGACAGGAAGATATGGATGATGGTTTAGTCTTGCTCCAAGACATTGATGATAATATCCAGTTCGAAAAAGGTTAAGAAATGAAGAAATTTGTGAAAAGAATAATTACTGCCTTAATTACATAATCTCACCACCTGAATTTTTAATCCTACCATCAGAATGTTCAAGTTCTTTGTCAATTCTGGGTTGTTTTTTTTTCTTTCTTAATTTCTGGCAATTCTCTTCACTTTTATAAGTCTTTAATTTCATTGATAAAGACATTATTGAGCATAATTTCGTCTGTCACTACAGTATATACACATTATCAAACGAATGTTCACGCTATGTGGTAAATAAAATGAAATAAAAATGAATTGAATTGAATTGAAAATAAAAAAAATATATACTTTATTTACTGATATAGATTCATCGTCCTCTTAACATTTAAAAAAAATATCTTTATGTCAACTTTATTCTCTCCCGTAAAAGACATAGAAAGGTATTAAATGTAAAAATCTCTTTTCCTTCGAGTATTC
This sequence comes from Lytechinus variegatus, assembly GCF_018143015.1. NCBI lineage: Eukaryota > Metazoa > Echinodermata > Echinoidea > Temnopleuroida > Toxopneustidae > Lytechinus > Lytechinus variegatus. Next base: position 37,933,695 of record NC_054748.1, read on the forward strand.
GCTCATTTAGCCTAGAAATCGTTGCAAAATCAACTTTTTAGTCAGGCAGAAAATAAGACAATCATGTATAGGTTTATTTTAAATTGTTTTAAAGAATAAGTTTGTTTGGGATTTAGGTTTACTTTTAACATCCAACATTCATAATTATTTCAAGTCTCAAGAGGAAATGTGAGTGGGAGATTACGTTGGGGTAAAGGACATTCTTTGGGGAGAAATGTCAAGGCATGTTGACAAATTGACGGATACGCGATAATGAGAAGCAAGGAGTTTCAAATTCAAACCGTGGTAATGAACTGAGGAGTTGGACAAAGTTAAAGGACAACAAGTCCACCAATTTGAATAAAAAGAGAAAAATCCAACAAGCATAACACTGACAATTTCATCAAAATCTGATGTAAACTAAGAAAGTTATGACATGTTAAAGTTTCGCTTTGTTTCACAAAACAATTATATGCACATCCTGGCCCACTTATGGTGGGCGTTTCATAAAGCTGTTCGTAAGTGTAAGAGCGACTTTAAGAACGACTGGTGATCCTTTCTTGTGTTAAATGGTATCTTCATTGGCAAAGAAATGTTCACCGGTCATTTTTAAAGTCGCTCTTAACTTACGAACAGATTTATGAAACGGCCGCCTGGGCATTGAGGCATGGTCTAACACAGCGATGCTATATATCTGGCATCACTACGACAGGTAGATTTTAAGCAAAAACACGAGCATAAAAAGTACAAAAATGCAACCATAAAAAGTACAAAAATGCAACCATAAAAAGTGAAAAAATACAAGAGCATAAAAATAACAAAATAGATAAAAATATTCCTTAAATTTTCCTGTTCTATGTAGTACCTTAGTTTTGTAGTTTTTATGTCTAGGCCCTTGAGACCAATAATGTCAAAGGAGCTCTCTCACTTTCACAATAGTTGAGCAGATATCAGCAGAAGGTGGGTCAGTGACCATTTTGACGCCCAATATATTTTCCCAGGGATCTAGAAACGGAGGGGAATGTTTCCTCGGAAGTCAACCATCTATTGGCGTACTTAGAAGAGAGAGGGACAGAGAGAGTACAACAACAACAATAAAAACAGCCCCCGGCATGCGCGAATTTGTCCCCTTTTCAACATCTGGGCTAGCACTAAAATCACACCCTTCTATATTTTGACTCCAATTGCTCCCCTGGTTGCTTGACAATATAAACTTTATCATTATTATTTTTTTTTGGGGGGGGAGTACTTTTTGTACTTTTTTTGTTGAAAAATTGAAAGTGGCGCCCTGGCCATGTGCTCACTTGCACCCCTATAGATATACAAGTAGTATGATTTAAATTACTAATACCGCCCCTTTAGTAATAACTAAAATTTATTTGTATTTATTTTAATGTGAATACCGCTTTTAGCTCCAAACTTAAGTAAATACCATATTGGGTATACTAAAGGATCCAATATTCAGATCGCAATAATACTTGTCAATTCGATTCAATGAATTTATTTATTATATATCTTTTTGGAGTAATTGATTCTAAGATAGTCAACTAAAAGTAATTTGAAATAAGTTAAGGAACAAGGATATGTGAATTTGGTTGGGGTGGTTTTTGTAGTTGCAGTAGTTAAATCTTAATGATCTCAAGTTCAGAGGGAACCCAAGTAACCTTTACTAACAACAACTTTTATTTCGTACCGAACTAGGTCGATAAATGTTCTCAGGGGTTTAATAACTTTGCCCACTGCATCTTGTGCTAAATCGTAAATTCTAAAGTTAATCAGAATAAAATTTTAAAATAGCCCTAACTCTGTAACAAAAGAAATAAAATCTGTCGGGTAGACAGAAACTGTAATATTAGCATCCCCCAGTTTTGATGGGGGGGGGGGCATCTAGTTCTACGCATACATTCGTAATTCCGAAGGTTCGGTTATTCCAAAGGTTCGTATTTCCGAAGGTTCGTAATTCCGAAGGTTCGTTAGTCCGAAAACGAAATGATTAACGAACCTTATTTCGTTTTTGGATTAACGAACCTTCGGAATATCGAACCTTATTTCGTTTTCGGATTATCGAACCTTCGGAATAACGCCACAAATATTCGGATTAACGAATCCTTTTACGTTTTCGGATTAACGAACATCGAGGTATAGGCAATTTACGTGTTTCGGAATTACGAACCTCCGGAATAAAGAACCTTCGGAATTACGACGTGTAACCTTAGTTCTACATTCTCTGTATTACTCACTGACCGTAGATCACTGTACTCCGAGAAAAATAGTTTTCAGGCTGATGGATGTAGAGTCGGTGAATAAAGAATTCAATTTAAAAACCCCTGAAACTAGTCTCGAAGAGGGGGGGGGATATATCTAAACAGTAAAGAATATAACAATTTGGTAGTGTTGAAAACAATTGCGAATCTCCAAATTCGGTAGGAGTATGGGAGCAGTAAGCCTTGACCAGCCAAGAGTCCGTTTCTGGACAATAGGGAAATACGAATTAGCCTTAATTTATAGGATTTAGTATATGTTGGCAGATTGACACATTGATGTTGACAAAAGTTGAACTTTGTTGCTTTAAACCTGGCCAATCGGTCAAAATTATCACCACATTGCCAAATGTCCAATTTAACGTAAAGTGATTTGGACAACATGGCCGTCTCCCTTTGCAAAAAACAAAAAGTACGACCCAATCGTAAAAAAATTATGCATTAGGGAAAATATTTGTTTGCAAGTTTTATACTCATGATAATGTTTCGATTCATTATCATGTTGCTTGATGCTATGGTGGCCCTGAAGGGACATCGCAAATCGACCAAATCGCGAATATTCACGACGACATTGGCGAAGAAATTCACGACGTCGCCAATTTTGTCACCAATCAACCGCGTAGCCAGGATTTCATTTTGGAGGGGGCGGTAAATGCACGCAAAGCGTGCCAACACTTACAGAGCGCGCGAAGCGCGCTCCCTAGGGGGTGGGTGCAGGGAGGGGGAGTTTCCCCCTCCCGCGCGAAGCGCGAAGCTTTTGGTGTTTCATAAATTAAAATGAAAAGGAGCCGTCTCTCTTGTCTCTAGTGCCTATTTCAGCTCCAATTCAGTTGACTCATTGTGATTTTGAATATTGTTTTCATGAATCTAATTTGTTTTCAAAAAGTGATTGTGAACGCACAAAAAAGGAATACATTGGAGGAAATTAAAATAATAATACCCTCGCGCGAAGCGCGGAAGCTAAAGCGTTTTATCATTTTTTTTGCCATGAAAAGGGTCCCGACTAAAGGGTCTTCTCAAAGATATATTGAATACTTCCCTTGGAAAGATCAGATTTGATTACAAACAATTGAGCGACAGTGCATATCTTTAACTCGCAAAATAGAGGAGAAGAAGTGTATATATGCCGGGAGAAAGATATTCAGTCCCGCGCAGATCAATGAAACTCTGAAATTTCAAAGGGTGGACGTTTCATCAAAATAATGCAGATACGTCTAATACCACCATCGGCTCTAATTAAAATGATTTTCTAAGATTATTGAACTTCTTTATGAGGAAATAGTGCGCAAAAAGTTGAAACTTCTGTGATTTATTGAAATTGAATTAAAAAAAAGAGGATTCCTAATTTCTTTGACTTACCATCCTGAAGTGCTTCATTTCGAATAATAAAGAAACTTAAGTGTTATTCAAAATTTCAAACTGAGGGCGTAAAACAGGGCAGGAGATGAATGTGAAGGGAAATGACATGAAGTTTAATAGAATTTGATAAAAAAATATTGTACTTCTTTATTTAATACGACGCGAATTTTAGGAACCTGTTTGCCCCAGAATTATGGTTGTTTGGTAATGAGCTGAAAAGCAGGAGAAGTTGACTTTATGGAGGTGGCGGCAGAAATTGATATAAAATTTTACACGCCCGGAGCCGACCCGACCAGAAGTTGCGCGATCAATTAAAAAAAGATAACTTCATATACTTTGGCGTAGCCTTACTCTAATTCCATGCCCTAATGGATACATTTTAACTTTAACCGGTAAGAAACACATATACCATGTATACCTGAGGTGGAAAAACAGGGTTAGAGAAAGGGTGGGGGAAACAATGGAGAATTGCAATATTGTCATTTAACCGCGCGCAGCGCGGAAGAAAATTCATATATAAATTTAAAGCAAAATTGATGGAGTTTCTCTTTTAAGAAAAAAAAAGAATCAAAAGAAAAAAAAAAGCTACCTTTCTTCCCTTTCCTCCCTTCTCTTTTTCTTTTCTCCTCTCTTTTTTCCCTTTTTTTTTCTTTTTGGGGACGTTTTGGGGGGGCGACCGCCCCCCCCCTGGCTACGCGGTCACCAATTTGAATATTGACGACGAAGTTCACGACATTTCGCCGCCGATTTCGTCGTCAATATTCAAATTGGCGACGAAATTGGCGTCGTCGTGAATTTCGTCAGGGTGGAATTCGCGAGGATTCCTATAATGTTCAAACTTTCTTTTCTGATGCATGTATACGTTGCTGTTCATTGGCAAAAATACATATGGGATACTCCCTGTATTTAAAATGAAATTGTTTTAGTAAATTGGCAATGACACATTTGGCAACGTGGTGATACTGTTGACCTTGAACCTAAGCTGTATCAATTAAGTTAAACATTTTTACATTGGTCTGATTTTGACAACAAAATCCAATTACGATATAGCACTATAGGCCTACTGTTTTTCCAGAAAATCATTGGATAATTGCGCCTTTTTTCAACCATGTAAATCAATACGCTTTTAACTTAATTGTTGATATTTTGAGAACAGTTCGTTTGGAATATGTAGCAAATACCCATGAACGTAAGCATCGAATTAGACAGGGGCGTTGGTAAGATATTTGGATAAGGGGAGGGGCACGGCGATCTGAATATAACGTTGAATAATACGGGTATTTTAGGAGCAATGTTAAGATATTTGGAGCGACCTGGCATGGCGTTGAGTTGCATGACCAAGTTATTCATATTCTTGATTCTTTCTTGTATTCCATTTTCTCCTCTTTTTCACTATCACAGGATGCCCCCCCCCCCCACTTTGTGCCCCCTTTGGCTCCATCCCTGATAATACTCATAGGCCAAGTGCAATATAAGGATAGCCTACTTCCAATAATAAAATCCCAATGCTGAGACCTGTTAATGATGTATCAAAGGCATACACAGATCTTATAAAAGAAATACATAACTTTGGTCCATCATGCATCTAATATTGATTTAGATTTAGATTTATTCATTTTCCGTCCACAAAGCACAACATAAGTAAATTAACAATACACAGTCAAATTTAAAGTACAACATCAATCATACTGTTTATGACTTATGGATGAAAAACAAAACACCCAGGAAAAAAAATCAAATTCGTGCAGTCACATTCAAGATATGTGTGGCTGAAGTAAAAAAATATTAACTAAATCTCCTAGGGAGACAAAACTAACACATATTAGAGTATGGAACGAAATTAAGATGGTGTTACCGGTCACTTAATATTTCACCTTCGGTACTAAATAATGATTTTCGGGAGCGATTTTATTCCGGGCTTCATTTTGTTATAGCATATCTTAGACATAGGTGACAAGTAGGACTTGCATCTCAGATTTCTTTAAAAAGTCAAATTGATGTGAACATTTGCCTTTAACAAATCGGTACTGGTCATCAGGACGAACTAATTTTAAACACGTCGTCAGAGATGTCTGTATTTTCAATCTGTTTTCCTTCATTGAATTGGCGATCGACATATTGATCTCATTGGAACATTGGCGCAATGCCTGATGGGAAGGATGTTGTAGTTATTATTCAATCAGTTCTTATCTTGGCTTCGATCCCCGGGGAAGATGAAGAATTCCTGAGACATCTTGTTAAAGAGAAAAATCCACACTTTTGTATGATAGAAGAATACAAAATGAGAAAAAAAACCCTTCTATAAAAAAAAATTTTGTCTCCCTCTGCATTTTCTTCCTTAAAACTGTAAATCATGACATAAGTAGAAAAAAAAGTTTACTGTCTGCTTAAACTTGCCACTAGATCAAATCTTGTGACTTCACACTTCCGTTGACTTGCGGTAGTTATTTCTTATTAATGCCCTTTATATATCAACGAATGCGCTAGTGAAAACAGAATAATAACTCGTTTAAAGCATGTTAAGCAACATATGAAATAATTTTGAATTAACGTTCGTTGCTCACTTGTACAACATTTTGCTCATGTCCATAATTGCAACATACACCATTTACGTCAAGCTTATATGCAGCATGGTTTGTGTTAATTCATTTTGCACAATTAAAAGAATTGTGAATTTCTCCAGGAAATAATTTCATGGATTCTATCCGATCGGCAGCTTCAGCTACTCCCCCTGACCGGCTTCTTCATGTTCATGTTAGACAACAAAACTTTGCCAAGTTTCGAAGATTTCGGGCGCCCCGAAATACTCGTTATCCTACTATCTCGATGATGATTCAGTAATTGGGCCACGTGTGCTTACATACGATCTCCCGGTCGATCTCGAGCAAACTTGAGATTTACAAAGACTTTCTAGATTACGAGATAAGAAAAGGAGCGCTTGTTTTATCCGGGTGCCGGCAGGCTTGTAACCGGCTTAGGCATCACCTTTTTTTAAGGTTGAAGGCAGATAATGGAGTGGCTTTTTCGAAAATTTTTATGCTATTTTTACCATAGAACTCTGAGCCGTATCTCCTACATAATTTCAAACATAATTCATATTTATGTTTACTGTTCCAGAACACGAGTTTAAATTGGAAGGATTTGAGAAATGTCATGAATGACTCGCGCCCTCCTTTTACATTTTTGTTTCTGGCATACTAGCTTCTCTGCATATTCCAAGTATCAAAAGAAGGTTTTCGTCAGTTAACATCAGTTAGGACTAATCTGGGCGGACAAAAGTTAAAATATTTATCACTCCGTACAGCTGAAATAATAGACAAAAAACATGATGTCTGTTTACACAATTAATCGCAATTTTGTCATCCTTCTGTTTATTCGTTTATTTTAACACGAGTCTTTGTTTTATTTATTTTCTTTTCTTTTATTGACAGTGATGCTGCCAGCACGGCCCCACAAAGCTGTATCTTCGGTCAACTGCTGAACATGACAGCGTTAATTGGTGAGTTCCTTAGATTGTAACTACCATCTATCATCAATCATCTCATACCTAAGGCTAAACAGGATCAACAAAAAACACGTGTTCATATTAAACATGAATCATGTCCAGAACACAGTTGGCCGAAGTCACGTTGCAAATAATGTGATAATTGCTAGGCAATTAGACATATTGGCCTTATATTACAACTACTACTACTACTACTACTACTACTACTACTACTACTACTACTACTACTACTACTACTACTACTACTACTACTACTACTACTACTACTACTACTACTACTACTACTACTACTACTGCTACTGCTACTACTACTACTACTACTACTACTACTACTAATACTACTACTGCTACTACTACTACTACTACTACTACTACTACTACTACTACTACTACTACTACTACTACTACTACTGCTACTACTACTACTACTACTACTACTGCTACTAATACTACTACTGCTACTACTACTACTACTACTACTACTACTACTACTACTACTACTACTACTACTACTACTACTACTACTTACTACTACTACTACTACTACTACTACTACTACTACTACTACTACTACTACTACTACTACCACTACTACTACTACCACTACTACTACTACTGCTACTACTACTACTACTACTACTACTACTACTACTACTACCACTACTACTACTACTACTACTACTACTACTACTACTACTACTACTACTACTACTATACTACTATTGTTGTTGCTGCTGCTGCTGCTCTTACTACTCCTACTACTGCTACTGCTGCTGCTGCTCCTACTACAACTACCACCAATAATAGTTATAATAACACTCCTGCTACCACACGTTTAAAAGTATAGTATGTTGTTTAAGACCGTCACTCGAACAACATTTTGCTTAAATTAAACAATAATACTATTCATTTTTTTTTTGTATTTTTAAAATTTATTCAAACAACTTGTTTAAAACTTCAAAAAAAAATTGTTAGAGCAACGGGCTTAGACAACTTGCTGAAAGTTTTAAACAGAGATTCTACAGTGCAGGGTGGCGCCAGGATATTTTGATAATGGCCAAGACTATCTTAGCATGACGTCATATTAGAATCATAAGGGAATCATAGAGTTATGAGGCCCAATCTTCTGTCCTTGATCCATTCCTCCTTCAATTTGTACTTCTTGAAAACTCATGGGGTAGGGTTGGTCCTCCTCCTTCCTCTTCGTCATCTGTGTCACATAAAAATGCAAGCATCATCCAAAAGAGAGAAAAAAAGAGAAGTTAGATAATGATGAATCAATTAATTTCTGAAATCCGGGCTTGTGTTGCAAGGTTAATAAGGACACTTAACTATCAATTTTTCATCGTCGGCATGGAAACTCGTCTTAGTCTGGGATGATAAAGGATCTGTCATGAATATACATGATATAGGTCATTGTCTGTATCAGATATCTACAGTCATGGTAATTATCCCTTGTTTTGTTCGGTTGTAGTTATCAGTACTTCTCTATGTTCGTGATCTAGATGTTGAAACGTATGCTTCTCCTGTAAAATGAGATCACGAATGTTTCCTTACCAGATATTCCATGTCACACTTCCAGAGTCGGCAGATTTTTTATCTCATGTTCTTGATGTTCCTACAAAGGAGAATTAGTGCCCGTGGCACACGGTAAGGACGCCCCTCCAGCATCTGGGGCGTATAACTAACGCCATGTACCTGAGGTTAGGGATTAATAGTACACTTTTGTTGAATCGCGCCCTTTAACATCTAATGGAGCATTTCATAAAAGAAATCATGACAAAAGTAAGTGATTTTCACAATTTTATCAATGACTAATATTTTTCTAAGCCAATTATATCGATTTCATGAACTTATCAGATTGAGGGCAAAAGATAAATGAGAGGGGCAGTTGCCCAAAAAACGAAAACTTTAGGTCTATAATGCTTGAGTGTGGATGGTGCTGTGAGTGGCTCGTTAAGAGCGATTTCCAGAAGAATGAAAATGTTTTGATTCAAATTCCTTTTTCGGATAGCATAAAAATTACATATAGAATATGTTTTTTTGTGGAAATGTATTAGTTATATTTGCAAGGAAATGACATCATGGAGCTATATTCATTTTCTTTTCTTCTTATTTTGGTGTTATTTTACATTCTCACCCCACTGTTGAAAATTTATAAATCCTTCCAAAACATCTTATCTCTAAAGAGGATCCCTGGCATCAAGGAACTCACTAGAAAGAAACAAACACCTTAGGTCATCAAAATATAGCAGAAATATGAAATTGCATTGCCGGGGCTTTTACATTTTCTTATTCCGTTCGATAAAAAAAATTATGGAGGCAAAACTGAAGGGCAAGGCAGGAAAATCAATTATTATTTTACAAAATGAAGTAGTGTCAAGGATACGAGGGCCGAAAGGAGTCCTTTGGGGGTGTGTGTCTTTGCCTAGCCTTTGTTGAGGCTCACAAGTATTGTTACTTGCTGAGTGATGGTAGGAAATAGGCACAAGGGTCTAGCGATAAGGAGTACAATTTTGTAGCAAATACAACCTCTGTCGTCAAATGTACTGGTGGCAAATGTTTTTTATGGTCATTTACCGACCTTTTCTACTGTTTATAAGGCGACTTGAAAGCTTCAAAAGTTCTTAAAAACATTCATGAGGTATAAACTTGACTACATAACCGTGTAAAATGTGAGATACGTTGGGAAGGGTGCCACCCGCTGCACCTAAAACACGCATTGACCACACACTCGCTCGCACATCTCCACCCGCATACACCCCACCCTCACTCTCAAATGCCCATACGATCTTATTCCATCTCTAACCCGTCAGTTGCTGCAAAATGAAACTTTGATTTCTCAACAGAGTTACACGAGTAATACCATCTCTTTTGGTGGTATTCTTTCCCCCTCCCCTTTTTACTGTGTGAGAGGTCGCCCCTGTACCGCCCTCCTTATTTTGTTTTTTGTTTTTTTTTTTACATTTTTGGTAGCGCTGGTAGAAGCCAGTATAGTTGAGTGTCCCCTTCCCCAGCAAAGTCTTCACTCCCAGGTATCTATCATAAATACTAACCAATAAACAGGTATAGGGGGAGTCAGCAGTTTATCTTATTGATTTGATTTTCAACCGGATATAAACTCTCAGATAGTAAAATTGTGGTATGAATTCAGAGATCATCGCGGGATGAGTTTGCAGATTATCATATTGACCACAGACATGACAGAGAGACTATAACAATAAAACAAACATTCACAATTTATTCAAATGCTATATAAAGCTTACAGTATACAAATGATGCATGGGTTAGAGTGGGTCAGTAGGAACTGTGTGCACAAGGTAACTTTGGCATGGTTTAACCCACGAGGCGCAGCCGAGTGGGTTTAGACCATAATGCCAAAGTTACCGCGTGCACACAGTTCCACTGACCCACGAAAGAAACCCATGCATCATCTGTTTTATAGAATGGAAAAAATTTATTGAATAAAATACAAAAATTAATGATTTACCGGATGCATGATAATTTCATGCGTCCGGTAAATTGAATTTACCGGACGCATGAAAAAATTTACCGGACGCATGATTTTTTTTACCGGACGCATGATTTATTTACCGGATGCATGAAAATTCCAAAATGTAATGCAGACACTTTGATAACCCTGGACAACATAAATATGGGCTTAACTGCATAATATGTTGGCACAAAGGCATTATTATACCCAAAATGCCAAATACAGCTTTGCATTGACAAGATCTTGAGGCAGCCTCCGACCTCCAATTTAGCTGTGTGTATGCCCGGGCCGCGCCGGGGGCCAGCGCTTGCAGCTGCCTGGGCCTGCAGTGCAGTGGAGAATTAATTTGGCTGTTCACAGCTCAGGGCAGTGGCAGTAGATCTAACATTAGATCGTATGTCTGGACTTCTCAACTAACAAGTATGCGGGCAGTTTTAATCCCAATGACAATTACGGTACCAGATTTGTACTTACAGATCATTTTGCATCCTTTATTTGATTCATTCTGCCTTGATCGAAAATTCAAAATTTTGACGTAAACAAGCGTAACAGTACATGCGCGATGACATCACAATGACCTTTTCGGGCGATAGCTTGTTTACAGTGGATATCGTTTTGATTATCGGGATATCGTTCGTGCAGCCCAGTAAAAATTCTTGCATAGCTCTCAACCAATCAGATTGCGGGGATTTTCTCATCCATTCTATAATAGGTTTAGACATACACATCGTTGCCATGCGTGCTGCGTGAAATGATTTCGTTTATTTCCTACAAATAAAAAAGTCATAAGTAGATAACGTACAATCTAAACCTTTACATTCATCGTGGAGAGAACTAAATTAAGTTGAAGAAAAGCCTGTTGTGAATAGGCCTTAGACAAATGAACTGAAGCTCCACTTTTTAAAATTAAGATATCCGAAACATTGCCTATAATTGATGTTGTTGTTGGTGCTTTTGTTATTTTTTGTGGTTTTCGTAAGGGTGGAGCATCTTTAAATATTATTTATTACCGTCCATTCGTATGATATTGAATTTAAACATTTCAGAATCGTTTTCAATACGTTAAAAATCACTCCATAATCATGATAAAGCTTTCAGAGCAAGAAAGGGCAAGTAATTGAACGTTTTTGTTCTAGACACTTGGGATAAAAGAAAGATACTCCTTGGTGACCTATATAAGATCGTCTATCAACAACTAATTAACCCCCATACAGACTAGAAACAGAAACAACCTCGTCCTCACGATGTTTAAGAGTGCAGCAGCTTTATCACAATTGTTAGTCATAACATACAAGATGGTTATCCAGGTTATGAGGATGAGGGGAACAAAGACTGGATCAGTCTCTTGTTCTTACAAACTTTGAGGTGACGAGTGACTTTGTAATAATGTTTGAAAACAAGCAGGATTTTTATTTGTAATCTACCCACTTTAATATTTAGCGTTCTTTTGAAAACGATTCTAATTATTACTATCTTACTAAAAACTATTTGTTTTTTGAGAATTCAAATTCAAATTCAATTCGGTTTTATTCAACAATACTTTATTCAAAAAGTCCAAAGACTAACAATGTGAGTTTACGATGAATAAAACGTAACAGAGAAAATAAGAAGCACAGTACAACTGTATACCACTTAAGCAACTAAAACGCCCCTTCTTGAAAACATTCACATAACAATGTATAATCAAAGCTTTCATCAATAGCAGAGAATCTTTTTCCATTTCATTTGGATTTCTTTCGGTAAAAACCCTTACCCTAGCTTTGATGATAGAGGGTAAAAATGGTTTAATTGCCTAATTATGAAAGCTTCGTCGATTGTTACATATCGTAGGCCTAAGGATTTGGGGTGACAGTCTACAGAATAGTAAAGGACTTCTCTGAAAATAAGAAAAACATTTTTGTTTCATTTATTGAAAGAAAAAAAGAAATAACTTAGCATTCCATACAAAAAGCAAGATCGCGTAAAACACGTTGAAATAATGATGACAAAGCAATAAAATGTAATAAAGTGTATCTAACTATCTATTCCAGACGAAACCGTTTAGAACTGATATATGTATATGCATTCAAAAATGTTAATAAAAGTTACAGAACATTAAACATGGTCCAAACATAGAATATTTCTAGATAAAGAATTCATAGTAAGTTTTTTTAAACAGAAATATAATATATATTAGTTTCTGCGTAAATGCATGGGGAATTCGCTCAAAAGTTAAGTTGTATAATGACAATTCCCCAATAGCATGGAGTTGGACATACTGTAAGTGCTATCTAAATCAAGAACAAAGAGAGATACAAATGATAACAAATCTTAAATCATTGAGAACATGACCTCCGTGATTTGTTTTTACTTATGAATAGGCCAAAAGTTCAAATAGCTATACGTGTGTGTAAATTCTAAATTGGGCGGATCTACTTAGCTTCCTCGTCACTCAACAACCTACCTATTTGAGGTCGGAAGAAGAAGGTCATAAGTTACTATATAATTGATAAACAACATTATTGTCTCGCAATGCATTGCCTTACTCTGACTTGATACACTTTTCCCTCCACGAAGAAGGGGGGGGGGGCAGCAATCCACGGGCGGGGGGGGGGGGGGCAGTCACCCTTTTTACTAGTTAGAATACTGTACGGCAGCCTTTCGGGGAGGGGACGTCTTCCACTTAAGAATGATCCTAAATCTTACAAAATTGCCGTGCATGGAAGAAGCGTCGAAGGTAGCGGGTCAAGTGAGTTAAGCGACCGAGCTCAGGAAGTTCACCCTGACAAAAAGTTAATTATAAAAATTGCAGAAAAAATGATAAAACATATATTGCCGTATTTTAAAGAAAAATACATGAAAGCATGGGCGGAAATCCCAGGGGGGAACAGGGGGACGTGTACCCCCTACCAAAAATAGTAGGGGGACACAATATCAAATGTCTCCCCTACTATTTTTGGTCTTTTATGATAGAGAAAAATTCATCATTCACATTCGAAATAATACATGTATTTTGCACTAAATGACTTTTCATTTTAAAAGAAAACCTTTGTGTTTTTTGGCTTGTCAAGTTTTACAGAGTGAATAAAATAAGATCAGGGGAAGACTTGGAAAAAAAATCTTTCATGTCACTTTATTAAATTTTCGCTCACACTTCGCGCTCGCATTGCCTGTTAGATGATTTTCCAATATGGAGCTTAAATATCAAGTGTGGTAGTCAATATACATTATACATTTCACCTCGGAAATCGAACTTTCATTATTTTGTGTGATTTACATAACATAATATGGGGCAGCTGCTCGTTTATGACGTTACAAATCCAAAACTTAAAATTCTAATAACTTTCTTGATCTTTAAGAAATCTTCCTAAAACATCACCCATATTTTTGCTATGATTTCTGCTATTTTTACAACAAACTGTTCTGCATGGTGATTTTCTCCTTTAATGGTCAGATTAACAAAATGTGAAATGATCGAAGAGTACGGAGGGGGGGGGGGCTTTGCTGTTTTTTCTTCAATGTCGTTTTTTCGTTTGACAATAGAACCATGATTTGTCCTTACAAATACATAGGTCTAATTAAACTGTCGCAATCGGGTTTAGTATAGGCCTTAATCATACCAAGTAACAAATACTGAACTCATGGACTTTTTAAAATGACAAATATATATAGTTTGAATGACTAAATAATAAATATATAATAAATAATAAATGAATAATTATTTTTTATCAATGAATAAATAATGAGATAGATAGATAAATTCATTAAGTAATCAATTATGTGATCAATAAATGAATAAACAAGTAAAGATATTGATAAATAAATGAAATGATTAAGCAATTAAAAATAAATAAATAAATAAATAAAAAGAAAGGAGGTTCGTTGAATAGAGATTAGGTTTTTCTTCAAGATTTTGCCTTGGTATTTTCGTGCGAGGCATATCCACGTGTGCTGGATGAGTAATCACATGACCTTGTTATCAGGTTATGGTCTTGCGTGGGGTTTTCCTCTAAACCACCATAGACCTAATTACACACCCAGCAAGAAAGCTAATGACTGGGACTACGGTTAATGAATTCAATTAATCGTTTTCTCGAGATGGATGCTTCAGTAGCTGGAGCACTTGGAATTTAGTTAACGATCAATGGCAGTAATTACGTGTTATCGCAAGTAAACGTGTCAATTCAGAGACCTGTTTAGTCTGGTGACGTCATATGACTAATCTAGGTTTTCGCTTGAGCTTGTTCAGATTTTAGTGGTAAATATAGGTTGAATTTTAGCATTGCCTATGACTACGCTTTGGGCGCTGTGCATAAAGTTCTTCTTTATATTTATACATTAATAACTTGCGAATAACTGGAACACGTTATTTGGTGTTACATCAGATTCTAAATCATTTTCATCATTTAAAATTCAAGGATGTTTTTTCAAGTACATGAAAAATGGGAGAAAACGAATAAAGAGAAGAATGAACGTAAGGAGGGCACCGAGGGGAGGATTTGTGTTGGAAAGTGTATAGTAGGGCACTGTAGCACCATTTATTTTATATCGGAAATGACGTCATATCTATGTCGTCTTGTCCAAACTCAAGTAAATAAATTGGCGTCTAGCTCCCCTACAGAAAAAGGCCCATATAATCCATATCATTCGCAGTATTCAACGTAGATGCAATAAATAAGATATCATAGATTCCATTGTTCCTAACGTTTAATTTCTAAAAAATGTTGTTTTCTTTCTTTTGCAATAAATTTACAAATATATCACGAATTACTCCTTTGTTATCATTATATTATCATATTATATAATAATTATATATTTCGATATGCAGTGGGTTCATTAATTTATTTTATCTTGAAATTTTTGCAGCTGTATTTTTAAATTTTTATATGATACACAGTAAATGTTTTTTTAAACAAAATCCTTTCTTAAGTTTATTTTCATGTGTTTGTTTTTTTTAGCTATCAATATTTTCTAATCTTCATGTTATTCTATTCTTTTTCTCCTTTTCTGGTAGTGTTTGCTGGTGTTTTTGTAAGATTTCGTCAGTTAGCCAGCCTCGTTCCTCCATACTATATCAAGATCAAGAGTATGAATATTTGGGGACTCGTCTTTGGATGGATCTCAGGATTCGGAATGACACTAGTCGCAAACTTTCAGGTAATGACACTCTTCGAATGAGTCAAAGTTGACTAGGATATGATGTCGGCTGGAGGTCAGCTTTGTTTCGAGTAAAATTGACTCGTTTGCGGGCCACTTTGATTCTGAATAAAAATAACTTCCAGCTGGCGCCATTTCCAGTCAAATTTGACTCCGCAGAAATACTAGTATAAGAGCAGTTATATTGATGAAACAATAAAGGGTTAACTTGTGTCCAAAAGGATGGGTGGGGTCGGGTGTCCGAACACTATATTTCTGAAGCCTTCTGTTTTGTTTTTTTGATTGCACTAAGAATATGAATTCAATAGTTATATTCATCTTATTTTTTTTTTCTTTATAATATTTCCTAAACATTTTTTTACTAAAAATATACTAAAAAAGACTTCGCTTGTAATTTTTTCCAAATGACTTTCTAAAATTGATCGTCCGGACACACAACCTGTCTGGACACACAACAACCGAGTCAATCACCTAAGAACATCTTAATTGATTTGATTTGCTTCGCTTTGATTTAATTTGATTTATTCTAGTAATTTTTCTTTTTATCTTTTCATAGCAGACGCCTAAAAAAAGTTAAATTTTTAATGCATCATGTTTGATAAACTAGTATCCAAGTAATTGTCATTTCATAATTATATTATGAAGAAGAATATTGCTTTAAATATGGCTAGACTAAACTAAAATCTCAATGAATAAATTACCAAATTTCTAAAGCAGACTACTTAGAACATAGTGCTCCACGGTGTGTACCACAGTGTGTTCACAGTGTGAAATACAATGTGAAATCACCGTCACACTGTTAAATTGAGAGCATTTAACAGTGTGAATTACGTATTCACATAATCAACCACATGAACACGCTGTGAACAGTCACAATGTAGAGGAGTCCACAGTGTGAAAATATCTTCACACTGTTAAATTTGAAGATTTGAACTGTTTGAATCATGTTCATAGTCGACCATGTGAATACGCTGTGCACAGTCAGACTGTCGAGGTGTCCATAGTGTGAAAGTATCTCCACACTGTTCAATTTGAGCATTTCAACAATGCCACAATCCCCGATTTGAACACACTGTGTGACACCATGTTCTTTCCAGCAGTGAAAACACACCCACACCTATCATTTACCCACACACATTCCAAACGCCTATGCCAAATTTAAACGCACTCAAACGATTCATAAAAACACGCACGCACCCTCCTCCACGAACGCGCACACACCCTCACAATTACAAACACACACACCCACATACACACGCAAACACCCAAATGCACCTTATCGCTCACGCTCACACAAACGCATAATCTGCACAGTCTGCTCGATAACTGAAACAGAAATCCCATAAACCAAACTCCTCTTCCGCCTCCTCTTATACGGGGCTCGTATTGTACTTTTAAACTGACCCTCATCTGCTCATTTTGATAAAAGTATTACTATCAGATGTATACGCATATCTGCCAGACAAAAAGTAAGAAGAAAATCAGAAAAAATAAGCACTCATTTCCTCAAGAAATAAGACCTAACGGAACCACAATGCGACCAGATAACAACATATCATATGTCAAGGGCAGAATGCATAGCCTTATTGGTTTTAAAAACTACCTGATAATAAACAACATATTACGAAATAGCAAGAAATGACAAGCATGACAAGAAGATACAATCCTACAATCCGGGTCACTTCCTTTCAAATAATTTATGTATTCTTTTGGCAGTGGATTTAGACATAGCAAGTGCAGTAAAGCATGGTTGGGGCCACTCTGGTGATGTTTGTTGGACCTAATTTTATTATTTTATTTTATCATCAATGCATGGCGGTGAGGGGGGCAAGGAGGGCGACCACCCCTATATCTTGCCAAGAAGTGAGAAAAAAATCAGTAGAAAATTAAAGAAAGGGAAACAAGAGAAATAAAAAAAAAATAACTGTGTTTAATTCTGTTATTCACTCGGAAATTTTACGCCATCTTTAGTGTATTTAATGTAGTCTTTACAGAGGTTTGAGGGGCAATTTTGCATCATTTTCAATATATTTTCGGAATTCCCAAAACTAAAGAGGGGGACGGACAATAGACTTTCTAGAAGAGGGGCTAAGGGAGGGCGCCCCCTCCTCCTATTAACCCTACTTATTCATTACAATATGGATAAAAACACTGAGCAATTCAAATGTCGTGCACAACTTTCAATCGTACCTCTGCAAAGATTCACAAGACTTTAAAACGTAACAAAGGCCCCCTTCTCCCCTACAAATATCTAATCATCTTGAACCCACGCCCTTGATGGATTCTAATTCACGTTAGACTTTACTTTTGTTGCCAAGCATAGAAATAGCAAAGACAGATATACTTAACTCGATAAAAGCTCTTGAGGGTTTTAAAGAGGCTGAGAGTGATGACAGACGCGGAAGCACCCCTATGAATTACTGCCTTTAATTCTTAGATCATCGATGCACGCAACAGAATTTGAATGTACTTTCTTTGCCGCTTCCAGAATTCGACAAAATCACTAGGGTACAGAGAGGGGAAGGAACTTGACGGGGCCATGGACCCCATGCATGTATTACAAATTACTATATTGAAATGAGCAAAACCCGTATAAATATTCTATTTTGCTGCATTTCAAGGTATGAATTGATGAAAGAATCTAATAATAAATGAATATTTAAAATATATTAAAGATTCTAAAAACCGATGTTAAAAAATATTCATGATATTGCTTTTGGAATACTGATGAACTATGATTGATTCTACCAAATCGTGTTTTTCGGGGGGGGGGGGGGGCTTTCTCGTTCACTTTCCCAGAGGCCTTTTGATTGAATTATTACCCTTTTCTATTAAATTATTGTGCTAAACCATGATCGGTTAATAGAACTAGCCATTAGTGTGGAATACAGTAAACTAATCACGTGATAGATTTCAGCCAATCATAATTATGTTTAGGATCTATATCACCATTTTATAATAAAGATACGCAACATCTCCCAGGTCTCTCTGTTTTACAACTGAGAAATTGGCTCAGACATGAATTGATAATGAAGTACTTTCCGTTATGTAATTACCAATTAAATCAAGGACCCGCTGAAGAATGATCAGTTGCCTGGAAGAAGAATGGTATCTCTGTCGCGAGTGCATATGAACCGGACCTTTTGCATTTTCTATCTACAACGCACCGATTCCTTTGAAAATGCAAGGCATATCACAATGGAGTGCTGAGAGGCTTTTGTCGAATGTTAGTGGAACGGGACAGTATCGAAATCTCTTGAATCTGGACAACGACATATTTGCAGCTGTTCGTCCGGTGCAAATCGTCGGATGATCTGCTGTCCCAGTCCACCAATTTTTCCTATTTTTACTGCCCTCTCGCGTCGGGTGCATAAGTACTGATAAAAGGAAATTCGCAGCCGGGGCTAGTTTCAATAAGCTTTGCCTTTTCTAGCCCCTGCTACATTGATGTCTTCATACGGCTTTTTCATCCTTGGCCGATAACAGGCCTCAGTGATCACAACTCAATAACCCGAGCGATTGGCGATTTAAACCAGTGAGTGTAAAATTTCATAACAGGAGAAAAATAATTGATTTTAAAGGGAAGGTCGGGATTCGAATGGACAACCTTCTATGGAAGAGCACTTATCGCTCGCTCTGCTCATTGGCGTTTTGGAAGCGGTGCATGGCGCTCTTCCTCCCAGCGTGTAAAGGGGAGACTTTCATAAAATGACTTGTCGGATATTTCATCCGACAAAATTTTTTAATTCGACAGTAATAGTGCTTCTAAGCCAATTAAAATCAAGGAAAATTGTCAGATCTGACAATATATCTGATGACAACAAATTTGTCTGATGAAACGCTCCAAGAAATAGCGCTCCCTTTCGACAAGAAATTGCCAGCGCTGAAAACTTTTCTCTCGCGAAATCTCGTAGAAAAAAAATCCCTGCACGGGGAAGCACCTGGCCATAAAGAGAGGGGAAGAAGTTTGGAGATCATAACATCCTGTTTTGATCACACGATGACGCACTTAATAAGACAGTGGGTTGTTCCAAATCTTTTCATTGTATTTCATTTAAATGGTTTGGGTGTGATGGTGTTACGGCAGAGCTGTATTCGGCTCGCTAATTCACGTTGATGAAAGGTTACAGTGTAAAACGCTGTTTAAAGTTATAATCACGTTGTTGTTTAAGCCCGTCACTGTAACAAATCATTTTTTTATTAAATTTTTTTAAGTTATTAACAGTTTAAAACAAGTTGATTTAAGTTTTAAACAAGTTTGCTAAAACAATTGAAAAAAAGGTTAAAACATCTTTTACATCTTATACAGCGTGTCATATTTTTGCTACGTATACGTTCTTATTTCATCAATAAATAAATTCAAGATAGTTATAATAACTAAGTACGATTTGCCACTCAGTCGGTACTAACCTATTCAATAATAATCTTGCCTCCTTATTTATAGCCAATGGATAATTAGTATTCACGAGGCTATATTCGTAGCAAACTGATTATGAATATTCATGCTGATGTATCGAAAGCATGCTTATATGAATACCCATGATGCTACATTCATTTTTGTATTTATTATTTTCATGATTGGCTGTTGGAGTGAAATATAATAGGAATTCAATTTCGGTGTTAGTGTATGTATGTATTCGTGATACATTTCCACAGCCTCTAATACACTACGAATAAGGAATTAATAAAAAGAAAGCAATGTCGAATAATAATCTTTATCCTTCAGAAACCTAAATAACTTGCTCTAATTTTTAGTCATTAATTGCAAAGTTGACTCTTTATAACATAGGTCAAATCCTGCAGTGTTTTTTTTTCACATGTTTTTTTAACGATTCATACATCCCTAAGTAATGCACCAATTAAAAGACTCCAAACCCATTACCATTTGGAATTTTGTTTTTCATGATAAAATTGAATTATTAGCAGATTGAGAACTTGCACGATCTCCATTACCAAACAGACGTTCTTGCCAATCGTTGTGGTTTCGTGTTTAAGTCGTAAATAAATCACCCCTATTATATTTCCACAGGATTCAAACGTACTAATCGTCCATCTGATTGGAGCATTTCTCTTGTTCGTGATGGGAACCGCCTATTGCGTCACGCATACCATCATCTCATACAAACTCTACCCACAATACAACACGATGTTGCTCTGCCGGTTGCGACTGGTCATCACCACGACAACGGCGGTATCGATGATAATCAGTATCCTTTTTTCGATAATACGATACTTTAGATAGCTTGAGATGTTGAAAGAGGAGATGAAATGTTTATATTAAAGAGAAATTCGTAGACTCTGTAAAATACAAAATATATTCTTTAAGTCATCTTAATCTTTGCAAGCGCAAAGCAGGGGGGTTATTTCAAATTGTTGGAAGGAAATTATGCGTTTTACTCATTTTCACCCCACCCTTTCTCCCAATTCTCTCTCTCTCTCGTTCTACAACTTCTACTCCCTCTCTTTCACGCACATCTCACAAACTTTTTTTACACTCGCCAACCAACCCATGCGTGCACACGCACACCCTCCTTTACTCACGCACACCCCCACACACTAACTCTCTATCCATCCCTCTTTCTCTCTCCGTCTCTCCCTGTTCCTATCCCCCTCTCCCTATCTACCTCTTTCACCCACTCCCCTTCTCTATCTCTCTCTCTTCCATCATCATCTCTCCGTCACGCTGACTGACTGTAACGATGGCGTGACGTAACGGATCACTGCACGCTAAGTACACCCATCCCATTATTGTCATCACCTGTTCTAATCACAGGTACCCTCCATTTGACACCTGTCTGCTCAGGTAACCTCCCCAGAGATCCGGCGAGACGTACCCCTTGCCCACCGATGGGGTACTCTGATTAAGAATCAGACCCCTTTCACATTGATAAGTTCACTCGAGAAAATTACTGTTAAAAACTAGTCCTTATAAAACTTCTCATTTTCAATTCATTACTAGCATTTGAGTAAAAATTTCACCTATCCAAATTCAGGGAACGTGAAATCACTTACTGCACGAGGAATAGGCTTATGCTTATACTGCATCTGAACATGGACCTATATGTAATAGGTCCATGATCTGAACATGCCAAGTTACATTTTGAAGGGAAATCGGTCGCAATCCTCGAATGATCTGCACGGGTTTGTGGGGGAGGGGGGAGGGGGTGTGTGTAATTACAGGGGGGGGGGGGCGTTTGGTACTAAACATAAAACTGTAACTAGTATACATCTCTATGGTACTAAATCACCATCTTTCTTTAATAGAAATTCAGTTCAATTCAATTCAGATGCTGCTACAATGTATATGAAATGAACAAAGGGGGTAGCACCTCGAGAACCTTAAAGATCACAAGCACAAAACTGAAAATAACTGGTTTAAATCATGGATTCTTCAAATTAAATTATAAAATGTTGAAAAGATCGGGAATGCTGACACATTCACTTTGCACGACTAACCAGTGTAAGAAATGATTAATTAAAATTGATAAATGGAAAGAAATAATAGTTATTTTCTTTCGCTTTCTGAAGCTACAAAAAACTCTTCACTATCATTTTTATCAGTGAAACAGAATGTTGAGTTAAATGCAGTGTACAAAACCAGTTTTCTACTGAAAATTCACAAGGTATGGATGCAACTGATATTGAAATCCTCGAATTACCAATCTTTTGCGGAAGAGACGTAAATATCGGATCTCAAGCGCTTATAGCGTCTGATCCGTGATTTGATGTAATCGCATAAAACCATAATGACCTAATAAAAGTGATCCACATCATAATATTATTTGTTACTGTTAAACTACAGATTGTAGGCCTTCATATTAGTATGGAGTACTGAAGTTTAGTCTTATGTATATTATGGTAATTTCTCCTTTTCTTTGATTGTAGTTAAACTTTATCAAACTTTCGAAAGTGAGATTTAAATGGATTCCATGTACCTTTAACTTTCTATTGTGTTCTCATAAAATCAAATTTCTATTCGTGTTGATGGATTAGAAACATTTATTTTTTATGATCCCTTATCAATCATTTTGTCACTTGAAAATGACATAAACACATGGGCCACATTTAGATGACTATCCCTTTAATTCCTGCTTTTGACACGTTTCTCTGGCATTCACTTTCAGATGTGAGTTACGTAATCCGAATTATGAATTTACCTTAGCCTTGTTGCAAAACATACATTTTCCTGTATTTCGTTTCATCCTTTTTATTTGAATCGGAATTTCTCTTTCGCCAAAGGAAGACAGCGAGATACTCAGCCCAAACTCAATGATAGATATTTATTTCCGATCGTGGCAAAAATAGATGACCAATATTATAGGCCTATTGAACTGGGGTATAATGTCATCTTGACCTTGTTAGCGCCCCTGTGTATTTTGTTCATATATTGTTAACCATTTTCTATCTTTCTTTTATTTTCGCCTTTGGTATTTTAGTTTGTTGTTTCTTCTTTCCCACTGAGAGTTTGTGGCTTAATCATTTATTCCTTTCTGACTTTCTTTCTTTAAATCATCTTATCAAATTGTGACTATTCTGTTTTTCTTTTTTTTTATGTTTTCATTTTCTTCCGCCTTTTTCTTTCTTTATTTCATTTTATTCCATTCATTCTGTTTACCTTTCCTAATTAATTTTTGCATTTTCTTCTACATTTCTGTTTTTCTTTCTTCATTCGTTTTTGTGTATTTTTGTTCGTCTGTTTGTAGCTTTACTCCACTTTTGTTCGTCCCCTATTTTGTTTCATTTTCCCTTGTTTTTTGTCTCTTTCTTTTTTTAATCATGATTCATTCATGCACTTAAATTTGACTTTAAAAAAATCTGAGCTAGAAGGTAACACTTGTCACTTGTGTCTGTGAAATATTACAAAAATGAAGCCCAGAAAAAATTGAGTTCGAAAATCAATATTTAGTGCTTCAAAAATTGAAATATAACGTGACCGGAAACACTATCTTAATTTCATCCCGTACACTTATGTGTACTATCTAGGTGTCTATAAGACGCCTATTTACAAAATCGGGGTTTGCCTTGTAGTTTTAGCTTTTCATTCTCAATAATGATTGTTTTCAGGGTTTATTAGTTCTAATACATGCACTTGTACACATGTTTCATCTTGGTTTGAGAATTTTTTAAATCGGCTACTCACAAAGTTAAACAATACCTTTAATCTTCCAGCTACAATCTTTATCTTAAATTAACATTATATTTCAAACTTGTCCATCAAATATTCTTTTATCTTTTATTATTTACAAGTATGATTATCAGAAAAGCGATATGTACCTTGGATAACATTGAAATAATTTCTCAAGATCTGTACTATTAATCCCTCCAAAGGATTTCAATTACATGTAGCATGATTAGATTTAACACAATTCCGAGCTTGCGGACTTGCAACCATCAATACCCAATTATCCCAATATCAAAAATCCGCAATTGTAAACTGAGATGAAAATCAAAAGCGTCCGAAGGTCATGTGATGTGATTCTAGTATCTCTCGGACATCATGTGACGTCATCAAAATCAATATAAAAGTCACATGTGAGCTTCGTCACAATCCAATGTTTTAGCTTACATTATGACGTCATTTCTAATAAAAGTTCTTCGAGTTACTTGCCAAGCTCAGCGTTTGTAGAAAAGTTGTGTTAGGTCAATTGGGTGGATGAACAAAGGACTTTTCTAAAGTATACTCAATTTGAATGTTTCATTCCTAACATTCAGTATGTGCAAGACATACATGCTTAATAATAATTCAAAAGTTTATTCGATATTTTATTGGTGTTAATAAATGTATCTTACATCGAAACATATATATTTTTTGTCTTTAAGCCTATATTTGGTGTGCTGTGAGAGCGGGTCCTCTAACAACAATGACAGTTGTTTTTTACAGTAACTGGGGTGTTAAAATAACAGAGAGCCACATTGGAGTTTTCAGAATACACTGTACAGAGATCGAACGTACCATAGCGTGTACATGTAACAACCAAAGGAATTGGATTATCACCCACAGGTGTTGAGCTAACACCAAAATGTAACACCGAATTAAAATGACAAGTGCAATCCTAAACACCAATAAACACTACCTGTTTTGCTATGTGCATTCAACATGTTCAAAACTAATGGTGTAACTTTATAGGGTGCTGTCCTCTATTAACACCGCGACTTATTTCTAATATAGTGTATCGCTTTGTGACGTCACATGAACTTGGTTGTAATACTTGTGCCAACATCTGACCACTTGCCACGGTAGGATTCCTCTAATATAGGATAATGATATCCCTTTCATTGGTAATTATATCATTATATTGTCATCCCATGGGAGTGTATTAAGGCCGAATGTACGCTAATTGACGTCAATTTGTGGATGTGGTAGGAAGGTTTCTTGAAAACTTTTGGCCAAGCGAATCAAGAGTTTCCATCAATCTTTGGCCATTTCAAGGAAAAAAATAACCCTGGCATTAAGGTGGTTTCAAGAAAAAGCAGAAATAGCAGAAATAATAGAGAGACATCAGTACTATTGAATATTCAACGACAATCCATCAAATCATAACAGACTTGTGCATACTTGACATTTTGTGACGTCACATGCGAGCACCTGTATGTCATATGTTCAGGATATATTGCCTAAGTTCACCAAATTTCTTATTTTGTTGTATGGTTTCTTTTTTTGTTGTTGTTAAAACTGAAAACGATTTTACCTCGTTCCTTTTAGTGGGAGATTTACCCCTTACATTCATTGTTTTAAGAGTGTTCCCTTATATAAACACATAGAGCACATACCGTGATTGGCTGAATATTGATACAGAATAAACGGATAAGTCATTAAGTTATCAATAACAAATAATAATTTTTATTAACATTTTTTTCTGGTTCTTGAATCGAGGATTGATTATTGGGCATTCGGTTAACATGACGAAACTCTTTAAAGACAAGATCGAAGGAAACATTAATACAAACTACAGATCGCCCTTTTCCCATACAATCATACTTCAGCCTCTTTGGAAATGACATGCACATGTTAGTAAATCTGTTTTACTATCCATAACGTCATAATGACGTCAAGTTTAAATGTGATGACATATCTCGTGAACTGAGAGGTGGTGAGACAGAATAGGACATGCGATACATAAATATTCATATTGAGTTGATTGAATGACCTAAACCCAATCAGTGAACATGATAATGATGAATATGCAAATGGAAATTGAAATAAATGATTGACCTTAACCCAATGACCATGATAAAGATAAATATTCATATGGAACTAGAAGTAAATTATTGGCTTTCACCCAATGAACTTAATGATGAATATGCATATGGAAATAGAAGTATGATTATGACTGGCCTTAACCCAATGGTCATGATAATGATGAATTTTCATATAGAAATGAAATTTGTTTATTAACTTAATGAACATATAATGATTAATTCTTTATATGGAAATAGATGTATAATTATGATTGACCTTAACTCAATGCCCATGATAATAATGAATATTTATATAGAAATAGAAATAACTGATTGATCTTCACCCAATGAACATTATAATGATGAATATTCATATGGAAATATATGTATAATATGATTGACCTTAACTCAATGCCCATGATAATAATGAATATTCATATAGAAATAGAAATAACTGATTGATCTTCACCCAATGAACATTATAATGATGAATATTCATATGGAAATATATGTATAATTATGATTGACCTTAACTCAATGCCCATGATAATAATGAATATTTATATAGAAATAGAAATAACTGATTGATCTTCACCCAATGAACATTATAATGATGAATATTCATGTAGAAATATATGTATAATTATGATTGACCTTAACCCAATGCCGATGGTAATGATGAACATTCATATAGAAATGAAATGAAATTATTAAAGTAATGAACATAAATTATAATGATAAATAATTAAATTTAATGATTAACCTTGGTTTATTTGCCATATAATGATGAATATTTATATCGGAATAAAATCAAATTATTTACCTTAATCTAACTACCATATAATGATGAATATTACTATCGAAATAGAATGTAGTGATTGACCTTAACCCAAGTGACCCCACAGGTATCATAACAGGTGTAATAGCTGAGATGCTTTGGTATCATACACACGGTGACCATACGAGAGATCGATCACAGGTGCATTGGGGACCAGAAGATGGGGTAAGTAATAATCACTAGAGTACATACGGGGGAGGCAGGAGGGCAGTCTGCCCCTTCCCCTGACGAGTCATACCCCATCCAAAGGACCTATCTCTGCCCCCCCCCCCTGACGAGCTTGAAGACCATTTGGGGGGGGGGCTTGTCAATTTTTTTCTGGTACGAAATCCTATATTTGTTTTTCACCATTTACTATTTTGTCTAATTTTCAGTTAGGCCATGCCTTTCATCTAATTGGCTTAAAATGGCCAACAGGTTGACATATTCATGATATTGACGTCCCTTCTCCTTTAGTCCAGGAACAGATAGGGAAATGGTACATTTAACTTGATTGATAATATAATACGTCCTGTTGTTTTACCATGTAATAAACCCGTTTCCATTGCCACCAACTTCTTCCTTAAGTAGAGAGGAGGATCTTCCCCCAGAAATTTAGGAAACATAATTTACGATTGTATTTTAACAAAATTCCAACAAAATGTGCCCTGCGGTCCACAACCTTGAATCTAAACCTATCTAAAAAAATATTTTTCTTCTGCCTGTTTGGTTCGCAACCTTGCTTCTATGAAGGACTTCTCTTCTGTTAAAATTTAATTTTCCCCACCCCCTCCCCGCTACTAGGGGCTGGGGATCCTGCGTCCGGCAACGGCCACGATCATTTCTCCCAGCATTCCTCAGAGAACAAGATGAATAATGATACAGAAAACTCTCATTGATTTGGGATGATCAAAAGAAATAATTGCCAAGCTCCTGGAGAACCTTCTACCATCCCTTTTTTTACAGGACTGTCAGTCCTGTGGACTTTCTCAAGCCAAGTGATAAGTCTCGTACAATGCTACGTGGGGTCTTTGGCTCTGTTTTTTTAATTACTGAGTCACTGCATGGGCCAAAAATGGGTGACAAACTGACGATCGATAACCCATCCTGTTCATGCCCAGAAAGGTGAAAGAGTGGCTGTGGATAAAAAGGGATTAACCAAGTAGTTAATCCTGTTAATAGAGAGATTCTCCAGATATGTGATTAACACACCATGGACCTATTACAAATAGGTCCATGAACAGATGAAATCATGAAGCCACAAACCTCAGACAAGACAGCATTGTGTTTGTGACCACACTGAAAACTTGGCTTGAGAAAGTCCATAAGAGTGGATGAAAGCTAGTAAAAAATACTAATAATGTTGAAGAAAAAAAATCATAAACATTATTTTATAAGATGAAATGTTATCATTTTATTTCGTGAAAGTTTAAAGTATGTTCGTGATCGTTATTTCAGTCTTCTTGCTTTTGTTTCTTCTCTTTCAGGGCTACATTCCTCATCTAATAAGTGCCTTTGCGGAATGGGTAATGAGCATAGCCCTCATGGTCTTTTATCTCACCTACACCAAGGAGTTCTTCAACCTACAACTCCACATCATGGTCTCACAATGCGACTTACCCGATGCTCTATGGATCACCTGTCGCGAGGTCCTCTCTCCCCCGATCCGTACCCCGTCCCAACGCCCTACAAGGATCCGTGATGGCGGAGATGATGAGATCTTGGACGCCGAGATGGCGGAGGAGGGCGTGATCCCGCGTCCCTGTTGTCATAGGAACAGCCAAGAGTCGACTCGGTCGACGATTCCGCTTCATTCTGAGCACTCGCCTCTCTGTACCAAAAGTTCGGAGAAAGGGCACTTCTTGGTTTGATGTTTGATGACTAAGAGGAGTTGGGGGATATAGACTACGCTATGATCATGATGATTACAAGGCGGTCGACATGTTGACGCTGTGGTAGAGAGCACGATCTTTGAACGAGAGGTCATGGGTTCGATCTGCGACCGAGTCATACCAAAGA
This sequence comes from Lytechinus variegatus, assembly GCF_018143015.1. Taxonomy (NCBI): domain Eukaryota; kingdom Metazoa; phylum Echinodermata; class Echinoidea; order Temnopleuroida; family Toxopneustidae; genus Lytechinus; species Lytechinus variegatus. The sequence continues at coordinate 37,962,443 of NC_054748.1, forward strand.
CTTCTTTAAAAAATAAATAAGAATCGAACCATTTGCCTTTATGGAACAGTCAGCATAAACGATGGAAAATTATAACACTTTATCATGTTATACATGTACCATAACTAATTAGCAGACCAATACAGCGACGTAAAGCAGACCCCAAAAAAAATGTCTGTCTAATTTTATAGATGATGCTGTATTTTTTTGTTATCGCGATGCGACATATTTTTATTCTCGATATTTTCAAACATTGCAACAACAAAAAACTGAATACATGAACATGTTAAACGGGCAAGTGTAAGTGTCTTATTTGTAAAAGAAAAATATAGAGAAAAATGTACAACATCCATAATGTAACAACCCTGCAAACACAAGGCGGATTTGAAAAAAAAAACGACCCTGTAGCAAAATCTCTTTAAACAAAGTAATTGCAACCATTTCTGATCCATCGTGCAAAAGCGTGAAAGAAACATATCATCTGTTCAAAATAAATGAAATCATAATGAAGAGTGTTCTCAAAATATTAAAAATTCAAAGAATTTTCTCGAAATTCCTTGTAGGCTAACAAGTAGGAGGACACGTGCGCATTCAGAGGGATAACAATGGATTACGTTATGCAGTAGGAAGGGATTTTAAGATTCCGTTTTAATCCGATAGGGCAGATGTGTGAAACTACTTCATATTCTTAATCCTTTGATTCTTCATCTTGCATGTGAGACTTTGCCTTCAAGAAATTATACAGCAATTTACTTTAATATTCAATCACATTGAGCTAACAGCTGATAATAAGATATCGGTATATATCCATTTGGTCTAATACCGATTCGTCCAATTACCAACCCGTCTACTATTATTTGGTCTACCATCAGTTCGTCCATTATCCACACATGGTCTAATTGCGATTTCGTCAATTCACCATTTCGTCTAGTAGCCAGTTGGTCAAACAGCCATTTAGTCGATTTGGTCTAATTGGACTTCGTGTTAATTGGGCGAAATGAATGAAAAGAAAATTGACATTAGACTAACTGGTTGTAAGGCGAAATGGTAACAGACGAACTGGAGAGTAGACGAAGTGATTATTGGACCAAATGGTTATTGCACCAAATGGCTGTTAGACGAAATATTGATGGACGAAATGGCATTAGACTAGATGAAGCTAGACCATGTGCTGAGTGGACGAGGTTGCAATAGACGAATCGACAGTTTACCATCGAGGTACATGGCCAAGCAAGACCACCCTTTTTTTTTTGGGGGGGGGGTATTCTTCTTTCCTCTTAAACATCCTCTTCCTCCTTTTCTATGATATTATTTTCACTACAAAAAAACCTTTCCCCCTGTGCCCTCCATTGCATCACTCCTTGCCAGATATACGTTGCAATGATTCTAGATTGATGATTCTATAAATTAAGGTCATGTGATTTTCTCAGGGGGGGAGGGGGGGGCGTCTTCAAATAAGGGATTAGTTTTGGAGTTCAGTTTGTCGATGAGTTCAAGAGTGTGTCAAGAATGTAAGAATGTCAGAAAAAAAATCAAAACTATTCTACGGCTTTCCCTGTATAAGGTTTCTCCGTGTATTATTTGAAAAAAAGATACATCATGTGCATTTACATGATTTACAGACAGATTTACATCCAATTGCATCAATCGTAATTATAATTGACTTGCAAAATTTGTATATATGTATATAATGTAGTGCATCACCGCGAGAGCTTTCCTATTCGAATAATGAATTCATCTTTTTATACTTTTCTCTAATATAATTCGCTTATTTGCGAATAATTACTATGCATTATGTAAAAATATCAAATACAGTATTATATATTATATTGTGCCTTTCTTTCAGAAATGCTTACTTAATTTCATACCATATGATATGCCTTTTTATATGTATTTACGAATTCACTGTGATATTATGCAATGTTTCATTAATGACATATATTTTCGAGTATTGGGTACATAGATGTATTTGTATTAAAATATGTATATTTGTATTGAAATCTATTCCGGCATTTTCAGAAATAAGACGAAAATCTTTTCAGATTCATTATTATTATCAGCCATGCTAAAAATGTATAATTGAATGACGATTAAATCAACAAGTAAAAATAGATTGATAAATAGATCAATCAATGAAGGTATATTAAAATAATATACTATGTTACCAGGGATGACCCACCCCCCCCCCAAAAAAAAAAAAAATAAATGATGGAATGAATGAATAAATAAATACATGAATACATGAATAAATAAACAAGTTGATGAAGTGGGTGAATAAATGATAACATAATAAATGAGTAGAAGAATGAATAAATAATAGGTTTTCCAACCATAGCAACAAGTGGTGTTTACATTGGGTCCCGACTGCCACCATGATGAGTATGCTTATTTTCTTTTAATTATGTAAGAGTTTTGCAAGAATAATATGATGATTTCTCGGAGTAGTTAAGAATTAAGTACAATGTTGTCCTTCTGTTTGATTGATCGTGAAAGAGATTTTGTCATTAAAAATGTCGCATACAAAATGAGGCTCTAATGTTACAATGCAAACAATATAAATTAAAAAGGATTCGAACAAATAAATTAGACTGGAGTGTATGTGTTTGAAGTATTCCTGCCGTTGTTCTTAAAGCATTTAGTGTTTATAGACTTTTCGTAAGGCGTACCCGGGAGAGGGCGCTAAGGCAAAAAAAAAGAAAAAACATGACAAAGGGAATTGCAAACACAGACAATGAGGGGGGGGGGGGGAGGGGGGGGGCAGATCGAGTTTTAAAAGGGGAAAGAGAAATGAGAATAAAGAGGGGAGGGAGACAAGGGTGAAAGAATACAAAAAATAGAGGAAATTGAGTGCCTTTTTACACGTGGATCTTGAATCATCATTGTAATGATGATTGCTATTGTAATCGCGAATGTGATAAGCGTTCGTGGTTCTAATCATGTTCTAGTTTGGTCTCACACGTGCTAAATATTCGTCATTAGCCTTATTTTTCACTGGAATCATCATTTAAATTGCGATTTTTTACAATGTGAAAGCAGGGTAGAAAAATAGGATAGAAAAGGGAGAAGAGTATCAGGATGGGAAAGAAAAGGGAATGGGAGGAGCCAAGTTGACCAGAGCGTAACCATGGAAATGGGGGCGTGAAATTGCACCGACACAGAAGAGTTCAGTCTTGCAACAGAAAATATGCAGCAATCTATAAACTTTAATAAAACACATATGAAGCAAATTATCTTACTTATTTTGCTGAGATTATAACAAGATTAAGATTAATGCAAAGTTTATGTGAATATACCTTTTTTTATTTCTTCGTTGGGAAAGCATGAGAGGGCGTGAGGCAAGTAGAGCATTTGTCCTTTTCGACATGGAGGTGGCGCTATTAAAAAGTTTGATTGAAACTCTTGGTTGAGTGGCTACGGAGAAATCCGTTGAATGAAAACCGACTCACTGAATCATATTCTTAAAGAGTATACGAGCAACCATGGGCGGAAATCCCAGGGGGACAGGGGGACGTGTCCCCCTGCCTAAAATAGTAGGGGGACAAAATATCAAATGTCCCCCTACTATTTTTGGTCTTTTATGATGGAGAAAAACATCACTTCACAATCGAAATAATACTTGTGTTTTGGATTAAATGACCTTACATTTTGGGTGATAATTTTTTTTTTTTTTTTTTTTTGTCAAATTATATTTCGGTTAAAATGAGCTTATATTTGGGTGATAATCTTTTTTTTTTTCTTGTCAAATTTTCAAGGCCCTGGTCCCCCTAGCTTTGGGGACAGATTTCCGCCCATGCGAGCAACATCAGTGAGGGGGAGGGGTTTACAGTGACCGTAAATTCAGGTAGGGGGGACACGCCGCTTCAAAAAGCGATAATGCAGTAGAAAAGGGATTGTTACCCACATTAATAATGAGTACTCAAAGGTAACATTATTTTTTGGGCTGTACAGCACCAAAACAGAACTTTCATAACAATCTGGTCAGTGAGTTCAACTTATTGAAGGTCAAGTCCAGCTCAAGAAAATGCTGACTTAAATAGAGAAAAATCAAACTAACATAGTGCTGAAAATTTCATCAAAATCGGAATGTAAAATAAGAAGTTATGACATTTTAATGTTTCACTTATTTTTCACAAAACAGTGATACGCACAACTAGGTGAGTCAGTCGATGATGTCCATCACTCACTATTTCTTTTGTTTTTTTTATTGTTTGAATGATACAATATTTCATTTTTTAAAGATTTGACATTAAGGACCAACTTGACTGAACCATATAGTATAAAACAATGCTACTTTCACATGTTCAGGAAGGAATTAATCGTTGTATCACTTGACAATGAGGAGAAAGTTAGAATATTTCATACTTCATATAATAAAAAAGAAAAGAAAAAATAAGTCTCCTCATTTGCATACCAGCCAGAATGTGCATATAACTGTTTAGTGAAATTAAGCGAAACTTTAAAATGTCATAACTATCTGATTTTACATCCAATTTTGATGAAAATTTTAGTGTTATGCTTGTTGGATTTTTCTCGTTTTATTCAAATCAATTTTTTGTCGGCGTGGACTTGTCCTTTAAACCATGCCCGAGGAGGCGCGATAGCTCAGTCGGTGGAGCGGGCCGTATTCCGGTGACCGGTTCGATTCCCACTTGGTGCGCTAGTGCCCTTTGGTAAGGCATTGATCCTCAGTACCATGCAGGTCCTTCGGAGAGGACCTTAAGCCGTCGGTCCTCTGGTTGCTTGCTTTCAAGCATTCATGCTTTCTTAGCAGTCAGTAAAAAAATCACCACCACCACCCGATTGTTCTTCGCACCACCCCCATATGTATTACATGGGTCTATTTGTAAATATGAACTACACTACTTGGACAGGGCAATCCAATTCTGAAATCATCGTCAATCGCATTAGACAAAATTTGATCTTAGTATGATATGAGTATACTGATCAACTGAACATGTAAATCTATATACTTTTGTGATAGATTTTGACATATTGATAGCGAACAAAATCGCATACATTCGTAATTCCGAAGCTTCGTTATTCCGAAGGTTCGGTCGGATATTCCGAAGGTTCGTTAATCCGAAAACGAAATAAGGTTCGTTGTTCCGAAGGTTCGTTAGTCCGAAAACGAAGTGAGGTTCGTAATTCCGAAGGTTCGTTAATCCGAAAAAGAAATGAGGTTCGTAATTACGAAGGTTCGTTTGTCCGAAATCTAAATGATTAACTAACCTTATTTCGTTTTCGGACTAACGACCCTTCGGAACAACGAACCTTATTTCGTTTTCGGATTAACGAACCTTCGGAATAACGAACCTTCGGAACATCGAACCTTATTTCGTTTTCGGATTATCGAACCTTCGGAATAACGCCACAAATGTTCGGATTAACGAACCCTTTTACGTTTACGGAGTAACGAACATCGAGGTATAGGCAATTTGCATGTTTCGGAATTACGAACCTTCGGAATTACGAAGTGTTACCAACAAAATAACCCGCCCCCTTCTCTTTCTTTTGCTTCATATTTCTTGTACATGGGATTTTTTTTTTGAGGGAAGAACCCCCCCCCCCTCTACAAAACAAATCCAGAGTGTAATACATAAAATATATTAAGTACATGTATAATTATTGCAAGTTATGGGCGAGTACAATGAAGAAGATTGTAAAGTCATGATAAATAAAATGATCGTATGTTATCATAAATATTCACATCTGTGTGAAATAGACCATTTCATGAAAGACTATTGATTATTTCTATCACTTGAAAATATCGGAGTTGCAGCACGGCAAGGGGGAAGGGTGATTAAATTCTAATTTGCAAGCATGATATTACCTCGCATTGTTGCGTATTTCGACTCCCCAAATCTAGTCAATCTCTGTACCCCCTCCCATAATTTATGGTATAGATAAATATCAAAATCTAGAATAAATTCGGCACTTAATCATGATATATAATACAATATTCCAATGGTAATTTCTCAGCAATGTCTATTCACCTTGACCTTGTCTCATATCATTGATTTGCACCAAATAATAAAACTTCACCTTTGAGCAAATAATTCTAAACATTTAAAGGTATTGTCTAACTTTGTGAGCAGCCGATTTAGAAAATTCTCTCACCAACAAGATGAAACATGTGTACAAGTGCATGTATTAGAACTAATAAACCCTGAAAACAACCATTTTTTTAGAATGAAAAGCTAAAACTACAAGCAAACCCCGATTTTGTAAATAGGCGTCTTATAGACACCTAAATAGTACACATAAGTGTACGGGATGAAATTAAGATGGTGTTTCCGGTCACTTTATATTTCAATTCATGAAGCACTAAATAATCATTTTCGAACACAATTTTTTTCTGGGCTTCATTTTTGGAACATATCACAGGCACAGGTGACAAGTGTGACCTTCTAGCTCAGATATTTTAAAAGTCAAACCAATGTTAACCAATCACTTTAATAAATCCATATTGTACATTCCATGTGGGCCCGTACATTTATTGATAAAAGTCTGGTGGAATTTTTTTTCGCGTCCTAGAAAATTTGACCTTGTTCGATGCACTAAAAAAATAATCAGATCATTGATTTGCAACAATACAACTTCACCTTTGAGCAAATAATTCTAAAGCTTTAATAAATCCATATTGTACATTCCTTGTAGGCTCGTTCATTCATTGAAAAAAAAGTCTGGTGGATTTTTTTTGCGTCCTAGAAAAAATTGACCTTGTTCGATGAACCAAACAGATAAAAATCAGATTATTGAAAACTTCAATTTTGGCAAATAATTCTAAACCTTTAGTAAATCCATATTGTAGATTCCATGTGGGCTCGTTCATTCATTGAAAAAAGTCTGGTGGAGATTTTTTATATTCATTGTTTTTATTCGCGTCCTAGAAAATTTTGACCTTGTTCGATCAACCAAGTAAATAAAGATCATTGAAAACTTCAATTTTGAGCGAATAATTCTAAATCTTTAATAAATCCATATTGTACATTCCAAGAGGGTTCGTTGAATCACTGAAAAAAAGTCTGGTAGTGATGTCATATATGTTCGAGTTTTTTCGCGTCCTAGAAAAGTTTGACCTTGTTCGATCAACCAAATAAAATCAATAATAAAAAAAGTACGCGATAGGAATTAATTTATTTTGATTTTGTTCCCTTACAGATATGTTATAGGACGCGTAGAATTTATTCTTAATCTGATTCAAGATATCACATCACCTGCATGGCTTGACTCTTGATACTAATATGCTCATATGCGATATTATAAAAGACCTTAAAATATTTCTTTGATCTGATTTAAGATATCTCTTGCTTTGAACAACACATCCTTTGCATATTCTTTAAGTTCATCCATAATGTATGGAATAAAAGACTTGTTAAGCATGTAGTGTACATCATGAATAAACAAATAATGGAGTGAATTTGACTAAAAGTACGGTAAGAAAAAAGAAGAAAAACCCAATCATGTTTACGAGCAAGACAGGTGAAGGTGAAGGTAACGATTAGTGTGAGAAAGCTATTATATTGTGGGCATGGACGGAAATCCCAGGGGAACAGGAGGTACGCGTCCCCCTACCCAAAATAGTAGGGGGGACACAATATCAAATGTCCCCCTACTATTTTTGGTCTTTTATAATGGTAAGAAAAACACATTATGAAAGATTTCTGCCTAAATGAGACAGAAAATCGTGTACAACTCTTGAACGCACACACAGGTCACGGAGTGACCCTGAGTGCAAACAGCTGACTGTGTTACAACTTAGGGGTGATACATTTTCACAATAGGGGTGAGGCAAACTCACTGGAGGGACTTTAATTCACTTATAACAAAGAAATGTGTACTACAGTACTCCTGTTGAATGCTCTGATGGAAATTATATGAGTTTCACATTCATTTGAACGGGAGGACAAGATTATTGTATATATCGAGTGCATTATGCATAAATCATATACCATTGCGACCCCTGCCTGGCCGATGGTCCAGGCATGACGATCCTGAGTGACGTCACCGATAGAGACCTCAAATGCCAGGAGAGCCTATTCGATAACTGACTTCATCTAAAAAACACGTATTGAAGATAACATCCAATAGGGAAATGGCTTTCATTTTCATGAAATATACATTCCATTCTTCAATAAATCTTTAACCCCGTCGTTAACTGCCCATTCATTCTCGAGCAATGGGGGAATGAATACAGAGTGTCTCAAAGTTTGTGTGAAAAAAGGTGCATTTTCCATAGAACTTCTGCCAAAAAGCAATGCGTAAGGGAAAGATTAGCCCCAAAACACGAATAGATGAGTTAATCAAATGGGATGAATCATTAAAATCAGTAAAATATAGTTTCTCCTGTACTCATTACTGAATACCCCGACTTGATACGATTAATTTTCCCCCCTCTCCATCAACTTTTAAGAAAAAAGTGCATATTTTCATAAAAATATTATGTGTTATATCGACGGACGCCCGTGCGTACGAGCAGGAGGAAGTCAAATGTCTCGTATTTTTCATAATGCATTTAAAATCGTAATAAAACGTGTATTTTAGGACGAGATGACCTTACTTTTGAGATGACAACCTTTTTTTTTTGCTTGTCAAATTTATTTTCCTCGAAATGACCTTAACTTTTGGGTGATAACCCTTTTTTTTTTTTTCTTGTCAAATTTTCCAGCCACTTTTCCCCTTACCTTTGGGAGAGATTTCTGCCCCTGAATTCCGTTTATTCATCTTCCTCTCTTTCCTTCATTTTTCTTTCTTTTTTTTAAGGGGGGGGGGTGTTTGACCTGCTCTCAACTTCATTATACTTTTATACTTAATAGTTTTATATCATATATAGGAATGAGTATTTTGTCATTTGAACGAAACATTATCCATTCATTATTTTTGACGAGAACATAATTATACACAATACAACACTATATACCACTGGAGTATAAATGAGAAGGCTTGGACCACCCCCCCAAAAAAAAATAGATAAAAAAATCATGACCAAGAAGAAAATGAGAGAAAGAAGGAACATGAAGAGAGAAAGGGGTGAAATATGATATGATTTTTTAATATTAGGTCTATATTAAAAGTTATCACCAAATAAGATTTTTTAAAAAAGATTTTCTCCTCCTTGGAGTCCCAACTATAAACAATTTTTTTCAAACGACCTCCATTATTTAAGAATTAAAAAGGAACTTGATGATAATTTAATACTGAATGATCGGTGGAGACAGTTTCATGTGAAGCCGAAAAGTGATATTTTTTTAAAAATAGAAAACTTGTAAATTTTATGAGAATTAAAAAAATAGAAAATAATCTTGTAATAAAATATGAATACAAAACTTCTATCATATCGACCTACAAATATACTGATAGTGCTTATTGGAGATTTCAAATTTAATACAAAGTGGAAATTATGTTCGAACATCGCGTCGTAGTCAGATCAGTTAGTGTGCGCCGGCTTATATCGTAATGCGTATCTCTAGGTAATTCATTTCCCATAGACAAGATAGACTCGTGTTTTAAAGAAATCATTGAAATAAGGAGGAAATTCAAGGGTTGAATGTTTACTACCAGTGGACAGGATATATGTCAGACATTCCCGGGGACATTCCATATCTGACCAGAGAGGGGTACCTCGACAGGCTCATTTTAAAAATAAATAAGCATTTATGAAGACTATGATAGGATCAAATTCATATGTATGATGGCGAAAATAGTCAAATTGACTGGTTGCCAAATAAAAATAAGAACCTCCCCTCATCACTTGAAAGAGTAAAATGGCCCTAATTCTTCCGCCAGTAAAAAAATGTATATATCTTTCCGATTTGGAAAAGGGAAGTTCAGTAGGTACCCTCCTAGAATCAGTGTTAGATTGTCAATCATATTCATTCTTTTTTTCAATCAGCAACATCAAATTCAAAAATTGAGAATGGGTTGGCTCAAATGAATATCTTTTGCCTGCCAGTTGTAATTATAGCAGTGGCGTACCGTGGGTCACGGCATTGGGGGGGGGCACAGGCAAAAATTTTGAGTCGCTCAGTGAGCGCGCAAAGCGCGCTCAATTACCAGGTATAGGCCTATTGACCTTATATAGAGACATTTTAAGGACTGTGCCATTAAACGGATATGTAATGTATCTCACTGATCAAATGATGCGAGCGCGAAGCGCGAGCTGAAAATTTTTGAAATTCATACCTAAAAAGGGTCAAAATAAGCTATTTAATAAAAATAAAAAAAAATACGTATCTGTCTCGCTAAACAAACAATGCGAGCGCGAAGCGCGAGCTGAAATTGTTGTATTTATTGACCCCGAACAGAGACAGTTTAAGGACTATTTTTAGAAATCAAATAAGAGAATACATATCTCACCATACTCATCTAATTTGAGTGCCAAGCGCTTGCTGATTTTGTTAGAAAACATGAAACACCTTTTGTAGTCATTGTAATCATGATTAAAATACGCATCTCACTAATCAAATATTGCGAGCGCGAAGCGCGAGCTAAAAATTTAGGAAATTCAGACCTGAAGAGAAGCATTTTAAGGCTTGTTTGTAGGAATTTACGGAGACCATACGTATTTCACGTACAAAATGATGCGAGCACGAAGCGCGAGCTGAAAATTTTGTATACATTGACCCCAAACAGGGACATTTTAAGGACTATTTCTTTTTTTGAATCCATTAAGAGTATACATATATCACCATAGTCATCCAATGCGAGTGCCAAGCGATTGCTGATTTTGTTAGAATCACATTCAAACACATGAAGAGCTTTTTATAGTCATAGTAATCATGATTATCATACGCATCTCAGTAGCGCAAAGTGAGAGCTGAAAATATAGGAAACTCAGATCTGAAGAGGGGCATTATAAGGCTTGTTTGTAGGAATCGACTATGACCATACGTATTTCACTAAACAAATGATGCGAGCGCGAAGCGCGAGCTGAAAATTTTTGATATTTACATTAGAAAAAGAGACATTTTAAGGACCGATTTCAGGAATTCATGAAGAGCAGACATTATCTCATCAATCCACTAATTCGAACGTAAGCACGAACACGATTTTTTTTATATGCAGACCTTAAAATGGGGCTATCACTTTAAGTAGTCATGAAAAGAAGCATATGTCACTACATAAAACAATAATAATTCGAAGTGCGATGATATATATTTGGTGCATATTGACTTGAAAACAGGACGTTTTGGTACAACATGATTGTACATGTATATCTCGTTAAACAGACAATGCTAGTACCAGGAATAATGAACAAATAGGCCCTGAGCACATTATGTTTCATAAAGTTATGAAAAAAAATAATTCTTATGTAATATAACACAACATATAATATAATATAACATTATAATGTACAATAAATTCTTCTTTCCCACGTTTCTTTCTTCTCCCTCTTTTTCTCCCTTTTCTCCCGTTTTTTTTTTTTTTTTTTTTGGCCAGCCGATTGGGGGGGGCACGTGCCCCCCCCATGCCCCCCCGTAGTTACGCCACTGATTATAGGCCCGTGTACTCTGAAGCCCGCCGCACACCTTCCAATAAGTCTACGACCCGATTTTGGAACACAACGTAGTAGAATTGGATGCTTACTGTTATTGAGGCATGAAATATCTGACTGTGTAATGTTTTGAATCATCATACGAATACCTACATAATATGATATCATCCTTGTTAGAATGAAAGCGAATTCAATATCTACATGTAGTCTTAATGACGTCATATAGCAATTGTACGATTGGCGACGGTTTGAAAAAATGGCCTTTACTCCAAAGTAAAAGTTTGCAGTCATCCAAAATTGTTATATTAGTATTCTTTCAAATTGATTTGGACCTAAAATATAAAAGATACTTTTCATTCACATTTTCAGAGTATGATCAAAGTGCGATTTGTTCCAAAATCGGATCGTCAACCAGTCGAAAGGTGTGCTGTGGCCTAACCAGTGCAGGTTTATTAATCAGCTTTATTTGGCACTCAAATTATTCACAACTGTCTGTCTGGGAATGATAAATAAGAGAGTTGTCTTCACCATTAAAGAACTATATATGGAAGAGCACAGTAAACATATTACACACACACACCAACACACACACACACATATATATATATATATATAATATATATATATATATATATATATATATATATATATATATAGTGAATTCCCTGGACCCCAGGGAAGAACAGTTTTGTTATATTAACAAAGCTGAGTGGGTTTATCCAGCCATCTCACTATACTTTTGATTTTATTATGTACATACATTTACCTTGTATTGTTTTTAACATTGTGATATAAAAAAATAAATACCAATACCAATGAATGAATGAATGAATGAATGAATTTAAATCAGAGCGATATCGATAACATTGAGAGGCTAGATTCACATATTTTTACAAGGTTCTTGGTCTTTAATTTCTACATCAACACAAATTAATCCAACTGTTCATTTAATCTTGAATTTTGTAAGTATTGTTATGGTATAAGTATTTATCTATTGTCCATAATACGAAATTCTTCTAGTTTACGTGTCGTGCAAATACATACTAAAGACAAGAAACTATGTAAATTCATACACAATACATGAACAATCATTACGCTTTCAATCACTGATTTGTGGAACATTATGATCTTCCTGTCAATCCTTTCTGCAAATATGTCAACGCAACATCAAAATATTGATTTGTGTATGAAGTTTTATAAAGCACATATATATAATAATCATGATAATATTGTTATAACACTTAAAGACATCAGACTGCCTCAATCGTATGCATTCAAAAGTTGAAGAGTATCCCTATCTATTTACTTATTTATAAAGTAACATTCTCGTGTAGATATACTGGTGATACATTTAAAATACATTTAAAAGATAATACATTTAATGCATTTAAGATGTGACAGTCAAGGAGATAAGTATACCAAAGACCGATGATTATATTATTCATAAAGAATGGGATTTTCGTATCGATATACTGGTAATAATAACATAGCTAACACTAACCCCTACTTTATCATGTTTTGATAATAGTTTAGAATACATTAACTCAAAGAAATAGTTTAATATACTATGACAATTACCCTCACTTTTTCACGTTTAACATCTACGCATAATAACAAAGACATTAATTGATACATTTAAAATGTGACAGACAAAGAGATAAGTATGAGAAAGACCGATGGTAATATTATTCATAAAGAATGGGATATAAAAAGTTGGGTTAAATACATGGGAGCTATTATAAGCACAATTCGTTTTTTTTTAAATAACAGAAAAAATGAGAAAATATTGGTAAAGGTTTGATGAACATCCTTCAAACAATAAGAGTAGGCCTAATGATTTTTTTAAAACAAAATTTGTGACGACATGCGTCATGCGTGAGCAACCTTTCTGTATGTCATGGTATAAATTGTGAACTTTTTTCGTATAGACAGGGGTATGAAATGACGGGTCAGATGATCCACAGCATTCACTATCAGATTTTGTTTTTAAAAATGTATTTATTGAAATTGATATCACATAACATTATGAAAGAGCTGCCCGTCTGTAACGACACAAAATACAAATTTGAACATTTCACAACGCCCATATCCTTTTACCTATTTCTTCATTCCTTCATCGATTTACAATTCTTTATATTTTCTGCTTTGATTAATGCCCGATCATTAAGATGAACTCCCTCTCTTTTTAGAGTTCCCTTTCTACCCAATATTTGGTAATTTTTTACACTATTTTTTACTACCAAATACATGTTTCACCTTAAAGGCCAATGGTTACACTTCGTAATTCCGATGGTTCCGAAACACGTAAATTGCCCAGACCTCGATATTCGTTAATCCGAAAACGAAAAAGGGTTCGTTAATCCGAACATTTGTGGCGTAATTCCGAAGGTTCGTTAATCCGGAAAGGAAAAGAGAGTCGTACTTCCGAAGGTTCGTTAGTCCGAAAACGAAATGAACAACGAACCTCATTTTTTTTCGGATAAACGAACCTTCGGAACAACGAACCTCATTTCGTTTTCGGATTGTCGAACCTTCGGAACAACGAACCTTATTTCGCTTTCGGATTAACGAACCTTCGGAATATCCGAACCTTCGGAATAACGAAGCTTCGGAGTTACGAATGTATACGGGCCAATGGACCTAGTTATTTTGAGATGACAAGTATTTGATCATGAGATGGCGATAGCATTCGCCCATTTTCATCCTCGTTTGAAATTGAGCGCCAGAAATTCATCAATTCATCCACCATCTCAGAGGGCGCTGTCTGCCGAAAGTAAGCTGTCTGTGTGAAGAAATCCAAGAGTTTGTTACCAAAGTCAGACTGGTCGTCGAACACTTCAGTGATGTCCCATTTCATAATAACATCTGATGCGATGACATTGAAGCCTTGACTCTCAGCGAACTCTTTAACATCCGTTGAAGTTAGCGATTCGAATGATTGAATAGCTTCTGTTAACCATGCAAATTTGCTGAATGATTTGGAGATGAGGTCACCTAAAGGTATGCCACACACACACGCCAAATAAAACGAATATTAATAAAGAACCATTAACATGATCAATATGTAATAATAAAAGAGGCGTAAAAGGATCAGGGTCCCGTTTCATAAAGAGTTACAACAGTTATAACTTTGCCATTATGGCAACTACCATGGCAACAGGGCTCAGCAGCCAATGAAAGTCAAGGTTACCGTGGCATTTGCCATAATGGCAAATTTACAACAGTTGCAACTCTTTATGAAAAGGGCACCTGTTCTGGGACCTTATCATAAAGAGTATCTATCCTGCTTAACGCTGGGAAGTGATGCAAAATTGGACAGAAAAAAATCAGACACAATGAAGTCGCACAATAATTATATATCATTATTAGCCATTTCAGTTCAACAAAAAAGTACATCAAATAACAGATACAATGAAAATATTCATGGTAAAAAGGAATTGGTCTTCCACAGGCTATTGTTAATAGCGAGTTTTTGATATGCACGTCGACTAGTGGACTGCGACGAAAGTGCGTCATAATAGTCTACTTTGTGTTTACGGTATACAGAGCCGCTGGAGTAAATCACCACGTGGCTTCAATCAATGGGCAAGGATTTGATTGCTCGTTTACTACATTTCGAACGAGCGTGATCTGAGCGAAATCCTCGGTCGTCATCATGAAGCTGGCGTGTCAGGAATGGCTTGCACATGCTCAGTGTCTTCCAATCATGTGCTCGACTGAGTTTGTATACCATCAACACAGAGCAGACTGATGACGTACTTTCGTCGCAGTCCACCAGTCGACGTGAAAATCGAAAACTCGCTAATTTATTAAAAACAGCCCGTGGAAGACCAATTCCCTTTTCCGTGAATATTTTCATTGTATCTGTTATTTGATGTATTTTTTTTAACTGAATTGGCTAATAATGATAAATAATTATTGTGCGACTTCATTGTGTCTGATTTTTTTTCTCCAATTTTGCATCACTTCCCAGCATTAAGCAGGATACATACTCATATGATACGGTCCCAGAACAGGGGCCTTTTTCATAAAGGGTCTAATACTAAAAAAATCCGTTGGGTGCTGATGTGCACCGGCACCCCCCCCCCCCCCTGGAAGCACCAAGTTCATGAAGCTGTTGCGTATTACCTTTCTTACAAACTACAATGATGAATCCATCGTCTTTCATCATGGATGTCAACTGTGAGAAGGTCGTCTGAAGGCCAGCGGTATAATACAGTGAGTGTATGGAGGTGATAAGATGGTACTTGGTTCTTGCCAAGGTGCTCGTGGTCGCGAACTCAGTCAAGGAACCATTGAAAGATTGAAAGGTAATGTGAGGTTTGTTATCGACATTCAATGAAGCCACTCTATCTTTGAAGGTTTGTACCATACTCTCGTTAGGATCCACTGAAACACTGCTTATGGATGCATAGCATGTTTGAAGACTCTTCAGTATGTGAAACTCATGAGGACCTGTGTTACAAACAAATATGAATACACTCTTAAAAATATTCATGAGGGTAATTATGTGTCCAACCAACATTGGGCCCCGGGGGGGGGGGCACTCGACCAAAAAATTAGTGGGGGTGTGCCGCGGGCGAGACAAAAAACGGGGGCCTTGGAGCGGGCTTATTGTAAAAAGGAGGGTCCTCGGAACGGGCTTCGGAACGACAAATGTTTGTGAAAACGGGGGTAGCGTGTGAGCGCGTATGCATCCCTACGGAACGGTCATGCGTGCATGTTGCAGCTAGCGCGGCCTCCGCCGGGGAGCTCTGCGGCCGCTTTTCACCAAAATTGCAGCTCATTCAACGCGATCGGAGCTGCGTAACGAAAAATATGCGAAGCTTTGGAGCGGATTTCTCTCTTCTTTTTTCTCGATAAGAAGAAAATGCTATGCCTTGGAGCGGCTTTCTTTGTTCTTTTTCTCAACAAGGCAAAAATGCTAAGCCTTGGAACGGAAATTTGAGTGTAAAAATGGGGGTCCCCTCCGCGGCACATATACCCACTATGCCATACTGAGTGCCCCCCCCCCCGGCATTGGGCATTTCTTTTGGGCATTTTCATTTATCCAGTTAAAAATATTCATGGGGGTAATTATGTGTCCAACCAACATTGGGCATTTCTTTTGGGCATTTTCATTTATCCAGTTGCTCCATGAGGGTAATTATGTGTCCAACCTACCTTGGGCATTTCTTGTGTGTATTTTCATTTATCCAGTGTGATGAAAATTTTCCCATTCTTAAGTAATTGCTGCTTATTTTTTTAACCTTACTGGAAAGTATGCTTAGCGCATTGGGTAAAATACTGCCTAAAATTCGCGCTCGCATTATTACTGGAAGAAGATACGCAATGCCATCCCTTTCATGATTTGCAAAACATGAATAGAGTGTTCCGTTTTTATGTCTGAAATCGTAATTTTCCGCTCACCTTCGCGCTCGCGTCAATTGCTTAATTATATACCTATCCCGTTCATGATTGCAAAAAGTGCTGAAGATATTTTTAGGTCGGAATGTCAACATTTTTAGCTCGTGCTTCGCGCTCGCATTATTTAATTTTGGTAATATTTATCGTCTTCATCATGTTCATTGCTAACTGCAAAAATTCGCTAACAGGGGCCGCGGAACGGTTTTCAAAGTGGGGGGGGGGCTGACCATGAAAAAAAATCACAATCATATGATCACATTCACGTTTTTGTACACGGTCTTGGGAAAATCCCCCCCCCCCCGTTTCCGCGGCCCCTGTGTAACAGGTCACATTTGGATCAGGCCGGAGCGTATATTAAAAATTTCCTGGCGTTCTTCGAGCTCGCAGTAATTATCTAGTAACATATGCATCACAAACTGCCCAAAAAGTTCAATTTTCAGGACAAAATACATGAAATTTTCAAAAGTTTGAGTTAGTGCTTCGCGTTCGCAATATTTATATATTATGTCATATTATATCAAATTTTATTCAATTCAATTAATCTTTGTCAAAGCCGATTAAGGAGACTATTTAAGGGATGGTTCAAATCGGGTGGGTGCTTCATGAAAGTTGTCAGCACTGACTAAATTGTCAGTGCTGACTATTTTAGTGAAACCCTTGGTTTTGATTGGCTGAGAGACTCTGACTGTTACTATGCTAACAGTTGGAGAAAGACAACTTTCCAGTGCTGACAACTTTCATGAAACGGTTCCCGGATAACAAAACACGTAATTATTGAATTTTAAAGATTTGCATAATTCTGGTGAAACAGTTCTAACCATGCACTAGATTACCTAAGGGGGGGGGGCAGACCCCTGACGAGTCACAACTGATCCAGGGGACGTGCCCCTCCCCCCTTTAAGGAGCAAAATTAATCATTTGTAATGTAAAAATGCTATGAAAACAGACGTGTGCCCCCTCTTTTTAACTTTTTTTTGCTTGTCTTTTTTTTCTGGTACGAAATCCTTTATTTGTGGTTGAAGACCTTTTTTATTTTATTTTTTTGCTTGTCAATTTTTTTCGCGGACGAAATATCCTCCAAAAAATTCCCTACCCCTTCTGGAAAATCCTCGTTACGCGGCTGTAAGCATGTCTTTATGAATATTCATTAGGTAGGTTGATGATGTGATATCCCATTTGTTCTTTTGTATTTCATTATATGAATTTAAGTTTATTCAAAAATTTTCTGCCAAAAACTAAAATAACTGGATTTTAATGCCGCAACTTATTTCATCATAATGGAGACAGAACATGTACACATGTATGAAGATATGAACCAATTATGATTTCATGTAATAACATTAGATAAAGGAAAGTGGGGATGTGACATCATCAGCCCACCCAATGAGTATATTCATGACGATGTGCATATCACTATTTTCACAAAATATTGATAAATTTTAAATTCAATAACTTCTTTATTTTGTTATCCGATTTTGATGAATTTTTCAGCATTTCGCTTTGTGAATTTTACTCTATTTATTGAGAGATAAATATTTTCAGCCCGGACCATCCCTTTATAAAAAACAACATAATACTGTTCAAAGGTAACATAATGTAGAGCCGCTCATCACAGAATGTATACATGTTCCATGGTGCATTGAGACAAAACGAAATACATGTAAACGTATCATTACAGTGGAAAATAAAATTACAAAATTATTTTCTAAAAATATTGAAAGGCTTGTAAGACACACCCGGCGGCACACCTAAAAAGGCCCGCAGGCAAGGTAGCCTACAAGAGAGAGAAGAAAGCAGCTTTGGAGCCACTAGCGTACCTAAGGGGGGCTGCCCCCCCCCCCCCCCTTTGAGAAGCAAAATTAATAATTTGTAATGTAAAAATGCATTGAAAACAGACGTGTGCCCCCCACTTTTAAACATTTTTGTTTTGCTTGTCATGTTATTTTTCTGGTACGAATCCTTTATTTTTTTGTGGTAGAAGACTTTTTTTGCTTGTCAAAATTTAGGGCGGACGAACTTCACCCCCCCCCCCCCCCGTGGAAAATTATAAACACGCCACTGGTGAGGCACATGCACCTGAAAGGTAGCCTGTGCAAGAGAGAGAGAAGAACGCAGCTTTGGAGCAGTAAGCTGAGGGCAAAAGGGGGTCACGTGAAGACAAGAGAGAGGAGTCTTATTATTCCACAGCTTTGAACCATACACTGTGAGCATGGTGAGCATGATTGATTTCATTAACCATGTTAACGGGGTGAGGAGATGATTGTGATGTCTCGTGTAGTAAGAATGAAAGAAGTCTGTTGAAGAAAACATGTTGTCAAAAATATGAGGTAGAAATTGTTTGTGATATTTGTACATGAATAAAGCCGTTTGGTATTTAACAATGTCATGAAAGCGTAAAGTATTTAGATGCATATAGAGTGGGCGTGTGAGCGCGGAAATCTGCAGACGTGAGAGTGCGGATGACCCTTTTTTTAGAGGATCAGTATACGGTTCAAATGTCCTCTATTTTTTTCTTTTTTTAATAGATTTTATTGATTTATTTCATTTCTTTTCTTTCCATTATCCACATAAAAATCAAAAATACATAAATACAATTACAAACAAAAATGAACCGAAATAATGACCCTTACATTTGCAAAAATTTGGTAATGTAAATTATACGATTAAAATACGATACTTATATCATCATTTTATCGTGTGTATGTTAAAAAAGAATGGGTGAAATGAAAAGAGAGACCAGCTGAAAAGCTTGGCTTGTTGGACGCTGATCTCTCGAATTCGTAAATAATGTAAATAATGTAATATAATGTGAACTTGGTAAATGATCATTTGAATCATTGGAACGTAAATAGTATGATAATCGCTGAAAGTGTGGAAGATAAATGCATGGTCATGGATGATTAAAAAAAACATGATATGTTTTCATGGCAAAAACAGTATTATTGATTGATTGATTGATTATTTTATTTCCATGCAACAATTGAACATACAACATAAAACGAATTAACAATATTTAAATATCAGAACAATCATTACATGGGAGGGGACAGTCATAAGCACAGAGGCTTGAAAAGGACACCCCTCAAGAAATGACTATACGGCCCTAAATGCGTCTTTTTTTTAATAAAAATAAAATAACATTTACATTCTCCATATACGCAGCAGGGCCAAAATGAGAAACATCAAGCATGCCACAAAGATATAAAAATAAATAATATTACATAATTATAATGATGATATGTCAGCCGTGTATCGAAAGATAGTAATTTATTTATTTTTTGTAAGTATTAAACAAACAAAAAAACAAAAAAAAACAACAACAATGACTTAGATCGAATAGCTGTTAATAATAAAATGTTTGAAATCGAACTTAAATTTATTCAATGTAGAAGCGTAACGTATTGTTATGGGTATATTATTCCAGGTATCAGGACCAGTATGTCTTATTGACCTATGAGCTAAAGCGGTTATTGGGTTTAATAAATGAACATTTGTTGAAGTTCTCGTAGGATAATTATGAATGAAAGAATTTAAAACGAACATATGATTAAATGTGGTTGGTAATTGACGACAGTAAAATCGATACATAAACAAAGCAATTTGAAATATATGTATGTCATCCATTTTCAAAGTTTTAAAACGATTAAAGAGGGGATCAGTATTTTCATAATAACCAACACCAGCACATAAACGAACAGCTTTCTTTTGCAATAAGAAGATATGATGATTTTTTGATTTGAATGAGCCCCAAACAATATTACAGTAAGTTACATGTGGCAGTAAAATAGAATTATAAATTGAGAGTAATGCTTGAATAGGCAAATAGTATTTTACTTTAAACATTATCCCTATGCATTGTGACATAGATGTGAGTATTTTAGATATATGATCATCCCACGTTAAGAACTCATCTATAATGACACCTAAAAACCTCACATTGTTTCTTTGTGCTATAGAAATATTACTTATTTTTATTTCTTCTGTATATTGATCAGATAATGCTTTAGAGCTCTTGAAATTAACATAATATGTTTTTTGCAAGTTTAACGATAATTTATTACTTTGGAACCATGTGGATATTTTGGGCAATTCATTATTCAAAATTTCAAAAAGCCTTTTTTTATCAGAGCTCGAAGAAATAACTGTAGTGTCATCAGCATAGAGGATATATTGCAATAGAGGTGAAGAATAAACAATATCATTAATATAAAGAAGAAATAAAAGGGGGCCTAAGATTGAACCTTGTGGTACACCACAATTTATATACTGCAAACGAGAACTAACTGAATTTATACACGTAAATTGTTGCCTATTAGAAATATAACTTTTAAACCAATTAAGGGTAGTACCTCTGACTCCGAAATATTTTAATTTATAAAGTAAGATATTATGATCCAGGGTGTCGAAGGCTTTGCTTAAGTCCATGAAAACACAAATTACATGCTCCTTTTTTGCCAAAAGAGAAGATATTTTATCATAAAGATCAACAAGAGCTAAATCAGCAGAATGAAGTTTACGAAAACCATATTGGGATGGATTAAATAAATTATGTAATGACAAAAATGAGACTAATCTGTTGTAAACAAGGCGTTCTAATATTTTTGAAAATGATGAGAGAACAGAAATGGGGCGATAATTCGCAATAAGTGTGCGGTCGTCCTTTTTATATATAGGAGTGACTTTTGCAACTTTCATGTCACAAGGAAAAACTCCAGATGACATTGAAATATTACATATATGAGTAAAAGGAATTATGATTGTTAATATAATATTTTTAAGGAGATTGTTACTTATCTCATCATATCCATAGGAACGTCTGGTTTTAAGATTATTAACAATTTTTAATATTTCCTCAGAATTTGTTGGATTAAAAAATAATGTATGTTGACATGAATTCCGTAAGTAATCTGCAAAATTAGTAGTAGTATTAGGTATTTTTGATGCTTGTTCTTGCCCAACATTGATAAAATAATCATTAAAACCGTTAACAATATCATCCAATGTTTCATATACAACATCGCCATGTAAATATTTATGATTTACATTAACATCCTTTGTTTTTCCCAATAACTCGTTAATATTTTTCCAAGTAGCTGACATATCGCCTTTGGTATTTTCAAATTTTTGCGAATAATATAATTTCTTTGCATTTTTAATAATACATGTTAAAACATTTCTATATCTTTTATATTTAGTAATATTTTCAGGAGAAGAATTCTTTAAACTAATCTTATAAAGTTTATTTCTTTTTCGAATTGATTTTACAATCCCAAAAGTAATCCATGGTTTTCTGGGGGTTTTTGATGACTTTTTCAGTCTAATTTTTGGAATGTTACGGTCTAAGTGATAATGCAATTTTTCAATGAATAATTTATATGCTGTATCAGCAACGTTACAAGATAAAACATCTTCCCAATGTTCGGATTGAAGTTCGGTTACAAAAGTTTGAATATTTTCAGGAGACATCCTTCGAATGTATTTAGATTTTGCAATAGGCTTTTTGTTTTGTCCAAGTGTAGTGATCATGAAAATAGGAAGATGGTCAGAAATATCTGAATATAATATACCAGACGATACATGTTGCTTGTCAGTGTTGGAAAAAATATTATCGATTAAAGAGGAACTTGCAACAGATATACGGGTAGGTTTATCTATAAAAGGTATAATGCATACGAATTTAATAAGTTGACAAACGTTTGACTCTGTTTGTTTACATCCAGAATATCAATATTGAAATCACCAGATAAGTATATGTCTTTATGTTCATTTGCAAGTTTATGAAGAACAATATCTAGATCAAAGAAAAAAGATTCAATATTTAAATGAGGTGGTCGATAAACAACACCTATCACTGAGTTTTTTTGATTACAGTTGTCAACCTCAATAAATAATGATTCAGCACTATTATTCTGAAAATTTAAGTCTTTCCTAATTTTAAATTGATATGTTTCCTTAATATATATAGCAACACCACCGCCTTTCGTATTATTTCTATCAACATGAAGAAGTGAATAACCACTGATATTAAATAATTCTGGAGATTTGTCATTTAACCATGTTTCAGTTACACATATAAGACTATATTCATATTTAACAGAAGAGAGCAATTCTTGAAAAGCATCAAAATTCTTACACAAACTTCTTGCATTGACATGAAGAATACTAAAGTGTTCATCTTTGAAAGTAATCTTATTTTCGAATTCATGGGGTAAATAATATTGGCAAGGAGAAACTTCAATAGTTTCATTTAGTTGCAAATCTGTATTACTTTCCATCATGAAATAAACATTCATATAAAAAATACTTGCACACATTAATGAGAATGTGCATAAAGGCAATCACCTTCCTTGCATCTTGTAATAAATAATTGTAACAGTAATATTTATGAATCGATACACGACTGACACAAAGATATACTAAAATTACTTGCTGACTTGCGTTTATATAAGTAAAGTAATAATTATTGTAGATTATTTCAAGACTGATAATCAAATTAAGTACAAAAATATTGTGACATGCTAAAAATATGGCAGTAATATTATACAGTTATATTTTATATAATATAAAATATTATACAGTGCGCATCAAAAAAAAGTTCACACTCAGAAAAAATATTTACTGATTTATTTCAATAGAGAGTGAGAATCTTTAGAAATAATTTGGGGAAGAGTATTTTGGAGAAAAAAGGCTGATTAGGTGATATTTCACATTTATGTTGCTTTAAAAGAATAAAATTAAGAAGTGAGTTTGTGAGTGTTAGGACTACCCTCAAGGAAACATACAAAAATCAACTTTGATCGGCCGACTTGGGAAAATATGGGGAGGGTGGAACAGTTTTATTGGCGAAATAAGCTGGATCCGCCCCTGAATTTGTAATAGAGTTTTTGGTTCAGAATAATGAAAAGACAAGGATTAAGGGTTGTTGAGGTGTGTTGGTTAGATTTCCATCGGAGCAACTAAATATCATGGAACCTGTTAGGTATCAAAGTATTATTTTTTTATAAAACAGTTTTCTTTGAAACAGTAAAGATTCTTGGAAAGAATTAAAAACAAACAACATCCTGCATACCTTCTCCTACTCCTACACTCAAGATACTGAACTCTTCATCACGGTCAAAGGCATCAGTCAGAATCTTCATCACTTTGGTGTCAAAATATTGACTCACTTTTTCAACAAGAAACTCCTTCTGGGCGATCTTATAGAATGCATTGTAGTAAGTATCTTCGTATCGTTCATGATTGCCTGTCAGAGGAATTATATCTGTTGCAGACATTTTCAAGATGGAGTCATATACAAAATAGCACGCGCTAGACTTCGACAACCGACAATTGGACAACCGACAAAATAGAATGTTAATGATTCGTTTTCACCATGTACATGTAAGTTCACGTTCATCACGGCCCATTAAACCACGTCGACCAAAGGTGCAATGAACTCGTGGAGCCGATCATCGACATTATGGGGGGGGTTCGAGTTGAATGAAAATTTGACAAGCAAAAAAAAAGAGGTCTTCACTTTTAAAAGGGGGAAGGGGCACACCTTTTTTTTTAAAGCATTTTACATTTTTACAATTTTTTCAAAGGGGGGGGGGGCACGGGCCGGCTGTGCCCCCCCCTATGGATCCGCCAATGCCCTACATTATTTTGAGATAATCAGCAATCGCTTGTGCAACCCATTCCGCGTCATAATTGACCTTATCTGTCCTGGTGCCCGTTAAAGTATCAAACTCAAAAAATTTGCGTAACTTGATTTTCAGCGAATGAGGCACCCGTATTCGTGACTTGCGCTTGATTATTTGGGGGTTATTTTTACTTGCGTAAAACGCAACTCTTTCTGCAACAGGCCCCGAACTCTAAAGGTGTTCTTAGATGGAAAGGGGCACCTAATTGATCTTAACCTAAGGGGACACCAAATTGATCTAAATGGGGGGGGGGGTCAAAATGATGCATAACTAGGGGCACCGAATTGATGTTTAGCATATAAACATCTTAAACATAAGTTCTAATAAACTTGAGGCGCGCAAAAATCACCTCAAAATGACTGTGCGCAAATTGGCCCTTGATTAGGGGATTCTATTTTTTTTTATCTTTAACTCGGAGAAGGGGGGGGGGGATGCGGTAGTCTGCTGGTCAAGCCCTTTACTCGAGTAATACTTTAGTCACATTTGCTCTACGGCGGCCGTACGGCGAGTCGAAAACAGCCGTTTTAACATTTTTTGTACATTCTACATATAGGTGGTCTGAATTAAAATTAATGAAACGGCTGTTTTCGACTCGCCGTACGGCAGCCGTAGAGCAAATGTGACCAAGGTATAAAGGTTCTGAATGTGCACTGCAGCCTACTCTTGCCTTGTGAACTGAAGGCCCTCTCGCTCAGCAAGTTTTGTATGTGCTAGTCTTTGAGTGGAGACATGCTTGTTGATAAAAATTTCAATCAGGGTCTGTGCCTGCAGACTAAAAGCAACAAGTTTTGTATGTGCTAGTCTTTGCTTGGAGACATGCTTGTTGATAAAAATTTCAATCAGGGTCTATGCCTGCAGACTAGGGCGGTGGCAACATGGTCTTAGGCCTAAAGTTAGAATATCCCAATTAATTTTAAACTCATGGGGCGCCATTATGATTTAAAGGGATCGACGCTTATTTTTACCTGGGGCCCATTACACAATTAAGGTTAATCGCTGAATGAAATGGCCTATCACGATCATAGTTACATGCGCATTTTACTCGGTAGACTAATTAGAAACCAATCAGAATCACTCTATCAAATTAGCGATTAATCGCTAACCTTTCTATTACGAGAACGGTTCCGTGGTTATGAGGCCCAGAACATTGGGCGCAAATTTGGCCTCAAATTTAAGCCATGCAGAGGGCGCCAAATAGAACTTAAGTTAGGGGGCGCTCATTCGAACTTAAACTCAGGACTGCGCTATATTGGTCTAAAATATTCAATTCTTGGTGTCGAATTGAAGTTGAGCTTCGGGGGGGGGGGATCAAATTGACCAGAACACTTTAATTGATGTGAACCAAAAAAAAAGGAGGCGCCAAAGTGACCTAAGACTTAGAGGCGCCAATTGACCTTGACATTTGAATTTAGAGTTGTAAAAGGCCATATTGATTTTTTTTACTGAGGGGCGCCAAACCCAAAATGCGAGCTTTCATTATTTATATTCTTTGGAAAGATACGCATCATTAAATGAATGCCAAAATAAGTGCTTACATTTTGTTTCAGGTTTCAATAATCCAAAAAATTAAGTTCGTGCTTCACACTCGCATCAATGATTTTATTCTTTGATATCCGAAGGCCTATTATCTCTTTATGATGTTACTTAATTTCGAAACAGTTATTAACATGTTCTTTTTGTGGTCTGTACAATTCATAAAAGAAATTCAGCTCGCGCTTTGCCCTCTCCTTATTTAGTTTTCGATATACGAATCCGATTCAGGCAACAATCCTTAAATTGTCCCTTTTCAGGTCATAAAAACGCAAGTAGTTTAAATAGGCCTAGGGCATGTAGGGAGGAAGGGGAGCAGTCAAATATATTGCTGTACACACGCGTGACCCCCCCCCCCCCAAAAAAAAAGGGTTTTAAAAAGGGGTGTTTTCAGTTTTGAACGCGGGCCGCGCGTGCACTCGTTAAGGGTATGATATGTCCCCCCAGCTTTTCCCCAGGGTCATATTCTGGCGACAACTTGTTTAGGGGCCAAAATGTGTAAGCCCGCGAGAAACTTGTGTAGGGGGTTATTTTGCACACATAGAAAAACTCGTTTATAGAACAGTCACTGCAAACTCCGCTCTAATAAAGTATCATTGTGAGGGCTGCCAACTACACTCATTGAGAGTGAGACTCATTCGTTTTGTGTTTCTCTCAAGAAATTCGTTTCAATTTGCATGCATTTCCATTGATCTCACCAAGGAGTTACTCCTTGATCTCACTCATCTTGACCTCTGAATTATATATTGGACACTCACTCTCAACTCGTTACCCAGTGTCGACACCGCTGGATTATTGACATAAAAATAGCTAAATGGACCGCAACAACAGAGTGTTAGGGCGCCATCTTATAACATAGTAAATTGCTGTACTGTTATCATAACCTGCATGGAGTACGCGTCCCCACTGAACTGAAAATAGTATTTTAAATTCAGTGAGCCCCCTTTTTACATGTTTGATTTATCAAACCTGTCTAGGCCTGGACCTATGAACCGATAATTAAAGTCAAAGAAAGTGAGAGGCAATAATACTTGTGTTTTGGATTAAATAACTTTACATTTTGGGTGATCTTGTGTGGCTGCCTCACTTAACACGAGATGCTAAGTAAGGAGTTTCGGTCGAGTTCGAAAGAGGGTTCGAAGAACAGAGAGAATTACCGATGACGATTCGAATTTAATTGCAAATCTCTTATGTAACATGAAGTAAAGTAGATGTACGTAGATACAGATGTGGTTTGTAGTATGTAGAGAATGGCAATTAAATTCGAATCGTCATCGGTAATTCTCTCTGTTCGGAATAAGTTTCTTTTGGAGTGCTTTGTTCTTCGAACCTCTTTAGAACTCGACCGAAACTCCTTACTTAGCATCTCGTGTTAAGTGATTCAGCCACAATAGAATACAATTGGAGGCTTTGAATTGCTGAAACTGAATCGAAGGTATCGAAAGATCGAACTTAATATTTGAGGTGTCTAAAATTGATGTTAACTCGCTGGCTTTCCGAAATGTAATGACTTGGCTCTCTCAAAAAGCTAAAAACCCAAGCCAAGCTCTACAAGTACAAGTTGAAACTATAGAAAAGGGGGCTGCACAAACTGAAAGGGGGCCATTGTTCTAAAATTGCTGCGGCCAAGTTTGTGTACTAAAGGTCTGAAACTCCAGACAATTGCTCCTCTGGGAATGAATAGAACCTTGACAGAGAACATAGTTCTCTTTAATCAGGGTGTCTAGTTCTTATAACACTGAAATATGTACAAGTATATATCTACTACATGCAAGCATATTGGATGCTATATGAAAAGCTTTATGTACAAGAAAACATTATACATGTATATGCCTACTAGATATATATTCCAATAAGATAATTTCAATATCTAAACATGATCAAAATCTGTAGACTGAAAGTAAGTTATAAGATATCATTACAGATAAACACTAAACAAGAATGAAAAACTAAATTAATCAAAAACGTGTAAATAGAAAATTATAAACTTTCACAGCATACTGCTGCAGTGAAACTGCTTAATTAACTGCTTAATTATAGGTAGTTACCAATCCAAAGCAAAACGAAAACGATTTTACATACATCTTGAAGCAAATTATTCACGAATATCAAAAGAAATATATCAACTGGCGCTTTATAAAACACAAAGCATCGATACAATAATTAAAATAAACTTACTTGAGCGAAAATATGAAAGTAAATTAAGAGAGAAATAGAAAGGAGATGAAAGGTTACAGTAGTTAAGAACAAGAAAAGTAGAAATACAGAAACAAAGAATGAAGTGAAAGTCTACTCGAGCGAATTATCAAGAGAAGAGTGGAAAAAGAAATGGCAAAGAGAAAGACGAGAACAAGAAAGTGGAAACAAACAAGAATTAACTCAAATGAAATGTTCATTGTGTTGTGCTGGCTCCTTGATGGGGAATCCCTTGGTCTTCTGTGTCACTAGCTTCCGAGGTCTCTTCTGGAGACAAGAGAAATGCCAATTTGTGTACAGGTCTTTCCAGCATGATGGGTTGTTTCTTACGCTTGCCCTGACTATCTAACGATGAATCGGCCATGACGAGTTGGACCTTGCGCACAAGCCCATCGTTGCTAGGATACACTTTCGACACTCTTCCAAGGGGCCACTGAGCACGGTTATCATTTGCTTCTTTGAAGATGACGATATCGCCGACTTTAAGACTTTACCTTGGACGAGCCCACTTCTTCCGAGTTTGCAGGTCGGTTAGGTATTCTTTCTCCACCTCGTCCAGAACTCGTTGGTAAGATGTTGGACCCCCCCCACGCCACCATTTTCTAGCATATATGTCTGCTTTCTGGAACTTGCCTGGCGATGGGAGGACTACCTTGGCCTTCATAGTCAGGAGATGGTTAGGTGTCAATGATTCTGGAGCATCAGACGAGCTCAGGTTCTGTGTTGTAAGAGGCCTTGAGTTGACGATCGACTCTGCTTCAGAAAGAAATGTTCTAAATGCCTTATCATATCATCTAGTAGTTTTCCCGCAGACATCATGAGGGGTTCGAGAGCACGCCGAACTGTCTCAATCTGGCGCTCCCATACTCCGCCCATGTGTGATGCATGAGGTGGATTCATTATGAACAGATGAACAGATGAAGGGAATCCAGTCAGTGTTATTTTCAACAAGATAATGCTGAATCTTGTCTTGGTTCATCTGTTTCAAGGCGTCTCGGAGCTCATTCCTAGCACCAACGAAAGCAGTTCCTCTGTCAGAGCGAATTTGTCGAACAGGTCCACGGCGATTAACGAATCTTCGAGGACAGTTGATGAGGGAACTGGTGTCGAGGCTGTTGGCTGATTCCAGATGAACAGCTCTGGATGCCATGCAGGTGAACAGTGCTACATATCGCTTCACTGTGCTTCGTTTCTCGGTAATCGACAACGGCCCAAAATAATCGACAGCACAGTAAGAGAATGGATGAGCCTGTTCCAGTCTGTTTGTCGGGAGGTCTGCCATCTTCTGCTTCTCCAGAGGTCCACGAAGTCGCTTGCAGGTCACACACTTGGTGATGATGGATGAGACAGCTGACGAACCACCTATCACCCAGTAACCAGCCTGACGAAGTTGATTGTGAGTCGATCCTCTGCCCATATGATTCACTTCTTCATGGTACTGCCGAATTAGAAGTGCTGTCAGATGAGCATCTCTGGGGACAATGACCGGGTGTTTCACATCGTCTGGTATAGTTTCCCTCTGAATTCGACCTCCAACTCTTATTAGACCTTTGCTATCCAGAAATGGATCTAATCGATACAATGAGCTTGTTGCTTTAATATAATAATCATTTTCCCGTTTCACAATCTGTCGATTGTTGTCATCTGACACATCCAGGCATCCAGGTTGGTAAATACTTCTCGCTCGCGTCCAAGATGCCTTTTCTGGATTAAGCCGAGAATTTCCAACTCAGCTTCCTGTAGGTCAGCAACGCTTAGAGATAGACCAATACCTATTCTAGGTATTGGTCTCTTCAAAGATGGCGATTTTTCGAGCTTGATCTCTCTCAATTTTAGACGCTGCTTGAGTCTCACGCACATATAAGGCTATTACTCTCTTGGCTTGGTTCCAGCTAGAGAGATGCGATAACCGGCTGGTGTCGAAGGTGTTGTGAATTTAAACTCTAGATGACAGCGTTGTTGATTTCTTCACTTTTGGGTGGGTTTCTTCCACATTAATTCGAATGGGTTCAGGAGGATGAAATAGTCCTTTCTCATGCAGGAAGCCTGGACCTGCTTGCCAAAAGCTGTTCTCCAACAGTGTCCAACAAATCTTTTGCTGTGAGTCCTCGAGCAGCATCATCTGCTGGATTGGTTGAAGTGTCTACGTAGTACCAAGACGCAGGGTCAGATACGTTGCGTATTTGTTGCACTCGATTGGCTACATAGACATGAAACCTTCTGGACTCGTTGCTGATGTACCCCAACATGATTTTGCTGTCTGTCCAGAAGTATTCACGAATCTCATGATATGTTAGTTCTTTGCGAAGAAACGCACTCATTTTGGTCGAGATAACAGCAGCAGCTAATTCGAGTCTTGGAATGGTTTGGTGCTTGAGAGGGGTCACTCTAGACTTAGCGATGACAAGAGAACACGATAATTCACCCTCTTCATTCACAAGTCGAAGGTATGAGCACTGACCATATCCATTTTGACTGGCGTCAGAAAAATGGTGTAACTCAGCATGCTTGACTGAACCGAAGTTCTTGGGCTTGTAGCAGCGTGGAATCTTTAAGTTTTCCAGTTCGCTTATTTCCATTCTCCGTTTCTCCCACAGTGGTCTGATGTCTTCTGGAATTGGGCTATCCCAGTCGATTTCGCTTCGGCATAAACTCTGCAAGATCTGCTTGCCACGTAGAGTCACTGGACTAGCGAAGCCGTAAGGGTCATATATAGAGCAGACAGTTGACAAGACACCTCTCCTGGTAAGGGGTCGATCATGGAGCTCTATTCGAAATTGGAGACTGTCGCTCTCAACACACCAGACTACACCAAGAGCACGCTCCAGAGGTGGAGGATCGACATCGAGGTTCAGATCAGCTAGGCCCTTGGACATGTCGTCTGTTGCGAATTTTTGCAAAACTTCCTTCTTGTCCGACATGATTTTGTGAAGTCGAAGCCCTGCTTTTTCACAGATCCCTTGTGCTGACTTCAGCAGTGCAACAGCTTCTTCCGATGTCGATACCGACTTCAGTCCATCGTCTACGTAGAACTCCTTACGAATGTAGTTGGCAGCTTCACTCCCAAATTCCTCTTCACCGTCATCTGCTGCCCTCTTGAGACCAAAGTTGGCACAACCTGGTGAGCTTGTCGCTCCGAAGAGATGCACCTTCATCCGATATTCGATCACGTTGGAATTTGGATTGCCGTCTTCCCACCAGAGAAAGCGAAGGAGATGCTTCTCAGTAACGTAGAATTGGTGGAACATGCTTTTGATGTCGGCCATGAAAGCGACATCATCTTACCTGAAACGACATAGGACGCCAAGAAGTTCATTAGTAAGGTCCGGGCCTTGAAGGAGATGGTCATTGAGGGAGATGCCATTACATTTTGCCGAGCAGTCGAAAACGACACGAATCTTGCCCGGTTTTCGAGGATGGTACACTCCTGTGTGGGGAACATAGTTGACCATCCCTTCCACACTATGAACTGGTGCCCTCTCTGCACAGGTCTTGATAACTTCATCCATGAAGGCTCGATAGTCGTTCAGGAACTGAGGATTTTTCTTGAAACGAGCTGTTAGCTGTCTCCATCGTTTTTCAGCTACTTGTCGGTTTGATGGAAGGCTTACATTATCTGTCTTTAGTGGAAGTGGCATTTCATAATGCAAATCCTGTCTCTTCACCATTCCCTCCTCAAGGAGATGAAGGAATCTATGGTCTTCAATGGACATTGGTTCTTTCGAGTTGACATGTTTGAAGTCAGTCTCCAGAGCTTTAATCACCTTGTCTTCGATGAGAAGTTCCTTGGCCTTG
The DNA here is from genome assembly GCF_018143015.1 of Lytechinus variegatus. Classification (NCBI taxonomy): domain Eukaryota; kingdom Metazoa; phylum Echinodermata; class Echinoidea; order Temnopleuroida; family Toxopneustidae; genus Lytechinus; species Lytechinus variegatus. The sequence continues at coordinate 37,994,525 of NC_054748.1, forward strand.
GTTGGGAATGCGAGGTTCTGGTACAATTCAGCAGCTATTTTGTGACAGCTAGCTGAACTTGATTCGATTGGATCCTTGCAGATTCGTCCGACAACTCCCCAACCAAGTAGAGATTTTTGCCCATAAGGCTCCGCTACCCCTCCAGCGATGATTTCTCGAAGTCGAATCGCACTTGGGCAGTCTGTTCCGATGAGAAGAGAAACTTTGACAGTCTTATCATATGCCATCATCTCTTCTGCCACGCGGATGAGGTGAGGCCATCTTTCAGCGATCTGAGTCTTTGGAATTTGAGACCTTGTGGCAGAAATGCCATCCCTGGTAAAGGCAGCTGGTAGGCGAACGATGTTTTGCCTTTTGTGGTCTTGCAACTACAAGTCCTGCACCTTGAAAGTATCAATCATCGAAGTATCAGGCAGCGTAGTCAGCTAGAGGTCGGTGTTGTGGCCTTGGAGGTTTAGCTTATTGTAGAGTTTGCGTGATATAAAGCTGACATTAGATTGTTCGTCTAATATCGCGTACTCTAAAAATGATTTGGATGGGTTATTGAAACTCCTCACCCACACAGGAACAATCATCGAGTGGTCTTTCCCTTGAATTTCTTGGAGACTACACACCGAGGTGCAATTTGCGGTTGCTTCTTCCTACTTGACTGGCTGTTTCTGCCACGAGTGGAAGCAGGATAGATGCCTTCCTCCGCAAACAGTAAAAGAACGCAGGGCTTTACACTGCTTGCTCTGGTGGTTACTGTGCATCCCGCATCCAATACACAACTTCTTCTCAAAGAAGAATGCCCGTCGCTCTTCTAGGGTGATATTTTTACCGATGACGATTCGAATTTAATTGCAAAACTCTACATACTACATCTGTATCTACTTCTACTTTACTTCATGTTACATGAGAGATTTGCAATTAAATTCGAATCGTCATCGGTAATTCTCTCTCTTCGGAATAAGTTTCTTTTAGAGTGAATTGTTCTTCGAACCCCCTTTCGAACTCGACCGAAACTCCTTACTTAGCATCTCGTGTTAAGTGAGGCAGCCACATCTTGTGTTTTAGATAAAATAACCTTACATTTTGGGGTTTTTTCCTGTATGTAGTATGTAGAGTCAAATTATATTTGGGTTGAAATGGGCGTACGTTTTAGGTGATAACCTTTTTTTGCTTGCTTGTCACATTTTCAAGGCCCTGGTCCCCCTACCTCTGGGGACAGATTTCCGCCCATGCGAGCAACATCAGTGAGGGGGATTTACAGTGACCGTAAATTCAGGGGGACACGCCCCTCCAAAAAATGATAATGCAGTAGAAAAGGGATTTATTCCCATGTAAATAATGAGTACTTCAATGACAAAATTCAAAGGTAATTTATCTTTTTGGCTGTACATCACTAAAATAACTGGTCAGTGAGTTCAACTTATTAAAGGTCAAGTCTAACTCAGGAAAATGCTGACTTGAATAAATAGAAAAAAAAAACTAGCTTAGTGCTGAAAATTTTATCAAAATCGGATGTAAAATAAGAAAGTTATGACGTTTTAAACTTTCACTTATTTTTTTCACAAAACAGTGATTATGCACAACTAGTTGAATCAGTCGATGATGTCCATCACTCACTCTTTCTTTTTTTTATTGTTTGAATTATACAATATTTAATTGTTTACAGATTTGACAATAAGGGCCAACTTGACTGAACAATACAGTATCACACAATGCTAATTCCACATGTTCAGGGAGGAATTAATTACCGTTTCACTTGACAATGAGGAGAAAGTTAGAATATTCATATTTCATATAATAAAATACAAAGGGAAAAAAAATGAGCCTCCTCATTTGCATACCAGCCAGGATGTGCATATATTACTGTTTGTGAAATTAAGCGAAACTTTAAAATGTCATAACTTTCTGATTTTACATCCAATTTTGATGAAATGTTTAGTTTTATGCTTGTTGGATTTTTCTCCTTTTATTCAAATCAACTTTTTGTTGGCCGAAGCCCCCCCCCCCCACACACCCATCTAAAAATAAAATCCAAATTGTAATACACTTATATATTGAGTAGAAAGTATTGCAAGTTGTGGGCCTAGAATGAAGATAGTAAGAAGATTGTAAAGTCATGGTAAAAAATGACTGTTTGTTATTAATGTTCACATCAGTGTGAAATTAATTAAGGCTATTTCATGAAAGAATATTAATAATTTCTATCACTTGAAAATATAAGAGTTGCAGCTCCCCGGGGTTGCAGCACGGCAAGGGGGTAGGGGATGATTAGATTCTAATACAGTCCTTAATATGACCTCGAATCGTCCCGTATTTCGACTGCCCAATTCTGGTCAACCTCTGTACCTCCTCCCCCTCTATGGTATAGATAAATATCAAAATCTAGAATAAATTCTGCAATAAATCATGATAATGCATATTTTATTCCAATTGTAATTTCTCAGGAATATCTATTCACCTTGACCTCGTCTCAGATCATTGATTTGCACTAAAAAAACCCTCAAATAAAACTTCAAATGATTATAAACCTTTGATAGATTCTCTGTGGGCTTGTTTATTCGTTAAAAAAGGGTCTGTTGGAGATTTTTTTTGTGGGGGGTGTGCTTTTCGCGCCCTAAAAGAACTGACCTTGTTCGATCAACCAAACAAATTGAATTCAGATCATCGATTTGCACCAATAAAATCTCTCGTTTGAGCAAATAATTTCTAAACCTTTGATAAATCCATATTGTAGATTCCATGTGGGCTCGTTCATTCATTGAAAAAAGTCTGGTGGAGATTTTTTATACATTTTTGTTCACGTCCTAGAAAAATTTGACCTTGTTCGATCAACCAAACAGAGAAAAATCAGATTATTGAAAACTTCAATTTTGAGCCAAAAATTCTAAACCTTTGATAAATCTATATTGTTCATTGTTTGTGGGGTCGTTTATGCATTGAAAAAAGTATGGTGGAGATGTTTTTATGTATTGAGTTTTTTCGTGTCCTAGAAAAAAATAGACCTTGTTCGACCAAGCAAACAAATAAATATCAGATCATTGAAAACTTCAACTTTGAGCAAATAATTCTAAACCTTTAATAGACCCATATTGTACATTCCAAGTGGGCTCGTTGAATCATTGGAAAAAGTCTGGTAATTTTTTATATGTTGGGTTTTTTTCGCGTCCTAGAAAATTTTGACTTTCTTCGATCAACCAAACAAACGGTTAAAAATACGCGATAGAAATTAATTTATTTTGATTTTTTTCCCTTACAGACGAAAAAAAAAAATTCTTGATCTGATTCAAGATATCAACTTACCTGTCTTGATACATCGGGTCGTGTGGTCCAGTGGTTAGAGCATTGGACTCATAATCGAAAGGTTGTGAGTTCGAATCCCAACTCTGCCATTGTCTCCACTTTGATAAAAAGGCCCAAGAGTGATATCTGTCGTCTATTACGTCAGCCACTATGACTGATTAACCTAGACGTAAAATGTTTCCAAGGTAATTGGTTATATACCAGCTTGGCGTTTACCAGCAATAAATGCTGTCCTGTCGAGTTCCTACGGGAGTTACCTCAAACAGAAACAGATACACATCCTTTAATGTGATATTATGAAAGACCAGTGAAATATTTATTTGATCTGATTTAAGATATCTCTTGCTTTGAACAACACATCCTTTGCATATTCTTTGAGTGCATCCATATTGTATGTAATAAACGGTTACAATTCGTAATTCCGAAGGTTCGTAATTCCGAAAGTTCTTTATTCCGAAGGTTCGTAATTCCAAAACGCGTAAGTTGCCCATACCTCGATGTTCGTTAATCATAAAACGTAAAGGGTTCGTTAATCCGAACATTTGTGGCGTTATTCCGAAGGTTCGTTGTTCCGATGGTTCGATAATCCGAAAACGAAATAAGGTTCGATGTTCCGAAGGTTCGTTATTCCGAAAACGAAATAAGGTTCGTTGTTCCGAAGGTTCGTTAGTCAGAAAACGAAATTAGGTTCGTTAATCATTACGTTTTCGGACTAACCAACCTTCGGAATCACGAACCTCATTTCGTTTACGGATTAATGAACCTTCGGACTTACGAACCTCACTTTGTTTTCGGACTACGAACCTTCGGACTTACGAACCTCACTTTGTTTTCGGACTACGAACCTTCGGAATTACGAACCTCATTTCGTTTTCGGACTTACGAACCTTTAGTCCGGGGGCTGGGAGAGTTTATTCAGCTGATCGGGTACAAAAGGTTTGATGGTCCCAAGATGTTGGCATGATATCAGTGGTCAAGAAAATGTGTTGCTGCCGGGTCATATCCTGTACGGAAGGCCCAGAGGACCCCATTTTTGTCGGCCATCTTGAATTTTTCATGAAAATCAATTATTTTCATATTTTTGCACAAAAAATGAAGAAAAAAAAGGAAATACGCATTTCACATTGATTTAGACAGAAGAAATCGATTGCAAGTGTTTTCAGGACAGTCCGGTTAATATTTTTTGAAAAATATAAGAATTTATGCCAAAATGTTCATGTTTTTAGGCAAAAATTTGCATGTGCATTGAAATCTTTCTGTTTTGTCATTAATATCAGCAATCAATGCAAAATATCAGCATTCAACACGAAAGAGAATATATTTACGAGAACATTGATATGCTTCATGACAGTATTAATGTCTTAACTTGCTTAGATATAGGGAAAGTACCTCCAATGCATTCCCCGATATTGCGATAAAATGGCACCAAAAAGCAGCCTCCATCACTAGTCACACTACATATACCAACTTCAATGCGCTCGCTAGTTTGCCTTTCAAGACTCAATCGGTCTTGCCTCGCCTTTGTTGGTGTGACTAGCACGCATTAATGCATGTTATGAACGTCGCGATAGAAAAGTGTATGTTACATGTATGGGTATGATGGCAAAAGGCGTTTTTTTTAAACATATTTACGTAACTTTTATGTTCATGAAACCTCTTGGAAAAGTTAGAGGAGGAATTGCTCTGCATGTCGCAAGCAATTACATTCGGACACCTTCAAACATAGTCCCGCAAGAGCCTGTCGAAGGTACCCCGCCCTTATCCGAAGCGGGCGAAGCCTGACTACTAAAATATCTTGCCTTTTGGAGCCCCCAATGTTGCAAAATGATGCTTCGGTTAGGTAAAATAACAACTTTTATTTTCTTAAAATCACTTGGAGACGAAAGAGCTATCACCTACATTTAAAGAAGTGAGGGCACAACAAACCATGCCCTCTCAGGGGGCTGTCCCAAGTCACCCATTCCCTTTTTAGGATTTTGCAATTTCTTGGAAGATTCGTCATTTTGGAGCCACATTGATAAAAAGGTGTTTCTACTACGTAGTGAAACCACTTTTATTGCTTTAAACCACTTGAAGACAAAAGAGTACACTTTCTTCTATCAGTTACATAAAGAATTACTGGAAATTACTGGAAGCCACCTCCGTCAGTGGGATGCCGAAAACGCCATCCCCCTTTTCCGTATTTTGCAAATTTTGCAAAGTTCATTGCACCTTTGGTCGACATGGTTTAATGGGCCGTGATAAACATGAACTTACATATACATGGTGAAAACGAATCATTAACATTCCATTACAACTTGTCGAAGTCTAGCGCGTGCTATTTTGTGTAACTCCATCTTGAAAATGTCTGCAACAGATATAATTCCTCTGACAGGCAATCATGAACGATACGAAGATACCTACTACAATGCATTCTACAAGATCGCCCAGAAGGAGTTTTTTGTTGAAAAAGTAAGTCAATACTTCGACACCAAAGTGATGAAGATACTGACTAATGCCTTTGACCGCGATGAAGAGTTCAGTATCCTGAGTGTAGGAGTAGGAGAAGGTATGCAGGATGTTGTTTGTTTTTAATTTTTTTTTAAGAATCTTTACTCTTTCAAAAAAAAAACTCTTATATAAAAAATAACAATAATCTTATACCTAACAGCTTCCATGATTGCTCCGATGGAAATCTAACCACCACACCTCAATAAACCCTAATCCTTGTCTTTTCATTATTCTGAACCAAAAACTCTATTCCAAATTCAGGGGCAGAACCAGCTTATTTCGCCAATAGGGAGGGGGGTGACCTGTTTTACTCCCTTATTTTCCCAGATCGGCCGATCATAGTTTAATTTTGTATGTTTCTTTGAAGGGGTAGTCCAACACTCACACACTCACTTCTTAATTTCATTTTTTTTAAACAACATAAATGTGAAATATCATCTAATAAGCCCTTTTTCTCCAAAATACTCTTCCCCAAATTATTTGGAAAGATTCTCTCTCTCTGTTGAAAGAAATCAGTAAGTACATGCGAGCCAATTTGGTTTCCATAAAAAATCATTCCATCGAACATGTACTTTTTTTATTTCATCTCTCCAAGGCATTCGACACCCTAGATTTCAATATCATGATCAAAATATATTACTATGCACTAGCGTACCTACGGGGGAGGGGCAGTCTGCCCACCCCTGACGAGGCACAACCCATGCAAGGGACGTATCCCTGCCCCCCCCCCCTGACAAGCTTGAAGCCCCCTTTTTTGCTTTTCAATTATTTTTTTTGTTACGAAATCCTATATTTGTGAAGACCTTTTTTCTTTTTGCTTGTCAATTTTTTTTCTGGTACGAAATCCTATATGTGTGGTTGAAGATCCTTCTTTTTTTTAATTGTCAAATTTTGGGGGGACGAATTCTCCCCCCCCCCCCTTGGGATATCCTAGGTACGCCACTGTTACTATGGTATTCGAGGTACAGCCTTGGTTCTTATAGAATGAAAGGGCGGAGACAATGTGTTGATACGTATTCATTCCCTCTGTCATCTGTTAAGTGCGGAGTTCCGCAAGGGTCAATCCTTGGTCCATTGTTGTTTCTTCATTTTGTATGTATAACACCGTTATTTTGCTGACGACACAATTTAATATTTAGTAAGGAAGACTCTGCAAAACTCATAGAAGATATTGACACCAATCTTAGCAATTTGATAGAATTGTTTCAAGCTAATTAACTCTCAATTAATGTTTAAAAATTCTTAAATTTTTGAATTAATCGAGAATTAATAAAAAATGTAATGATATGCACCATAATTCGAATTCTATTGAGAGAGATGGTTGTATTAAATTTCTTGGGGTGACTATTGACCAGAATTTAAATTGGAAAAGTCTTTAAAGTTTTGTCAAGAAATTGAGGTATTATCTATAAATTGTCGCATGTATTTCCTCTAAAAACAGTTCATGCACTATACAGGGCGTATAAAAAAATACACTTTGAAAAAGTCAAGGGAATTAAAAGTATAAAGTATATGTGGTTGATTTTTTCACATATATTCTTGGGTTTGGGACTCATCTATCCGATGTAACTAAAATATATGACAGGATGTTACATTTAAGTGAGCACTGTCCATTTTTTGTAAAGGTCGCAGAAATCTGTTTGCACAGAAATGATCGTTTTCACGTTGTGCCAATGGGAAAGGTCTAAATAAAGCTTACCCTGCGTAACATTTCTCAAACATACATTTTGTAACAATTTTGCCACCCAAATTGAAATTTCAACACTTAGTTAGTAAGCATAACATTTACCCTTTTTGTGCCGGCTGGATCTGAAAACATAACTGAATCTGAACAAAAGTTTATATCAGACATCTCCAGCATTTTTTCACTAAGTTTTCATCATTCAAAGTGGGTTGACATTTCATTTTTCATTTAATACTTGTTTCTCCACATTTTTCCCAAGCTTGACAATGATTAACAAAATAAAAATCAAGCCCAAGCCATTTCATGGAAATCACAGCTCAGTCATGTCAGTGTAAAGCAAATATCGTCACGATGGCCTTGGTGTGTGGTGGGGCGCAATTAATGCACTCTTCAAAGTGTTTTGGGCAATGAAACAAGTTTAAAAAGGTAAAAGATATCTTCAAATCAAATTTACTGGCTAAAAACCACGTGTTCTTCATGGTGTAGGTATATTTGCATAACTGGGCAAATCATTTTTCACTACCTTTTCAAAAGTAAGTGGTGCTCACTCAAGCAGAAATATTTTTCGACAGTTTTATTGTCATTTGCTTAAATGGATCTGTACCAATGTTAAAATGTTGAAATATATTCAGGATATTACAAATGTATAATTTTACAAGATTTTTTCTGAGTGTCCTTTTTTTGATACGCACTGTATAATACTTTGTTTTTGCCATGGAAACATATCATGTTTTTTTGTAATCATCCACACTAGCGTACCTACGGGGGGGGGGCATTCTGCCCCCCCCCCCGACGAGTCACAACCCATACAAAAAACATATCCCTGCCCCCCCCTGACGAGCTTGAATCCCTATTATTTTGCCCCCCCCCCCCCCCCGACGAGCTTGAAGACCTTTTTTTTCTTGAAGAGCTTTTTGATTGAAGACCTTTTTTTCTTTTTTTTTGCTTGTCAAATTTTTGCCCCCCCCCCCCTGTGCAAAATCCCAGGTACGCCACTGACCATCCATGACCATGCATTTATCTTCCACACTTTCAGCGATTATCTTACTATTTACGTTCCATTGATTCGAATGATCATTTATCAAGTTCACATTATATTACGTTATTTACATTATTTACGAATTCGAGAGATTAGCGTCCATCAAGCCAAGCTTTTCAGCTGGTCTCTCTTTTCATTTCACCCCTTTCTTTTCTTAACATACACACGAATACTCATGCTTTTTAAAAGAATGTTCAGTTTCATAAAATGATGATATAAGTATCGTATTTTAATCGTATAATTTACATTACCAAATTTTTGCACATGTAGCGGTCATTATTTCCGTTAATTTTTCTTTATAATTGTATTTATGTATTTTTTATTTGTATGTGGAAAATGGAAAGAAAATAAATGAAATAAATCAATAAAATACAAAAAAGGACATTTGAACTGTATACTGATCCTCTAAAAAAAGGGTCATCCGCACTATCACACCTGCAGATTTCCGCGCTCACACGCCCACTCTATATGCATCTAAATACTTTACGACTTCATTACATTGTTAAATACCAAACGGATTTATTCATGTACAAATACCACAAACAATTTCTACCTCATATCCGGGGAGGGGGGGCACTCGACAAAAAAGTGGTAGGGGTGTGCAGCGGGCGAGACAAAAACCGGGGGCCTTGGAGCGGGCTTCTTGTAAAAAGGAGGGTCCTCGGAACGGGCTTCGGAACTACAAAAATGTTTGTGAAAACGGGGGTCCTTGGAACGGATCGCCAGCGTGTGAGTACGTGGGTATACATCCCTATGGAATGGGCATGCGTGCATGATGCTCCGCCGGGTGCGCTCGCGCAGAGGCTAAGGTCGGACAGCGCTCTGCGGCCGCTCATTGTAGCAGATCAATGCGACCGGAACGGCGTGAAGGCATTCACACCGCCCGAGCGTTGTTGGAGCGGTCGTGGAGCGGTAGGGAAAGAGGGCCGAATTTCGCTCACATTGGGGAAAACATCGAAAACATAAATCGAAAAAAAAAATCGAAATAAAAAATGGTGAACGGTAGCGAGCGGTGATGATTTTTTTTCTCTACGCTCCACGACCGCTCCAACAACGCTCGGGCGGCGTGACCATGCCTTAACGAAATTATGCGAAGCTTTGGAGCGGATTTTTTTCTCAATAAGAAGAAAATGCTATGCCTTGGAGCGGCTTTCTTTGTTCTTTTTCTCAATAAGACAAAAATGCTATGCCTTGGAACGGAAATTTGAGTGTAAAAATGGGGTCCCCTCCGCGGCACCCACTATGCATTATACACTGAGTGCCCCCCCCCCCCCGGGCCTCATATTTTTGACAACATGTTTTCTTCAACAGACTCCTTTCATTCTTACTACACGAGACATCACAATCACCTCCTCACACCGTTAACAAGGGGCCGATTGCACGAAAGGGTGTTTGCAAGAACTGTCTTTCGTGTCGCCCATTTATTATGATGCGCCATGTGAAACGCATTTTAGATAAATTACCTGCAATTTTTTTTATTCATCCGTTAAACTAAACAAAATCTTTGTTTATGAAATGATGTGATATATCATTAAATCGTATACAAATTGATTTGAATGCTAGCTAACGAATTTCATTTGTTTATCATACATTTCAGAAATATCCCGCATACAGCTTTCCATAAAAGATTGGCGACACGAAAGACGGTCCTAGGAAAGACCCTTCCGTGCAATCGGCCCCTGGTTAATGAAATCAATCATGCTCACCATGCTCACAGTGTATGGTTCAAAGCTGTGGAATAATAAGACTCCTCTCTCTTGTCTTCACGTGACCCCCTTTTTCCCTCAGCTTACTGCTCCAAAGCTGCGTCCTTCTCTCTCTCTCTTGCACAGGCTACCTTTCAGGTGCATGTGCCTTACCAGTGGCGTGCCTAGGATTTTCCCCAGGGGGGGGGGGCGTCAAATTCGTCCGCCCTAAATTTTGACAAGCAAAAAAAAGTCTTCAACCACAATTAAAGGATTTCGTACCCAAAAAACATGACAAGCAAAAGAAAAATGTTTAAAAGAGGGGACACACGTCTGTTTTCATTGCATTTTTACATTACAAATTATTAATTTTGCTTCTCAAAGGGGGGGGGGAGTCCCCTAGATCAGTTGTGACTCGTCAGGGTGGCAGTCTGCCCCCCACCCGTAAGTACGTTAGTGGCTCCAAAGCTGCTTTCTTCTCTCTTGCAGTGACCTTGCCGGCGGGCCTTTTTAGGTGTGCCCCCGGGTGTGCCTCACAAGCCTTTCAATATTTTTAGAAAATAATTTTGTAATTTTATTTCCCACTGTAATGATAGGTTTACATGTATTTCGTTTTGTCTCAATGCACCATGGAACATGTATACATTCTGTAATGAGCGGCTCTACATTATGTTACCTTTGAACAGTTCTATGTTGTGTTTTAAAGGGATATGGTCCGGGCTGAAAATATTTATCTCTCAATAAATAGAGTAAAATTCACAAAGCAAAATGCTGAAAAGTTCATCAAAATCGGATAACAAAATAAAGAAGTTATTGAATTTCAAAATTTATTAATATTTTGTGAAAATAGTGATACGCACATCGTCATGAATATACTCATTGGGTGTGCTGATGATGTCACATCCCCACTCTCCTTTTTCTAATGTTATTACATGAAATCATAATTGGTTCATATCTTCATACATGTGTAAATGATGTGTCTCCATTCTGATGAAATAAGTTGCGGCATTAAAATCCATTTGTTTTAGTTTTTGGTAGAACATTTTTTTAATAAACCTAAATTCATATAATGAATACAAAAGAACAAGTGGGGATATGACATCATCAGACTACTTAATGAATATTCATAAATACATGCTTACAGCGGCGTACCGAGCATTTTCCAAAAGGGGGTAGGGATTTTTTTTTGAGGATATTTCGTCCGCGAAAAAAAAATGACGAGCAAAAAAATAAAATAAAAAAGGTCTTCAACCACAAATAAAGGATTTCGTACCAGAAAAAAAAATTAATTTATCCGGCATAATAACAGTCAGAGTCTCTCAGCTAAACAGTGCTGACAACTTTCATGAAGCACCCACCCGATTTTGATCCAATTTTCAGCATTTTGCTTTGTGAATTTTACTATACTTTAGATATAAATATCTCAGGCCTTAAAGAGTCTTCTTAATCGGCTTAGATAAAGATTAATTGAATTGAATAAAATTTGATATGACATAATATATAAATATTGCGAACGCGAAGCACTAACTCAAACTTTTGAAAATTTCATGTATTTTGTCCTGAAAATTGAACATTTCGGGCAGTTTGTGATGCCTATGTTACTAGATAATTACTGCGAGCTCGAAGAACGCCAGAAAATTTTTAATATACGCTCCGGCCTGATCCAAATGGGACCTGTTACACAGGTGCCGCGGAAACGGGGGGGGGGGGGGGATTTTTCCAAGACCGTGTACAAAAACGTAAATATGATCATATGATTGTGATTTTTTTGCATGGTCAACCCCCCCCCCCTTTGCAAACCGTTCCGCGGCCCCTGTTACCGACTTTTTGCAGTTAGCAATGAAGACGATAAATATTACCAAAATTAAATAATGCGAGCGCGAAGCACGAGCTAAAAATGTTGACATTCCGACCTAAAAATATCTTAAGCACTTTTTGCAATCATGAACGGGATAGGTATATAACTAAGATTGACGCTAGCGCGAAAGTGAGCGGAAAAATTGCGATTTCAGACATAAAAACGGGACACTCTATTCATGTTTTGCAAATCATGAAAGGAATGGCATTGTGTATCTTCTTACAGTAATAATGCGAGCGCGGATTTTAGGCAGTATTTCTCCCAATGCGTTAAGCATACGTTCCAGTAAGGTTAAAAAAACGAGCAGCAATTACTTTAGAATGGGCCAAAAAAAAAATTTAAATGAAAATACACAAAAGAAATGCTCAATATTGGTTGGAAACATAATTACCCTCATGGAGCAACTGGAAATGAAAATGCCCAATGTTGGTTGGACACATAATTACCCTCATGAATATTTTTAACTGGATAAATTAAAATGCCCAAAAGAAATGCCCAATGTTGGTTGGACACATAATTACCCTCCGAATATTTTTTAGAGTGTATTTATGTTTGTTTGTAACACAGGTCCTCATGAGTTTCACATTTTGAAGAGTCTTCAAACATGCTATGCATCCATAAGCAGTGTTTCAGTGGATCCTAACGAGAGTATGGTACAAACCTTCAAAGATAGAGTGGCTTCATTGAATGTCGATAACAAACCTCCCATTACCTTTCAAGCTTTCAATGGTTCCTTAACTGAGTTCGCGACCACGAGCACCTTGGCAAGAACCAAGTACCATCTTATCACCTCCATACACTCACTGTACTATACCGCTGACCTTCAGACGACCTTCTCACAGTTGACATCCATGATGAAAGACGATGGATTCATCATTGTAGTTTGTAAAAAAGGTAATACCATGAATACGCAACAACTTCATGAACTTGGTGCTTTCTCATTCCCGGAGGGGGGGGGGAGGGAAGGGGGGTTGCTTGCTGGGGATGCCGGAAATTATTCTGCTGCACATCAGCACCCCGTGGATTTTTTAGTATGTAAAGCCCCGGTCTAACCGCCAGATCTTTGCGGGAGCTCGGCCACCGCTGATGGTCGGTCCCTCCTACCGCTCCGAAAGTTTTGAGCTTCACTAAATATTGCGAGTGGTGAGGAGCGGGCAGTTTCCCCGGCAATTTCCCGCTCCGGCAAAATTCGCCACCGCTCCAACAACGCCCAGTCAAAGTTAGGCACCGCTAGACGCAAGTAAGCAAGTAATTTGCATAAATTTGCATATTATGTCTATATAGTGAAAACAAGTATTTAAGATTATATATTTAACAAGAACTGCCCTAAAATTGGAAATAAAGACTTAGGGTAAGAAAGGGAAGAAAATTGTCATAAAATGATTGGGATATCCTTGTTTATTATTACCTAATTTGCATAAATTATGCAAATTATAATTCAAAACAGAGTATTTTTTCATGAATCCTCAACTTTTTTTTAAATAATAGCAATTAATACACAATGTCAACATTCTACATGAAAGAAAATATATTAGCGAAAACATCGATATGCTTCATGACAGTATTGGTGTCCTAATTTGCTTTAAAAGAGGGCAAATATGTCATAATGTATGACGTGATATTGCGCTAAAACGAGACCAAAACAACCTCTATGTTACAGTCACACTCACGAATCCAACAATAAAGCGATCAATGGTATGTCATTCGAGATAACACAATCCCAACACAAAAGCTTCCATCGGCTTCTCGTATCGCTTTTGTTGGTGTGTCTGCCACACCGTAATCTATGGTACATACGGGCAAAATGCATTTCGGTATCGGTAAAACACCATTTGTTTTACATGTATTTGTTTCTAATTTGTTCCCCTTAAAATTAAGAGGAGACATTGCTTTGCAGGTTACTGCTTTAATGAAGCTCTGGACCATAAATTCATGATATCATGATAAATGTACCCTACCTCAATCCATATTTTAACGTTATTAAAATATATATCTTTTGGAGACCCCGAAGTGGCAAAACTTTACAAAACCAGTTTGACCTTTATTATCGACTTGGAAAAGACAAATGTATGAGACGACAGTCAACATGTTTCCTGAAGAAAGTTTTTTTTTGTTTATTTAAGCCTATGCCCATAGGAGCCCTCCAAATTTACCCCATCCCCTCTCCGTACTTCGACACTAAATAAAAATATCGTGTTTTAAAGATATCGGCAAGGCAAATTGCGTTTTTGGGTATAATAAAGCAACTTTTATATCTATATTTTCAAATCTATATTCCTCATTATTGATATTATTATAAACATTGTTAAAATTATTAAAGTTATTATTACAATTATTATCATTATTATTATCATTATTGTTATCATTATTATTATCATTATTATTATTATCATTGTTCTGCAGTTTGTGATAATGCTCTAGCACAGTAAAGGCTATAACCCAACAGGAGCATGCCCAGGATGTCCTTTCCCCTTTTGGTTTTATGTCTTAAAAAATAATTTATTGTCTTTAGAACTCTTGAAAGATTACTTTTGTTTGTATTGATATCTTGGAATAATACTCTACAATTGACATGTAGAGGAGCTGTGGAACATTGAAGAACAGCCACACGTAAGCTCTAAACTACTCAAAGCCCTTTATTGATTCCACTCTATGTTAAATTTAAATATTTTTAGAGCCCAACCGGAAGAAAGAAGCGTTTCTACTACACAGTAAAGCCGCTTTACGTTCTCCTCTTGAATAAACCCCCAAAACATAGAAGGCATTGTTTTATATCGCATAAAATAAGTTTTTGTACATGACGGTGGCCTGTCGAAGTTGCTCAACCCTTTATTTTGTTTTGACAATATATATTTAGAATATCGTCTAAATGAACCCCTTATCTGGAAAAAAGGCACTTATTAAAGGCAGCATCTACATTATGATATAGAGGAGGCCCTGGCACTGGGAAGCGGGGGATGAAGCACCCACAAGATTTCCCGGGGGGTGTGCTGCGTGTATTATTTTCCATAGACAGCACCCCCTGGAATTCCGGCAGATGTGACAAAACCGAAAAAAAATACGTTACCAAAATAACCTTCATTTCGTAGTGCAATCCTTTTTGTTTATTTGCTTGTTGAATTTCCTGGGATCAAAATTTTACATTGAACTTTTTTGCATTTCAAATTTACATCAAGAAATTTAACAAGCAAATAAACAAAAAGGATTGCACTACAAGATGAAGGTTAGTTTGGTAACGTTTCCTTTTTTTCTTTTTGTCACGTCTGCTGGAATTCCATGCAGGGCTGCTGTCTATGGAGAATAATACACGCAGTACACCCCCCCCCCCCCCCCGAAAATCTTGAGGGTGCTTCAGGCCCCGCTTCCCAGTGCTAGGGCCTATAATGTAGGTGCTGCCTTTAATAAGTGCTCTTCCAGATAAAGGGCTTCATAGACGATATTCTAAATATATATTGTCAAAACAAAATAAAGAGTTGGGCAACTTCGACAGGCCACCGGCACCGTCATCATACACGAACTTATTTTATGCGATATGAAACAATGCCTTTTATGTTTTTTTTTTCCAAGATGAGAACGTAAAGCGACTTTACTGTGCAGTATATAGAAATGTATCTTTCTTCCGATTGGGCTCTAAAAATATTTAAATTTAACATAGAGTGGAATCAATAAAGGGCTTTAAGTAGTTTAGAGCTTACATGTGACTTTTCTTCAATGTACCACAGCTCCTCTACATGTCAATTGTAGATTATTTTCTCCTCAATCTATTCCAAGATATCAATACAAACAAAAGTAATCTTTTAAGAGTTCTAAAGACAATAAAATATTTTTGAATACATAAAACCAACAGGGGAAAGGGTATCCTAGGCATGCTCATGTTGGGTTGTAGCCTTTACTGTGCTAGAGCATTATTACAAACTGCAGAACAATAATAATAATAGTAGTAATAATAATAATTATAATGATAATATTAATATTGATAAATACAAAACATAGACTTACAAGTTGCTGTTTATACCAATAAACGCAAGTTGCGTTGCCGATGGCTTAAAAACACGATTGTTTTTTTATTTAGTGTCGAAATAAGGAGAAGGGATTGGGTAAATTCGGAGGGCTCCCGTGGGCATAGGCTTAAAAAAAAACAAAAAAAAAAACTTTCTTCAGGAAACATGTTGACTGGTGTCTTATACATCTGTCTTTTCCAAGTCGATAATACAAGTCAAACTGATTTTGTAAAGTAGCGTGAATGCCGGGGGAATCCAGTTTTGCCACATCGGGGTCTCCAAAAGATATATATTTTAATACAGTTAAAATATGGATTGAGATGGGGGTATATTCGTCAAGATTTATGTGTCAGAGCTTCATTAAAGCAGTAACCTGCAAAGCAATGTCTCCTCTTAATTTTAAGGGGAACAAATTAGAAACAAATACATGTAAAACAAATGGTGTTTTACCGATACCGAAATGCATTTTGCCCGTATATGCCATAGATTACGGGGTGGCAGACACACCAACAAAAGCGATACGAGAAGCCGATCATTCCGATGGAAGCTTTTGTGTTGGGATTGTGTGATCTCGAATGACATACCATTGATCGCTTTATTGTCGGATTCGTGAGTGTGACTGTGACATAGAGGTTGTTTTGGTCTCGTTTTAGCGCAATATCACGTCATACATTATGACATATTTGCCCTCTTTTTAAGCAAATTAGGACACCAATACTGTCATGAAGCATATCGATGTTTTCGCTAATATTCTCTTTCATGTAGAATGTTGATGATTGTGTTATTTATAAAACAGTTGAGGATTCATGAAAAAATACTCTGTTTTGAATTAAAATTTGCATAATTTATGCAAATTAGGTAATAATAAACAAGGATATCCCAATCATTTTATGACAATTTTCTTCCCTTTCTTACCCTAAGTCTTTATTTCCAATATTAGGGCAGTTCTTGTTAAATATATAATCTTAAATACTTGTTTTCACTATATAGACATAATATGCAAATTTATGCAAATTACTTGCTTATTTGCATAGATACAGCGTGTCTCTTTGGATGAATCTTTTTCTTTTGACTCAAGGAACATTTGTGCCAAGTGGGACATTTGTACTCAAAAATGCAGCGTTCATCCCTTTTTTGCAGTTAACAAGTCTACCACTTGTCAAGATGGTAAATAAAATGAGGGATGGTCCAGGCTGGAGATATACCTCAATAAATAGAGTAATATTAACAAAGCAAAATGCTGAAATTCGATCCAAATCGTAGAACAAATAACAAAGTTATTGAATTTTAAAAGTGTGCATATTTCCGGTGAAACAATTCTAGGCATGTCTTTATGAATATTCATTAAGTGGGCTTATGATGTTATATCCCCACTCGTTCTTTTGTATTTTATTATGAAATAAGATTTATTCAAACATTTTCTACCAAGAGCTAAAACAATTGGATTGACAACTGATTACGTGCATTAGCTATTTATTGCCGCAACTCAATTAATCATATTGGAGACACATCATGTACACATATATGAAAAAATAGAACATGTATTATATCAAGTAATAGCATATGAAAAGGGAAAGTGGGGATGTGACATAATCAGCCCACCTAATGAATATTCATGATGATGTGCATATAACTGTTTTCACAAATTATTGGTAAATTTTAAGATGCAATGACTTTGTTATTTTTTACCCAATTTTGATGAAATTATCAGCATTTCACTATCTGAATTTTACTCTATTTATTTAGATATTATATATTTTCAGCCCGGATCATCCCTTTAAACGTTGCACAAACTTTAGAGGAGCGGTTGTAAGCGTTTTACGAGCGGACATGGAATTGCTGGAACGATGTCGGGCGTTGGAACAGCGATCCATTGCGGTGATGAATTTTGTTTTGTCTTTGGTATGGAGGTGTCGGAGCGGGACCAGTATTTGTCTATAAATACGCGGGGAGAAATAGACCATGAGACCATCTGGAATCTATCAAGACTTTTATCAAAGAAATCCGTTCAGCTCCGTAGTAAAAGCGGTATGCCGCTAAACCAACTTTAAACCCCCGCCGAGCCAACGCCCGCATGCGCAGAACGCCGCTTATCAACACTAGCTCGCGTCACCGGTAAACCAACGCTCGCTATACCTTTAAACCAACGCTAAAGGCATGGTCACACCGCCCGAGCGTTGTTGGAGCGGTCGTGGAGCGGTAGGGAAAGAGGGTCGAATTTCGCTCACAAAATTGGGGGAAAAATCGAAAAAAAAATCGAAATCGAAAATGGTGAACGGTAGCGAGCGGTGATGATTTTTTTCTCTCCGCTCCACGACCGCTCCAACAACGCTCGGGCTGTGCAACGCAGGCTTCAGCGGTGCACCGTTAAGGCACTGCCCTGTTTTAGATTTTACCCCATTTTGTGCGCGGTGACGAGCGTCGTCGAAATTCGGCTCCCTCTTAATACCGTTCAAGGAACGCTCCAACAAAGTTCGCGCTGAGTGACCAGGCCTTCATCATTCATATTGGGCTTCACAACAAAATGAAATGAAAAGAGTTGTCAAAGCTGTTGTAAATGTTCAATCAATAATCAATAAAAATGTTGAAGTGACAACCTTTTCTAAATGTTGCATAAAATACCACTAAAAATTATTCGAATCAAGAACAATCGACTGTTAATAGTTATAAGAGTTAGAAATAAGATGGAACCAGATGCCCGTTCTAGGGCTACTCCACAAGCATGACAGGTTGACGCTATCTCTATGGAAAGCCAAGCTGGACTGATAATCGCATCTTTTACGTATGATTTGAATGTATGTTAACATGTTAGATATTAACAACAGCCTGTGGAAGACCAATCCTTGTTTCCATGAACATGTTCAGTGTATCTGTTAATTTGATGTATTTTTTTGTTGTTGTTGAACTGAACTGGCTAATAATGATAAATTCTGCGACTTCATGGTGTCTGATTTTTTCTGTCCAATTTTGCATAACTTCCCAGCATCAAGCAGGATATATACTCTTATGATGCGGTCCCAGAACTGGGCCCATATAAATAAAGAGTTGCAATTGTTGTAACTTTGCCATTATGGCAAATACCATGGTAACATTGACTTTGATTGGCTGCTGAGCCCTGTTGCCCGGGCCCTGTTGCCATGGTAGTTTCCCGAATGGCAAAGTTATAACAGTTGTAACTCTCTATGAAACGGGCCCCTGATCCTTTTACGCCTCTTTTATCATTATATATTGATCATGTTAATGGTTCTTCGTTAATATTCGATTTGTTTGGTGTGTGTGTGTGGCATACCTTTAGGTGACCTCATCTCCGAATCATTCAGCAAATTTGCATTTTTGAGAGAAGCTATTCCGTCATACATACCGCTAACCTCAACAGACGTTAAAGAATTCGCTGAGAGTCAAGGTTTGAATGTCATCGCATCAGATGTTAACATGCAGTGGGATATCACTGAAGTGTTTGACGACAGGTCTGACTTTGGTAACAAACTCTTGGATTTCTTCACACAGACAGCTTACTTTCGGCAGACAGCGCCCTCTGAGGTGGTGGACGAATTAATGAATTTCTGGCGCTCAATTTCAATTTCAACCGAGGATGAAAATGGGCGGATGCTATCGCCATGTCATGATGAAATTCTTGTCATCTCAAAATAACTAGGTCCAATATTGGCCATTAAGGTGAAACATGTATTTGGAAGTATAAAAAAATAGTGTAAAAAATTACCCAATATTGGGTAGAAAGGGAACTCTAAAAAAAAATAAATGTTAACTAAACATTTGAAAGGTTGGAGGAGTGACAACATTTTCTAAATGTTGCATTTACCACTTTAAATGGTTCTAACTTGGTTTAACTTGCATGTTTGAAGGTTAAATTTCAACGCGACATTGCGTAAAATTTACAAAATATTTGATATTCTTTTTACCCAACAAACATGCATCTTCCCATTTTACACAATATTGGGTAAACTATCGTAATATCGTTAAAGAGGAAGTTAATCCTTATGATCGGGCATTAATAAAAGCAAAAAATATAGAGAATTGTATATTGATGAAGGAATGAAGAAATAGGTCAAAGAATATGGGCGTTGTGAAATTTTCAAATTTGTATTTTGTGTCGTTACAGACGAGCAGCTCTTTCATAATGGTATGTGATATCAATTTCAATAAATATATCTATATTTTTTTTAATCTGATAGTGAATTTATTTGTACTGTGGATCATCCGACCCATCATTTCATACCCCCGTCTATATATATTCTCAATTTATAACATTGACATACAGGAAGGTTGCTCACGCATGGCGTCACAAATTCATTGCTCTTATTGTTTGAAGGATGCTCATCAAACCTTTACCGATGTTTTCTCATTTTTTTTCTGTTATTTGTTTAAGCCGTATTGTGCTTATAATAGCTCCCATGTATTTAACCTTACTCTTTATATCCCACTCTTTATAATAATATAATAAATAATATTTTTAATACTAATATTATGAATAATATTATATAATCATCGGTCTTTGTTATACTTATCTCTTTGTCTTTTACATTTTGATGTATTAAGTAATATCTTTGTTATCTTTGGTTATTATGCATAGATGTTAAACATCAGAAAGTGAGGGTAATTGTCATAGTATATGAAACTATTTCTTTGAGTCAATGTATTATGAGCTATTATCAAAACATGATAAAGTAGGGGTCAGTGTTATAGCTATCTATTACGAGAATATTACTTTATGAATAAGTACATGTAAATAGATTTTGACATTTGAATGCATACGATTGAGGCAGTCTGATGTCTTTAAAGAACAAGTCCACCCCAACAAAAACTTGATTTGAATAAAAAGAGAAAAATTCAACAAGCATAACACTGAAAATTTCATCAAAATCGGATGTAAAATGTAAAATAAGAAAGTTATGACATTTTAAAGTTTCGCTTCATTTCGCAAAATAGTTATATGCTCATCTCGGTCGGTATGCAAATGAGGGAACTGATGACATCACTCACTCACTATTTCTTTTGTATTTTATTATTATGAAATATGAAATATTTTTATTTTCTCGCCATTGTCATGTGAAATGAAGTTTTATTCCTCCCTGAACTCGTGGAATTCCATTATTTTAACATTTTGTGCTTCATGCAAGTAGGTCCTAATCATCAAATTTGTAAAAATTGAAATATTGTATAATTCGAACCATAAAAAACAAAAGAAATAGTGAGTGAGTGACATCATCTACTCTCTCATTTGGATGTAACTGGCTCGTTCATATAACTATTTTGTTAAAAATAAGCGAAACTTTGAAATGTCATAACTTTTTTATTTTACATCCGATTTTGATGAAATTTTCAGCATTGTGCTTGTCTGATCTTTCTCTATTGATTCAAATCAACATTTTTCTGAGGTGGACTTGACCTTTAAGTGTTATAACAATGTAATCATGATTATATGTATATGCTTTATAAAACTTCATATACAAATCAATATTTTGATGTCGCTTTGACATACATTGCAGAAAGGATTGATAGGAAGATCATAATATATTCTGCAAATCAGTGATTGAAAGCGTGATGATTGTTCATGTATTGTGTATGAATTTACATAATTTCTTGTCTTTAGTATGTATTTGCACGACACGTAAACTAGAAGAATTTCGTTTTATGGATAATAAATAAATACTTATACTATGAAATAATTAAAAAATTCAACAAGATTAAATGAACAGTTGGATTCATTTGTGTTGATGTAGAAATTAAAGACCAGGAACCTTGTAAAAATATATGAATCTAGCATATCAATGTTATCTCTATCGCTCTGATTGAAATTCATTCATCCATTCACTCATTTTATATATATGTATATATATATATATGTATATATATATATATGTATATATATATATATATATATATATATATATATATATATATATATATATATATATATATATATATATATATATATATAATACATATATGTGTGTGGGTGTGTGTGAGGGTGTGTGTGTAAAGCTTTACATGTACAAAAGCTTTCGGCAACTCTTTTTTATTTAAATATTGTAAAGAATATATGAAGAGAACAATGTAAGAACATTTGTATTTCTTCTCCCATACGTGTACTGTATCAAAGCAATAGCTTTGATCCATGCAGCTGAGGCATGACGGCTTGTCATTGTTCAAAACTCACCTTCACCCGAAAAAAGAAAATATAATTGATATAGTGTCGAAAATCTGTCTATCTGACGGTCAATCGGATCTGGCTCGCCCTAGCCACTAACCCGTCTCTGTGGTCTAGTGGTTAAGGCACCGGCGTTCAAAGCTGGGGGCCCGGGTTCGATTCCCGGCAGAGACATTTTTTCGGCATCACCAATTTTTCCAAAGGGTAGATAGCTCTGGGGAACCTTGATTTAAGCTACGACTCCAATTGTTCTCTTTATCCATTTCTTTACAATATTTAAATAAAAAAGAGTTGCCAAAAGCTGTTGTACATGTAAAGCTTTACAAATTTGTATTTCTTCTCCCATACGTGTACTGTATCAAAGCAATAGCTTTGATCCAGCTGAGGCATGGCGGCTTGTCATTGTTCAAAACTCACCTTCAACCGACAAAGGAAAATATAATTGGTATAGTGTCGAAAATCTGTCTATCTGACGGTCAATCGGATCTGGCTAGCCCTAGCCACTAACCCGTCTCTGTGGTCTAGTGGTTAAGGCACCGGCGTTCAAAGCTGAGGGCCCGGGTTCGATTCCCGGCAGAGACCTTTTTTCGGCATCACCAATTTTTCTAATTGGTAGAGAGCTCTGGGGAACATTGATTTTAGCTACGACTACCATTTTTCTCTTCATCTATTTTTTTTACAATAAATGTATATATATATATATATATATATATATATAAATGTAAACAGGCATCCACTCTTTAACATGACGACTGTGTCTTGTACCAACTACTTATAGGCGAAAAATTACAAGACGATTTGACGTTGCTGATAGACCACAATTTTAATACCCGAGCTTTCGGCCTTAGGCCTTCTTCATGGGTTCTATACAAAAATGAACGAAACAAAATCAATAGTACAGAAGGAGGAACAGATGGACATATACATGTACATATAATACTGATGTGATAAAATACGTAACAATGACGTTTTACGTATACAATATGTGCAAATACATATACATACATATACAAAATACATGCACATATAAATATAAATACATATATATATATACATACATACACATATGATGTGCAAACATGACGAATATATAGAAATAAATATGTATGTATCTAATGTGGGGTAATTTTACCTGGGTCTTTGGGGTCTTTCGAGCTTACTCGGAGGTGTGCAGTGTCGTGCGTTCGGTTTCTGGTGTGATGTAGAAAATGCGTGACTTAGGTTCATTCAAGTGAAACGGTAAAGGTATATGGTCAGGGTGGAGTATTAAACAATACATTGTTATCACACCGATAAATTCGAGAGGGTACATTATAAAGACTAATTATAATTTATACAAGTAAATGACTAGGTACGGTTATAAATTGTAATGCAGTACATTAATTGAAATATATATGTTCACAAAAAATATATATATGTTCATAAAGTATATTCATATATATATATATATATAATATATACATATATATACATATATGTTCATAAAAATATCGATGATAACAGTGTCTTGTCATTATCGTATACCAAATAGGTTTGATGAGAATCAAAGTATAACTTAGTATCGTAAATGGTAAATTGGGACAGGACCTCTCTATTCCTCAACATTTATACCGTGTGGGTGAAGTGTTTTGAGTTTGTGTATCCAGAATGATTCTCTATGGAGGATAGTGTTGTGTGATTCGTTATTTATGAGTTCGATACCGGTTATCATTGCATTTTCTGCTGAGTGGTTTGGGAGATTGAAGTGTGTTGTGTACGGCAATGTTTTGTGTTGTGGGGTGTGGTAGTTTCTTATTTCTGATCGAGTGTTGTTGAAGCGTGTGTATATTGTTGTTTCTGTTTTTCCTACATATTGTTTACCACACTGTGAACATGTGATGAGGTATATTGCCCAGCGGGATTTGCAGTTTATGTTGGATTGGTATTGGTATTGGTATTTATTTTCCATATCACAATGTTAAAAAAAACAATACAATGTAAATGTATGTACATGATAAAAATCGAAAGTGAGATGGCTGGATTAACCCACTCAGTTTTGTTAATGTAACAAAGCTGTTCTTCCTTGGAACAAAGCTGTTCTTCCTTGGATCTTATAGTGTATTCTTGTCCTGTGACTGTGCTCCTGAATTGTTTTGTTTCTATGATATGTTTGTGGAGAACACATCTGGGCGATGGGCATTTGAAAAACCCGGCATTAGAGGTGTCACGGGTTTGTTGGGGGAGCTGGGATGGGTCTCGTGCTCGTACTAGTAAATCTTTCAGAGTGCGTCCTCGACGGAAGGATGTTGTAGGGGGTTGAGGGAATATGTCTTTCATTTTGTTTGACTGGTGTAGAATGGGAAGGTATATATATATATATATATATATATATATATATATATATATATAATGTAAAGAAATGGATGAAGAAATAGGTTCGTTAATACGAAAAATAAATAATGTTCGTTGTTCCGAAGGTTCGTTAGTCCGAAAATGAAATAAGGTTCATTAGTCATTTTGTTTTCAGACTATTGCAATGGGCGCAAATTTGGCCTCAAATTGAAGCCATGCAGAGGGAGCCAAATATCGAATTTAAACTCAGGACTGCGCTATATTGGTCTAAAATATTCAATTTTGGGTGTCGAATTGAAGTTGACCCGAACGGAGGGGCGTGAACAAGGGGGCACCAAAGCGACCTAAGACTTGGAGCCGCTAATTGACCTTGAAATCAAAATTTAGAATTGTAGAAGGCCACATTGAGTTTTTTTACTTGAGGGGCGCCAAATCGGACCCAACATGCGAGCTTTCATTAATTATATTCTTTGGAAAGATACGCATAATTAAATGAATGCCAAAATAAGTGCTTACATTTTGTTTTAGGTTTCAATAATCCCCAAAATTAAGTTCGTGCTTCACACTCGCATCAATGATTTTATTATCTGACATCAGAATTAAGGCCTATTTCTAGATAGATAGATAGATAAATGGTTTATTAATAAAAAATCAAGACATCATCGCGGCTATAAGGCCGAATTGCGATGTATTCACAAGGTAATAAAGACACAAAAAATATTCAAACAATTGTAACACAGATAATTACAAAATAAATAATACGGATAAAGTATGGTATTGAAAACTACTTGTGTTGCGGAATTTTCTAAAGGTAAGAGAGAGGTGGGAAGAAGGAGAGGCAGATAGAGAGGGAGAGGGGGTGGGTGGATAGAGAGAGAGGGGGAGTGAAGGGAAGAAGTGGAGCAGAAAGTCAGAAGAAAAGAAGGTACAAACATTATAATAATAATGATAACAATAGGCATTTTTATAGCGCCATCTATCTAGAAATATTATATTCCGAGGCGCGTTGTTATTATTACCACGGCCTTAGCTCGAGCTGCCTCTCAGCGCTCATGCATTCAAGGAATTAATTCTGCCATTCACCTCACCTGGGTCGAGTGCAGCACAGTGTGGATAAATTTTTTGCTGAAGGAAGTTACGCCATGGCTGGGATTCGAACCCACGACCCTCTGTTTCAAAGTCAGAAGACTTATCCACTGGGCCACAACGCTCCACACAATGAAAGAGGTAAAAACATGAAGTTGTAAGGCTGTACGTAAGAATAAACAAAGTTAGCAGAATTTGAAAGTAAAATATTATGCCTTAACACATATTGGTATGGCGGTCCAGATTATCATTTACCGGTGTATAGTTCTTGTAAATTAAGAAAAAAGCAGTAGTATTTACAATTCAACATTTCAAAGAAAGAGAGGAAGAGAGATGGATAAAAAAGAGATGAATAAATATGAATAGAGAAAGACAAACAACAGGAAGAAAAGGGTTGCAAGGAAGGGAAAGGAAAACAACATAGAGATCATACGAGTCCATGCATTTACTTCATTTCGAAACAGTGCTTGAAATGTTCCTTTTGTGGTCTGTATAATTTCAGCTCGAGCTTTGCCTCTCCATAGTTTTTGATATACGAATCCGATTCATGCAACAGTCATTAACCCTTTTCGTGCTGATGTTGCAATTTTGCACATTCGTACAATTAAATCCAACATCGTAATAATTAGTTTTCTCCACTATCTTAAAATTAGATAAACTAATTAAAGACAATAGTTCTTGGATGACATCAGTATAATGATAATAATTATTAATGGTGCAATATGGATAAACTAAAGAAAATAACATGAAAACAATTGTCATTATCATCCCCTCAAAATTAATTCAGTGTGCAAAGAGCTAAAATGTCCCCTTTTCAGGTCATAAAAAACGCAAGTAGTTTAAATAGGCCTAGGGCATGTAGGAGAGGGGGCAGTCAAATATATTGCTGTACACACGCGTTTTTTCAGTTTTGGACGCGGGTCGCGCGTGCACTCGTTAAGTGTATGCCCCCCCCCCTCCCAAGCGTTTTCCCCATGCATGGTCATTATCTGGCGACAACTTGTTCAGGGGCCAAAATTTGTAAATAAAGCCCGCGAAATACTTGTTTAGGGGGTTAATTTGCACACAGAGAAAAATTCGTTATGAACAGTCACTGCAAACTCCGCTCTATTAAAGTATTATTGTCAGGGCTGCCAACTATCAATCATTGAGAGTGAGACTCATTCGTTTTGTCTTTTCTCACTCAAGAAATTCGTTTCATTTTGCATGCATATCCATTGATCTCACCAAGGATTTACTCCTTGATCTCATTCATCTTTACCCCCTGAATTACACATTGCAGTCTTGGTCTCAACTCGTTACCCAGTGTCGACACCGCTGTATTATTGACATAAAAATAGCTAAATGGATCGCAACAACAAAGTGTTAGGGCGCCATCTTATAACATAGTAAATTGCTGTACTGTCATCATAACCTGCATATGGAGTACGCACCCCCACTGAACTGAAAATAATATTTTAAATTCAGAAAGCCCCCTTCCCCTTTTTCATGTTTGATTTATTAAACCAGTCTAGGCCTGGACCTATCAACCGATAATTAAAGTCAAAGAAAGTGAGAGGCAAGGGGGGGGGGGGCTCTCCCATTCGTTCACCCTGACAACAATTTTCTTTATCATAAAAGCTGAAAATTTGAGAAAATATTGGTAAAGAATAAGTTGTGCATTTTTTAAGTTTTTATTTTGTAACGTCACAGACGGGCAGACCCTCCATTATTGTAGATCGTGTGGACTACTTTTTTAATGTCATTTTATCAAAAGATGGAAACTGATTTTAGTTTTGAGGCAGAACTGTCATCAAAGGGGCAGATCTAGGATTTTTCGAAAGTGTGTGGGGGGGATGGCATATTTTTCCGAGGAAAAATTTGAGAAGCAAAACATAAAAGGTTTTAACAAAAAAATAATTAAGGGGATTTCGTCTACGAAAAAAACTGACTAGCAAAAAAAAGGGGGGGGGGGTACATTTCTGTTTAACGGCATTTTTACATCAAAAATTTTAATTGTGCCTCTCAAGGGGGGGGGGGCATGGGCCGGCTGCGACTCCCTGGATCTGGCAGTGAAACACAAAGGTGGTTTTTGTAGAAACCATGGTTTCATTTGAGACCACTGTTTAAGCCGTGGGTTGTAGAAACATTCGTTTGTAAATCGCAGGTTTCAGAAACCATTTTTTTTTACAAAAAAAACAATGTTTCTTAAAACCCCACGGTTTCTAAAAACCATGGTTTCAAACGAAACCACCTTTGTGAATTCGGGCCACTGTGATTTCAAGTTCGATGTTGACCTTTTGGTGTTGGTGTTAGGTCATTTTTTACACGATTATAACATCAAACGTAAAATGAAGATGGTCCTAAAAAGTCACTCACTAGATGTCAATAATATGATCTGGATCAGTTTTACAAACTCTGAGTAAGTTTTGGAGCAAGGGGAAGCAATCAAAATTTCAACACCAAGGCCAACACCGGACTTAAAATCACCCATTGTATAACCTCTTCTATGAGAATAATATTTGTATTCATCACGTTCCATAGAAATTAAAAATCTACATGATGTGAGGAGGTCTGATCTCATGAGTATGAACTCACATTTCAAAACTTTCAAACAGTCATTACCTTCTCATTCTTTTGTGGAACCTATAATCAAACCTTCACCAATACTAGTATTTTTAATTCTATTTTTTTTTGTTGCTGTTATCAAAACCAAGTTATTGTCAGAGTTAACTTTTCCTTTAATTTACTCTCTAAAAATTAGTAATTTTCGCTCGCTTACGGTACTACGCTTTTTAAACGAAAAATCACCCTGACGAAAGTTTGTTGTAAAAATGCCCCCCAAAATATAATAAAAACACATTGGTGAAGGTTCGATGAAAATCCTTTCAAGATTAAGCAAGTTATTTAATTCAATTTAAATATTTTGATTTGTGACTATAAAACGGAGTAATAGACATATATTCAAAGCAATTAAGCACTCACCCACATGCACACACTTGCACTTCTTTTACCAATTTTTTTTACCAATATATATATTCAATCTTATATTTCGTGACAATCAGTTTCTCAAATATGATTTATGATGATGGTTTTCATGTAGCCCCCTCTGTGCTTATAGCTGCCCCTGCATTTTACCGAACTCTATCACATGCTTAGGACGATTTAATCATCAGTCTTTTCTATATTATTTACAATGTATCTTTTTAAAGGTCAAGTCCACCTCAGAAGAATGTTAATTTGAATCAATAGAGAAAAATCAGACAAGCACAATGCTGAAAATTTCATCAAAATCTGATGTAAAATAAGAAAGTTATGACATTTCAAAATTTCGCTTATTTTTAACAAAATAGTTATATGAACGAGCCAGTTTCATCCAAATGAGAGAGTTGATGATGTCACTCACTCACTATTTCTTTTGTTTTTTATTGTTTGAATTTTACAATATTTCAATTTTTACGAATTTGACGATTAGGACCTCCTTGCCTGAAGCACAAAATGTTGGAATTCCACGTGACTGTTCAGGAAGGAAAGAAACTTCATTTCACATGACAATGACGAGAAAATAAAAATATTTCATATTTCAAACAATAAAAAACAAAAGAAAAAGTGAGTGAATGACATCATCGACTCTCTCATTTGGATGTAGCTGGCTCGTTCATATAACTGTTTTTGTGAAATGAAGCGACACTTTGAAATGTCATAACTTTCTTATTTTACATCCGATTTTGATGAAATTTTCAGTGTTATGCTTGTTGAATTTGTCTCTTTTTATTCAAATCAAGTTTTTGTTGGGGTGGACTTGTCCTTTAAAGGACGCATCACGAAATCGGGTTATGTAGACAAACATTGAGATGGAATGACGAGCTCACAAAATTCATTGGCACAAAGTGGATTGCATCAGCACAAGACAAGCACCTTTGGCAAGAACTTGAGGAGGCCTTCGCCTTGCAGTGGGCTTAACATGGATGATATGATGATGATGATAAGATATGGAACAGCTGCCCATAAAATGCATAAATTGGAACTTTTAATTGTTCATGATGACTAAAAAAATTTATTATTTCAGGAGTGGATGTGAAATAATTTGTCTTTTGACATACTGAAGGTACGAAAATACCCCCCCTTTTTTTATATAAAAAACTGATACATCTAATTATTAAAGGCCTATGTATTTTTTTTTTTAGAATTCACGATACTATGTATACGTGCGAAGGTGCTCGTTTGCACTGATTAAATTTCAATTTTTCATTTTAAGGATTTTCCTCAAACACTCACCAGTATCTTTTATTCTTTTTCCTGCTATTTTTACAATAAACCACTTTTCAGGGTGAGCTTCCCCTTTAACACTCACGTTGAAAGTACGGCCTATATAAAAATTATCTATAAAAAAATATCTTTTCCCCGTACGACTAGTTTAACAAATAGTAGGTGCAATATACCTAGTGTTATAACATCCGAAAAGATGGCAGGATTTACCGATTTCAAACAGATATAATGAGGGGGTTGAGTCATTAATTTTGTTTACATATAGGAAAAACACTTTAATATAGCCTTACATTTCCCTGAATTTGCATTAAAAGCGGACTCTTTTGTCAATTTTTTTTTGCTTAATTTTTCTTGGTTGCCTTGTTCACTCGCAGTATGTAGGCTTGAAAATATACATGCGGCTGTGTGCATGTTTGGTATTTTCGAAAATGTTTTAGCGATGGTTCAAAATGAGTGTTTTGGGGTTTTGTCTCTGATTTGGAGCCCCCACCCTCCCTCGATATCCAAAAATAATTGCCATGCTTTCTGAAGTCTGTAACTATCCTAGTTTTTGGGTTGCATGATGAAACTTATACTTCCCTTGCCCAGTGCCCCCTTCTCTTTTTCCTCTCTTTCCCTACTCTTTTTTTTTCTAGTCCCAACTTCCTTTTTGATTGTCTGTGAAGCCCTTGCCAAAATGTTTACAAATGGTATCATATTTTGTCTTGTTCACCAGACTATATGTAATTTGTTTTACGCGTCACCACTCACCGTACGTTTTATTGTACTAGTTTTATCCATCCATGATTTATCCGTTTCTTTTAAACGCCTGTTTACAAAGGCTATTATTCGTACACAAACTGTACAGCGAAATGCAACCTCACTTTTGTACACGATATGAGGTATTAGACATGTATTGAGGAGGAGACTTCCGGGATTTGTTTTCAGAACTTTTTTCGTATTTGTTGGGTTTTCTCTGGGATTTAAGAAGGATATTCAGTCACAATGGGGAAGGAGAATGACTTGCTTGAAGCTGCAAGAACTGGCAATGTTGTCACGATCGGAAAATTATTATCAGGAGGACGTGGCAGGAGTGTTATTACTGCAGC
This sequence comes from Lytechinus variegatus, assembly GCF_018143015.1. Taxonomy (NCBI): domain Eukaryota; kingdom Metazoa; phylum Echinodermata; class Echinoidea; order Temnopleuroida; family Toxopneustidae; genus Lytechinus; species Lytechinus variegatus. The sequence continues at coordinate 38,025,495 of NC_054748.1, forward strand.
GCTAAGGTGAGTTTTCTTTTCTTTCTGTCTGTGTTGCTCATGGCTAACTCAGTCGGGGAGTGTGGGGGTGTCGGTGGAGTAGCGAGCGGGTGCAGTCGGGTGAATCACACTGCGTTTTCCGCTGGGCGCTGGCTTCAATATTTTCCAAGTCTGATGCTAGTATAGTCAAGTAAAGATCTAGTACGTTACAGCGAACGTTTTGGTGAAAATAGCCCCAAACACGATTTTTCAAAGGAAGAGCTATTGAAAAATTAAGTAGGCATAACGGTACGCGGACTTGGACAATTTAAATAAAAGAAAACAAACACAAAACTCAAAAGCAGATGAAAATGAAAGGGGGAGTACGTTAGGCCCTACCAAATTCAATTGCAAAGAAAAACAAGACTACAATGTAGAGTGTCAGTGAAGACTGAACTTATTTTATTGTTTAAGAAATAAAAATAAAAGAACACTATTGGAATGAGAAGGGTGTGAGCTGAGCTGAGGTGGATGATTGAGAAGAAGCACTGACTAGAAGAACAGATGACTATTAACAGTAGGTCTTTAATTACACACTTAACGTTAGGCCTTAGCCTGGCTTAGAATTAGATCAAGGCTTTTTTTAGAAAGATATTTCTCAAACTTTTACAATTATTGTTTATTTTAGTTATATGGTTAAAGTTCTCTATTTGTTCCACTATAGCTCCTCCATTATCCCCTTCTCATCCACCTCAGCTTACCCTTCTATTAAATAGTTTTCTTTTATTTTTATGAAAGTTAAATATAAAATTAAATTGGATGTACGTACACTGTATGTGACACTATCTATAGGCGGTGCACGGTGCTGCACCAGCCTTGTTTGCCCAATCTCAAGATTTTAGCCCGATCGGCCCTCTTCGCGATTTATTTCAAGATTCAAGAAACCCCATCTCCATCTTCGCATGAAGAGGGATTCCTGCTCAAATAAATAATCCTGAGTGCGTCTGCATCTGTGAATAGCGGGATAATTCGTAAAATAGCATGCTATTTTGCAAATAATCCCAAGTTGACCTGGGATTGCAATCTTGAGATTAGTCCTACGAACTAGCGCGGTAATTGTGTCTCCTTACAAATAATCTCGAGATTGTTCAGATCGGGATAACTTGCCGGATCAGAAATAGCACGCTTTTGAAAACTCGGGCTGGTGCAGACGGCCCTTTCATGAAAAAAAACACACACACAATTTTGTTCCATGATTTAAAAAAACATTAATAATTTCCAAGGCAATATGGAATTGAAAATGAAATAACAAAAGTTTCTTTATTTTGAAATGTTCTATTGAAACAGAGTATTATTAGCCATTTTAATTCAAATTATGTTTTTTATGGTTTCACGAATTTGTGTTTTTGTTGTCATGTACATGTATTTCTACAATTTCACCATATTTTAAACTCAATTCTTTTCATTTTGATATCACATCATTAGATCTATAACAGCAATCTTAATTCATAGATTCCCCAAATCTGAATTAAAAAACCTTTTGAAGTACTCTTGAACTTTGTTTTCTCCATGAATTTGTACACAAATTTGATTAATTTCCCTTTGACATTGTATTTACATGTATTGAATAAAAAAAAGCAGTGGACAAAATCTATTGTTCTCTAATTTTAACAGAAGGACATACAAAATGTAGCATTTTTTTATTTGAAAAATTGTTTAAATTTTCAATTAAATATAGTATAAACCAAATTAGATATTAAAAAAACTTTTTGTGGATCTTGAATGTATTACATTTTCATAGTCAATTAGATTAATATTTCCCACAGATGCCATGATACAAGTGTTTTATTCTGGGAAATAACTTTAAAAAAATTACCTCAAATATTTCATGATTCATTTCATATCAAATTACCAATCCCCAAAAAATAATGGAAGAGGGGGGTCCATGTACATGTACTACATACAACCTTTTTTAAATATTTTTTTTTAATTCTATTTTTTCTTAGTTGTCCAAGTAAATACCAATCATGAAAATTAGCATAGAACCTCACACATATCTGAGAGTAAACATTTAAAATAAAAGAATATCCCATATGATTTATTAGAGCTTTTCTTTGACCTTGTTCACATTGTTTCATGCTAATAGTAATGATGCTAAAAAGTATATAAAGTGCTATAAAAAAAAACTCTATGAGAGCCTCTATAACAGATTTTAGAGGGCATTGCAAGTTCATCGGCTCAATCAGGCCAGATGTAGTCCCACATGCTTGGACTGACGTGGGCTTTGAACAGCTGTGAATGCTGACTTCAACATGATCTCTATATAACAGCATCGCATAATGAGATCAGAAACCAACTGGTTGAGTTGAAATGTCAGATGCTCCGTAATGTACATATATACCTGGGTTGACAAGCTCGTCACGCTATCATTGCAAAGGGCATCTATGGCTATCTCACCAAAAGGAAGGAAGTGTTATGTGACATACACTGTATGCCGTCATAACCCTATTCATACAATAGAATTACTCCAGTTTTAGATCTAACTGTACAGTGTACATGTACATGTACAATATATAGGCCTACAGTAGAGCACACCGTATCTGTAGATGCAATAGTGTAGGCGTATAGAAACGTACACGTACATGTATGTTTTTTGGCAAGCATGAAACTGAAAATGTATTAAAGAGAAATTCCAGTAGTTGTAGTAAACGCTGATTTCATGAGAAAGTCTGTAAAACCAGGCTTAATTGTCAGAAAATCATCGAGGATCTAGATCTGGTACAGTTACATAAACTGAACTTTGTGAAATCTTGAAATCTACGCTAAAAAACGTTCACACTGAAGATCACCAACACAGATAGGCACACGTGGAACAGTGCATTATTATTGTTGGAATAAAGACCCGACGGAAGTGACCGAATCTGCGCTTATTTTGCTTATTTCTCAGCAATTACACAATTTCTCCCAGAATCCTTTGGCACATATTTTTTATTCATACAAACAGACACTTGGGTGGTCATTATATTAGATTCTGTAAAAAGTCATTTTGAGATCGTTACCAAAACTGGAATTTATCTTTAACCATAAAAATTGTTTGCATTTTTAAAAATAGCACCATTTTTAATAAACCTTTTTTTTACAACCAAAAGTTCTTTCAAACTGTGGGTCAACATTAATTTTTGGTCTTAGTGATGTGGAAGCTGTTTTTTTCTGGATCTTTCATGCTGTTCACACACAGTCAGCTTATTTCCCAAATGTGAATGAGAAAGCACCAATTTGAGTCTCCGAAACAGGGAAAAATAGGAATGGATTTCTGGAATGGTGATGAGCTCTGGAATAGAAATTTAGGCTGAAAATGGGGGCTTCAACTGCGGCACATTACTGTACATGTATGTAAAACATGTAAAGTACCCTCCCCGGGGCACAGGGCTATAAAAGTACAATGTACATGTAAAGGGTACATCCTTTTTCCAAATTGCACATGCATGTATGTACAAGGCTAGTCCAAAGTATACCGGTAGATTAAATTTAAAGAGGAAATTTGTCATGTCCAAATAGGAAGAGGAAACGAAAACCTGGAATTTTATAGGAAGTTTCTTTGAATTCTATGAATTGGATTCATTTTCATGTAAACATGATCAACATACAGTACACTGTACTGTATGTGCATTATAAAATAATGCCACAGAATTAAAACTTGAAATGTTCATAAACTCTGTTTGTATTTAATAATGGTTTTATTTGATCAAATCTTTATCATTCCAATTTTTCTATCACTTTAAACTTGATGATTTCAGTCAGGGTTAAATTGAAAATTCACATGAAATGTCACCATTCTCCCTGGCAAGGCAACCAAGTGGGTTTGAATATGAAAAAAAGTACATACATGTATGTATGTACAGTTGAAGGCCTAATCATCTAATTGCCCCTGTACACTAAAATCACTTCAGATTTGTCTGCGAGTTAAATTAGAAACCTCTCCATATCAATAAAGGTACAATGTTGTATGCGCATTATCCTCTCCCAGACAAAGCACAGTGGATGATTCATCCATGTGCAAACACAAAGGCGAATCTTGACATTGGCAATTAGGGAATAAAAGGGTTACCAATGACTGACATCAGCCGTCACAAAGGAGGACAGGTGTTCATACACAGAGCAAAAATACTGTACATGTATGTAGACCGTGTAAATGGGTCTTTCCATTAAGTTGGGGGCATGAATTGTGTCACTTCAGTCTTCGGCACAACTCAAGACTTTATTAACTTAGGCATATTTTGCTGGAAATTTGGGGCCATTTTATAGACAAAAATCCCATAAAGTTATTGAGGAAAAACAGAGATTGATGCTGTTACAGGCACACGTTGTCCATGTACAGTTACAATGTAGCATCGGAATATTTACATTTGGTCCTAATTATGGCAATTACCTGTAGGTCGACCAACACTTTTATGCACATTTGCTTGTTAGGAAATTGTCACTATACTATAGATGCTACTCAGTGTCCACCAAATGTGACATTTTCCATGCACTACATGTACAATTGTACATACTGTATATTGTACAAAGACACTGACAATTTTAACAGTTTCTTTTGAAACTACAAAATATCAAGATGGTCTTGAACTTCATGTGGGACTTGAAGTCCCTAATATAGTGCTGTTTACATGTATGGGCAAGTGCGCTTTGATACGTGGAATCATTTAATTACCCCTGCCATAGCTGAGCCACCACATAGGCGCGAAAACGTCAAGGAATAAATCCTACACTGTAAAAACTATGGTGTTAAAACTGACACCAATGGCGTTAATAGAGGACCACACCCTGAGGTGTTAAAATACATGTAACAACCTAGAGATGGAACATAACACCAAAGAGTGTAAATGTAACAACCATAGGTGTTGTAATAACACCTATAAGTGTAAAATTAGCACCACCAATTTAACACCGGTGTAAAATAACTGGTGTGGTCCTCTATGTACACCAGTTAACACCACATTTTTTCCTGTGTACCGGGTATCCATTCACCTCACCTGGGTCTAGTGCAGCACAATATGGGTAAATTTCTTGCTGAATGAAAACATGCCATGGCTTGGAATCGAACCCACGTCCCTCTGATTGAAAGACGAGAGTTGTAACCACTAGATTATATCACTTACTGTATGAACATTTATTATCCTATGTATGAATTACAGTACTCTCAGTTGCTGGTATATACTTGGATAATCCTTTAGGATGTTCAGAAATCTGAGTAAAGTGTGATTTATTGCATTTACTAGATCATATAAAAATACTGGTACACTTACATGTAATTGAAATGATTTATGAGAGAAGTTTGGGAACATGTACATGTAGTGCTCTATAAAGAAGACAAACAACAGCAGTCAATTAGAAACCGTGCATTGGAATGTGCAAATTAAATAATCTTTTGTTGTATTACGCACATAAATGTGTCAAGCATGAACACTCTGACCCCAATTGTATGCTTTTCAGTTTTCACACTGCATTTGCTTAACCCCATACTATCCTTAACCCCGGACTATCTTTAACCCCATACTATCTTTTTTTCTATTCATACTGTCTTTCTCAACCCCATACCATCTGCTCAGCTGGGGATAATGCCTTACCCCGGACTATCCCTCAGCTCATGAATATTGATGATTTTACCATACAGAGGGTGATTAACGTGTAATTCGACTTCTGTGATTGTCTAATGCTTAGCCCCACTTTCCCTAGCCCTGTTTCGTTTTCACACTGCATCTCTTAGCACCGCAATAAGCCTGCTAACCCTGCTTTTTTTGCAAGGCCAGATAGTACCGTACTATTTACCGTGCTAGCCCACTTTGCTAAAACGTATTGTGAAAACGAAGTGGGCTAAGCTTAACCCCGGGAAATTGGTGGGGCTAAGACCCCCCCCCCCCTTAGCCCCACCAATTTCCTGGGGTTAAGGAAAAAAAGTGCAGTGTGAAAAGAATATACATGTATCAGTATACTGGCTGCACAGAAATCTTGTTAGTGCTCGCAAACATGAGTAGGCACAGTCACATCTGTCAGGTTGTAATGTCAAACATTGATCCAAGATACGAGGCATCGCTGAGACACAGACGTATTTGATACCAGTTGTAACAGGGCCTCTGTATTAGTGCCTGGTTAGTGAATAGAACAATAATTTGTGCGACTGGAACAGATTGTACATAGGGCCTACTTATGTACAGCATCAAAAAAGATAATATTCCTTTATCATGCCCCCCTCTGAATAGACTAAATAGACAAGACCATAGACCCCTCAGGACGACACATCTTGGCCCTGTTGCATTAATTTGCCATCTATTGACCTTCATGGAATCCTTGATTTTGATTGGCTGATGAGCATTGTTACCATGGTAGTTACCATTGGATGGCAGAGTTACCACATTTTTTCCCCTGAGAGATCTGTCTGAGACAGTAGAGAAGTCACCAACATCGAACAAAGACACCGGTAAATAATTTGCTCACCTTGTAGGTGAACTTATTGCTGGTTTAAAAAAACTTTTTTTAAATGCGTTCTCTGGAAAACTAACAATCGCATCGAAGTGCGCAGAGAGGACGGTTCGTGGTGCGTGCAACAAAATGTGTGCCTAAACAGGCTACTTGAAATGAATCCAGTGACCGGGTAATAATATTTGTGAAGCACTTTGAGCAGTCGTAGATTGCCATTTATTATTATTATTGATACAGCAGATGTATGTGTACCTGTAGTACCGGTACATGTTAATTACCATGTGGTAAAATTCCATTTTCATAATTGACTTTGGACATGCATAGATGAGCAAAAAAAAATACTACCCACCATTTTATTGCAGTGTGTGCACTGGTGCATGATACATACATTACATTTTTTGCTGAGGTTGTGCAGTTTATGGTACACTAAGTCATAAAAATCAATCAATTAAGCCAAACAGAAGCCTTTCATTATAATTAACTCTATCTAGTGTGTGTTTACAATCAAACATCCTTGTTTCAGGATTATCGGACCTGTTCTCACCTGGAGTGAGAAACCAATGACTTTTTTCAATTGAGATTAATCTCAGGTGTACAATGCAGGCTTCAGTTTGTTTTCAGTTGCAGTGAGTTCATGAAAAGGGATTAAGGGGATTACACTAGCTGAAGTCCATCAAGGGATTAGATCTGCCTGGATCAAGGATTAACGCTTAATGTGATTCAGAGTCTTGTTGATATGAATACTGACTTTGAACTGTGGAAATTGACTTCAAGGAGGCAATGGCCGATCCTGGAGGGGTCCTGTAGAAGCACAGGGGATGCGCAATGCCACACCCCCTCTGTATTTGTCAGAATGGCCCATATTGATGTGGCTAAATCTCTAAAAGGAAAATTGTCGTTTGCACCCCATCTCTTTTCAAATTAGCTATTTGTGCGCCCCTCTATTTAGAAATCTTGGATCCGCCACTGACTGAACTGCTCTTTCGAGTTTGGATCTGAAAAATTACAGCACTTCAGGCCTTAAAACCAGTTTATGCCTTGGCTTGTACATGTATAGATCTAGGCTATTCTTTTAGAGTCTGGAACATACTCTGTGACTGTGATTTGAAGGACTTCAGAACTTCAGATCACAGTCAAAGTTCACAATAGTGATACTACTACTTTCTGTAAATTAAAGAGCATTTGTGGCAACTTTCAGCAAGCTGCTACATGGCATGGACATGTACATACAGATACGTAAATTGCCTTTGTATTGATACTCCATGATGTGTGACATCCGGCAGGATGTAGTCCAAACATGGTCCAAAGTACCCAGTCCAAAGTTTCCATTCCATGTCATTTGCTCTAGGCATGGAGCCTGCTTGATCCCTGTACATTTAGGCCTACTTGTAGAATCTGCTTGTAAACATACACTCATATTGTATGACTTGTACTAAATAGTTACTAGGATTGTATTTATTTCCTTGTTTTTGCCTCTTTTCTAAAAAAAAACGCACCACATGATCCACATCCTTTTGTTCTCTTTTGGCATTTTGCTACATGTACATGTAGTTGATACACATAACATGTACATGTAGGTGTGTATGGAGGTCATTGACAGGCCACACTAGATATTCATTCATTCATTGAGATGAGTAATAGGGATGCCTTCCCTCTTATCTCTGGGATGACGATGGATTCATTAGTTGAGATTGATGATGTTAGAGGGAGATGAAGACAGCTTCTTGGTACAAAAGGATGGATGACTTCATCAACGTCCTAGTTATTTATGATGTGGGCAAGTTCAATGCTACAATGTACAAGCTGTGCTTTACAGAGCCGCCACCTCCGGTATATTGAAACCAGTTTGAAATTCATAATGCTGAACAATGATGTGTATTATTTTTTGTTGAATCGAATGTAGAATTTTGACTTGAATATTGTGATGAACGTGAAGGCACCTTTTCATCAAGAGGCCAAAAACAATAAAAAGAAGATTTTATACATGTTGTATCTTTAGTATTCTGTACATGTTTTTTTTTCTCTCAGAATTTCTGAATCCTTTTGTAGTCATACTCAATTACTTAAGGTCAAGTCCACCTCAGAAAAATGTTGATTTGAATCAGTAGAGAAAAATCATACAAGCACAATGCTGAAAATTTCATCAAAATCGGATGTAAAATAAGAAAGTTATGAAATTTCAAAGTTTCGCTTATTTTTAACAAAATAGTTATATGAACGAGCCAGTTACATCAAATAAGAGAGTCGATGATGTCACCCACTCACTGTTTCTTTTGTTTTTTATTGTTTGAATTATACAATATTTCAGTTTTTATGAATTTGATGATTAGGACCTCATACAGTATTTCATATAATAAAATACAAAAGAAATAGTGAGTGATGTCATCAACTCTCTCATTTGGATGTACAGTAACTGGCTCGTTCATATAACTGTTTTGTTGAAAATTTAGCGAAACTTTCTTATTTTACATCCGATTTTGATGAAATTTTCAGTGTTATGCTTATTGAATTTTTCTCTTTGGTCGCATTTCACAAGTTGGGTATGCAAAAAGGGTGGCGTATGAACAATTTTCCACACTGTGCCATGGATAAATTGTTGCTACATCACAGCATCTTGACCAAATTTATTGAGTAATATCTCATTTTGAAGCTAGAACTATAGGCTAAATATATTACTATGAATTAGATCAATACAATATCAGGAACAAAAACTATAGCACATTAAGTTTGAAGTAACAGGGGTGGTGGAGCCGGTGGATGCGGTAAATGATAAAATATTAATTAAACCTAATTAACAACTTACTATACATGTAATATGTAATATGACTGTTATCCTCATATTTCTGGGTGTTTTAAAGCAGGGAACAACTAAATGTCATAAAAATTTGACAATTTTGAAAATATGCAGCAATTGAATACATGTGTATGTCAGCTCTGATCTGCAACCTAATCAATTAGTAAACCGGAGAGATTTGGTTAATTATCTAATTTGTAATCTTAATTTTTAGCAACAATGTTGTGTATCATTGCAACAAACATTTCTACCCATGATGTTGTTGTTTTGCCAAGCATATAAATACAGTGACAGGTATTTTGGGGGCAAAAATGTGAAATTAAATACTGTTAATTAATTAGTATAATTAATATGCATACAATAATAGATAATTATTCAATTTTTTGTACAGATTTAATTATTGATGTTTCAAGATTATAACTGCAATTTAGTAGGGTGATCCAATGTTGCATTAACTTTTGACACCATTTTATGTGCAGCAGGTCCAATTTGAGAAAAACACATTTCAAAATTCACATTTACATTGATGTCTATGTAATAATTAGCTGTTAATTAGTCATTTTAAGGAGAAATAAAGGTAGTCGAGACTTAAAACTTTTTCATTATTTAGAGAATGGTAATAGCTATAACATATCAAAAAATAAAATTTTTGACCATTTTTACCCTGTTCGCGAAATTGGACCACCTTATGACATGCGACCCTTTGTATGCAAATCAAGTTTTTGTTGGAGTGGACTTGTCCTTTAACTATCATCATTAAAATTGAATCCAGTTGAGTAAACCATAAAATAGCCATTGAAAATGAAGGAATGTCAAAAATTTTCTCTAGAACTGTGCAATCATTCAAACATGACATGTTATAATTATGAAAGAACAATTTGTATGTCAAATGAAAAAAAAATACCGGTTCTATGATTCTATGAAGTTGCAATCATCCAAACATGAAATATGGTTAATAAAAATAAGCAGTGAATAAATGCAGATGTGGACCAATACACATGAAGGCCCTGCAATATAGAGGCTATCATATGCTTTTCACACTGTACTTTTTGTCCTAAATTGGTGGGGCTAAGGGGGGGGGGTCTTAGCCCCACCAATTTCCCGGGGTTAAGCTTAGCCCACTTCGTTTTCACACTACGTTTTAGCAAAGTGGGCTAGCACGGTAAATAGTACGGTACTATCTGGCCCTGCAAAAAAGCAGGGTTAGCCAGCTTATTGTGGTGCTAAGATAAGAGATGCAGTGTGAAAAACGAAACAGGGCTAAGGAAAGTGGGGCTAAGCATTAACCAATCACAGAAGTCGAATTGCACGTTAATCACGCTCTGTATGGTAAAAATCATCAGTATTCATGAGCTGAGGGATAGTCTGGGGTTAAGGCATTAACCACGGTTGAGCAGATAGTATGGGGTTAAGAAAGACAGTGTGAATCGAAAAAAAGATAGTATGGGGTTAAGGATAGTCCGGGGTTAAGGATAGTCCGGGGTTAAGGATAGTATGGGGTTAAGGAAATGCAATGTGAAAAGCATATGCCCTGTTGACACTTGCACGCATTGTGGTTCCTGCATAGTTAGCGCATGGGCATGCACTCATGCGGGCCAATGCGCGAGCTATGCGTGCCAGCTTGCGGATAGGTGCGTGGCAGTGCGTGAAATGCGTGCCAAAATTTTCAACATTTTGAAAATTGTGGCACGCATTACAAATTCGTGAACTGTTCGTGAACTATGCGCAACCTATGCGCAACCTAGTCTTGCCACTTCATACCACTGTGTGGCATCGAAATAGAAATTTCGTGGCGCAAAGAATAGTAGGCACACCCCCGGGGGTAGTGGCACGCACTTCATGACTAGTTCATGACAGGGTCTTGCATACTTTGCGCATATGTCAAGCATACTTCACGAATGATATGCGCAAAATTGTGAGTGCAGACCACGTGATCAGTATGAGTCGTCCTAATCAACAAACGTAGAGGGTGTCAACACAAGAACGTTGAATACTTAAATTTGCGCTAGATACGTCACAGAATAGGGTGTCGAGAATATTTGCTGAAAGCACGTCGGGACAGTGCGTGAATTATGCGCGAACTCTTAGTGAACTATGCGCGAACTATGTGCAAACAATGCGCAAACATGTCTTGAATGTGTCGGGACACTGATATAGCCAAGTCGTGCCATAAAGTGTCCCGCACTGGCACGCATCAATGCGGGGCAATGCGGGCACCACAATGCGTGCAAGTGTCAACCGGGCATTACAAGTGTACTTTTACAATGTCGTAAGATAAAGATTATAAATCTAATGAGAGTTAGGGTTCACTCTATGCATGGAGCTACAGTGCTCGAGGCAGTTGTAGATGATTCCATTAGGGCCGTCTGCACCATCCCGAGTTTTCAAATTAGCGCGCTATTTCTGATCCGGCAAATTATCCCGATCTGAAAAATCTCGAGATTGTTTGTAATGCAGACGCAATTATCGCGCTAGTTCGTAGGATTAATCTCGAGATTGCAATCCCAAGTCAACTCGGGTTTATTTGCAAAATAGCGCGCTATTTACGAATTATCGCGCTAATTCGTAGGTGCAGACGCACTCGGGTTTGGACTCGGGTTAATTTATTCATGACCTTCAGTCCATAATGCAATTCGCGTTCCATTTCCGCCTTGGTAAAAACATAAACAGCGATTATACCGAACGCATGCGAAAGTCAACTTTATCATAGCGTTCATCAATTCCCCAATCAGCAACGATGGTGTCAAGCCCCCCGTGAATGGATTTTCGGAGAGACCAGACCGATGGGGGAGGCGCTCATTATCGACGATGGTCATAGTCAATAACAATACTGACAGCATTGTCGTCTTATTCCTTCGCAAAATGTGAGCAAATAGCATTTCTTTCCTCCCCTCTCTCTCTCTCTCCCCCTCTGTCGTTGCCTCGGAGTCCGCCATCATATTAAACGAAGAATACTTCACTCGCTTATAATTATAGCGCGGCTGAGCTGAGAGGATTGTTGCATAACAACGGTCGAATTCGGCGAAAGAGTACATGAACTTGATTGCATATCGCGGGAAGTTATTCAAAAGCGCGGGCCGTTGAAACTCCAAGATCGAAAGTGCGCATGCTCGGAATATCGGGCTTGTTGCCTCGCTCGAGCAAGAATCGCTCTTCGTGCGATGGTGGAGACGGGGTTTCTTGAATCTCGAGATTAATCGCGAAGAGGGCTGATCGGGCTAAAATCTCGAGATTGAGCAAACTCGGGATGGTGCAGCACCGCTTATTGTAATGACTCAGCCATTGTCAAATGTACAGTGTCCCAAGTTCAAACTGTTTCATTGTTTGTGGTTTTGAGTTTTAAGAATACACATTTTCCCTAATAAGATTAAAAGGGGTTCATGAACTAGCAAAAAAAGAGAGATTATTTTAGCTTGCTTTTAAACAGGTGTATGTTTGCCTATATTCCAAGTGCAATTTTCCTGGTAATCGTATAGCATTGTGACACATTTTTAAAGACTGCTAAGGTTTATGTACACAAAAAGCCCTTTGTTTTAATAGAAGTTTTTTATTGTTTTTTTTTTTTTACATAAAACGAGTTTCAGAGAGCTTATTATCTTATGACTATTCTGTTGAATTTAAAGCAAAATTACTTCCTGTAATCATGACAGGGTTGGGACCAGGGTAAGAAGCCACCCTTTCCCCCCTCCCCCAACCCTCCCATGGTCTCTGAATATTAGATACATGTACATGTAGGTGCATAATACTCATCTTCCTTCCTTCCCTAGCTACATGTACTTTCTTTTTCACTCCTTAAAGGACAAGTCCACCCCAACAAAAACTTGATTTGAATAAGAAGAGAAAAATTCAACAAACATAACACTGAAAATTTCATCAAAATCGGACACTGTAAAATAAGAAAGTTATGGCATTTTAAAGTTTTGCTTATTTTCAACAAAATAGTTATTTGAACGAGCCAGTTACATCCAAATGAGAGAGTTGATGACATCACTCACTCACTATTTCTTTTGTATTTTATTACATGAAATATGAAATATTTTTATTTTCTTGTCATTGTCATGTGAATCAAGTTTCATTCCTCCCTGAACACGTGGAATTCCATTATTTTAACATTTTGTGCTTCAGGCAATGAGGTCCTAATCATCAAATTCGTAAAAATTGAAATATTGTATAATTCAAACAATAAAAAACAAAAGAAATAGTGAGTGACGTCATCGACTCTCTCATTTGGACGTAAGTGGCTCGTTCATATAACTATTTTGTTGAAAATAAGCGAAACTTTGAAATTTCATAACTTTCTTATTTTACATCCGATTTTGATGAAATTTTCAGCATTGTGCTTGTCTGATTTTTCTCTAATATTGATTTAAATTAACACTTTTCTGAGGTGGACTTGACCTTGTCCTTTAATACATGTACATGTAGTTCACTACTTTTTACATCTAGGAGGGTAGATGCCCCCTTTGGCTACATGATGCCCCCTTTGGCTACATGATGCCATCACTGGTTGTACAATGTATTTCTCTTTTCATTGAAATGCTAGAATATACCATGGACCTATCACAAATGGACATGCAACGAAACCCCTCCTTTCGGCCAAAGACCGTCACTGCTAATCCTTTTCAGCAGAGCGCTTTGTGAGAGGTCCATGAATAATACAGACATTAATAATTTGTTTTGATCTGTTTTTGTTTCAGTTTCCGGAGAGCTCTAGGTCCCAACTGTCAGGATTCGTCTGGCTACACTCCTCTTCACCATGCCGTACTTAATGGCCACAGGTATTAAATCACTTGACTTTAAATTACAGTTAATATTTTCATGAACTTTGTTCAAGATAAAAACATCAAAATCGCCTTTCCAGCTAGTAGTACAGGTAGGAATTGCCTGAGTTTACATTTGTATTCTATAAATTCCTCAAGTTTAAATGGCTTTGAATGGGATATTGAGGTAATTGTTTTAAAATCTTGGATTTTGTCATGCCTTTCAGAGTGTAACTTAATTTGAAGCCCAACTTTCATCTCAGAAACTAAACAAGATTCTTTCCAAAATCGTCTGTTTTGAAAAATATCTAATCTGATATTAAAAAAGAAGAAATCAATATGTTGGATGCTGTAGCCTTCTATCTTTTTAAAATTTTCATCACTACATAAGTACACAGTGCTGGAGAAATATTCAATTTAAAATGCATTGTGTCTTTGTCAAATTTGTGAAGTTATTGTCTTGTGTTTTAATAATACTTTAAGTGTTTGTCTGCAATTCAAATAGAGAACTACTTGTATCCCGCAGATCCTTTTGATAATCCCCCAGTGCCGAACCGAAATAGATGCGAGCCCTGTATCATTGGCAAATATCATTAGATATGAGGCTCATGACCTATTCACACAAGGCAAAAATATGATTTAAAAACTTTCTCAGGCTGCTTTTTGGCAAAAAAAAACTACTAAGTATAACAATATTGATGTACATCTACATAGGCTTTATAAAAAGAGAAGGAAAAATACAAGCTTCAATATCATGTACAATAATTTTATTAAAAAAAAACCTTGACATCAATTTTAGGGTGCGTTCAATTGATAATATGCTAGAATCATCAATGAAAAGAAGAATATAAAGCTTGTTTTGCTTTAGCACAATCTTGACTAAAATGCATGCCTTTAATCATTTCATTCAGTTTACGTTTTCAAAAACGTTTACTGGTATTTTGATATGATCAACAAGTCACTTGAGCTACTCATGGTTCAAACAGAAAAAGGTTTGAAATCCAATGTTTAGATGGTTATTAAAAAATGTGTTGATTGAGCATGATGGAAATATTATGGATGTGTGGACCATGTTACATGAAACACATGTTTTTGAATATTTTCATCTTCTGTTCATGTACCGCTACCATGGTAACATGCATAACAGACAATAAAAATCAAGGATTCCATTCAAGTTAAAGTTGGTTTATAGCAAGTTTAATACTGTATGTTGCATACAGGTAGTATCTCTTATGTGATGTGTGCGACAAGGCTCTGATACAATTTCGCCAGTTTGAACAAGGACGTCTGAACAGTAGGAAGAAGCAGTAATGAAAATCCCGATGTCGGTGGGCTGCCTAACATTTGAAAGATGTTAGATTATGGTGGTAATATTGAGGGGTGAAATTGGGGATTTCCTTCAGCTTCCGAAGGATTTTGACAAGCTTACTGGAGAATACTGGCAAGGAAATGGCAAGTCTACGTGCTATTCTCATGCGCATTTACAGTTCAGTGTAAAAAAATGATATTATTGATGATTATTTTTCATCATGTGACAACCATTCATGTCATGTGATGCTTTTACTTGAGGACCAAAGTCCCAAGACATCAGAAAAGACTTATAGGACATTATCAGTTGAACCTGTTTGGTCCTGGATAATACCAGGCCTACATGTATATGCCAGAGTTTGAGGCTGTTCTCACTACGTTCCTAAAACTAGTTTACTGGAAACTAGTTTAGTGGAAACTAGTTTAACACGTAGTGAGAACGGTGGAAGCGGTCTTGGAAGCGATCTTCCAAACCAGTTTGGAAAACCACCTCGCGATGTACTTTTCAAGATCGCTTTGCCTCGTTAAACTGGTTTTAACCTAAGTGAGGACACAACTGTTCTTCGGGAAGCGATCTTTGCACATTTTGAGCGCGCTACTCCACACGACAGGTGTAGAATGCCTATGCTGCGGTTTCGGATTTCGCGCGAAACATGTCATCCCACTGAGAGCATTTCCATAGCAACAAGAACGCTTTACGTGAAGTGATTAATAGAAAACCACTTTCGTGTTATCAAGTGGGAACTCTAGCAAAGCGATCTTCCAAACTGGTTTCCTGAATCGGCTTCCAGTAAAATAGTTTTAGAGGCCGTTCTCATTACGCTTTCTAAAACTAGTTTACTGGAAACCGATTCAGGAAACCACTTTGGAAGATCGCTTTGCTAGCGTTCTCACTTGATCACACGAAAGTGGTTTTCAAAATCACTTCACGTAAAGCGCTCTTGTTGCTATGGAGACGCTCTCAGTGGGGTGACACGTTTCGCGCGAAATTTGAAACCGCACCATAGGCATTCTACACCTGTCTTGTGGAGTAGCGCGCTCAAAATGTGCGAAGATCGCTTCCCGAAGAACGGCCCTCTAAACTAGTTTCCAGTAAACTAGTTTTAGGAACGTAGTGAGAACAGCCTCTTAGAAAGCATAGAGAGCAATGCAATGGCTATACGCAGCAAGGATGACTGAGCAAGGGACTTTTGAAATCTTGTAAGAATCTGTGCATTTTGACACCATGATCACCAACCTGTGCCAAATTGTCGAAACCTATTTTTATCTTCAAACTTTCACTACATTGTCACTAGACAACAGAGACTGCTATATGTACTTACATAATAAATGTGCAAGAACCAATTGAAGCAATGAGGCATATTATTCATTTGAAAGGAACTTTCTTTGATACACTGTCAACAGATTTCTTGCATAAAAAGTTTCCATTTGAGGCAGACAAGATTATCCATGGCTAGCTGACTTGAGACATGTATGTAAAGCCAACACGTACCTGTAGTAGAGCCACCTACACATATGTGTTTGATGTTCCTTTTGTGATGACTGTTGTAACTCTTAGGACTGTATGCCCTACATGTAGTCCTACAAATGTACATGTATGTAAAGTCTGCACCTGATTTAAAATTTCAATTAAAAAAAACCCCTTGTACATGTAGGCCTACATGTACATGTATAGCACGGTATTGACTTTGATAATAGCTTTCTTATTTTAATATTTTGTATACATGTCGGCTTACATGTACATGTCCACGGAACACTTTAGGCCTACATGTACGGCCAACAGCTATTTTGTTCTTGAAGACCTTTAACTTGGAATGTGTGACCCCAATACCCACTAGGGATTAGAGGGTTTTCATTTGACCATGATAATCAAAACTAGGTCACATGGAAATGACCTTTTGGTTTCTTTACCCCCCCATTCCAAAAATACACTAAAGAATGCACTTCAGTTTTTGTGATGTTCGGTTGTAAGAATGCACTTCAGTGCAAGCCGTGTATACAGAGCAAGTCCTGTATACAGATTTGTGGACCACTGGAACAGAAGCTGTATACATGTAATTGAGGGAAATAGGCAGAGATTGTTTATTTATGAGTAAGTCATTGAAGCATGACAACATAATAAACAGTAACTTCTCATAAGGCACTTCAGCTTGGAGTTGGAGGACACCCAAGAATAGGAAGATTGTTGACTGAAGAGAGAGAGAGAGCACACAAAGAAGTGAAATCAGGAACTGGCATCATGTACACCTCTGTGAAGTTGATTTGAGGGACAAATGCAAACTGGAAAAAAAAACAAGAACCAGTGCAACAAATGTCTTAGGCTGCGTTTATGCGACCTCGACCCAGAATCATGATTTGAATCACAATTTGAATCATGATTCAAAACAGCAGCATGAATCACGATCCGACAGAATCAGCGTTTATACGACCATCTTTCTAACGCTGTTTCTCCCTGAATTCGGGCCGATCCAGTGCGCATCACAGTGCGCAGTTTGACCCAGGAAGTATAGGTCAACATTTTCGCACGTGTTTCTAACTTCACGTCGGCTGCTAGATTTTTGCTGCCGCCGGAGCTAACGAGCAAACGTTTGTGCAAGTGCAACGCTTACTCGGCTTCCGAAAAATAAATCTTTTACTTCCAGAATTCCGTGTATTGTACCTCATATTGTTTTTGATCGGGAACCAGAAGGGGTCATTATCCTCCCTCCCATCTCCCGATCGATTTTTCTTGTCTATGATGGTCCTGTACTGGGCACGAATTCTGTTAATTTTGTCTCGACAGGCGGTGCCACATCTCCGTTGAAATCCCTCCCTCGCAAGCGCCGCTGAAAGGGATCGTCTTATTTCTGTGAATCCCGGTAAGGGATGCTCGTGCTTCAGGCTGAGCCCAAAGCACAAAGCAGAGCCCTGAGTTAATTCATCGTCGATTAGTCCAATTTGTGCCTTTGGAACTTGAAGAAATGATTGATGAAAACAATGAAATATACAAATGACGCTACAGTACAACCCCGGGGGTACAATACACAGAATGATAATTCCTAAATGCTGGCAATACTGCTACACGAAAATTAACCTGCACGAAACACAGCGCGCGCCTTTGAGTCGAACCTGGAAGAAGCACGACACAATGACGTCATAGAATCATGATTCAAATCACGATATCGTTTATACGACCTTTTTCGTTCGTGATTCTACAGAAACGTCTTTCCAAACGCCCCTTTTTTCGTGTTTCATGTTTTTGATTCTAATCATGATTATATTCAATTTCGACTAAACGCAATCGTGATTCTGCAGAATCGTGATTTCAATCATGATTCTAATCATGATTCTAGGGTAAAAAAGTGTCGAATAAACGCACCCTTAAACAACAGAGATGTTTGGCATTCTCAGCTGCTGGCATTAAGGGGGGAGGAGGTACATGTAGGTCCTGGACTTCCAAGACCAAGACCCCCAAAAAATAAAAATAAAAAATAACAAAACAAAAAGGAAATGAAAGAACACTAAAAATATATTAAATCTTTCTAAAAATTAGAGTTTGTTATAAGAAAGGTGAAAGTTATGAAACTTTGACTCTAAAATTCTGCCTACATGTGCCCCCTAAATATTTTTGTATGTTTTTATACACCTCTGTTCTTTGCCACAATGACCCTTGAAATGGGTCAGGTTTCAACCAAACATTGAAAGTGTACATGTATAAAGGTCTAAAATCAAGACTTTTCACAAAGTTGTGGAAATTCATATGTTATTTGTCACTATCCAATTTTGATTATTATTTAATACTCTATTCAGTTGTACGTAGTAGGCCTATATGCATACCCCATCCACTTGTACACCTGCCTTTATATGTGTATGGATTTGCAATACTTAAATACAGACATTAAAGTTGATTTATTAGGCCTACGGTCTATAAAATATACTTGTATAGGCTACATGTGCTGTACATACTGTAAGTGTACACCCATGCAACTTCATTGTAATGTAGGTTCCTAATCAAAACCAAAACCAACCTTCTAAAAAACAGAGATCATATTATCAGATGTAAAGCAGAAAGGGGGCAATAAACCTGTGCTACAAAACAGGAAGGCATTGAAAAAAAAAGATTGATGAAACCTTCATAAAACCAGATAGGCCACATATTTTCCAAGTCATGAAGAGAGAGCATATATTCTTTCAAAATAGACACAACAGACTGAGAATGTGAAATTAATTACTGTATACAAACAGGAAGAAACAAAAACCTGACAGTAAAACTAACCCATGGTAAAACTACTTTTTTTGCCCAAATTGTGGGCAGATCATAACTTGTAGCATGTGTTTGAAGATGAACCTCGGTACATACATTTATACATAACAGCAGAATGAATTTAAAGTCAACAAGTATATCTGCTGCACCTGTAGATTTTCAATGAAAGTCAACATAAATGATACAGAAGAACCAGGGATTAACTGATGGTGGTCCAGGGGCTGTCGCGCGGGGGGGGGGGGGGGCACTTTTTCAAAATCATGTACAAAAATGTAAAAATCTGATTGTTTCCATGGTTACTGCCTCATCTTTCAAAACTGTTCCATGGCCACTGTGGTTGACTGTAGGGGGTAAATGGAAAGAGAATCAGAGGGAGCTTTTTAAGAAATGCAAAAAATGTCTTAGTTTTGATGTAAACACGCCTGAACGATCATGCCCAATCATATGAAAGAGAAAACAGTACTTTCCATTATCAAATTGCAATGGGGTGGAACCAGGATTCTCAGAAAAATATATGACTAGCGGAAAAAAAATATCTCCATTAAAAAAGGGGACCTATGTACATGCATTTCCATCTTCACTTCTATTTAAATGTATAAGGGGGAACAAGAATAAGCACAACATACCTATAGTATGGGTATTCATACACATTTTTTTTTTATAAAAGGGAAGGGGCACTTGACCCTGGTGCATGCCCCCAGGTTCACCATTTGCAACTCAGCAAGAACAACGTTGTGAAAGATGAAAATGTCCACTGTCTCTTTCTTTCAATCCAAGTGTCAGAAACATCAATCCTCCTCAATTTCATTCTATTGTGTGTCAACATTATAGGCATTTTCAAAGAATTTGGTTTCGGTGTTTAAAGGGGAAGTTCACCCTGAAGAAAACTTTGTTGTAAAAATAGCAGAAAAAATAATCAAAAATATTGGTGAAAGTTTGAGGAAAATCCGTTAAAGAGTAAGAAAGTTATTACAGTTCAAAATTTTGGATTTGTGACGTCATAAACGAGCAGCTGCCCCATGTGTTTTGTAATATAAAATGTATGAATTTCAAATTTTGTATGGTTCCTGATAACTTAATTTTGTTTTCTTTTTATGATCGGGTGTGAAATGATTTTTCTATTGATATACAAAAGTTCCAGTGAAAAACATTTTCAATTTTCTGAGAAAATGACATGTCATTGATTTTTTACCATTCGCTATGTAGGAATACTGCTCGCATATGACGTCACAAATCAAATAATTGAAATTTTAATAACTTTTTAATTATTTGATGAATTTTTCTCAAACCTTCGGCAATATTTCTTATTATTTTTTCTGCTATTTTTACAATAAACATTTGGTCAGGGTGAACTTCCCCTTTAAGAGTGGATACTGTACATGTACCTCTAAAAGAGGCTCTCACTCTGCTGGTTGAGTTTTGAGTTTTCGAACTGAAATTAGTCCACTTTTTTCCAATATTCTGTCAAAATATCTTGACCAGGGCCAATTGCAGAAAACAATAACTTTTGTGTGGTGTACTCAGACCTACTCACCAAATTGTCTGTTAAATTCAGAGAACTTCTCCAACCTACAAAATATTTATAGGGGCCCTATACGTATATTTTCTGCATTCATTGATTCAAAATCAAGGTTCTAGACCAATAATGGGGGAAAATGCCCTATACTGGAAGACACCCTTTTAACCATTTCCCCCTATTTTCTTAAAAATAACACGTAAATGTATTTATTTTCTTTTTACTGTTCATACTGTATTTTTTGTCACAAAATGCAAAAGAAATAGTTGGTCATCATTTGCATACATGTTCTATACAACGTAAGATGTGCATACTTGTACATGTATTTACTGTTTTTTCCAAAATCCAGCAAAATTTTGAAACTTGACACCGTATTTGTCACGCTGATGTCTAATTTTGCTCAAAATCTTATAGCTGCGCTTATTAATTTTTCCTCTACTCATTCAAAACAACTTTTTGAGGTTTACTTGACCTTTCAAGTTCCCCTCATCCCATCAAAGTATGATTATCTCTTTAATAATTGCATCGAACCACTCCTGCACCCCATTCACGGTCTAGGTTTCGGATTGGATCTGACAGCATGTGGAAGAGCTCACACCGGGCAGGGTGAGGGTGTTTTCCTAAAATTGGAAGTGAACTTGAAGCACCTCGGTAGGCACCCCGGGGTCACGAGAATGCTTGCTATTTTTAAGAAAAGAAAGGTGTTCTGAATTAGGGCAGCTTCTTCCATGCTGTTTACGTGCGAAAGCTCATGTAAATCTTACTCTACTGTACATGTACATGTACTCTATGTTTAAAGAGCGTTTTGCAGGCTTCGAAGGCCAACTAGAGTTTCGGTGAGACCTCAATGCAAATGAATGTTGTGTCTTGTTTTCAACTAGTGAGTAGCTAGCCTGTAATCTATACCCCTTTCATAAACCCAATTATGCGGCTAATAGCAGGATCTAATTTGGTCGTAAAATCGGAGGAGGACCAGAGTTATCCGCATTATTTTGATGCTGCAATCATCCACATAATGGCAGCATCGGGACCAGATTTTGACTTTATGAACGCATTTCCAAATAATGCGGATAATTGCCATGGTGCGGTCACAAGGTCACCCTTTTCCAACACCAGTGCATTGGAGGGGGCATGTCCAGTTGTCATGACGATTATCCGCCTTTTTCAGGACGGGCGCTCGTAAAAATAGTGCGGATTATTTTCGGAGTTTGTGAACGCAATTTTTATTGAATTATCCGCATTACTCTTAGGCGGCTAATTGGAGGATGGGTTTATGAAAAGGGCACTGGGCAGGGGCTTCAGCTATGGCTTTGCGTTTTTATGAGTCTGGTGTTACGCAAAGCGTCAGCAATATTCTTATACAGAAGACTACAAAACATTGACGGCTACTGCCTATACTGTCCAGTCCTGCGTGATACATGTAGGTTTTCTTTTTATTGACTAATATCTGGTGGCAGTTTTTCGTTATGAAAAAACCCAGCACAGAATCAAAAGTTGATTCTAAGAAAACAAGTAGGGCCTAACTGCAAGACAGGAGTGCATATTGGAGCTGTTCAGGATTTCATAGTGTTCTGTATCAGCCTAATTTCGCACAAAAGCATCAGACTCGAACAAAGGCAAATAAAAAGATGCAGACTTCTATAAAAAATTGTTTCAGATATGAAGTGATTAAAATAATTTATCATTTTAATAAAAATTTACAAGTATATAGACCTATAGGTCTGTATTTCCAGGCATGACATACAAAACATTGTACATATCTTTACAGTCCAGATTCGTTTTGTAGACGAGCTGTTAAGCTGTTGAGCGAGGTCTTCGATCGATCATAGGCACAATCAGATGTAAATTATTGCTGATTACCAGGCATTGTTTTTAGAGCCCATTAAGCACCCCCAGTCAGTATATTTTGTCTACCAATAAACATCAATTACCCCTGTCAGGGAAGCATGCAATCATGTCATTAGGAGTTGTTAACCCTCCACATTAATAGCAGGGTCCCCAGTTAATTCATCAGCTACATGTCTACATGTCTACATGTACATGTCCTTGTCAGTAGCTTGAGCCATATGGAAGCCTGTTCACATTTAAGATAAATTCCAGTTCTGGTAATGATCTCAAAATGACTTTTTACAGAATCTAATATAATGACTACCCAAGTGTCTGTTTGTATTATATGTGCCAAAGGATTCTGGAAGAAATTGTGTAATTGCTGAGAAATAAGCAAAATAAGCCCGGATTCGGTCACTTCCATCAGGTCTTTATTCCAGCAATAATAATACACTGTCCCACGTGTGCCTATCTATGTTGGCGATCTTCATTGTGATCGTATTTCAGCTTAAGTTTTATGATTCCACAAAGTTCATTTTATGTAACTGTCCCAGATCTACATGTAGATCCACGGTGATATAGTCATACTTAACTTTGGTTTTACAGACTTTCTCACGAAATTAGTGTTTTACTGCAACTACTATCATTTAGCTTTAAAACTCTACATCCATGTACATGTACATGTATGAAGCTTTTAATTGAAGCTATTTTTATTGTTTTTTTTTAAATATCACTCTCTTTGAAAAAAGATTACCGGTATAAAGTATGCACCACCCGAAAATGTATACATGTAATTATCCCACTTTACTATTTTTCTCATTAGATACATTTAAACCTGAACGACTTCCATTGGAATAATCTTAGATTTAGAAATACATTTTTATGGTTTAAATGAAATACAGAATTTGTGTGGTCATGAATCACAGCTGGTAAAGATATGAAATTACATCTCTGTATATATATGTAATCTAATTTCTGATACCTTGGGACACTTCATAAAGCTCTTTATCAGTTAATGTACATGTACATGACTTTAATGGGGGGGGGGGCACTCAACCAAAAAAGCGGTAGAGGTGTGCCGCGGGCGAGGTAAAAAACGGGGGCCTTGGAGCGGGCTTACTGTAAAAAGGAGGGTCCTCAGAACGGGCTTCGGAACTACAAATGTTTGTGAAAACGGGGGTCCTTGGAACGGGCTTACTGATAAAAAGGAGGGTCCTCGGAACGGGCTTCGGAACTACAATTGTTTGTGAAAACGGGGGTCTTTGGAACGGATCTCCAGCGTGTGAGTGCTTATGTGCATCCCTATGGAACGGGCAATCGTGCATGATGCAGCTAGCGCGGTCTCCGCCGGTAGCGCTCGCGCTTAGGCGATGGTCAAAAAGCGTCTTTACGGCCGCTTTTCAACAAAATTGCAGCTCCTTGTAGCAGATCAATGTGACCAGAACGGCGTAATGAAAAATATACGAAGCTTTGGAGCGGATTTCCTTCTTTTTTCTCGATAAGAAGAAAATGCTATGCCTTGGAGCGGCTTTCTTTGTTTTTTTTCTCAATAAGACCAAAAATGCTATGCCTTGGAACGGAAATTTGAGTGTAAAAATGGGGGTCCCCTCCGCGGCACATACCCACTATGCATTATATACTGAGTGCCCCCCCCGGGACTTTAACACAGGACTGGTGACCTGTTCGATTGTCCAGGATGTTCATTCATGCAGTTGACTTTAGGACCTAAGATCATGTTTTAGTAGTGCTTATTAGTTGTGACTTTAGGAACAGCTTTTATATGAAAACCTGTCTTGGCAGTCAAAAACTGTTTTTAGGATTTTGAGGAACTGGAACATGTTCTTAGAAGCAGAGTCCATTTTAGACTGTAGGGACATCATTAGCAGAAGAAAGGGTCACCAGTTGTTTCATGCATAATCTACGAACAGCTATGGCTCCCTGGTATCAAATTCAACTGAATTTATTCTGTCAATGCTTTGAAAATAATAATAACTCTTATTTACCCAGGGTAGCTTTTTCAATTGTAAGCTGTCCTTCCAGCAGGGACTGCATGTTCAGTGTACGTTTATTATTGCCCTTTCCCAAGCGTCTGACAAAGGAGGCATAAGGTCCCATTATTAAAGTCTTTGTTAAGACCCCAGGGTGGGGGGCACTCAAATTATTTTTTGATGGGGGGTGTCTGACGAAACTCTGAAATGGGGGTCTAAGGAACTGACGAAAAGGGTAAAATACGGATTCTTGGGAACTAAATATATACCGAGCGGTGTGAAAAACGGTCTACGGAACGGGATCGCGGCACTGCAAATACGTTGCACCATAGCGCTGTGCATGCACTCGCCATGCGTAGAGCGGCTACTAGTTATTATGTAGGGAGTTGCAAAGACGTACATGCATCTCTCGCATGCGGTGCTCGTGCTGGACAATTTTGGTAGGGCTGGAGAACTGAGATGTCTTGTAACGGGGGTCTTGCGAGCGGGGCTGGGCGGCTTCTGAACTGAACTTTTGTCATTCGGAGTATCTAGAGAACTGAAAATTGGGTCTGAAAAAGGGGGTCATCAAAGCGGCACGTCCCCGTACCACCAATATATGTGAGTGCCCCTCCGGGGTTAAGACTAAAGCCATGGATTGAACCCACAATCTCCTGTTCATGGGGTGGGTACTCTACCACTGAGCCACTGTGCCTGATTAGTTATTGAACTGTATTTATGATTTATTTTCAGGGATGCAGTCCAAATGCTGCTCAAGTTTGATGCTTCACCGACAGTGCCTGACAACAGAGGGAGCAATCCCCTTCATCTTGCGGCATGGACCGGTAACGTCGAGATCGTTCAAACTCTTCTCACTGTCGGCGTCAGTAAGGACCAAGTCAATGAACAGGTAATAAGAGGAGGAGCAAGAAAAGAAAGAAAACAATAAATGATTAAAAATATCTCTCTGCTTTCTTATTTGTATATGGCTGCTATATCAGGCAACACAATATCAGTGAAAATCTGTTACAATTGAGCAGTGTAGATTGTGACATGTATGAACCCATACATGTTTCAGAGCTCAAAGTTTTAACAATTACATATAGGCCTACAGCAGGAAGTAATTTCTACTCTAATTTTCTATACAATTTTTTTTCAAATTTTATTGATGATTTTAACCAGAAACCAAGAAATTGATCAATCTTCTCTGCATTCAAATGCATGTACATATTGATGTTAATGTAAGTATTGAAGGACACCTCCCCTGCTTGTTGATATCGCTCAGAAAATATGCCACAGGTCATGGGATCATGTTCATGTGCATTTCAGATATTCAAAGAGATCTTGTTCTCTGGTCTATTTTGAGGCTGATGGTGAAAGGTATGTAGGGGAACGGAAAAGGATACCTTGCATATCACTTCTGTAGAGCAAGTAAGGTAAATACTGGTGGTATGTCATACCATGTACTTGCAGGTTGTTCACATGTATCTGTACTTTACTTTTACAGCCATGGTGGCAAGATTTTCCACTGGCAGGATTTCATTTTTTTATTAAACTTAGCCCCTAATATGCAAAGTCCATTGTTTCATCTTTGATTAGGGCATTAGGCCTGGTTAAATCATTTACAGTACAAGAAGTCATTCATTTGGCCATTCATTCATTCATTCATTCATTCATTCATCCATCCATCCATCCATCCTTCCCTCCTTCCCTCCATTCATATACATACTCACTCAACCATTCACTCCCTCATTCAATCATTCACTCATTCATTCACTCTTTCATTCATGCACCCACTCACCCACACATTCACTGACCCACTCACTCACCCAATCACTCCCTCATCCACTCATTCACTCATTCATTCATGCACCTACTCACTCACACATTCACAGACCCACACACTGACCTACTCACTCACTCACTGAATCACTCACTTCCTTACTCACCCATTCATTCATTCATTCACTCACTCGTTTAAGCACCCACTCACACACCCATTCACTGACCACTCACTCCCTCACCCCACACACCCACTCCTTCATTCACTTATTCATTCATGCACCCAGTCACTCACCTCAACCACTCACACACCCACCATCCACTCACTCACTCACTCTTCATTCATTCACTCATTCATTCATTCACTCACTCAGCCACTCATTCACACACCCACTTACCCACTCACTTCCTCACTCACCCACTCAGCCACTGACTCCCTCATTCACTCATTCATTCATGCACCCACTCACGCACCCGCTCACTCGCGTACTCACCCACTCACACACCACTCACTCCCTCACTCACTCCACTCACTCACTCAATAAAACACCTACTTAGTCATACATTCACACACCCACCCACTCATTCATGCACCCACTCACGCACCCACTCACTCGCGTACTCACCCATTCACACACCACTCACTCACTCACTCACTCCACTCACTCACTCACTCAATAAAACACCTACTCAGTCACTCATTCACACACCCACTCATTCATTCATGCACCCACTCACCTATGCATCCACTCACCTGCTCACCCACTCACACACTCAACACACTCACTATTCTTCATTCACTCACTCACTCAATAAACACACACTCCCACACACTCATTCTCTCATGAATGCACCTACTCACACGCCCACACTCTCACCTACTCACACGCCCACTCTCTCACCTACTCACCCACTCACTCAGTCATTCTCATCCATCCATCCATCCATCCAATCGATTAATTTCATTATTCATGACTTTAATATCATCCCTTATAAATCACTGTTGATGGTGAAACCAAAACAGAGATGAAGTTCAGGTTTTCCCTGTGGTTCAACACATACAATAAATTTTCAAGACATATTTCCTGTCCCTAATGTGTAGTTCAAAAGGGTTTTATTCCTCCCATCTTTCAATATTATCACTGCTGCAAAGTGGCATCTATGTTTATTTTTCTTGTCATCCTAGACCTTCCAAAGCTGAACCCAGAAAGAAACGGGGCATTGTGCTTTGAAAAGTCGGTTCCCCATTTTCATACTTCTTCCACGAATTCACCTTGTTGGTTTCGGCTCTTGTTCAAGAGGGGGAAGGTCTTTTCTCATACAGTAGCTGCAACATACATGAGGGAGAATCACAAAAGTCACATTACTCTCCTATCCTGGGCTACATTTTATGATTTTCTTATCAATCAGAAATGCTTTTTAATTTTTTCCCGTCTATGATATGAATGTAATTCTGACAACGAAAATTGATTGAACACAATTGTGGTTTGAAGAACATGTAGATCATTTATTGTTTCTTGCATTGTCTTTTAGCATTCTAGTGGTTAGAAAATGTGGCTTGAACCCAAGTATTGATGCAGGGAGACACGTATGCAGATTCAGAGAGAGATAGAGAGCAATAAGAGAAATAGAGAGAGGGGGAGAGAGAGAAGGAAAAAGAGAGGGGAGAAAAGAAGGAAGATGATGGGAAAAGAGAGGGGAATATTCTCAAGACCCTCCAACTTCCCAGACAACCACAAGATTTATGCTAAGCCAACTGGAAAGTCTACCCTTACCACATTCAATATCAAATATCTTCAAAACAGGCCCTTCTTTCTAACCCAAATCAAATGCATGGACAAGCAAAGAGTTCACATGGTGGTTTTTACTGTTTTCTCCAGTATATATTGGCTTCAAAAGAAAAGAAAGAGTGTGATCAATCATGGGGATATAGTAACATGTATACAATGCAACATTTATGTAGCGCTTTAATACAAAGTAGGTGGTTTCAAATCGCCTCGATCACAAGAATCCCCGTTAAATTACGAGAACTTTTTTAGGCTAAAAAATACCCATTAATTATTCCTGCATTCACACTCCCCCCGAAACATACCCTTCGGGATAAGTTCCTGAAGTTACGAGCATGCGCATTATGGTCTGATAAGCAGGCAAGGCGCGAGATTCAAAATCACTAGCCTAGCAGCCACCCACAGCTCCCGCGCCCAATGACGCCCAACGACACGCTGGGCTAAAAGTTCCCGTAAATTGCTTTCACATTGCCAAAATACCTGCGACCTTGGAAAAATCCCCGCGAAAGTTCTTGTAATTTCGCCAAGTATCTACTATTTAGCGGGTATTTTCTTTCGGGGAAATTATGTGTGGTATTTTCTGATCGGGGTAAATTTCCCGATCAGAGAATACCTGGAACTGACGAACTTCGAGGCGCTCTGAAACCACCTAGTGTTGCGTACTACATGTATTACCCTGGCTCTAGCGTAGCTACCCTGATCAGACACTTGAGCATTCAAGAAATTCCTTCCCACTGGGTACCCATTTACTACACCTGGGTGGAGAGTGGCAAATGTAGATGAACGACTTGCCATAGGATGTGAGTGATGTGGTGGGATTTGAACTAAGGACCTTGTGGTTCAAAGTCTGGAGACCTATCCACTAAGCCACAACACCTCTACAATATCAATGACTGTTCACTCTCAAAATGTTTTCTGTGTTCTTTTTTCTTCAATGTGAGTTATAGTAAGGAGATGATATCTCCTTGGTTATAGCCACCGAGATCGAAGTTTTGAACACATCTTTTTTTACATGTATTTTTCCACGAGGGTTGTATTTTGTAGGTCTCGATTATAAAAGTATGGTTGAAACTTGATAAACATCTTTCATTCAATGAAATAACCAAAAAAGTCCATGATTTGGGTCAAATGTAAAGGGGCATACTTTTTGGCCTTTTCTTGAGCACCAGTTTCCCTGATAGACGATTGTATGGTCAGGACTATACCCCTTCCTATCAAATGTGAGCAGAGACTCTTGTGTGGTTAACAAGTGGTTTTATAATGGAAGGAAACACTTTGTGGGTTTTAGATACATGTACTCTCAGAAAACAGATACAGTCTTCAAATCAAATGATTCATTTGTTGGGTGATAAAGGTAAATTCTTCATGTTTCTCCAACAATACATGTACCCCAACTTGGGTAACACAGTAAATGCTGTGTGATGCCTGCAGAGAATAGTAGAATTAAAAAGAGCATTATTTGGAAGAGCATTTAGAATATTATACATGTACATGTATGGATTTCGAATATTCAAGACAACACATACATGTATGTACATGTACAACATTGCATTTGATTTGTAGGTCTACATGTATGGATTTGATTGTGATTCAACATGTTATTAAATCGAGATGGGATGTGGTTAGTGGCCATATGAGCTCTTGATATGAATCGGATTGAATCCTATAAAATCTAAAAGGCTTAAGCTGTTTTGGAAAGGTTTACAGGAAAATCCAATTATTTGGGTGGTCACTTGTCTGAATTTAGTCTAAATTCATCTTTTTTTTTATAGTTTTGTTGTGTCTTATTTTTGTGATAAAGAAAAAAAATTATATTTGAAATTGAAAAAAGCCTCAACATACATGTATGGTTGAAAAAAAAAACAATCAGTATATTTCAAATTCATTGAAGGTACATGTATCTCTGCAAACAATGGAAAATTGACACAATATTACTTTGAAAACATTCTTGTTAAAACCTGATTTGACATTGCTTCTTGCAATATAGTCATATTAGAATTCTTTTGAATTCTATACTAGTACTTGAACATGTATAGGCCTACTATATAGTTAAATCTTGATGATACGAGAGGCCAATTTTAACAGATAGCACAGCAATGGGAACGAGGTACATGTATTAAGGAGTGGAGTTGAAGTTACCTCTCAGTTACATTTTCCTCTCAGGAAAAAGAAAAGAAATTTCAACCCCCAATTAATCAATTTGTATTATATTTCTTTTGTCTATTTTCAGAATAATTATTGGGACACGCCTCTTCATTTTGCTGCCCAGTATGGTCACACTGATGTGGTTTCTATTTTGTTAGAGGTAAGAATTTATTGCTATAAAAGACGAAAGTATGTACATGTATGATAATATTAATAATACAAATTATCATACATACCAATGGTTTGGAGGACATAGTGTTAATACATTAAAATCCCTGAAAATGTACAATGATTATTTGAAAAATGACTGTAAGTACATCTTTGAAAAACCTTTGTTGCATTTTGATAATTTTTTGCTGTGTCTTGAATTTCCTTTGATTAGCTAACACTCGAAGTACTGTTCAATTTTCACCTTTTTTGCTTTACGTACATGTATCATATATTTAACTATGCATGATGTTTCTTTTTTTATATCTCTTCAAAATCGTTATGAAATCGAAGAAAGAAATAACTTGAATGATTTGATTTCAACACTAAGAATTCATAACTATCACCTACATGTAACTTGTGATCTTGCCTTTGCCACTGTCAACGTTAGATAAAAGTGAAAGTCAAATAACCTTACGCTGTGAAAGCTTTAGTGTTTAAACTAACACCAGTTGGTTTTACTAGAGGACCACACCATAAGTTGTTGAAATTACACTGTAGAGTCTGAGTATAACACCAAAGAGTGCTATTAAAGTAGCAGTGAAAGGTGTTGTGATTTACCACCGCAAATTGAACAACTGAGTTTTGAATAAATGGTGTGGTCGTCTTTTTACACTGGTTAACACCGCATATTTTATTGTGTACATTGTGTGGTATGTTAATTTCATATTCCTTTACTTCCTTGTCATTTATCTTTGAATCCCACATATCAAACAAACAAAAGCTTTCACGGTATATATGCACTGTTCATAGAGTTTCATTTTTGAAAGGACTACATTCATGATTGCTCTGACATATATGAAGTTGTTCTTTCTAGTTTCAAGGCTTAGCACATGTACAACATTATAATGGTCGTTAAGGTTAATTAATCTCAAGTACATTGATATTATCAGTGTTAAAACAGCCTTCTATTCACCTTGGCACTAATGCGGTATATGTCAGGCATGTTAAAGAGAGTAGTTACTGGAGCGTTCGATGCTGTACTGTGCAAACACGCTTTGTTGCAAGAAGGACGTTTAATACTGAAGTGCCATTCAGTGCTACATGTATGTCTTTAAATCTTGATGCAAGAAGGAGGTACATTGAAGTGCTAATGAGCTTGTTTCAAGAAGGATGTTACTGAAGTTTTGTTTTATGCACAGTGCTACAAATGTTTCAGAGCTGCTGATATACCTTTTATGTAAAAATCCTGAATCTCCTTTTTGATTACACAACATGTATGTAGTGTATGTAGATTTAAGGAAAAAAACAACGTTAAATCAAATGTAGGCCTATACAGAGAATTGTGAAATATTGATTATGTTACAGGGCTTTTATTATTTATTCCTTATGCCTTGTAGTGCAAAGCATTACAATATAACAAAGTCATTTGTGAAACAGATTAGAAACTGGAAGCCAACTTCACTTGCTGATCAATGCAGCTCCCCTAGCCAAAGGACTTTCAATCATAATCAGAACTTAATGACTCCCATTAAATTAGCAAGATATGTATGGCATCTGAACTTTGTCAAGAATTTTTTAGCACTTGGTGACGTAACAGTTTTGTTTGGGATAGGGAGGGGCGATGGATGAATGAATATTGGGGGGGGGGTAGGGGCTGGGGCTGGACAGGGAGAAGGGGAGGATGAGGGGGGAGGATTAACAATATTGGGAGAGAGATCAGAAGGAGGAGGGAGGAAGTGGAGGGAAAGAGGGGAGGAAGAGGCAATGAGGGCAATATGGACAGAGGAAGGGAAGGAAAGGGA
Organism: Lytechinus variegatus; assembly: GCF_018143015.1. Classification (NCBI taxonomy): domain Eukaryota; kingdom Metazoa; phylum Echinodermata; class Echinoidea; order Temnopleuroida; family Toxopneustidae; genus Lytechinus; species Lytechinus variegatus. Next base: position 38,058,014 of record NC_054748.1, read on the forward strand.
AAGAGGAGGAGAAAGGAAATTGGGAGGAACAGGGGGGGGGGGGGAGGGAGGGAGGGAGGGAGGAAAGAGAGAAAGGAAAAAAAGGAAAGAGGAATGGAAGCTCGGAGGGGCAGAGAAAGGGGGGAGGAAGGGAGGGGCAAGGAAGGAGGAGGGCAGGGGAAGCGGAATGGAAGCGGGGGGGGGGGGGGGGGGGGGGTGGAGGTTGTACATGTAGCAAGATGTGAAAGGGGAAGGGGAATGATTTATAGAGAAAAGGAAATATTGTTCAAATTCAAATAAAATCATTTCTGATATTATAAAACACACAAGGCAGTGCTCAAGCCAATAATTCGGTGGATTTACAATATGGTGCACCATAGTATCGGTTGCAGTGGACAGGCTGAAATTTGGAATGCTTCATGGGAAAAAGTCAATATCTGTTGCGCATGCTAGTACAGAAGTGAATGCATGCGATTATTCAACGATGGCCGATGCAGCTTGACCGGGTTATGCTGCTTACCAGGATCCAGGAGAGAAATTTGCCAACATATTTCTTACCAAATTTATACCCCTTTCATAAACCCAATTATGCGGCTAATAGCAGCATAATTTGGTCGTAAAATTGGAGGAGGACCAGAGTTATCCGCATTATTTTGATGCTGCTATTATCCGCATAATAGCAGCATTGGGACAAGATTTTGAGTTTATGAACGCATTTCCAAATAATGCGGATAATTGCCATGGTGCGGTCACAAGGTCACCCTTTTCCAACACAACCGCATCGGAGGGGGCGTGTCCAGTTGTCATGACAATTATCCGCCTTTTTCAGGACGGGCGCTCGTAAAAATAATGCGGCTTATTTTCGTAGATTGTGAAAGCAATTTTTATTGAATTATCCGCATTATTACTCTTAGGCGGCTAATTGGAGGATGGGTTTATGAAAAGGGTATTAGACCGTTTTTGGTGAATTCTTGCCATATGGTTTTCATTTTTGGAGCACTGGCACTGTGCACTGCCTGCGCCTGTGTGTGATATTGACCCCAAAGTCCTGTTCGCTGCAACCGATAGATTGCGCACCATATCGTGAATCAACCGAATTAACATGAAAACATTTTAAAGGGGAAGTTCACCCTGACAAAAAGTTTATTGTAAAAATAGCAGAAAAAATAATGAAAAATATTGCCAAAGGTTTGAGAAAAATTCATCAAATAATAAAAAAATTATTAGAATTTCAGTTATTTGATTTGTGACGTCATTTGCGAGCAGTATTCCTACATAGCGAATGGTAAAAAATCAATGAAATGTCATTTTCTCAGAAAATTGAAAATGGTTTTTACTGTACCTTTTGTATATCAATAGAAAAATCATTTCACACCCGATCATGAATAGAAAACAAAATTAAGTCATCAGGAACCATATAAAATTTGAAATTCATGTGTTTTATATTACATAACACATGGGGCAGCTGCTCGTTTATGACGTCACAAATCCAAAACTTTGAACTCTAATAACTTTCTTACTCTTTAACGGATTTTCCTCAAACCTTCACCAATATTTTTTACTATTTTTTCTGCTTTTTTTTTTACAACAAAGTCTTCTTCAGGGTGAACTTCCCCTTTAAGCAAATCATTGAACTGAGACCCTATATATCCCAATTGAATTATTACAAAAGAATAAGAAAGTTAGTTTGGGAAAATGTGTACAGTGTGTATGAATGCCCTATCCTTGCTGACAGGGTTACAGGAAATGAAGGACTAGGCTATGGTCGCATTGTTTATCTCCATACTGAATCACATCAAAGCAGTATATAATTTGTACATAATAAATAAAAAAAATCACAAATTGTCTACTTTATTCGCAAATGGTATTGTTTTGATTTGCCATAATGTACATGTACAGTATATGTCGGACTACATTATTTTGGCAATGAAATGGGAATGGACAGTCAACCCATGCTGCAGTGTACATCCTGACACATAGCCTTGAATAGTGTATTGTTGAACGCATAACAATGTAGAGTGAATTACAGAGATTAGTGTGTGATTTTGATTGATCTTCTTGCTGTATTGATTGCGAAGTAAACAATCCAATGGTAAACAAGTGCTTTGTAAACTGCACTCTAGTATGTTTTTCAGACTTTATACAGTGTCTTCAAGCTAAATGAAAGTAGTTGCAGTAAAACACTTATTTCGTTAGAAAGTCTGTAAGACCAAGGTTAAGTATTTTGTACTATATCATCGTGGATCTAGATCTGGTACAGTTACATAAACTGAACTTTGTGAAATCATAAAATCTAAGCTGAAAACGATCACACTGAAGATTGCCAACACGGATAGGCACATGTGGGACAGTATATTATTGTTGCTGGGATAAAGACCCGACAGAAGGGGACGTAAGTGCCCGAATCTGCGCTTATTTTGCTTATTTCTCAGCGATTACACAATTTCTTAGAGAATCCTTTGGCACATACAGTAAATACGAACAGACACTTGGGTGGTCATGGTATTGGATTCTATAAAAACTCATTTTGAGATCATTACCAGAACTGGCATTTATCTTTAACCCTGGATTACTTTCCAGCGAGTCTGGCCACTTAATACTAGAAACAGTCTGGCCACTTGGCTGGAAACAGTCTGGCCACTATAATCCTTTTAACCGATATGTCATATTTGTTTTGGTTGAAAAGTCTTTTTTGATAACCCCACATTAATTTCTTTATTAATGCATCTTTTTTTCTAAAAATAAAATCCAACAAATCCAAAACAACTCATAATTTTGTTATAGTAGAATAAATGCAGACTCTGATATTAAAGTGACCACCCAATCAATTGGATTTTTCTTTAGACCTTGCCCTTCAAAACCCAAAGCCTTTTAGATTTAGTAAATCTTTAGGATTCAACTAATATTAAATCAAGAGCTCCTATGGCCACTAACCACAGCCAATCTGGATTCAGATTCCTGTAATTCAAAGTGTATTACAATCAAATACATACATACCAAATTTTTAAATGCAATTTTGTATTCACTTTTTGCATAACGTATATTTTCCTCAATATGCAAATAAATGCTAAAATTGAATACATGTATTTTCTGATAATCATTCACTGGATCGAACCCCCCTTTGCCCCACCTACAGTGTACATGTATATGTATTTTCTTTTTGTTCTGATGTTCTGTGTTATTGTATTTTTGTGTGTACAGAATGGGGCTGATCCTACATTATGCAATCGTAAGGAAGAGGGTCCCTTAGATCTAGCTGCCCAGTATGGCCGCCAGGACACCGTCCAGTTACTGGTCAGACTCAGGCCGGACCTTCTTGCCAAGATTCCCGACTCCCGGTCATTGCTTCACCTTGCAGCTAAGAATGGTCATCATCGGATCGTCAAGCTTTTACTGGACGCTGGTTGTGACATAAATAAAACGGTAATATAAGTGTGACATGATATTCTACTTATGATATACATACATGTATAGTTCATCTTGGTGTAAAGTTGAGTTAAAGCAAAAAACAAAGACCTTTTAATAGAGAAATTGTAATGGCTAACGAAGCCAAGTTACAGTAGGTGAAAATGCATTTAAAAATCTTTACTGTTTTGTTTATACCCCCTTCTAGACTTTATACGACCTTCCAGTATTATGATATCACGCTCGGTGTCCGTCTGTCTGTCCGTCCGTTCATTAACTTTTCCTTGTAAACGCGATAACTTCAGTTTAACTTAACCTAGGCTCATATAATTTGGTTTGTTTGATACTAGCATGGATCCCAGGAAGCCTGTTTGATTTTGAGGTCAGAAGGTCAAAGGTGAAGTCGCCACCTTACACTTTTCTTGCTTGACCAATAACTCCATTTTCCGTGTTTCAGGCGGGCGTATTATGTGCTCGCCTTTAATAGCGACACTCTTGTTAATAGTTCATGCTGACTGAAACACTTTTGAAGTACAAAAACAACATGATTAATGACTTTAATGCACAAGTACATGTAGAATACCGGTATTTTCTTTAATTTTCATTAGAAAATGGCATTTTATTGTATTTACATCACATAAAATTTAACGGAGGAGCCGCTTGCAAGTGCCATCACAAAGTTAGAATTTTGAAAATCTATAGTAATTCCTAGATAGATATTTGCCCAAACGTAGCTAGGTTTAGGAGTTACAAAGTGAGATTGTTGGTGCTAAAGCCCTTGATCTATCCCTTGAAGCTCATGTTCATTGCTGTGCAGGAAGCGCTGTTAGCAAGGAAGCCCCGCATCGAGGACATGATGTATGTGTCTTGCTGCCGAATATGCAACGTCCTCTAGGACTCATCTCCCAATATAGCGCATGGACAGGAATAAGAATGTTATGATCCTGGGATTATTGTTCAGAGGCCATGTAGAAACGCTACGATAAGTCATTTGGCCAAGTTGTGAACTCAACGGGTTGTTTCCTAAAGTTGTAGAGTTCCGCGCTGTTCCGTAAAGAGTTTTTGATGACTCTACATACACCGGAACTGATGCTAAATGAGACTCGTCACTTAAATTCTCATTAAACTATTAAAAAGATTGAAAAATGTGATCAATAGAGATAGAATTATAGGAATAAAAAGCAGTATTTTCAACTCATTAATAGCCAAATCATGAACCCACCTTGGCCACTTTAATTCTCCCCAACTAAAATTATGATCCATTGAGAATAAAATTGCAAACCCACCAGGCTGTGGTGTAGAGACATTGATTTTCCGTTTCTGAAAATCTGTAATTCCGTTTCAACCTGATTTAAAAATGGAAACTATGTTTTGTCACTGAAAATGTACATAGCAAAAACGTGAATTCTGTTTTGCAAAGGTGAATTCCATGAATTTTTACACGAAAAGTATAAGAACCAAACAAAATTTCTGTTTTATTTACCGTTAAAAAGGAAAATCACTGTCCCTGATGTTGTTTCTAAGTTCTGTATATTCATACACTGGTATTGGTGCTAAATGAGATTCTTGGTTGTTTGAATTCTCATCAACTATTAAAAATATTTAGAAGAAAGTATGGTCTATTAAGAAGATAGAAACGTTTATAGTAAAAAAAAAGAAACAAACATTTTTTCAACTCATTTTGCCAAATTATGAACTCAGCAGGCTGTAAAGTGGAACATGTTCTTTGGTGCTAACTGAAATTCTTTGTCACCTTAATTCTTTCCAACTATTTTTATTATGCGAGTTGTCTCTTAAAGTTTTTTTAAGTTCTGCATGACTTTGCATACACTGGAACTTATTCTGCAGTGCTACATTAGATTTTCGGTCAGTTCAGTCCTCATCAACCATTACAGGGTGCTACATAAACACTTGCCCGATTGCCTGGGGCAAGTAACAGTTAGAGTTGGGCAAGTGTTCTGAAGTAATCACAACTACTTGCCCGAATTGGGCAAGTGAAATTCTCACAGTAGAATGAGCAAAATTAGGTTCAATATGATATGATATTGACCCTAATTTTGGTCATGGCAGGCAAGATAAAATCACTTTGGAAAAGAACTTCTATAATAAGGTACATGTAGATCAGTTCATGTCAAAAGAGAGAAAAAGGTCAGTGGTTTATAAAACCGCAAAACTTTCTTTTGAAGAGGTCAAACTTTTTTTTCAAGGATTTTTTCGAGCAAGTTAAATAGATTTTTGGGCAAGTATATTCTAACTACACCTATTTAAGAATTTACTTGCCCGACCAGGCAAGTGCTTCTAAAAATTTTTTTTTTTTTTTTTAATTATGTGTTTTATTGGTATTCAAAATCACATATAATCACAATATTTACAGGTAATTGAAATGATTTGAAACAGTTCAAAAGCAGTAAAATCACAAAACAAAGATGAAATAAAAAAATAAATGGAAAAAAAAAATAAAAAGGGTGACATAAATCAAAATAAAACATTGGACGATACAGGTTACTCTAAAGGGAATACACATCGAGATAAATTTACATGTATAATCAATTGTAGCATATTACTCTGTGCATTGTACAAGTCTCAATTTAAGATACAAAAACAAAAAGAATGGAAAAGGGGGAACTACCTGTATCTAAAATAAAAATCATATATCAAATCGCCACTTCTTAAAGTGTACAGTGAGTTTGTTTCTTTTCTTGGCTAGGTGATGCTCAATTTCCTTTTGTTTCTTCACAAAACTTTTAAATAAATCCACATTTGGTAAGGTGTTCTTGAATTTACAAATATAAATATAATATTTGGCCAATAGTAAAAGGTAAGTAACAAATCTATCCGTTGATACACCAAACAATTTTTGAAAATTAGTGAGATTGAAATCTTCATCCGTTTTGTTAGAATGTGTTTCTTGTAAAAATATAATATCATTGTTAAGGTTTCTCATGTAGTGAAAAATTTTCTTTCGTTTTGTATAATCCTGCATTCCCCGACAATTAAAGGAGCTAAGTTTGATCAACATATTAAGTTTTGTACTAAACTTTGATTGAATAGATGCTTGCAAATTAGACTAAGAAAACTATGCAGAGAACAAGTGAAGTCTAATAAGATTATACACGAGTTCACATTTACATAAAAATCAGTTTGGTCACCAAAAAGAGAAAAAAGAACAAAACAATCATTGCCAAAAATAAACAAAAAACAAAAAAAGAAAAAAGTCAAAAATATCATTACAATAGCTTAAAGGGAGCAAAAGTGCAAGATGAAATGCAGAGCCTCAAATTAAGTAACAGCTCTGCATTCAGCACAAATCCAAAAATCAGCAATACAACAAAAAGCATCCAAAATTCAACGATGTTTAAAAGAGGGTAAAATAAATTTACAAGCTTCAGCATTAAAATTTAAAAAGGACATATAACACTTGCAAGTATACATATACATTATGCATGCATATTTAATCACAAGTAAGTTAAAAAAATGCACCTTTTATGTGTATGATTATGCATACACTAATACAAACAATCTTATGACCATATGAAATAATAATAAAAATGAACATACAAGTATAAAGAGTCCAACTATGCTAAACAAACAAGTATAAAAAGTCCAACTATGCTAAACAAACAAGTATAAAAAGTCCAACTATGCTAAACAAACAAGTATAAAAAGTCCAACTATGCTAAACAAACAAGTATAAAAAGTCCAACTATGCTAGTAAAGCTGTTCCAAACAAGGTGATATAAGACTTTGGCATGGCATGATACTAAAAAAAGGAAAGTGAACTGACATTTAAGTTCCACCATTCAGATCAACGTAACATGAAGTATACAAGAGAAAACACACCTCTAAAAAAAGTTCACTGACAAAGTTCAACAAAATATGTTCATGAACAAAATAAAAAACAAGAACTTGGCAAAGTATGGCATCATAAGATATAATGGAACAAGCTAGAGAGTTATTTTACAATAACAAGCTTTCCTGAGGTATCTCTGTAGGCCAACTTGTCCGGATACAAAAAGAATGGCCTTTTCCCATTTTCCTTTAGTTTTTTTAATTCATCCATCTTTTCCTTCCTCTGCATCATTACCCTTTTGGAGAAATCTTCGGCGACAAATAATTTCCTTCCATGAAACTTGGCATCTTTGACTTTGAACTTCTGAATGCATGCTTTTCTGACTTGCTCTTTATCTGCGAATGATGAGAAGCACGCATGGATGATCCTAGGTTTCAGATCCTGGTCACCGGCTTGATCGCGAGGCTGGATGGGAGGTCCTGTAGGTGTACGGTGGCACCTTTCAATCTTGTACTCGGAAGCAGACAGCCCCACAAAATCCTGCAGCACTTTCTGTAGAGTGACAGCTACGTCTTCTCGTGAGCCTGGACCATGAGCTTGCTCTGGTATCCCATGGAATATTAAATTGTTCCTCCGACCCCTATTCTCTAAGTCATCTATCTTGTTAACGAGCTGGGTGTTATCCAGCTTCAACTTCTTGACCTGCTTTTCTAAGTCTTCTATCTGCATAGAGCATGCAGATAGTTTTTCATTTTGCTGATCTAGCGTGGAAGAGAGCTCGCTGAATTTGGCCAGAGTAATGTTTTCAATGTAGTTTTCTAGACGAGCCTCAAATCCTTTGAAGAAATCAACGAACCACTGTGGAGGTGATTGACCAGGCCCAGGGGCCAAATCACTAGTGAACAGGGAGCGCTTCATACTCTCTTGTGTACTACCTGGTTTCGCACTCAACGGAGAATCCATTTCGACAGTACGCTGATCTCCGGGGGAGGTAGAAGGTGTAGATTGATTGGGCTTCTTACGGGCAATCTTCGAACTTTGAGGTGTTTTCTCCGGCGAAAGAGGATGTTTCCTGGAATCTCGATTAGTCGACATACTTGAGGATAATATAAAGTTTCACCCTGCGGAAGCTCTCGAATCACTTTTTTTGAACACCGCTGAAAATTGGACGCTTTGTCGTGAACTAAATCACGGACATCTTGCCATACCGCAAGATCTATGGAGCGCTCTGCTTCTAAAAAGTTACGTAGCACCCTGTATTAAAAAGATGGAAAATTATGATCTGTGGAGATATGATAATTCAAAGCCAGTAATGTTTGCTCATTTAGCGAAACTGTGCATTTTGAAATGCTTACATTCTGCCTTTAAAAATTCAACCTAAATACACCCCCTAAAGACATTTATACCCCTTTCACAAACCCAATTATGCGGATAATATCCGCATAATTGGGTTGTAAAATCAAAGCGGGACCAGAGTTATCCGCATTATTTCGATGCTGCAATTATCCGCATAATAGCAGCATCGGGACCAGATTTTGGCTTTGTGAACTCATTTCCAAAGTAATGCGGATAATTGCCATGGTGCGGTCACAAGGTCACCCTTTTGAAACGTAACCCCATAAGAGGGGGCATGTGCAGTTGCCATGACAATTATCCGCCTTTTTCAGGTCGGGCGCTCGTAAAAATATAGTGCGGATTATTTTCGGAGTTTATGAATGCAATTTTTATTGAATTATCCGCATTACTCTTCGGCGGATAATTGGAGGATGGGTTTGTGAAAGGGGTATTAGTACGAGGCGTCATTAAGATAGTCGCAAGCTCTGGTATTACTTTCACATGGCAACAACTGTTGTAGTCATCTGTTTTAAGGATTATGTTTGGTATTCAGAGAATTATTGAAATCTGCCTTTAGAATGATTACATGTCTGATTTGTTGGCAGAAAATTTATTTTGCAAAGGTTGTTCGCAGGCAAGTCGGAATATGACGACCAGGGAAATATCTTTAAGCAAAATAAAGAGGCGCTTTTCTGATGTAATGCTTTAAAAGCAAAATGCATGTTTTAGATTGTGTAGTGTTAAAATGCATTAATGACTGTTGGATCACACTTTGTCCATTATTTTTTGTGAAAATATGGATTATGCTGTAAATATCATTACCAACTACACCTGGGTGGAGAGTGGCGAATTCCTTGCTAATGGATGCGAGTGCTGCAGTAAGATTTGAACCCAAGACCCTGTGGTTCAATATGCGGGGGGGGGGGGCACTTACATTGAAGAGTGGATACCCCTGATCCCCAAAACATGTTAAAAATGATGTCTTCTTTAAGACTGGGCATGTTACGTAGAGTAATAAGGGTGTCAAAAACGCAAAAATAATGAAAAATGGGTATCTATTTTCGCTAGGAAAGCTACGTGTTTAGGTCAAATTTGCGGGGGTTTAAAAAATCAAGACTAAAATGTTTTATAAAGGATAGACTTTTTGCCCCTTTTGCCCCAAGAGTCACACTACATGTTTAATGATGGGGCTGTATTAAAGTATTAAACCCAATGATGTAGGTAAGATAAAGCCGACGATCGACGTCCGTAATATAACCCCATAACAATTGAAATATCGCTGTACTTGTTTAGGCGTTCAATAAAGGGAATACTTGCCAATAGTATCGTTTTTGTTTCCAATACTTGTTAGGGTAGGGTTTAACATGCCAATACTTGTGGGTGCATATCCATAATATGGAAATACGTGTTTAGTGTTCTTTTCGAGACCCAACGGTCGCGCATGGTATCCACTCGTCAATGGAAGTTTCCCCCTCCCCCCTTCCCCCTGTTCAATATGCAGAAACTTCTCCTCTGAATCAAAAGTCACTAACTTTATACTAGTATTATCTAGATTTATTGAAAATTAAAATTGCTGTTAAATATTCATGAGGAACCTGAAACTGCTTTTTAGAAGTCTTTACACTCGACACTTAATGTAGCATAATTATCATGCCTTTAGCTGGGGAATAAATTCCTGCCGTTACCCATGTGTACCACACCTGCGTTTGGTGCCGCACCATATGAAAATGGGTCAATTCATTGTTGAACGAAAGTACAAGTACACCATTGCTGAGATTTGAACCTATGACATTCTGTTTCAAAGTACAGTGTTTAATCCACTGGGCCACAACGCTTCCTCCACGAGACTGAATACAGGCTTTAAGACAGTAAATTGCCAATTCGTCCACTCACAAAGCGGTCTACCTTCATTTGGTTTAATGCCATTCCATCCATCAACATTTCATCTAACAACCATTTACCGGTAGTCCAATCATCACTTTGACTAATCACCATTTCATCTAATACCATTTCGTCTAATAACCAGTTGGTCTAATAACCATTTTCTTTTCATTTTTGCATTGTCTTGATACTTTAGTTTAATTAGACAAATGGTACATGGACTAAATGGCTATTGGACCAACTGGTCATTTGATGGAATTAGACTATGAAAGTAGACCATGTGTTGAGTAGACGAACTGATGATAGACCGAATGGCAGTAGACGAGTTGGCAATTGGATGAATTTGCATAAGACAAATTGGAAATAAACCTTTATAAAGACCACTCCCTTTAAACTGAAGCAGTGGTTTACTTCCCTCAACACTTGATTGGTTTCTGTTTAGACCAGTGGATTATTCAAAGTGAAGAATCCTCGTAAGCACTTGTATCTTTAATACTCACGAAAAACACATTTACCACACATAGGAAATGCAACTTCCTGCCTAGTATCGAGCTTTAGAAAAAATTAAGCTATTAATACCAGTTAACCAGGAAAATAACAAGTGATCTAAACTCGCGAATTTGGCTCTGTTTAGAGATTATATGACACCATGTGGTTTGCAAAGTGAACACATACATAGGACATGTAGGAAACTTCTGTCCAGCCTCAGTCAGACCTCAACTACGCAGGGAAAAAAATTACATGGGGGATTGGGGCGATTTTGCCCCCAAAGTGCAATAAAAATTCCCGATCACTGCAATGTTGAAGCTAGCCAACGTAGCAGATTTCGGCAATCCTGTACGTTTTGAAAAGAATTAGCCCCTTGAAAAATTCTCTGCCTGCCTCTACCCCTCGGTATGAGACGGGCCACTTGCTGACCCCCCTTATTAAGCCTTGATTTCCATTCTATAGACTGCAGGATCCACTCAACAGTTGCCGAGCCCTGCCCCAAAACCCCATGATGAAACTTATGTTTAATATGGGGGGGGGTCTCTGAGAAGTTGCTGCTCTGACGCTTCCCCTTTCAAACCTTGATTTCCATCATCTAGATACCGGTTCCACTCAAAAGCTTCTCAACCCCGCTCCGAAAACCCATATTATGAAACTCATACCGGTTGCAAAGCGCTATTAAAGGGGAAGTTCACCCTGACAAAAAGTTTACTGTAAAAACAGTAGAAAAATAATAAAAAATATTGCCAAAGGATTGAGAAAAATTCATCAAATAATTAAAAAGTTAGAATTTCAATTATTTGATTTGTGACGTCATATGCGAGCAGTATTCCTACATAGCGAATGGCAAAAAATCAATGAAATGTCATTTTCTCAGAAAATTGAAAATGGTTTTCACTGTAACTTTTGTATATCAATAGACAAATCATTTCACACCCGATCATGAAAAGAAAACAAAATTAAGTCATCAGGAACAATACAAAATTTGAAATTCATACATTTTATATTACATAACACATGGGGCAGCTGCTCGTTTATGACATCACAAATCCAAAATTTTGAACTCTAACAACTTTCTTACTCTTTAACGGATTTTCCTCAAACCTTCACCAATATATTTGACTATTTTTTCTGCTATTTTTACAACAAAGTTTTCTTCAGGGTGAACTTCCCCTTTAAAGGGGAGGGGCGTGGGTGGGTAAGGTTTAATGCACTAATGACGTAAGAAAATCAACATAGTTTGTTTGTACGACATGTAAAACTTGGCATGAGGCTAGTTAACTGACTAACTTGATTATGGAAAGTGAGGCAGTGTTTATCAATGTTTATCTGTGAAACGGTAGCATAACAGTATACAGAATCGAGGAAGCTGATTAATTACTAAAAATAACACATTTGAAATAAGAATCAAGAAAGAGACCGTGTTGAAGTGTGAGTGTACTGAATTGTCAACAAGCGCAGCAGGGAAACAATGCTTGGGGCTTGTTAGATGTCACTTGCCACATTTTTTCATAAGCTTTTTTTTTGACATTATACAAAAAAAGTCTGTTTTATTTTCACCATGCATATTAAAAACAAAAAATTAATTGACAGGATACACATAGTGTTACATTGAAGGATGGAAAAATGAAGTCATCAAACATAAATTGTTATTCATAATCAGATGATTTGGCAATGTTTTCAGGTTAATGTTCTCAGTCTTCCTATTACATTTGACCCATGGAAATGAGTCATAAAATATGAAACTAATCGTGATATCCTCATCCATTTATTACATCATCATATATCATTATGATAAATCAATATTTTTTCAGGTGACTATTAAATTCATTTAGAGTAGTAATATTCATAAAATTATTAAAATCTGGAACAAAAAAAAGACATGTTACATCGATCTGTTTGTAATCAAGAATTATATGTAAGTGACCAAAGACCTTTTAGCCAGTGAAGTTGAATATCACAGGAATTTGTATGGTATAGCACCGTCTTAGGCCGTGTTTATGCTTCCACTTTTCAGGCCAGAATCAGCGTTTCCAAACGTGATTAGTCCAAAACACGGTTGCGTCCATTCTTACTTTCATTTAAAGGCTGTTTCAAAACGCCGATCGTAAACTCACAAATAGGTGCGTTTGTAAACGTTGTTTGACCAGAATCAGGCTTTCTGGGGAAGTATATATTAGCAAGTATATAGAAATGTTCTGATATTCTGTATACATGTAGATGATGAGTTTGATGTATGAATGTTTTGAAGGTCTTGGGATCAGATCCCAGCTATACATGTGTAGCTTTAATAGATATAGTTTCCTTCAGCAAGAAATTTATCCACATTATGCTGCACTGAGTTGAGTGAGCACCTGGCAGTATATTCTTTGAAATACTAGTGTGAGCAGAAAAGGCTTGCCTAGCTAAAGCCAGGATAATAATGCAAGTCACTTTGGAAAGGCCTACATGTAGAGATGTTAAATGATGCATACTGTGTGTTTTGCAAGAACTGAATATCATTTATCATTATCATAGAAATAATGAAATATTTTTTTCTTTCCTTTCTCCCTTCCAGACTAAAACAGGTACTGCCCTTCATGAAGCAGCGGTGTTTGGGAAGATCGATGTCGTCAGGGTACTCCTAGAGGCCAGACCGTCAATCGACGTCGAGATTGAGGATGGGCACAGTGAAACGGCACTACAGAAGATCGAATCACATTCGTCTAAAGTCTCTCAAGAAATCTCGAAGATGATTATGGGTAAAGCAATATTTTGATAACCCCTCCCCCTTTCTCCTGAAATTTACATTTACCTTTAAATTCCAAACATTACCTATTTGTTTGATACATCATGAGACAACTGGTTATTTCTTCTACTCAATCCTTCACCACGATGAACCTCTTCCACATCATAACCTATTCCATAGACAATTTTTTTTCTGTTATTACATGTAAGTTGTAATCATGACAAATGAAAAATCAACTGGTACTTGGCCATGGAGGATTATTATATTGTTACTAGGGGTGTTGAGAGTTGTCACAGCACCCCCAGTAACAATAGATAACCTTCCATGTCCAGGTGTATGAAAAGTAATTAAGTTTACAAAATTTGTATCAACTTGATTTATATTTGAGCTGAAATGCAAATCCTATAAAGGATCCATGGCTCGAATGAGATCAGACAGCTGGCAGCCGACTGTTTGGAGGAGTTTTTAAAAATATTTTTTTTTATTGACACAGATGGCTCGCTATCGTGCAGCCACCATTAGGGGGTTAACAATGCAAAATCCTCCCGATGGGGCTCATTGATTTTTGTCATTTTCATAATATAAAAATAACTGTACCAAAATAAAGATTATTATTCTGTTTTGGCCTGAAAATAAAATTTAAAGGGAAAAAACAGTGACTTACTTCGGCTGTCGCGTAACTTCACTTCCCTGTTTTATCCGAACTTTATAGATCTATGGCTGTTGAGTCCCTATACAGATCGAGCTAGAAATTCGGCCTCTTTGGTGAGTGGAGCCAATGTAGTTCAGCGGAACAGCCAACATAACAGAGACCGAAGTTTTTGGTCTAGAATAAGACATGCCTATTTCCCTCTTCAACCCCCCCCCATTTGATACCTGTGTGTGAAAAGGATTGCGATGTATGAATAGTGGTTTTATGCAACAGGTAGCAAGACGAGGCAAAACTGATCAAGCTTGTCCGTACTGTCACCAATAAATCTGTTATTCAATCACACTTTAGTTTCTAAGGTTATATTTCATAGAGAGTTTCTGGTTAACATTGTTCATGCCTTTAAAGCATAGTCTGCGAGCAAAGACCCTGATTGAAACCAACAACAAAAAATGACGTCATCTCGTACCCGTCCTCTATGTCGACGTACGTTTCTAAAAGTGCTCAATGCCTTACGTGTATGCATCATACACTGGCATGATGCTGTAGATACTATAAGTGGCAAACCATGCATAACTCTGATGAGCAGCTGTTGCTGTTTGGAAGGACATTTTTTTAGAATACTCTCTGCTGCTTTTTCAATCAAGCAGTTTTGTTGGGAAAATCAGTATTAAAGTGTGAACGAGTCAAGATGAGTTTCATGTAGCGTGTTACTATAGATAGCTTGTAGACATGGAATAACATGTTCTGCGTCTGATCGTGCTAGGCAGCTGTTCACACCGTCTCCGCACCCACGTCTCATTGTCTGACCTCATTCACACCATGACTGATAACATCTAAAATGAAATGTTCTGGTGCAGAATGCAAAGACCGATAATTCTGAGAGCATAAATGCTCAAATGTTCATACTTGAGCAGTGCCCAGGACTCAAGACAATATGCTCAGACTTTGAGGCCGTTCTCATTACGCTTTCTAAAACGAGTTTACTGGAAACCGGTTCTGGAAACCAGTTTGTAAGATCTCTTTGCTAGCGTTCCCACTTGATGACATCAGTGGTTTTCAAAATCACTCTACATAAAGCGATCTTGTTGCTATGGAAACGCGCTCAGTGGGGTGACACATTTTGCTCAAAATTTGAAATCGGAGCATAGGCATTCTACACCTGTCGTGTGGAGTAGCATGCTCAAAATGTGCGAAGATCGCTTCCCAAAGATTTGTTGCGTCCTCACTAAAACCAGTTTAATGAGGCAAAACGATCTTGAAAACTACAATGTGAGATGGTTTTATGAACCAATTTGGAAGGTCGCTTCGACCGTTCTCATTTCATGTTATTAGTTTCCACCAAACTAGTTTTAGGAAGGTAGTGAGAACGGTGTCTTTGATGCAGGAGGACCCACCCACTACTCATAGACAGAAGAGACAAAGAAGAAAAATACTTTGATAGAGTCAAGACTCAAGATCACAAGAGCACACAGACTCAAAAGGATTCAAATAGATACATTATTTTGCATTCTGTAGGCAAGACTGAGGACATGGACTTCGAGGAGCAAGAAATCTTAAATCTCTAAAAGCAAAGTGACTCAAGACAGAAAAAGAAAAAAAAGAATTTATAATGAAAGAAACGAAGACTTGATAAATCAATGAGTGCAAAGACTCAAGATTCAAAGAGCACAAGGACTCATTTTCAATTAAACCACACAGAAAAGAAAGACTGAAATAATACATAGTTACCTGGTAATTGGCCGCACAGGAGATGATGACTCAATATCTTAGGTGAAAACTTCAGAGTACATCAATACATTTCTTTAAAAAAATTATAAAAAAAATCTTAAGATCGAAAGGGAAGTCAAAATATCAGAACAAACTTGATTTTACAACAGGACACCATCTTGAAAGTAATATTTTGCGAATCTAGGAAGTGAATATATATGTAAAATGAGTTTTGGTATAGGAAATTCTTTTTTGGCAAAGTACAGTGAATGGTTGGATTCTTCCCTCTTAAAGGTCAAGTCCACCCCAGAAAAATGTTGATTTGAATAAATAGAGAAAAATCAAACTAGCAAAACGCTGAAGATTTCATCAAAATCAGATGTAAACTAAGAAAGTTATGACATTTTAAATCTTTGCTTATTTTTAACAAAACGGTGATATGCACAACTCAAATGAGACAGTTGATGATATCCCCCACTAACTATTTCTTTTGTTTTTTTATTGTTTGAATTATACAATATTTCATTTTTTTATAGATTTGACAATAAGGACCAACTTGACTGAATCATATAGTATTAAACAACACTCATTCTTCATGTTCAGGGCGGAATTAATCGTCGTTTCACTTGACAATGAGGATAATAATAGAATGTTCCCTATTTCATATAATAAGATACAAAAGAAATAGTGAGTGGATGATGTCATCAGTCTCCTCATTTGCATATCTACCAGGATGTGCATATAAATGTTTTGTGAAATTAAACAAAATTTTAAGATGTCATAACTTTTTTTTATTTTACAACTGATTTTGATGAAATTTTCAGTGTTAAATATGCTTGTTGAATTTTTCTCTTTTTATTAAAATAATTTTTTGTTTGGTTGGGCTTGTCCTTTAACATTGCAAGTGTACATACATGTAACTGAATATGGTTGCACTCGTCCTCTTGCTTTCATTGCTTAGAGTAGACAAGGTTAGGAAGGAAAAAATGTTTTTTGGTTTAGTGACTCAGCTGCCAATGCTGAAGTTGGTTGGCCTTCTTTTAGCTAAAGTTCATCAACGCAAGGGACATGAACCTTAACGAAGATCAGGTTTGGGTTGGTTCATGGTACTCCTCAGTGTCTTCACCTAGTCTACAGGCACAGACCCTGATTGAAGCTCTGATCAACAAGTGGGTCTCCATTCAAAGACTAGCACATGTGTAAAACTTGCTGTTTCAATTCAGTGAGAGAGCCTTCATTACACAAGGCATTAATACTTAGGCTGCACATTCAGACCCTTTACTCAAGTGCAAGGTTTGCACAGCAGACTATCCCCCCCAAGAGCTGCCAAGTAGTACTGATTTTCCGTATTTAGTACTGAAAATAGAGAAGAATACTGATGGTTTCATGCAAAATACTGATTTCTTAAGTTTCAGTTTATGTGTTGTCGTTGGTATTCCTGTGAAAATACTAATTTCCTCACCAAAATACTTATTTTCAGCCTTGAAAATACTGAAATGTTCTTGTTCAGGTTGGCAGCTTTTGAAAGGGGCACTTAAGTGACTTTTCAGAATACCAAAATGCTAATTGAGCGCTAATTTAGCTTTCAGAATACCACCCCTGGAAACTAAAAAAAAAGAAGCCCTGGAAAATCCCCATTCATTGCAATGTTAAAGCTTATCCAATGTTGGAGATTTAGGAAGTAACTTTTGAAAAATACCCCCCCCAAAAAAAAAATAAGAAGGGAAAATTGTCGTGTTTGATTCTGCTCTTGATGAACCCCCATGACTACATGTAGCTTAAAAGTTGAGTTCAGTTATATAATTTGAGGCTTCTCAAAACTGGAGTTGACTTTTGACTTGGGAAACCACATGAACCAAGTTTAATGACTGGTTTAAAGATAAATTCCAGTTTTGGTAACGATCTCAAAATGACTTTTTACAGAATTTAATATAATGTAGTACCACCCAAGTGTCTGTTTTGTGAGAATAAAAAATATGTGCCAAAGGATTCTGGAAGAAATTGTGTAATTGCTGAGAAATAGGCAAAAATAAGCACGGATTCTGTCACTTTCGTCGGGTCTTTATTCCAGCAATAATTATACACTGTCCCACGTGTGCCTATCTGTGTTGGTGATCTTTAGTGTGATCATTTTTCAGCGTAGACTTCAAGATTTCACAAAGTTCAGTTCATGTAATTGTACCAGATCTAGATCCTCGATGATATACTGACAATTAAGCCTGGTTTTACAGACTTTCTCATGAAATCAGTGTTTACTGCATCTACTGGCATTTCTCTTTAAGAGTGTATGGTTGATAATATAGGTCATTTGATCTATTAGTATTCATGGAGCCCCAAGTGACCCTTTCCTGTTTTTGAAAATCTCACTGTCGGAGTGTTCAGGTTTTTCAGAGGCATTGATTTTCACAGTATGGTGTCTTTCATGTGCAAAGTATTAGGCAAAGTTGATGAAGAAACTATAGGTTGCCCGTATAAAGCAGTCAATGGACAGCAACTCGTTGATTGTTTGTTGTAGAAGGTCTTGTACGGTGATATCTTGAAGCTACCTCTACGAGCATCCTTATTGAATAGTGAAGATGGATTTAACGTATTAAATCTGTAATATATATTAAAGGTCTGTCATTCAAAAAGCAAGAATAATGCTCAAGAAACTATATAATAAATTGTCAAAACAATGAATGACAGAAGAACAATTTTTCCTATATATTGTAATGGTGGAAATGCTTTCCTAAACAATGCCCAAAAATTTTGGAATTACTCCACTGGAAATCATACCAAAAATACTTGCAGTGAAAGATCATCCTTTTTGCATATTGATATCACATATACATGTACTAATGTTGGTATAAGTTATTAAGATAGTGACGCCTATAGTCTTGTCTTAATGTTTGTGAAAAATAATGTTTTGATCGAAACTTTTGCAGCTTAGATTTGAGGAAAGTGGAATGACTCCTGTCACAAGAAAAACTTGGGTTATGTTTTGTAAAGACTTATCATGGTATTAGATAAAGTTACAGCGTCTAGAACAAGTTCACCGTTAGCAAATCAATTCAAACAGTTTCAGAAGGTTTAAATTGCAAATTTGTTATAACAAGTTTCATGAAACACCCCCTGGTCTGAAAAAGCCTAGTTAAATAGGGATAAAGTGTTCAAGTCTTCTATACTGTTTTGTTAGAATTAACGATGATTACTTTTATCTCCACAGCTCACATACGAGGGGAGCCCTTACCAAAGCCAATAGAATCTTCCCCATCAACACCCATGACAGACAGCTCGGACTCTGATCCTAACAGCCCCCTTGCCTACAGCTACGTAACAAACTCCGCATCAAATCCATCCATCCGTCCCAACCCTGGCCTCGTCGCGCCCGGCTTCGAGGTCATCGACCATGCCAACATCTACGACAACGTCCCCGAGGATCGGTCGGCGCTGTACGCCCGTCACTACCAGACGCACGCGGAGCTTCGGAGCTCGTCGCCGGAGGGCGTCCTGAGGCGAGGCGCGTCCAAACTGCAGCGGTCATCTCCGCGCCGGTCATCACCTCCAGACCAGGATCTGTACATGAATGTGACTCAGATCAATCAGCAGCTCTCAAAGCTGATGCCGCCGAAGAAACCTCAAAGGAACTCTATCGGGATCTTGTTGGATCAGAACTCGAATGGCAACAGCCCCCAGATGGAGAGAAAACAGGATCAGGAGAGATCGGCCAGTCCCATGCATTTAGATGTGAGGGGGCCTCATTCAAGACAGTCTAACACCTTATCAAGTCAAGGTGAGATGCTATACATGACAAGCATTTTTGTCAAAACAGTTGTCGGTGTTATGTGTTTGATTTTTTACCCTGACAGTAATAATCAATTTTTATTGAAAATCACGTGGTCTTTTCAGATTCGACTGCCCTTATCGAAAAAACCTTGTGAAAATATATCAAATTTCCTCTAAATATTAATTTTGGTTCCGACCCACCTGCTCTTTTCATATTCAGACCTCCCAGAGTTCTCCTTGGAGTTAGCCTGCCCTCATTGAAAATAACATCAGGATTTTTTTTCAATTTTTAGTAAATACTTCCAACCTTTCTCTATAGATTCGGAATACCAACACTGAAAATAACCTTGTGAAATTTGTTTCACTTTCCCAAATCATAAATATTATTAATTTTTCATTGAAATTCACTTGTTCTCTTCCAAAACAGACCACTTGAAGTGAAAAAAAGAGAAACGTGTGAAATTGCATTTTTTCATTGCATTTATGTTAACTTGTTGCTTACTGTATTCTGCAACTGCCATAGGTCTTGTGCAGACTCTATGCGGTTTCAGTACATTTAGGTACATATTGATTTCTCTAATACTTCAGTAAATACTTATTTTCATTGAACTCCACCTGTTATCTCAGGAATCAGACCACCAACATTGATGAAAGCCTTTTAAAATTGTGTTTCTTTTTCCTCAAATGATGAATATCTAGTGATCAACCCGTTTTTTTTTCAGATTCGGACTGCCCTCCGCCGCTTCCCGACAGGAACTACTACGACCTTGATCAAGCGGGGGAATACACGCAGCTCAGACGGGATGCCGTGCCCCCAAAGCAACAACAACAACAGACGCAACACCATCCACACCCACCACAACAGCCACCACCGAAGCAACAACTCATGAAAGATCAAGATTACAGTACTGTCACCCCTCTCCAAGACTATGTAAGTGTTTGGACCACAGATTGTCACTTGGTCTACCCCGCTTGGTCTACAACCACTTTGTCAGGAATAGCCAGTTTTAATATCCAAGTAGTCAGTTAAAGTCATTTAAAGGACCTCTGCAATCAAAATAGAAACAAAAATCAATACAAATACAATTATGCTGCATATACTGTAGAGCGCTTAGAGACTTCTGACAAAGTAAGTGTTAGGCGCTATATAAGCAAGTATAATTATACAATGTATTTTTTTTAATTGAAAAATCAATAACAAGCTATTTTTGGCAGTTCTTGCACTTGCTAAGCTCCATCCTTTGATGATAAAAGGGTATGCGCTATCACATGTTTTGACTGACGCATATGATGTCAACGCCAGACAGTCCTCGCTTTTGCTGTCACAGAGATTGTACATTAAATGATCTCAGCATCTAGCATTAAATTGACTGAAATTCATAATTATGAACGACCACTGATAGACAGCCTTATGGAATTTGTCAGATTCACATTATTCGTCAAGAAAATGTTTTCTTTTTATCTTATATCATCACACAAAGTCGATAGCCTGAAAACAGTGATCACATGACTTAAGGCCACCGCACACCTTACGACCCGACCGGTCACCGACTGGCTTGCGACTGGGTGAGGGGAGATGTGACGTCACAGCGCTTGTCAGGTTCACAGTCGCAGACCGGTCAGAGACAAGTCGCAAGGAAAATCGGAAGGATTTGACATGTTGAATCCTTATGACTGGATCGCAAGCTCAATCCAACCTCCAGCCAATCAGACAGCAGACTTGCATAACGCGTATTATGATAAACAACGCGCATACGCAGTAGTAAGCGCAATTTCTCAGATGCTATGCCAAAGAGCAAAAAACGCATGCGTGAGTCGCAGATCGGATCGCAAGGTGTGCGGTGTCGGGGCTTATGACTACCTTGCGACTCATCTCCCCTCACTCAGTCGCAAGCCAGTCGGTGACCGGTTGGGTCGTAAGGTGTGCGGTGGCCTTTATTTACCAGCATTGCGTTTTTTATAGTGTAAAGATGAAAGTTGAATTCCCTAAATCAGACGATCCTCTTCAAGGAATGACTTACATCTTTAATCCTTAATTCTTATAAATTGAATTATTATTTATTTGGTAAATGTCAGACTTTTCATGGTAATAATTCCTTCATCCCTTACAGGACATCATGAACGAAGGAGTAAGTAACACCTCAACTGAAGAAACCAGTGATGACACTCATGGGAGTCTCTATGAGACGCTCTCCAACGCTCAGAGCGGGGTAGCCACGCCCGAGGTACCTTATCCGCCATACGAGATGGGCTCGAAGCCACCCCACCCCCAGGTCCAACTTCACATACATGAGCCAGATGATAATGTAAGTGAATCTGTGTAATGATAATAGTTCAATGATAAAGTGATATAGGATTTATATTGTGCACGTATCCACCTTGTTTAATACATGTAGGTGCTCAAGGCACTCCTATCTTACCACGGTTAAGCTGGTCTGGTGATTTCGGTGCTCACAGCTTTTTGAGGAATTACTTCCTGCCGGTACCCATTTACCTCACCTGGGTTGAGTGCAGCACAAATTTCTTGCTGAAGGAAATCATGTCATGGCTGGGTATCGAATCCACGTCCTTCAGATTGAAAAGACAAATCTTTTCAATCTAGACCGTGATACCCCATTAATGGTTATTGATAAGGAGCATAGGACATGCATTTTACATATCTAAGCGCTCCAAAGACTTACATCATTGTGGTGATAACTGATAAAGGTCTGCAAGCGTAGACTATACTTTGTTATTACCCGTGACCACTTGCATGGAGAAAGTTATGGCTGCTGTAAAGATGACGCAGTAGTGATTGTCGTTGTTGCATCTCAACTAATAAATGTCTGTTGTAAATACGTTTAAAGAACTGCCTACTGGACTTTTGATTTATATAACCTAAGGTACAACTAATCATAACCCCAGTCATTGGATTCTATAGGTCATTCCCACACACAGTGATTGCACATCCTCCACTCCCTGGGGAGTATTCCATTAACTGCAAGTCCCCAATATGCACTTTAGATTGGTTGAAAAATAACTGTTTAATTTTTTGAGGTGTTTTTTGTTTATATGTTATGAAGAGAATGGGTATGCTTATAATCCTATTAAATATAATTTTATTTTGTACAGAATGATCTGGATAGCACAGGTGATGGTGGCGGTCAGCTTGATGACGAAGAAGATCTTGATGCATATGAGTTCTTGTCCAATGCAGTGACCGGTCATGGTCAGCCGAAACCCAAACCAAGGATAACCCCAACCAGTTCTTCCTCATCTTCTGTGCCTTCTACCGATAGTGGTAATATTCTCTATTATTATAAATAATGATAATAGTATGGACATTTGTAATGCACGGGTAGGTCTCCATCATGACAAAATGTTCATGGCACAGCAAAGAATATGAAATAAATGGAAACCTATTAAAGAAGGGGGAGATTTACTTAAAAGCTTGCATGAATAACCAGATTCTGAGTGAAATTTTGAAGTTGGTAAGACAAACTCTGAGACTGTTCTGTAATACGAATGGTTCAATAATGGCAGCATATGCCATAAATTGACTTCTACTCCAAACACATATCGGGGCATGTTTCATAATTTGAAAGGTTGTTCCTTATGTTGTCAATGAACACATGAAAGTGAAATATCAATTTTTTTAAATGCAAATTTTTACGAATTAAATGACAAATGCTTCCTGACTGTTCAATGGATTGCCAAGCGTAGCCCAAGCACAGCGAGCAAATTTGTATAAAATTGATATAATTCCCTGTTTTCTATTTATAAATGTGCTACAAAATTACTAGAAATGGCTATAAATAGGGAGAGAAAACAGTCAGAAAACTGCAGGTTGCCAAGTGTGAACATATTGGGGGAGGGGGCTGATTTAGCTCCCTCAATATTTTTTCGTGATAATTTTGCAACACTATTATATTTTATTTTTTCACTGAGACTTCATGATCCTTTTCATCTCATCTCACGCTTATCTTGACAGAGAGGTTTTGTAACGTTTAAATTTCATTCTCTCTCTGTTGTTATATTTGTTTCCAGCCTCCGTCTCACACAGCAAGCCTAAGCCGCTCCCCCGACGGAACAAACCGGTCCCTGCCAGACGTTCCCCCGGGTCGATGAGCTCGCAGCCCAGCACGCCCTCTGAGGAACTGACCTCGTCGTCTGACCATTGGGGAGGTGCCTCGTCTGACCGTCCAACCACCCCTGACCAACCCCCACCCTCACCAAACACCGCTATGATGGGTATAAGAGCTAAACTTGGAGCATCTGAGGTGAGTCCATTTCATTTTTATCATATCAGGGACCCATTTCATGAAAATCATTATAATATCAAATTTGCAATGATAGTTAAAAGCTATTGAAATCGGCCACTCTGATTGGCTAAAAGTAAATTCATGCTGGATGTTGTGCATTTGTTATTATAAATACTCTTTGTGAAATGGGGGCCAAGTGCGCTTTTATATGAAGGGTAATTGCATAAAATAGTCAACCTTACTGTACATTGTAAGTCCGACCTCCATTTTCTCGTACTTTTGCTATGGATTTCTTAACCTGACACCAATCTGTGATTGCTCTGACAGCGGGTTTATCGTAAGTTTGGCAAGAGCAGGGGCCCGTTTCATAAAGAGTTGCAACTGTTGTAACTTTGCCATGATGGTAACTACCATGGCAACAGGGCTCAACAGCCAATCAAAATCAAGGTTACCATGGTATAATGCCATAATGGCAAAGTTACGACAATTGTAACTCTTTTAGAAACAGGCCCAAGGACTGTATGTCTGACCACTATTTATCACAAGTCTTGTGTGATAGCTTTGGTATACCCGAGACAACCTGCGCTTGACACAAAGTTAGCGCTTGTTCAGACAGATTTATTGTTACTCTGACGAGAGCGGGACTGTATGTCCAACTACCATTTATCTCAAGTCTTATGTAATCGCTTCTGTTTACCTGCAACAAACGCACATGATTCAGGTTAGCGCCCGCATTCTGACAGTTGATTTATCGTAACTTTGATGAGAGTAGGACCTTATGTACGACCTCTATCTACATCAATTCTCAATTTACTCCCCATCTTCTCGAGGCATGGATGAGAGCTTTTCATATTTTTTACATGAATTACCGAAAACAGAGACAAAGCATTTCATGAATTTCCCCATGTATGGGATCTTATGTAATGTACAAACTTGGGTAATATCTCATAAAGTACAGGGGATAATTTTCCTGGTATCGCATTGCAATTTGCCCGACATTTTTTAAAGACTGCTATGCGTAAAGTCTTTTGAATAGCATATTTTTACATAGGACTTTGCATTACTTAGTTGAGAGCTTTTCTCTTATGACATGACCAAAAATGCTATTCAAATTTGGTCGCATTTCATAAGTTGGGTATGCAAAAAGGGTGGCGTATGAACAATTTTCCACACTGTGCCATGGATAAATTGTTGCTACATCACAGCATCTTAACCAAATTTATTGAGTAATATCTCATTTTGAAGCTAGAACTATAGGCTAAATATATTACTATGAATTAGATCAATACAATATCAGGAACAAAAACTATAGCACATTAAGTTTGAAGTAACAGGGGTGGTGGAGCCGGTGGATGCGGAGCCGGTGGATGCGGTAAATGATAAAATATTAATTAAACCTAATTAACAACTTACTATAATATGTAATATGACTGTTATCCTCATATTTCTGGGTGTTTTAAAGCAGGGAACAACTAAATGTTATAAAAAATTGACAATTTTGAAAATATGCAGCAATTGAATACATGTGTATGTCAGCTCTGATCTGCAACCTAATCAATTAGTAAACCGAAGAGATTTGGTTAATTATCTAATTTGTAATCTCAATTTTTAGCACAAATGTTGTGTATCATTGCAACCCATTTCTACCCATGATGTTGTTGTTTTGCCAAGCATATAAATACAGTGACAGGTATTTTGGGGGCAAAAATGTGAAATTAAATACTGTTAATTAATTAGTATAATTAATATGCATACAATAATAGATAATTATTCGATTTTTTGTACAGATTTAATTATTGATGTTTCAAGATTATAAGTGCAATTTACTAGGGTGATCCAATGTTGCATTAACTTTTGACACCATTTTATGTGCAGCAGGTCCAATTTGAGAAAAACACATTTCAAAATTCACACTTACATTGATGTCAATGTAATAATTAGCTGTTAATTAGTCATTTTAAGGAGAAATAAAGGTAGTCGAGACTTAAAATTTTGTCATTATTTAGAGAATGGTAATAGCCATAACATGTCAAAAAATAAAATTTTTGACCATTTTTACCCTGTTCGCGAAATTGGACCACCTTATGACATGCGACCATTTGTAAAGCAAAATTATTCCCTGAAGGGATTAGTAGTTACAGCTTTTTTTTTTACCCCTTGCTGTTCAAGTGATCTGAGGCCCTTGGTTGAAACAGTTACACTAAAGAAAAAATTACTTGTAAATTTGAATTGCACGCATGTGATTGGTTGAAAATTGATTTGTGTTTGGTTGTGACTCTGTTTGAAACTAGTCCCTGATGGTGATAAGTGTGATTGTGAAATGGTGATGTTTGATGCTTGGGAGGTGAGGTGTCCATCTCATGTTGGTGAACGTATTCTTCAGATGACTCAGCTACTTTCTTGAAATGAAAACCAGTTTAGAAGATCGCTTCGCTAGCATCCTCATCACCCACCATCTGAACTGGTTTTCAGAACCACTTCGTTTAAAGCGGTCTTGGGTGCCATGGGGACGCTCTCATCGGAGTCGGGTGTTTTCGTGTGAAATTTGAAACCGCAGTGTAGACATTCTGCACATAGCGTGTACTGAGTAGCGTTCCCAACATGCACCCACTCTTGTTTCCAGAAGAACGGTTGTACCTATGCCAAGACCAGCTAACAAGGCGGAGTGCTCTTGAAAACTTCATCGGAGGTGGTTTTTCCAAACTTGTTTGGGAGACCACTTAGATTGCTTCCATGATCGCGTCGAGCGTTCCCATTGTGGCATTTGTGACCAAATCGGTGGTACAACCGAGCCAATGCGTGTACATTTGTATGTGAATTTGATTTTGCAAGCACCGATTACCATGTACTTTTTGCCATTTGATTCAACTTCCTCAATTAAAGATGTAAAGACATCTTCACTAGACCAAAGACACTCCTGTGTCACCTGTTAGGCCCACCAGCCACCAGCTCTTTTTTTTATTTCACCAATTTTCATCAATTTGCACATGTTAGCATTTAATACAATTCATTGAAATTGTCTTTATTTCCTTTGTTTGCCCTTTATAATTAGAGTTTGATGTAGCTAAATTCAGTAAAATTTAGCCCCGATAAAGATTAAGAAGCAAGTGTGATTTAAAATTATTTCAGTTGGTAACTGCTATCAAGGAAAATAGTTTAGTCCTGAACATATTTGCAAGAGATATTGCTGATATGAGTACATTTATTTCAATTCAAGTTTTCATGCCTTCTGCACAATGGGGAATGGCGATACTAATTCTAACACTCCAGGGCATGGGGCCTGCTTCACAAAACAACTTATTATGGTAACTATGGTAACAGCACTTAGCAGCCAATTAAAATCAAGGTTTCTATGCTCTACCATAATATTTAAAGTTTTATAGTGGTAAGTCTTTATGAAACAAGCCCCTGATTTGCGTGCAATCCAATTTCTTCTTAAAGGAGAAGAAAATGAGAGAAATAGATCAATGAGAGTTGGAATACAAGTTTTATTTAAAGAGATACACTTTAGAGCTCAATTGTTTACTCCCAATGCAAAATCTGTCGCATTTTCTGAGCAGCTACACAACCAGTTTGTGCATAATTGGCGAATCGGTATATTTAGTTTCAAGTGCTTTTAGTTCTTGTCTGCCAAAAAGAGACAAATATATTCATAAAAAGAACAGAAACTTGTGCACTTAGAATATAACATATGTTTTGGTTTGGTCATTGTTCAATTTTATTTCGTGTTTTGATAGTCTATTGTAGGAGTATATATTGTCACCGTTAAGTGATCTATTTCTCTCGCTCTTGCCCACACAGCATTACATTCTAGCAGAATCTCTCAATAGCTATTAATTGGTACGATGCTTTTTGCTCACAAAAGTACCCGATGCGCTGGCACCTAACTCCATGTATGTTTGTCTGTGTCTCTTTGTTCCCCTATGTCTGTCTGTCTCACCCGTTCACCTTCCCCGTGACGTCTGCAACCCTTCCTCTATCTGTCGCCCTCTCCTGTCCGTTTACCTCTGGCTATGTTACCGTGGCAACAGCCCAGCTCCGATGCTCCGGCGGAAGGGAGTACGGACGGTTAAAGTAAGATCTGATCTTTTATTTCGCTTCATCTCACGGCGCTTGCTTTCTGACACCACACCTAACCTCTCACTCTGCATCTTCCATACCAAACCTCACAGGATCTCAGATGATACTGTCCTTCCACTTCTTGCTGATATCATTTCTTTATTCTATTCGCATTTAACTAATTGATATGATATTGGTTTAAAAAGATACTATTCACCTTTTGAAAATTATGTTACTGATAACAGATTATAATAATTCAGATAGGGACATCGTACTCTATACGTACCTTACCTTACGAGATCTCAGGTGGAACTATCCTTTCACCGCTTGTTGATATCATTTTGCTATTCTTTTGGCTTTTAACTACAAATATACAGTATGATGTGCTTGTTTTTAATCAAAAGTTATCATGAAACTGTGAACTAGTAATTCATAAAAGATCATCGTTCAGGTGTAGTATCTGTATCAAACCTACACAGCAAAAATTGTGATGTTAACCGGTGTACATAGAGGACTACACCGGTTATTTTACACCGGTGTTAAATTGGTGGTGTTAGTTTTACACCTATAGGTGTTATTACAACACCTATGGTTGTTACATTTACACTCTTTGGTGTTATGTTCAATCTCTAGGGTGTTATTTTAACACCTCGGGGTGTGGTCCTCTATTAACACCAATTGGTGTCAGTTTTAACACCACAGTTTTTACAGTGTACAGGTTCTCAAGACGATACTCTTCTTACACATTTTGATCTACTTTTGACAGTAAAATAGAGTTTTGTTAGTACATTCACTTTTTTAAGATAATCATTCTTGTCCAAGTAGGGATAACTTATAGTTCCTTGCCAATCCTTACAGGATTTTAGATGATACTGTTCTCGCACATCTTAGCAATTCTGTACCTTTGACAGTAAAATATATAGCTTGGTTTAAACAGGTAGCAAGTAGGGATTATACTTCCATGCCAACATCACAGGATTTCAAATGATACTATTCTTGAAGTTCTTGACAATATCATTAATTGTGGTTCTAGAAATTTACTACATTCACATTTTTTTTTATTAAACAGCAAGTCCACCCCAACAAAAGTGGATTTTTACAGAAAAAAATCAAAATAGTATAATGCTGAAAATTTCATCAAAAATGGATTTAGAAAAGTTATGATATTCTAGAGTTTGGCTTATTTTCATGATACAAGTTATACGTGACAGGCCACTCCCAAACCAACAATTAGTCATCAAAATAAATTTTGAGATTTTCATTTTGTTTGAAAAGAGCACATCCTAAGCTTTAAAATGACTAAATAACTTCATATCAAAATTTATGAACAATAACCCACAGACGTACTTGACTGAATGCAGAAGAAATTCAACTTTAGCTTTAAGCATTAGAGGAATTACATTGAGAAATTGTTTTTGCAACATTGAGAAATTGTTTTATCAACAGTCAGTCATTTATCAATAATCAGTCATTTTGATTTATTGTATGATAATTGCAAACATATTTATCTGCAATACAGTTCTCTATTTAATTGATCTTGATATATTCATCATTTTTATTATTGATTAAGAATGATTGCAATTTGCAGTGCATTTTATCTACATGCAAATGAGAGATTATGTATTATGTTAATTGTATACAGTTTGTTCCAAGTCCATATATTTGTAGCTAAAAGAGGACATTTTCAAAATAATACATGACATTAGAAAATAAAGAAGAGAATATATCTATCAATTGTACATAAAATATAGCTTGGGATCTCAACCCTGAAATAAGCCAGTTCGTAGTTCCTTTCTGCGCATGATCAAAAGATTCTACGCATGATCAGAGAAAGGTCATTTGTACTAAAGTGACATGGTGCTTTAAAATCTAATGAGATAAGCACCAACTTTGATGTCTTGATTATTCATATATTCTTTTGAATTGTCATTTTCATTTACCTCCACTAAAAACAACAATGCTTCCATGAACGACTGGTATTTCACAGTTTGCAAAGTACATTGTGCAACATGCTAAGATATGCATTCAAAGAAGGGATGCAACAAATGCCTTCATTAAGTGTTCATTTGCGTGCTATTCTAGTCACCTGGTCTATTTGATTTCTTCATCCTGCTATGTAAGGCAAGCTTACGTAATACCTTGCTTTGAAATCTGCCTATCATGATGAAAGAAATGAAAGGTCATTTGACCAAAATTGTCCATGAAGTAACTACGAACTGGTCTATTGATTAATATCATCTGCTGCCATCTGGTGATATTATCAGTACAGTCATTACATCAACTTCATTCAAAATTGATAGACCTATTGTGTATACACCTGAATATACTAACTAAACTATTAGGTTGTAGTGCTGATTTGAACAAAATGTTTTCTTGTAATCAAGGTACTTTCTGTTAAACTATAAACCTGCGTGAAGTTACTGACATAGCACCTAGATATGTTACAGGTTCATACATGTAGTTCTAAAGAATAATTTGTGAGGACTCAACTAAGGTGGGAGAGAGGGATAAAATAAAGTAAGAGGTTTTGATGAGGTCAGAAAATAACCAGGTGATGTGGGGAAATACTGAGGGGACTTGTGCAATTTTTTATTTTTAAGACACAAAATTTTGTACTAAAGCTCATTAGATAAGTTGCAGCATGCCTATGTACTACAGTCAATGTACAGTTAGGATCCATTTTCTCTTTCAAATATAGTCTTATTAAAAGAAAGGGAGCATGACTTTGTATGATCTATAAAATGAGCATTCAATTTTCATGTGCATTATAACATTATATAACTTAATTTGATTATTATAGCAACATATTATACCTTTGTTCTGTTTCACTAATATCTCAGTTTATATATTCAGGATGCTTTTAGTATGATGGGGAAACTCATTTTCTCTCATGACTACTATTGCTACCTTGCTGCGACTACTTTAGATTCAACCCAGAGGCTTTAAAATCAGTCTGAAAAAATAATGTTTGTTGATTTTTTTTATTATTTCAATTTAAAGTGAAGGAAAAGGGAATAAATATTTCTCTTATTTGAATTTAAAGGGAAGATGAAAGGAAGCAAGTCTTATATTAGATTTTAAGTAAGTTCATTAAATTTACAATTTTGAATATGAGCAACAACGTTTTCACACATTAGGTTGGTGCATTTTTTTTTATATATATATCCATCCAATATTTCATTGCCCTCTGAAGTTCATTTATGATTCGGTAAATGTTGCTGCATTCAAGGTCTGCTTCATGCTTCAGGAGTATGATGTAATCATTGTCAGGAATTTGTATTTCAGATAAAGCCTATGAAGTATTTTGGGAAAATAATTCATTAATTTCATCGAGAAAGAATAACAAAAGTTTCAACAACATCGTTGCCCAGTTGCCATAGATAAACAATACAGAAATTACAATTTGATAATTGGTATTAGTTGGAAGAAAAAAATGCGCCATTGCTGGGTAGTATGTGTGTGATCAATTTTTTTAAACACTTAAAGGAGAATGAAACCATTGGAACAAGATAGCTTGTGTGAAAACAGAAAAATCAAAGAAACAGATCAACAAAAGTTTGAGAAAAATCGGACAAATAATGAGAAAGTTATGAGCATTTGAATATTGTGATCACTAATGCTATGGAAATAGCAAATTGGCAATGCGACAAAGATGTGTGATGTCAATGGTGAACAACTCTCCCCATTACTTTAGTATATATTTCACTATAATTGCCTCTTTTATCACATCTATCCATAAATCATGTGTTCTGTCTACATGAGGGCATGTGATGCATATTTTTTAAGAATACATCATGGATAAAGAGTTTGTATCATCATAAGAAAAAGCAAAAAGAAGACATTTTCAGGGTATTTTATAGTCCACCAAAGGGAAAGTTGTTCATCAGTGACATCACACATCCTTGTCGCATTGCCAATATGAGGATCTCCATAGCATTAGTGATTGCAATATTCAAATGCTCATAACTTTCTCACTATTTGTCCGATTTTTCTCAAACTTTCTTTATTCTTATTCTTTGATTTTTCTGTTTCTACACAAGCCTATTTGTTCCAAAGGTTTCATTCCCCTTTAAACAAATAATTAGAGGGCAAGTCTTTCCTGATATGAACTTGACCTTTAATCATAGTAATAGAAGTAGAAAAATTAGAGAAACATCATGATCAATTTTTTTTTTCAAATATCCATTTATAGATATAAGAGTTTCTGATGTGACAAATGAACAGAATCCTTTGATGTCAGATATTTAAGGTGAATACTATAAATTTCAATTTTTTAATCTAGTAGTTTAAATTGCTGTTATGTGAGCATTCTCATCAAACATATTTCATTTGCTGAAATCGAAAGAAAAATACTTTTTGCACTCATAATAAATCCTAAAAATGAACCATAAAAAAGGGGAAAACAGATATTTATTGAATGCATATTACATTGATATGGCAAAGCTGCTCATATGTGAAGTGATCAAGTGAAAAACAAACAAACTTCAAGCATCTTTAAATTTTTGATGGATTTTTGACAAACATTTATTGTATCATCTAGATATATCATCTATCTATTTTGATTTTGAATAAACTTGTTGTCAAAGTAAAATCCCCTTTCTAAAAATGTTGGAGCAGATGCACTAGATACTGTATTTATTAGCAAAATGACCATGTATCGTAAGTTGATAATTTAGCCCCCCCTCCCCTGATAAATTCAGAATTTTTATGCCCCCACAGACAAAGTCTGCGGGGGGGGGGGCATTAAGCGTCGCCCCTGTCTTTAATGGATTTAAATAAAATTTGGTGTATAGGTAGGTGACACCAAAGTACAGGTCGAGTTCGATTGCAGCAGGTCAAAGGTCACAGCTCATTATATATGCAAGTTGGTTTCTGAATAGTAATTACTTAGGGAATAATCAACAGATTAACAAAACAATTGGTGTGTGTTGGTTTCTGCACGATATTAAGTTCAATCATATTGAATGAATTTCTGTTCGCGTTACGTGAGGGCATGTGTCCTTTGGACAGGTCAAATTTCTAGTTTTTTTAAATGTCAGATATTCTGTTAAAAAGGCAAAGAGCCCAAGTAGTGTGCAAGAAGAGCCTATAAATATGAAAGGGCCACTTACATGGACTCTCTAGTCATTGGGCATTGACAGAAAAAAGGTACTCAACATATTCATTTGAATGTTTCTCAAGTTTAGGCTAATTTTTGGCTTTTATTATATTTATTGCTACTTATATATTTATATGTTGTAACCACGCTAGTCTTGTGCATCAGACTCTGCATTTTTCAGAAAAGCAGACAAGTGGGTCTGTGAATGGCTTTATACACAGACAAGTCAACTCACTTTGACAGTAGTAGTCTGTAAGCGCAAACTCAATTTTGAACATTTAACTGATAATAGCATGTCTAGTATAGAGACTAGTCACACTACACTCCAAACATCCTCTGTGTATCAAATATTGTATAGCAGTTATAGTGAATCTAGTCTCGCTATTTCAGACTCTGTCTCTTTTTGCGCATCATGCACAATGTGAAAATCTAAGGTCTGTGCCTGTAGACTAGGCAGAGAGTGCACCGTGCTATCTGTACATGTCTTTCCCTCTTTCAGCCACTCACATTTCTGGTAAAGGTATTTCCGAGCCTGTTGATGTCCCATCACTGGCATTCCACCGCGAGAGAGCGAGAGTGAGTGAACAACGAACTAACGAGCGAACGATCGAGAGAGGGAGAGGTAGTTAGATGTGAGAGGGGGCAAGCGTGCTGTGTTGCAAATGTCATTGGATACTACGACCCGGTAGCACGCGATCCTGTGGGATTTGATAGCTCTTGTTTGTTTGGACGGTACACTCACGTGTGACATTATTGGAATTATTCTACACAGTACAGTGAAGGGCTCGGTGAGTGGATTCAAAGAATTAAATTTATGGTGTTGTGATGCTACACTGTAGTATTCTCTTCATAATGTTTAATAGTTATTTCCTATTCTTGTATTAGGGATAAATGATAGTTTTGAAGTTACGGATGCCCCAAATTCAGCTGTATTACTACTTTTGTGATTGAAAAGGGAAAATAAAGTTCTCTTTTGATATTTGGATATAATGTAAATGATAAGAAATACCATACAAGTTGTGCTATGTTTTTGTGAAACAATATTTACCATCAAAGGAAACTCAGCTTGTAAGACGTTAATACAAATGTAAGCAATGTATCACATATCTTTTGTGGTTTTTGAATGCAAAAATTATGGAATTTATTTGCCAAATTGGTGATTTATTTAGCCGGACAGATTATATGCAAGAAATATAATATTTCCTAGATTTGATTTACTGTGTACTTAGTGTATCATGTATTTGTCATATTGACCTGCTACACAAGTAGGATTTGCCTGTTATATTCCAATACCTATGTACTACTTTTTTTTATCATTGAATGTTTATCTACTATTTATAGTTTATACTGTAAAATAAAATGTACATTTGATAAAAAGATGGTTAATTTATTACCATTATTTAATAAATGACATTGTACAGGTTTTCTATATCCACAATGTACATTGCAAATATTAGTGGATGACAACATTTATTCAAGTTTTATGTTTATGAAATAAACTTTACATTCCTAACAATGATTTATTTTGATAATATAATACTTGGCTGTCATTCAATATTTCAGTTTGGGCTAAAGATCAGAAGAGTCTTAGAATTATCATTATTTTATTTAAACATACATTTTAACTCTAAGTAATATTCAGAATAAGTCAGTGGTACAGATACAAAACATTGTGCCTGCCTCATGTATGATAATGATGTTGGTGTTTAGGAACTTTATGAGGAAGATGGTTATGATGATTATGACGGTGGCAGTGATTATGATGATGTACGGTGGTGATGACATGATAGTGATGGTGGTGATGATGATGAAGATGGTGATGATGGTGATGATAATTTTGATGATAGTGATGATGATGATGGTGATGATGGTGATTATGGTGATGATGGTGGTGATGGCAATGATTATAATTTTGATTATGATGGTGAGGATAATGATGATAATTTTGATGATAGTGATGATGATGAGGGTGAGGATAATGACGAAGATGATGATGATGATGTAGATAGTGATGATGGTGATGATTATGATAGTACTTCTGCTGCTGCTGCTGATGATGAACATGAGTATGGTGGTGTATTTGATCATGATGATAAATTGTTTTGTTTCCTCATTAATATCTTGAGTTAAGTCGGATTCAGGTCAGATGAGGCACCAGCGGAAATGGATTTTCTCTCTAGGGGGCAATTTCCCTTGTTTTTCCATTAAGTGTTAATCCCAACACCACATTAAAGAGTGTACTTTGGAGGTTCCCTGGGACAATTAGCATCTTAGGGGCAATTCATTCTCCATCTTGTGTACATGTTTGTTTATGCATCAGCTAAGTCATTGATTTTGTTGAATTTGAATACTGTATGTAGTAATTCCTATATCATCAATATTCTAATACTGAAGATACAGAAAGTAAGACTATGGCATAGGATTAAATCGGAAGGAACAACAACAACAACATTAACAATAACAGTAATATCAACAAACAACAACAACAACAACAACAGCAGCATAACCATGTACATGTACCCAACAAGCAACTGCATTCTGCATTACCCCATTACATGAAAGAAAACCATCACCATTGTCATTATCATCATTATTCAAGGACCACATTTAAAGAAAAGAACACCTGCCTATACCATCCTATGAAAAGAAAATTGTCACCTCAAGACCACTAGCATACGTCGTCCAGAGCAAAGAGATACCACCTGACCTCATTCCTCCTAGAATAAAGAAAAAGATAAGTAGGGGTTAGTCATTGGTAAGCCAACACCAATCAGGAGTTTGATGGAATTTGGAGAAATCTTATTCGGACACCTTCCGAACCACAAAAAGAGTGTATCGCATCTCGATTTGCTGCTGCTTTTTTTTTTGGGGGGGGATAGCTATGATGAGTCACGTTGTACACTGGGCATCATGGTGGCAGAGGTGGGATTAGATGTGCCGAAGATTTGAAATCAAATAGATTTTTATTGGCTCGTTGTTCCATTTAGACCGGTGCTTTATCGTTCTTGTTAATTTGAAAAAAATGTATTATTGCATAAAATAGTTTCAAGTATAATATTCTGAAAATGCAATTAGATTTGCTGAATAATTGTAATTGAGTAGATTATGCATTACTTGCATTTTTGATGAATACACTTTCCATTCTTTTATCCAGTCATTTCTTTTGAATTGACAACATGGAGATATTCTCCTACAACAGTGAAACCTGGATTAAAATACTACCCAAGAAAAGCAAAAAAAAAATATCAGGTGGTCTTTATGGAGAGGTTCTTGTAATGCTTGTTTTATTTAGGAATGATATTCAAAGGAAACCAAACTTGTAGTCTTTATAGACAGGTGGTCCTTCTGTTCAGATGGTCACTAACTAAAAAAGCAATTTTGACTGTAATATGTAGCCAGGAATTGTATTGCTTTTATTTTCCATCAATTAAACAATAACAATGATTTATATTTACAATAACAAATAAAAGATCAGTATTAAAAAAGATGGAGGGATTGTCCTACTCAGCATTGATAACATATCAAACGTTGTTTTACAGGAATGGAAGGGTTTTACAGGAATTGATTTAGTCAGACTTAAAGATAAATTAAAGTAGTTGCAGCAAACACTGATTTCACGAGAGTCAGTAATACCAAGCAAGCTTACAATATTATTGTCACTATTTCATTGAGGATCTTGGTACAGTTACATATACTGAACTTTGTGAAATCTTGAAATCTACGCTGAAAAATGTTCACACTGAAGATCACGAACACAGATAAACGCAAGTGGGACAGTGTAAAATAACTGCTTTGAATGTCGGCCCGACGCTAGACCCGATTCCCGTGCTTATTTGCTAATTTCGCAGCAATTACACAATTTCTTCCAGAATCCTTTGGCACATGTTTTCTATTTATACAAACAGACACTCTGGTGGTCATTTCATTGGATTCTGTACAAACTCATTTTGAAATTGTCACCACAAATGACATTTATCTTCAAAGCTATTTGAAATGCCCCCCCCCCACAGGCTCAAGTGTTTTTATTTGTATTAGATAGGTGTAAATGCCCTTTCTGTGTACAGGTGAGATGAGTCATATATCCCTTGGCATAAGGATGAGGGGGAGGAGGAGGAGGAGAATGGGATGCGATCAGTGATTCTGGGAATGATTCTCCATCTCAATCAGGTGGTCACCTGACATCTGTGCACAGCCAGAGTTTTTTTCTTAACCGGTGATGGGTGAATCATTGCTTGGTTCTTAAAAGTAGGATGATCGTGGAAAGGGGGGGGGGGGGCTTTTTGAGGTTCCAACTGTTACCTTTATGATGGTATTTCTACCGTACTGTATTTTACCCCCCCCTTAAAACAAATGAATAAAAATAGAAATAAAAGGCAGGTTGACTGCTCAATATGCGCAACTCCCTGGCCTGATCTCAAACTGGTCTCTAAGGCCACTCGAGGGAAACAGGAAAAGTGGCCACCGGAGACAGGTTGTATTTATAGACAGGTTGACGATCATATTTGATTCAATAGGAAGACAAAATTGGTGGTCACTAAAGGCAGGTTTTGACTATAGGGAGGTGGTGTGAGCATGGATCCTACTAGTACATGGAGGATCCATGCTGTGACATAGAGGCTGTTCTCACTACGTCCTAAAACTAGTTAAGTGGAAACTAGTTTAACGCGTAGTGAGAACGGTCAAAGCGGTCTTGGAAGCGATCTTCCAAACCAGTTTGGAAAACCACTTTGGGATACAGTTTTCAAGATCGCTTTGCCTCGTTAAACTGGTTTTAGCGTAAGTGAGGACACAACCGTTCTTCGGGAAGCGATCTTGAGCGCGCTACTCCACACGACAGGTGTAGAATGCCTATGCTGCGGTTTCGAATTTCGCGCGAAACGTGTCACCCCACTGAGAGGGTTTCCATAGCAACAAGAGCGCTTTACGTGAAGTGATTTTGAAAACCACTTTCGTGTTTTCAAACCGGTTTCCTGAATCGGTTTCCAGTAAACTAGTTTTAGAACTCTTAATGAGAACGGCCTCATAGGTTCACTGTATTGCACTACATGTGTATACATGTACATCTCCTACCCTCTGTGCTTTTGTTCTTAATGTAGCATACATGTACATTAGAAAATATTCTTAAGTCTTTTTGTTTTGTTAATATACCACACCTCCCCTTTCTCCCTTCCCCTCTTTCTCTCTGCTCCGCCCCTTTTGATTTTCCTTCCCTGCGTGCCATCACCCACCCTTTTGATGCCCGGCCTACATTGTCTTCTTAAACCCACCTTTTCTCTCCATCTCCATCTCTCTCTTTCTGTCTGTCTCTGGGGGGGGGGCACTTCCATTGACGAGTGGATACCATGCGCGACCATGAGGTCTCAAAAAGCACCCTAAACACGTGCATAGCTGGTCTTTGAACTTGGCATCTCTGCCTATCTTGAAAAAAACATCCTTTTTATGTTTGTTTCGGTCGCGCATGGTATCCACTCGTCAATGTAAGTGGCCCCCCCCCCCGGGTCTGTCTCTATATTATTCCCTACAGAAGCATGCCTACATGTAGATACGTTCTTCCTCTCTCTCTATACATCTGTCTCTTTTCCCCTCCTCTGCCTCTGTATATGTTCATTATATGTCTCTATGTCTCTCTCTCTCTTTCCTTCCCTTTATCTCTCATCGTTCCTCCTATTTCATTGATTATACCTTAAGTATAATTGATGAATCACTGTTATCAGACTAGATTGCGTAGCAGCGAAATAAGAAAGCCAGAAGGCAAGATGTTTAGTAGAATTTTTCATGAATGAAGAGTAATCAGATTTGTCTCAAATTTGGGCTGGAAATTTGATTCAATTTAGGGGGGAAATTTCACTTCAATTTCAGCTGCGCATCTTCCCTGCATAGGAGATATGCACGTGCAATGGTAAGTACGTGCATATGAGGATGGTTTTGACCAGATGGTGCTGGTTTCTGCTATATTTGCATGCTTTAGTCCTAATTAATGACTAAAACATGTAGTCACAGGTAGGCATAGCAATAGGCATCTTTCATATAACACCCTGCAAAATTTGTCAGAAAAATATGTAATCATGATGCCTAGCCGGAATTGATATCTGACGGCATGTTTTTGTATTGTACAAGAATATGCATACAGCAATATAGTTGAGGTGTTTTTGCAATGACAAAAAGGCGTGTACTAGAGTTTGGTGAGAACCGTGTTTCCATGGTAATAAAATGTTGATTGAAAGTATCTTTAGGTGTTGGGTCATGCAACTTATATCTACACTGTAAAAACTGCGGTGTTAAAACTGACACCAATTGGTGTTAATAGAGGACCACACCCTGAGGTGTTAAAATTACACCCTAGAGATTAAACATAACACTAAAGAGTGTAAATGTAACAACAATAGGTGTTGTAGTAACACCTATAGGTGTAAAACTAACACCACCAATTTAACACCAGTGTAAAATAACTGGTGTGGTCCTCTATGTACACCGGTTAACACCACAGTTTTTATTGTGTATAGAGAGAACGAACAATCACTTTAAAAATTAAAATGGTTTGTAAAATCACATCCTTGGTCTAATACAGACTCTTCATGTAATAGCCATGTAGAATTTAGAAATAAACCTTAAAAGACTTCGAGCCCACCCTGCACTTTCCTTGATGGCCGAGACACATCTTGTAGAACTCTTCCCTTGAATTAGTCCGTCAAACGGGGGAAAATCTCATTTATCATCCCATGCCAGCCGTGACGGGCCACACTTATTAGATATTTTGGAGTGATTACGAGCCGTTATGCATGGGGCGATCAGACGCTCTTAAAGTGATAGTTGAATGATGGCCACAATTATATTCAGAGGAAAACTTCTGAGAAGCACTGCAAATTGATGATTGGAGCTATTCCAGATTGTGGTGATATGTGAAATAACAAAATTAGAAAAACTAAAGCTTACATGTACATGTGGGACTTCAATATTTTCAAAGCCCACTCCTTCCCACCTCACTGTCACACGCTTTGTATTCGAAAGTGATATTTCCCCGATTTGAAGGTGCATATTTACATGTATTTTGATTGCTCAGAGATTATTTCTAATGGAAATCGACCATTACTTTAAAGATCTAGGCCTACATGGAGAACTCAGTTTGAAATTTTTATCCTAAACTGTGACAGAAACTGTATCAAGGTAATTGTGTGTGTGTGTGTATTTGAGTTTTGTCAGACGTGTTTCAATCAGATATGAAATATGTACGTCTGGGACCGACCTTTAACGTCACCATCCGAAAGACGTGACCAGGGCTCGAACCTCTGCATCAATTTGTAACTACCCCACATAGCTTGGATTACAGGTGCATGCCACAACGCCCAGTTTTGTGAATAGTTTTGTATATATATATGTAAATGCTCTTTGAATTTTTGTTTGCTGGAAATGAAATGGTGGTAACTTGATGCATACATGTGTCTGATGAAGCAATGCACGTAGAGTGATCTTTACTGTCATGGGACTATACTTAGCAGGGTGAGCAGAATGGTTTTGAAAGTGGGGGGGGGGGGGCTGACCATGCAAAACATCACAATCAGATGGTCATATTTAAGTTTTTGTATATATGGGATGGGAAAAAAGTGAAGCACTCTCCAGTCCCAACCCCTCCCCCTCAGTTCCGCAGCCCCTGCTCAGGACTCACAAATTATCATCCCGACCTTTCAAACTATCAGAAAACATCACATGGTTGAAGGCATTTTAAAACCAATCCTGAATTGCATGTACATTGGACCACCTTTTAAATAATATTTTCCCTTAATATCAGGAAATTTGTTTTTAATTTGCGCAATGTTTTTCAAATTTTCCACCAGAAGTTGAACATTACTTTAAATCCTCCTCCGTTCCCTAGCGATGCAGCGAAGGTTGTGTACGCTTGAGAGATGTTGTAGAATGGTGCTGTCACTTTGTATTAAGATGGGAATGAGCTGCATCTCAATGCTTAGTCAGGGACGGGAGGGGTTGCACTTTTATTCAACCTAGAAATAAAAAATGAAGAACACACTGCTTTGTGAACTAGATATTTTACATACAAGATTGTTAAAGAAGTGGGGAACCTTCCTGGATTTATGATTTTCAATAATCTAAATGTAGATTTACGGATTATTGAACAGCTAATATAATACTTCCAGAATTTCGGTCATATTTTCTTAAGAACCATGTGGAAGTGATGAACATAATAAGGCAATGAAAGTTGAAAGTGCAAATGGAACTCCCTATTACAACTATCTGTTTTGGGCATTTTATGAGAGATGCATCATGATACAGGTGTAAAATATATTAAGATAATTTATTTAAGAAATGATTTTCTGGTGCTTCTTTTCACAAACAACTGCCTAAAACCGCTACAATTGATAAAGTTTAAGATTTCAGTGAATGGGGATTTGTTAAGGCGCCTTTTAAAATTTCCAGGGCCCTTTTGAGGGCAAAATCACCCGACCCGAATCCATATAGTATATTCTGGAACTTAAAACAATTAATTATACTAGTGACTTAGCACATACACTTATGTAGCCTTGCATGTTAATTGCCAAATCATTTTTGATACCATGAGAAAACTATCTTTTTGGTATTTTATGAGAAGTAATCCAAGTTATTTAGCATACTCCTGACCTGAACCCTGACTTCCTTTCCCAGCCGCACCCTCTCTATGAGATTTGTGTATTAAGAGACAGTCTTGAGATGTGGAACAGGGTTCATCAGTCGGGTCCCAGGATGTGACCAATATCACGCCAAGTTCTGATGACTATTCCTGCCATCTACATAGATCTGTTTCCTATCAATACAAGATTAACTTGGGTCATCGTCTGCTTGGGAACCCTAAATTGATTAGTCTGCCTGCGAACCTTAAAATGGACTTGAATGATTAAAAATCTAATCTTACATATTTTGATTATTGATATGAATACCAATACATAAAGTATATGAGCATTTTCGGTATTCCTGCAAAAAATCTGTATCCTATTAGGATTAGATTAACTCGGGTCATAGTCTTCTGGGGAACCCTAAATAGATTAGTCTGCCAGGGAACTTTAAATAGATGCAAATGATTAAAAATTTAATCTTACATATATTTTGATTATTGATATGAATAAAAATATATAAGTGTATGAGCATTTTCAGTATTCCTGCCAAAAATCTGTTTCTTATCAGGATTAGATTAACTTGGATTTCTGCTTGGGAACTCTAAGAAGATTAGTCTGATGGCGAACTTTAAATTGACTTGAATGATAAATAATTTAATCTTACATATTTTGAAATGAATAAAATATACAAGTATGTCCGCAGTTCTGATACTCCTGCACGCTACATAGATCTGTTTCCTATCAATACTAGATTAACTTGGGTCATTGTCTGCTGGGGAACCCTAAATTGATTAGTCTGCTTGCAAACCTTAAGATAGACTTGAATGGTTAGAAATCTAAATGCACATTTTGATATTTATATGAATGAAAATATAAAGTGTATAAGCATTTCTGGTATTCCTGCAGTAGATATTTTTCCTATCAGGACTCAGTTAACTGATACCCCTTTCAGTAACTCGCTGGCCCGGGCCAGGCCCGGGCTAAGTCGTAAAATTTTGAGTTTATGAATGGCGCGGGCCAAAATAGCCCGCGCCAGGCCCGGGCTATTTTGGTGCTGCTTTTATCAGCACCAGGCCAGCGCCAGGCCCGCACCAGGCGCCGACCAAAGAGTTTATGAACGGATAGCAGCACCAGGCCCCGGCCAAAATTCCTCACACGGTCAAAGGTCACACAATTCTGGCCGTGCCTCCGCATCGGCGGATCGCGTGTACATCAAATTTACCGCGCGAATATTCAGCGAATACGGAGCACTTCCGCTCTGTATATGGCGTGTTCAGTTACCATGACAGTTTGCCCTTACGTGCCCGAGTTTTTGAATGGGTGATCGTAAAAGTGGCGCGGCTCTGCTATAGTTACTGAAAGCATTTTTTATCGCTTGGTGCGGACTATTTTAGCGCGGGCCTGGTACGGACCCAAAAATCATGAGTTACTGAAAGGGGTATCAGGTCCTCGTCTGCATGGGATGGGAGCCCTAAATACATGTAGATTACTCTGCTTGGGATTATAAATTTTATCTTGCATATCTCTAGTCCCCCCATATAAACGGGGACATCCCGATAGACCGCGGGTCCGATAGTCCGCGGGTTCGATAGACCGCGGGTCCGATAGTCCGCGGGTCCGATAGACCGCGGGTCCGTTAGACCGCGGGTCCGATAGACCGCGGGTCCGATAGACCGCGGGTCCGATATTCCGCAGTGCGTGTAAAATTATGATCAGATATATCATATGTCATCGAGAGGTCCAAAGGTCAAAGGATACGAGACCATGGGGTTCTATCAGGTGCGGATCCATGGGGGGGGGCGAGGGGGAACGGCCTCACCCCCCCCTTCCCCCCGTTCAAAAAAAGAGGGGGAGAGGGGAAAAGGAGAGAATAAAAAGAGAGAGGAAGATTGGAAAAGAAGATAATAGAAAAGAGAGTAAGAGGGGGAAAGGATGACAAGAAAAAGGGAGAAGAACATGGGGAAAGAAGAGAAAAAAGAGAGGACGGAAAAGGAAGAGAAGAAAAGAAAGCTAGGAGAAAGGAAAAGGAGGAAAAAGAAGAAGAAAAAAAGAGGAAGGAAGAGAATATTTAAATAGAGAGGAAGATGGGAAGAAAGATACGAAAAAGAGAGATAGAGGAAGAGGGGAAAAGAAGAGAATATAGAGAGAGAGAGAGTGAAAGGGGGAGGGAGAGAAG
This sequence comes from Lytechinus variegatus, assembly GCF_018143015.1. Lineage (NCBI taxonomy): Eukaryota > Metazoa > Echinodermata > Echinoidea > Temnopleuroida > Toxopneustidae > Lytechinus > Lytechinus variegatus. The sequence continues at coordinate 38,101,922 of NC_054748.1, forward strand.
AAAAAAAAGACAAAAAAGGGGAAAGGAAAGAAAAAGAAAAGAGTGATAAGTAATGGGGAAAGAGAAAAAAAGAGGAAGAGGGAAAGAAAAAAAAAGAAAGGAAAAGAAGAAGAAAAAAAGGAAGAGAATAATATTAAAAAGAGAGAAAGATGGGAAGAAAGATAAAAAGGAGAGATGGAAATGAATGTCAAATGTCCCATTGGGGGATTTGAATCTCATCTTTTTAGGTTGGAATATCAAAAATTTTCAGTTTAATCGTTGAAATATGTATCGTATTGATGACTAACTTTTCGACCAGTCCATAATATTTAACATTTCTGCTCGCGCTTCGCGCTCATGGTAATTATCTAGTTACATACGCGTCCTGTTCAGGTTCTCAAACATTGCCCAGAATGTTAAATTTTCAGGACAATATACATGAAATTTAATTTTTAGCTTGCATATGGCTTATGAGATTATAACACATTTATGTTGCTTATAAAGTAAATCTAGGAAATGACTGTGAGGACATGGGCGTTTGCCCCCCCCCCAACAAAAAAGAGAGAATCAAGGCTAAGAAAAAATAGAGAGAAAAGGAAAGGGATTAGGATGAAATATACTATTATTTTCCAAATATTATGTCAAAATCTATCACAACCTTGTATTTTTGTAATAAAAGTGTCAACATATTTGCTTGCTCGCTTCGCTCACTGCCAACTTCTTATTAATTTTATGCGATACGCCATATCGAGCCCCCTCGAAATTGTTGGCTCATTATGGCACTTGGACAAATCAACTTTGAGCGGCCGATCGGGGAAAATATGGGTGAAAAAATGGCCCCTCCCCCTATTGGCGGAAGCTGGGTCCGTCCCTGACTTAGGCTTTCAGGATTAAATACAGGAAAATTCTATTAAAAAAATCAGATCGCGCTTCGCGTTCTCATTATTTATTTAGGCCTTGCGAGATACCTCAATGTTTTTTTCAAGAATAAAATCTCAGATTTTCTTTAACGTCTACCCCCCCCATTTCATTTATTTTTTATCTTGGTGCCCTTGCCCCCCCCCCTGCACCAATGCTGAATAAATACGCTACTGATGGGGATAATTAGTCGAGATTGCATATTTCCTAGAGGTTATCATTGATAATATTGAAGGGTATACTAAAACAACAGTACAGAAACTACAGCTCCCGTTCACAATTCTACTAGGGCCTACTCTGGTGAGAAGTAAAACCAAATTGAACCCCCCCCCAAAAAAAAAATCACTCGTGCTTCGCGCTCCCATTGATATTACATCATGGGCGGAAATCCCAGGGGGACGTGTCCCACCTACTCAAAATAGTAGGGGGACACAATATCAAATGTCCCCCTACTATTTTGGTCTTTGATAATCATAGAAATACATCATTCTAAATCGAAATAAAACATGCATTTTGGGACGAGATGACCTTACTTTGGAGTTGATAACCTTTTTTTCCCCACCCCTTGTCCCCATAGGCGGATCCAGGGGGCCGAGCCCCCCCCCCTTGGCGGAGCAAAAAAAGAAAAAAAAGGAAAGAAAGAAGGAAAAGGATGAAAAAAGAGAGGAGAAAAGGAAGACAAAGACGACGAAGGCATAAAATAAGATGAGGGGAAGACTTGGAAAATAAAAAGAATCTTTCGTGCAACTATATAAAACTTTCGCTCGCGCTTCGCGCTCACATTGCCTATTAGGTGATTTACATATCTTGTTCAATATGGAGTTCAAATATCAAGTTTGGAAGTCAATATACAACACATATTTCACCTCGGAAATCTAACTTTCATTATTTTGTGTAATTTACAATTGGTTTTTAAAAAGTGCTCTGTAAAAATATCAATTTCATGGTTTGAATGTTAACATTTGCTGCTTGCGCTACGCGCTCGCAAATTTTGATTTATCAGGTACCTATATTTTTGTGTAATCCATAAAGTTTTCAAAATATCCCTTTTCTGGTCTGATTGTTAAGACGCATCAGCTAGCGCGCTGCACGCTCGCATTTTGATTGGCGAGTTATATAAATGTTTCAATTTTGTTTATACAACAAACTACTTAAAATCCCCTTTTCATGACAGTTTATCAAAAATTATAGCTCGCGACTTGCGCTCGCATTAATGGTTAAAAATATATAAACTGATGCATCCTATTCATAATCACAAAAGTGAAATGTCCAGTTTTATGCCATGATATCATCAGATTTTGCGCCCTCATTAGGCATTAATAAATATGATATCAATTTAATAATTGAATTGTCCCTTTGTTTCATCTCGCGCTTATTAAGATGAATAGGAAGATAGTCATCATTTTCATATGATGGCATGTCGTAAGGATGTCCCGGTCCTATATCAAAACTCAAAGTAATAATAATATCAGCTCTTTTTTAAGTGCGATCCATATCAACCTTACAATTTTTCTACTAAGTGCTAGAAATATTAAGCTGAAATTGACTCCTTTTTTCAGATCGGACTATCAAAGTTTCATGATTTTCATGATTAAAGTTGTATTCAGAATGCCTAGATTCTAGGTCTAAATATGAAACACACTCGCGCATGTTTATTCAGATACCCAACTTGTTCTCTAATTTAAATCATTATCTAGTTTCAGATCACAATATCAAAAATTTTCTGCTCGCGCTTTGTGCTCGCATTATTAATGTAGGTAGACGCCATATTAATCATCCTTTTGATGATTTACAAAACATGAACAGAGTGGCCCACTTTTAGGTCTAAATCTCGATTTTTTTTCTGCTCGCGCTTCGCGCTCGTATCAATCGTTAAATTACATAGCTATCCTGTTCACGATTACAAAAACTGATTGAAATTTTCCATTCTTTCTTTAAAAAAATTCAAAAATGTTCAGCTCGCGCTTCGCGCTCGCATTTTTTGATTGTTGAAATATGTGACGCCTTCATGGCTAAGTGCAAGCAGTCCTTAATAGGTACCAGTTTAAAACGTATAATTTTTTTTTGCTCGCGCTTTGCGCTCGCATTATTAATACTCATATTTTTTAGGATTTTAAAATCATGAATAGAGTGTCTCGTTCAGTAAATAATAAAGGACTAAATTTAGAAATTTTCCGCTCGCGCTTCGCACTTGCTTTAATTGTTTACTCATATACCTATTCTGCTTGATTAAAAAAAGTGCTAAGAATTTCCTTTCTTTGGGTAAAAATTTCAAAAAGATTCAGCTTGCGCTTCGCGCTCGCATTATTGGATTGTTAAATGCTACTTTAACAGGTATCTTTTTCATCAGTTCATTTCCCCTTGCGCTTTGCGTTCGTAGTCATTATTAAGTTGCATACATGTCTTTTTCAGGATAACAAACATTGCCCAGAATCAGTTCAAATTTTAGGAAAAAATACATAAAATTCCCCCCAAAATTAGCTCGCGCTTCGCGCTCGCATCATATAAATGAGGATTATGAAATTATGTATTAATTTATAAGAATAAAGCCAAGAAGTAACTAATGAGGACTACGCCTTCAAAGAAACAAACAAAAATTATCTCCGAGCTGCCGATCGGGGAAAATATGGCTGAAACAAATTTCCGACCCAACCAGCCCCCCCCCCCCCATTTGGTGAAGGCTGGAACCGCTCCTGTGTCCCCCCTACCTTTTGGTATTTATGTATTCATGGATTTTTTTTTTCAAGAACACATTAAAAAGTGGTCTTTATTTTTTTTAATGTAATTATAAGATAATTTAAGTTAGCCTGGCCGGGAGGGAGTGGGCGCCATTTTTCGAAAAGTACACATGGGCGCCAAACATCAGGTCAAATTTGCTCCCCTCCCCTTGAAATCCTGGATCCACGCCTGGGTTCTATAACAATAACCCAATTAGGGCAATCACCCCCTGATAACTACTTCAAGGAAAATATCCCCATATTTTTTACCGCCGGGGACTGTTAATTACCCCCCCCCCCCGGAAATTTACTCTCCAGATAATTATGAAAATAATAATTGTGAAAATGCCTTAACGTGACGACATGGCGTGGTACTTCATCTTACCATGTCTTAATTAATCATTGGCGGCCGAAGGCAAAACATTTAGGGGGATCCACCTGAAATTTTGGGATGGACACCGGTAAAAAATTGAAAAGCAAATCAACCAAAATTTTAGGAGGGACCACCAAAATATTTTGACAAGGAAATAAAAGAAGGTTTTATCAACCAAAATTAGGGGGAGCAAAAATATTCTAGGGTGGTATACCTATTTAAGGGGGGGGGGGCGTAGAAAAGAAATTGACCAAAAAAGGTTCTCAACTAAAAATTTAGGGGGGCCCGTCCTCCCACCTCAAATTTAGGGGGAAAGCCCCCCCCCCCCCGCTTCCGCCGCCTATTAAAGTAATTAATAAGCTTATTATTTCGACATAGCGATATAATCTTGTCAAGTCGATATGTCCACATGGCGAGATATGAAGTGTACAATTCCCGGCAAGAATCCCGATATATCGCCATGTTTATAAGTGGACTGACTTGGCAAGATAATGTATCTCGCCATGCGGACATAATAAGCTTTTAAAATATAGTCGACATGGCAAGATAAAGTATCTCGCCATGTCGTCACGTCGATGGCATATAGAGGCTCCGTATGGCGTCTAGAGGGCAAATTTCGGGGGGGGGGGGTGTAACAGTCCCCGACGATAAAAATATGGAGATAATATTTTCCTTGAAGTAGATGTCAGGGGGCGATTTGTCCTGTGGGTCATCGTTATAGAACCCCCGGATGGACTCGTATCAATGACCTTTTGACCTCTTGATAACATGGATTTCACTATGTTGTCCTGATCATAATTTTACACACACCGCGGACTATCGGACCTGCGGTCTATCGGGCCCGCGGTCTATCGGACCCGCGGTCTATCGGACCCGCGGTCTAACGGACCCGCGGTCTAACGGACCCGCGGTCTATCGGACCCGCGGTCTATCGGGCTGTAACCATATAAACATTACCCTGCCAAAATAGTGATGTTAATAGGGGATATAAACAGTAAATTCATGGGGAAAATGGGATTGTACAGAATTTGCAATAGGTTTATTTACTTGCACATGTATGTTGATGTGTCCAAACTAATGTGATACAAAACCAGGAAGCATGATTTTACCGAACTCGAGATCATGATTTACCTCGGGTTGTCAAAATTATTAATTATCCTTTGTCTTTGTTCAGGTCATCGTCTGCCAGGGAAACTCTTAATCCCTTAATAGAATTTATCTTTTTTTCCATACACCCCCCCCAAAAAAAAATCATTGAGGCAGAGGGCGTAATCACTCCTCAAAATCAAGAATAGGATTTGTGAACCTATACATGCAGATACTGATTCCAGGGCTTCACCTGTTATATGGTCATAAATATACAATTGTATTTACAAGCAGCTTCTAGAAATTTATTTTAAAACAAATGGTTGCCAAAATCAGAATGAGGAAAAAAAAAAATAATGGCATTTTTTTCATTGTGCAGTCATGCGGCATGCCTATAGGTAAGAATATTCATGACTGTTGGAAAAAACAACAAATGTTTGATGTGCATTATGTTGATCTTGTGGAAGTGAAGACGAAACTGTCGTGTTTACTCATGCCACAACCCTAAAGCAGAAAAGAATAATGCTGAGCGCTAAATGTTTCTAGCACCCGAGTTAAATGCCCATTCTATACGGTGGTATTTGGACAAGGGGGAAACTCCAGACCATGTTTGCGTGTGCATCCACACAGTGTTGTTATGTTTACAGAGAATCTATTGATTTGGAAAATATTATGGGTATTAAAGATGACAGCCTTTTAGTGGTCCCCCCACCTGCTTACAAGTTCTTCTTTTACAGTTGTTGGTATGTCGACTGCAATGCTACGCCAATTCGGTGATTTAAATATTTGACTTTGAGTTTGAGGTACTATAAGCCACTTCTGTACCATATCCCAGGGGCTACAGAATTACTTTGAAAATGGGCTACAGAATCATTTTGAAAATGATGATCGCTTGGGAGATACATAAACTCACAATTTGAAGGCAATTTTGACACTTTTTACACGTTAATGAAAATAAGGTGGGGGATTAACCACCAGTTCCCACTCATTCCGTGGCCCCTGTATCGAGTGTCTGAATAAGCTTTATAAAGATAAAATAAATCTTAAAATTGATATCAATCATGATTCCAGGGCAAACTATGTATGATTGATGGTTGATAGTAACATTAAATAGTTCTAAGCTAAAATATATGGCTTGTATGTTTTGTTTTAATGGTATGCCTTGTGCTAAAATCACCTGGGAAGTACCAATCGAAATTGCTCGTAACAGATCAAGAGCATGCAGTACGGACCTGCCATAGTGCACTCACTGAAACCAAGATAACTAATTAAATTATTGATTGATAATGCTAAGATCAGTTCATTTTTGATTGATTGTTGTCTCATAAACCAATAATTGCATAGTCACACGAGTACACATATTGCTTATTATACACAGGTACGCAGTAAATATAGGCCTACTGGCCTACAGTGCTATCCCCCATGGAGGCTATTAAGTGACATTGTATTTGCAGTATGATATGAAATCATATCAGAATTATAATATCTTATTCCCACCTCTTTCCCCCCCCCCCTCTTTTCAGTTAAGCAATACATGTATACAAAATGGTAATAGTGTCATTCAGAAAGAGAACATAAATGAAAAGTAAGGAATTAGTATGGTTCAGTCAGTTGATACTTATTTGATTATTGAATAATCTATGGATCATTGATTAGGTCAGCAGCGATTCTACATGTATACTGCTTAGATTCTTTGCAGCTTGTTTGCTTTCATGTTTGCTTTCAGAAAATAAACAAAAAAGTGCGTGGAAATCGAGTCAACAAATCAAATTATAGCTTTCCAGAGTAAATTAATATAATTGTTTGTTTTATATTACCTCGTGAATAAATCAATGTCGGCATCTGTTGTACTTCGAAGCAAGGAAAGAAGATCAAACAATCAAGCCAGAATAATATTAATCACTGATTGAGTGCAAAAATTCGAACAGGATATAAAGTTTATTTGTTCTTTGTGGATAACCTATTTCTATGAAATCCCTGATCCCTGACCCACTTTCTGAGGAAAACAAACTCAAATATTTAATAGGCATAAAACAGTACTGTGCAAATAGAAAAATACACACCTTCACAAACCCCACCCCCCCAAACAAACTGGAGATTAGGATAGAAAACAAATTCAGTACTGAACTTATTAAAATGTAGGCCAATCACATATTTTGCATGCACATCGCTGTGTCTTTGCAAATGAACTTTGATATTGTATACCTTCCTGAAAGCCTGGGAAAATATAAAGGTCATGGGTTCTTCTCAGTTTTCGTTTCTGTGATGGTTTAGTTGATCCATGATGAACTTTTGATACCAAGACAAAAACATGAACTTCTCACCAGATTTATCTAGGTTGTGGAAAGAATTATCTTTGAATTTCACAAATTTGATGTTTTTTTAATCATTTATGCTGTGAAAAAAAAAGAATTTGATCTGTTCTTGAGTGACATCTTGGCAATGTTTCATTCATGATGACCTACATGTACTTTCATGGTAACTTTGTCATGATGAAGCTTGATTTTGATTGGCTGCTGAGCCCTGTTACCATGGCATGGTAAATATATAAATGACAATTAAGGTAACTATAATTATAGATTCTCTATGAACAGTCCCTGAAATGTGCATCAGATACTTTGCATTGTGAGTTCCTTACTACTCTCTCTCTCTTTAACAGAAAAATTAGATTTAAGTCAGTATCCTTTTAAAGGACAAGTCCACCCCAACAAAAACTTGATTTGAATAAAAAGAGCAAATTTCAACAAGCATAACACTGAAAATTTCATAGAAATCGGATGTAAAATAAGAAAGAAATGACATTTTAAAGTTTTGCTTCATTTCACAAAACAGTTATATGCACATCTCGGTCGGTATGCAAATGAGGGAACTGATGACATCACTCACTCACTATTTCTTTTGTATTTTATTATATGAAATATTTTTATTTTCTCGTCATTGTCCTGTGAAATGAAGTTTCATTCCTCCCTGAACACGTGGAATTCCATTATTTTAATATTTTGTGCTTCAGGCAAGGAGGTCATAATCATCAAATTCGTAAAAATTGAAATATTGTATAACTCAAACAATAAAAAACAAAAGAAAGAGTGAGTGAGTGACATCATCGACTCTCTCATTTGGATGTTACTGGCTCGTTCATAAAGGCCTAACTATTTTGTTAAAAATAAGCAAAACTTTGAAATGTCATAACTTTCTTATTGTACATCTGATTTTGATGAAATTTTTTAGCATTGTGCTTGTCTGATTTTTCTCTATTGATTCAAATCAATATTTTTCTGAGGTGGACTTGACCTTTAAAGTAATGAAACTTGTGGAAGCTCCAAAGTAGGTCAAACAGAAACACTTTTTATCATCATATGAGTGATGATCCAAACCTTGCTGGAGATGCGTGGAAGACATTCCTGTTTTCCTCGAGGAAGTTGACGCTGTCAATATGCATTCTAGAAAGTAGTTGTAGAGCTGACAGGATGGTCATTTGGGAGAAGGCGTACAACTGACGGTCAATTTGTTCTGGAATCTTGTTTCAGTTTTGTGTGTCATGGTAATTTTTCAGATCATATGAGAAAACATGGATGATGTCATGGAGGGATTAGGGGAGGGGAGAGGATGAGAAAGAGAGAGAGAGAGATAAAGAAAGGCAAAGACAGAGAGAGAGGGAGATGGAGTTGATGGTGTATCGAAGAAAAAAATAGATCATTAATTAAAGAGAAAATATCTAGAAAATGTTTGGAGAATGAAAAAAAAGGCTGAGATGATGATGATTAAAGTGGAGGTGGTGGTGGTGATGAGGATGGTGATGAAGATGATAATGTTGATGGTGATGATGATGGTGGTGGTGGTGGTGGTGGTGATGATGATGATGGTCATGGTGAAGATGATGATAATGATTGTGATGATGATGGTGATGTGATTATGATGCTACTGCTGATGATGATGTGATAATGATGATGATGATGACAATGGTGACAGTGATAATATATGATCACGACGATGATCAAGTCACTGCCAATTTGTATATCCTTATGGCATTAATAAGTAATGAATATGAAAACAAAACGCTCCAAAATTAAATAATTATGCTCATATTTTGCCACAAGGTTATTGCTTCCTCATAAACAATCACCATGCCTGATTGCACTCTTTGTAACCGAGCAGCAGTTGAAGGATTCAATAATTGTCCTGAAATTGCATTATAATCATAAAACCACTGACATTTTATTTTCAGAAATCAAATTACCATATTTGTTTGCAAACAGGATCAGCATTCCATTTCTCAATCTGCCGCTTTTAAAGAAGCCAACACTGTTTTATTGTGTGTTTTATTGATTTTAATATCATACAAGCACATCTGAAGAAGTATGCAATAGTACCAGGTCAAAATTAATGAAGATTTGATACTCCTCAATTTGGCAAATCCCATTAATTGAAGCTTGTATATCATCAGATATAACTACAAGGAAGGAAACAATACAATTATAGATTATCAATTCAATTCAAATATTATTCACTTAAAAATGCCTCAGTAGATACAAATTTGAAAAAACATACCTTTAACATAACAAATGAAGAAACACCATTAATAACAAAACAATACAAAACATTTTTTCTCATTTTGCTATTACTCAGATTTAGATTTTCTACATCCAACAAAGTTAATACTTTAATTTAAAGGCCAAGGGTACTGTCACAGCTACATTAATTATTTTATTTTTATTCTCTTTTTATTTGTTATTATTATTAATTTTTTTTTTTGGAGGGAGGGGAGGGGGTCGTCGGGGAAATTTTGTTCAAGATCCTCTTTGTTTATTTTATCAATAAAATGTAATATTTTGCTGAAGTCATTGATTTTATGAAGTACTAGTAGACCACAATTTCAAACCTAAATACCCACATCATATTTCAGTCAATTCAGCAAAGTATGTCAGCGAAGAAGAAAGAAAATAGGCCTGTCAGAAAGCCAGAAAAAGCTTCATTTGAATGATTGTAATATCAATTCATGCTGCGGCTAATTTGCAATTATTGACGCTGCCATTACACATACATGTACATGTAGGCACTCCTTCCACTACAGTATTTATCTTTTTGAGGTATTTCATCGTCATGGTCAATATTTCACTTCAATCTATTGTTGTGGGTGAATCGCAGACATATTTCTTTGTCATTGTGGTGGATGCGCTTGGATGGGTTGTTACGAGCACCACCATGCGTGTGACCATTGACACATTTTGATGAGGAAGGTCGGATGTAAAGCGGATGAGCTTTTGACAGGGTGTTCGACAGGCTTTTAATATAGGAAGAGGACTTTGTAACAAGTTGCTTTATTCCACCTGCATTATTCTCAATGGTATTACCCAGGAGTCGGTTGTAAACTGTGCAGTGGTTGATTTTCAACACGATCAGATTTGAGCTGTGGTATGATATTATTTTTTTCCTAGCCGTCCTGAGCGTTCAAGGCAAGTTGATTATCATTTTTTGTTGCCATGGAAATTTATTGTCAATGTGCTATTCTGGAATGGAAATTAAATGAAGTCGTCAGTCTGGAATACTAATGGAATGCAATACAGTAGTGGCATTTACAAGTTTTCATTATTCTAGTATTCAAATACCAAGTGCTTTACTTGTGCAGAATTGCTTTTTCCCCCTCAATTTTCCAGCAACTACTTGTAGGATCAGAAATACATTATCATTTTTCTTTCTTTCTTTCTTTTTCTTTCTTTCTTTCTTTCTTTCTTTCTTTCTTTCTTTCTTTCTTTCTTTCTTTCTTTCTTTCTTTCTTTCTTTCTTTCTTTCTTTCTTTCTTTCTTTCTTTCTTTCTTTCTTTCTTTCTTTCTTTCTTTCTTTTCTTTTCTTTTCTTTTCTTTTCTTTCTTTTCAGGTTTCCAGGATTGTTATTTGTTTTTCTTTTTATTTAGGATATTGTTCGTTAGGGTGTTGAGATAGACATTAAATAAATGAAGAAGTGATTTGAAGAAGATGCCTTAATAGCATATTTATTTTTCTCTTTATTCAAGTTATCATATAATTTGTTACTTTAATAAAGTGTGTTGAGGCACCTCCATCAATTAACTGTATTTTTTGTTCATTGTGATGTCAGCATCCATTTATTACTCCATTGAAGAAACGTTTACATTATATTGGACAAGCTAAACTAGTATTGATTTTGCTTTGTGTGTTTTGCTCATTGTAGAGCACCACTGCTATGAGGTAATCCCATAATGAATTATTTGTTTACATTTAACATGTAGTCCCACACTGTAAGCTTTCATGTTTGACAACCTACGTACCCTAACTGACCGATGTATGTTTTAGCAGCCTAATCACTGCACTCCACTCAATCCATCAACAGCGGCGCATCTGATTTAGCTTCCCCTCATCCACGAACAAGTTGTATTGATCCCGTGATAATTGCTTACCACCGTAGAGGCGCAAATCCGACCGAAAGTGCGGAGCGCCAGGTACCGCATTGGTCATCTGATCAATAGAGCACTTTAACGTGATAACGGTAGGCTACTGAATGTGTGTCATGGCCCACTGCGCTTAGTATCTTGGCCTCATATTGTACTGCAGTTAAAGGGATAGAACAAATATGCTGAGAGCTAGCAGCTTTATGAATAAAATTGCATTTTGCTTTTAGGATTGTCATAAAAGTAATGTATAGCAATATGCTTGCATGAGCTGAAGTTGATATAAAAAATGTATAATATTGATTAAAGAAATAAAATTCAGAATTGGAAACTCCTTAGTATATTGCAAGACCTTGTCTCATTTCTTGAAATCATTTAAACTTTGAAAATATTTTATTTTGATATATTTATCATTTATTTATAAAACAAATCTATTTTTGGATGGGGGGGGGTGTTTCATATCCTTCACAATTTTCTTGTACAAATGGACTTTAAAATAAAATGTTTACAGAGCATTCAAGTGGTTTCTTTGCATTTATAAACACAATGTTTAATATATTAATTTATTTGACTATTTGATCTTCATCAGTTGAATTTATTGATACTTTGATAAATTCATCTGCAGGGCCTACATGAACATGTGTACAGCATGTCGGGCTGTACTATATTGCCATTCAGAGTTAAATAAATACAAAACAGTATAAGCGCATGAGTTATTGTAATCAAATAAATGTGAAGTTTTTGATGAGCATACTAGACAGATACCTAGATTTAATTTTAATTGCATTAGATATGCCAACCCTTTCCATCCTAGGGGGAAACACGCTACCTGTACAACTGCTCGATCACCTGATCGCAGATAGGCTGCAGTCAAGGCAGAAAGATATATTTATTTCTGAGTCAGCTTTTAATATTTTCTTTATCCTCTACATGATAATTGAATTATTGATGTGAAAATATTGGTAGAACTACATGAACTACTATACACCTGTATAGCCTACTCACTAGCCGACGTCCTCACGCCCTTATCTCTCAAACTTGCCTTATATATCGTCGCACGCACCACAAACCGTCCTCTCTGCGCACTTCGCGAGGCGCGATAGCGCACTGTATCTTTTCCACGAACCGTCCTTTCTGTTACAATGCCCACTGTGGCGTAAATAATTCACTTCAAGAAAATATAAAGATACGGGATGAAACTTTGGAATCTGCACTGTCGAGAGAAGACGCCGGTAAATAATTAGCTCTCCTTGTAGGTGCACTTATTGCTGGTTTTAGAAAAGCTTTTCTTTAAATGCATTTTCTGCCAAACTAACTTTCGCATCGAAGTGCGCATAGAGGACGGTTCGTGGTGCGTGCGAGGATATGCTTGCCTAGTCTGTAAAATCTTCATTCATGTGAGCTTTTCTGTATTTCTATTTTTCTGTCTGTCTCTCCCCTCCCACTCCTCCATTTCTCCTGCGATCTTTTTCTTTCTATCCCTCTCGATCGTATTCCTTCGTTCATCACGAGCTTGGGTAGTTACTAGTGTCATTGCTATCAACTTGAATCGTGGTAAAAAACAAGCAAGTTAAAATAAAAAATGCAATAATGGCAATGCAGCAATATAAAAATGTGGGTTTCATAATGGAATGCATTAAACAGATTTTATGAAATATCGACTGATAAACAAACTTTATTGTAAAATTCCAAAATTGGCAATGCACTACTTCAAACATGTGCATTTCATAACAAAAACATGTCTTGAAATTCATTATGAAATTGCTGTTGTAAAACACATGTGAAATTCCAATAGTGGTAATGCACCACTACAAACATGTGGATTTCATACATATTTTAGAATTCATCATGGAATTTCTACCATTTGAACACACATTACTGGAAAACAGGGCTGACCTTTTTCTAAATGAATTGGAATCTTTTCCTTGTCCAGCCTGTCTGCTTCGTTCTAACTTGATGCCCTCTGCTCCATTAACGATCCACAAAACGTTTTGACCTGTATGCCATATGCCCCGCATGGTAGACAGATACATGTACATGTAAACCCTTTTCATATTTCAGGTTTCAGTGACATTTCCCAAGCCCCCCGACCCCCCCCCCCCTCCTGGAAAATATCACAATACAAACATACATGCAGTTTGTAAAATTTGAAAACAACACAACAGAATCATGGAAAATGACTTGTGTGAATATGCTGGATGAAAATGTACACTGTTATTGGATTGGTCATCTCATTCTATGAAAACGTGTCCAACAAATACATTGTAAATTGATCGATATCAACCGAAAGTCTGGTAGATTTTAACCAATAAATGAATTGATTTTGACCAATTTTGTCAGTCAGATGCACATTCACCTGTACTTTGGTTATTTTGACCAATACTTGTTAAGAGTGTATGATAAAATGTATATCTGTATGCCAAAATATTGGCTTCATATACTTGTAAACAGAGAAGTAGGTTAGAGAGAGTTTGAGATTGAAAATAGTAAGAAGATGAATAAATTAGGAAACTTTGTGAGAATAAAAATCATATTCACACCAAAACCTCATTTCCTTTCAGTTTATAGTGTTTCATTTATTCTTGTTTGATAGTTTGCAGCTTGATACATGTATCACACAGTTGTTCTTGAGATATTGCACAGAAACTTCATTTACATAGTAGTCATTCCAATCCTGTCTCAAAGTCCAAGTTTAACTCTCTTTCCTGATGCACAATTTCAAAAGAACCCTGTGACGTCAGTGGGAGATTTGTGAAATTTGATGGATGAGTTTGTTTTGTGAATCCTTTATGTGTCATTAGAAGTGTTTAGTTCTGAATAGAGAGACTCGAGTCCAGTCTTTCAAAGAAATGAATTTCAACTATTATGGAAATCCTTCAATGCCATAATTTTTCTAAAGGAAATTTGCACAATATTCTTTTGTAAAGCCAAGAGGAGCATATATGGAAATTTTCAGAAAACGATGCATGTATGAAAATACATCCTGATCGAGAAAACATATTGAACAAACAAACATGCATTATAGATGTTGATGTTGCTGGCTTTCCATAGTTGTTGTTGATCGGATCAATGGCAACTCCTTGTAAGACAATATCCTACTATTCGGAGCCACTACTGACATTTTGCTGTTCTTTCTTTTGATACAGACGGGATACTCTGATTATGACAACCCAGTAGAACTTACACCTTGTGCCTTCACCAATGGTAAACAGAAACCCCACAACGACATATTCTTCCCCGCTGATGCTCCCAGAATCCAAACACAAGCGTCATCTGTGGTTCAAGAATCAAGTGATACATCCAACAGCGCAAAGCCCTTATCTGGAGGGCAGCTCCGCAAGCTGGAACTTGATTTGGCCAATCGCTCACGGAAGTTTCATGAGTTCGAGGCTGCTGCGGATCAACTGCAGACGCGGTTGGAGAAGTGGCAGGCTCATGTTGAAGAGTCGCACCTGAACAGGGTGAACGAGCAAGGAAACCAGAGCTTGGAGCATGGGGATATCTACGAGAATGTGTATCATCGTAGCGACAATACCCGCTTCAGCTATGATGAGCCAAAGAGACTCTATGACAACCCGACGGTACTGAATGGAAATCATCAGCGAGTGACTCGACAAAACAGTAGTCCAGGCAGCCCATCTCAGACGAGGCGATCGACCTCGCCGAGGAAACCTAAGCGAGCCGTCACATCGCAATTTAGCTTGGATGTATCCCCAGCAGGGTACGACAATCCATCAACATTCTTCCAAAGTTCTGAAACCTCACAAGAAACACATCAGGAAGCAAACAATGAGGACGATTGCGCTTCACCAACTGGCTACGATAATCCCCCCGATTTGACCAGGGAACTATCGATTTATGAGAATGCTCCACTGAGGAATAGCGAAAGCAATGTAAGAGAGGAAGATTGTGAACCGCCTATTGTACCAGAAGTGATACGTCCGGACGAGCACTTTACTTTGGATAATAAGTTCTTGGAAGCCAACAGTGAGTCGGATATTCTTCAACCAGATGCTACACACCCGTTTGCAGGTAAGAGTATTTCTTTAATCATTGTTTCGTTTTTTGATCAGCTTTCAGTGCGCTACATATGCATTTCTTACGTTTCAGCTGAGATTGGCAAGAAAGGAACACTATCACTGATTGACTTAAGTTTAACAGTTAAAAATTAACTTGTTTTCTGGCATGGTGCAGATGTCTTTGTCTCTGTGACACAAGACATTTCCCTTAGCAACTGAGAATGGGACCAAGACATTTGTGCCAGAGACTGAGATGACACCAGAGGAATACAATCATTGTCTTAAGACCAAGATACGGTTTGTCTCAAGACACGTAATCAATGGTGATGTCCAATTATGGCACAGAGATATTGATTTCATTACTTTGATCCTATCAGTTTCTAATCGATCATTGTTTGGGGGCGCCAAATTTTAAGAGGATTGGAGAGTTAGAATTCTGTTCATGGCTTTATATTGCATAATGATAAAAACCTTCCTCACCCCACCCCCCATAGTATAGTATAGTATAGTATTTATTTTCCGTATAAAAAAAACAGCAAAAAAAGCAAAACGGATGGATTGCCCATTTTCAGTTTAGTCGACATGACTATACTGTTCTTCCATGGGGTCCATATACAATACAAAGTAAAAAGAAAACACATATGAAAGAGCATATATACGGTAGATCAAACAGAATAACAAAAGTGACATGATATATGTTGTTATAAGAAAAAATCATGAAATTAAATAGTTTGGCAAGAATTTACATTAAATATTTTATAAAATTAATGAATTGAATGAATAAGGCTGCTGTCAAGTTATTAAAAAATGTTTTCACAAGGAGCAAGGAATAATGAAATAAATAATATGATTGTACAATGAATAATATATAGAATATGTAATGATTGTAAACTGTATATAGTAACACAAAATTCTGGTTCACGCATAATTTTTAAAAGGACAACAATATAAGAGCGTAAAAATATTGAAATGAAATCAGGATAAAAACGGGTACAGATTGCATTGAGACAACATCGAAATCATAAAACATGTACATACAATGATTGGATTCATATGAGAAGTAAGAAATTAAAATTAAAAAGAAATAAAAAAGTAAAAAGGAGAATGCACTTTGTGGAACTATTTAGTCGGATAAGCTTTAAATAAGTTTTTAATTTAAAGTTTATTAGGAGAACAATGGGGAAATGGGGGAGAAAGAAGAAAAAAAAGTAAAAACAAGAAAATTAAGCGAACAAAGGAACAATGGGTAGAAAGGAAAAAAAAAGAAGCATACAATATTGACTTTATGACAAGGTAAGCAGGTCACCGAAGTGAGATGATAATTTAGTTTTGAAATTGTTTACAGTAGGAGACAATTTTAAATCCAAAGGTAGGGCATTATATACCTTGGCACCTCTAAATTTAAAGGATTTCTTAAGGAATTCTGTCCGTGGTTTAGGTAAAAGTAGTTTTTCGCCATAGCGAGAAGAGTAATATTGAGGTGCGACCTTGAATTCATTACGTAAATACTGAGGAGTTAGTTCGTGCATTACCTTGTACATAAAGACAATAGAATGCTGATTACTCCTTTTGTTAAGAAATTGCCAGCCCAGAGAATTATGCAGCTCAGCGACAGATATGTGTGACTCTGGTTTAACTCTTAATATGATACGAGCTGCTCTGTTCTGTACCTTTTGGAGTTGGTCAATATATTTATTACATGTTGAGCTGTATATTACGTCACCATAATCAAAGTATGGGAGTATAAGAGACTTATAAATGGAGTTTACAACTGATTCATTTAACGAGCGTCTTAATCGTCCTAAAAAACCAACCATCTTACTTACTTTCTGGATTAGTTTTTCGATATGTTTATTCCAAGTCAAAGTTTCATCACAAATCAGTCCTAAGTACTTAAATTCACGCACTTGGTTTATACGGTTGTTGTTCAAAGTTACATTCAAGACATTGTGTTTAGCAAGCATATGTTTACTTCCGATTAGGATGCATTCTGTTTTATTACAATTGACACTCAGTTTGTTATCATTCATCCACTTATGAACATTCTCGAGGTCGAAGTTAAGAGCTGACTCGACGTTTTGGATCGATGGGTGAGAAAAGTAAAGAACCGTGTCATCGGCGTACAATTGAACCTGACATAATTTCACACAGTCCATGAGATCATTTATGTACATGATGAAAAATAGTGGTCCTAGCAGTGAACCTTGCGGGACTCCACAGGTAATGTTAGATTCTGCAGAAAGCTCAGAGTTGACAAGCGTCCTACAAATTCTGTCGGTCAAGTAACTTTCCATCCATAGCAATGGAGTACCCTGTATCCCAATATTAGTAAGCTTCTTTAAAAGAATTCCCCAGTCTACGGTGTCGAAGGCCTTTTTGAGATCGACAAACACCGCACCGGTATACTCCTTCTTATCAATTGCATGGTACCAGTCATTAGTTACTTTGATCAATGTTGTGATCGTTGAATGTCTTGCCCGGAAACCGGATTGTGCCGGCGAGAGAATATTGTGGATATGTAAGTACGAGAGGACCTGCCTCTGAACTACACGTTCTAAAATTTTTGACACACAAGGAAGGAGGGAGATGGGTCTAAAATTTGATGGAATGTTTTTATCTCCACTTTTATGAATGGGATGATTTTTGCAATCTTCCATTGTTTGGGAAATTTGCCTGTTTTCAAAGAGAAGTTTATCAAATAGGTGATACTGGGTGTTATTTCGTAAGCACATAATTTCAAAACGAATACAGAAATGCCGTCCAGTCCCACTGATTTCCTGTTTCTTAAATTTTGTATGATATCGAGTACATCAGTTTCTTTTATAGGGGAAAAGCTAAATGGGCCCTTTACAGTATTTGTGTTATCCTGCAGGTCTCGGGGAATGTTTGGTAATTTATTCGCAAGATCGCTTCCGACGCTAGAAAAAAAATCATTAAAATTGTTTGCAGCTTTTGAAGCATCATTAGAACCGAGAGTGACCCTTGAATCACTCTTCTTAATTGGTATAATTGATTTCAAAGTTTTCCTAGTATTTTTGGTAGGCCCGTTTCGGGTACACGTGTACACGCACGGTCAAGTCAGTGCACGTGTACTAAATTCCATCACCGTGTACACGGTAGCATCTGCATAAAGCTTGCGTGGGACTGTAAAGTCAGTGAACAAGCTCACAGCCTCACATTAATTCTTAGTTCTAAGACACTGCACATGTTTTAATCACTAATATGTCAATATATTTCAATTAACCTAGAGTGAGTTTACTTCCAAAATCGCCAATTTAATCCACATTTATTCTGGAGACTCAAGTTTTTGTACCACACGAAATGGGTATGCTCCGGTCAGTGCAGGGCCCTAGTTAGCGCCGACGTTCGTTGGATGCGCAATTTGCATACTGTACCGTACATACATGCACAGATCGCTGCAGAATTGAGTGTAACTGAAGTTATCGATTGATTTTCATTATTTTATTGCCAATTTGAGGAGCGTGTGTTTGTAGGCTTGTAGCACATGTGTATGAGCGTATAACACGTAACGATACTCTCTAAAGCGTTATTCAATCACTTTTAGAGCCAATTTGAGAATCACCAATTGCGACAGCGATCATTGCTCCAGTTATGTGTTATACGCTCATAAACATATGCTACAAGCCTACAAACACACGCTCCTCAAATTGGCAATAAAATAATGAAAATCAATCGATAACTTCAGTTACACTTAATTCTGCAGCGATCTGTGCATGCATGTACGGTACAGTATGCAAAATGCGCATCCAACGAACGTCGGCGCTAACTAGGGCCCTGCACTGATTTACTTTTGTATTTATTAATTCAATGCGCTGCTAAGCTGAGTAAACTTTTTAATTGCACCAATTTTTGTGGATTGATACTTCTACAACTTCTCAGGTAAGTTTTAAAACCGTGACTTAGGCTACATGTAGGAAACACTGAAAACATACTGTAACTCACTCTCACTCAGTGTTTACAACGTGTACACGTGTACACGACCGAAAAACACGCCGTGTACACGTGCATCAAAAATGGACTCTCAAACCGGGCCTAATTTTTGGAATTGTTACATTCCGACAGTTTATTCGAGTAGTATTTCTTTTTTGCTTTTGCAATTTCAGAAGTTACTTTATTACGCAATTTTCTATATTCGCGCATAAGATTATCATCTCTAAGTTTACAAGCTTTCTTTTTTATTTTATCACGTTGTTTCATTAGTTTGTAGATATAGGACTTCATCCAGGGTGACTCTCTATCTCTAATTCTCCTACAGCGTATGGGCATGTGCTTGTTTATTACATTTAATACTAGGTTCTGCCAAAAGTTGACGGCTTCGTCTATTGTCTTACATTCACTTAGTTTCGACCATTCTTGGGCACGGATGTCGTCCTTGAACAATTCTGGATTAAGATCTTTACAATTCCTATATGATATTAATCTGGGGGATGTTTTTACTCCAGAATTCCATACTAAGAAACTAATAGAATGGTCGCTCATTCCGTTGTGTAGAACACCGTGATTTTTAATCTTATCAGGGCAGTTAGTAATCATGTGATCAACTAAGGTAGCGGAAACATGAGTTACTCTGGTTGGTATTGTTTTGTTTACTTGAAATAAGCCATACCTATCATTGATTTCTTGATATTGTTTACTCATACTTGATAACGTTCGTGACAGTAAATCACAATTTATGTCACCGACTAAAATTACGTCAAGGCTTAGCCCATCTATGTATTTTGTATAATGCTCATAGAGATTTAGTACATCAATATTTGACGATGGTGGTCTATACCAGGTTGAGAAAACAATTGGTTTTGAATGTTTTAAATAAAGTTTTACAGAGACAATTTCTAATTCATTCATAGAGTCATGACTTAGTTCTTCATAGTGAAGAGATGCGTGAATGTAGATCGCCACTCCACCCCCGTGTCGATTTCTGTCCCTCCTTACAAGGGAGAAATTATCGATCTTAATTTCGTCATAAAAAATAGAATTGTTAACTTTGGTCTCGTTTAAAGCGAGCAAATGAATATCATTACATTTGACGAATGACCTCACCTCATCAATGTGCTTAAGAATACTATTAACATTCAGCTGGGCAATTTTAAGGCCCTGATTTCCCTTCAATTCATTGTACATAAGATTATTTTGAAAATTAGATTTTACATGGCTTGACTGATCTTTGACCGTAAGTCGTGGCTCTCCTTCGTCTTCAACCAAAAAGTTATGAAACGGCATTTCCTTGAAAATGCAAATGTTGCATTGCCAATTTACAAAACATTCTAACATGTTATCATATTTATTACGTGACACTCCTGCGCAAATTATATGCAGCCATTGGTTACACGTGGTACATTTTAGTCCTTTCTGATTTTTCTTAACAGGTCTTTTGCAAGAAGCACATGGGTATTTACAAGTATATGTCACGTTATCCATAATAAACAAAAATACAACTTACAAACATACAAACTTACAAACTATTCGATAAGTGAAAAACGAATATCAAATACAAAGAATCTAAAGATAAGAGTGTGAGAGAGAAAAAAAATGAGACGAAAGAAAAAAAAAGAAAATGAAAAAAGAAAATGAAAAAAGAAAGAAAATGAAAGAAAGAAAACTAGGGGAAAAGAGAAAAAAAATAATATTAATAATAAAAGTAACACTATAACAATATTAACAATAATAGCGAGTTATCTAAGTTTTACGGTAACAGACCAGGTCATGCAGAGTTCAAAATGGTTGATGTTGACACTCAGAAACGCAGAGTTAAATCAGGATTTGTTTAGTGTCGAATCAGTGAACTGTTACTGTTGTGAGCTAGGATGATTGCTAAAAGGTTTTTGAATAGCAGAAGTTAAACTCAGTCAAGTACGATGGTTTATGCATTTTCCGATTAGGGACGGTAGATGGCGCTAGAGTTCCTTTATACCTGGTTCATTTCGTGAGGGTGTCCGGTAATTCAAGGCGTTGACGAAATTCGGCAGAAATGGCAATGTGGGGCCTTAATCGACGAAATAAGGCAGCTTTGATTTTAAACAGAAGAGGTTCTCCCAGGTGCGATGATGCGTTGAGTCGATCAGGTGAGAACATTGGAATCCGGATCACCAAAATAAGAGATACGAAGACAAAAAGAAAGCGTATTATCATAATACAAAAGCGGATATAGGGCGTTGACGAAATTAGGCAGACTTGGCACGATGTAGCCTTAGTCGACGAAGTAAAGTAGCTCCAATTTTCACAAAAGAGATTATCTTAGGTGCGATGACGCGTTCAGTCGTTGTGCCAAGGTGAAAACACTGAATCCAGTTAAAATAAAATGCACAAAAGAAGGTATAATCGCAATACAGTAGCGGACAATTCAGGGGATGACGAGTTCAAAGACAAGAGGGGTAAATAGACTCTGCAATCCCCTATCCGGAATTCGGCCATCTTGGGTCCATAGAGCATCAAGTTCATCTCTGAAACTAGTTTTGACTTTCCAGAAAAGTTCAGATCTTGTTTTGGTGAGGCTCTCATGAACAAATATAGCGTTGTCTTTTGAACCCCTCAATCTTTTCAGATTTCTGTAGATTTTGTCTCGTGTGTCATAACTGGTGAATTTCACAATTATACCTCTACTTTTACTCTCCTTTCTGGGCCCTAATCTGTGACTTCTGTCAATGTCCTTTGCATCTAGTTTTACATTCATCCTTTGATCACATAACTCGATTATAGTTTCATTTGTGTTTTGTTCTCAGATTCGTTGATACCATGAAATATTAAACAGTTTCTTCGTGTGTACTGTTCAGAATCATCGTGTTTCTCGAGTAAAGTTTGGATGTGAGACTTTAGGGAAGCAATTTCATCATCTCTCGATTTTAGTTTAAACTCAATAAATTCATGTACATTCTCTGTCACGTTTTTTGTAATGATGGGTGTGATTTCGTCAACAAGAGTCTTTTTAAGAGCACTTACCAATTTGTTAAGCATGCCGTCACTCTCTAACACTTTATTTAGTTCGGCTCGTATAGTGTACGTTGGTTAGCTCTTTGGCTTGTTGTTTCGAATTGCGTGTATTCGGTGTTGGAGCCATGATGAGCTTGTAGATCACAGAAAATCAGTCTTCCAAAGGTTTATTCACTCCAGAAGTATGTCACAAAACACAAGAAATCACACCCTTGAGTTATATAAGCAGTATATCGAGAACATGAAGTTAATTATGCTGACTATACATGACCAGGATGTCGGTCGGGAGGCACTAAAAAAACACGTCCGGTCGTCCGCTCATGACGAATGTCCGCATATGAAAAAAAAGAATAGAAGGTACGAGTGGGTCTGCGCCAGTGGTATAGAGACTTGTGATGCGGTGTGAAAGCAACCATGTGTTTGGAAAAAGATCATTACTTGCTCCTTGATACTCCTCATTGCATCTTAATTAAAATACAAAGAGTCAAGTGGAAATGTGCTTTCCCAGTAATAGCGTCCTAACTCCTACGGTAGGTGATTGAAACAAGTCAATAAATATTGCATGTTGAAAATGGACAGCTGTTGCATTTCACATACAACTTTAGGATGCAATCACCAGCTTTTTTCAAAGGGGGTGTGATGGGGGGGGGGGTAGTGGATGTGCTGATTTACTGCTAGTGTGTACTACATATTCACAGTATACACCGGAGGGGGGGGGGGTACTCGAATCATAACATGAAACCTATGTGCTGTGCCAAAGTGGAAAATGGGGGCTGTGGAACTACATACATGTACATGTATTGGTTTTAAAAACAGGCTCTCCGGAACGGCTCTTGGATCTACGATTGCTAAAAATGCAATGCTCTGGAACTGACTACATAAAAAATGGGGGACCCTGGAACTCCAGATCGTGGAAGCAATCGGTAGCGGCTATGTAAAAAAACGCGCACCCGTCTTGCTAGATTCATATCGCACAGGCACTAGAGCTTCGATGGCCCGGCGCTATGGCTATGCGCCGATCGAGTTCGCCACTGAGTGAGTTCATGATTATTGGGACTGGAATGAGAAATCACACATTTGAGGGTCTTGGAACGGAAAAATAGGAATCTCTGTGGCTTTCTGAATTAGTGATGCTCTCGAATGGAAATTTAGGCTGAAAATGAGGGTCTCTACCGTGGCACATACATTTATACTGAGCACCCCCCCCTCCCCGGAGTATATACCGATACTATAAAGAACATGTTTGTTTTTCCTAAAATCATTACTTTCAAACCATTATTTGTAGAATGAGTTAAAAGGAGATTTTACTTAAATTTACCTATTTTTAGATCCTTTTTTAGCCCCAAAGTAGGTTTCATCATCATGTGGATGATACTAGTTGAGAAGTGGCAAACAGCTTCATATATATCTACATATGTATATTGCTTTTATTTCTCTAAATTGGTGAATTTTGGTAAAATCACCTTTTAACTTTACAAATAATGGTTTAAAAGTACTAATTTTGGGGAAAACAAATTGCCTGTCCCAAAAATATATGAATAGACACCAAAACCAGCAAAAAAGACCACCAAATAAAGAAGTTGTGGCCACAACTCTGATTTTGGGGGGTTTTGGCTGCCATTTCAGATTTTGCCCGGCACACTCTTTTCTCGGACCAGATACAAGAAATATTGTTATTACATGTTGAGATACACTGAATTAGAAAAACATAAAAAAATGGTGCCATATTAAAATGACGAAAAAAGAATTTTTTTTATCAAAGTACATGTGTAGCCCACTCCGTATTTTAGTGCCTTCTTGGCATGCCTCTTAGAACCGAGTACACATCCTTGTTTATTCCCCATCTCATTTTAATTAAAACACCAAATGTCAAGTGCAAACATTCCTCTCTGTAATAAGTGTTCTTTGTCATCATCAAGATGCTGCTCTAATGAGAGGCACACTTGATACAACAGTTGACATGTGTGAAGGGTCCTTGGTGAATATTGTCTTTAGACTCTATCATGTGTACAGACTTCATGGTCACTCGTAATTAATGATGGGATGTTTGCATGGTTAGCGTGGGTGATTAGTATGATGATGGTATCAATGTTAATTATGCTGCTGTCTTAATTGCTGTGTAACCAGCCCTCTTAATGGGGGTGTTTTATGGATGTTTATTACTGTGTGTTGGTTTCATGTTAATTAAGGCGGCAGTAAGTGCTCAACCATGTGTGTAGCAGTTGATTACATACAGTTGAATTCTGTTTTGTAACGGAGATGAAAAGGGTTTTGGGTCATTATGAATGTGCTCATCAATTTCTGGGATAAAAATCAGAT
The DNA here is from genome assembly GCF_018143015.1 of Lytechinus variegatus. Taxonomy (NCBI): domain Eukaryota; kingdom Metazoa; phylum Echinodermata; class Echinoidea; order Temnopleuroida; family Toxopneustidae; genus Lytechinus; species Lytechinus variegatus. The sequence goes on from NC_054748.1 coordinate 38,126,684, forward strand.
TTCAAAACAGTGATAATAGGCATTTATATAGCGCCATCTATCTAGAAATATTCTATTCCGAGGCGCGTTGTTATTATTATTACCCCAGCTTTAGCTCGAGCTGCCTTTCAGCGCTCATGCATTCAAGGAATTAATCAAAGAATTCATGGTACATGTATGTTTTCGCAGTTGATATACAAACACGTTTTTTTATTAATGGGTGTGTAATATAGACTTGAATATAAAAAGCATGAAGAGAGCTTTAAGAGGAACACCATCATAGTTTCTGTCTTTCACCGGACAGGATTTTCCCTTCAATATGCAAATTTTTTTAATAGCCTAAGTCATTGGCACAGGAGCATAATATTGTCATGGGAACCGAGCACAAGTCAAAATATTATGTAAACCAATTGAGAATCAACTTTAAACAGCAGTAAAATTAATTAGCCATATAATGTTTATTGACATCATCAATGTGATATCCTCATGTTGCTGGTAGTACTCAGATATACTTTTGTTCTCAATCAATCTGCGTTTATTGGTTGTTCCTGGAAAAGAGGGTAACAATATGAAATTCATACCCGGATGAAAATTATGTATTGTTTTAACATTAAAAGAGTCCTTGAACTTTGAATAAAGTACATTGCAACTTTTATTGAAGGACAAAACATTACATGTACATGAGGCTGTTCTCACTATGCTCCTAAAATTAGTTTAGTGGAAACTAGTTTAACGTGTAGTGAGAATGGTCGAAGCGGTCTTGGAAGCGATCTTCTAAACCAGTTTGGAAAACCACCTCGCGATGTAGTTTTCAAGATCGCTTTGCCTCGTTAAACTGGTTTTAGCGTAAGTGAGGACACAGCCGTTCTTCGGGAAGCGATCTTCGCACATTTTGAGCGCGCTGCTCCACATGACAGGTGTAGAATGACCATGCTGCGGTTCCGAATTTCGCGCGAAACGTTTTAGAAAGCGTAATGAGAACGGCCTCCATGTTGTGTTGAGACCCTCTTGAAAACCCCACATTCAGTCTAATCATTGTCTGATCAGGAAATCTGCTTTCATACTGCCAAAATACAAACTTTGGAAAGTACTTTGGGGGAAATCCTTGCCAAAGTTTTAGAATTTCGGCAAGCATATTACCTTCTATTTTGCGAGTATTTTCTTTTGGGGATATTGACAATTATTTTGCTTTCTCATCGGCTAGAATACCTCTTTTTTTCTGATGGGGTAATTTCATGATCAGGGAAAATTTGTATTCTCGAACTTCGGGGCAGTCTGACTCTGAACACGCCGAATGTGTTTTTGCCACTAATCTGCAGTTAGCATGTGTGTAGCATATGGTATGGTAGAAAGGTGGCAAAATGGAAATGAAATGAGAAGGTGATGAAATTTGGCACAGTTTTCTTGTGTGGATTGTGGGGAGTTGAATCTAATACCCCTTTCATACTGCGCTTTTCCCCGGCGAACTTCTCCACCGAACTTCTCCACCTCTTGCCGGGGAAGAGAAGTCAGTGCGAAAGGGTACATTTTTTTTCGCCGGGGAAGTGAAGAATGCATGCCGAAAAGTTTGCTGGGGAAAAATGAAGAGGCCACTTTAGAAAGGGTGTAAGTAGAAGGCAGCAAGTTGAGTGCGATATACTGTCAAAATAAAAATATCTTAATAACCTCCTGACAGTTTGCTGGGTGACTATCCACCATAAATTTTATCATACAGAAAATTTGGGGGCTTATACTCCGATTTCACCTTCAATTTGCACCTCTCTTAAAATTTTACACTGTTTTTACCTTAAAATTTAGCAGTAAATATTGCGGTTACTACTAAAAATATACATTTAACATTTTTAATGGTCATCTCTTGAGTTTTCAGCCATTTTTCCAATGGAAGACATCACCAAATGAGACTATTTTATTGATTGTAGTAAAAAAAGGTAAAATTCATCGAAAAAAAAGATGGGAGAGAATGACCTCTGTCTTGACTTTAATTACCTGCTTGCTACATTGCCAAAGGGAAGCTGCTATATAATGAAATAAATTTAATATAAGCAGTCACACCTCACCATAAAAAGCCAATGACTAGAGGAGAAATTTGCAGACTATTCAAAGGAGATGTCCCATCCCGATCTTTATATTAATAAAGACTCCCTGACAGTGAGTTTTATTGGCATTTACGACCTCTCTTGAATGAACAATTGATGGGGGTCGCGTGCGTGCGTATAGCCATCTTCCAACATCACCCAAAGCACCATCCCTGTAAAGCCTGAAGCGTATCTCCCATGCCTGCCGCAAAATTAAAGTCGGCAGACCTCGTATTAATCAACATGATGTCCTAAAAATGTCTTCATTTTTTGCTCGATTCAGATCACATTATCCTTATTCTGCCATATGTCATTATGAAGACTGTTCATCAGCGAGTTTGATTAATGGCGGAGTTGCGCATTGCCAATTTGCTAAGTGCATTAGGGTGCATCATCCATAGTGGTTGTTTCCGGTTTGCTGAATTCAGGCATTGTATTTGGCTCATTATATGAGGACATAGTTTGTGTAATTCCTTTACAGTTTGGATTTTACTTTTTTACCTTTTTACTTCTCTGCATAGATGTCTACTGGCAAAAATGTAAGTTTCAAAGGCAAGTAATGATGCCATCTTTTAAGTTTTCAAGATGTTGAATTCACCATTTTATGGTTATAGGTTGAATATTTCTAGCAGTTCGACATAGTTGAGTAGTTATATTACAACATATTGTGAGAGTGTCTCTTAACATTATCATGATAAAATTAGCACTTTGTTGTTTTTAAGAACCTATGCTAATAAGTCTATTCAAGGCATGAAAAAATACAAAACATTAAAATAATTCAATAAAGTGGGACCAGTGAAATGATAAGAGGTGACGTCCATTCAAAAACAACTATTTTTGTTTATTATAAGAGAGTGTGTCCTAGAGAGAAAGGGAGAGTGAGAGAAAAACAAAAAACATAAACATACATGTACTGCAAGTATCACAGAAACTGTTTTAGAGTGTCCCTTGGCAAATGATGATATTCAATGATACATATATTAAAGTGTGCGTGTCACAAAGTTTAAACAAAAATGTTTTCTTTGACATGAAAAAGTTCAAGCTTGAGTATATTGGGACCGAAAGATCAGGGGTGATATCCGTTCAAAAACAGCTTTATTCTTTAAAGAGAGAGACAGTTTAAGGTAGAAAGGGAGTGAGAGAGGCGATGGTAAGAAAGAAGAAAACAAAATTGCTTTACCGGTCTTCGGGCAGGAGCAGATATTGAATATGACATCGCTTGAGCATGAAATATGGTTATGCTGGGGAAAGAAGCTACAAGGATCTGTTTTGCTAAAGGTTAGTCAAAATGACTTCTTCGTCTGTCTGCTCCAGCTAAATTAACTTTCCGTCTGATGAATTGTTTTGCCCCTTTCTTTTCTTTTCCCTTTTTCGTGAGGCAGGTGTTATTTAAAGCATTCGTTTCGTTCAAGGGTGCATGGATTAAATTCGTCTGGAATTATTTAGGATTTGGTGTTGATTTTGATGTTTTGATTCTATTTTATAACTTTATGGGAAGGGGTGGTTCTGTAGTAAAGCGGTTTTCAAGGGATCACAAGTCCTGTGTTTTTTTGCACTGAATTTGAAAGAGGGTGTGTTCAGTGTCGCTTTTCAAATTTAGCCAACAACATGAATCACGATTGAAAACTCAATCACAAAATACAGAACACAAACACGATCAGCAGTGCACTGTTCAGTGTTGAAATTATAAAGCTGATTATTCGTCGATCGTCTTTAAATTTCCCGCTTTTGTTAGTCCGCAGCTTGACCCATCAAAGGAAAGGTAAATTCTGGCACTTGCTTGTGTAGGCTTCCATGATGAGAGCAAGATGTTACAAAACTCAAACGTGTTCAATATCGCATTCGCGATGCTGAAAGTTGTAAAATCTGAGCTGATTGCGTTTACAAACACATCTTTTTCCTCCGAATCATGATGTAAAAGATGTTTACTTTTACGACCAGGAGTGGAGGACTTTGAAAACACCCTTTATCTCATTAAATCTGCGTTTTGTAATCACATTTTCAATCATGATTCATGTTGCCGTTTAAATTTGGAAACCGACACTGAACACGACCTTAGACAGACAGACAGATGGAGTATAAAAAAGGAAATGTATTCATTGGAATATGGGAAGATAAAAGCTCGGGGGGGGGGGGCCCGGGGGGGGGCTGTACTTTCCATTATTGTGCATGTGCAGTGTAAATACAGAGATCTAGAAGAAAGGGTTTTTTGTGGCATACAAATATGAGCCATTTTTTTAATAAGCCCTTTTAGTAACAAGACTTTGAAAAAATTGAAAGGTACCAATGTTATTTAAAATCATGAGAAACTGTTTTGATGATGATGGTAAAATGAGTTGTTTTTTATACTGTCTATATAGATATAAGATAAATCATCGATATAAAATGAGTCTGGTAGCTTTTATTGCAAAATTCAGTTTTAGGTCTATATTTAAGTGACATTTCAAAGTGAAATATATCTTGAATTTTCCATTACCTCTGCAGACTTTCTTTTAATTACATTTTGGTGTCACAATTTTCTTTCTCCCCTTAATGCCTTGTCATCGCAGGGTAATCTCATAGAATCATTAAATAAAACATGATTCATATGGTTGTTATTAAACTTTCATACAATCAATCATTCTGGTTGGGATGGCTAGTAGTACCTCAACGAAACAAGAGACGATTTATGGTATTCATCATGACACAAACCAGTTAGGAAAAACCACAGGTGAGTCCGAAAAGAGTCGTTATAAATGATCAACAAATTTGTACTCGGCTAGGGACCTGGGGATGTGTGCCCAGGCCTGCTTCGATGACGGCAAGCAAATTTACACATCTTGGCATCGCCAATAAACTAGCTTTATATTTGTACGACCAAATAGAGCGCCATCAATTTCTGTTAGAATGCTGACGTCTTCGCAAATAAAGTAGGGGAAGGGGAGAGTGGTGTGAGAGAGATAAAGAAACAGAGAGAAAGAGAGAGAGAGGGGGGGGGGGAGTTAATTCATTTATATTAGAGGAGAATGCTAAAAATTCAAGGAGGGGGTTGCTCGTAGCAGAAGACTGGGTGAAGATGGAACAATCATCAAAGAGAGACACTAATGGGGTGTTTCAAGAAACTTGCGATCAATTGCAAGTCAATTTTCAGTTTCTAAGTCAATCATAATATTTTGCAATTAATTGCAAATGAGTGATTGAATGCTAATCTGCTCCGTGAAACAAGAAGTTTGATCTGATTTGCTATAACTAACATTGATCTATCAGTTTCAAAATCGCAACAGAATATTTGCAATTGATTGCAAATATTTTCTTGCAACACCCCCCTAAGAATGAGGAAGAGATCGAGACACACGGACAAAGGGAGGATACTGATGTAGAAAAAGAGACATGGATGATCGGATCAGTTACAACTCTTTGTAAGACGGGCCCCAGGAATATGAGGATGATGAAGGTGAAGAAGAATGGAGGAGAATGGGATGGACAAAGTGGGGAAGAAGACGAGGAGAAAATTGAAGGATGCGCACTCTGTCAAATAAACAAATGAAGAGAAAGAAAGAATCTGGCTGTCAAAGCTTGCAAGATAAAATTGTCTCTTTGACGCAGAAAGAAATGACCTACAGCTTGATTAATTCTTTGATAATATTCTGCCAAACTTGTGCATATTATAAGCACACAAGTGAATACAATTTTTTTTATTTGCATTATTTTAAAACATTGAAAGTAACAAGAACCTGTTCAGGGATTCGCTGTTTTGGGCAACTTACATTCTTAAGTTTAAAACTTGTGTATTTTACTGTATAAATACACATGTGAGTAAGTACTATTTTTAGTATGTTTTGCAATTATGTTTTAATAGTAAATCCTTGAAAGTACAAAAACCTGTTGAGCCTTTCGCTGTTTTGGCTTTCATTCTTAACACCAAATTATAATGAGCGGGACTTGCATTTTGACTGAGAAGAGATGTGTACCTGAATGAATTCAGGATTCCAGAAGTAGGTATTGAGTGCCCTTTCTGGTCAAACTCAAGTACATCCATACTGTAATGAACCTGCTCTTTGGGGGAGACACAAGGAGTTCACATGAATAAAACAGTAGATTACAGCTTCAGGTGTTGTCATGGTAACGGGAGATCCAGAGTGTGAGCTTTCCATCAATAAGCAACTCGAGGAGGAGAGGGAGAGGGAAAAGAAGGGATGGGGTTTAGGAATTAGTCTCAGCCTTAGACTTTATTTAGACATGAGACTGAGAGCATTCCTATCTCTCCTTTTCCTTCCTATTTTGTAACTCAATTTTTTGGTTTTACTTTTTCCATTCATGTAAACTCACATCAATAGAAGAACAATAGTAACAAATAAAATTTGTATAGATGTATATGCTTTATGAATTGGTCTGATGGAATAGCAATGATTTGAATGCAAAGAGCTATAAACCTGTTCCCTTTCACTCCACTCAGCATTAGACAATCTCAATCCTTTAAGAGTTAAATTGCATTTTTCAGAGTGAATTTTACCCCTTTTGGAGTGTAAATGTCCTAAGATTTTACAGTTCACTCAAAACAGAGCTATCATGCACTCTATAAGGATGTATAATTCACTCCACAGGGATGGGTCCCTAGCGTCACCCTGTGAAGAGTTTGATTAGGGACTAGATTTAATAGTTCTTTTGTATTTAGAGAGGACACACAGCAAAAACTGTGGTGTTAACCGGTGTACATAGAGGACCACACCAGTTATTTTACACCGGTGTTAAATTGGTGGTGTTAGTTTTACACCTATATGTATTATCACAACACCTATGGTTGTTACATTTACACTCTTTGGTGTTATGTTCAATCCCTAGGGTGTTATTTTAACACCTCGGGGTGTGGTCCTCTATTAACACCAATTGGTGTCAGTTTTAACACCACAGTTTTTACAGTGCATGTACATAATCTTTTGATATGGTAATGGACCTTCAGATTTTCATCAATGCATATTAAAGGGGAAGCTCACCCTGAAAAAAGTTTATTGTAAAAATAGCAGAAAAGGTAATAATCAATATTGCTGAAGGTTATAAGAAGAATCCATCCAAGAATGAAAAAGTTGTTTGAATTTTATTTATTTGATTTGTGACGTCATATGCGAGCAGCATTCCTTCATATCGTGTGGTAAAAAATCAAAGAAATATAATTTTTCTCAGAATATTGAAAATGTTTTTTCATTGTATTGTACCTTCATTATAACAACAGACAATCACTTTGTACCTATTCCTATAAAGAAAACAAAAGCAAGTCATCATGAATAAAAAAAAGAAAGAAATTCATGCAATTCATATTATAACATACGGGACAGCTGCTCGTTTAAGATGTCACAAATCCAAAACTTAAAATTCTAATAACTTTGTTAATCTTTAATGAATTTTCCTCAAACCATTACCAATATATTTTATTACCTTTTCTGCTATTTTCACAGCAAACCTGTCTTCAGGGTGAATTTCCCTTTAACACATTCTTATATTAGTGTAGTGAACAGGCTGCTTCGGTCATGTGATTTGCAAAATCATCCAAAAGATTTGTGACGAGAATCATTCAAAGAAAATTCATTTCACTTGCTACATGTATGCCAAATCAATGTTGTAGTAATGTAGTTACATGAAGGTTGCTTTACTAGTTAAAATAATGTCAGGTGATACAAGTTATTGTTTTTTGCACAAGTAAAAGTTTCTTTTGTGCAAATTACATGTATGTGAGTGATCAAAAATGCTTAATGCTTTCTTGAATAGGTTTTAGTATTAATGCTTACAGTGTGTTCTTCTCTGATCTCTCTGTGTATAAGCCTGATAGTCAGGGAGGCTGTAGATAATTGTAGTTTTTATTGCATTATAAAACATAGTTTCCATTACCCAATAAAATGTAGTTTCTGTTGCAATATTTTGTAGAAACGTACATCTTTCAAAGGGAAGATCACTCAGATGCCGCAATTTTCCTGGTCAGGGAATAACGCTTCATAGTATTGTGATGTAGTGTACTGTAGGTAGAATATTTGTTGCTTGATAGTTGAGGATGATGTATACAGAGTAAAATGCTGTTTAAATTTTATACAAAACTCATTACTATATGAGCCCTACACTAGTTTTTTAACAGTTTAAACAACCATGCTTGATACATTGATTATTAGATATGAAATATTAAACTTTATTGTTCATGATATTGAACATTTGTTTAAAACTGTTTTAACGACGACTGTAAATGATGTTGGTATACAGCGTTTAAAAAAGAGTAAACAGCGTTTTACTATGTACACGTTCTGTTATAACATCATCACGTTCATCAATTTCATGTATTGTTTGTATTAACATTGCTTGACATTTTGTGTGTTTTTTTGTTTTTGTTTTGCTTGCATCCAATCCCATCCAGGATCTATAAGAAGTCCATTCTCAGGTATTTATTTATAAAAAAAGAAATAACATTCCCATTCAGCTGTCTAATTTCTATATCTCTAGCACCTTTCCTGAAATTCCCAGTTGACAAATCGCTATCAGTCATCTGAAACGCCTCGGTCTTCTTATTTTTCTTCACAAAATCAATGGGAAGCTAGGTGCTATATTTGGTGTAAAATTTTATCACCCTTCCCCCATTTTTTTGCACATACAATCACCGACGGATCCAGGGGGGGGGGGGCAAAGCCGCCCACCTTTTGAGTGGCACAATTTAAATTTGTAATGTAAAAATGCCGTTAAAACATAAGTGCCCCCCACCTTTTGAAAGTGAAGTTCTTTCTTTTTTTTGTGCTTGTCAAGCTTTTTCGTGGATGAAATGTCCTTAATTTTGGGTTAAAACTCTTTTTTATTGCTTGTCAAATTTTTCCTTGGGAAAATGTTCCCCCCTTTTGGAAAATCCTGGATCCGCTCCTGCATACAATGTAGATGATAATTATGTTAAGTCAGTTTTCACAAAATTTTATCGCGCACCATGATATTGCGATACAACAGGTCAGACAAATGTCAACAAAATTGTCCATGGAGCAGAAGACTGTCAAGTTTAAAATGACAGTTTAGTACACATTTACCTTTTTTTGACCGGAGTAAATTGGACCTCACGATTGTTTGTCAATTGGGTTAAAACTTGTCGCTTTCATCTCTATACTGAATTTAATCCTTTCTGTACTTGATGGTGGTAGTTTGTTAACACGTGTAATTTGACGGGCCCTTCTTTTTCTTCTATATTTCTTTTTCCCTGCATGATAACAGCCATATTATGTAATTCTTCTGATATACATGTTTGTTTTATTTTACTTTTCCTACTAAGATATTTCCTTCCAAGGCATACATCATTAAAATTTAACAAAAAATATGATGATCATAATTCCCTGTAAATGTATTCATATACAAGCATTCCTCCTCCATTTCCATGCATTCATTTACTACATGTATATCAACCTCCAGCATATCTTTGTGCTTACATGTATGTGCAGCCTTTTATACCCCACCCCTTCATACTATTATCCAATTCCTATTCTTTATTTCTTATAACCAGCAGGTGTGTTAAACCAAGACTAATATTGACTGAATTTGTTTTCAAATATGAGGGATCATTCATGCCACTGATAATGTTATTTTGATGACTTCAGCTCCCAATGAAATTCCTTTAAAAAGTAATTCTCTGAAAAGATCGATTTCATATTAAATAAAAGATATTAAAATCCTTGTAAAATGCATGAGTTGACCTCATAGATTTGTTTTAATACTCATTTTAAGTGTGGCCGGACTTTGTGGAAAAACTTTTGGCATCATTGGCCTTCCATAGTTGCAATCAACTTTATTCATCCTCATAGTTGGGCATTGCAAGAAACTTACATTCAATTGCAAATCAAGCGTAAGGTTCAAAATAAAGCAGAGCTGCCAAGTAGTGCGGATTTTCAGTATTTAGTACTGAAAATAAGAAGAATGCTGATGGTTTCTTGCAAAATACGGATTACTGTTTCTGTTTTATGTGTTGTCGTATGGTATTTCATTGAAAATACTGATGTCATCATCAACATACTGATTTTTAGCGTTAAAAATACTGAAATGTTCTTTTTCAGGTTGGCAGCTCTGATAAAGTATTATGGGGGTTTCCAGAATTGAGTTCAAATTGAATGCAGATCGACCACAAATTTGCATTCGATGGATAAAACTTGATTTGGAATAGAACTTAAGTTTCTTCTTTCAATATCACACAAGTCTTTATAAGAAAACGCAATCCAAACCTTCATTTCATGATTGTAACTGGGATTGTTTCCCCATACTTTCCAAAGTCAAACTTTGAATGTGTTCATATTTGTAAATCTGCAGAGGTTTTGGGATCATAAAAAAGCATTCCAATACGGATAGGCACATTGGCCGAAATTCACGAAGGTGGTGTTTTAAACCATCGGTTTAACCCATGGTTTATGCAGACATCCTGTATAAATTATGCTTATTTAATACTGCGTATATTAAAGAATGTCCAATGCTGATGCTCGCTTTTGTCACAGTGAGCCAAATTGATGCATGTTGCATGATTAAGTGTGCTATTTTATTCATGAGTCCACTGTTTGAAGAGTGGACTCATTAATTTAAAACAGTGGACTCATGAATAAAATAGCACATGGATAACCATGGCAACAGGCATCAATGTGGTACACTGTGACAAAAGCGCGGCATCAGCATTAGACATTTGTAATATACCCGGGGGCCGTTTCATAAAGCTGTTCGTAAGTTCAGAGCGACTTTAAGAACGACTGGTGAACCTTTCTTACGCGCTAAATAATCACCAGTGAACATTAATGGTGAATATCATTTACCATAAGAAAGGATCACCAGTCGTTCTTAAAGTCGCTCTTAACTTACGAACAGCTTTATGAAACATCCGCCTGGTAAATACGCACAATTTATACAGGAAATCTGCATAAACCATGGGTTCAACCGATTAAAAAACACCTTTGTGAATTCGGGCAATTATGGTGATACAGTACGTGTACTTATATAACAAAGCAATAATAATGATGATGGTGGTGGGGTGATGAAAATGATAAAAATATTAATGATGATAAAAAAAATAAATAGTAAAATGGTAATGGTATTGTCAGTTCTCATTTTATCTGTTTTCACGTCTGTCAATGTTCCATTGTTCCTTTGTTTATTAATGTTGGTCTGTTGGATCTGTTTCCTTATATTTTCCATCTCTAATATTTTTATTGCTTCATTGATAAGTATATTTCTTGTTCTGTAACTATTTTTTATTTGAATTATGTTTTATTCAGTTTCTTATACCCTTTGTCAATTATCTTATTAGCACTTTTAGCTATGGTAACTTTGTGTTTCCATGGAAACTTTAATGGAAGCTTTGGTTTTGATTGGCTTTTGGGCATTGCTACTTTGGCAAAAATATACATACAGCAATATATGCAACATGCCTCAGTCAGAGAATACCTCTCTTTTTATTTCTACACAAATCAGGCACTCTGACATCTACAGTAGATATGAATATACATGTTCCCATTTCTTTCCTCTCTCACACCCCCACCCTTCCATCTCTCTTTCCCTTTCCATTTATATGCTGTCTGAGCCCTACCCCCAAGTTTCAATGCCCCCCCATTTTCCCATTACCTCTTTTCTCTGTCTCTAGCCTTTTCACTCTTCCGACACTCTAACTCTCAGATTTCTGTCTCATCCCTCTCCCTCCTTTTTCTCTGTCCCTTAACACACATTTTTTATCTCCTTTCCTCTTCACACTCTTTCTCTTTCCTTAGTTTCCAGCTTCTCACTTTCTTTCATCTGCTATTCCCTTTCTCACTCTTCTTTCTTTCTTTCCTTCCTTCCTTCCTTCCATCCCTCCATCCCTCCCTCCCTCCCTATATCCCCTCCTTCTTTCCACATATTTTGCCTCCCCCCTTTCTCCATCTCTCCCTGCTCCCTCTTCACTCCACCTTACCCCTCTCCTATCGCCGCGATCTTGTTGATGTGATGATATATCATATCATCAGTGGAATGTCACAGTTGATGTGTGATTGATCCATCAATTAACGACCCACTACACGAAGGGGTTACTGATATATATCATTGTCACACCCCAATAAACAACCATTCAACAATCCCAACATTCAGGAAACACGAGATGTCACGTGCTCCAGACACAGATAATAGTGGATGGGACTGAAAACATTAGTACTGAGCACTTCTAAATATGAACTTTACAGACAGATGTTTTATTAATAATAATAATCTGATTATTTAAAAGGTGCTTAATACCATGGACCTACATATACTAGGCCATGTTCATACCTTGTGCATATCTAAAGGTCGCTTACATAATTATGATTAGCCCTCACATGAGATTTTCATTAGTCATTCTTGCACACAATTTATGCACATTATCCACTCCCTGGGAGCATTCTTTCTTTCTTTCTTTCTTTCTTTCTTTCTTTCTTTCTTTCTTTCTTTCTTTCTTCCGTCCGTCCGTCCTTCCTTCCTTCCTTCATGTGGTCACCATTGGGGCGCATGCATCTGTGGACAAGCATTTGCATAATTTCATGACTAGGGCAAATTTCTGAGGGTTCTGCAAGTTACATGCATGCACTATTTATGAGTTTAAATATCACCAGAAAATGAAGTGCAGATATTATTCTTAAGACTACATGTAGATTGTCTTTTGCAATTCATGATTTATTTTGATTGCAATTTGTATGCAAACATTTGTTAAGTATGTCTAAGCCATTGAGATTCGATAGTACGCATACTAGTCTGACATCTTTTTGAAAATTAATAGAAACAATTGGAGCAGAAAAGTGCACGGGGAATACATTCATGCCTCATCGAGCGGAACATGTAAGCATCCATGATGCATAAAGAATTCATTTCATTTCGCTATGTACTTGGTCTGAATGTTCGGTATGATGTGTAGTCTTTCAAATCAGACCTCTACAGATTTTTCGGCAATAATGATTATCATACAAGCAATGTTACCAGATGAAATCTTATATGGTCTAAGAAGAATTCATGTATACTTATGAGGACTGCACTTTATAATTGATTGGGGTGTCAATAACATCTCAGGTATATACATGCAATCCAACAGTTTGTTTTGTTTAGTCTGATGGCAGAGACTAATAGCCAACGCTTTTCCTTGGCTGAATACAGCATCAGGAAAGTGCATTCACTTCTATTAGATAGGCTGCTCTTGCAGATCAAATTTAGAAGCAAAATGATGCAGTGTATAATGACCCAGAAAATAAAGGGTCAAAGTGTCACTTTCCCCATCCCCCAGCCCCAAAGTAAGATCATGAAATGTAATTTAAAGTTGTTAAAGTGCCTATAAATGGAATGATGGCTTGGAGTTTTGCTTGGGTCTGAGGGCAAAGACTACCCTCAAGTCTCCGGTTCTCATCTCATATGGTCTTGGTATTGGCTGGCCATCCCATCCGGCAATCCCAGTCGGCTATATTCAGGATCATGACTCACAGGTAGTCGATTGAATCAAATGTCATCGCATAAGACTGATCTTGATATATCTCTGATTGCATTTCACTTCTGCAAGAAAGCATCTTCTTGGCCCCTACCTATACCTCAACTTCACACTTTATTTTCTATCAAAGGAGTATTTAGACATGAAATCCATCTGTGAAAATTATCACAAAATAAGTTTGAACAAGGTGAAAAAGATCATTTAAACTTAAGCTTTTTACATCTCAAAATTAAAATAAGTGACGAGTGATTCTGTTAGAAAATTAATAGTTTCTCAGTAATTAGCAAAATATTGCGTTGTTTGTATAGCGCTTGTCATAAAAGATGTCTCTTTTTTATATGTGCTTTAAAGTAAAATATGCATGATTTCTACATGACTTTTATCGTCCACATGGATTTAAAATTCTTCTGATTCTGAACATCATTAGATTGTCTAATTAGCAGGAAGGTGCTATGCTTGACTACATGTGATATTGTTCTGCATGCAGGAAAGCATTAAAGGTCAAGTCCACCCCACAAAAATGTTGATTTTAATAAATAGAGAAATTATCAAACTAGCATAATGCTGAAAATTTCATCAAATCGGATGTAAAATAAGAAAGTTTTTAGATTTTAAAGTTTCGCTTATTTTTCACAAACAGTGATATGCACATCTCATTGACATGCAAATGAGACGGTTGATGATGTCCCTCACTCACTATTTCTTTTGTTTTCTATTGTTTGAAATATACAATATTTTTTTTACTTACCGATTTTACAATAAGGACCAACTTGACTGAACCATATAGTATTAATTTTATAGAATTTATCAGTGTTTCACTTGACAAAGAGAAGAAAATTAGAATATTTTGTATTTCATATAATAACAAACAAAAGAATTAGTGAGTTGATGATGTCATCAGTCACCTCATTTGCATACAGACCAGGATGTGCATATAACTGTTTTGTGAAATTAAACAAAATTTTAAAATGTCATAACTTTCTTATTTTACATCCGATTTTGATGAAATTTTCAGTGTTATTCTTGTTGGATTTTCTCTTTTTATTCCAATGATCTTTTTGTCGGGATGGACTTGTCCTTCTTTGTTGTGTGTCATTATCCATTCATCTAGTCCTTGACCTCAGTGTTTCCTGAGCTACTCTGTATTTTGAAAGTTCCACAATGTTTTTTTTGTTTTGGAGTCGGAATGGAATCGAATCACCTACACCGGGTCCGCAACATTACCCCTTGAAGATGCTTTATTTTACAGTTTCCTCAACCCATTGCCCACTTGAATATGGTGATCCCTGTTCAGAGCCTTTGGGTATTGCATAACTAAGTAGGCAACAGATTAACCAATTGCGTACTGGTAACTGGTGCACCCTGTAATTGCCTGTAAGAATTAGATAGATAGATAAATGGTACTTATTGTGATAAAAAGTCAAATAGCAGCCAAAGGCTCAATTTGTACAGAGTAAAATTTCAGTAAACAAACAAGCAAAACAGTAAAAAAATATAACAAAGTATACTAACATTGGAAAGGGGATACACAAATAAAATACAGAGGGAGAAGTAATGTCAAAAGCAGGAATTGGGAAAGGTTAGGAGTAGACTAAAAGTATATACCTTTATCAAACGTAATGAACATTTTAACATAAATATATATTTAACAAATGTTGAATCAATAACAATACATGTAGATTAAAGAGTGGATTGTATGAAATAATACTTGCTTTTTTAGGAAAGAGACAAACGAAAGCCATTAATTAGGGTAAAATTGAAGGAGGAAGACATGTATTTCATATGAAGGATTTATAAATGAAACAGTAGAGAACTCACTAGACAACGGGTTAACCCATAAGGAACTGCATGGCTATTCCCTGTACAGAGACTAGGGAATTGCAAAATTCAGTAGGTAATACAGTAGGTGAAATGAAATTATTCCCAATGTGTCAGTTGTATCTAATTGACACCTTAATAAGAAGCAATGAACGGACAGTACTCTCTCAGTAGAGGTAATTATGCCGCACCTGTCTGCCACATATAGAGTGTACTCTGTGTAGAATCCTTGCTATTCCTGCTATGTGTAAAGGCATTTACTGTGGCTCGAGATACGCATGTGTCAGGTTTGAAGCCACATCCAACGCTTGCTTGGAGTCATCCTCAAGCCTGCAATTTGGTTTTCATACACGCCAGAAGTAGACTCGAGTCAAACCACTTTGAGATTCTATATCCTGGCCTATTTCAAGTGACACATGTGTCTGTCTTTTCATGCACCGTTTGTTTGCTAGCAATTAAAATTAGCAATGGCGCGATTCCATGCTAGAAACATCAGCTATTTTCGCAACATTTTTCAACCTATTGTCCAAACAAACGAAGAACTTCAATTTGTTTTGAGGTAATTATAGAGTGCTACTGGGTAGACATATGAAAAAATGACAACCAAGAAAAATATGCTGTCCATGGGTGAAATAGAGGTGAAAATGTTGCGTGTCGTACGGGACATTTCTGAGTCCCGTACGACACACAACATTTTCACCCTCAATTCAGCCATAATCAAATATTTTTTTTTGGTAATCAGTTTTTCACATGACTACCCACTATAACTTTACTATTGACCAAAAATAATTTTCATTGCTCAAGCAATTAGCTCAGAGACTAGAAATTGTTGACAAAATGTCCTGTACGTCACGAATGGAATCGCCCAATGACTCCGACAGTCAATAAAAGTGAGCTGATACACATAGGTCGAGCCTTGTCCGGGGGGACGGCCTCAGTCCACTTTCTACGTTTTGTGTATCTTGGGCCGAGCTTATCAAAACTTTGGCTGAGCTACTGTAAACAGTAAATTCCCTCCAAAGGGCATATATTGAACAATGTCCTTGGCTTGGCCGGAATTCATCATAAACTAGGGCCCGTTGCAGAAAGAGTTGCAATCGATTGCAACTCTAAAAATCATGCGCAACTTCATTTTTAACCAATCAACAGCGCGCATTTGGGACTTACGATTGATTTTTAGGCTTGCGTTTAAACGCAACTCTTTCTGCAACGGGCCCCTAGTGATCTGAACCCTGGACTATCACTCCTAGAACCACAATTGCTTGGCCCTGATATCTTGCAGGGCCTAATAATCCCATACTATAGGTGGGGTTAGCCCACTTTGCAAAAATGCTGTTAATAGAAAGTGTGCTGAGCTCTGTGATGCATACTATAGGTGGGGGTAAATTGCCATTTAGCCCCACCTATAGTGCTGGGTTAAGGAATTTTTTGCAAGTGTAAAAAACATATATGGGCACCAATCAGCACCAAGTTGTTGCTGTGAAAACATTTAAAGTCATGCAAAAACTTTGATATAATTATGAAATGATATACTCTATGATTAATGTGTGTGGAATATATTCTCATCTACTGTAGATAGCAACTATAAATCTCTCTTTTTCACTAAATTTTCTTCAGAGGGTTGCCTATCGTACTTATTGCGCTCTTTTTTTTTGCATGCATCAGAAAAGCTAAAACTGCATTGTGAGATAGTACAGGTTTGTGTAAGCTGACATGGAACTCTTTCATGGTGTTGTGTTTCATGTTTACACTTGGCACATGCTTACATACACAGTATCTTTTTTCCTGATGGGAGATGTTCACACTTTGAGATAATGCCACTACTACTACTACTACTACTACTACTACTACTACTACTACTACTACTACTACTACTACTACTACTACTACTACTACTACTACTACTATTGCTGCTGCTGCTGCTGCTACTACTACTACTACTACTACTACTACTACTACTACTGCTGCTGCTGCTGCTGCTGCTGCTACTACTACTACTACTACTACTACTACTACTACTACTACTGATACTACTACTACTATTACTACATAGACTAATATACTACTACTACTACTATTACTACATAGACTAATATACTACTACTACTACTACTACTACTACTGCTGCTGCTACTTCTGATGCTATTACTACTACTACTACTACTACTACTACTATTACTACTTCTACTACTACTACTACTACTGCTGCTACTACTACTACTACTTCATACCTTTAAAGAATGGATAGTGCATATATTAGAAGTGCATCCTTTGCTGTGAGCCAGTACTGGTATAGATAACTCATGTAAAGATAGCATTGGTTTTAATGAGAAGCCATACAATCTTTGTGACCTTCTCATGTTTCTTCAAACCAATCCTACCGTGACAAGCAAAGATCATTGTAGCTTGACAGCGCAAGACCGGAAGGATGTGTTCAATTGGTTTTCCTAATTCTAGGATGCCGCCGTTCCAAATTTGCACCAAATATTAGACACAAATCCCGTGGGACTGCATGCAATTCATCTGGTATATTCAAAGTTAAAGCCTCTTATACATGTAACCTTTGCTAGATATAAAAATTATTCAATTCACATTCAATTTCATTGCAAGATAAAATTTAACACCAGGGTTTTGATATATGTTTTCAAAGGACTTTTCAACAAATCTTAATTCAATTTGAAAATAATATGATTTTCGTGTGCCTTCACTGAAAAGTGTAAAACACAGCGACATTTCATTGGTTAAAACTTACAATTAAATTATGTAGATTTAAAAAAAAGTCAGGACTACCAGAACAATTTCCACAATGTATACTTTTCTTTTTGGTATGAATCTTATTCTCAAGCATTGAATTGGACAACAATTTCAGGATACATTCTTCACATAATATTCTCATTAAAAAAATGAAAGTTAAGTATTCAGTGTCATGTGGTTACAATCAATGTAATTACCCCCTCAAGCGGGACGAGATTTGGGATATTTCTGGTTTTATGGCTTATATGAAGAGAAACCAATGAAAGGTCTATTCTTGATCTAAATAGGGAGGCACAATAAAGAAAAGACCTAATCTATGTCGTTACAAATCAATCTAATTGCTTCCAAAAAGAAAAGATGAATATTGTTTTGTTATGCAGCTTTGGAAGATAGGTATATGTTTTCTTAATTTGAATGTTGGGAGGCACAAGAAAAGAAGAGATTATCTGCGTAGCTTTTCAATGCCTGTTTTAGTACGAAACGATCTTGGATGTTATCAATCCCCATAACCCTTCCTGAAGCATGTATAATAGAGGTGGCACGTAGCAAATAATGAAGTATTCATGAGAATCATGCCCCAGCGTGCCTTGTAAAATGGATGTTGCTTGGAGATCGATTCACACCTTGGGTTTTATAACCAGGGGGCCAAGCGAGGGAGCTGTTGCCTCGTACACGTAGAGCCTTGTCGGTGTATTCCTGCAGGTCAACCAACGTCCACTTGGGGTTCATGAATTTTCATGTCCGAGGAGTATAGCAAGGTGTCAATGCAACTTTTCCCCCGTTTTTGATAGTCTGTGGTGCAGACTTTCAGTTGCTGGATTGTTTTATGGTATACTTCCGACACCAAGTTTTGCATTGTCAACATCTACATGATGTACATCATACATACATGTACATACAGCATAACCTTAAATGCAAGCCCCCCCCCCCTTCCCACTTTTCCCAGTTATCTTTCTTGAAACTTTAAAAACTGTCAACGAGAAATTTATTTTAATTGAAATACATCATACATATACAGTCGTTCTCAAAATTATTCATACCCTTGTTGATATTTGTGATTTTTCATGTTTGTGATGAAATGAATGCATTTTATCAAGTTTCTCTATGATTTATGTGTGACCTACTAGTGAAAGAATAACAACCATGCACAATTCAAGAAATTTCTCTTTTCAGGGGTATTTTATTCATAGATATTCAAACAATGTCATGTTCAAAATTATTCATACCCTAGGTTTTCTGAGTCCAATGTCTTTCATTAATAGTCAATAGCATAGCCTTTGTTCTTTACGACTGCTTCTAGACGATTCCTGTAAGTGTCCACAAGTTTCCTGCACGTCTCCTGCGGGATGTTGGCACATTCTTCCTTGGCGTAGGCCTCAAGCTGGGTCAGGTTGGTCGGGTTCCTAGCCATCACTCTGACTTTCAGGTCTCGCCACAAGTTCTCGATCAGATTCAGGTCAGGACTCTGACTTGGCCATTCTAGGACGTTGATATCATGGTCCTTGAACCATTTCTTCACCAGCTTGGCGGTATGCTTTGGGTCATTGTCTTGTTGGTACTTCCAGTTGGGGCCAAGCTGGAGTTTTTCAGCAGATTCCTTCAAGTTCTCATCAAGGATCTGGATGTAATCCTCCTTTTCATGATTCCTTTGACTCTAACGAGGTTCCCTGTGCCACTGGAAGAGAAACATCCCCATAGCATTATGTGCCCACCACCATGCTTGACGGTTGGCACAGTGTTCTTTGGATTGTATGCTTCCCCTTTCTTCCTCCAGACGTATTCAACATCCATATGGCCAAATAACTCCATTTTCGTCTCATCAGACCACAGGATGGTTGACCAAAAGCTTGGATTTTGCTTCAGATGACCTCTAGCAAAGGCCAGTAGAGCCTTCAGGTGTTTCTTCCTGAGCAACGGTGTCTTCCGAGGCCTGCGTCCATGGAGACCTCCTTTGTGCAAGACTCGCTCGATGGTGGACCGGGACACCTTCGTCCCTGACCGGTCAAGCGTTTCAAGTAGGGCCTTGGTTGTGGTCCGGGGGTTGTTGTTGACCTCTCTGCAGATTTTCCTGGCAAGTTTAGGGGACACCTTGCACTTCCTGCCACGCCCACTAAGGCTCTTTACAGTGTTGTACCTCTCGTGCTTCTTGATTACGCTCTGGACTGTTGCCACAGGGACGTCATACTGCTTTGAAATGGCCTTGTAACCTTTTCCCTCAATGTGGGCATTCACAAGACATTGCCCTAGGTCCTCACTGAGCTCCTTCTTCTTGGCCATGATTATCAGAGACTGAGAATAACCAGAATGCTTTCCTCTATTTATACCCTTTTAGAAAGATGCTATTTTCCATCATTGTTTAATGGCTTGTTTAACAAAGAGGGTATTTAATTCATTGGAACATCTTGAAATAACTATAGAACAAAGAATAGCACATTCCCAGACAGTGAAAATAATGCACAGTGTCATAAAAAGACATTTTCTTGAGGTATTGGCAAGGGTATGAATAATTCTGAACAAGTGCAAAAAATAACTTTCGACCCTATCTATTATTATGCTAATGAAGACTTGCCAGCTCATATGTCAAATCATGCATAGCAACAAGCAGACAAAAGATACAAAGAAAGTAACATCATAATAGCTTTTACAAGTCAAGAATCTACCAAAGAATGTTTTTCCACAAGGGGTATGAATAATTTTGAGGACAACTGTATATGCGTGGAGTGTACTAATAGGCTAGTGTACATGTATATCTCTCTTGTGCATGAAATAGAAGAGCATACACAATGTGAACTTTGTTTTTATTTTATCTGATATGTTTGCAAATACTTACATTTATTCTGCCTTTTGAAAATGAAAGGTTTTTGGTGTGTTCACACCAGCTCATTAAGAAAAATACCTGTTCAGGCCTCAGATTACCTCATTCATTTCACACTTCCTCCATCCAAATATAATTCTGATACTTAGCTTCCACTCAGGAACTATGCTGATGATCTTAAAGGACAAGTCCACCCAACAAAAAGTTTGTTTGAATAAAAAGAGAAAAATCCAACAAACACTGAATTTACATAAAGATTGGATGTGAAATAAGAAATTTATGACATTTTAATGTTTTGCTTCATTTCACAAAAAAGTTATATTTTACCATCATGGTCGGTATGCAAATGAGGAGACTGATGACATCACTCACTATTTCTTTTGTAATTTATTATATGAAATATTCTAATATTCTCATTGTCTAGTGAAACAACAATAATTCCTCCATGAACATATGGAATTAGCATTGATTAATAATATATGGTTCAGTCAAGTTGTTCCATATTGTCAAATTGGTAAAAAATGAAATATTGTATAATTCGAACAATAAGAAAAAAAGAAATAGTGAGTGAGGGACATCATCGACAGTCTCATTTGCATGCCAATGAGTCGTGCATATCACTGTTTTTGAAAAAAATAAGCAAAACTTTAAAATGCCATAACTTTCTTATTTTACATCCGATTTTGATGAAATTTTCAGCGTTAAGCACTTTGATTTTTCTCTATTTATTCAAATCAACATTTCCTGTGGGGGACTTGACCTTTAAAGAAAGTCATGAGATTGTGAATGTTCTTGTCAATTTGAAAAGTACCTACTAGTTTTGGGGTATTTATCTTAAATAAATTTATTCTCAGCCGGAGTTAGGTAGAAATGGTAGCCTGTGCAAAAGGGGGAAATAATAGTATGGGTTTGGCAATAATACATGGTTTATGATGTTCTGGGGTTCAGAAACTGCTACAAATGAGAACAGAGTATTCCTGGGCCAAACAACAGGTATTTTTCTTGATTTGCGAGGTGTGAATGTGATCTATAGAGAGAATTTTCCCCAACAGTCATCAGTCCATCAGTCTGGCTTATCCTAATTATTCATTTTTCAACCTTTGATCATTGAACATGTCTCTTGTGTAAATTCTCAAAGCTGTGTCAATAAATGCTCTTTGAAAACAGACGTGAAGCGTGCAATAATGTTGGTGGCTTTTTAACGGAATTTAGGAAGTGGTTATTGCACAGTAGCTTCCCTCGCAGTCAAAGTTGGTTCCCATGTTCTTTTCGAGTTCACTTGCACATCATTCAGTTGAAGATGCCTAGCGATTGGAGTAAATTGGAACAGGTCCGAATGTTCATTTGATGTTTGTCTTTGATTGGTTTACTGGAATTATCGGAGTTGAATGTGACAAACGGTAGTGATTATCGTGTGATGGTGTGGATGTTGAACTTGCTGGCTGTCAAAATCAAACCCAGTTGGATCATCTCTGTCTCTTTGTATAAGCTTTGCATTGGTACATGGGCTCTGCACTTGGATACATGCACTTTCAATATGAAGAATCTGTAATGGTATGATATGTTTTCAATCATTCATGGATTCTGATTCCACATCAGTCTGTTATAATAAATTTTTAATCGTTGTTGTACTTGCAGATAATGTTGTTCCTTTATTTTGTCTTTCTTATGAGGCCAACAACCAGAGAGTTGTTTTTTTACTATTGATATCATTCATTCAGCATTTTAATACATAAAAATACAGAGTTACAATAACCTTAACCTGGGGCCCCATTGCATCAAAGTTACTGTTATTGTAACTTTGCCATCCCATACTAACTTTCTTGGAGTCCTTAATGTTGATTGGTTGATGAGCATCGTTACCATAGTATCAACCATTCAATTACAAGGTTACTTTCAATAAATTTCCATTTATGCTCTCTATTATACTGTTTTTTATGTCTGTTTTACGAAGTAAGAATGCCCTTCTGTAAAATTGTACTTGACTTGTATTACTTATATTACGTTGTATTATGTTTTGAATGGAATGAAATAAAGAATAGAATTGAATTGAAAAGGTTACTTTTATGCAACAGGGCCATGCAGGTCTTCCTTCAACAATGGCAAAAGAACAGGTATTTTTTGGTGGTCTATTGGGTATGAGCCCCCCTGTACTGTTCTACACATTCTATTAGGTCATGTGAGGCCAAAGAATGTGGGTTCATGCAAATCATCACCAATAATTAAGGGTAATCCCCTTGGATTAAGAAATTAAACCACATTATACCAATAGTGAGCAATAGATGGAGTGTGCAAATAGTCTGCTAGCACAGGCTCATATACATGCATGATACTTTAACCAATAACAGGTCTAGAGTAAGGACTAGACGCCAAAGGTTCGATCTATCAAAATAAAAAAAGATAGAGCCAGCCTTACATAGTGAATCTAGTCTCGCTACTTCACACTCTGCATTAAATGCACTACATGCAAATTGCAAAAAAAAACAAGGGTCTGGGCCTGAAGACTATGTGCTTTGTAGGGCAAAGGGCAGGTTGTATGCAGAAGACATTTTTTTTAAGGGGAATGAAACCTTTGGAACAAGTAGGCTTGTGTCGAAACAGAAAAATCAAAGAATAAGAACAAAGAAAGTTTGAGAAAAATCAGACCAATAATGAGATAGTTATGAGCATTTGAATGGGGAGGGGGGGGGATTGTTAATTTTTATCTGTACAAAAATGCCCCCCATTTTGAAAATAGCCCCATATCGAAAATCCTGGTTCTGCCCTTGGTCAAATAAAATCCCAGTACAAATTTCCATGAGGACAAAAATGAATAGAAAGAGTTCTTGTTCGCTGGACAATGTGTAAACTGTGATTTCGCACTTGTTTTTACATGTGTATGATATCTCAAGCTGACTTTCTGTAGCTGTATGCATCAAGTTGAAGTGAGATTGAACGTAAAGAGAATGCATCTTTAGTCCACAGTGACACTCAAGTACATTAGCATGCAAGATCATCGGACTTTGACTATGCTCTTGTCCATCTTCCACTGATGACCTTGACTTGTATATTTCACCATGAATGAAATTCATTGAAACACCTGATGAATTTGATGAGGCTTTTCATTGTATGTACTACCCCACAACATTCTTGAATTCCAAGACAAGGAATCACTGTGTCCCATTTGTTTGGGATAAAGCCAGTGGTGAAATGTCTTTTTGCTAAATCAGTGTTTTGCCTTATTCAAATGATCTACATGTACGGTGTCATACACTACGTGCGATATACATAACAGCGAGAAGTAAAATGCTGCAAGACTACTGCTTAGAAAGAATGTTTCCGGCTGATAGTTATGTACAATCTTGACAGACTGACAGATCAAAATCAATATTTTTTTATTGATAGACATCACTTTTTGATTCGTGGTTTTTGTATTTGCATCTGTGATGTCTATTCAGTTAAGTCTGTCAACTACATTCACCTAGATAAATAAAAAGTAACTTTTACACATGGAATGTAAATGTACAAAATATCAACATGATATGAAATCGTTTATTAACAGTTGTTTTACCTTTTTCTCGGCATTTTCAGGTTTAATATATGGTTCGAACCGTGGTAGCCGTACCTTCTCCTTGTCACAACAAGATCGATTCTCACGCCTCTACCCGGGCATTGAGCGCTCTGGCGCCCTCGCTGGCAGGATGTCGGTGATGAACGGGACGTTGAGCGATGGGCTCGGGAAGGCAAAGGGGGACGAGTCCGTCGTAGGAAGTCTAGATGACTCATCAGAATGGGATCAGGTTAGTTATGATGATGATGATAATGATAATGATTATGTTGGTGATGATGATGATGATGATAATCATGATGTTGATGATGATGATGATAAGGATGATGATGATGGTGATGATAATGATGATGGTGATGATGATGATGATGACGATGATGATGATGATGAGGATGATGGTGATGGTAATAGTGATGGTGGTGATGATGATGATGGTGATGATAATGATGATGGTGATGATGATGATGGTGATGATGATGTTGGTGATGATGATGGTGATGATGGTGATGGTGATAATGATGGTGATGATGGTGATGATGATGGTGATGGTTATGATGATGATAGTTATTGGGATAATGATACTTGTAATAATAATGATTAATAATGATTGTAATGATGATGATAGGGATGATGATGATGATAATGATGATGATGGTGATGATGATGTTGATGATGATAATGATGATGTTGATGATGATGGTGGTGATGATGATGATGATGGTGATGATGATGAGATAATGGTGATGATGATGATAGTTAATGGGATGATAATACTTTTGATAATAATAATAATGATATGATAAATTTGTGTAGTGCAGCCACTATACAGTACAGATGTACTCTATTCTGCTTAATAATGGTAATGATTTTGATGATGATGATAAAAAGAACTGATCATGATCAACGTTTTGGTTGGTGGTGGGAACAAGTATAGAAACAAGTCATGCACATTGAAAGGTCAATTGAGCAGAGTTACCACAAAATATAATTCTGAATGACAGTGTTGAAGATATTGATTGTAGGAAATTATATGAAAACCGGAACTAAGTAAATAATTTTTATGATCCCAGGTAATTCCATAAAATGATCAACGTTTTTGTATGTCCCACCCCATTTATCTCATGTGTTACTTCACTTTATAAACTGATCAAGTCCTGGTTCTTCGAGAACATTACAGACTGTCAAAAGAACAAGAAATCAAAGACAGAAAATTTCGTGAGGGTCCTACATATAGATTGTCGTACGTACATATTCTATGGAATTATGTTTTAGATATACTAGCGTGACATATTATTATTTGTTTGGCGTCACCTGTACCTGGGACGCGAAAAGCAATCTGAATCACGATGACCCACAAGACTTTCCTCCCGATAAAACTGATTAGGGTGAGACATCTGCTTCTGAAACTATTCCACAATATGTTGCTTAAAAATCTTGTTTCAAAGATAAATTTGTGTTTTTTTATTTAACAAATTATTTTGTCTGATTTTGTTTTTATTTAGATCGAGAGTATAATGAACTCCTTTGGGGCAGGCTTAGTACGGGAGTCTGTCTATGTGCGAGAATACCAACAGGACTTTGAAAAGATGTTTGAAGGTAAGGCAATCTTTCTATCTATTTTTCATCTGTCCTTATGAAAGGTGAGGAGGGAAGGAAGTTGTAAAGGTGGCTTCAATACAATACTTTTTTTCTCCCTCTCTCCAATACTTCATATTAAAAGGACTTAGAATTAATCCATGGCTGCAGTGAAAAGTTACACATAACTTACTGTCAGTAGAATAAAAAAGGTTATAGAATATATCTCTTTCCTCCTTTACACTGTATGTCCCAATTGGCGGTGCTGCACCATCCGAAGTTTGCTCAATCTCGAGACTCTATCCTGATCGGCCCTCTTCGCGATTAATCCTGAGATTTAAGAAACCCCGTCTCCACCATGGCAAGAAGAGCGATTCCTGCTCGAGCGAGGCATCGTTGCATTATGGTCCGACGCCGTGAATAAATAATCCCGAGTGCATCTGCACCTACGAATTAGCGCGATAATTCGTAAAATAGCGTGCTATTTTGCAAATAATCCCAAGTTGACTGTGGATTGCAATCTCGAGATTAATCCTACGAACTAGCGCGATAATTGCGTCTCCATTGCAAATAATCTCGAGATACATTCAGATCGGGATAATTTTTCGGAACAGAAATAGCGCGCTAATTTGAAAACTCGGGATGTTGCAGATGGCCCTAGTGAAAGTAGGCGGGGGGGGGGGTTAAGAAAAAAGTGGGGAAAAGGAGAAGTAGGGGGGTAATACAATCTGCCCCCCCCCTCCATGATAGTTTTTATAGGGCAATTGGAAAAGTGAGGGGGAAGGGGACGAATTAGATAAGTAAATGGTTCATGCAAGTTGTATCTTTCTTTGTCTCAATTATCATGGCAGTTCAGAGGGGGATGGGAAAAGTTAAGGGGGTCAGAGTAGGTGGAATAGGTGTTCCTTATTAACCTTAGGAAATCTATTTTTCTGTAATTTTCTTTGTTATAATCATTGCAGGTCCAGGAAGGCCTCAGAGTATTGGTGCATGGTTGGACAGTCTGAATCTCGGCCAGTATGAAAACATGCTCATTGCAAACGGATTTGATCATCTTGATTTTATTGTAAGTAGTAAATTCATTCTCTCTCGTACATGCATTATCAAATCAAAGGAAGTATGATCGTAGTGAAATTCAGTATAAAAAAAAAAAATGGGCGTAAATTCCTATATTTTACATGCATACATACACAGATCATGAAAATAAATACAAAATAAACTTTCATAAATCAGCATAAACACAAATATATACCAAAATTTTGGCCTATATCCCAGATGATGAATGGTACAGATGAATTCAAGCATAGGGAGAAATTAATCATAAAAATAAGATTTAGGGCTTCATTATAAGCCAGTTCGTAGTTCCACTATGCGCATGATCAGAGGAAGGTCATTTGTACTTAAGTGACATGGTGGTTTAAAATTTAATGAGATAAGCACCAACTTTGATGTCTTGATTATTCATGTATTCTTTTGCATTGTGTTTTTCATTTATATCCACAAAAACAACAATGCGTCCACGAACGACTGGTATTTCACAGTTTGCCAAGTACATTGTACAACATGCTATAAAATGCATTCAAAGGAGAAATATAACAACACCTTCATAGAGTGTTAATTGGTGTGCTACTCTAGTCACCTGGTCTATTCAATTTCTTCATCCTGCTATGTACGGCATGCTTACGTGATATCTTGCTTTGAAATCTGCCTATCAAAATGAAAGAAATGAAAGGTCATTTGACCAAAATTGTCCATGAAGTAACTACGAACTGGTCTATTGTACCTCTATATCATTTATCATATCCATTTATCTTAAATATTATTTATTAATCATTGATGTTATCAATAATATATATTAGTTTCATCATTTGAGTGGTTATTGCTGTTCTTAATATCACTTTTGTGCCAAATAAAATGATTGTTCTTATCTTTACAGGGTGGGAGTATTATTGAAGAGCAAGATTTGATGGATATAGGTATTGTAGAAGAGATTCATCGGAAAATAATCCTGGAAGCTACAAGATGTTTACCCATCATGAAACCAATAGGTAATCTAGCTTTGAATTAAGAAATAAAAAGCAACAACAGATTTAAAAGAAACCAAAATACAAGGAGAAAATCTATCTTATCAGAAAGAATAAAATGAGAGGAGCAATCTAAAACTTGTTTGATCAAAATCGGTTATAGAATAAGTGAGTTGTGGAAGTTTGAAAACTCTTGTTATACTTTCTATGGGGATCCTCAAATTGGCAAACATGCTTCAAAATGGCTGATTTTGTGGACAACTCTCCTTTTGTTTTGTACAAAATTTTTGAGATTTTCCTCATTATCTTTCAAATTGCTTCTTGCCTCCATCTGAGCACAACATATGTCATGGGAAAATATGATTCACACCATACAGTATGTCAAGGTCAGGAGGAGATAATGTGAAATATGTAAATAAGGGAGAAAATCTCTGTACAAAACAAATAGAGAGTTGTCCACAAAATCAGCCATTTTGAAGCATGTTTGCCAATATTAGGATCCCCATAGAAAATATAACAAGACTTTTTAAACGTCCATAACTTGCTCATTTCACAACCGATTTTGATGAAACTTGTTTTTAAATTGTTCTTCTTGTTTTACTCTTTCCAATAAGATTGCTTCTCTTTTTGGGGTTTGGTTTCCTTTAAAGCGGAGCAAGCTATCAAATACCAATTGTTATATTAGCAAGTCTTATAATAACTTGCCTTGGGCCTGAGCTATCTGGCCTTGTGTACAATAATACTGGAAGGTAATATTTTTGTCTTAATACATTTAATTTACTCATTGTCTATTTTGTGAATGTGCCAAGTTGCTGAGGATCATTAGCATTTCATTCAGTAGCTTCAGAGTGGAAGAAATCACTACAAAAGAATGTGATTCATGTACATTGTTTGGTTTAAATTGTGTGATCGTTAAGGCCCCATTTGGGATTTTTACCAGAGATTTGCAAAAGACACTTAAAGCAGTTGTTTTTTTATTGAGGTCACCATTGATGCCAAATACTAGACAGGCTATTTTAGTTCGTCTCTCTGTTTATGAAGTTTGATATTCTTGTCTTCTTCCTTTCTATTTTCACCCCAATTTTAATTGTTGCCTCAAATTAAAGCGACCTTTTATTGACAAATCATGGGGAAATTAAGGCTTATCTCGGAACAGAGAAGGGATTCAAGTCTTTCACTCGGCTGCATGCCTGAGGGTGTTATGTAATAGACGCCGGCATGTCTGGGAGGTCTGTAGGCGAGCAATAGCTAGTAGACTAACCAACCAGAAGTAAACTGCATGTTTTCACTTTGAAACATGTACCTTCACAGTGTTCATTTTTTGGGGTTAGCAATCAAGAGACCTGCTATGAGTCTAGGAATTGGGATTGTTGGAAACTGGAATTGCGATGATCCGAAGTATCACAAGTTCGGTCAAATTCGTGCTGTCCGAACTTTTATCGCATTAGTCCGACGGGCGCTCATGACGGACGGATTATATTATGCAAGTCAATTGGCCTTTTGCAAATTTCGTATTGTTTCAATTTTCCCATGATTTCTCAGTTGCTGGGCCCTTTAACTTTGTTGTTAATTTTCTCTGCTTTTGTTTTGTCTCTTTCCTCATTTCTTCTTTATTTTACATGCATGTAGCTTTCATTATATGAAGAGGCTAAACTTTATTCTGGGAAATGCGTTTTCTATCATTGTTTCTTTTTCACTTTGTGCTTATTAGTTACAGGATTGCTTAGAATGCATGAATGCGTGTAAGCTGCAACCAGAGGACCAACGGCTTAAGGTCCTGTCCGAGGGACATGGTAATGAAGATTTTGCCTTACAAGTAGCAATCGAACCTGGGTCACCGTTATCCTGAGAAATAACTCCAATCTACCCACTGAGCTAGCATTCCTCCTTTAATTTATTTCTTAAAAATGTAATTGTTTCGAAACGTTTTTTATTCATTTTTTTCAATCACATTAACGTTCCTTTAGGTCCTGGTCCGGAGTTCACACCCAAGCCTGCGTCCGTCTCTGATTGGCTGCGGAGTCTACTACTCAGTGATTACATAACAAACTTTCTTGAAAATAACATCACTACGATGGATAGAGCATTAGAGCTATGGGAGTTTGAACTAGAAAATGTAAGTATAGAACGGATGCCAAATGTAATTTTGTGTATCTTGTCACTCCCCCATCCTCCCAACACATATACAAATACAGAAAATTTTACATAATATATGAGCACCCAGCAGTTTTCCTACGAAGGAGAAACCATCCATAGCAAGTTTTGTACATAAGTCTCTGGGGAATTTATCATTTTGGCGATTAGGTCTGCTATTGCACAGGCAAAATCATGCAGAACAAAATAGTTATTTTTAATACTCTAGCTACTAAAAGGTATCATCATCATTAAAGACGATGGATATTTTCTTAAACTTTGGACAATATCAGACCTTATCCTGCCAATAAGCTTTAGCTGCAAGCAAATTTATTACATCTGAACAGCTTCATTAACCATAACGGGCTGGGGGGTGGAATCTGCCCCCTACTACATTTTTCACGATAAATCTGCACGAAATATTTCAACCGCAGCGCTCACTGACTTTTTACTTTTAAATCTCGCACAACTTTTGAGACCAAATTTGCGATAAAAGTTGAGATCTCGGGGGCGGAATCGGCCCCCCCCCCCTTCCCCCGGCTGTAAGATGGGTCCAAATAACCCCGCTCATTTAGGGTTAAAGTTTGCATCTAAATCTATTCCGATTGCGCATCATTACAGGTCCTTGAAGTACCTATGCTAGGCCACAGAAAGAGGATCCTTGCATCGCTTGGTGACCGACGACGGAGTCGACACAGCAGCACCATCGACATCGAGATCAGCCGACCTCACTCCCTGGATCTCACCTGCAGCGAAGACTTGGTAAGACCACCCAAACACAAATTCCCCTCTTCCTGTGAAAACCTTCTGTCGTCTTGTGAGCCAGTCCCGACACTGTCACCTCCACCGCTTCCACCACCACCACTGCCACCACCGCCACCACCCCGTCACACCTCTGCTGTTAAGCCCTCCTCCTCCAACCGAGAGAGTATCAAATCCAAAGCTAAATCCCTCGCGAGAAAGGTCTTAACCAGCCCCACCAGCTCCAGATCCAGTGAGAAGGGGATCCGACCTCGGAAGCCGACGGATCGCGGTAGCTCCAAGTCAAGAGACGTCCCTGTCGTACCAAGGGTGGCTGCTCCGGTAAAGGCAAGATAAAATGAACATCAGTGACGCTGATTTGGAAGCTTTGTATACTCCGGAGATTACTAACATAATCATTTAACGGGTGTAGGCTACATGCTAGCAATGCTAGGCAGGATTCATACAAGCTGAAATAAATCACTCCCCCTTCCCCCAAAGACATTCCAGAGAAATGAGACAAAATTTAAATGAATTGTCGATTCCCATCCGCATTCTTTGTGACTGGTTTGCAATTGATATTTACAGTGAAACTTCAAAGAGTTCATTTTTTCTTTGAAATCCTTTCAAGTCTGCATCGGGAACCATAATTCTACTGTACATATCATATTTCAAACCTGGACCCTGTCTTACAAAGAGTTACGATTGATCCGATCAATCACAACTATGGACGGCCAGCAACGTCAACATCTATTACGCATGTTTGTTCAAAATATTTTCTAGCTGTGATGTATATTCATGCATTCATTGTTTTCTTGAAAATTCACTGTGCTGTAAATATCATGAATTTTTCATACAAAAAGTTATGACATTGATGGATTTCCATAGAGTTACGATTGATCGGATCAATCGTAACTCTTTGTAAGATGGGGCCCAGGTGTGAGAAATATAATGACAGTTCTTTCAGGTTACATTGAACTTTCCCTGTCACACAAAGCTTGAAGATTGATGATATATTTAGGACTAACTTTTTAGTGGTTTACGATGCCCGAGTACGCAGCTTCAAAGACATGCATAACCTTGTACACGCTCGTCATGTTGGGCCCAAAATTGCTCAAGAATGTGATTTTGTTTACAATTTCAATACTAATTGTAATTTTTGGTTAATATCATAATTGTTTGAATATATTTGCTTTTACTAATTTATATTTCTTTATTTGATCTTGTGAATTAACCACTAGACCCCTACCCCAACAAAATAAATTCCCCCCCCCAAAAAAAATAAAAATATCAAAATCAAATTAGAAGGGGAAACAAGAAGAAAGCTTGTATGAATCCTTTGTGCTGTTTCACCTTGATAACAGAATATTAGCTCAAATAGTTGACTGAGAATAAATTAATAGTTAAGTTGACTCATTCGTCGTACAAATATGTAGATTTCAGCATATTAGAAAACATTCCATGACTTTCTGGCTACTAAATGTATATATATTTGTAGATATTCAATCACCTATAGTTGTTTTACATCATGGGTAACATAATATAAATTTATGAAAGAGATAAAACCTTGACATTAACCCATTACCTTCTTAACCGTGTGATCCCCGTACAAAGTCTATGGGAGTCACAGAACCCAGTAGATAACAGGTTAAACATTGGCATTCTGGAAGCGGGAGATCCTTGTCTATAGAAATTACAGAATTCAGTAACCAACGGGTTAATTACTTAGAGTGATGTGTAACTAACAGATCGAGTAAAACCCTCTTAACCCTATCTAGGCCAGGGGATGGGGGCCTCCGAGGCCCCCCCCCTCGACGATTCGCGCATTATTTTCGCTGTGCGAATTTTTTTTTTGTCTACACTGCTTGCTGACTTTTTACTTTCAAGTCTTGCATAACTTTTGAGACCAATTTTGCGTCACCAGGGTATGTGGTTCCAAAATTGCTCATTGAAAAAATCAATGCAAGTTGTGTTTTCAACCAAAAATCATAAATGTATGATTATTTTTAGTTTTGCTGGTCTGAATGTATTTATTTAATGCTTTTTATGATCTCAGAAGAGTCCCCAACAAATTTCATTGAAAAAACAATGAAAAAAAAAGGTCAAGAAATACATAAGAAATTGCAAAAACAATATAATACATAAGAAAATGATTTGATATCGAAAACTTGTTCATGTACACTTGCTAAGAACACCACAGAGAGTTTCTATACCAAAAATGAGAACATTTGGAGCTTTATTTAGGGAGCATACTAATTACGTATAGATTAGCATAATCACTTAATAGCAATTCACATGAGAAAATTACTGCACAATTTTGTAGATTATGTCCCAGACAACCCGCATGCCAATTTTCTGCACGATCGCGCGGTCGACGGCTGAGATCTCAAGGAGGCCTGGGAGACTCCCAGCCAAATAAACTACATGTACCAAAATACCCCGGCCTAGAGAGGGTTAAGGACATTATATGCAACAGCCGATTTGAATAGCGCCACAAGCAGCTACATGTAGCTCATTTTTGTTATGAAAGGTTCTGTACCATGTAATTTAAAGGATCAACAACCAGCTGTAATGTCTACATCCATGTTAGCACTATATTTGGTGTTCTGGTACCATTACCGTGTTGGTGCCCACCTCCCCCCTATCTTTACCCCCTCCTATCCCTCCGCCATCTGTTCAGAAGAACCTAATACACCTTCATGCTAACGTTACTTCATTTTTTACAACATTCAATTTTCTTCAATGTGAGCAGGATATTAACTCTCCAACTTTTCACAGTCTTTAGTTTGGATACTCATATTTGAACAAATTAATTGATCTGGATTTTCATCATAATATTAGATTAGTTGCATTTGTGGTTGACCTTTTAATTCATTTAGTCCATATTCTATTTTGCTGTAATAGTGCCATGCTTATGTTGTGCCCTGTACATGTAATGTATATGTACATGATCATTTCATTTTATTGCATCTACATGTATTTATATTCACTTTGAATATGTAGATATCTGTAGATATCATAAGGACTCCATGTATTTTCAGTGTTTCTTTAAGACTTAACTTTACCATTAACATATTTTTTTTGTATATTTTAGTGAATCCCAAAACAGTTTAATTTTGGGGACTTTCATTATATCAATAAATACATTCACTTTTAAAACACATATCTACATGTAGTACTAAAATTTGTAAATGCTCATCTAACTTGAAAGCTAGTTAGTTTTCTAACAAGTAATAATGTTTTGTATAGTGTGCAATATACATGTACTTGTGTGTATTGTAGTATTGGAACTTTATATATTCAGGAGCTTCTTTATTTGTACAATATTGTCTACTTACGGCAAATTATTTATACAAATGATAATCTATTGCCTAGCACACCAACGATAACAATGAGTCGCCAAAGATGAATTTTGAGAATGACATACATGTGTGCATGTAACTCATCAACTGGTGTTTTCTCTGTCTCTTCATCATGGAGTTTTGGGGAGCATTTCATCAATATTTTCATCCGACAAGTTGTCAGATCTGACATCCTTCCATGATTTTGATTGGCTGAGAGGCACTGTTCCTATGGTAACTGTCAGATAAAATAGGACTTGTCGGATTAACAAGTCCTTTCATGAAACACTCCCCAGTTTCCTTCTTCAGTTTGATATGTGTACATGTACCTACCAATTATTCTGAATAACGCATAAACCAGCAAGAAGAGTTTCCAGTTGTGTTGTTTAATAAAACATTGTGATGCAGGAAAATGGCTTGAGTTTTGTTAAGAATATGACAACCTTCTGTAATGAAAGGGATGGCTCATTAGCATACAATGTATCTCCTGTTCTCCTAAAAGTTGTGTTCACTCATTTCTAATATGGATCCAGAATCATACGACAGTTTCTGCGCAAATTGTTTCTGACTTGCCAACAGTTTCTGTAGATTATTATCCACAATGCGGGGACGATCCTCCAAAGTATGAATTTGGTGCCAAATCAAAGAAGACATTTTCACTCGTACTATTTATCGTTTGTATTATTGGAACATTATTATTTGATTATGATATTTATCTCCATACATGTTTCCTTCCTTGTGCAACCAACTGTATTTTCTAATCAGTGGTCAACTTTAAAACTAATCACGTGTTTGAAACGCAGAATGATTAATGATAAACCTGTATAACCCTTTGAATATTGGTCAGCATCTTGTATTGAATCTTGCTTCTCGTAGAACATCACTTCTTAGAAACATGAAAGCTGCTTGAAGCGTTAGTGGAGTAGTATTGCAACTATATCTAAAACTGTGTTAAAATAATCATAAGAAAATCAGTCTCCATCAGTTAAATTGAACAATAATAAAAGATGATGTATTTATTAGGCTTATCTTATTCTCCTCCTGAAATAATAATGGTGAAAGAGGAGTTTACATTAAATTATATTTACAAGATAAATGGAAGAAAATGGTAAAGGGTGTGATTGTGTTATTTTGCAGAGATACGTGTAGGCACATGCTTACTCTATTATATGAATGCCATTGATAATTGAACTGATTTTGTAATCATTTATTCACTTAGTGCTTAGTACATTTCATATTTTTATTGAACAAATTTATGTCATTTGAAATGTTGAATATATTCCGAAACTTGATACTAATTTTCAAACATTTTTTTGCTACTTACTATTAACAGGAGTTACAGATAGAATCTTTTGTCGGACCCGAAGAGAGAGAGGAAATCAAACGTCACACGAGTCAGTCATCGTCGTTGGATATCGATCTCTTTAAAGACTATTCCAAGGAGGTAGCATCTCCGACAAGAAACTCCACTTCCTCGACGATACCTGAAGAGGGAGCCCTTCACCCCTCCGAGGAGGAGGAATTCAGAACTCTAATAGAGACCACGGAACAGTATGCGCGCCAGAACGGCGATTGTGCGAGCTTTAAAAGGACTAATGAGAGAGGGATGGTTGAAAGTAAAAAGAAAGAGGGAGGGGAGGAAGAGGAGAAGGGGAACGGAGTCCCTCCAGAGAAGAAGCAGGGTGACACCCCCGGATCACAATGGATGCACCCTCCTGATGCGCTCATAAAGGGATGCTGCAATTATACATCATCTGTAAGTATAATGGATGGTCAAATTCTGGGTATGTTCTATTAGATCATCAGCTCAAGACATGCCATATTTAAGTTTTCCCTTTTCAAAATGCTTGAACTTTTTAACTATAAGTTTTTTTTTTTTCAAATTCTTACTCAGACCGTTCCTAGGATACTTGACTATTTTCTGTGTAATATTTACATGTATTAGCAAATACTCATATGGGCTATTCCACGGTTACTCACGTTACATTTGGAGACACCTTGACTCGTACTTGGAGCTGTAACTCCATTATTATTGATAGGAACTAAACATCTCCTTATCACAACAAAGTACACAGTCTGACTATCCTTCGTATAAAAACAAAACTTGGGAAAGTCTATTATGCTCCTGGCAAATCTTTGGAATGTGTCGGTTACTCACGTTACATGATTTGGACATGCATAAAATGAAAAGTCAACATAAGTGAAAAGTCTCCTCATACAAGGCTTTTATGAAAGTTGATTATATCCATTTCAAAGAAGTATATTAGGGAGACAAACTTTGTATATAATAAAAAAAATAAAGAACACATGGTTTTTACTTGGGGTGCAGATAATATGGTTACTCACGTTACGGTTACTCACGTTACATTTTGTCCATGTATGGTTAACAACACACATGTCATTAAAAATTCAATAATGTGTTTAAAATTCATTGCTAGGAACATCTAAAAGAGATTTTATACCAAAAATTGGAACAATTGGAGCTTTATTAGGGAGTAGGAGGGAAAAGTATGATTTCGCTTACTAATTATGCATAAATTAGCATAATCGCTTAATACCAATTTGCATGAAATAAATTACTGTATAGTATTGTAGATTATGTCCAAGACAACCTGCACGCAAATTTTCGGCGTGATCGTGCGGCCAATGGTTGAGATCTCAAGGGGGGCCTGGGAGCCCCCCCCCTTCCCCCACCCTCCGGGCCATATCAACTCCCAAAATACCCCGGCCTAGATAGGGTTACAGGTAAGGGCATTCAATGTGTTGTTCAAACACTCTTTAAAGTTTGGTTAATCAAAACCAAGTCTTACTAATGCACTCTCGCATTGTGAATACTTCTACTAATATTCAATTTTTTTGTGTGATTGTATGACCACTGATATTTTGATGAACAAAGAGTCGCATCAAAGAGATGTACCCTCATTTTGCTTTTAATTAATCAAAAATAACTTCACAACTAACCATGAGACTTAAAACTTGACATCCCACAGAAAATGTTACCGAACTGAATAATTTTTACTGGTTACTCACATTACATGATGGTTACTCACGTTACAAAGTTACTCACGTTACAGTTTTTCTTCATCAATTTTATAAAAAAATTGTACTTTTTAATGATTTTGATAGTCATCACTGTGTCAAAGATTGTTTGAAGGAAGAGAATTTAAAATCCCACCAATTAACTGTGAAGAATTTTTCTCTCAGAAAACAAAGTCATTTTTTTCGGTTACTCACGTTACATCACCTGAACAGGTTGCAATATTTATTTTTGAATGAGTACTACAAATTTACTTGAAAAGCGGTTGTGTATTTTAAGTAATTTGACTCTTCTAAACTTCAGAAATATATAAAGTGGTATGTTGTTGCAACAACAAAATGGTAATAAGGCACATTTCATTTTTCACTATTTTTCTTGTATTTTGGTACACAATGGAAGACACAACTTTTGACCATTTTTTTCCAAAGTATACATATAAAAATAAACTTTTTATTTCTTGTTCCTGAAACTATCATGTATGAAGGACTTAAAGTATTAAAAAATTCAAGAAAATATTGAATTTGAATTTTTAAGCTCATGTCCACCAACCTGTGGAATTGCCCATATGCTGCATGGTGATTTTCCAGGAAATCGATTAAATCATAAAAAGTCATTACTAATTTTAATGAAAAAAAATTATGAATTTGAAGCTTATGGATAACTAATTTGAATTTCTTTAGTTTTCTGTTTCTGTTGTTGAAAGGACATATTACTTTGGCGGTGTAGCTTTCTGCCACATTTTAACACCAAGACCATGTAACCAATTACACAGGAAATATTCTATGTCTAATTTAATCCATCATAATCGCTGATCTTATTGACGATAAAAATTCATCCCGGGGCCTTTTTGGTTAAAGTGGATGTAATGGTTGAGTTTGGATTTGAGCTCAGAATCTTGTAACCATGAATCCAGTGCTCTAACCAACAGACAACATGACCCATATCGGCAGTTCTGGGGCCCAAATCATCAGGAATCACAACTATGGCAATTTTGTCATTATGTCAACTACTATGGTAACCTTGAATTTGATTGGCTGCTGAGCCCTGTTACCATGGTGGTTACCATAGTGACAAAGTTGCAACAGTTAATGAAACAGGCTCCTGGATTGTAATTTCTATCATTATTTGCTCTTTTACTCCACCATCCGCAGTATCTAGGGTCATCTATCATCAAGGAGCTTCACGGAACCGAATCAACGCGAGAAGCGTGCACGCGGCTGAGACGATCAGCACAGCACCTCCAGAAGATGCCCGCGATCACGCTCTCCATCAACTACGGCGGCGTCAAGTTCATCGACTCCAAATCGAAGATGGTGATTACGGAACACGAGATCTGTAACATCTCCTGCGTCGCCCAAGACTCTCATGATCTTAAAACCTTTGCATACATCACTAAGGATATCCAATATGAGAAGCTATATTGCCATGTCTTTACAGTCAAGACTGTGGTAAGTTTAATTCACTTTTTTTCTTGAATAAAGGGTTTTGGGCTGAGAATAATATCTGAATAAATAGGACAAAATTCGCCAAGCGAAACGCTCAAAATAGATACCGTCAGTGGTGGGCTACCTACAGGTAGCAGAAATTGTCACTATGAAGTCACAGGCAAGGCTTGCACAGAATAGAGTGACAGGGCCTTTA
Source organism: Lytechinus variegatus (assembly GCF_018143015.1). NCBI lineage: Eukaryota > Metazoa > Echinodermata > Echinoidea > Temnopleuroida > Toxopneustidae > Lytechinus > Lytechinus variegatus. The sequence goes on from NC_054748.1 coordinate 38,165,607, forward strand.
CATGTTGACTTGTATCATATCTTGATGGTGACACGACATTTGCTCTTGCGACATTTGCTCCGGTCTTAATATCTCAAAGGGCATAGGGTTAAAGTTAGGATTGTAAAAGAGTTTGTGGTTCAGAATGATGTAAAGATTAGGATTAAGGTTTATCTAGTTTTATACCCCTTTCATAAACCTATCCTCCAATTAGCCGCCTAAGAGTAATGCGGATAATTCAATAAAAATTGCGTTCATAAACTCCAAAATAATCAGCACTATTTTTACGAGTGCCGTCCTAAAAAGGAGGATAATCATCATGGCAACCGCACACACCCCCTCCGATGCGGTTGCGTTGGAAAAGTGTGACCTTGTGACCGCTCCATGGCAATTATCTGCATTACTTTCGAAATGCGTTCATAAAGTCAAAATCTGGTTCCGATGCTGCTACTATGCGGATAATTGCAGCATCAAAATAATGTGGATAACTTTGGTCCTCCTCCGATTTTATGACCAAATTATGCTGCTATTAGCCGCATAATTTGGTTTATGAAAGGGGTATTAGAGGTTAGGATTAATGTTTGGCCTAACGTGCAGATTTTCCATCGGAGCAATTGTCACTGGAGCAAATGTCATGGAACCATCTTTAGTGTATGTTATAACAATACACAATATATTTCCTTTCTCTTCTTTTTTTTCCATTATTATTGCAGTGGTAAATCACACTTACTATCATACCTTTATCGTGTGGTTTGGTTTTAACAAGTTACAAGAAATTTCTGTTCTATTCATTATTATTGCAACGGTAAATCAAACTTATAATCATAACTTTGTCATATGGTATGGTTATTACAAGTTACAAGAAGTTTATGTTCTATTATGTTTCTTCATTATTGTTGCAGTCGTAAATCTAAACTCTTACATAAACAATTATTTATCATGTTGTTGCAGGACTTAGCCACGGAGATCATCATGACGCTAGGTCAGGCATTTGAAATTGCTTACAAGATGCTCTTAAAGACAACAAAGGGGGCAGCAGACATGACCCAACCGCAGCAGCCAATCAGAGTCAAGGAGATTCAGGCGGCAGCAGACGACGGCGATTCCGACACCCCCAGTTATGAAGATACAAAATTATAGCGGCAGCCCCCTGGAAGGGGAATAGACTGTTCTCTTTACTAGCAATGCTTTCAACAGAGATATAAACAATTTCCTGTATATATATATAATATATAAAACCCTATATGTGAATTCTGAACACTATGGACAACCAATATGAATTTAAACTCTGGTCTATAAAGTTGTGGTTTAACTATGGATCGCCAATTGTGACACTAAACAGTACCTGGTGGGTGTTTCATAAAACTGTTTGTAAGATACGAATGACTTTACGCACAGCTGGGGGGTGTTTCACAAAGATTTAAGTAGGACTTAGGTCGCACTTAAATGTCGACGCGTACATTATGTGCAACGCGTAATCTTATTGATCAATACGCAGTAGTGCGCGTCCTCTTGGCATGATCTGACCAATGCTGTCAGGCCTTTTATACTGCGCGCAACAAGACATTTAAGTGCTACTCTAAGTCATACTTAAATCTTTGTGAAACACCCCCCTGGTGATCCTTTCTTGTGCTACATGTATGTGATATCCCTGTGTAATGAGTTATGACCTAAGAACATGTTCTAGTCTAGCGTAAAGTCGTTCGTAACTTTACGAACAGCTTTATGAAACACCCACTGGGGGCCATTTCATGAAGCTGTTCGTAAAGAGCGACTAATGATCCTTGTGGTGAATGATGTTAACCATTAAATGTTCATTGGTGAACATTCAGCGCATAAGAAAGGTTCACCAGTCGTTCTTAAGGTCACTCTTAATTTACGAACAGCTTTATAGAACACCCGCCAAGTTTGATACTGTATGTCAGCTCATATGTCACTCAGGTTTTTCATCTCTCTCTCTGAGGATAAAAACTGAATTAGTTTTCCTCGTCGATATAGCATGACGAATGAGCATAATGAACATAACCGACTTAAAATGTTAAGTTATGAACATGTTCAGTTCAAGCCCGAATCCCACACTCAAGCAAAAATCCTTTCGTTGAATGGAAATTTGTAGATATTTGCGATCAGTCGCAACTCAACTCTATCGCATTTCCCCATCATGCTTAATTTGGGGGTTTAGGCATGTAATCAAATATAAGTCTCTTGTAACACATGAGTCTTTATTAAATCCAAAATATACATACTTTATACATACCTACGTAATTGTATACATGCATCAATGTCTTACGTACAGGGTCTCTTTGTTGAGGAATTCAGTATGTTTCATAAAGCTCATAAATAATCAAAATGTGACGTTCATGTACATGTATTTGGCCTTTGCTACTTAAAATTCTACTTACTTTTTTTTATTTACGAGTTTCTAGAACCACTCGTGAGGCATTCTGCTTGGACAACAGGTTAGAGAGTCTGCTTACCACTTGCATGTAGTTATACTATCATGCCTTCTTACGTGTATGTGAATTCACACTTCTCTTGCTTTTATAAAGTAAGTTGTAAAATATTCCTTGCTTTGTTGCCTCATCTGGATATTCTATCAGCTTTCGCAAAGGGGGGATTTTTGTTTGATGACCACAAGATTGTGAAAACGAACGGGAAAAAATTGTGAGGAAGTTATACCAGTGGGACCAGCTAACGGACAGTGAAAGATTTTTTTCACCCTTAGCCTTAGACACTTTCCTCCCATTACGAGTGAGATGATTGCCTCTCCATGTGACGCATTGTCGTTTCATTGGACTACAAGCTTTTGGTCTACTTCTTAGGTACAGTAGTCTAATATTCCACATGGGCTAAAAATTAACCCATTTAGTGACACTTTCATTTGGTCTACACAAAACTTTGGGTAATGCCAACTTAGCGGAATTCCCATTCACATGTAGTCTAATGTAATGCCCAGTCAGACTAAATTTCCACTTCATTTACTTATTAATCTTTACTGTGTCAAATGAAAATAGTTTATAAACAGTTCATCATCTAAGTATACAAACTAAGTGATGTTAGATCAAGTGGGTATAACCATAATGGAAATTAGACAAATGGTATTTAGTGCACATTCCTCACAAAAACCGACACTAACATATCTTTTATTTTCCCTTTGTTTATGGCATAGAAAACGAAAACAAAAACATCTAGCTTATTCTCTAGCCTACTTTCATGAGCAGCACTAAATTTTTTGAAAAAAAAAGACCTTAACAGATTATTTTTGAATTTGTTAAATGCTGAACTTTTTGTTTTTTGGTACAGTGTACCATGTGTATAAATAAAATTATATCTAGCTTTTCATTGGTGCAAGTCATGTCTATATATTTTTATATATGTAATTTATTTTATATCTCTATGAAAACAATTATTGCCATGTTTTATAAATGCCTATATGTGAGAAAATGAAATGTATGTACTTAATGATTCATGAATTTACTGTTCGATAGTTCTTATAATTTTTGTTTATTATCATTATCGGGGCTGGTTTCACAAAGGCTTGTGATCAATTGCAAATTTGTAAAGCCAAACTCTGATCGGTTCCTGGACAATCTCATGAAGAGAATGTACTTTCAACAATAATATTGATAGCCATTGCTAAATTGCAGTTGATCGCAAAACCTTGAATTGCAGGGTCCAAATAAAACAAAAATGTACCATGTGTAATACCACTGGGGGGATGTTTCACCAAGATTTAAGCATGACTTGAATCGCACTGAAATGCCGACGCGTACATGATATGCAACGCACGATCTTATTGATAGACACGCAGTAGTGCGCGTCCTCATGACACGATGTGACCAATGTGGTCAAGCCTTTCATACCGTACGCAACTCAGTATTTATGTGCGACTATGTAAGTCATACTTAAATCTTTGTGGAACACCCCCCAAACTATTTTACAAGAAGAATACCTGTTTAAAATGTCAGTAAATGTGAGGAAATTGTCTATTTCTCGTACCAATTTTATTCTCATCCTTTGAGTTTGTGTGCTTTATGATTGTTAGTTTTCGCACAGTGACATATGAAGGATTAAAGAACCTTGAAAACATATTGTGAAATGCTTTCCATGACAAAGAACAATCAAGAAGTCTTTGTCAAAACTTTGTGAATCAACAGTCTCGTCTTTGACTCTGGACAAATGACATAAATAAATCCATAATTTATTGTTCGAAATAGACATGAAATGAAATACTCAAAAAATTTGCTTTGCCCAATTGATCGTAGGCCTGGCAGCCGCTGTGCAGCGCCAGATCGACGAGGCTCTATCCCTTTAATCGTTGAACGCCAAACAGGGTAGCAGCAACCCCCATCTCTTAACGTCTTTCGGTCTGATGCGGCCGGGATTTGAACCCCCAACCTCCGGTTGTGAGACGGACGCTCTACCAACTGAGCCAACACACCGGTGACTTGAAATGTTTGAAATTTTTTGTCGTCTTTTGGAGCTTAGGACAAAACTGCCGTTCCGGTGCATCAATTCTGGACAATGACCTCCCAGTTGTTTTTTGTCATTTAACGAGCATTTTCAATGCATTTACCATGTTCTTGAATCCTCTGTACACCGCCGAACAAAAAACTTGGTATAAAACATGCGCCATTAATGTCCATCTTTTGCTTGGCCACGTTTAGGTTAGATTAAATAGTTCACATTAATTTTGAATGTGAAATGTATTTATATATCATAAAACAGCTTCAGTAATTTCTATGTAATCGTAAAAATGCTTATCTGTGATCTGTATATTTACGTACAGGTTATATACATTCACTCTGTATGTATTGCAATGCAATGTATATTATGATAAGCACCGTATATCTTTCTACTGTAAGGAATAGCTTTATTCTATAGAAAATGACATTGTATCGCCGTTAGCAATTATTGAGCCATTCGCCGACATTGTACTACATGTAACATGTCAGTTAAATGGAAAGAAATATACGAAAAGTAAAATAAAAGCATTTCTGTCTCCTCTCACAGTGACATGTAAAGATGCTATCTTGTTACTATTTTCTTTCCGCTTTCTTTTTCTCTTCTTATCTTCACTTGGACTTGACCCAGATCACAATTCATTCGGACTGTTGGTATGAAAGGCGTCAGATTCATCATTTGAAGTCACTTTCCTTCCTCTATTTACAAAATCCACCATAGACATCCTTGACAAAACCATCGTGGAAGAATATATGTCCTTTAGAATTTGTTTTTGTGCGGCCTGTACTTAACTTTTACAACTCTTAATTATAAAGGCAACTTGTCAAAAGTCTGTGCCATGTCTTGATAGCATGGATCTTGCTCTAAGGATGCTTTGTGTCTTCTCATCGCAGCTCTCCTGCAGTCCCTATCGTTTTGTCTACGGTGACTGCGATGATTAAAGCTGGTAGCATAATTCCTGCGTTACTTCTGAAGAAGGTTTCCATGGCAAGGAAAGAATAGTGTCGCGGTTGCACCGTACACCATGTATTCTTTCTTGCAGGAAAGATGCGGCTCTAACTTTCAACAAAGTGCCTAGCAAGGATTGCTCTCAGTGGGGGGGGGGGGGGGGGGGGGTAAATGGATAGGCAAACAATTAAGCTAGGGCCTATATACATGCAGATAGACATGACGACATGGAGAACCTCATTTCATCCAAGTATTTGCCATCTATCTGGGGACTATAAAACAAAGCATGGTAATTGATCATAGGGTCAGATTTACAATTGATTTTGTAGATTATTATGAGCAATCAATTGTATAAATCAACTATGACCAATCGTAAAGTTTTGTGTTGTAGGCCCTTAGAATGGCTCAAGACCTAATGTGACTCCTTCACCTGATTAATTTGCAATTATATATGTGATGAGTAATGTATGCTTTAGTATATACACATAGTTACATCTGTACCCATAATTTAACCAAATATGGAGTCCACATTTGTTTATATTCGCTCACAGTTTGGGTCATTATCTTGCACTTTGTGTTCTCTCATTTTGTACTTACGTGTGTGCATTATTTTTTGCTCATGAAATAAGTTGATACTTACTATATGTATATGCATTGTACATTTAAAAACTTATAGGGCATGCCATGCCCAAATGATTAAATGATTTATAAAAAATTGGATATTTAAATGGAGATGTCATTCGTATTTTGGGTCATTAAAAGTTGGTGACATTGTGTACTGATAATGTTGATGATGGTGGTGATATGATGATGATTGTGATTATGATGGTGATGATGATGATGCTGATGATTGTGATGATGATGATGAAATGATGATTATGATGATGGTGATAATGATGAGAGGATGATGATGGTGGTGATGGTAATGACAGATGATGGTGATAGTGATGATGATATAATGCATGCAGTGAGATTAAGCACCAAAGACAAACACTTCACAATATGGATGTAAATGGTCCGTGACCCCCACCTGCTCCCTTTCAGAATCATATTATTAACCATTTTTAGGGGTAATCTTTATATTTCTGGTAAGAAACATTTTGAACATCTCTGGACTTGATAAGTTTTTAGTGTCAATGAGAACCACTTTTTTCCCCTAAAAATACAAGCTTAAACCAGGGCCCCGTCTAACAAAGACTTACGATTGATCCGATCAATCATTACCCTATGGAGATCCATCAGTGTCATAATTTTTTCTACAGGAAATTTGCACAATGTCCTTTGCAAACAAAGAGAAACACAATGAATTTTCAAGAAAACATTGAATGCATGAATATACAATATAGTTAGAAAATATTTTGAACAAACATGCATAGTATATTGACACTGCTGGCCGTCCATAGTTGTGATTGATCAGATCAATCGTAACTCTTTGTAAGACGGGGCCCAGGGGCCTGTCTTACAAAGACATGCAATTGATCCGATCAATCGCAACTATGGAAAGCCAGGAAAGTCAACGTATACATGTAAAATGCATGTTTGCTCATTTTTTTTCTGGATATGACTGCATATCTGTAAATTCATTGATTTCTTGACAGTTAGATGTGTCCTCCTTTGTTTACAAAGGACATTTTTCACATTTCCTGTGCAAAACAAATTACAGCACTGGTGGACTATTTGTAAGGTGATCATTAAATGCACAATACATGTGAATTTTTGTTCAACTAAACAAACATAGCATGCAAATAAAATAATATACCAAAAGGATAGTACCACAAATGTATTCTTGATATATTTTAATTACATGCTCTCTGAGTAAAATAAATTTGGAAGTATAAGCCTCTAGTATCACATTTGTTACTGTGAATGTGATTTCATTCATCATGAAAATTACAATAAACAAGAATCACATGCATATGAATACAAAAGCAAATTAAAAGGTACACAAAATAATTCAGACAGACATTTCATGTTAATGAGGAATAGCTTGAAAGACAAGGTCTTCAAATACATATAACCAAATGCATATCCCAACCCAAAACCCTACACTACTCTTTCACCCACACACACACACACTTTTGTTTTGAATAATGTTTTTATTCTGATTTCATGAACAAATAGTTACATAACATTTCAATTTAACATTTCAAATCATATATAATACTTTACACTTCATATTTTCACTTTTTTTCCACTAACTTAACAAAATCATGAGTCATATATATCTTAAAAAAACACAATGAAATCAGTTATTATAAAAATGCTTAAAGACACGCACACACACACACATTGACAACCCTCACCCACATATATACAAAATAAATTCATATTTAGAAAAGAATTACCTACCAAGTACACACCCAGCCAAGATAACATTCAGTTCTCCAGTACTACATGTATATGGTCTGTTTATAATATATAGATATGCTTATCTGTCACTATTCATTTTAGATTCGATTTCAGAGCCATGATAAATTGCTCTGTCATAAGGAACTAAAACAAGTATTTACAATGACTATGATATATTATCACATATCTGAACCCTTTGCATGGACTTCTTAATTGATGAAAACAAATGAATAGTTTATCGTGGAATTTATTAACTCCGGAGAGGCGTTTCATGAAAGGACTTGTCGTCTTTATCCGACAGTTTTAAGAGGAGCTGTTCTCCTCAGCCAATCAAAATCAAGGAATATTATCAGATCTGATAACTCATTGGACGACAGATTTAGATGAAACGCTTCCTGGCTTAAGTCATTTATGTCTACTTGTTTTGAATGATATTGATTTACAAACCATTAATAAAAAATATACATTTTCATATGTTGTTCTAAGGACATTTCTTTATCATTCTCTTTATAAAATGCAAATATATTTTGAAGTAAAAAGGTAACAAAAAATATATACATCCTAATGTTTACTCCCTTTTTTGGATAACACATGCATGCACTATTAAGGTTCCAAATAAACAAACCCCTAGAAATGAAAATGGTAAATTTGTCATGTAAATAATTGATAATAATGAAACTACAAATATTTCAAACTCCATCTGTGTATAATATTGTTTCCTTTCTTGTATAACATACTTTAAAATATTTTGAAATAAAAAAATGTGAATATTTCATGATAATCACAATTCAATAATATCAAGTTTGATTGAATTTACTTAGATATATTCAGGTAACATAACATACATGTATTTATTGAACATTTCTAATAAAATCGATCAGAATGAAGATAAATGGACATTTGCATTGTTCAATTCTAGATCATAGGATAATAATCTTTTCCGAGGCGCATTATTTTCTACCCCGGCTTTAGGTCTGGTTGCCATTTTCCAGTGATTAATGTATTCAATGAATCAATCCTGTACACATCACATTCTAGGTTGGGTGCAAATCAAAATGATATATAGTGCTGGGACTGTTTTCACAATTCACATACAGCTGAGCTTTAGAAGTAGTTGTAGTGTAATGGGTTTCGTTCAACGGGGCTCTGCAAACAATAAAATCATACAAGAAGAACAAATTCAAACAACAGTTTTCCTTTTGGAGAGAACACATGATTATTCTAAAGCCAGTATGTTACATCCACACTGAATATTCAATATTAAACATGGTTAAATTGGCAAAAATGGACATTAAACTATATAGGTTTTATTCCCATAGGAGCTAAATCCATAATCAAGTGGAACGCCTCTGGCAGTCTCGCTTGTATTACGCGATTCAATATAGCAGCAGACATTGAAAACTACAACAAAAATAATCATTCACAAAAGAAAACACTCATATGATAGTAAAATACTGTCTATTTACCCAACATGACCTTTGACCATGATCATTTGACCTATTTAAAGACATGTGCAAAACAATCATTCATACTTGATTACCCTTATGTCTATGTTTCATGAACTACATGTGTAGATCCATAAACTTGGTAAGTTATGATGCCAATTCAACAAACACCCCCAACACGGCCAAAGTTCATTGACCCTACGTGACCTTTGATTTTGGTCATGTGACCAGAAACATGGACAAGATATTCAGGGATACACGATTACTCTTATGTCCCAAGTTTCATGAACTAGATCTACATGTATAAACTTTAAAGTTATGATGACAATTCCACAAATACCCCCAACATTATCAAAGTTTGTTGACCCTAAAGGACTTTTGACCTTGGTCATGTGACCTGAAACTCAGGCAGGATCTTCAGTGACATATTATCATCCTTATATAAAAGTTTCATGAACTAGGTCTATATACTATAGAAGTTATGACAACATTTCAAAAACTTAACCTTGGTTAAGATTTCCATATTGATTCCCCCAACATGGTCTAAGTTCACTGACCCTAAATGACCTTTGACCTTGGTCATGTGACTTGAAACTCAGGCAGGATGGTAGGTAATAACTGATTACCCTTATGGCTAAGTTTCATGAACTAGGTTCATATACTTTCGAGTTATGAAGACATTTAAAAAACTTAACCTTGGTTAAGATTTCCATATTAATTGATTCCCCAAACATGGTCTAAGTTCATTGACCCTAAGTGACCTTTGACCTTGGTCACTTGAAACTCAGGCAGGATGGTAAGTAATAATTGATTACCCTTATGTCCAAGTTTCATGAACTACGTCCATATACTTTCGATTAGTTATGAAGACATTTAAAAAACTTAACCTTGGTTAAGATGTCAATGTTGACGACGCCACCGCCTTCGGAAAAGCGGCGCCTATAGTCTCTGCTTTGCAGGCGAGACAAAAATCAAATTTGAAAGAATTAAAAGAAATTGATACTCAGTGCTAGATTATCAAAAACACGATTTGATTTAATTTATCTAATATGATAGTACTATCATATGTATCAAACTAAAACCAACCGCTGTGGATAAGGGAAAGTAGTGAATGAAACAAGCTGGTGAAACTCTGGCAGTCTCACCTGCATTACGTGCATAGCAGCAGTGCTGACTTTGAAATCTACCATAAAATAATTATTCACAAAAAACATGATTCACATAATGACACAAAACTATGTTAGTTGACCCTAAATGACATTTGACCTTGATCATGAGTCCGGGGGGGGGGGGGGGGGGGGGGGGGGGGGGTTACTAACCTCATCGCTGCCATTCCTTCTATCCCCATCAGCTACATATGGTAGAGCAAAGTTATCCAAACCTCCTGGTCTCTGTTCATTTGAAAAATATATAATCAAAATAAAAAGTAGATGGCCAAGAGAAAAAATTAAAACAGAAAATACACACAAAAAAATCATTGGTGATGATCGCACACCTTTGCAATGTTTATTCACATGGATACATTACTTCATACCATGGACCTATTACGTAATAGGTCCATGGTCAAACTCTCATTATGGAGACAACCGCAGTTCAGTGTTATACCCCACTAACAAAAACCTTCTTGGATCCAATACCGAGGGACCGTATAACAAGCCTGGCTTCCAAAGGTCTCCTCGTCTTGTCTTTATATTACATTCCTTTTAATTATTGATATTTGTGGTTTTTAAATGTTTTTGACATATGCGTTAGCCTATAATTGTACATGTATCTTGTTATAACAACCCTGCATGACAATTCAATCCATCTTACATGTAACATTTCACCTCAGCAGGCAGGCCTGAGTGTTGAGCTATGGTGGGCTGATACACAACAGCTGTGATATTACATAAGAGCAGCTCTGCCTGTATAGGTCATTCGGAATGAAGTTATTGTAAACAAATAAGGTAAATAAATAAGAGAATGAAAGAGACAGAGAGGGAGAGATGGAGAGAGACAGAGAGAGAGATGGAGAGGGAGGGGTAAAAATAAGGGGGAGTACGACAGAATGAAGAAAGAAAATCATATTCTTACCCGATTATAGCCTATTTCACTTCCGGGGTTATCCATGCCTTGGTATTGTCTTATCCGATCAACAGCCCTACCGATATCATGCTGTCGACGATCGAGAGAAGTTTCAATTGAGTAATCGTCTGATGAACGATCCGACTGTCGGTCACCGAACATACGCCGGTGCTCTGAGATGTGATAGTTGCTAGGCTTCTGCATCCTGTTGAATTACATTTGAAAGATCGATACCAGTAATGTGTATATACATGTAACATAACACATATCATAATTTTTAACACAAATGATGAACGTCGTTGAAGGCATTAGTGAGAATTACACCCGAGGGTACTTAAAAATTCTAACATTTTGCTCTTTCAAAAGTGTTATAAATTAGTGAGAATTATACGCAAGAGTACTTTTGAAACATTCTAACATTTTGCTCTTTCAAAATTGTTATGAAAATATGAAACTGCACCTCCTGCACTCTGCAGAGTGGATTTGGCGCTTTACAAAACACAGTCATTAATACTATTATTAAAAGTAATAGTGTGCGTAATTACTCTACTGCGCCAGAGTAAAATTATGTGCAATATTTGTTTTAAGATATAGTGACTTTCATCTTTATAATTTTGGTATATGATCCTCATCTCAAAACCATGTCCATTCGATAATACTAGTAATTAGTACAAGTCCTCAGACAATATTTCTGTTAGCTATAATACATGTAGAGGATTGGTCACGTGATAGAATTCAGAGTCATTTGATTAGGATAAAAGAATTAAAGTAAACTGCACCACTTTACCACTGCAATAAGATTAATAAACAGAATCATCTTAAAGTCAGTTTATGCAGAAATTTCATGGAAAATATATTAAAATTGGCTGACACCATGGGAAGTTTGAGGTCCAATTGGAATCCATGTGATATTGCTGCATTTTTGAGGATCAGCTAATGGATCTGTACTGCCAAATGGATTCACATTCAGGACTGGAAAGTGGGAGCAACAAACCAAAAGCGCAGGAAGCGGGAAAAGGAAAATATGAGAAGAATAACATCATGGGGAAGAACAACAACAAGATTAGGTAAAAAGAAGCACATGAACTAGAAAAAAAAGAAGAGGAAGAAAAAGGAGGAGAAGGAGGAGAAGAAGAAGAAGAAGAAAAAGAGGAAGAATAAGAATAAGAAGATGAAGAAGAATAGGGAGAAGTAAAAGAAGAAAAGGATGAAGAAGAGGAGGAAGAAGAATAAGAAAAGAAGAAGAAGGAGGAGAAGAAAGAGGAGGAGAAGGAGAGGAAGAAGAAGCGAAAGGAAAGAGAAGAGGATTAGGAGAAGGCGAGAAAAAAAATGGATTCACATAAGAAAAAGAAGAAGAGGAGGAAGAAGAAGAATAAAAAGAAGAAAAGCTGGAAGAAGAAAGAGGACACGGAGAAGGAGAGGAAGAAGGAGAAGGAGTAGAAGAAGATAGAGAGGGGCGAAGGCGGAGAAAGAAGAGGAAAAGAAAGAGGAGAGAAAATAGGTAGAATACTAAAAGCAAGCTGCTTCAAATAATCATACAAATTTAACTTACCCCACCATCATCCTATTTGCCTGATTACGACGCACTGTTTGGGTTATTATTGAACACGCGCAGATAACGAAGATCAGAGCTCCCGACATAGCACCAAGTATGATTCCAACAAGAGCACCAGGTGAAAGACCAGTCCTACCAGAGACTATTGGGATAAATGAATAAGAAAGGACTTTGTTAGATGATATTGATATTTTTTTTAATGATTATGTGTTTGAAAATTTACCTATAAACCTTTAACGATACGATTATCATATTTTTTAGTGTGAAACTGCTCGACCAATGGGAAATGCAAACTCTTGTGCTCTGATATCATTAAAACTCACCAATAACAAAAATCCTAGCTAAGAAGTACAAAATGCACTGGGGTATGATACAGAGAATGCCCATAATGAGGTGGGTGCTCACACCTACGAGTGCCCATGCTGGAATAATGATACAGAGCTTGTAAAATAGAACAGGTAATCGTGTTAAGAGGTAAATATCTGTACTTCCCTATTTATTTTCATTATACCTGATTTACTCGCAATTTCAAAATAATTCTTCAAAGTATAAGTGAGTAAGCAAGATATATTGAGTGATACTGATGGGCAAGGCAGAATATTCATTTTGATATTCTTTGATAAGAATTCGAAATTTGACGATTATCAAGGGTGAAAAATAGTTGTTGTATTGATAACAGGACAAATTGTTCATGAGGGCAAGTTTGCCATTGCTTTCTTATTTCACAAATCTTACCAGAAGATTAATGACTATGACTGCATTCAAAGCAATAAAAAGAATTAAATTCATACTTACATGATGAGCAGTCTTTCCCTGTGTAATCCTCTGGGCATGTGCAACTATACGTGCTGAATTCATCCGTGCAGTTCCCTCCATTTTTACAGGGGTTGCTGTCCCCACAACTATCGGTATCTAGCCAAACATGCCAAAGAATAATACCAGCATTTTTTTTAAAAACAAGACCACATGTTGGCATTCATAATGCATATAGTATTTTTATTTATTTGATATACGATAAAACAACAATGTGGATGAAATGTCTTGCTCAACTCGGCGGGAATCAAACCTTGGATCGTCCAGCGCCTTAGACCACTCGGCCACGGCACCTCCACTAATAATAATAAAATACAGACCGACATTAAAGGTATCGGTATCTAGTAAAACATGGCAAAGGGTAACACCAGTGATGAAATAAAGACCAATCTTACAGCTATCGGTATTTAGTAAAATATGGTAAAGAATAATATTAGTCATAATATAACCATATAACAGCTATCGGTATCTAGTAACACATGGCGAAGATTATTACGAGCGATAATATATGAACCAATCTCAAAGCTATCGGTGTTCAGTAAAACATGGCTAAGAATAATACCAGCTATCATGATAAAACCGATTTTACAGCTATTGGTACCTAGTAAAACATGTCAAAGGTTGCCCGAATGTCCAAGCACTTTGGAAAGATATTGGATATAAATTAAGATTATAAAAAGAACTAGAGAATCTCTCAATTGAAGACACTCTGTTAGGGATTGATGGAAGTTAAAATATGATGAAAGGTTTGAATACAGTAATTATAATAGTCAAGAAGGAGATTTATTCCGCTAGACAGGAAGCTGTTTTGCCACCTGTTGAAACCATAATGACAAATTGTAAGAAATATAGGGAAGAATGATGTAAGATTGCACAAGAGAGGAATACCTTGGCGATACATATCCAGAAATGGGAAAAGGCCGATTTAGAGTCACGGATGGATGCGGATAGTTCATTTTCATTATTACTATTACATGTGTAGAGTAACAGACAGATTCACTTTTATTATTACTATTTTTCCCCCAAAATTATGTACATGTATTAAACAATGTTTTTATATTAGTCTTACAGTGTATGTTTTTATGTAATCTTCAGCAAGTGTGAGAAAAAATGTAACCGTTAATAATTATTTGCTATATTTAATTCGCCTTGTAATGCTTGGTGATACATGTATGATTTGTTTGATTATTAATACATTGAAAAAAGAAATAAATATACACACCAATCTAAAATATATTGGTATCTAGTAAAAAATGTCAAAGAGATTAATACCAGTTATAGTATACACACCGATCTAAAAGCTATCAGTATCTAGTAAAACATGCCAAAGAGTTTAATACCAGTCATAGTATACACACTGATCTAAAAGCTATCAGTATGTAGTAAAACATGCAAAGAATAATACCCATATAACATTTTATTTTGTCTGTGTGTTTGTTTTTGTTGTATTTAGTGTATTTAGATGTTAGGAAGATGTGATTTTTTTTTTTTTTGGGGGGGGGAGGAGGATACAGCATTGAAAGCACTAGAAGTATTGGAGGCATTAAATAATCTCCTACAAGGGTTATTTCCTTATAAACAATCTTTAAGCAAATTCTTATCACCTTTTTTTACTTTTAGTGAAATAATGATTATTTAAAACAAAAGTAAGACTTTTAAAAACTTTAAATGTGCACTTACTGTCTACGGCTAACTCTTCGACGTAAAGAGAATCGTCGAGAAAAGGTAATGTCTCATTCGCAGGTGACAGGTCTGTGGCTGATTCAGCAAGACTATCAGCGGAATCCTGAGATGGTGCTGCGAGACCGATTCGAAGATCACCGATCACACTACCATTTCGGAAAGAGACTACCTCACATGTGATACTGATGAGCTGAGCTGAATTCAAGCTTACATTCAAATACGTTGAAACCTGTGAATGATAAGGTTTATTTGGGAAAGCAAAGTTAGTACATGGTTAGTATATGGAATAAAATAAAATAATTGCTACAACAATACATACACTGTCTTCTTAAAGGAGAATGAAATTATTGGAACAAGATAGCTTGTGTGAAAACAGAAAAATCAAAGAAACAGATCAACAAAAGTTTGAGAAAAATCGGACAAATAATGAGAAAGTTATGAGCATTTGAATATTGCGATCACTAATGCTATGGAGATAGCAAATTGGCAATGCGACAAAGATGTGTGATGTCACTTGTGAACAATTCTCCCCATTACTTTAATATATATTTCACTTGAATTGCCTCTTTTATCACATCTATCCATAGATCATGTGTTCTTTCTACATGAGGGCATTTAATACATATTTTTTAAGAATACATCTTGGATAAAGAGTTTGTATCATCACAAGAAAAAGTAAAAAGAGACATTTTGAGGGTATTTTATAGCCCATCAAAGGGAAAGTTGTTCATCAGTGACATCACACATCCTTGTCGCATTGTCAATGGGAGGATCTCCTTAGCATTAGTGATTGCAATATTCAAATGCTCATAACTTTCTCATTATTTGTCCGATTTTTCTCAAACTTTCTTTATTCTTATTCTTTGATTTTTCTGTTTCTACACAAGCCTCTTTGTTCCAAAGGTTTCATTCCCCTTTAATAGAATTAAAAAGCTCTCCTGATGCTCACGCCTTTCAATAGTGTCTATATTCCAAGAAGTACATAGGCCTATACCAAGTACTGCAAAAGTACTCAAATCAAATCAAATAAATAAACAAAGTAGAATTTAATCTTATCTTATATATTCCGACTTAACCTAATCTCGTCACATAAAGCGAATAAAAGCAATAAAGAATATAAAAATCAAATTTAAAAAGTGGATATCCTCACCGCACCGCAAAAGACATCTTCCAAATCCATAAAAGCATTCGTAGACTGATCATTGAGTTCCTCTGTGAATACAAGTACTTCACCATCTCGTCTGTTGGCTGTGATTTCAATCCTTATGATGCTTACGAACGTTTCTAGTAAGAGATGAGATAACAATTGTAATTCGTCTACCTGTGTGACAAATGGGTACTGCTCATGGATAAATAACGTTTTGTTTCAGAGAAGTTGAGAGTATATAATCAGGATTCTACAATCATATTTTCATTAAACACCAGACACCCACTAGCGTACCTACGGAGGGGGGGGGGGGTAGTCTGCCCCCCCCCTGAATTTGCTTGTCAAATTTTTTGGCGGACCGTTTTGCCCCCCCCCCTGTGGAAAATCCTAGGTACGCCACTGCAGATACCATGGACCCCTGAACAATTTAAGTGAAAATTTGATATAAGTTTGATGCACACGACCATTACTTTATTTAATAATTTTCTCTTCATAATTTCAACATGTTTTTTAAAGTTCATATAACCTTTATTTCGTGAAAACAGAGACACTAGATTTCCACTTTAGTACATGTAGTTGTAATCTCATGTAAAGAATATCTTGTAATCAATGTGTATCTTTGTTGTCACACGAATCCTGTAAATCGGCAGAAGTGAATGGTAATAAATTAATTACCATGACAACATGAAAAGAACAAAAATATTATATACTGTAAGAGAGTAGAACTCATGCAAATGCAGTGGAATGAGTTCTGGTGCACTGGTTACTTAATTAAATAAATGAATTTAAATTCAGGACATTTATTGAGGTAATTCATAGGTAGAATATTGAATACAATATCTTTTGACATTAGTTTGCTTTATTTCTTATATTTCATTTCACTACCGGGTCCCGATTCATGAAGACTTGTTTTAACAAATGAAGAAATTACTATCAGCCAATCAGATTGCATGATTACAGTAGCTTTTAACTATTATTGCAAATTTGTAACAATTATAATAATAGCAATAATAATAATAATAATAGTAATAATAAAAACAATAATAAAGTAACGATATTATTTGGCATCCTCAAAGGGGCACTACCCGGACTTTAACTCCAAAAGGATTTTATTGAATCACATTTATGTTTAAATCTCAGCAGACATTAAAAAAAACTTTTTATGGGCATAAACATAAAATACAAACATGACATACAAAATGTATTGACACAAGTTTTCTTAATTCATTCTACTTCTTAACATACCAGTTGAAGGGATCGTTGTTGGAGGGGTAGAATCAGAAGTAGTTAAATCAGTAGGACTAGTATCTTCTGTAATAATTGTACTGGGTTGAGTGGTAGCTGTAGGTGGTGTGCCCTCTGTGTTGGTGGCAGCAGTGGGGGTAGTTATTTCTTTAAAAATAAAATAGAGATTATGGTTCACATAGAGGTGCACTATACATTACCCGGACTTTAACTCCAGAAGATTTTTATTGAATCATTGATGTTTACATCTCAGAAGACATTTTAGAAACTTTTTACGGGCATAAACATAAAATACAAAATGTGTTGACACAAGTTTTCTTAATTCATTTTCCTTCTGAACATACCAGTTGAAGTGATCGTTGTTGGAAGAGTGGTAGAGTAAGAAGTAGTTAAATCAGTAGGACTAGTATCCTCTGTGCTAGTTGGGCTGGGTTGTATGGTAGTTGTAGGTGGTTGGCCCTCTGTGGTAGTGGTGGTTGTGGGCGTGGCTATTTCTATAAAAAAATAGAAATCACAAGGTGTTATTTTGCAACTACAAAGCAACAACAACATCAATAATAATAATAATGATAATAATAATAATACTAATGATAATGATAATGATATGGTTATTCAGGATTGTGGTAACATAGCAAATATTTTTAATACTCATTTTTCTTCCATAGGCAAAAATTTGGCCAACAATATACCGCCCTCTCGTGGGCATTTCTCTGATTTTCTTGGTCCCTCTAACCCAAACTCGATCTTTTTAAATCCAACGCATATTCATGAAGTCATAGACATTGTTTCTCACTAAGGAAACAAGAAAAGCTCTGGATATGACGATATTAATAATATTATAGTAAAATCGATTATTCCATTCATTGCTGTTCCCCTAGTTCATATTTTTAATTTATCTTTAAGTAATGGGCAAGTTCCTGATTCTATGAAAATAGCTAAAGTTATCCCATTGTATAAAAAGGGGGACAGGTTGAGTGTTAATAATTATCGCCCAATCTCTTTACTACCATGTTTTTCAAAAATTTTAGAAAAAATGATATATGTTCGAACTTTCACTTTCTTAAAGATCATGATATATTCTCAAATTTTCAATTCGGCTTTAGAGAAAAACATAGTACCGTTCATGCTCTCTTGTCATTTATTGAAAAGGTAGCTCATGCCTTAGATAAATCTTCTCATATGGTTGGTATATTCCTAGACTTCTCCAAGGCCTTTGATACAATCAACCACGAAATATTACTCAGCAAACTTTTTCATTATGGCGTACGTGGCAAGGCCTTGGAGTGGTTTAGGAATTACCTTTCCAATCGAAAACAATTTGTTTCACTAAACGACCATTCTTCCAACTTATGTAACATTAATTGCGGTGTGCCACAAGGAAGCCTTTTGGGACCTCTTCTTTTCATAATATATATTAACGATTTTTGCAGATCATCTGAAATTTTGTCTTTCATAATCTTTGCTGATGACACCAATTTATTTTTTTCTGATAAAGACCCACACACTCTTGTTCAAACACTCAATCAAGAACTGTCTAAAATACTCGAATGGATTAGAAGCAACAAACTTTCTCTTAATATTGAAAAAACAAAATACATGTTGTACAGTAACACCTTAACTTCATTACCTAATAGTATTAATTTTGATAATTTTCAATTGGAATGTGTATCGAATATTAAATTTTTAGGTGTCATTGTAGATAATAAGCTTTCTTGGAAGTGTCATATTGACAGTATTTGCAAAACAATGTCTCGTAATATTGGTGTTATGAATAAATTAAGAATGTTCCTCCCATCAACTTCCTTACTCACACTCTACTCTTCTTTAGTATTACCATATCTTCACTACGGTCTGCTTATATGGGGAAACACACATCAAACTTTACTTAACAGGATTTTATTGCTGCAAAAGAAAGCACTTCGTATTGTTTTTTCTTCTCACGTACGTTCCCACACTGATCCTATTTTTTTCGAAAACAAAATTTTGAAGATCAGTGATCTTTACCTACTCCAGCTTGGCCAATTCATGTACCAATACAATAATAATATGCTTCCTTTTATTTTTCATGACATGTTCTTAAAAAACAGCTCCTCTCACAATTACCCTACTAGAGGTCGCGACGACCTTCATTTGCCCATGCTCAGAACACTGTTCGCCCAAAATACATTTATATATAGGGGCCCAAAATTTTGGAACTCTCTTCACCCTGATATCCAGTTTTCCCCTTCTCTTAATTCATTTAAAAGAAAATTAAAATTTATTTTGTTACAATCTTACAAAACTTCACATTGATTTCTTTTCCTCTATAATTTATTTGTTTATTTATTGTTTACCTGTCTACAGGTTGCCCTCGGTGTTGGTGTCAGATTGACTACACTTCTACCCCCCCCCTCTCCTATCCTTGACTTTCTCTTTCTCCATTTATCCCTTCTTCGTTTTTCGCAGATTGTGCAGCAATGTTTGTGTTTTGTTTCTGTTGTTTTGTTTTTTGTGTGTGTCTTCATGTCTTTTTTTTGTCTTTTGTCTCTGCTCATCTTTTAATTCTAATTTCCTTTATTATAATCATTATTTATATCTTTATTTCATTATCTATTTTGTATAGATATATAGTTATTTGTGTTATACTTTTTTTCGTCTTGAGTGGTCCACATTCTACAACCCTTGCTTTTCAGTGGACCACTCCGTTTTTCCAACTTTTTTGATATATTATCCTCTGTATCAGGTGCATATTCTATATATTTGGTTTACTTGAATATTTATCATTTGTATTTTCTGATGTCATATTTTATTTATTGTAATTAATGCTTCTTAATTTTGTTGGAAAAATTGAATAAATGAAAGAATGAAAGAATAATGATAATAATAATAATAAAGTAACAGTATTACATGGCATCCTCAAAGGGGCACTATACATTACCCGGGGGGGTATTCTGAAAAGTCTCGTAAGTTTCCACTTAAATATCCTTTTAAGTTACCCATTTAATGGAGCGCTAATGTACCTCCAAATTCGTATTCTGAAAACTCTATTAGCGCTCAATTAAGTCCCTTTAGGCCACTCCCCTACTGAGCCGAATTAGCCAATCAAATGCGCTCTTACAACGTAAAATTTTCTCCTAGCGCGCAGTGTCTCTTCACTTTGCTGCCTTGCAGCGCAGCGCCCGGCTGCTGCAGGTGCACTGCACCACGATCTTGATAAAAAGATTGTTTGCTGAAATGCTAAAGCATTTGCATCTGAGATTAGAGGTTTGTTATGTTGTTGAAATTAATTGTTGTCTTTTCCCTTTCTCTCTCATTTAATGTACCTTTGTGCTTTTCTCTTTTTTTCGAACGCGTTCTGATTTTCACAACTCTCTATTTGAATCCATTTGTAGCTTTCTTTCTTTTTCTTTTTCTTGTTTTTTACAATAATTTTTATTTGCCTCTGTCTCGGGGCCATGGTAGAGGGGGTTCTTCTTTAACTTAATTCCTACTTATTTTAAAAACTACATACTTTTCATTTATATGAGAAATATTCTCCAACAAAATTTGAATAAACATATTTTAAATATAAAAAAAGCATAATAAAAAAAAGCCGAAATTTTATTGATATTGGATGTTGAAACGTTATGACATTTATAGGTTTTTATAGGTGGGGAAAACGATGGCAGCACTCACTATTTTTTCTTTTGTATTTTATTCTATATATTCGTTTAAATACTAAAGGGGTCTATGCTTATTTTTCATTGTCAGAAACAAGGTTTAATTCAACCATGCACATTGCTGCATCTATCGTAATTTGGCAATTTCATTATTGTCAAAAAAGTGTGCAAAACAAAAGAGTTTACGATGCTAATAATTAAAGAAAATATAGAAAAAATAATAGTCATATTTTCCCTATAAGTACACAAATATTTCTGTCTCCTTTTTACCCCTTTTCTAATTTATTTATTACCAAATATAGTCCCATTTAAGAGAATCAACTGAGGTGACGTGGCCGAGTGGTCAAGGTGGAGCCTGACTGGGCACATGAAAGTATGGGGTTCAATCAAAGACCCTATTCCTTATTTTACTTGTTTCTATACACCACCTTTTCCCCTTTATTCTTTTCCCTTTTTAGCTCTCTCCTTTATTCTCTTCTTTCCTCCTTCCTTCCTCCTATTATTAAACCGATTTGATGATATTTATACGAAATGAAAGCCACATTTATCAAGATATGATGAGACTTAATGGACCTCTTATCACCATTATCTTCCCCCACTGGAAAGTCCGCTAATTGAGCGCTATGAGACTTTTCAGAATACCAAGTCTCGTAACTACTCAATTAAGTCTTTGCGCGGTCAAAACGCGTACTATTATTGCAAGTGCGCGCAACGCAACCCTGCCAAATAAGGAAAGGGCACTTAAGTGACTTTTCAGAATACCAAAATGCTAATTGAGCGCTAATTGACCGCTAATTGAGCTTTCAGAATACCGCCCCAGGACTTTAACTCCAGAAGATTTTTATTGAATCATTGATGTTTACATCTCAGAAGACATTTTAAAAACTTTTTACGGGCATAAACATAAAATACAAAATGTGTTGACACAAGTTTTCTTAATTCATTTTCCTTCTGAACATACCAGTTGAAGTGATCGTTGTTGGAAGAGTGGTAGAGTAAGAAGTAGTTAAATCAGTAGGACTAGTATCCTCTGTGCTAGTTGGGCTGGGTTGTATGGTAGTTGTAGGTGGTTGGCCCTCTGTGGTAGTGGTGGTTGTGGGCGTGGCTATTTCTATAAAAAAATAGAAATCACAAGGTGTTATTTTGCAACTACAAAGCAACAACAACATCAATAATAATAATGATAATAATAATAATACTAATGATAATAATAATGATAGTAATAATGATAATAATAATGATAATAATAAAGTAACAGTATTACATGGCATCCTCAAAGGGGCACTATACATTACCCGGACTTTAACTCCAGAAGATTTTTATTGAATCATTGATGTTTACATCTCAGAAGACATTTTAAAAACTTTTTACGGGCATAAACATAAAATACAAAATGTGTTGACACAGGTTTTCTTAATTCATTTTCCTTCTGAACATACCAGTTGAAGTGATCGTTGTTGGAAGAGTGGTAGAGTAAGAAGTAGTTAAATCAGTAGGACTAGTATCCTCTGTAATAATTGTACTGGGTTGTGTGGTAGCTGTAGGTGGTGTGCCCTCTGTGTTGGTGGCAGCAGTGGGCGTAGTTATTTCTTTAGAAATAAAATAGAAATTGCAAGCCGACTTAGATGTCATTTTGCTACAATATATATTATATAATAATAGGAGAAGGAGGAGAAGAAGGAGGAGGAGGAGGAGGAGGAGGAGGAGGAGAAGGAGGAGGAGGAGGAGGAGGAGGAGAAGAAGAAGAAGAAACATTAATACTAGTCCCGGGGGGGCCACTTCCATTCACGAGTGGATACCATGCGCGACCATGGGGTCTCGAAAAGCACCCTAAACACATAATTTCCATATTCTCAAAATGCACCCCTTAACAAGTATTGGCGTGTGAAACCCTACCCTAACAAGTATTGGAAACAAAACGATACTCTTGGCAAATATTCCCTGAACTGAACCCCTAAACAAGTACAGGAATGTTTTATTGTTACGGGTCCTTCGGTCGTCGGCTTTACCTTATTTGGTTTTATACGACCCCAGCTTCTACACCTCGCGCAAATCGGACTCTAAACACGAAGTGTTGGAGCAAAAAGGACATCCTTTATAATACATTTTAATTTTGTTTTATCATCCCCACAAAGTCGACCCTAAACACGTAATTTTCCTAGTGAAATAGATACCCTTTTTTCATTATTTTAGTGTTTTTTACACCCTTATCACGTTACGTACGTAACGTGCCCTATCGTGAAAAAGACATCCTTTTTACGTGTTTTTTTGGTCGCGCATGGTATCCACTCGTCAATGTAAGTGGCCCCCCCGGGATACTAGTACATGGCCCTGGGAAGCACCCACAAGATTTCCAGGGGGGGGGCTTGCTGTATGTATTATTCTCCACAGGCAGCAACCCCCCTGGAATTATGGAAGGTGTGAATAAAATGGAGAAATGTAACCAAACTGACCTTCATTTTGCAGTAAAACCCTTGTCGGGGGGGGGGGGGGGGGGCTCTACTTGTAAAGTTTACATCAGTGCTCCCAGTAACAAAAAACATTCCCATGTCCCGCAATAATAATTGGAATAAAATATAGTGTTATGTTATAGCCTATTCCATGGTGCATTGTATATTTACCCGGACTTTAACTCCAATATAATTTCATTGAATTATTGATCATTGACTTTTATATCCAAGTAGACATTTTTACTTTTTATGGGCAGAAACATAAATGCAAAATGTGTTGACAGTAGTTTCATTTTACTTCTGAACATACCAGTTGAAGAACTAGTCAAATCAGTAGGCCTAGTATCTTCTGTAATAGTTGTGCTGGGTTGTATGGCACTTGTAGGTGGTTGGCCCTCTGTGGTGGGGGCGGTGGTGGTTGTGGGCATGGTTATTTCTTTAAAAAATAGAAATCACAAGATGTAAATTTGTAAATACAAAACAACAAGAACAATAATACTTATTATTATTACTAAATTTAGCAGGCTTAGTTCATTTTAGTTCATTTCAGAACAAATTACCGAAGAGCCAAAGATGAAAAGGAGCTTAAATCTCCCTCATGTAGAATGTGTCATGACAATGACGAAACGATATCCCATCTGGTGAGTGAATGCAGCAAAATGGCACAGGCTGAGTACAAAGGAAGGCACGACAGAGTTGCAGCTGCAGTTCATTGGGGTCTGACCAAGAAGTACCATTTACCCCATGCACAAAAATGGTACGAACATCGGGCAGAGCCTGTAGTAGAGAAAATGACGTAAAACTCTTAAGGGATTTTAATATCCAGACAGACAAGGTCATTGAAGCTAGACGACCAGATATCGTTCGCTTAAAGAAGAAGGATAAGGAATGTCTCATAGATATTGCGATGCCAGGAGACTGCAGAGGTTGGCGTATAGAGGCGGAAAAGATACAGAAGTATAACGATCTGGCATGGGAGCTGAGAAGGATATGGAAGGTGAAGACGAAGGTGGTACCAATAGTCATCAGAGCCTTAGGAACTGTGACAACAAGACACAGAAGCTTTCTGGCTGTTTTAGGAGTCGAGGTGTCCTTTGAAACGATACAGAAGGCAAGCTTGCTTGGAACAGCTCATATCCTACGGAAGGTCTTGAATTAGAAAGAGAAGTAAACAATGAAAAGAGGACCCATTTGATAGGATATACAACAATAACCCTACATTTCTGGAAGAAGTCTGGTTGCTGTTTAATATACCAACAGAACATCAAGTTGTGGACAATGAAAATAATTATAAAAGAATATACATCTATAATTATGCAGTAGCGTAATCAATGGTGCACTACATACCCGGATTTAACTCTAAAATGAACTTATTGATCATTGACGTTTATATCTGGCATTTCACTTTAAAGTATTCCAAGCTATTTCCTAATACGAAAGTGAAATCATTTTGATGCACACAGATCAATAATTACATTGCTCTATTCTTCATTAAACTTGGTCACTCTCACACAATATATATCAGAGCCAGCTCTAATATATAACCATAATATATCAAAGCAATGAATTTCATGATGATCTGGTTTTCTTTTTGAAACACATTGAGGTGCTCGATCGTAATCCTGATTGAAAATCAAGAAAGTGTATCTGGCTAAGAAGAAAGGTAGTCTTAGTAATTACCACATCCTTGTTTTAATTTGTATAATGAAGGTGGGATTCCCGAAACTCTCATCCCTCAAGCTGATCTCAAGATTGCCCTACTACTTATTTTTGGTCAAATTACCCATTGAGCAATTAGTTCCAGTATAACCAGGTGCGCAGGTACAGCTATACATGTTGACCCCGTCTGTGCAAGTCGCTCCATTTATGCAAGGATTCGATTCACACTCATCAATTTCTACATAAGTAAAAATGAAAACCTGAAATCGTTAGAGTGGAAGAAGGGAAATGAATGAGCAATGCAGAATAAGGTCATTTGGCAGGACGAAAAACAAGTAAAAGAAGAAGAAGAACAAATAAGAAGAAAAAGAAGAAGCAGGTGAAGAAGAAGAAGATGAAAAAGAAGAAGAAAAAAAGAAGAAAAAGAAGAATAAGAAAAGAAGAAGCAAAGAAAAAAGAATAAGAGGAAGAAGAAATTGAGAAAAGGGAAAAAAGAGGGATAAGCAAAAGAAAAAAGAAGAAAAACAAAGCAAATAACAATCATCAACGAACAGGAAGACGAAGAAATAAGACTTAAAGAGGAAGATGATAGAGAAGTAGACAGAACAAGTTGAAAATAGCATGTAAATCGTACAGTACTTTTAAAACCAGTAGCAGTCTTACGGGGCTGCGGAAGCAGGGGAAGGGGGGCTTCAGCCCCAACCAACTTTTTTCCAAAACTGTGTACAAAAACGTAAAAATGACCATAACATTTTGATTTTTTGCATGGTCAGCCAACACACTTTGAAAACCTTTCCGCAGCCCCTGTCTTATAGTAAAAGTAGAAGAAGCAGTTGTAGTAGAAGTACTACTACGAATAATATAAGTAGTGGAAGTAATAGAAGAAGTAGTAGTAGTAGTAGAAGTACAAGTAGAAAAACATTTAGTATTTCAAAGAAAATCCTAACCTATACAAGAATCATTTCCAGTTCCAGTGTAACCGTCATCACAAGTGCAATAGTAGCTTCCATATGTATTTGTACAGTTCCCGTTACTACACACGTCTGTTGCATTACATTCATTGGTATCTAAGAAAGAAAAAAAAAAACCTTTTTTTTCTGAACAAAAAAAGATGGATTTCAATCATTCAATTTGTAATCAAAGTGTTCAGTATTGTAAACATGGAATGATGACAAACCAATTTAAAGACAAAATGGTTTTCACAAAGAGTTTTTAAACTTGGTAATTCACTCAAATAATATAAATGGTTTAAGGAGAAAAATTAAATTGCTCTAATTGCAGTAAACTTGCTTTGTTGGTATTTTCATGAAACAGACTGGGCTTCCAATTGTAGTATTTAAACCACTTTTGGGAACTTTGATCGCTTAAGCTGGAATGTTTATATAAATCGTTATTCCAATATCTTTAACAAGTGGAATGCCTCTGGCCGTCTCACCTGCATCACGCGGTTCAATATAGCAGCAGTGCTGACTTTGAATATTACTCTAACTCGCACAAGATGTTCAGTGATACATGGTTACTCTTATGTCCACTTTTTATGAACGAGACCAATAAACTTACAGAGATATGATGGTTATTCAACAAAAAACCTCAACATGGCCAAAGTCCATTGACCTTACATGACCTTTGACCTTGATCATGTGACCTGAAACTCGCACAGGATGTTCAGTGATACTTGATTACTCTTATGTACAAGTTTCATGAATCAGATCCATAAACTTTCAAAGTTTTGATGGTAATTCAACAGATACACCCAATTCGGCCAAAGTTCATTGACCTTTGACCTTGGTCATGTGACCTGAAACGCACACAGGATGTTCAGTGATATTTGATTACTCATATGTCCAAGTTTAGTGAACAAGACTAATAAACTTTCAAAGTTATGATGGTAATTCAACAGATACCCCCGATTCGGCCAAAGGTCATTGACCCTAAATGACCTTTGACCTCAATCATGAGACCTGAAACTTGCACAAAATTTTCAGTGATGCTTGATTACTATTATGTCCAAGTTTCATGAATCAGATCCATAAACTTTTAAAGTTATGATGGGAATTTAACAGATATCCCCAATTCGGCCAAAGTTCATTGACCCTAAATGACCTTTGACCTTGGTCATGTGACGTGAAACTCATGCAGGATGTTCAGTGATATTTGATTAACCTTATGTGTAAGTTTCATGAACTAGGTCCATATATTTTCTAAGTTATGATGACATTTCAAAAACTTAACCTCAGGTTAAGATTTCGATGTTGATTCCTCCAACATGGTCTAAGTTCATTGACCCTAAATGACCTTTGATCTTGCTCATGTGACATGAAACTTTAATAGGATGTTCAGTAATACTTGATTAACCTTATGGCCAAGTTTCATGAACTAGGTCCATATACTTTCTAAGTTATGATGTCATTTCAAAAACTTAACCGCAGGTTAAGATTTGATATTGACGCCGCCGCCGTCGCCGCTGCCGCCGCCGTCGGAAAAGCGGCGCCTATAGTCTCACTCTGCTTCGCAGGTGAGACAAAAATCGGATCTCAATGGATCTTGTGATGTGAATGACATCATACCACTGCATGTAAAACCATCATCATCAAGCTCAAATCCAGCATTGCAAGAACACGAGTAACTCCCCCGTGAGTTGATACAAGTTTGGTTGCATCCATGATTCCCGAGACACTCATTGATATCTAAAACAAAAAAAAATAATCAAGAAAAAGATTGTACCATTAATTAAAAGAAGTGAGGACAAGCCTTGAGTAGTAGTTGCAGCAGAAGTAAAAGTATTTCCAGTACAGCTGTATGAATACTGGTTAACGATAGGGTTGATATGGTTGGAAGAATTATGGTCAGACCGGTACCATCGTGGGGGGGGGGTGGACCAGGGGGGTGCCATTAAGATATACAGGAGTGAAAAGAGGAGAATGAACAGGAGAAAATAGAAAGGGTAAAAGTATTTACAAAAGGAAAACGAAACAAGATACAACTGTAGAGTGTAAAAAGGAGAGTTTTGGGGACGGCAGCTGGGCTAAATCTAGGTTGATAATGTGGGCACATCTCATAATTGATACAAGCTATGTATACATTCCATTATCATTAATTTGAATGAACATTTGACTGACAATACTTTCCGCCATAACTAGGAAAAGACCAGACTGCAATGATGTATAATAGTAGATATTATCAACTATCAATGCACTCTACAATAAATAGTCAAACGTAACATGCTGAGAGTGAAACTGATTTATTTTAAGAGTATTCCACCGTTATGGACAAAATGATTCAGATTATTTCAATAATTATGTTGTTGCTTTTATTCTAGGGGATAATCATGATTTGTATAATAAAGATCTGTATCGTCAACTCGTTTACCCACCTAAGCAAGAAGCATTCCCGATTCCGAGTTGGAAACCTTCAGAACAGGTACAAAAATAGCTACCATCTGTATTTGTACAGGTACCGTTACTACATACATCCGTAGATAGCTCACATTCATTGATATCTGTAAAAGAAGGAGAAGGTGAAGTTGGTAAATTAGAAGATGGTGATGATGATTATGGTGGTGGTAATTATGATGGTGATGATGATGGTTGTGGTGATGATAATGGTGATTATGATGATGATGATAATGGTGATTATGATGATGATGGTGATGATAATGGTTGTGGTGATGATAATGGTGGTGGTGATTATGATGATGGTGATGGTAATGGTTGTGGTGATGATAATGGTGATGATAATGGTTGTGGTGATGATAATGGTGATTATGATGATGATGGTGATGATAATGGTTGTGGTGATTATGATGATGATGGTGATAATGGTGGTGGGGATTATGATGATGATGATGGTGATTATAATGGTTGTGGTGATGATAATTGTGGTGGTGATTATGATGATGATGGTGATGATGATAATGGTGGTGGTGATTATGATGATGGTGATGATAATGGTTGTGGTGATGATAATGGTGATTATGATGATGATGGTGATGATAATGGTTGTGGTGATGATAATGGTGATGGTGATGATGATAATGGTGGTGGTGATTATGATGATGATGATGGTGATTATAATGGTTGTGGTGATGATAATTGTGGTGGTGATTATGATGATGATGGTGATGATGATAATGGTGGTGGTGATTATGATGGTGGTGGTGATTATGATGATGGTGATGATAATGGTTGTGGTGATGATAATGGTGATTATGATGATGATGGTGATGATGATAATGGTGGTGGTGATTATGATGATGGTGATGATAATGGTTGTGGTGATGATAATGGTGATTATGATGATGATGGTGATGATGATAATGGTGGTGGTGATTATGATAACAATGATGATGATGATGAGGAAGGAGAGGTGAAGAGTATGACGATTAGTAGACAGAAGAATAAAACAAAGAAAAAAATGGGAAGTCAAAGAAAAAAAAAATATGTAAGACACTAAACATTTTAGTGATAAGTCAAAGAGACTGGTATGATATAGCATTGATCTATCTCTCGCTCTTCTTATCCCTCCTTATTTCATTTCAAATCAACTAACAACAAAATTACACACTGAGGCAAAATACAAAACAATATAATCAATACAATTTATTGAAATTGATTATATAAAATCAATATCAAAGTAGGGCTGACAGTTCTATGTAACAAGTATTATTGAAATACCTACCCTCGGGCATAACTTTATGGTCTGGTTCAATAAGTAGTGAACTTGGAAGGAGTTCCATGAAAATATTCTCCAGATTAGTTTCCGTCAGTGACGAGTCGGGTTTTAGGTCAACCCGGAAGGAAATCAGAAGAGAGCTTCCTACCAAGCTGTAGTTCTGCACAGATACAGCCTGCAACGTGTCGTCCCTCAGTTCTGAAGACGTATTGAGGTAACGCAGGACCTTAAAAGTAACAGAAAGTGAATAATTTAATTTTAATCCTAAAATGGCCGGTGGAGGGGGGTTGAATCAACCCTTCCTCAACATTTTCTGCGATCATTATGCCGCACAAATTTTTTTTTTACTGCGCCACTCACAGAGTCTATACTTTTAAGTCTTGCGCATCTTTTGAGACCAAATTTATGACACCCGGGAACGTGGTTACAAAATTACGCAACATTTTGTAAGTGCATGTCAGACCAAAAATTGTTCCAAAACATGATTTTGTGTACGAAGTCAATGCAAATTGAGTTTTCTCATCTTATTCATAAAGATATGATTATTTTCAATTTAAACAGCTGAAATCGATTGATTTTAGCATAATTATGCCTCAAAAAGGTTGTGCAATAAATCTGGTGAAAAAAACAAAGAAAAACAAGGAAATACATAAGAAATTCATATAACAATAAAATACATAAGAAATTGATTTCCAAAACAGTTTTTTTCAATTGCGATTGTTAAGAATGCTACAAAGAATATTTTTACCAAAAATTAGCATTCTAGCTTTATTTAGTGAATTAGAGCACAAAGTATGATTTATGCATACATTAGCATAATTAATTCATAAAAATAAAATCTCATTATTTTGGAAAATTTTACCATGCATCCTTGTACATTACATCGCACACTACCAGCGTGCAAATTTTTTTCGGCGCTCCCCGCAGCCACAGAATAGCCAAAAAAGCCCGTTCTAGTTAGGGTTAAAAATATGTATTATTCTGATCTTCGAGACTTGCAGAAAGCTTTGATGAATGCATTTCACACACCAGAAATGGCTAAAACAAATTGCCCACAATAACATTCTTTCAAACTCTCACATAAGCACATGAATTTTAGCCAGATTTAAAGCTTGTGAAATGACGCCTTTCCAAGAAACTTACGTCTTGTGCCAATTTCTGCTGATTTTCTTGGGAGTCAATTGTCTCCGGGTAGCTAACAGTGCTAAGCCCATTGATAAATGAAAAACGAACGTTGAGTGACAGCGTCAATGCACCTATTTCATACAAGCAATAAAAATATTACAGATTCAATTATTATTATTATTATTGTTTTATTTGGCATTTAAAATACGTAGAGAATACAAAATTACAAGGAGTCAATAAGAACGATGATAGTGCTGCATGATAAAGAAAATATGATCTGAATTAGAGTTGGGGAGGCTGCCTGGGAATAGAAAAGATATAGAAAGTACTTATATCCTGTTTTTTATACCTCTAAATGTTCAATGTTATTATTATCATCATTTTTACTGTCATCATTATAATTTCTTTTATTTTCACTTTTTCAATCAGTACCATTATTATTGTTATTATTAGTAACGTATTTTCCTACCTAGACAAACTCCATTGATTTCTGTTGTATTATCCTTGCATACGCATGAGAAGTTACCAAGTGTGTTCACACAGTTGAATTCAGTCCTGTTGCAATTATCCAAGTCACGTTCACATTCATCAATATCTATTTCAGTGTAAGAGAGTATTTCATAAACAGGTATATAGAAAACTACAAACATAAAATCGATTAAAATACAGTGAAACACAATTTTAGAATGACATCTAGCGATTCCAAGGGCAGTGTCTGATGGGACAGGAGGAGGTGAGACAGTCCAAAACTTATGTCAAATTAAACAATAAGTAGTATATCATAAATAAAAAAAAGTATTATAGGATTACATAACCCATTTTATCTCATGCTTTCTTCTCTACTTAAAAAATTGCACACTGGCTAACTCCCAATAATAAAGTCCCACCATGCTCCCTCAATACCAATGCTATCTGTGTATTCTACTTTACATTACAATACTATTGTGAATTAGTGAACATGTATGAATGAATTAATTAATTAATCAATCAATAATGAATGAATTAAATCATTCATTTTTTATCAACTAAGAAGTAAATAAATAAGAAAAAAAATGTGTTCATGCATGAAAAAATAAATAAAATGAATAAATTAATACTAAAAAATAAATACATAAAAAATGTAAATAAATATACTAATGAAGAGATAAATGAATGGAAAATAAATAAATTAATGAAAAATAAAAAAACAAAAAAATCAAACAAATACTAGTACCTTGACACTCTTTCGGGGACATGTTTTCGTATCCTAAATGGCAAGTACAGTTATAATCTCCTGGTATGTTGTTGCAAGTAGATATATCAGGCGGGCACTGGTGGACACCGTCTAGACATTCATTAAAATCTAAGAATAAAATAAAAGGATAAAAGTTGAATTTAACTCTTCAAAGATCTCTCCTCGGTTAGCTTGTTCAATATATGCATGATATTTATATAATATTGGATGGCCTTGAGGTTAATACAAGGAAATATTGGACGAGCTTTGCATAAATATTGGACGAGTCGAAGACGAGTCCAATATTTTGCAAAGCGAGTCCTATATTTCCTTGTATTGACCGAAAAATGGGACATCCAGTATTATGATTATTATTCATACAGAGAATTTTAGCAAATAATTTTTAACTTACCCTCCCGCCCTGAGACTCTGACTCTGCTGTATGATGGGGGGACCTAAAGCTACGCACTTTGTTTTCAAACAATAAAAACTGTCCCAATTTTAATATTTCAACAAATTATATTTCACTGATTTGTGGCAAACATTCTAAAGATCATTAACCAAGTAGAAAATATCACAAAACTCACTAATACGAAAATCCCGTCGTGTTTTTCGAAAACCTCTTAATTTCGCCGCCCGATGTAGAAGGGGTCCTAAAGCTACGCACTCGATTTATCATGCAAAAAATAGTATTTCCTGTGCCTCAATTTCTAAAATATATTCAATTATAGGATAAAATGAAATTAAAGCGAATATAACTCCAAACTTCCTAACAGTTGTTGGTTTTCTCTGCATTTAGAGATTTACTGCAGCCTCTGTAGAAAAAATTTAATAGGAATTGTTCATCACTCTGCAGTCACAGTTAAGTTCCACACACAGTGCGCATTTGTCATTGAAAACTGCATGCGCGCGCGATGCGTGGTGCGTACACTTCGGGAATTCCCCTTCTAGTCGTCCAATATTTTCAATATTGTGTCACCTCGGAAAAAATATTAGGCGAGTTCAACAAACTTTTTAAGTGGGTCGAGTGCACCAACAAAATAACACTTGTATTTGGGCTCTAAAATTGTCTGTATGAATAATAATATGTAATATGAACCGCAGGACTAAGCTTACAGTTAAGGTCCACCCAACAAAAATGTTGATTTGAATTAACACAGAAAAATCACACAAGCGTGATGAAAACTGAGTTCCAATTTATCTTCCAATAATTTACAGTCAAATCGAATTACTGTTCTCTAAATTTGGAAAAAGGATTAACAAATGAATCATTAAATTATTTATAATTGGACTGCATTTGGTATCAGAATATTTTTCATGAATACAACTGTTAAAACTAACAAGTATCTTTCCTCTAGAAGCCTTCTGAAATATTGCCATGGAAGCGTCGTGGTGTAGCAGTTCTGACTCTCGCCTTGTAATCAGAGGGTCGTGTGTTCGAATCCCACCATGGCCTAGCGTCCTTTGGCAAGGCGTTAATCCATACTTTGCCACTCTCCACCCAGGTGTTAAATGGGTACCCGGTAGGATGTGAAAGCCTGTATGCAGTATGCCTAGCAATTGAGTCTTGGAACTCTTGTTGGAATGCTCCCCAGGGAGTGGAGAGGTGCATACATTGTATGTGGGCATACAAGGATCCGATGACCGGGGTAATAATATAATAATAATAATAATAAGCATTAATTTATACAGCGCAGATTTTATATGGACTCAGATATATTCAGCTGCGCTTGTTCAGAGCTCTTTTTACTTATGTCTACACAGCATATTTTCTTAACTAAAGAGATATGTTTTTAATTTTGATTTGAAGAGAGCCAAGGATGGAGAGCTTCTTAAATCGATTGGCAGGCTATTGCTGTAAAGCGCTTTAGAGACGTCATTCCCATGTATTAAGCGCTATATAAATGCGGAATATTATCATTATTATTACATCATCACCCATGATTTCAAAGTCACAACAATAACACTGAGGACTGTAAAGCGACCAATGGTGGACCATTAAAATGAGATAACCATGATAATTTGATCAGGCTGGATAAGGTGTAGTTGTTGTAACCATGGTACTGCCACATGATCTAACGTTTTACCTATACAGGATCCATTTATGAGTTCAAAGCCTGGATCGCAAGTACAGTTTTCAGATCCCGTGGAATTCATCAATTCTTCAGTACAGAATATCTCTGAAAAATGAGGTGAGAGACGGTAAATGTAGGTAAAATAATGTTCCGTGGAGAATTGACCTGTCATGTTGTCAACTATTATCGTAATTGTAACCATTATATTGATTCACAGCATTAACGTTTTCTTCAATTCTCATGATTATTAACATCATTATAATTACTATCACTATAATAGTCACCATTAATATTATTGTTATTAATATCATCATTATAATTATCCTATTTGCAGCCATTTTAATTGTAATTAATTAATCATTTTTTATCTTCAAGAATTTTCTACTTCTTTTACTACATGTACTACTACTACTACTACCACGATGACAACTACCGTTACTACTACTATTCTACTATCTTTTACAATGACAAAGAAGACACGCTTTTTAAACAAAATCTGTCTGCTTATTATTTTTCATTTTTTGTGTGGCTTTTTCTTCTATTCTTAGATCATTCCGTCATCTCCAACATTTTCAAAGCTTGGTTAATCAATTTCAATGGCATACAGTTAACAAATAACAAAAAAAAGTAAAACATGCATATGGACATTTTCTTCCCACACTGCCATACACTATACCCACACTCCCAAATATGTGCTCACACACACACACACTCACCCACACAAATCCACCCACCAATCAACTTACCCACACACACCCACAAAATCCCCCCCCCCTTTGTCATACACACGTGCACACACACAAACCAACTCACGCTCCCATACATACCAAAACACACACCCACGTACACGCACTGACTCCACACACATATTCACCCTATCCTGCCCCATTCACATCAACACCATTCTTACAAACTCCCAAATTAACCTACCATTACACGAACGTTGATCAAGGCCAAGTCTATAGCCTGGTTCACAAGAACACGTGTAGGAACCTAATTCATTTTCACAAATCTGGTCACATTCGTTGGTGTCATTTTCAGCACATTCGTTGAAGTCTTGACAAATCAAGATGTAAGAATTGAAGAAATATTATTAAAGTATACAATTGTGAATAATTTTGGGACAAAGGAAAACAAATTATATACATCACATTCTCAAGAGTACCAATTTCCATGAAAAAGTAATCAAAATAATGTATAACACGAATAGCACAGTTTTATGTCCTCAAGCAAAAAAATGATTTGAAGTAAAACTTTTAAAACAAGGCATAAGCTATTTTGTGTCTCGCCCACTTTATCGTGATTTGCGAGCGCATGCAGCAGAATTGTATTGAAACTTCATTGTGAAATGACTTGGATGGATTAGCAATTGTCATAAGAGTCTTGGACATAAACTTTAATGTTGACCTAAAAATGAACTTTGACCATACCAAGTGACTTCCTAACACAATAACATGCAGGTCAAGTACATCTACCATCCAAGTTTGGTTGAAAAGTGATTTACGGTTGCAGAGTTATGTGTCAAAAGAGATTCTTGCACAAAAACTTTAACGTGGACTTACAAATGACCTTTGACCTTACCACGTGACCTCCGACTGCAGCCTAACTTGACATGGAGGTCCCCCAAGTAAATCTACCATCCAAGTTTGGTTGAAAAGTGACTCATGGTTGTGGAGTTATGTGTCATACGGTTTGTGACGGATGGACGACATTTGGATCCCTAAGTCTCACCTTCACCTCAGGTGGGCGAGACAAAAATGACATTCTAACCACTTTGTGTTTTGGAGCATGTGTAAGAGTCATCTATTCCCAAAATCACCAATGCAGCAAATTTGAAGTCCACACAGAAATATTCACCTTTTAACAACTCTTAAAAATTCATAACTTTCTTACTGTTACAATGTATTGTTGTTCGATATTGTTCAAAATTCACCTATATGCTGGTCTAATTTTTCAAATTTTTCTAAAAACAACGTTTCCCTTATATAGCTTTGGATCTCGTATAACTCACCGAAGCAATTACTCCCGTTGCCTGTCAATTGAGGGGGGCAGGGCCCGCATCTGTATTCTTCCTCCGAGGACGGGGGCTCATCGTAGCAGATAACCCCCTCATAACAAGGCCCGCTACCCTCACATGCATCATAGTCTACGTCACAGTGGTCACCTGACCACCCATCAGTGCAGTTGCACGTGACCACCTGTAATAGCAAAACAAAATGTGATTTTTATGTTCTTTTAATGTAAATGCTTTGAGCGAAATCAAATGAATAAGTGCAGAAAAATCCAACTAAGTATGCTTTAGGTATGGTTAATGATTGGTCAGGAATATTTACCTGCAAATTTGATTGTGCAGGTTGTGGGTGATAACATTACGATAAATGTTTGAGACAAATAGACAAGTTGTTAAAATTTGGAATGAAAAGACAAGTGAGTTGGAACTTGGCAACTCAGCTACTAATATACATTGGAAGACAAAATGATGAGTCTTTGGAACTCGGCTAATTGACTTGTTTAAGGTAAGCGAAGACGAGCTGAAACTCAGAAAGACAATTTGTTTGGGAAAAGACAACAAGAAGACGAGTTGAAACTTGGAAAGAACACTTGTTTGGGACTAGAAGAAAAAAATTGTCGAGTTTTTGTGTTCCACAAGAACTGTCTCCATCTTGTCATCTTTTCCCAAACAAATTGACTCGCCCAGTTTTTATAGCTTGTCATCCTGTCTTCTTGTTCTACACAAGTCTGCTTTCCTAGTTTCAAGAGCTCGCCTTCTTGTCCACTTTCTCAACGTCTGGATGACACAATCTTCAGTACATATTTACCCAACAATAATAGTTCCTTCTCATATGTTGGTTGTACTTACAGCAAAGCCATTAGCATTGAAGTCCTGTCCCTCAGCTTGGCTCTCGAAGTCGCACACACCATTGTTCTCGCATTGGCAGATGAGGACCTTGTACGACAAAGAGGTCTCCGCGCCTCGGTTGTCCATGGCGATGATCTCAATGGAGGAGACGTTCAGGTCAGTGGGTGTCCAGGTGAATATGCCATCTATGGAAGTAGTAGATGGGAGGGGTGAGGAAAAAAGTGAGAGATGCGGGGAGATATGGGATGAGAAAAGTGTTAAGAAAAGAGGAAACAGCAGAGAAACGGACAGAGTTAGAGAGGGATGAACAGACAGAGGAGAGGGTGGGAGAGAGTGACTCGACACAGAAAAAGGAAAAGGGTGAGAAATAACGGCAAGACGGAGATGACAGATACAAAAAGGAAGACAATTAAAAGAGAGAGGGAGAGGGAAAAAGAAGGTCAAAAGATAACGATAAGATGGGGATAAAAATAAAGAGAGATAGAAAAGGGAAGAGGGAGAGCATGTGTAATCATTCAAACTTCATTTCACTTATGTAACTATGATATATATTTTGATCAGTCATTAAAACTCTAAACCATTATTATCTAAACATGCACTCGCACCCACACCCTTGAAAATTTCACCTGAACTGATATTTGCGCCATCAGGAGTTGTATCGTTGAAAGTGAAATATACGTCATCATCATCGTTAGGGTCCTGTGCAGTAATCTCTAAGGTGAGATTCACGCCCACTTGCACAAAGAGAACATCATCCTCTTGAAGTCCATCTGTTTCTGTCAGCTCTGTCACACTTGTTATATTCGGAGGGAAGTTATCTATACAGTAAAAAAAAAATCCAATACATAACATGCTTGTCTTTATAAAAATCTGAAATGTTACTTAATTGTATTTTTTTTAAATTTAAACCATTTCCATTCGATCTTGGAGACATAATCTATAGGTCCTGTGATTATCAGGGATTGATACTTTAATGCTGTCATTGCTATTTGCTGTTTTTATTCCAATAAGAAAAAAAGCTCTTATAAAAATACAACGTGGGAGCATGCATGTAAAGTAAAATTACAGCTGGTAGCCAATTTATAGCTGGAAGTATAATGCTGCTGGTTTTACATGGTGTTGTTCAATGTGAAACAATCATTAAACATAATCATATCAATATACAATAAATACACTTGCAATGTAATAGGTATAAAAAATTACAAAACAATGTAAGATAACAACAAGAATGTACAATAATATTCATTATTTGGAGTTATTGATAGCAATGAAAAATCTCACCAAGGTTTAGAAGATCGTTGTCAAGTTGGTTCCCGGTGTCCATCGTCTGCATTCCCAATTCGGGGTTGACGGCGAGGAAGTCGAAGAGGCACGCTTCGTCATCCCCGCAAGTCTCCCGGGCCTCACTGGTCCTGTCTGGGTCGAGGGCGAGCAGGGCGTCTAAGAACATTGGTGTGTAGTTACTCGGGTTGTAGTAGCTCCAGTCCCTATCACCGTATTCAAACAGCGACTCGTTCTCCGTAATCATCCCTTTAGGAATAATAAAAAGACACCGTTCAGTCATAACTAAGGAGGTTTAATGGCTGTTTCGATTTGTGAAAGGTGACCATTGGTATTAGGTCTACCACTATATCATCATCATCATCATCGTCTTTATCAAAATCATCATCACCATTATCACCATTATTACGATCATCATCACTTGTATAATAATCTTTATCACGGTTGCTGTCATCGCAGTCGTTATCAACTCTAACACCATTATCATCATCATCGTCTCCATCACCATTATCGTCATCATCATCGCCATAATTATTAGCAATATTATTATTTTTCATCGCTATCGTCATTATTATCTTCACTCCCACCACAGCCACCACCACCATCTTTCTCACTTTCAACATCATCATTATACAAGAATGATAATAATAATAATATAGGATTTGTATAGTGCACGCATCCAAAATGTTAGGTGATCAAGGTGCTCCTATATTACCCTGGCTAAGCCTATCGATTCCGGTGCTCACAGCTTATTGAGGAATTACTTCCTGCCGGACGCATTTACCTCACCTGGGATGAGTGCAGCACAATATGGGTAAATTTCTTGCTGAAGGAAAAACGCTGTGGCTGGGAATCGAACCCACGTCCCTAAGATGAAAAGACAAGTCTTAAACACTAGAACACGATGCTCACTAATGATGATCATCATCAACGTCACCATTATCATCAACATCATCCACTGCTTGATAATTAAATATACATGTGCACATGAAACCTGATAACTCACATGATTGTCCAAATTGGAATATTTCTTCTTCTGTTAAATTTCTCCCGGGTTGATCGGTAAGTAACGTTCCATTCCGTAAAAGAAAATCATCCGATTTATTTCCATTGACATTACCTGATAAAGATGTAAATAAAGGAGGGTGTAATATGAAAATATCAGCTCAATATGCTTGATAAAACGTTTAGAAAAAATCTGGTGTATCGTTCA
This sequence comes from Lytechinus variegatus, assembly GCF_018143015.1. NCBI lineage: Eukaryota > Metazoa > Echinodermata > Echinoidea > Temnopleuroida > Toxopneustidae > Lytechinus > Lytechinus variegatus. The sequence goes on from NC_054748.1 coordinate 38,205,484, forward strand.
TTAAAACAAGATGAGTAGCTCTATAATGTTATTATTAATATATATGCTTGTCATGTATACGGTACAGGATACTAGTATATGATGTACATCATTTGCAAATGACTGAAGCCGAGTCGACATTGATCATGGCAGTCAGATGACTCATCTAATGCAATGGTCTTTTTTATGCTAATGATTTTGTCCTCCTATTGGCTCGAATTAACATCCTTCTCTAAATTCAAATATTCTTTCTTTGAAAACCTATGAATGGAGAGATTATGGCAGAGACTTAGGGAACTATTACATACATTACACAAAGAACTCGCCTCCGACCGTGAATCGCCCGCCAGAGCCTGCGACCAAACGATGAGCATCATTACAGAATTTCTCTCCTCGCAAGAAAAGTTTGTTACAAGAAGAGATACCCCGAAAACCCTTAATAAAGTGACAAGGAAAACCCGTAAAATCCACAGGGTAATATTGATGCACAAAAGATTTAATACCAGAAGAAAACTATATCATCAATACTATAAGGAATTCTCAAAAACAATGCTGTGTGGCTACCTTTGACGAAGCAGAAAGTCATTACCGCACTATTTCGAATTTGAAAAATAAGATTGTGTCGATCCCCACATACTGCAAAGTCATTCGATCGCATCCCAGAGACAAATCTTTAGACCTCCCATTTATCAAATAAAAAGATGTAAAGGGTATCTCATCCTATGTATCCAACAAGATGACTTACCAAGCAGACCCCTCCCTGTTGCGTTCTCAGAATACTCAGGCGGGACCATGACACCTATATCCAAGATCCCATTCTTAAAGGTCACTGTGAAGGACGTACTTGAATAGCCTTCTGGTTGAAAGAGAGCCGTGACCTTGATCTCATCCTCGGATTCGGTCTCATTATCCGAGGATAAGATGAAAGTTGGATCCTGTGAGACATATCCATCTAGGTATGAACATAGAAAGATTAAGGGAGTATAATTTGGCATTTGTTGTAGGGTACATATAACCAAGCTTTTAATTTTTGTTTTCATTTTAATTTGTTGGTATAGTCTCAAAGTTATATTCATTATGTTATTGCTTTGATCAGCTGTTGTACTGTCTACAATTCTTTACACCAGCCAACACGACCATCTCAGCACTTTAAAATACCGCTACCAGTAGTTAAAGTTATATTCATTATGATATTGCTTGGATCAGCTGTACTACCGGATAAAACGCCATTAATACTTGCACGTATTGCACTTCCCGCATGGTTTTGCATGGGCACTCACTCATGTGCGAATTATGCGTGCCAGCTTGCATTACGTCAAACCCCCGTTCGGAGAAAGACCGCAGTTCAGATTGCAAACTACGGTGTTTTACCCCAATTTTCATTTGAAACATTTCCAAACCCCGATAAACCGTTCTTGGCCAGGTAATCCCCGCTGTCTCAATTTCACCTCCACAGGCCAGTAAATAAGCGTTAAGCCAAGGATGAAATGATAAACAACAGCTGTGCTATTACGTAAGACTTCTCTGGCTGTAGTAGGACCTCCGGAATGAAATGATTGTATCATGTTTTCAAAGGCATATTGTATTCAGAAATCCAATGTTAGTTCATTTTCAATTTTGAACGAAGAAAATCGACCTCGAAATAAGGAAAGTAAGTAGATAAAATGGCGGCATGCTTTGCGCTCGGGCTGTTGTGTTATCTTCGGACCGAGGTCAAGAAACAGGTGTTTTGATACTTAAACTTGGGGCAGTGGGTTTGTCGTACTTGGAGAAGAGAAATGATTGAGGAAAATTGGGGTATAGTGTTCTCAAATGGAGGTTTTCGTCATGGCAGATAGGTGCGTGGCAGTGATATGCACAACCAAGTAGTGCCACTGTTTGGCGTTGAAATAAAAATTTTGTGGCACAAAAAAATAATGGTACACCACCAGGGTAGTGGCATCGAGGTTGTGCATACTTTGCGCATAGGCTTAGCATACTTCATGCATAGTTTGCAAATGATATACGCAAAGTGCAGACCACGTGATCAGTGCAAGTGGTCCTAATCAACGAACGTAGAAGGTGTCAAGTTCACCATGCGCGACCATGGGGTCTCGAAAAGCACCCTAAACACGTAATTTTCATATTTTGAAAATGCACCCCTTAACAAGTATTGGCATGTGAAAACCTACCCTTCACAAGTGTTGGAAACAAAACGATACTCTTGGCAAATATTCCCTGAAATGAACCCCTAAACAAGTAAAGGAATGTTTTATTGTTACGGGTCCTTCGGTCGTCGGCTTTACCTTATTTGGTTTAGTACGACCCCACCTTCTACACCTCATGCAAATCGGACTCTAAACACGAAGTGTTGGGGCAAAAAGGACATCCTTTAAGAAACATTTTAAATTTCTTTTATCATCCCCGCAAATTTGACCCTAAACACGTAATTTTTCTATCGAAATAAATACCTTTTTTTCATTATTTTTGTGTTTTTGACACCCTTATCACGTTACGTACGTAACGTGCCCTATCGTGAAAAAGACATCCTTTTTACGTGTTTTTTAGGTCGCGCATGGTATCCACTCGTCAATGTAAGTGGCCCCCCCGGGTCAAGTTCCGTCAACACCAGAACGTTGGAATATTTAAATTTGTGCTAGAAACGTCACAGAATAGGGTGTCGAGAATATTTGAAAGCACCTTGGGTCAGTGCTTAAACACTGCGTGAACTATGCGTAAGCAATGCAGAAACATGTCACAACTGCCGTGAACATGTCGGGACAATGCCTGAACTGATACAGCCAAGTTGTGCCATAAAGTGTTCCGCACTGGCATGCACCAATGCGGGGCAGCTTAGGCACCAAAATGCGTGCAAGTGCCAACTGGGCATTATAGCCACCATCACCATTATATCATTAGTACTGATTCAGACCGTCAATCAGATGTTTTCAGAGTTTATATCAAAAGAACAGTTGCTGTCAGTCTTGATGTACAGTATTAATTCATGTTAGATTTTAACGTTTAGGAAATCCGACACATAAATGGAGGTTAGACAGCATCCTCACTTTCTGGTGCATTATTACCTTTCAGCGGCATCATTACTAGTTTACCACCGCCACCACCATCATTATGATGATTGTTATCACATTTATCAAACTACAATAAATATTTATGAAGTCTGTCATATTAATGAAGGAACCGTTCAATAGATCATGAGCTGTCATCATCATCGATCAGCATTGTTATCTTTATCTTTATCATCATCATCTTAATCCTAATCTATTTAATCATCATCATCATCGTTACTCATTATTCTATACTTACCATTTAGGAAATCCGTCATATTAATGGAGGAACCATTAACAAGAATACTCATTTCTGTCCTGTTGTCGTTCAGCTGGAACTCAACCTGATCAATATTAATGATAATAGTGGGATTATAAATCCATGCTGTACAGTTCTCGAGTCACCGTGAAATAAAAAAAAAGAATGCAAAGTTACATTGTACAATCAAACTTATAAATCAACTGTAAGATATATAGCTAAGCTTTGTGTAGCATGGAATTGGGGATATTTCCGTGCTTTAAACCTTAATAAGATCGGTTTTCTTTCATTTTCACTGTTCACTCTCATCTGGGTAAAAAAAATCAGAACACATTGAACAAAATATCAGCATACGCGTAGCTAATGCGCAATCATCAGGGCAGGCAGGCCGGCGGCCGGCCTGGCACTAGTAGGCACAGCTGTGCCTAATCTGCTGGGCTGGGAGTTTGCATTTTGACAACTCACTTACCATCGCTGCTAAACCGGTCATTGCTGCTCCAATTGTGCATCGAATTTCATGATTTTGGTGTCATTATAAAGAAGAATCATTCTTTTAGGTTATATGTTTGAATTTATTCAAAGATTTTGTAATATAGGTTAGAATTTTGATCTAGACATGCTACAAAATAATCATTTTCACCTGACAAAAGCTGCTATATTTACACTTTATTTTTGTTTGAGCCCAAATGATTTTTAGATCATGATAAAGCTGAATATGTATATTAAAATTGAATAGGTTTCAAAATAAGAATTGGTTTAATCGGGTCAAGATCACACTTTTCATTGGCCAAGTACATAAAGCAGCTTGAAAACGAGAATTCTGCACTGTGATTGGTCAAAGAGACCACACACTGGCAAATTCCAACGGTTCCAGTGCCTGGGTTCATGGGAAGGTCACACTTCCCATGTGGTAATCTCCTCAAATTACCCGTGCCTGTTGTTCTGTAAATCTTATCCAGCCAATTAGAACTCTGGATTTCATGCAAGTACAAATTTCAGAAATCTGGTCTTGTACCTTGGTGGGAAAAGTGTGATCTTGACCCGATTCAAAGGTTCCGCATATCAAGAGTGGCATTGTGATAAAGTACAGAAGTTCAGCTTTATGGTGATATATATATCATTGAGGCTAAAAATAAAAAGTTTTGCACAATTTGCAAAAGAAAACAGAGGAAGAAAATTCAGTTTTGAGACACATTTTCAGGCCAGAAATTCACTTCAATCAATATATTATATTCAAAATAAATGACCAATATGAAAGATTAACATTTACTCTATCTGATGGTGCAATGAGATTTCATTTTACTTGAGGTTAAAACAGGTAAATTCTTAGAGAAAGAAAATCTCACGAATCACGAGATTTTGCGAGGAGGATTCAACCACGAGATGATTTGGATGAATCTGGCTTTTTTGTTCAATAGCAAAGGAACCTACGGTCTGACTGAAATGAATTCCGCACTTCACCTACCTTCGTGATATCTTGTGTAGCAGCGAACCCTATGAAGACTGTTCCGTGTTCAACGGGTTCACTGTTGTTAAAAGCCTTGCCAGTTCTTGATTGTAAAACGAATGGATCACCGTGACTGTAAGACATTGTAATGTATTCACCAAGGCCATTGAAGGTGTATTTCCTCCCATCCAGAGTATTGATATGCGGATCACCCCAAAACCATCCTAAAATTTTGAATGAAATGTACAAAAAACAGTATTAAAAATTGATATCATGATAGTTGTTGCTTTCATTATTTAGTTGAAGGAGTGGAGAAAGCGATTACATGGGGGTGGGGGCATTTCCTCAACATTTTTTGGTCCGACAAATTGCCAAATCTGACGACATTCCCGATTTTGATTGGCTAAGAAGCAATGTTACCGTAGAAAAAGTTGGATAAAACGTCAGACAAGTTCTTTCATGAAAACGCTCCATGCAGCTGCAAGACAGAAACTAGTTTGAAGAAAATCTGTTAAGAATGGTCGTTCAGATGTATGAAGTGTTTTGTAAAGCTGGATTGCAACAACGACAAGAACTGTATGTAATACTAACAATAATAATGATATCAAAAATGATAATACAACCAGAAGTAATGATAATGACAATAATAATAATACTAGTAATAAAATAAAGAAAATGAATTCCATGCAAACTGTGATAATTTCCCATTTTTATAAACCGATAGCACTTAACACATCAGATTGACGTCTCTAAGAGCTTTACAGATCATTCTTCCAGTCACTTGACCCGGCCTGGCATGCTTGCATACAAAGTATGCACTTTCTCCACATCCGTGGGAAGCATTCCAACGAGAGTTTAAAAGACTTTTTTGCTCGGCGTACTACATCTAATACTACCGTAAAAGTGGAAATATTCGCCCATTTTACGCGGTGTGTATTTGGCACGAAATAAAAACGCACAAATATATTTGTGCCTAAATGAGATTCATATCGGCGCACTTGGGTAAGCGCCCTTGCTTTGATGCATCACATGTCACGTAGGCCTACCTTTAGCCTTACACAGTGCTTCAACAACATCACCATGCTTCGTTGTTTCAAGCCACTTTCCAAACAAAAGGAGAAAGGTCTTGGGCTTCCTGATCAAACTAGTATTCCTGGTATTGATCCAGCATCAGTGCGGAATGCTGATAGCATCGCGAAGGCCATATCTGAGCCAGCCACTGGATCGTTGTGTGACAGGCCGTAGGGCGTTTACCCGAGTGAGATGCGCCCAAAGATCGGGAGGTATGCAGCTGAAAATGGAGTCAACACTGCTGAAAGGAGATTTAGTAAGGTATTGAACAGATCTGTAAATGAAAGCACTGTAAGGGGCATGAAAAAGGCGTACCTTGTGCAGTTGAATTAGGGAGTTGATGTTGACGCTGGATCAGTTACAAACCTGCCGGAGGATGGCCCGTACTCCTTGGCGATGAGAGTGACAAGAAAGTAAGGAAGTCTGTGATAGCCCAGAAGGACAGCGGCGGTCCAATTTCTATGTCTATTGTCATTGCAGCCACAAAGGATCTGCTCAGAAAGTGTGAGCCCCCACTTTTGAAGGATTTTGGGGGTCCAATAAGCCTAGAAAAAACTTGGGCCCGTTCACTCCTCCAGCGAAAGAACTTCACGAAGAGGAAGGGCACCAAGGCTGCCAAGCACCATCCAGATGATTTTGAAGTACTTGGCGGCAAATTTCATCGGCGTATCAGACATCGGATGAGAAAGTTTAACATCCCGGATGAACTGGTCATCACAACTGGGACCAAATGGGTGTAGAGGTCATTCCGTGCAGCAACTGGACCATGAATGAAAAGGGGGGAAAGCAATTAAGTAGAGATCAGAGGTATCGATGACAAACGCCAATACATAGCGCTGCTTGCCTATACCCTCAGTGGCGAGATGTTACCCTTCAGATAATCTATCATGAAACGACATTCAGATGCCATCCTAATGTTTCTGGATGATTGGGACATACGTAAATGTATGGCAATTGCCTTCTCACTGGAGCACATACCACAAGCACCATGGTTCGGTATGTTGAGCAGATACAGCCCCATACGTACGATGTATTCAACAGGAACAAGGAACCACTTCGCCCCCTCTTCTCATCTTTGATGTGTTTGCTGCACATTGCACAGAAGAAGTGGTAAAGGCTCTTGAAGATCTTGCCCCCCCCCCATGTCTTCATTCCTCCACGATGCACTGCCGAGTTTCAGCCTCTTGATGCTGGGGGGGGGGCACTCAGTATATATTGCGTGGTGGGTATGTATCGTGTAGGGGACCCCCATTTTTACTCTCAAATTTCTGTTCCAATTAAGGCATAGCATTTTTACTGTATCTCATTAAGAAAAAGAACAAAGAAAGCTACTCCAAAGCAAAGCATTTTCTTCTTATCGAGAAAAAAGAAAAAAATCCACTCTAAAGCTTTAATTTTCAGGTTAATTAGAATAAGATCAACATATTGCTATTATGCTAATAGATGCTTTTTTAACTATAGAAGGGAGTTCATTCTCATACATGTACGAACTACAAGTAGAAGAAAAATAAAGTCTGTGCGCATGTGTACTCATTCCAGTTTTGTTACTGTATGTAAACAAAACATCGCATACGTGCATAGCGCATGCAGAACGAGCTCAGTGTGCCAAGTTTGTGCTCATCTATGGTATGCTAAGCTCATGGAAATCGATGTATTTTCCATGCATATTTTACTGCGATTTTTTTTTATATATCTTCCAAGCAAGGTTGTTGGATTATGAGCGATATTTACTAGTATTCTTTTTTTTTCACTTTTTATAGTCCAGCAGCATTCATGAAATTCTGTAGTTTAGACTTTGTGGAGTGTATTAGTATTGCCGCTACCCACGGCCAGCAGCGTGGCAGTGGCGAATTGAGTGAATTGATCAGAATGCTCAGTAGTGAGCATATTATTTACTAACAAGCTATACTTACCTATACCATCTCATCAAATTGCTATTCGTTACCCTGACTCGAATAGCCACCGGTAAAAAACTCCCCGAAAGAGGCTAACTGCAAACAGATAGCCTGGGAAACCCGTCACGGGACGAGACCCATAAAACCCCCTCGCCACATATAAGCCTCCTCTTTCGTTGCCAAGGAGGGGCGAGGTCTGCTGGGGAGGACGGGTGGGGAGCTATAGGTAAGTATAGCTTGTTAGTAAATAATATGCTCACTACTGAGCATTCTGATTTACTACACTGCGCTATACTTACCTATACCATCTCATCAAATTGCTAGAATAGCACGGAAAAACTGGAGGAGGGGCAGAAACGAGACCCTTTCCAGACAAGTAGGCAAAACAATGATAAAGAAACTGATTTACTATAAAATGGAGTAGTCTCCCAACTGGAGAAGCTACTCTTGTAATAAAGGGATAAGAATCATCAACCACGTTAATGAAATATATCAACTGGAAATAGCCTAGGAAAAATTAGGACAAGACAAGAACCGCCAAGGCAAAACCTGTGTCTTGGCTATTACATCAAATAAGTAATAAGATACAAAGGTATTGAATAGGTCCAATAGGATGCCTGGAGGATCTCCTCCAAAGAGGTACCCTGAAAAGTGCCCAAGATGCTGCTATGCCCCGTGAATCGTGGGCTCTAAAGGATCCTGATAAAATGGCATTTTCTCCATCTGACCTGATCCCCTGCACTAACCTTCGAGAAATTGTAATTGGATTAACAGGGCTGTGAGGTTCTATTGAACTAATGAACAGTTGGTGGGAAGTGCGAATGTACTTTAATCAATGTACCACTTTAAGGCACGTACAGGACAACATAACCTATCTTCGGAAACTGACGAGAGACTGTAAAATCACATTGTTCACCCCAGGACTTGAACCTGGGACTCCAAGGACGCTAGTCAAGTGCGTTATCCATTCAGCCATGATATCCCCCTAATGGTTGGAAGAACAACACCACAGGATTTAGGGGTTTCTTTTTCTAAGCTAGGAAATCAGGTCTAGGGATCAAGCGGACTCTGTCCTTCTCCCAACGAATATGACCCGGTCTCACCGTGGTGCATGAAGCAAACTACGTCTTAGACTTGAAGCTATAGTCAACAAGAAGGCTGTCTTAATGGAAAGATCAAGAAGGGAGCAATTATGTATGGGTTTAAAGGGGAATTTGGCTAGGGCACCGAAGGACTCTTGGCAGGTTCCAATTGGGGAAGAGTCTTCGGCTGGGAGGAATCTGTTAAGAAGGATCTTGTTAGTCTGGTAAGGACAGCTGAATTGAGGTAGTTTCCCTATTATAGAAGCCTGAATGAATGGCTATGGTTGACCAGTAACCCCTTATAAAAGAGACTGATAAACCTTCATCAAATAATAAAGGAAATAAATCTGCTATCTGACTTAAAGAGGCAGAAATTGGATCAATTTGTAAACTGCCACACCATCTGAAGTATCTCTGGAGTCTAGAATCATGAGTGTTCTAATTATGATGTATATTCATGCATTCACTGTTATCTTAAAATTTCAGTGAGCTTCTCGTTTACAAATGACATTATGCAAATTTCCTGTAGAAAAAATTTTATGACACTGATGGATTTCAATATAGTTACGATTAATTGGACGATTGATTGGATCAATCGTAACTCTTTGTAAGACAGGGCCCTGGTTTGAGAACAAACCTGTCATATCATAAGATATAACCTTTCTGGTGGAATCCCTAACAAATCTAGAATTGTCTTTTCTATCCTTTTCAAACAGTTATTTTGGATGGAAACCTCTTTAAACAGCACTTGCTCAACCCTTTGATAGTTGTTGGATTGCTGCAAGGTCCATAGCGACTGTTTGATATCAGACAAGGGCTTCATGATCAAACCAATGACATTTGCATAGTAATGAATATCGTACAGATGATGTGGGGCTTTGTGGCCCTGTGGATTAGTCTTCCAACTTTGTAACAGAGGGTCGTGGGCTCGTATCCCAGTCATGGCATAATTACCTTCAGCAAATTTTTTTTTTTTTTTTTTAATCCACATTGCGCAGCACTCAATCCAAGAGAGATGAATGGGTACCTGGCAGGACTTTATTCCTCGAAAACCCAGGGTAATAATATCCAGGTCTTTGGAAATAATGTGATATGTGCTAAACAAGAACTGATTTAATATCATTAACCAATTCCTAATGAAAGTTGCAGGCAAAATATATGAGATACCATATTGGCCTTCAATTTGATGTAGGCAAAAAATTGACCACCCCTTGTACACTTTCAGAACCAGTTAGTTGGATCAGTTGGTAGAATGTACTTCTCACAAACAGGTGTGGGGGGGGGGTATTTGCTACCACCCTGTTCGGCGTTCAACATTTAGAGTATAGAGCCTCATCGGTCTGGAGCTGCACAGTGGCTGCCGGGCTCACAATAAATTGGGTAAAAAGAATTTTGGAATATTTCTAAACTCAGATTTCTATTACGAACATTAAAATATTATCTTAATCACAATCCCTGATTGAGAACTCTGGGATTGTATGGGAATCTTTATCATTGGAACACACAGTAGATTTATGTCATAAATATTTCCAAGGAGAAGCTGATATCATTATGGCAAGTGTGGTAGAAACTGATGGACAATAGCAGCAATTCTTAAGGGTTCACCACCCTCAGGCCTTGGTTTGAGATCTCAAGACTGTCTGAGCATCCAAGGACCACTCCATAAACCACATCTACAACTTACTTCTGTCATTGCTTTATAAGCCAAAAATAGTGTAGATATATACCTCAGATGCCACAAAATTATCAAGAATATTACTAGGTCTACATTCTATACAAGTGAACGCAACTTTGTAAGTAACCCAAGTTTGGCAAGTTTTACCATTATGCCTGTATGATTTGCCTGGTATGATTTTGACAACCTCATCCATCACCACTATTTCCTCCTTTCTATGTTCTTCTGATATGAAAGGATTTTTTTTTTTTTTTGGGGGGGGCACATGAACACCTCAATATTACATATTGCTGTGGGCTTGGAACAGATTTCAAATAATGAAAAGTAAAGGCAAAGAAATAGTCTTCTCCCTACTGCTTGTGGGGAAGGGTTAGTGTTAGATTGTCATAAGTCCCGGTTATGAGTGGGGGCCCTGAAATTGGTGCATTGAAAGAACGCCTGGCGGCCCCGTCCCCCACCATGAGGATTCCTATGACTTTCCCAGCGGCCCCTTTCATTCCTGGCGTCACTACCAGAGCGAGGGAAGAGGGGGATGACCCTTTAAGTTCATTATAGGTCTAGGGTATGGAGCTAGAGCTAGCGTATGGAGGTCTCTGGTCTGGCCCTGGACTAGGTCTACTCGAGGAGAGCTTATAAAATGTCTTGTCAGCTGTGGTGCTGGCTGAAAAAGATTTGTGCAATACTTCTTGAAAGTGTCCATGAAACAAGTCCTTACCTTTGCAAGGAAACTTATTGAGAATGAGAAGTCCACCTCAGTAGCTGCCCCTTTCTCAATCATCTTGAGAGCATCTAGTCTTTAGCGCTCCTTGCCCTTGTGCATAGCAGTGTTGATTGCTGCTTGCTCATACTGGAGATCAGCGATTTTGTGACTCTAGCAATAAGTTCTTGTCATTGGTAGAGACTCAGTCCAAGCCGCTCAGCCTCACTACGAGCGGATATCAGATACCCCTAGTACATCGCGAAAACCATACCGCTCCGGGCGGCCACGGCCACGTCCAGCGCTGCAAACTGTAAGCTGATAGTCGGCTGAGTGGTAACCAGTGCCGCGGCGAGGGTTACGGCCCGATCTAGTCTACCTCGCTCCCGCATCCCCGACACGGAAAGCAACGTCCGGGGCCGAAGGGATGCACAAAAAATCCTCAAAGTCTTGAGCGGCAAACCGATAAAAGTTCGAGACTTCTTTACTGATGGGTATAAGCCGAGAGTGTTGCTTATCTGGGAGCGGACGTCCCGAAAGCAGGATCTATATACGGAGCGTCCATCTTGATCGCAGACGGACGAGTTCAGGCGGAAGATTGACTTCTCTCTCGCTCATTATTCGCTACGCTACTGGTATACTGTTTTCGGCCCGAAGATGAGGGCAGTATTTAAAATGCATGTTCCCACTAGTCGGAGTATCGCGTTTGAGTAAGCCAGAACTCTCTCGTACCCCTAATGGTGAATCTCTTCGATCGAATCCCATTTTCTGGGCAGCTTTCAGGGAATGCAAGGAGCTGCTATAAGAATTTGTTGGGGGGAAATCGCCCCCAATCTCTTCTAATGAATTGGGTCGGTGGTAATCGAATTCCGAATCAGATTCTCCCACGATAGAAAACTCCTATTATCTACGGCTAGTACGAGGCGAGTTATCATTAGCCCCAACTCCGCGATCTGTATGAGGCGATCTAGGCCTCTCTCTCTACGTCTAGAGCATTGAATTATGGTCTAGAATGAGTCGAGTTTTCATTAGCCCATTGTCTCGGGCGGCTCGGGATGGGTCGATTGCAGCACCCGATGGGGGAGGACCGCCTGCAAGGCTTCCAAGATCCAACTACTACAATTGTTAATACTTTCTCTTTATTATTATTATTATTTTAAACCGCATGTACGTAGAATAGATCTTAATTCCACAGCACTGTATGAACTCCTGCACAAATCTACAAGTACGATGATACACCAACCTGGTGGACTGTACTATAGATAACTAATGATGACCCGTCTCGGCGGGATCTGGCAATGAATGGACTGACCGGTCACAATCCCGGGCCAGTCGAAGCTTCTTATAAGAAATATAGGGGTTGTAGTGGGTCGTTAACTCGAGCCTGATTGTCATTAGAACACGAGTGGTCATCGCGAGGCTTCTTCTTGCCCGCCCTAGTCTTTGACGAGGAGCTACCCCGATCGGAAGGAGTGTAAACAGGCTCTTCCGATTTATCCGTACCCTTGTCTACCTCCCGCCTAAGGGGCTGGGTGTCTGATTGTGTAGTGTCATTAGCCGGCGTTGTCTTGGCCGGGTTATAAGTGTTAGACTTCCTATTCTTCGGCTTTATCTTGGCCGCCTTATCATCGTGCTGTTATTATTTCTCGGCTTTGTCTTGACCGAGATAAAGGCCCTCGGCTTTATCTTGACCGAGTTGATCTCCCCTTTTAATTGAGATCTTTTGGGTTGGGGGAGGCTTTGGAATTAATAATGTTTAATTCAGTTATTTCTTCAGACATCGTGATTCATAAAAAAAATTGCGCGGTGGCTAAACGTTTCGAGTGTACTCAACGACGTCGCGGTAACGAAAGAGGAGGCTTATATGTGGCGAGGGGGTTTTATGGGTCTCGTCCCGTGACGGGTTTCCCAGGCTATCTGTTTGCAGTTAGCCTCTTTCGGGGAGTTTTTTACCGGTGGCTATTCGAGTCAGGGTAACGAATAGCAATTTGATGAGATGGTATAGGTAAGTATAGCGCAGTGTAGTAAATCATCCAATGGTCCAGACAATGGTCCAAAACGCAAAATTCATAATCAATTTCCACTCTTACAGTATGCTATCTCATCTGATATGATAATAATATCATTGTTAATCACTATTTCAGTTCAGGGACATTTATTCTTACCCCACCATGGTCGTCTGTAACCGAAGCAGTGAGCCCGTGGACGACGCTGCTCATAAAGCCTACAGAAATTTCCACCAGCAAGTCCGCAACAGTAGAAGCGTGGTAGGACATCTCTCTCTATACAGTGTAAAAATAACAATAAAATACTGATTAACTAATACAATTGAGATGATTACAGTAGAAAAATCAGGTGGAAAGCCTCTGGCAGCCTCGCCTCCATTACGCGATTCGATATAGCAGCAGTGCTGAAAACAATTATTCACACAGAAAACACTCATATCATGATAAACTACTATGTCCATTTACTCGATCAACATGACCTTTGACCATGATCATGTGACCTATGACATGTGCAAAACAATCATTCATACTTGATTAACCTTATGTCCATGTTTCATGAATTACATGTGTACATCCATGAACTTTCCAAATTATGATGTCATTTCAACAAATACCCCCAACACGGCCAAAGTAAATTGACCCTGAACGGCCTTTGATTTTGGTCATGTGACATGAAATACACAAAAAGTTATTCTGGGATACATGGCTACTCTTATGAGCATGGAGAATTACACACGCAGCACTCCAAGGACTGGCAATCAAACCCATCGCAATCTAAAAAGCGAGGGTCAGCTCCACCAGACCACAACGCTTGGCATATACTGTACATGCAAACTCACCAATCCATGAATAATAGTAACTAAGGGAGTAATAGAAGAATGAGAAGAATCTAGCGTTCGGTGGCATGACTGCTTGGTAGTGGCTGGACCGCCAAAGACTTCTATAGCCCCTGATCAAAGCAGAGAACTCATAGGTACATCTGTATCCACCTCCAAATCTGGGCCATCGAGGCTGGTAACAGGTAGTCCCTCTACTGTCTGATAATAGGACATAAGATATGACAAAATACAAATGAATCATAGTAATATTAGTATCCTGATTAAGACTGTGGTATCGCACTTTGTTATCCAGGCTATTAATATTTTGAAGACAAGCTGACTTTTCTATAGGACACTTTATTACAGAACCCGGTAGAAAATCAAATGAGTACATTGTACAAATTAAAAAGTAAGGGGGCATGAAACTGTGGGCTTCATGGAATTTCCTTAATGTAAGCCCTGTTCTAGCAGGGTTCCCACAGAAATTTGAAAACAGAATTCCATGACTTTTCCATGACTGAATTGCTGCTTTTCATGACTTGCTTTCTGGCACGGTTTCCAAAATCAGACACAGCAGAGTATGATAATTAAGTATGAGAGAACTTTGTGAGACACGACAAAACGGAAAGCTGCCATAGCCATGAGGTAAATGCAATTCCATGACTTTTCACAAGACTTTTCACAAATTTTTCAAATTCCTTGACTTTTCCCTGACTGTCTAGGACCACAAATTTTTCCAGGATTTTCCAGGATTTTCCATGACCGTGGGAACCCTGTCTAGTTTAGCATCCGGTCCATTTTTATGTTAACAGGGTTCAGATTGTGAATTTGCATTAGGTAAAGCTTGAGATCAAGACAATGGCTAATATCAGAATAAGGGATATTGTTTGTTGGATGCAGCCAGGATGTTCTGGTAGAATCTTATAAAATACTGTAACTCTCAAGTCTGTGGAATATGATATCTTACAAGAAGGAATATGACAAGACCCACTTATAATAAAGGAATGTCTTCATTACAAGAAACACATGCACGAAAAGAAAAATATACTGCTCACCGAAATAATAACTAGGAAGACCCGCATAGCCGTAACTGTATCCGTAGCCATAACCGTAGCCATAGGCGTAGCCATAACCGTAGCCATAGATAGGGTAGTTGCAGCGAGTAAACCTTCCATCAATCCTGGCCTGCCAGCGAGTACAGGGGCATGGCTCTGCCCACAATGCCCAGGATGGCTCACTCAGATCATTTCTGTACCAATCTTGACAGTATCGGCGTGGGTTGATGTACCAGTCAGGGTTCGAATCAAGACGGTAGATGTCTCGGCCCTGTTTAGTAAGAGATAATAATGATATTATTTATATTTGAGTTATAATGCTCTAAATTCATTCTGTAGAATGTAAAAAGGCAGAATGAAAGAGGGAGAGAAAGAGAGAGATAAATAAAGAAAAGTATATGTCATGATAAACCAAAGAAGGAGTAGGCCTATTTGTCAATTAGGAATATGAAGCATTGCACAAACGTTTAAAAGTGCAAACTCAAGTGCATTCTTGGATTACCAGGGGAAATCATTCCAGAGAACAGGGCCAGCATAAGCAAAAGCCTGTACAAGTGCCTTTGCTGATCTTGAAGCAACTATAGTTCGACAAACGGGTGAATCTGACCTTTTTAAGATTTTTATTTCATTCAGGCTTTTTCTTCCTCTGAATGAAATAAAAATCTTAAAAAGAACCATGTACGCTTCCAGGGAAAAATATGAGCTCTGGTGTGGGGAGAGAACATGTACGCGGGTTTGTACTGTGCTTGCATTATGAAAATTTCCCGTTTGATTCTCGACCTCACTTCGGACTGCAAACTGCGGTCGCATACCCCGTTTTGCGTTTGCAAATCTCAAACAACTTTTCTAACCCCGATAAACCCATCTTGGCCAGGTAATCCCCTTGTCTCGATTTCACAAATCACATTTTGCTCATTTTTAGAATACGTAAATGAAAAGTGTGAGAGAATATACTAATACAGCCATTTTGCATAAGCCCAAATTAGTTTCAAATCGCAGCCAATCATACGACTGCTATGGCGTCATCACAGCTAGATATTAAATTTGCTTTTAATCTAATAAGGATGATAGCATAGTCACTGATTTGAACATAATTACGTATTCATACGATGATTTAGAACATTACACAGTAAGATATTCCATGATTCAATATTAACATCAAATTGTATTACGTTTTATCCAAAATCGGGTAACAGACTAATCAAAAGGTGTGCGGTGAAATCGAATGAGACAGTTAAGATCTCTGCCATTTTATGAACTTTTAACATTCAAAAGTCTAGATCAAGACAGATCCCCAACTACTTCAAGATATTTCATTTTCTTTGTAAACTAAGAAGGGCACACACAATTGTAAAAACAACATTGATGAAAGAAGGATGAGTGCACATCATATCAAGAAAACATTTTGTATTAACATGAAGAATAGATGTTGCAGTTGTTGACTTTCCATAGACGGAACCCTAAAATGTGAGAAAGTAGGAACCTATATCTTACCAGAAGACCAGTGTTGCCAACTCTAAGATCAGGACGATAGCTTTCATACAGTACAGCTAGAGAGTTTCCTTCATAGACGTTATACCAATTATGCCTGGTACTGAAACCGATTCTAGCTGGTACTGACTTAGAGAGTGGATTCCAGTTGAAACTGCCCCCCTGGTACATTGTCAGAACACCACTTCTTCTTCCGTCAGTGAAGAGAATAGCTTGGTAGGTAACAGTCTAAGGGGGCGTCGCAAGAAAAAGATGTGCAATCAATTGCAAAGATTGTGTTGCAATTACATGTAATAGATTGTTATTATTATCATAAAGTCTTATTTATCCAGGGTAGCCTCATCAGTGACATACACTGTTCTCCCAGAGGGCCCTGCTACATTTAAACACATTAAAAAAACAAAAAAACAAAGGAAATCAAAACTATAACGATACAAATAGGATTAAGCTTTAACTCATTGAGTGCTTCGTGCACGCTACGTATCCTACTATAACATGCCACACTCGTGCTCGCATGCCTACTATTGATTGCTTTGTGCTTGCATTGTTTCCTACCCTCACCTGCTTCGTGCATGACTGCGCACATTCGGAATAACAATCATTGTTACGCCGTTTTGCATTGTATTGCGCATCGCATGCACGCCGTAATTAGCACTATTGTGTGCAGTGTGAACTCTGCTTTCTGACAGATAAACTTACGTGGTTTACATTCGACTTTTTCGAGTATTTCTACATTTTTACAAGATATGGCTCCGCCTCTGAGAGGGAAGAGACCTAGGTTTTTGATCCATACAAAACACTCCACAAAATGGAACTACTTGATACAACTCATATTTTAGCGGTAAAGATAATAACCAATCCATATAATGAGGACATCATTATAAGGGGTATGAAATTTCCTACAACTTTACTACACAATATTTTGTGGATAAACTAATCGTTAGAGAGTTACAAGCAATTGTAATCATGACTATTGGAAGGAGTGAATACGACTCGCGATCCCAAAATCAATGTGGCACAGGGGGGTTTTGTGGCTGGCACAGGGGATTAGCATCGGATTAGCACTGTGGCATTGGGTTAGTAGTGTGCGTGGCATGTTAAGAGTTAATAGCAAGTTGCGTCTTATAACATGGGTTAAGATCTACGGTTTCTCCAATAGGATGAAATAAATGATTGCAAGGTTGCAGCCCTTCTTCCTAGATCAACGTTAGCTGTAGCAAATCAGATTACACTCTTTTTTGCAAGAAGCATACTCAGTAAATCAAGCACAAATCTTTAACAACACTTGATATTCTACAGAAGATGAGAACGATTCATAATAGAATTACTTCCAGTAGTCCTAACAGTCGAAGAACAGTGTGAGGAACGTTGGGGCACAATAGGAGCTATTATAACAACTCAGAGCCAAAATAGAGCGAGTTTGGCCAACCCGGTTTCAAAGGGTAACCAATATAGCGCAATTTCCTTTGAATAATGGGCTTGCCTAACAGCATTAGTGCGGTAACTCATTGTATCCGGGTTGTCCCATGGAGCTATAGGTCCATGGTTGGCCAAACTATCTCTATTTATGTCTCTGTCGCAACTCAAAGCCATTAATGACCCTGTTGCAACTTTAAAAAAAAATCCATTTTACCTCCTGTCCTGCCACTGATCCCCGAGGTTGCACATTTTCCCACGTAATCTTGCAGATGAAGTTGATTCCATTGATGAACCGGAAGGACTCTAACCCTGCTGGAAGGGACGGAGATGCCTCAAGTCTTTCTTGTACCGCTGCGAGAAGAGCAGCTGAGTTTCCGTACCCCCTGTTAATGTCGTATACCTACCAAACAATGTGGGAATTGTAATGTAAAAATAACATTAACAACTGGAACTATCACTGGAGATGATTAAAACCCCTGCCGTATGTTGTTACCATGGCAACAGTTTTCAATGCAAGGAAAAATATACCTAATACATGTACCACATCTTTACCTCCAGACCAATATGTGAGCCAAATTTCATAAGAATTGGTAGAGAACTAATGGAGTAGTACATGTACAAACTGCAGATTTTACCTAATTTGCGGCATATAATATATTATTACCAAGGCAACTCGATTTTTGAAACACACAAAATATGTGTCATTGACTCTTGTAATTTGATTGGTTGAAAGCCACTCAATAATAGATCCATTTAATGCCGCAAGCATGCAAATTTTATTTTTCATTCCACGGCAACCGTGTACTTTTCATTTTTCCATTGCACGGTTGAGCTGTCTCCCTCAGTGTGTATACCACCGTTAAAAGCATATGTGTGTGTATGTACATTTAGTATGTGTATGTGTTTGCGTGCATCGAAGTACATGTAAGCGCATCAACAAAAAGGCTGAGTGCACTCAGATTCATGAAAATAAGGTATTGGGGCTGTCACGTTTTCAAGCTTTGCTTTTGTGACGACCCTTGCATCCATCTATTGTGTAACAGCAAATACTGCTTAAATTGTTTTTTTATATGATATATTGATGATTTAGATAAAAAATTATTTGTTCAGTATCAAATTTTAGATATACATTTTCTTGTCCAGATTTTTGTTATGAAAAATGTTGCAAAAACCAACCAATAAAATTAGAAATGACACAAGAGATTCTTGGATTACCGCGGCTCACGGTAGATAATTCTTATAGCAAAAGGGTGATGTACTTTTACAGGTTTTAAATACGTGGATAGTAGTTTGAAAGATGTACCTGAATAACTTACCTGATAATAGATCTTTGGATTGCCGCGGTTAAGGTCGACCGGTGCACCGAATGCCGCAATAGATGGATCGCGGTAGATATCAAAAAGATTATATAACGACGGGTTGATGTACTTGAACAGGTGATAGCTGCGTGGATAGTAGTTCGAAAAATGTATCATGCCCGTTGATGTACACTGTAATGATGAGATGGAACACAAGAATAATACCGTCATGTTTTGTGCTTTACTTGATTCTCTTACATTTATGCAATACTCTCGTACAAGGTTTAGTATTTAGATAGATGGATACATTGTGATGGGTCATTGATCGTGGTACTTGCATTTTACCTGTTAATTCTACTAATGGTTGCATTGCATTCCTCAAGTGCAATGTCATAGGTGGAGCCACACTCATAAGCCCAGGATCTGTTGGTGCCATACCCTGTTCTGCGTAAAAATATGACCAGGAATTTATCTGATCCAGATAAATGTGTATTCTGGACAGTTTTAGTTTTACCCAAATGGGGAGGGGGTGGGTGTGGCACTTCAGACCTGGTTTCTAACCTGGGTAACACAGGTTTGCAGGAGCTCCCCAAGCTCCCAGGCTTGCCCCAGCGGAGGAGAAACGTTACAAGAGGGATTATCGGGCGATTCAGGGTTGATAGAGCTTGGGAATAAAATATCATTGTTCCTCCGAGGATTTTGTTATGGGGGTATAGGACCATAGCAAATCCATTCTGCAACGAGGGTTTGATGTAATGAGATTTAGATGTAGCTATATTCCTATACGTATCATAATATACAAATGATGCACAGATGTGATTGGATCGGTAGATTTTGTGAGCGTAAGGTAACTATGGAACTGTTTTGTAGAATGGTGGAAGTTTTTGGCGAAAAATCAATTACTGTACAACTATGCGTTGTGACCCAGTGGATTAGTCTTCGGACTTTGAAACAGAGGGTCGTGGGTTCGAATCCCAGCCATGGCGCAATTTCCTTCAGCAAGAAATTTATCCACACTGTGCTGCACTCAACCCATGTGAGATGAATGGGTACCCAGTAGGAAGAAATTCCTTGAATGCTTTGAGCGCCTAGGCAGCCCAGCTAAGGCCGGGGTAATGATAATAGCAGGGCCCGCTGGGAGAACAGTTTTTCGGAACTGAAGCGGCTTCCCTGGGTAAATATACCTATATTATCATTATTATTATTATTATGCATAAGTAATCATCGGCGCATGGCAAGCCCATGAATCCGGTAAATTTGCCATGCAAAAGTCCTAATTACCGATACATGACAAATTTACCAGATGCATGAACATTATAAAATGAAATGCAGAGCCTTGATGACCCGGAACTACATCAACATGTATGACTTACTACTTGATAGTATGCTAGCATATACCAGTACTATACTTCAAATACCAGATTCAGCTTTGCATTGGCTAAAGCCATAGACCTCCAGTAGCTATGTGCATGTTTGCCCCGCACTCCCCGGGACAAGAGGCAGAGCCTATGCCATTCTAAACTGCACGCCTGCTGCTTGGGAAAGCAGCGCTAGCGTCTAGCTAGCATACTATGCCTATGCACCAATAATCATTGGTAACCATTTGTACTTACAGATCCTTTTGCATCCTTTACTTGATTACAGTTGGCCTAGATCTTCTTCGCAGAATATATTTTTTACTCAAACAAGCGCAACGGTACATGCGCTATGACACCACAATTACCTTCATGCGTGATAGCATGTTTACAACGGATATCGTGAGCTATTGTTGTGATATTGGTCGTCTGCTAAGTAAAATTCAATGCATGGCAATTGACCATTCAGATTGCAGGGATTTTGATGCCCACTCTACATGTATAATACTCACAGTTATGTAGGTGTATAGTTGGCCATTGCTGATAGGAAACCCTGTATCTAGTCTTACAGTAAACCACGCTAGAAAGCTGTATCGAAAATATCCTAGTGACCGGTCAAGCCCAGAGCCATATTCGATGTAAATACGCTCTAGACAGTAAATCAAAGAATAAAGCAAATAATTAGCAGATGCAAGTGATGGAACATCTATCATTTCTGAGACGATAGTTAGCTGTAGCTATATTTTCCCAAAGTGAATATAAGGAAAGAAAGCGTGTAAATTCACGTGCCTATCGCCAAGGAAGTGACAGTTTGTGCAATAAGACCAAGAGGATTATTTGTTTTATATTCTATCATTCCAAAGAGATTAAGATGTAGCTGTACCTTCTCGAAACAAATTTGAGGTTACAGGAAAGGTGGTACATCCATTGGCCAAAATCGAGGAGTGACAGTTTGTCGTCAAAACTAACAAAAAGAGATTATTTGTTTTATATTCTACAATATCTCACCAATAGGAGAGCAGTGTTGCATTTGTGGAAAATTGTTACTCTAACAATTGAATGTTGGTTCCCGAGATGGTAGCAGCCATATATGGCATTCAAAATACATTTTTGTTGACAGAAAAGGGAGAGGGCGTCTGGTTTGGTCAGCATTTTCATGATAAAGGGGAAAAGGTGTCAAACTGAAGAACTTATTATGGGAATTGACATAGAGGAGACTTAATCATGACCCAAGAGAAGACAGACTGTATAGGAATGTGTGTACGTCTATACCTTTACATAAAGGACTTTCTTGATTTCGGGTCCTGAAGAGGGACAGTCAACCAGCCCGAAATGTCGAGTCTCTCTACTGCTTCTACTTATCATCTCTACTCGCCGTCTCAAGCCAGCATCTCCTCATCCATCCTACTTCTCAAGCTGTTTTCAACTCATCAATCTCTTCTGGTTTACAGTCCTTTTTAGGACTACATTCAAGAAAAGAAAACTCTACTCTCAAATCTCCACTTTCTCGCCTATCCATTTCCTTTATTCTTCTTTTATCCACTGTTTCTATAACACTCCACATGGTGTACCGTAAACCACATCAGCGGTTTCTTGATTTTCTTCTTTATTTTCCATTCCAGATCAGACGTTGTTTTATTACGCGCTATATAAGCAAATATAATACAATAATTATTAAGGAGAAATATAATCACCATTGCAAGAAAATCCATCGCCTTCATATCCATCTTGGCATTCACAGGCATAACTTCCTATGCTGTTCACACACCGGGCGTTTACGTCACAGCCAACGATGCCTGATGTACATTCGTTGATATCTAAATTTCATTGTGATAATGTATGATAATAATTGTCATGATTTAGTTTCAGTTGCTGGTCATAGTACCACTAGCAGATAAAACATAATCAGTGGAATATATACATTGATCATTTTTATATCATCAAATTTCATCATTACTATCATCATTATCTGTTATCTATTAATGTCCAGTTTAATATATTTTTATAGAAATTGCATAGTATAAATGCACAATTATTATTATTATCATTAGCAGTAGTTGTAGTCATAAAACGAGAGAATCGAGTAAGAGAGTAGATGAGAGAGCTGTAGTGGGAGTGGTTAAAGTGTGAGAGCTGCAGAGAGGGAAAAGTTGATCGAGAGAGCAGTTGGGGGGTGGTGAAGAGAGAGTTATGTAAGAGGGAAGTATATTGGAAAGTCATAGAACTTGAATTGGGAATCAGTGTAGACACAATAATTAGTTCCATTTTATACAATATTAGAGGTGGAATAATTTGGCGCATTGCACCCAAAGTGATAGGAATGTTTTGGGGAAAGGTTTTCTAGCCATGTGGTGTTTGATCCGAGAAGGATAAAAAGGGCGTGTGTTAAGTCAGGCAGGGTAGCTCTTTTTGTTCACGATTTGTAGGCCATGTCGGTTTAGTTTTACAACAATGTCAGTCGTCCAGTCCAGAGATGCAATGTTATTGTACTATACCAGCTCATTGATTTGATACTGATTTTAAATAAACATTATGTACAACTTTAATTCATCTCTTTGAACTTGTTACTTCTTCACTCTGTCTTTCTTTGTACGTGGGCAGCACAAGATGGCGGGCAGCCATCGGTCGTCTTGCAAAACTATTATACATTGCAACCTCTGTGAGAACGGATCTGCTTGCAGGGTACTAATTCCAGTGATCAGGGGGACTTGTTTAGCAAATAGTGGTGTTCAAGACAGATTTTTAGTCAGTGTTCATTTTGAAGTGATAGAAGAACGTCACAACTTGTGCTACATTTTTATCAGTTATGAAATTAACCTTAGTGAAATAAAGTCATTATAAATGAACTACTTGGTTCACTATTACAAAACGTAACTTTTGGTTCTGTAACGGAGTACATTCAGCTGCCCGCCATACTAGAGTACATCAGTAAAGTCCTTGTCCAAAAATTAGTGAATAAAAACAGCCCTTTTGTTCTGGACAAATGACATATATGCAATATTTTCGTCAGCTCGAACTTAGGACGAAACTACTGTAGCAGATCATGAGTTTTCGGCAAACAACTCACAGCCATTCATTGTCATTTGACGGGCATTTTCAAGACATTTACTGTATTCTTAAATCAGTCGTGCGTTGCAGATCCAAACTTCCTGACGACAAAGGGAAGGAAAAAATATCAGTAACAAGTGCATTTACCACAACGTTCGTTCCCTGCCTTAACCCTAAATAGACTGGGCTATTTCAACGCCTAAGAAGACTGGGGGGGGGGGCTGATTCAGCCCCCCCTTATGATCTCGGCCGTCGATCGCGCGATCGCGACGAAAATTGGCACAAGCGTTACCCATGGCATTATCTACAAAACTATAACATCAAATTCTGCAAAAATCTCATGTCTCATTAATTATGCTAATTTATGCATAAAATCATAAGTTTGCTCTAATTAAATAAATAATGCCCCTGAAATGCTAATTTTTGTTTCACATACTCTAGATAGGCATCTGATCAAATTGATTTTTTAAAAATTTCAAAATCACATTTATTTTCTTATGTATTCTATTGTTTTCTAAATTTTTTATGTATTTCTATGTTTTTTGACTTTTTGTTTTTTATTGTTTTTTCAATGGAAATTGTCGGGGACTTTATTTTGACCATAAACAAGATAAAATTAATTGATTTTAAGCAGTAAAAGGAAAAATAATGATACATTTATGAATTTTGGCTAAGAACACTATTTGCATTGGATTTGTACACAAATTCACGTTTTTGAGTAATTTTGGGTCTGCATGCACTTACGAAATGTTGCGTAATTTTGGAACCGCGTACGCGGGGGTCACA
Source organism: Lytechinus variegatus (assembly GCF_018143015.1). Taxonomy (NCBI): domain Eukaryota; kingdom Metazoa; phylum Echinodermata; class Echinoidea; order Temnopleuroida; family Toxopneustidae; genus Lytechinus; species Lytechinus variegatus. Next base: position 38,229,909 of record NC_054748.1, read on the forward strand.
ATTTTGGTCTCAAAAGTTGCGCGAGACTTGAAATTAAAAAGTCAGCGAGCGACGCGGTCAAAAAATTTTCGCGCGGCGGATTTATCGCGAAAAATGTCGAGGGGGGGCTGAATCAGCCCCCCCCGATCTTTTTAGGGTTAATCCCTCATTGCACATACATGTATAGCTCCTCAAATTGAAACCCCCACCCAGGTAAGTATAGTGTAAAGACAGATAATACAATCACAACCCCATGAAGACAAAATGGTACATTCAAATAAGCAAAACAGTTTGCAAATCTACATTTTCCGAACCAAAAATTCTTCATTTTTCTATTTGGCAGCTTTATTAAAGAAGTGGAATGCCCCTGACGGTCTCACCTGCATCACGCTATTCAATATAGCAGCAGTGCTGACTTTGAAAACTACTATAAAGTAATTATTCACAAAAAAACACCATTCACATCATGATACAATACTATATTCATTGACATTTGACTTTGATCATGTGACCTAAAACTTGACAGTGATACACGATTACCCCTATATCCACATTTTATACACTATATCTATAAACTTTGAAAGCTATGACAGCAATCTAACAATTACCTCTAAAATGGCCAAAGTTCAATGACCGTAAATGACCTTTGACTTTGATCATGTGACCTGGAAATTGCTCAGGATGTTCAGTGATACTTGAGTACTCTTATGTCCAAGTTTCATGAGTCATATCCATAAACTCTTAAAGTTATGATGGTAATTCAACAGATATCCCAATTTGGCCAAAGTTTATTGACCTTTAAACTTGGTTATGTGACCTGAAATGCGCACAGGATGTTCAGTGATACTTGATTACTCATTATGCCCAAGTTTTATGAACTATAGACCAATATACTTTCAAAGTTATGATGATAATTCAAAAAATACCCCCAATTTGGCCAAAGTTCATCGTCCCAAAATGACCTTTGACCTTAATAATATGACCTGAAACTTCCACAGGATGTTTAGTGATACTTGATTACTATTATGTCTAAGTTTCATGAATCAGATCCATAAACTCTCAAAGTTATGATGGTAATTCAACAGATACCCCCAATTTGGCCAAAGTTCATTGACCCTAAATGACTTTTGACCATGATCATGTGATGTGAAACTCATGCAGGATATTCAGTAATATTTGATTAAACTTATGTTCAAGTTTTATGAACTAGGTCCATATATTTGCTAAGTTATGATGACATTTCAAAAACTTAACCTTAGGTTAAGATTTTGATGTTGATTCCCCCAACATGGTCTAAGTTCATTGATCCCAAATGACCTTGGACCTTAGTCATGTGACATGAAACTCAAGCAGGGTGTTCAGTAATACCTGATTAACCTTATGGTCATATTTCATGAACTAGGTCCATATACTTTCTAAGTTATGCTGCCATTTCAAAAACTTAAAGGGGAATGAAACCTTCGGAATAAGTAGGCTTGTGTCGAAACAGAAAAAATAACGAATAAGAACAAAGAAAGTTTGAGAAAAATCAGATAAATAATGAGAAAGTTATGAGCATTTGAATATTGCAATCACTAATATGGAGATCCTCCCATTGGCAATATGTTAAGGATGTGTGATGTCACATATGAACAACTTTCCCTTTGATGGACTATAATAAATACCCTCAAAAAGTCTCTTTCTGCTTTTTCTTGTGGTGATACAAACTCTTTATCCATGATGTATTCTTTAAAAATCTGTATTACATGCCCTCCAATGGAAAGAACACATGATCTACCGATAGATGTGATAAAAGAGGCAATTTAGGTGAAATAATATACTAAAGTAATGGAAGAGTTGTTCACAAGTGACATCACACATTCAGTTAAGATTGGTGTTGACGTCGCCGCCGTCGGAAAAGCGGCGCCTATAGTCTCACTCTGCTATGCAGGTGAGACAAAAATGAAAGTATCTTACCATTACAGAGAGGAAGAGGTGTAGAAAGGATCCCGTTATTGCACTCGAGCTCCAAAAGAATGCCCGTACTGGTAGAGTAGCCAATGTTACAGGCTATAACGATACTTGCATCATGATCCAACGAATCAGCCAATGTTTGATTTGAGAAAGGAATTGCATCTACATCACAGTTTTCTGGAAAAGGGGAAAAAGGGGATACCTGGGTATTATTACCAACAATGATAAGAAACTGAATTCTTGTTACATCAATTAGAAGCCCCTCCCCCACAAAAAATGCCTTTGAAGAAAAATAGTAACATAAAAGAAATATTTATAGGAAATAAAAATGACAGAGCAAGGATCATTAAGAAATTTATCCTTAAAGTATGAAAAATAAGCAAATGCTCGTAATCGAAACTCCATGAAGAGTAAGTGGCGCATTCAAAAGAGTAACACAGTTTGCAAATTTACATTTTCCAACCAAACCAATTCTTTTGATTAGGCAGGTTTATTCAAGATTGATAGGATCTTACCATAACAGACAGGAAGAGGTGTAGAAAGGGCCCCGTTATTACACATGAGCTCTGTTAGATTGCCCATACCGGTAGAGTAGCCCATGTTACAGGCTATAATGATACTGCCCTCATGGTACAAAGAATCAGCCATTGTTTGATTGGAGAAAGGAATTGCATCTATGTCACAGTTTTCTGGAAAAAGGAAGAAAAAAGGATATCTGGGTAATATTACCAACAATGATAACAAACTGAATTCTCTTTTAACCAATTAGAGCCCCCCCCCCCGAAAACCTTTGGAATATTAGGGTCAATGAACTTACACCATGTTGGGAGAATCAACATCAAAATCTTAACTTAAGGATAAGTCTTTGAAATTTTAACATAACGTAGAAAGTATATGGACCTAGTTTTCAACCGCGCCGCTTGCTGACTTTTCACTTTCAGATCTTGCGCAACTTTTGAGACCAAATTTGTGATGACCAAGTACGTGGTTACAAAATTATCTCAATTGCATATGTATCATTTGAATATTTGATGCACTATGATACAACTGATGTCACATTGGGTACATGTTGCTGCTTGACTTAGTTACGCTATGGCGGTACCAGCCCAGCCTACGTACCTTGTTGCCGGTGTTGCAATTAAACTAAACCAATAAACCTTACATTACGATGTTGGAACATATAGTGCATCCCCCAAAGATGTCCCTCTGATACATGTATGTGGCTAAATTACTTGAAAAAAAAAATTATTCTCAATGAAATGTATGGATTTAGGAAGCTCATCTCATGTTCTAACTTCTACAAAGATTTCATTGGTCTTTCTTCTGTGGTTTTGAATACACAGTCTATTCTGTAACAGTGGTGTTTTTCAGCCCATTCCAAGTTTGCATGCATGCAGCATTGCTGTTTGCTCCACACTTTCTAGCATATCAACTCCCTTTGACCATTCTGACCAAGGAATTCCCTGATATGACCAGGGAAATCCCCATGATCTAACCAGGCTCATCAAATCACAACCTTGAGCATGTTCAGAAGGGCGAAAACAGTTTTTGACAGTTTATTTCATGTTTGATAATGGGAGATGCACAATGATTGAGACAACGGGTAATGCCTGTTTCAGGTCTAATTCCAACAATACTGCATTTTAGTTTTCATTACTTTTCTTGCTAATAAGCTACAGAGGTCAAGTTAATTCAATGCAAATTTTTAAAAGAAACAAGTGGAGCGCCTCTGGTAGTCTCGCCTGCATCACACGATTCAATATAGCAGCAATGCTGACTTTGAAAACTACTATGAAATAATTATTCACAATAAACACCATTCATATAATGATACAATACGTTCATTGACAATAAATGATATTGGACCTTGATCATGTGACCTAAGACTTGTCAGTGATACTTGATTACCCCTATATCCACATTTTATGAACTACATGTATATCTATAAACTTTGAAAGTTATGACAGCAATCTAATAATTACATCCCAAATGGCCAAATTTCAATGACCTTTTACTATGGTCATGTGACCTGAAACTCGCAAGAGATGTTCAGTGATACTGGATTACTCTTATGTCCAAGTTTTATGAACTAGACCAATTCACTCACAGAGTTAAGATGGTAAATTCAACAAATACCCCTAACATGGCCAAAGTTCATTGACCCTAAATGACCTTTGACTTTGGTCATGTGAACTGAAAATGGCACAGGATGTCTAGTGATACTTGATTACTCTTATGTCCATGTTTCATGAATCAGGTCTATAAACTTTCAGTTATGATGATAGTAATTCAATAGATACACCCAAAATGGACAAAGTTCATTGAATTTTGTCATGTGACCAGAAATTCGCACAGGATGTTCAGCCATACTTGATTAACCTTATGGCCAAGTTTTATGAACTAGGTCCATACACTTTCTAAGTTATGCTGTCATTTCAAAAACTTAACCTTCGGTTAAGATTTGGTGTTGACGCCGCCGTCGTCGGTAAAGCGGCGCCTATATAGTCTCACTCCGCTATGCAGGTGAGACAAAAAAGGCCATTTTTCTCTAGTGTAGTTCCTTTTCGCAAAGTGTGATTAACTTGTGGATTCCCCTTTATTTTCAGCTGATTTTACTCATCTATCAATCACATTTTCGTTCAAGTTGGTGCACTGATTCCCCTTATCATCAAACAAACTTAATTTTTATGTTTCTTGTCCTTCTGAACATGCCCAAGTTTATTACTTGATGAGCCTGGACATGATTAGGGAAAAGTCCCAGCTCAGATCCTGGATGGAAAAATGGGGGTTAACATGCCAAAGAAAATGCAGAAATGCATCAATGCTGCAAACTTGGAATGGGCTAAAATGCGCAACCGTTATGTACATGTAACAGAATGTGTATTCAAAACAGCTGAAGTGCAACCAATAAAATTTCCATTGAAGTTAGATCATGAAATGAGCTTTCTACTCATGAACATTAATTTGAAAATACTACCGCATTTCAGAATTAGTTTAGTCCTATGTCAGAGGGACATATTTTTTTGGGATGCGCTGTATAAGCTAGTACAGGATTCTTTATTGACAATAGCTTGACAAGTGCATGTCAGGCCCAAAACTGCTTGAAAACGTGAATTCATGTACAAATCCAATGCAAAATGTGTATTTAGCAAAAATTCATAAATGTATTATTTCTACTTTTACTGATTAAACACAATTTACTTTGTATTGTTTATGATCAGAATTAAGTTTGCAACACTTTCCAATGAAAAAAACAATAAAAAAAGTCACAAACAGGGAAATACATAATAAATTAAAAAACAAGAAAATAAATAAGAAACAAATTGCGATACTAATTTTCTTTTTTAGTACATTTGATTGGGATCCTACAAAGAGTCTTTGAATGAAGAATTATCAGTATTGAGGCAGTATGATAGTTGATTAGAGCAAATGTTTATTTCATGCATTAATTAGCATAACTTTTTCATTGAATGAAAAATCTTATTATTTCACAAAACTAACCACACAGCCTTGTAGATTATATCGCACAAATCCAGCCCCCTCGGCTGTGAGATTAAAGTGAGTGAAATAAAAAAGTGCTAAATTCTTTATTTCACAACCCCATTAAGAAAAAGTGGCACATTAAAATAAAAGGCCAGTTTGCAAATCTACATTTTCCTAACAAATCAATTATTTGACTTGGCAGCTTTATTCACGATTGAAAGGATTTACCATAACAGACAGGAACAGGTGCAGAAAGGTTCCCGTTATCACACATGAGCTCTGTTACAATGCCGGTACCGGTAGAGTAGCCAATGTTACAGGCTATAACGATACTTGCATCATGGTCCAAAGAATCAGCCATTGTTTGATTTGAGAAAGGAATTGCATCTACGTCACAGTTTTCTATAAGAGGGAAAAAAAGGATACCTCGGTAACAATATTACCAACAACAAGGCAAACGCCAAGCGTTGTCTCGCCTGCATATTGCAGTAATGAAGAGACTGCATGTCAAAACTATGCTATATGACTTCTGAGGCTGTCAGCAATTTAGGGGGTGAATTGTGGTTCTGACAGTTTACATATGCATTAATGGTATAGGCCTACTTTATCCCTAGAAAATCAGATAACACTAAGAATGCTGGTAATACTATGAAGCTATAATTATTTCCATGCAAGTAAGGAAACAAATGTTAGTGAAAAAGAATGTAATTGATAATAATGTGAGTAAAATTGTAAAATTGAATTAATTATTAAGGTGTAATGAAATGCCAATCTTAAGCATTATGTTGGATGATGGTAGGGGGAAAACTTTTCTCAATTTGTTTTGTACAGTCTACAGTATTAGCAGAACATACACATACAGCAATTAAAGAAACTTTGACAGCTTTTCTATTGTACCATTGGCAAATTTGTGTGAATATTATAAATGGTGCCAAGAACTATAGCTCATTAAATAAATAAGAGTTTTTAAAGAATAAACAAGTAAAATACAAAATCTAGTTCAGGTATAGAGAGTACTGAGTTCTGAAGTAAAATTTTAGTGTTAAAAAGTATAAAATTATAAAGTTCATGTCATTAGAGGAACAAAGTAGTGTGAAAGTTCATTGACCTTTGACCTTAATCAAATTCAACTCACATTCGAACCTGACCTGCACCTTCAAGAGATGGACCTCTGTGACGAGATTGGCGATCCCACCTCGAAGCTATAGAAAGTTATTGTGTGTACAACACAGCACAGTGCCAGTAATGAAAAGTTCATTGACCTTTGACCTTCATCAAATTCGAACTTGAGCTGCACCTTCAAAAGATTGACCTCTTGCATGAATTTGGCAATCCTACCTCAAAGATATAGAAAGTTATCATGTGTACAGCACAGCACAGTGCCAGTCATGAAAAGTTAATTGACCTTTGACCTTATTCAAATTCGGCTAACATTTGAACTTGACCTGCACCTTCAACAGATGGACCTCTGTTATGAATTTGCCGATCTCACCTCGAAGCTATAGAAACACAGCACAGTGCCAGTCATGGAAAGTTCATTGACCTTTGACCTTATTCAAATTCGACTCATATTCGAACTTGACCTGTGCCTTCAGGAGATGGACCTCTGGTATGAATTTGGTGATCCCAACTCGAAGATATACAAAGTTATTATGTGTACAACACAGCACAATGACAGTCATGGAAAGTTCATTGACCTTTGACCTTATTCAAATTCGACTCGTATTCAAACTTGACCTGTGCCTTCAGGAGATGGACCTCTGGCATGAATTTGGTGATCCCACCTTGAAGCTATAGAAACACAGCACAGTGCCAGTCATGGAAAGTTCATTGACCTTTGACCTTATTCAAATTCGACTCATATTCGAACTTGACCTGTGCCTTCAGGAGATGGACCTCTGGTATGAATTTGGTGATCCCACCTCGAAGATATAGAAAGTTATTATGTGTACAACATAGCACAGTGCCAGTCATGAAAAGTTAATTGACCTTTGACCTTATTCAAATTCGGCTAACATTTGAACTTGACCTGCACCTTCAACAGATGGACCTCTGTTATGAATTTGCCGATCTCACCTCGAAGCTATAGAAAGTTATTGTGTGTACAACACAGCACAGTGCCAGTCATGGAAAGTTCATTGACCTTTGACCTTATTCAAATTCGACTCATATTCGAACTTGACCTGTGCCTTCAGGAGATGGACCTCTGGTATGAATTTGGTGATCCCAACTCGAAGATATACAAAGTTATTATGTGTACAACATAGCACAGTGCCAGTCATGGAAAGTTCATTGACCTTTGACCTTATTCAAATTCGACTTATATTCGAACTTGACCTGTGCCTTCAGGAGATGGACCTCTGGTATGAATTTGGTGATCCCAACTCGAAGATATACAAAGTTATTATGTGTACAACACAGCACAATGACAGTCATGGAAAGTTCATTGACCTTTGACCTTATTCAAATTCGACTCATATTCAAACTTGACCTGTGCCTTCAGGAGATGGACCTCTGGCATGAATTTGGTGATCCCACCTCAAAGCTATAGAAATTTATTGGGTGTACAACACAATTGTTGACAACGACGCCGGAAATAGTGACACCTATGTCTCGCTCCGCTACGCAAATGACATACTTATCATTTTAATCAATTAGGGGCCCCCCAAAAACTTGCCCTTTGAATATTTGTAAAGAAAAAAATTAAAAACAAACTAAAAATATTTATGACAGTAAAATGCCTAAAAAAAGCAAGCATCTTTTAGAAATTAATCCTTACAATAAGTAAATTAAAAAAATACCCAGTTCTTAATTTCACAATCCCATGAAGTCAAAATGGCACATTAAAAAAAAGCCAGTTTGAAAATCTAGATTGTCTGAATAAATCAATTCTTTTGATTTGGCAGATTTATCCAAGATTGATAGGATCTTACCATAACAGATTGGAACAGGTGCAGAAAGGGTCCCGTTATCACACATGAGCTCTGTTACAATACCCATACCGGTAGAGTAACCAATGTTACAGGCTATAACGATACTCCCATCATGGTCCAAAGAATCAGATGTTGTTTGATTTGAGAAAGGAATTGCATCTACGTCACAGTTTTCTATAAGAGGGAAAAAAAGGATACCTCGGGAACAATATTACCAGCAAACATAACATACTTATTATTCAGTCAATTAGAGCCCCCCAAAAAACTTGCCCTTGGAATATTTGTAAAGAAAAAAAATAAAAAACAAACTAGAAATATCTATGAATGTAAAATGCCTAAAAATAGCAAGCATCTTTAGAAATGAATCCTTAAAATGAGTAAAGTAAGAAAATACTTTCTTCTTAATCTCACAACCCCATTAAGTCAAAATGGCACATCTAAAAAAAGCCAGTTTGAAAATCAACATTTTTTTAATAAGTCAAGTCATTTGATTTGGCAGATTTATCCAAGATTGATAGGGTCATACCATAACAGACAGGAACAGGTGCAGAAAGGGTCCCGTTATCACACATGAGCTCTGTTACAATACCCATACCGGTAGAGTAGCCAATGTTACAGGCTATAACGATACTTGCATCATGGTCCAAAGAATCAGATGTTGTTTGATTTGAGAAAGGAATTGCATCTACGTCACAGTTTTCTATAAGAGGGGAAAAAAGGATACCTCGGTAACAATATTACCAACAAAAATAACATACTTATTATTTAATCAGTTAGAGCCCCCCCAAAAAAAAATTGCCCTTGGAATATTTGTAAAGAAAAAAAATTGTAATATACTAGAAATATTTATGACAGTAGAATGCCAAAAAATAGCAAGCATCTTTTACAAATTAATTCTTAAAATGAGTAAAGTTAAATAATACTCAGTTCTTAATTTCAAACCCCATTAAGTCAAAATGGCACATTAAAAAAAGCCAGTTTGAAAATCTAGATTGTCTGAATAAATCAATTCTTTTGAATTGGCAGATTTATCCAAGATTGATAGGATCTTACCATAACAGATAGGAACAGGTGCAGAAAGGGTCCCGTTATCACACATGAGCTCTGTTACAATACCCATACCGGTAGAGTAGCCAATGTTACAGGCTATAACGATACTTGCATCATGGTCCAAAGAATCAGCCGTTGTTTGATTTGAGAAAGGAATTGCATCTACGTCACAGTTTTCTATAAGAGGGGAAAAAAGGATACCTCCGTAACAATATTATCAACAAAAATAACATACCTATTATTCAATCAAGTGGAGCCCCCCAAAAAACTTGCCCTTGGAATATTTGTAAATAAAAAAACTTAAACATACTAGAAATATTTATAAGAGTAAAATGCCTAAAAATAGCAAGCATCTTTTAGAAATTTATCCTTACAATGAGTAAATTAAAAAAAAAAAATACTCAGTTCTTAATTTCACAACCCCATTAAGTCAAAATGGCAACTTAAAAACAAGCCAGTTTGAAAATCTAGATTGTCTGAATAAAAAATCAATTCTTTGATTTGGCAGATTTATCCAAGATTCATAGGATCTTACCATAACATATTGGAACAGGTGCAGAAAGGGTCCCGTTATCACACATGAGCTCTGTTACAATACCCATACCGGTAGAGTAGCCAATGTTACAGGCTATAAAGATACTTGCATCATGGTCCAAAGAATCAGATGTTGTTTGATTTGAGAAAGGAATTGCATCTACGTCACAGTTTTCTATAAGAGGGGAAAAAAGGATACCTCGGTAACAATATTACCAACAAAAATAACATACTTATTATTTAATCAGTTAGAGCCCCCCCAAAAAAAAAAATTGCCCTTGGAATATTTGTAAAGAAAAAAAAATGTAACATACTAGAAATATTTATGACAGTAGAATGCCAAAAAATAGCAAGCATCTTTTACAAATTAATTCTTAAAATGAGTAAAGTTAAATAATACTCAGTTCTTAATTTCAAATGACCCCAGTAAGTCAAAATGGCACATTAAAAAAAGCCAGTTTGAAAATCTAGATTGTCTGAATAAATCAATTCTTTTGAATTGGCAGATTTATCCAAGATTGATAGGATCTTACCATAACAGATTGGAACAGGTGCAGAAAGGGTCCCGTTATCACACATGAGCTCTGTTACAATACCCATACCGGTAGAGTAGCCAATGTTACAGGCTATAACGATACTTGCATCATGGTCCAAAGAATCAGCCGTTGTTTGATTTGAGAAAGGAATTGCATCTACGTCACAGTTTTCTATAAGAGGGGAAAAAAGGATACCTCCGTAACAATATTATCAACAAAAATAACATACCTATTATTCAATCAAGTGGAGCCCTCCAAAAAACTTGCCCTTGGAATATTTGTAAATAAAAAAACTTAAACATACTAGAAATATTTATATGAGTAAAATGCCTAAAAATAGCAAGCATCTTTTAGATATTTATCCTTACAATGAGTAAAGTAAAAAAAATACTCAGTTCTTAATTTCACAACCCCATTAAGTCAAAATGGTACATTAAAAACAAGCCAGTTTGAAAATCTAGATTGTCTGAATAAATCAATTCTTTGATTTGGCAGATTTATCCAAGATTCATAGGATCTTACCATAACAGATAGGAACAGGTGCAGAAAGGGTCCCGTTATCACACATGAGCTCTGTTACAATACCCATACCGGTAGAGTAGCCAATGTTACAGGCTATAAAGATACTTGCATCATGGTCCAAAGAATCAGATGTTGTTTGATTTGAGAAAGGAATTGCATCTACGTCACAGTTTTCTATAAGAGGGGAAAAAAGGATACCTCGGTAACAATATTACCAACAAAAATAACATACTTATTATTTAATCAGTTAGAGCCCCCCCAAAAAAAATTGCCCTTGGAATACTTGTAAAGGGAAAAAATTAAAACATACTAGAAATATTTATGACAGTAAAATGCCCCAAAAATAGCAAGCATCTTTTACAAATTAATTCTTAAAATGAGTAAAGTTAAATAATACTCAGTTCTTAATTTCAAACCCCAGTGAGTCAAAATGGCACATTAAAAAAAGCCAGTTTGAAAATCTAGATTGTCTGAATAAATCAATTCTTTTGAATTGGCAGATTTATCCAAGATTGATATGATCTTACCATAACAGATTGGAACAGGTGCAGAAAGGGTCCCGTTATCACACATGAGCTCCGTTACAATACCCATACCGGTAGAGTAGCCAATGTTACAGGCTATAACGATACTTGCATCATGGTCCAAAGAATCAGATGTTGTTTGATTTGAGAAAGGAATTGCATCTACGTCACAGTTTTCTATAAGAGGGGAAAAAAGGATACCTCCGTAACAATATTATCAACAAAAATAACATACCTATTATTCAATCAAGTGGAGCCCCCCAAAAAACTTGCCCTTGGAATATTTGTAAATAAAAAAACTTAAACATACTAGAAATATTTATAGCATTAAAATGCCTATAATAGCAAGCATCTTTTAGAAATTTATCCTTACAATGAGTAAATTAAAAAAAAATACTCAGTTCTTAATTTCACAACCCCATTAAGTCAAAATGGTACATTAAAAACAAGCCAGTTTGAAAATCTAGATTGTCTGAATAAATCAATTCTTTGATTTGGCAGATTTATCCAAGATTGATAGGATCTTACCATAACAGATAGGAACAGGTGCAGAAAGGGTCCCGTTATCACACATGAGCTCTGTTACAATACCCATACCGGTAGAGTAGCCAATGTTACAGGCTATAAAGATACTTGCATCATGGTCCAAAGAATCAGATGTTTGATTTGAGAAAGGAATTGCATCTACGTCACAGTTTTCTATAAGAGGGGAAAAAAGGATACCTCGGTAACAATATTACCAACAAAAATAACATACTTATTATTTAATCAGTTAGAGCCCCCCCCAAAAAAAATTGCCCTTTGAGAAAGGAATTGCATCTACGTCACAGTTTTCTATAAGAGGGGAAAAAAGGATACCTCGGTAACAATATTACCAACAAAAATAACATACTTATTATTTAATCAGTTAGAGCCCCCCCCAAAAAAAATTGCCCTTGGAATATTTGTAAAGGAAAAAAAATGTTATATACTAGAAATATTTATGACAGAAAAATGCCCCAAAAAAAGCAAGCATCTTTTGCAAATTAATTCTTAAAATGAGTAAAGTTAAATAATACTCAGTTCTTAATTTCAAACCCCAGTGAGTCAAAATGGCACATTAAAAAAAGCCAGTTTGAAAATCTAGATTGTCTGAATAAATCAATTCTTTTGAATTGGCAGATTTATCCAAGATTGATAGGATCTTACCATAACAGATAGGAACAGGTGCAGAAAGGGTCCCGTTATCACACATGAGCTCTGTTACAATACCCATACCGGTAGAGTAGCCAATGTTACAGGCTATAACGATACTTGCATCATGGTCCAAAGAATCAGATGTTGTTTGATTTGAGAAAGGAATTGCATCTACGTCACAGTTTTCTATAAGAGGGGAAAAAATGATACTTCGGTAACAATATTACCAACAAAAATATAACATACTTATTATTTAACCAATTAGAGCCTCCCCAAAAAACTTGCCTTTGTAATATTTGTAAATAATTTTTTTTAACATACTAGAAATATTTATGACAGTAGAATGCCAAAAAATAGCAAGCATCTTTTACAAATTAATTCTTAAAATGAGTAAAGTAAAATAATACTCAGTTCTTAATTTCAAAACTCCCGTAAGTCAAAATGGCACATTAAAAAAAGCCAGTTTGAAAATCTAGATTGTCTGAATTGTTACAGAGTAGAAGAATTGTAAAAGCAATTACATTAATCCATTAGTTATTTCCTCTTTAAGGATAGCCAAGAATGATAAAGAACAATCCAGAATGTCTTTGTAAAAGTTTTTTGTTATGCAGGCCTTGCCTTTTTAAAGGCCAAGGAATTTTATTGTTGAATAGGGAAAAGCCAAAGAATAGAATTGTATTGGTAGTGGAAATAAATAGGCTTAGGTATTTTGTTGACACATGTTTATTTCACTGAGGTCATTCAAGAGTCTTCCAGAATGTGATTACTCCAGAAAGGAGAATGTTCTTTTAAAAGACAATACCAGAAGCTTCCATAATAGTGAATACTATATAGAAGCCTCTAGAATAGTGAATTTTAGAATGATCTAGAATAGTTGTAATTAGTATATAAAGCTGGCAGATTCTTCAAGGACATCATCACATCATATGAGATCACTTCACCAGATCAGATCAGCGCTAAGAGTTTCACGCCAGACTTTACGTTCAGAGCATACTTCATTACCACCTGGAATATTTACCCGTCATCAATGAACTGTTTGCAATTATTTTGAGAGAGGAATTCTCAGTTCTCATCGAGATTATCAACCTGTTTTATTGAACACTCTTCAACCCATGGATTGCTGAAATTAACTGTTAATCATCATCAACATCGTCTTCATGGACACTTCAACTCATTACAGTGACTCTTATTATTCATCGAACTTCAACATCAGTTTCATCATCGCCATCATTAATAAGGAATCCTCCCAGCCTACCTGGAATATATATTGGACTATCATAACTGTGAAATATAACCCTGGATTGTACATCAGACACTTCAAGAGATTGATGTAAGATTATTTTGTTTTATTTTAAGTACATGATCAATTTCCTGTAATAAAAAAAAAAGGGAAATTAAATTTCAAATCTTCTTTGTTATTTGTTGCAGTATCGTAACAGAATAAATCAATTCTTTTGAATTGGCAGATTTATCCAAGATTGATAGGATCTTACCATAACAGATTGGAACAGGTGCAGAAAGGGTCCCGTTATCACACATGAGCTCTGTTACAATACCCATACCGGTAGAGTAGCCAATGTTACAGGCTATAACGATACTTGCATCATGGTCCAAAGAATCAGATGTTGTTTGATTTGAGAAAGGAATTGCATCTATGTCACAGTTTTCTATAAGAGGGGAAAAAATGATACCTCGGTAAGAATATTACCAACAAAAATAACATACTCATTATTTAACCAATTAGAGCCTCCCAAAAAACTTGCCTTTGTAATATTTGTAAAGAATAATTTGTAACATACTAGAAATATTTATGACAGTAGAATGCCAAAAAATAGCAAGCATCTTTTACAAACTAATTGTTAAAATGAGTAAAGTAAAATAATACTCAGTTCTTAATTTCAAAACATGACGAAAAACTTCCATTTGAGAACACTATACCCCAGTTCCCCTTCTCATCAATTCTCTTCTCCAAGTACAACAAACCGTAACTGCCTCAAGCAAGCAATTTAAGTATCAAAACACCTGTTTCTTGACGTTGGTCCGAAGATAACACAACAGCCCGGCATATACAGTCACAGCAGGAGGTCACACACGATGGGATGCATGCGCAGTGCTGAGTGCGGTCCCTGTAAGCATGCCGTCATTTTTATTTGCTTACTTTCCTTATTTTGAGGTCAATTTTCTTCGTTCGAAATTGAAAATGGACTAACATTGGATTACTGAATACAATATGCCTTTGAAAACGTGATTGAATATGGAATACAAAAATTTCATTCCGAAGGTCCTACTACAGGCATAAAAGTCTTACGTAATAGCAGAGCTGTTGTTTATCTTTTTGTCCTTCGCTCAACGCCAATATACTGGCCTGTGGGGTGAAATTGAGACAGCAGGGATTACCCCTGGATTACTTGGACAAGCGCGGTTGATAAGGGCTTGGAAATGATTTTTAAGAGATCCAAATGGGAAATAGGGTATAACACCGCAGTTTGCAATCTGAACTGCGGTCTTTCTCCAAAGGGGGGTTTGACGTAATGACCCCAGTAAGTCAAAATGGCACATTAAAAAAAGCCAGTTTGAAAATCTAGATTGTCTGAATAAATCAATTCTTTTAAATTGGCAGATTTATCCAAGATTGATAGGATCTTACCATAACAGATTGGAACAGGTGCAGAAAGGGTCCCGTTATCACACATGAGCTCTGTTACAATACCCATACCAGTAGAGTAGCCAATGTTACAGGCTATAATGATACTCGCATCATGGTCCAACAAATCAGTCATTGTTTGATTTGAGAAAGGAATTGCATCTATTTCACAGTTTTCTGTAAGAGGGAAAAAGGGGATACCTGAGTAACATATTAAAAACAATGAGAACAAACTTAAATCTTATCTAATTCAATTCAATTCAATTCTTTATTCCATTTCCATTAACCCTAATTCTCCCGGGGGGGGGGCATAATGGCCCCCTCCTCAACAATTTTCGCGATATATCTGCTGCGCGAATTTTTTCACCTCGCAGCTCACTGACTTTTTACATTCAAGTCTGGCGCAAATTTTGAGACCAAAGTTGTGACGCCCGGGTACGCGGTTACGACATTACGCAACATTATGCAAGTGCTTGTCAGACCCAAAATTACTCATAAACGTGATTTCATGTACAAATTCAATGCAAATTGCATATTTAGCCAAAATTCATAAATGTATCATTATTTCTACTGTTACTGATTAAACTTAATTAATTTTGCCTTGTTTATGATCAGAATTATGTCTGGAACAATTTCCATTGAAAAAACAATAAAAAACAAAGAAATACATAAGAAATTCATAAAACAATAAAATACATCAGAAATTTATTTCCAAACCAAAGTTTTTTTGAATTACGATTGTTAAGAATGCTACAAAGAAAATTTTTACCAAAAATTAGCATTCTAGGAGCTTTATTTAGTGAATTAGAGCAAAAAGTATGATTTATGCATAAATTAGCATAATTAATTCATATAAAATAAAATCTCATTATTTTGGAAAATTTTACCATACAGCCTTGTAGATTACATCGCACACTACCAGCGTGCAAATTTTTGCGTCGCTCGCGCGATCGGCGGCCGAGATCTTAAGGGGGGGGCCATAATGCCCCCGGCCCCCCCGGGAATGACAAGAATCAAAATACCCCGGGAGATTTAGGGTTAAAAAACATAATATAAAGTAATACAAATCAAGTACAATTTTACATACGAGCATTACTTCGTAAAACAAAAGCAGTATAATATTGAGCATAAATTGAAATGAGGAGGGTCCACTAAAAAGCAAAGCTTGTAAAGTGTGGATCCCCCTTGGAAATGAAGAAAATATAATCGACTTCATATATTACATTTATGTGTATATATACAGGAAACAAAAAAGAGAAGGAACAATTAGGCCCCCAAAATGTTTTGCAATTGAATTTTGTTCAAAGAAATATTTGTCAAAAATACAAGATAGGTATATATCAGGATGAAATGACCCAAAAAGAGGGCAGGTTTCTTCTAGGATTCAATCATTGAAGTATATTAAATATACAAATGGTCAGCTCTTAGGCACATAATACAATCACATCCCCATAAAGACAAAATGGCACATTATAAAAAGAAGGTTTGCAAATCTACATGTACATTCTCCCAAAAACCAATATATATGGCAGCTTTATTCATCATTAAAAGGATCTTACCATAACAGACAGGAGGAGGTGCAGAAAGGGTCCCGTTATCACACATGAGCTCTGTTACAATACCCATACCGGTAGAGTAGCCAATGTTACAGGCTATAACGACACTTGCATCATGGTCCAAAGAATCAGCCATTGTTTGATTTGAGAAAGGAATTGCATCTATTTCACAGTTTTCTGTAAGAGGGGAAAAAAGGGATGCCTCAGTAAGAATATCAACAATGATAAGAAACTTAATTCTTATTTCAATGAGGGCCAAAAAACTTGCTTTTCACATATTTTTTAAAAAAAAAAACATACAAGAAATATTTGAGAATAGAATGCCAAAAGCCAAATGCTTAAAGTATGTGAATAAACAAATGATCAGTTCTTAAGTTAGCTAAAACAATCACAACCCCATAAACACACAAAAAAAAACATTCACATTAGCAAAATATTTTGCAAATCTCCTGACATAACCTTATGGTGAAATAACAACAAAGAACCCGGTAGTCAATGAATTGAAGGCTAGACCAACTTAATTAAAAAGAAATCTACAAAACTTTGCAATGTCTGGGTTTGGAATAGAACGAAGAACGCATGCGCAAGAGTGACTTAATTCAAATTCATCATATTCCTCCCTCAAAAAGGAGCAGTAGTAGTAGTTGTAGAAGCAATAGTACATGTAGTTGTAGGAGTACACTGTAGTGGTAGTAATACTAGCAGGAGCAGTAGACAGACAGGTAGATAGATATAGATAAATCGTTGGATGATGAAAGTTAGACAATTATTGCGGCTAAGGCCGAATTGCTATCTCTTTACAAGGTAATAATGGTACGAAAGTCGCTCGAACAACATATACATGGATTGAGTAGAAGAAATAACCAGTTGTCTCACGATGTATCAAACGTAGTAAGGAGAGCGACGTTTTGTCTGCAAGCTGCTAGACTTGGTCAGGAATTGAGCAGACGCTGCTGCACAGGGGTTATACAGCGTCCGGAGCTATTGCCTGGCTCTGCTCGGGTGTGAGCTATTGGTGCGCCTAAGCCGAACATCCCGGCGATGTTCCTTTATGCGTCCCCCCCCAAGGTCTACCAGTCTCACCGATGTTGACTTTGTCGCAAGCTGAGCATGGGGTCTTACAAACAACGCCATCGCATCTGTCGGAGATCGGGCGGTCTTTCGGACGGACCAGCTGGCTACAGATGCTGTCGGACTTGAATATAACTCGGATGCCATAAGCAATGTACTGATCGGTATGCGTGGGCTTCCTGTATACAGTGGTGTACAATCGGCCGCTGGTGTCACGGTGCACCATAGTGTCGAGAAAGGCAATGCGCTCGTTGCAGCAGCAGCATCCTTGCTCATTGCCTGACGAAGTCTAGCAGCTTGCACACGAAACTTCGCTCTCCTACAACGTTTGATAGATCGATCATGAGACAACTGGTTATTTCTATTACTCAATCCTTCACCAAGATGAACCTCTTCCACATCAACATATATATGTACAGATAAAGGGATGAAGGAGAAAAGGAGAAACATTAACTCACCTGTGGTAATAACTGGTGTAGTTTTTTCTGTTGTTGTGTCAGGTGATGTGGTTTCTTCAGTCGTTGGATCAGTTGGTGTAGTTTCTACTGTTGTTGTATAAAATGGTAATCAGTGAAATATACATATTAATGATAATTAAGTCATAAATTTTCATCATTATTATTATCATCTGATATGTAATCTAATGCCCAGTTGAATATAATAATCAGGAAAGAAAATAATATTCTTTTAGAGAGCAAACACCCCTAAAATAACCACCAACCTAACCCATAGCATATAGAAATGTACAATTATTACTGTTAATATTAGAAGTGGTCAGTGTCATGGGTCTTGGATGCAATCCTCGGGTCAAGTGTGGTTGAGGCCGGGTCTAGGCCAGGAGAATTCTAGGGTATGTAAATCTGGAGTGCAAATGCTGAATGTTGACAGCTTCTCTAAAAATGCTTAGTATGTGAATAAACAAATGATCAGTTCTTAAGTTAGCTAAAACAATCACAACCCCATAAACGCAAAAAAACCACATTCACAAAAGCAAAATATTTTGCAAATCTCCTTACATGACCTTATAGTTAAATAACAAAAAAGAACCCGGTAGTCAATGAATTGAAGGCTAGACCAACTTAATTAAAAAGAAATCTGCGAAACATTGCAATGTCAGGGTTTGGATCAGAACGAAGAGCGCATTCGCAAGAGTGATTTAATTCAAATACATCATATTCCTCCCTCAAAAAGGAGCAGTAGTAGTAGTTGTAGAGGTAATAGTACATGTAGTTGTAGGAGTAGTGGTAAACTGTAGTGGAAGTAATACTAGCAGGAGCAGTAGACAGATAGGTAGATAGATATATAGATATAGATAAATCGTTTGATGATGAAAGTTAGACCATTATTGCGGCTAAGGCCGAATTGCTAACTCTTTACAAGGTAATAATGGCACAAAAGTCACTCGAACAACATATACATGGATTGAGTAGAAGAAATAACCAGCTGTCTCACGATGTATCAAACGTAGTAGGAGAGCAACGTTTCGTCTGCAAGCTGCTAGACTTCGTCAGGCAATGAGCAATGACTCTGCTGCGCAGCTAGGGTTATACAGCGTCCGGAGCTATTGTCTAGCTCCGCTCGGGTGTGAGCTGCGCTGTGATTGGCCGAAGATGCTGGCCAAACAGGGTCCGCGCTGGTGCTTAGTGCCTGCTGGAGGGTGCACCGCTCTGTGACTGGCAGATGCAGCCGGCCATCAGCGTCCGCGCTGGTGTCAGGCACCCGACGGTGCGGGAGCCGCGCGCTGTGAACGGTGGATGCAGTATGCCGTCGGATGGTAGGTAACCATTCATCAAGGATCTCAATACCGCTGTCCCTGTTGATATTGCTCAGGTGCAAACTGATCTGAATCGCTTCCTTAATCCGCCGCGTATACCAATGCTTATCACTAGCGATGCAGCTTACCTCATCCCAGTTAGGCGGATGATCGAAGGCCCAAGCATGAAGTTCTGCAACAGCAGATCTGCGCCTAAGCCAAACATCCCGGCGATGTTCCTTTATGCGTCCCCCCAAGGTCTACCGGTCTCACCGATGTAGACTTTGTCGCAAGGTGAGCATGGGGGTCTCATAAACAACCCTATCGCATCTGTCGGGGATCGGGCAGTCTTTCGGACGGACCAGCTGGCTACAGATGCTGTCGGACTTGAATATAACTCGGATGCCATAAGCAATGTACTGATCGGTGTGCGTGGGCTTCCTGTATACAGTGGTGTACAATCGGCCGCTGGTGTCACGGTGCACCATAGTATCGAGAAAGGCAATGCGCTCGTTGGAGCAGCAGCATCCGTGCTCATTGCCTGATAAAGTCTAGCAGCATGCAGACGAAACTTCGCTCTCCTACTACGTTTGATACATCATGAGACAACTGGTTATTTCTTTTACTCAATCCTTCACCACGATGAACCTCTTCCACATTAACATATACATGTACAGATAGAGGGATGAAAGAGAAAAGGAGAAACATTAACGCACCAGTGGTTGTAACTGGTGTAGTTTCTTCTGTTGTTGTGTCAGGTGATGTGGTTTCTTCAGTCGTTGGATCAGTTGGTGTAGTTTCTACTGTTGTTGTATAAAATGGTTATCAGTGAAATATACATATAAATGATAATTAAGTCATACATTTTTTCATCTGGTATGTATTCTAATGCCCAGTAGAATATAATAATCAGGAAAGAAGTTAATATTCTTTTAGAGAGCAAACACCCCTAAAATAACAACCAACCCAACCCATAGCATATAGAAATGTACAATTATTACTGTTAATATTAGAAGTGGTCAGTGTCGTGGGTCTCGAGGCCGTAAAATCGTCCTCGGCCTCTTCCTTGGACGCAATCCTCGGGTCAAGGGTGGTTGAGGCCAGGTCTAGGCTGGGAGAATTCTAGGGTATGTAAATCTGGAGTGCAAATGCTGAATGTTGACAGTTTCTCTAAAATATTATTGAAACTAGTAAAAAAAGAGAGAGAGTCGATTGTCGAGTAAGCCCATCCATCTGTATGAGTATGCCCTTCACTCTTACTTTCATCTGTCTTTCTATTTTGTTCTTGATGTCGAACCCAATTGATGCAGCGCAGTAGCCGCACTGCATGTATGCTGCACTAACAATTATGACATGACGGAGTCTCGACTTTGCAATGCTACTAGGATATCCTAGGACTGCATGTATAACAAGTGGAACACCTCTGGCTGTCTTGCCTGTGTAACGCAATTCAATAGAGCAGCAGTGCTGACTTTGAAAACAGCTATTCAATAATTATTCACAAAAGATAAAACTCATATGATAATAAAATAGTATGTCCATTGACCCAACATGACCTTTAACTATGATCATGTGAACGAAGACGTGTGAAAAACAATAATTCATACGTGATTACCCTTACATGTTTCATGACCTACATGTATACATGTAGATTCAAAAAATTTCTCAGTTCTGATGCCAATTCCACAAATACCCCCAAAACAGCCAAAGTTCATTGACCCCAAATGAACATTAATCTTGGTCATGTAACCTAAAAAACACAAAGGATATTCAGGGATATATGTTCACTCTTATGTCCAAGTTTCATAAACTATAAATCAATAAACTTTTAAACTTATAATGACAATTCCACAAATACCCCCAAACATTATCAAAGTTCGTTGACCCTAATGACCTTTGACCTTGGTCATGTGACCTGAAACTCACACAGGATGTTCAGGGATACTTAATAGCTCATATGTCTAAGTTTCATGAACAAGATCTATAAACTTTTAAAGTTATGATGACAATTCCACAAATATCTCCAACATTATCAGAGTTGTAACATACTAGAAATATTCATGACAGTAAAATGCCTAAAAAGAACAAAAATCTTTTGGAAATTAAGCCTTAAAATGAATTAAGTAAAAAAAAAATACTCAGTTCTTAATTTCACATTCCCAAGTAAGTCAAAATGGCACATTCCAAAAAGCCAGTTTAAAAATCTAGTTTGTGTGAATAAATCAATTCTTGTGAATTGGCAGATTTATCCAAGATTGATAGGATCTTACCATAACAGATAGGAACAGGTGCAGAAAGGGTACCGTTATCACACATGAGCTCTGTTAGAGTACCCATACCAGTAGAGTAGCCAATGTTACAGGCTACAACAAGTCTTGCATCATGGTCCAAAGAATCAGATGTTGTTTGATTTGAGAAAGGAATTGCATCTACGTCACAGTTTTCTATAAGAGGGGAAAAAAGGATACCTCGGTATCATTATTACCAACAAAAATGACATACTTATTATTTAATAAATTAGAGCCTCCCCCCCAAAAAACTTGCCTTTTTAGTATTTGTAAATAATTTTTTTTAACATGCTAGAAATATTTATGACAGTGAAATGCCCCCCAAAAGCAGGCATCTTTTACAAATTAATTCTTAACATGAGTAAAGTAAAATAATACTCAGTTCTTAATTTCAAATGACCCCAGTAAGTCAAAATGGCACATTAAAAAAAGCCAGTTTGAAAATCTAGATTGTCTGAATAAATCAATTCTTTTAAATTGGCAGATTTATCCAAGATTGATAGGATCTTACCATAACAGATTGGAACAGGTGCAGAAAGGGTCCCGTTATCACACATGAGCTCTGTTACAATACCCATACCAGTAGAGTAGCCAATGTTACAGGCTATAATGATACTCGCATCATGGTCCAACAAATCAGTCATTGTTTGATTTGAGAAAGGAATGGCATCTATTTCACAGTTTTCTGTAAGAGGGAAAAAGGGGATACCTGAGTAACAAATTAAAAACAATGAGAACAAACTTAAATCTTATCTAATTCAATTGAATTCAATTCTTTATTCCATTTCCATTAAAAAACATAATACAAAGTAATATAAAGTAATACAAATCAAGTACAATTTTACATACGAGCATTACTTCGTAAAACAAAAGCTGTATAATATTGAGCATAAATGGAAATGAGGGGGGTCCACTAAAAAGCAAAGCTTGTAAAGTGTGGGTCCCCCTTGGAAATGAAGAAAATATAATCGACTTCATATAATTCATATATGCGTATATATACAGAAAACAAAAAAGAGAAGGAACAATTTATTAGGCCCCCCAAAATGTTTTGCAATTGAATTTTGTTCAAAGAAATATTTGTCAAAAATACATAATAGGTATATATCAGAATGAAACATGACGAAAATCTTGTGTTTAAGAGCAGTATACCCCAAGTTTCCCTTATCATCAAATCTCTTCTCAAAACCCTATTGCCCTCAAGCATGAAATTTAAGTATAGAAACACCTGTTTCTTGACCTCGGTCCGAAGATAATACACCCCAGCATCAACGGTCACAGCAGGGGGCCACACACGATGGATTAATATTGCAATGTGTGTTCTGGTGAGTGCATGGAGTTCCATGTATACACGCGTTGATAGAAACTTTTTTCTTCCTTTCTTTTTCTTTCTTTCTTTCTTTCTCTCTCTCTTCCTTCCTTCCTCCCTTCCTTTCTTTCGTTAAGACTGTATCGTTGCGCGAGTGAACGGCATGCATCCCATATTTTCTTGCTGTACGGACAGAAACTAGATGGGATGCATCGCGGTCCTTGCATGCTAAGCATACCGTAATTTCTATTCCGCATACTTTCCTTATTTCGAGGTCGATTTTCTTCGTTCGAAATTGAAAATGGACTAGTATTGGATGTCTGAATGTAATATGCCTTTGAAAACGTGATTAATATCGAATACAATAATTTCATTCCGAAGATCCTTCTACAGGCAGACAAGTCTTACGTAATAGCACAGCTGTTGTTTATCATTTCGTCCTTGGCTCAACGCTCGTTTAGCTGGCCCGTGGTGGTGAAATCAAGACAAGGGGATTACCTGGCCAAGATGGGTTTATCGGGGTTGGAAAAGTTGTTTGAGATTTCCCAAACGCAAAACGGGGTATGCGACCGCAGTTTGCAGTCCGAAGTGAGGTCGAGAATCAAACGGGAAATTTTCGTAATGTTACCCAAAAAGAGGGCAAGTTTCTTTTAGGATTTAATCATTGAAGTATATGAATATACAAATGGTCAGCTCTTAGGCACATAATACGATCACATCCCCATAAAGACAAAATGGCACATTATAAAAAGCCAGTTTGCAAATCTACATGTACATTCTCCGAAAAACCAATACTCTTAATATAGCAGCTTTATTCATCATTAAAAGGATCTTACCATAACAGACAGGAGGAGGTGCAGAAAGGGTCCCGTTATCACACATGAGCTCTGTTAAAATACCCATACCGGTAGAGTAGCCAATGTTACAGGCTATAACGACACTTGCATCATGGTCCAAAGAATCAGCCATTGTTTGATTTGAGAAAGGAATTGCATCTATTTCACAGTTTTCTGTAAGAGGGGAAAAAAGGGATGCCTCAGTAAGAATATCAACAATGATAAGAAACTTAATTCTTATTTCAATGAGGGCCAAAAAACTTGCTTTTCACATATTTAAAAAAAACATACAAGAAATATTTGAGAATAGAATGCCTAAAGCCAAATGCTTAAAGTATGTGAATAAATCAGTTCTTAAGTTAGCTAAAACAATCATAACCCCATTAACACACAAAAAAAACACATTCACATTAGCAAAATATTTGGCAAATCTCCTGACATGACCTTATGGTGAAATAACAACAAAGAACCCAGTAGTCAATGAATTGAAGGCTAGTCTCACTTAATTAAAAAGAAATCTGCGAAACATTGCAATGTCTAGGTTTGGATCAGAACGAAGAGCACATGTGCAAGAGTGACTTAATTCAAATTCATCATATTCCTCCCTCAAAAAGGAGCAGTAGTAGTAGTTGTAGAAGCAATAGTACATGTAGTTGTAGGAGTACACTGTAGTGGTAGTAATACTAGCAGGAGCAGTAGACAGACAGGTAGATAGATATAGATAAATCGTTGGATGATGAAAGTTAGACAATTATTGCGGCTAAGGCCGAATTGCTATCTCTTTACAAGGTAATAATGGTACGAAAGTCGCTCGAACAACATATACATGGATTGAGTAGAAGAAATAACCAGTTGTCTCACGATGTATCAAACGTAGTAAGGAGAGCGACGTTTTGTCTGCAAGCTGCTAGACTTGGTCAGGAATTGAGCAGACGCTGCTGCGCAGGGGTTATACAGCGTCCGGAGCTATTGCCTGGCTCTGCTCGGGTGTGAGCTATTGGTGCGCCTAAGCCGAACATCCCGGCGATGTTCCTTTATGCGTCCCCCCCCCCAAGGTCTACCAGTCTCACCGATGTTGACTTTGTCGCAAGCTGAGCATGGGGTCTTACAAACAACGCCATCGCATCTGTCGGAGATCGGGCGGTCTTTCGGACGGACCAGCTGGCTACAGATGCTGTCGGACTTGAATATAACTCGGATGCCATAAGCAATGTACTGATCGGTATGCGTGGGCTTCCTGTATACAGTGGTGTACAATCGGCCGCTGGTGTCACGGTGCACCATAGTGTCGAGAAAGGCAATGCGCTCGTTGCAGCAGCAGCATCCTTGCTCATTGCCTGACGAAGTCTAGCAGCTTGCACACGAAACTTCGCTCTCCTACAACGTTTGATAGATCGATCATGAGACAACTGGTTATTTCTATTACTCAATCCTTCACCAAGATGAACCTCTTCCACATCAACATATATATGTACAGATAAAGGGATGAAGGAGAAAAGGAGAAACATTAACTCACCTGTGGTAATAACTGGTGTAGTTTTTTCTGTTGTTGTGTCAGGTGATGTGGTTTCTTCAGTCGTTGGATCAGTTGGTGTAGTTTCTACTGTTGTTGTATAAAATGGTAATCAGTGAAATATACATATTAATGATAATTAAGTCATAAATTTTCATCATTATTATTATCATCTGATATGTAATCTAATGCCCAGTTGAATATAATAATCAGGAAAGAAAATAATATTCTTTTAGAGAGCAAACACCCCTAAAATAACCACCAACCTAACCCATAGCATATAGAAATGTACAATTATTACTGTTAATATTAGAAGTGGTCAGTGTCATGGGTCTTGGATGCAATCCTCGGGTCAAGTGTGGTTGAGGCCGGGTCTAGGCCAGGAGAATTCTAGGGTATGTAAATCTGGAGTGCAAATGCTGAATGTTGACAGCTTCTCTAAAAATGCTTAGTATGTGAATAAACAAATGATCAGTTCTTAAGTTAGCTAAAACAATCACAACCCCATAAACGCAAAAAAACCACATTCACAAAAGCAAAATATTTTGCAAATCTCCTTACATGACCTTATAGTTAAATAACAAAAAAGAACCCGGTAGTCAATGAATTGAAGGCTAGACCAACTTAATTAAAAAGAAATCTGCGAAACATTGCAATGTCAGGGTTTGGATCAGAACGAAGAGCGCATTCGCAAGAGTGATTTAATTCAAATACATCATATTCCTCCCTCAAAAAGGAGCAGTAGTAGTAGTTGTAGAGGTAATAGTACATGTAGTTGTAGGAGTAGTGGTAAACTGTAGTGGAAGTAATACTAGCAGGAGCAGTAGACAGATAGGTAGATAGATATATAGATATAGATAAATCGTTTGATGATGAAAGTTAGACCATTATTGCGGCTAAGGCCGAATTGCTAACTCTTTACAAGGTAATAATGGCACAAAAGTCACTCGAACAACATATACATGGATTGAGTAGAAGAAATAACCAGCTGTCTCACGATGTATCAAACGTAGTAGGAGAGCAACGTTTCGTCTGCAAGCTGCTAGACTTCGTCAGGCAATGAGCAATGACTCTGCTGCGCAGCTAGGGTTATACAGCGTCCGGAGCTATTGTCTAGCTCCGCTCGGGTGTGAGCTGCGCTGTGATTGGCCGAAGATGCTGGCCAAACAGGGTCCGCGCTGGTGCTTAGTGCCTGCTGGAGGGTGCACCGCTCTGTGACTGGCAGATGCAGCCGGCCATCAGCGTCCGCGCTGGTGTCAGGCACCCGACGGTGCGGGAGCCGCGCGCTGTGAACGGTGGATGCAGTATGCCGTCGGATGGTAGGTAACCATTCATCAAGGATCTCAATACCGCTGTCCCTGTTGATATTGCTCAGGTGCAAACTGATCTGAATCGCTTCCTTAATCCGCCGCGTATACCAATGCTTATCACTAGCGATGCAGCTTACCTCATCCCAGTTAGGCGGATGATCGAAGGCCCAAGCATGAAGTTCTGCAACAGCAGATCTGCGCCTAAGCCAAACATCCCGGCGATGTTCCTTTATGCGTCCCCCCAAGGTCTACCGGTCTCACCGATGTAGACTTTGTCGCAAGGTGAGCATGGGGGTCTCATAAACAACCCTATCGCATCTGTCGGGGATCGGGCAGTCTTTCGGACGGACCAGCTGGCTACAGATGCTGTCGGACTTGAATATAACTCGGATGCCATAAGCAATGTACTGATCGGTGTGCGTGGGCTTCCTGTATACAGTGGTGTACAATCGGCCGCTGGTGTCACGGTGCACCATAGTATCGAGAAAGGCAATGCGCTCGTTGGAGCAGCAGCATCCGTGCTCATTGCCTGATAAAGTCTAGCAGCATGCAGACGAAACTTCGCTCTCCTACTACGTTTGATACATCATGAGACAACTGGTTATTTCTTTTACTCAATCCTTCACCACGATGAACCTCTTCCACATTAACATATACATGTACAGATAGAGGGATGAAAGAGAAAAGGAGAAACATTAACGCACCAGTGGTTGTAACTGGTGTAGTTTCTTCTGTTGTTGTGTCAGGTGATGTGGTTTCTTCAGTCGTTGGATCAGTTGGTGTAGTTTCTACTGTTGTTGTATAAAATGGTTATCAGTGAAATATACATATAAATGATAATTAAGTCATACATTTTTTCATCTGGTATGTATTCTAATGCCCAGTAGAATATAATAATCAAGAAAAGTTAATATTCTTTTAGAATGCAAATGCCCTTAAAATAACAACCAACCCAACCCATAACATATAGAAATGTACAATTATTACTGTTAATATTAGAAGTGGTCAGTGTCGTGGGTCTCGAGGCCGTAAAATCGTCCTCGGCCTCTTCCTTGGACGCAATCCTCGGGTCAAGGGTGGTTGAGGCCAGGTCTAGGCTGGGAGAATTCTAGGGTATGTAAATCTGGAGTGCAAATGCTGAATGTTGACAGTTTCTCTAAAATATTATTGAAACTAGTAAAAAAAGAGAGAGAGTCGATTGTCGAGTAAGCCCATCCATCTGTATGAGTATGCCCTTCACTCTTACTTTCATCTGTCTTTCTATTTTGTTCTTGATGTCGAACCCAATTGATGCAGCGCAGTAGCCGCACTGCATGTATGCTGCACTAACAATTATGACATGACGGAGTCTCGACTTTGCAATGCTACTAGGATATCCTAGGACTGCATGTATAACAAGTGGAACACCTCTGGCTGTCTTGCCTGTGTAACGCAATTCAATACAGCAGCAGTGCTGACTTTGAAAACAGCTATTCAATAATTATTCACAAAAGAAAAAACTCATATGATAATAAAATAGTATGTCCATTGACCCAACATGACCTTTAACTATGATCATGTGAACGAAGACGTGTGAAAAACAATAATTCATACGTGATTACCCTTACATGTTTCATGACCTACATGTATACATGTAGATTCAAAAAATTTCTCAGTTCTGATGCCAATTCCACAAATACCCCCAAAACAGCCAAAGTTCATTGACCCCAAATGAACATTAATCTTGGTCATGTAACCTAAAAAACACAAAGGATATTCAGGGATATATGTTTACTCTTATGTCCAAGTTTCATAAACTATAAATCAATAAACTTTTAAAGTTATGATGACAATTCCACAAATACCCCCAAACATTATCAAAGTTCGTTGACCCTAATGACCTTTGACCTTGGTCATGTGACCTGAAACTCACACAGGATGTTCAGGGATACTTAATAGCTCATATGTCTAAGTTTCATGAACAAGATCTATAAACTTTTAAAGTTATGATGACAATTCCACAAATATCTCCAACATTATCAGAGTTGTAACATACTAGAAATATTCATGACAGTAAAATGCCTAAAAAGAACAAAAATCTTTTGGAAATTAAGCCTTAAAATGAATTAAGTAAAAAAAAAATACTCAGTTCTTAATTTCACATTCCCAAGTAAGTCAAAATGGCACATTCCAAAAAGCCAGTTTAAAAATCTAGTTTGTGTGAATAAATCAATTCTTGTGAATTGGCAGATTTATCCAAGATTGATAGGATCTTACCATAACAGATAGGAACAGGTGCAGAAAGGGTCCCGTTATCACACATGAGCTCTGTTAGAGTACCCATACCAGTAGAGTAGCCAATGTTACAGGCTACAACAAGTCTTGCATCATGGTCCAAAGAATCAGATGTTGTTTGATTTGAGAAAGGAATTGCATCTACGTCACAGTTTTCTATAAGAGGGGAAAAAAGGATACCTCGGTATCATTATTACCAACAAAAATGACATACTGATTATTTTATCAATTAGAGCCTCCCCCCAAAAAAACTTGCCTTTTTAGTATTTGTAAATAATTTTTTTTAACATGCTAGAAATATTTATGACAGTGAAATGCCCCCCAAAAGCAGGCATCTTTTACAAATTAATTCTTAACATGAGTAAAGTAAAATAATACTCAGTTCTTAATTTCAAATGACCCCAGTAAGTCAAAATGGCACATTAAAAAAGCAGTTTGAAAATCTAGATTGTCTGAATAAATCAATTCTTTTAAATTGGCAGATTTATCCAAGATTGATAGGATCTTACCATAACAGATTGGAACAGGTGCAGAAAGGGTCCCGTTATCACACATGAGCTCTGTTACAATACCCATACCAGTAGAGTAGCCAATGTTACAGGCTATAATGATACTCGCATCATGGTCCAACAAATCAGTCATTGTTTGATTTGAGAAAGGAATGGCATCTATTTCACAGTTTTCTGTAAGAGGGAAAAAGGGGATACCTGAGTAACAAATTAAAAACAATGAGAACAAACTTAAATCTTATCTAATTCAATTGAATTCAATTCTTTATTCCATTTCCATTAAAAAACATAATACAAAGTAATATAAAGTAATACAAATCAAGTACAATTTTACATACGAGCATTACTTCGTAAAACAAAAGCTGTATAATATTGAGCATAAATGGAAATGAGGGGGGTCCACTAAAAAGCAAAGCTTGTAAAGTGTGGGTCCCCCTTGGAAATGAAGAAAATATAATCGACTTCATATAATTCATATATGCGTATATATACAGAAAACAAAAAAGAGAAGGAACAATTTATTAGGCCCCCCAAAATGTTTTGCAATTGAATTTTGTTCAAAGAAATATTTGTCAAAAATACATAATAGGTATATATCAGAATGAAACATGACGAAAATCTTGTGTTTAAGAGCAGTATACCCAAGTTTCCCTTATCATCAAATCTCTTCTCAAAACCCTATTGCCCTCAAGCATGAAATTTAAGTATAGAAACACCTGTTTCTTGACCTCGGTCCGAAGATAATACACCCCAGCATCAACGGTCACAGCAGGGGGCCACACACGATGGATTAATATTGCAATGTGTGTTCTGGTGAGTGCATGGAGTTCCATGTATACACGCGTTGATAGAAACTTTTTTCTTCCTTTCTTTTTCTTTCTTTCTTTCTTTCTCTCTCTCTTCCTTCCTTCCTCCCTTCCTTTCTTTCGTTAAGACTGTATCGTTGCGCGAGTGAACGGCATGCATCCCATATTTTCTTGCTGTACGGACAGAAACTAGATGGGATGCATCGCGGTCCTTGCATGCTAAGCATACCGTAATTTCTATTCCGCATACTTTCCTTATTTCGAGGTCGATTTTCTTCGTTCGAAATTGAAAATGGACTAGTATTGGATGTCTGAATGTAATATGCCTTTGAAAACGTGATTAATATCGAATACAATAATTTCATTCCGAAGATCCTTCTACAGGCAGACAAGTCTTACGTAATAGCACAGCTGTTGTTTATCATTTCGTCCTTGGCTCAACGCTCGTTTAGCTGGCCCGTGGTGGTGAAATCAAGACAAGGGGATTACCTGGCCAAGATGGGTTTATCGGGGTTGGAAAAGTTGTTTGAGATTTCCCAAACGCAAAACGGGGTATGCGACCGCAGTTTGCAGTCCGAAGTGAGGTCGAGAATCAAACGGGAAATTTTCGTAATGTTACCCAAAAAGAGGGCAAGTTTCTTTTAGGATTTAATCATTGAAGTATATGAATATACAAATGGTCAGCTCTTAGGCACATAATACGATCACATCCCCATAAAGACAAAATGGCACATTATAAAAAGCCAGTTTGCAAATCTACATGTACATTCTCCGAAAAACCAATACTCTTAATATAGCAGCTTTATTCATCATTAAAAGGATCTTACCATAACAGACAGGAGGAGGTGCAGAAAGGGTCCCGTTATCACACATGAGCTCTGTTAAAATACCCATACCGGTAGAGTAGCCAATGTTACAGGCTATAACGACACTTGCATCATGGTCCAAAGAATCAGCCATTGTTTGATTTGAGAAAGGAATTGCATCTATTTCACAGTTTTCTGTAAGAGGGGAAAAAAGGGATGCCTCAGTAAGAATATCAACAATGATAAGAAACTTAATTCTTATTTCAATGAGGGCCAAAAAACTTGCTTTTCACATATTTAAAAAAAACATACAAGAAATATTTGAGAATAGAATGCCTAAAGCCAAATGCTTAAAGTATGTGAATAAATCAGTTCTTAAGTTAGCTAAAACAATCATAACCCCATTAACACACAAAAAAAACACATTCACATTAGCAAAATATTTGGCAAATCTCCTGACATGACCTTATGGTGAAATAACAACAAAGAACCCAGTAGTCAATGAATTGAAGGCTAGTCTCACTTAATTAAAAAGAAATCTGCGAAACATTGCAATGTCTAGGTTTGGATCAGAACAAAGAGCACATGTGCAAGAGTGACTTAATTCAAATTCATCATATTCCTCCCTCAAAAAGGAGCAGTAGTAGTAGTTGTAGAGGTAACAGTACATGTAGTTGTAGGAGTACACTGTAGTGGTAGTAATACTAGCAGGAGCAGTAGACAGACAGGTAGATAGATATAGATAAATCGTTGGATGATGAAAGTTAGACAATTATTGCGGCTAAGGCCGAATTGCTATCTCTTTACAAGGTAATAATGGTACGAAAGTCGCTCGAACAACATATACATGGATTGAGTAGAAGAAATAACCAGTTGTCTCACGATGTATCAAACGTAGTAAGGAGAGCGACGTTTTGTCTGCAAGCTGCTAGACTTGGTCAGGAATTGAGCAGACGCTGCTGCGCAGGGGTTATACAGCGTCCGGAGCTATTGCCTGGCTCTGCTCGGGTGTGAGCTATTGGTGCGCCTAAGCCGAACATCCCGGCGATGTTCCTTTATGCGTCCCCCCCCCCAAGGTCTACCAGTCTCACCGATGTTGACTTTGTCGCAAGCTGAGCATGGGGTCTTACAAACAACGCCATCGCATCTGTCGGAGATCGGGCGGTCTTTCGGACGGACCAGCTGGCTACAGATGCTGTCGGACTTGAATATAACTCGGATGCCATAAGCAATGTACTGATCGGTATGCGTGGGCTTCCTGTATACAGTGGTGTACAATCGGCCGCTGGTGTCACGGTGCACCATAGTGTCGAGAAAGGCAATGCGCTCGTTGCAGCAGCAGCATCCTTGCTCATTGCCTGACGAAGTCTAGCAGCTTGCACACGAAACTTCGCTCTCCTACAACGTTTGATAGATCGATCATGAGACAACTGGTTATTTCTATTACTCAATCCTTCACCAAGATGAACCTCTTCCACATCAACATATATATGTACAGATAAAGGGATGAAGGAGAAAAGGAGAAACATTAACTCACCTGTGGTAATAACTGGTGTAGTTTTTTCTGTTGTTGTGTCAGGTGATGTGGTTTCTTCAGTCGTTGGATCAGTTGGTGTAGTTTCTACTGTTGTTGTATAAAATGGTAATCAGTGAAATATACATATTAATGATAATTAAGTCATAAATTTTCATCATTATTATTATCATCTGATATGTAATCTAATGCCCAGTTGAATATAATAATCAGGAAAGAAAATAATATTCTTTTAGAGAGCAAACACCCCTAAAATAACCACCAACCTAACCCATAGCATATAGAAATGTACAATTATTACTGTTAATATTAGAAGTGGTCAGTGTCATGGGTCTTGGATGCAATCCTCGGGTCAAGTGTGGTTGAGGCCGGGTCTAGGCCAGGAGAATTCTAGGGTATGTAAATCTGGAGTGCAAATGCTGAATGTTGACAGCTTCTCTAAAAATGCTTAGTATGTGAATAAACAAATGATCAGTTCTTAAGTTAGCTAAAACAATCACAACCCCATAAACGCAAAAAAACCACATTCACAAAAGCAAAATATTTTGCAAATCTCCTTACATGACCTTATAGTTAAATAACAAAAAAGAACCCGGTAGTCAATGAATTGAAGGCTAGACCAACTTAATTAAAAAGAAATCTGCGAAACATTGCAATGTCAGGGTTTGGATCAGAACGAAGAGCGCATTCGCAAGAGTGATTTAATTCAAATACATCATATTCCTCCCTCAAAAAGGAGCAGTAGTAGTAGTTGTAGAGGTAATAGTACATGTAGTTGTAGGAGTAGTGGTAAACTGTAGTGGAAGTAATACTAGCAGGAGCAGTAGACAGATAGGTAGATAGATATATAGATATAGATAAATCGTTTGATGATGAAAGTTAGACCATTATTGCGGCTAAGGCCGAATTGCTAACTCTTTACAAGGTAATAATGGCACAAAAGTCACTCGAACAACATATACATGGATTGAGTAGAAGAAATAACCAGCTGTCTCACGATGTATCAAACGTAGTAGGAGAGCAACGTTTCGTCTGCAAGCTGCTAGACTTCGTCAGGCAATGAGCAATGACTCTGCTGCGCAGCTAGGGTTATACAGCGTCCGGAGCTATTGTCTAGCTCCGCTCGGGTGTGAGCTGCGCTGTGATTGGCCGAAGATGCTGGCCAAACAGGGTCCGCGCTGGTGCTTAGTGCCTGCTGGAGGGTGCACCGCTCTGTGACTGGCAGATGCAGCCGGCCATCAGCGTCCGCGCTGGTGTCAGGCACCCGACGGTGCGGGAGCCGCGCGCTGTGAACGGTGGATGCAGTATGCCGTCGGATGGTAGGTAACCATTCATCAAGGATCTCAATACCGCTGTCCCTGTTGATATTGCTCAGGTGCAAACTGATCTGAATCGCTTCCTTAATCCGCCGCGTATACCAATGCTTATCACTAGCGATGCAGCTTACCTCATCCCAGTTAGGCGGATGATCGAAGGCCCAAGCATGAAGTTCTGCAACAGCAGATCTGCGCCTAAGCCAAACATCCCGGCGATGTTCCTTTATGCGTCCCCCCAAGGTCTACCGGTCTCACCGATGTAGACTTTGTCGCAAGGTGAGCATGGGGGTCTCATAAACAACCCTATCGCATCTGTCGGGGATCGGGCAGTCTTTCGGACGGACCAGCTGGCTACAGATGCTGTCGGACTTGAATATAACTCGGATGCCATAAGCAATGTACTGATCGGTGTGCGTGGGCTTCCTGTATACAGTGGTGTACAATCGGCCGCTGGTGTCACGGTGCACCATAGTATCGAGAAAGGCAATGCGCTCGTTGCAGCAGCAGCATCCTTGCTCATTGCCTGATAAAGTCTAGCAGCATGCAGACAAAACTTCGCTCTCCTACTACGTTTGATACATCATGAGACAACTGGTTATTTCTTTTACTCAATCCTTCACCACGATGAACCTCTTCCACATTAACATATACATGTACAGATAGAGGGATGAAAGAGAAAAGGAGAAACATTAACGCACCAGTGGTTGTAACTGGTGTAGTTTCTACTGTTGTTGTATAAAATGGTTATCAGTGAAATATACATATAAATGATAACTAGAATTTAATTCGTCATGCGGACGAATTAGGTGGTCTGTCTTTATTATTGCCATCATGATCACTATTACCATGTTCATGCAGATCAATGTGATCTTCATGATGACAACTGAATGTTGATTATGGATAGAATGCTTGTGAAAGACGGGAGATGATAAAGCACTGTAAAAGGGTCTCTTTGATGTATGACAATACATGTGATATGAAAAAAAGTAATTATAATCTGTTTTATCTTGCTAAATTTTAACTTTCGTACCTTTAAATTATCATAAAGGATCTTGTACGAGATGGTAAAAAGAAAAAAAAATGGAAAAAAAATCATCTTGTTTACCCCAGGATTCGAACCTGCGCCCCCGAGAAAGCAAGTCAAATGCGTTATCCATTGAGCCAGGATATTCCACATAGAGATTACACGTAAGCAAATTTGAGAATTACAATTCCAATTTTGCAAGCGAAATACGGGCATGATCCCGGCATCTGATCAAAAAATGGTGGGCTCACTGGCGAAAGCTTAGAATCTCAGCTACAACATACTCAAAGCTCAGGGAAAACTGACAAGAAAAAATGGAGATATGGCTCACGAAATAGAGGAATGTCGAATCTAGTTTTGAGAAAAGGTCATGTCCCGTAGAGATTACACGCAAAATACATGTGATATGAAAAAAAGTAATTATAATCTGTTTTATCTTGCTAAATTTAAACTTTTATACCTTTAAATTATCATAAAGGATCATGTAAGAAGTGGCAAAAAAAAAAAAAAGTGAAAAAAAAATTCATCTTGTTCACCCCAGGACTCGAACCCGCGCCCTTTAAGAAGCAGTCAAAGCCACGATATCATGACGAAAATCTCTCGTTTGAGGGCTGTATACCCCATTTTTCCTTATCAACAAATATCTTCTCCCAGTAATACAAATCCTATTGCCCTCAAGAGATTAAATTTAAGTATAGAAACACCTGTTTCTTGACCTCGGTCCGCGAAGATAATTCACCCCAGCATCTACGGTCACAGCAGGGGGCCACACACGATGGATTGCAATGTGTGTAGTTCCGGCGAGCGCATGGCCATGGATGTATACACGCGTTGATAGAAAGTTTTTTCTTTCTTTCTTTCTTTCCTTCTTTCTTTCTTTCTTTCTTTCTTTCTTTCTCTCTCTCCCTTCCTTCCTTTCTTTTTTTTTTCTTTCTTTCTCTCTCTCTTCCTTCCTTTCTTTCTTTCTTTCTTTCTTCCTTCCTTTCTTTCCTTCTTTCTCTCTGTCTGGCTGTCTAATTCTTTTCTTTCTAGAGGTCTCACGGGCCTAATCACTAGTGGCAGGCCCGAGATATTCATTCGAGCCAACCCATTGCTATTTTTTTTATTTTGATATGGCTGATTGACAAAGTGTATGCATATGATTGTCCATCTAACACTGATTCTATATTTGGTAATTACTGAACTTCCTTTTCCCTAATTGGGAAGAAATATCACCAATTTTGGACTATATTTTGACTGGTGGAAGGATTACGGCTATTTTGCTGTTTGAGTTGATGAATCTGCTCCCCCCGACGGTGTCTTCAAACACGCCAATTTATTTTTAAAATGAGCCGGTCGAGGGACCCTTTTCTGGTCAGATATGGATTGCCAGATATAAATCCTATCCACTGGTAGTAAACATTCGACCCCCGAATTTCATCCTTATTTTTTATGAATTTTTTAAAGTGCCAATTTAACACATGAGTCTATGGGGAATGAATTAGGCCTGTGAGACCTATAGGTAACCTTGACCATAGCCTATTATACATGGGAAGTCTAAGCCTTAGTGGATGAAATACCTGCCCAACTCTTCAGTAGCTGATTGTTTTTCAAGTAGACATGTTTCAATCATCAAGAGGTCCAAAAACTGAACTTCATGGCTATACAAGGCTACATAGGGGGTACTACAGGTACAATGTAACAAGTTGTTATTAGTAACTAACTCTGTGTTTGTGTACCTAGGCTAGGCTGTGTAGGCTGTGTGTGTGCATGTTGTGCACTGGGTTGCTTGCATGTTGTCGTGTGTTTTCGTATACCGGCGAGCTAGCGCTGCTGTAAATCGTGTTTTTCACCCATCACGAGATAAAGTACACATTAGATAGGCCTTGCATCAATTGCGCTTGTGAAATTGGTTCATGGGGAAGGGAATGAGAAGAGAAAACTTTAGAATTTGGCTGAAGAGTGATGGATTCAAGAGGGAGGGGGGGGGGAGAAAAGCATAGTTAGTAGGCCTATGTGGGGGGGGCTGAGAATGAGTTCTACTGCTATCTTGTTCAACTTTTACTGACTTCTAGCCAGACTAGCCCCCATCCATTTAGAATACAAGCCATCTAACCCCCTGCCTCTTTCTCTTACACCCTGGCTTGGGCCCTTGTCATAGGAAGATGTGAATGTATAGTATGCTTGTATGTTGATTCTCATTTCTTTTTATTGTTATCTAATTAAACTCATGTGAATATGGTATTTATATTGTGGGCAGATCTTGAATCCAGATATGCACACTATTCATATCTACAATTTGCATTATAGGATTTGGGCCCTAACATTGCATCCATTGTTGAGCTACATATAGGCATGTATTGTAGGATGTATGTAAATCCATAGGGCACTAGACATTAGAAGTAACATTAGAAATGGTCATACATAACACATCTGTATATTTCATGCATTTCTTTGTGATAAAGTGAGTGTACAGATGTTAAAGAAAAGCCAGGAAGGTAAATTAAAAATAAACCTTCATGTGCCATACATTACAGGTCTCACGGGCCTAATCACTAGTGGGAGGCCCGAGATATTCATTCGAGCCAACCCATTGCTATTTTTTTTATTTTGATATGGCTGATTGACAAAGTGTATGCATATGATTGTCCATCTAACACTGATTCTATATTTGGTAATTACTGAACTTCCTTTTCCCTAATTGGGAAGAAATATCACCAATTTTGGACTATATTTTGACTGGTGGAAGGATTACGGCTATTTTGCTGTTTGAGTTGATGAATCTGCTCCCCCCGACGGTGTCTTCAAACACGCCAATTTAGTTTAAAATGAGCCGGTCGAGGGACCCTTTTCTGGTCAGATATGGATTGCCAGATATAAATCCTATCCACTGGTAGTAAACATTCGACCCCCGAATTTCATCCTTATTTTTTATGAATTTTTTAAAGTGCCAATTTAACACATGAGTCTATGGGGAATGAATTAGGCCTGTGAGACCTAGACTTATTTTCTTCCTTCCTTTCTTTCCTTCTTTCTCTCTGTCTGGCTGTCTAATTCTTTTCTTTCTAGACTTATTTTCTTCATCCACCCCCTTTTGATCTACACCTCTAAAGAACGTGCATTTGCCAATCATATCTGTAGTAAGGCCTATGAATGTCCTTTTCTCAAAGCTGAGGTGTAGGCCTATACATAGAACATTAAAATACAAAGACCAGCATTATGAATCACAATGTTTGGATAGCATTTCAATGTTCTATTCATATCTATTCAGAACGTTTTCTAATTCACATGCATTATTAGCAGGTGATCTTCTTTATCTCCCATTATTGTTCTTATTTTGTAGGCCTATAGCCTGTGTATACGGTAAACCTCCCTCTGAAATACCTTTCTTGGTTTCATGTTTTCTTTCAGATTTGTTTCCACCAAGGCGTGCCGGAACACTTTCAGTTTTTTTTTTTTTTTTTTTGGGGGGGGGGGCAAAATCCCGAAGGGGGCACAATATTTTTGAAAGCGTGAGATACGGAAGCGATCGAGCGGGAGAGGGTGTGGTTGAGGGTGTAAAAATTGAGTGTAAAAGTTGCGTTTCTAAGAGCATTCAAAAATAAATTTCTTGAGAATTAAACAGTCTTGGGGTTCTTTTTGATCCTGTTTCCTCCCTTCTGACCCAGACTGGTGTTTCTTCATGATCAGGGTCGCAGTTCCAGCAAATTACGAGCCTTATTGCAAACTCTATTGTTTTAAACCAATGTAATATAGGCCTTTTAAAGACTTTAAGATGACAAACATGCATGACCGTATGCATCAGGGGGCCACCGATCGAGAGGGCAAAATTCACCCAAAGTGTGCACGAAATCTTTCAATTTTATTCTAGAAAATGCAAAAGCTCCCCCATCACCATGGGCGGAAATCCCAGGGGGACAGGGGGGACGCGTCCCCCTACCATTTTGGAAAGGGGTACATAATATCAAATGTCCCCCTACTATTTGTGCTCTTTTATTATGGAAAAAATACATAATTTCAAATCGAAATTATATCCTCGAATTTCGAAATATATATAAACAGATAGTTTTTGTTAAGAACTTGGTTAGGAAAAGAAAAGGCATACCGGCCCAACTATTCTCCAACTCTCATCTAGCCCTATATACCAGCCAAAGAGTGATGACATTGATGACATCGATGGCCATTGTCAATTTCATAACTAATAAAAATGATGAAAAAAGAAAATCGCCTCTGAATTTAGTGCATAGACGGTTAGACGAGAATGTTCCATACCCAGTAAAATCATACCTTTGTTAATCCAATTCACTTTCCCTTTATTCCAAATTTACTTGGAATATACTGAGAATATTTTCATTGTTTGCGTACTCAGTATAAAGAATAGTTTTCATGAGTTATGATTAATCCTTCACAATGAACTTTAACTATGCTTTATCCCCCAAATTTGTTTTTAAACACTCTATTAACGAGACTTATACTCCATTTTTACACAAAATTCCTGCCGTGGGAGGGGTCATCATAGGTAGATCAAGGGGCGAAGCGGCGGAAGGTGAGGCGAAAAATAAGAAGATAGGACCGGGAAGAAAGTTGAATGATGGAAGGGAGGTGAATAATTGGGAAAAAAGAAAACTTTCAGGACATGTTATAAAAACTAAAAATATCGCTTGCGCTTTGCATAAATACACAGCCATCTTTTTATTTCAAAACGTGCTTGATTTTTTTTTTCACTTTTTGGATCGAAATATATAAAATCAAATCATTTATCTAAGAAGATATCCATCTTTTTCATAATTTGTAGGTTTAGATATTAAAGAAAATTAGCTTGCCATTCGGTTTTAGTCTGAAATGTATTCATTAAAAGGTTAAACGTTATCACACTGTAATAAGATGGAAAAGGGGCTTTTCAAAGGTATGTTTCACAGAGGAACTGTTCGTCAAAAGACGCCAGGCTTACTATGATAATGTCATTGCTCCGTCAGGGGCAAAATTGTTCATTTTTGACAATAGAAATGACAATTTTTGGGCATAAAAGTGCCTTCATCGTATACTTTTGTCCTTTAATTATTTAAAAATTTATCATTTTTCTACTTTCAGGGGGGCACATGGGGGGGGGCAAAATCTCGTTTTGCCCCCCAAAAAAATTTATTTGGGGGGGGGGCAAGTGCCCCCTGCCCCCCCCCCCTCGCTTCTGGCGCCCTTGTTAAAGATATATAGAGAGAAATAGAGATGGGGTGGAAATTCCACCCCATCTCTATTCTCTTTCTCCCGACAAAAAGGACAGGGCGCTAATTTTAATCACCTCATATTAGCAGAATGACAAATTTTGAACTAGAAAATAAAACAGACATTTATCACAATCAAATATGGGCATGTTCAAATGGGTCGCTTGATCAAAGATAAAAAAGGACACTGCAAAAGAACTTTCACTATGAAAAGGGGGCTAAGGGGGGGGGGGCAAAAAAACAACTTTTTTTAAAGTGATTATTCAACAAGATGTACTTGAGGAAGGGGAACATATTCAAAATGGGCACTGAAGGGATCGGGGTTCAACGGGCACGCGGTTTTGTAAACTAAGACACGTGATCGATCTTTCCAACACTCCATCTTCCCAACTCATCAATCGCCTGAACTCGCTCTCCAACGATGAACATTTTGACTTACAAAAAAATTAGCACAACATATCTAAGTTAGACATTTAATGGTGGAAACTAAAAGTATAAACGACCCAAAACAAACGGTGGAATGGATGCAGCGCACATGGGCAGTTTACCGGAGAACCACGTATGGTGCAATAATACGTTTGCGATTAAAAAAATAGTTACAGGCATAGTTTGTATTTAAATTATGAATAAGACTTTGGGGTAAAAAAAAATAATGATTTCATATTTTTGTGCATATCAGCAGCATGATTATTATACTTTGTATGTTGGTATGCCATTACTTCTATTTTTCGAACGTTAAGACTGTATCATTGCGCGAGTGAACCCATTTTCTTGCTGGACGGACAGAAACTATGCATGCATCGCGGTCCTTGCATGCTAAGCATACCGTAATTTTTATTCGCTTACTTTCCTTATTTCAAGGTCGATTTTCTTCGTTCGAAATTGAAAATGGACTAGTATTGGATGTCTGAATGTAATATGCCTTTGAAAACGTGATTAATATCGAATACAATAATTTCATTCCGAAGATCCTTCTACAGGCAGACAAGTCTTACGTAATAGCACAGCGTTGTTTATCATTTCGTCCTTGGCTCAACGCTCATTTAGCTGGCCCGTGGTGGTGAAATTGAGACAAGGGGATTACCTGGCCAAGATGGGTTTATCGGGTTGGAAAAGTTGTTTGAGATATTCCAAACACAAATCGGGGTATAAAACCGCAGTTTGCAGTCCGAAGTGAGGTCGAGAATCAAACGGGAAATTTTCGTAATGACGTGGCCATTTCCAAACACCACCTAAACGAGTTTTTCTCTGTGTGCAAAATATCCCCGTAAACAAGTTTTTCACAGGCTTTATTTACTATTTACACATTTGGCCCCTAAACAAGTTGTTGCCAGAATATGACCCCGGGGAAAAAGCTTGGGGGAAAAAACATACCCTAAACACGTTTGGCCAGTCTAATAAAAAAGCTTTGAAAAAAAATACCCTAAATGCGCTTCACCCTGCGATTGACCATTGACCAGTCTTTCAAAACTACCCCTTTTTTGAAAATCTGTGTTTTTGACACCCTTAACGAGTGCATGCGCGGCTCACGTCCAAAACTGAAAAACCACCCCTTTAAACACGTTTTTTGGTCACGCGTGTGTACAGCACTATATGTGGCTGCCCCCGGGAGATTAGTAAAATGTATGTCATGTTTCTTAATATGGACCTACCTCATAATGCTGGTTTGCAGGCATGCACATCATTACATACATGGAAAATTTCAGAATTCCCAGTAACTAACAAAGATTTGACATACTTCGTATCAACATACATATGTGTATTCACTATACAATACAGAAATTAGTATGTGTGGGACTGTAGTAAAAATATGTGCAAAAAGTTTGCCTTCTTCGAGAGAAGTTGGAACAAAAACAAAAAATAATACACCTCCAGTTTTTTTATATTATATAGAAATAATGTTGGGAATTCATATATTGAAATATTGACTAAAAATAGTGTGACCCCGGGGGTCAAATTCAAGGTCAATGCAAAGGTCAAAAGGTCATCACTCATTATATTGCCCCTAAATAAAAAATAACACATTTTTCAGATAGTTCATTCAATTTCCTATCCAATGATACCTTTTTTAATGATTTCGGTCCATTAGTTACCGAGCTATGGTCGCTTAAAACTCGGCGGCCGCGCCCATTTTCGGTCAAATCACCGAAATTGGGCGTGTCATAACGGGAAAACCGTGCATCCGATTGCGCTGAAAAAAAATATGTGGACATGGGCCATGTCAAATTCCCTATATACCAAAAATGAATGAATTCTGAGATGGTGCGATTTAATTTTAATTTATTTTTGGGTGATTTGACACGGAATGACCCATTGTCTGAATAAATAAATTGTTTTGAATTGGCAGATTCATCCAAGATTGATAGGATCTTACCATAACAGATTGGAACAGGTGCAGAAAGGTTCCCGTTATCACACATGAGCTCTGTTACAATACCCATACCGGTAGAGTAGCCCATGTCACAGGCTATAACGATACTTGCATCATGGTCCAATGAATCAGATGTTGATTGATTTGAGTAAGGAATTGCATCTACCTGACAGTTTTCTATAAGAGGGCAAAAAAGGATATCTCAGTAACAATATTACCAACAAAAATGACATACTCATTATTTAATCAATTAGAGCCCCCCAAAAACTTGCCTTTGTAACATTTGTACAGAAAAAAATTGTAACATACTAGAAATGTTTATGACAGTAGAATGCCAAAATATAGCAAACATCTTTTAGTAATTAAACTTTAAATGAGTAAAGTATAAAAAAATACCTAGTTCTTAATTTCAAAACCCCAGTAAGTCAAAATGGCACATCAAAAAAAGCCAGTTTGAAAATCTAGATTGTCTGAATAAATCAATTGTTTTGAATTGGCAGATTCATCCAAGATTGATAGGATCTTACCATAACAGATTGGAACAGGTGCAGAAAGGTTCCCGTTATCACACATGAGCTCTGTTACAATACCCATACCGGTAGAGTAGCCCATGTCACAGGCTATAACGATACTTGCATCATGGTCCAATGAATCAGATGTTGTTTGATTTGAGTAAGGAATTGCATCTACCTGACAATTTTCTATAAGAGGGGAAAAAAGGATATCTCAGTAACAATATTACCAACAAAAATGACATACTCATTATTTAATCAATTAGAGCCCCCCAAAAAAAATTTCCTTTGTAATATTTGTAAAAAAAAAAATCCAATATACTAGAAATATGTATGACAGTAGAATGCCAAAATATAGCATCTTTTAGTAATTAAACTTTAAATGAGCAAAGTAAGAAAATACTCAGTTCCTAATTTCAAAACCCCAGTAAGTCAAAAATGGCACATCAAAAAACGCCAGTTTGAAAATCTAGATTGTCAGAATAAATCAATTGTTTTGAATTGGCAGATTCATCCAAGATTGATAGGATCTTACCATAACAGATTGGAACAGGTGCAGAAAGGTTCCCGTTATCACACATGAGCTCTGTTACAATACCCATACCAGTAGAGTAGCCCATGTCACAGGCTATAACGATACTTGCATCATGGTCCAATGAATCAGATGTTGTTTGATTTGAGTTAGGAATTGCATCTACCTGACAGTTTTCTATAAGAGGGGAAAAAAGAGATTTCAGTATCAATATTACCAACAAAAATGACATACTCATTATTTAATCAATTAGAGCCCCCCAAAAAACTTGCCTTTGTAACATTTGTACAGAAAAAATTGTAACATACTAGAAATATGTATGACAGTAGAATGCCAAAAAATAGCAAGCATCTTTTACAAATTAATTGATAAAATGAGTAAAGTATAAAAAAATACCTAGTTCTTAATTTCAAAACCCCAGTAAGTCAAAATGGCACATCAAAAAAAGCCAGTTTGAAAATCTAGATTGACTGAATAAATCAATTGTTTTGAATTGGCAGATTCATCCAAGATTGATAGGAT
The DNA here is from genome assembly GCF_018143015.1 of Lytechinus variegatus. Classification (NCBI taxonomy): domain Eukaryota; kingdom Metazoa; phylum Echinodermata; class Echinoidea; order Temnopleuroida; family Toxopneustidae; genus Lytechinus; species Lytechinus variegatus. The sequence continues at coordinate 38,274,283 of NC_054748.1, forward strand.
CTTACCATAACAGATTGGAACAGCTGCAGAAAGGTTCCCGTTATCACACATGAGCTCTGTTACAATACCCATACCGGTAGAGTAGCCCATGTCACAGGCTATAACGATACTTGCATCATGGTCCAATGAATCAGATGTTGTTTGATTTGAGTTAGGAATTGCATCTACCTGACAGTTTTCTATAAGAGGGGAAAAAAAGAGATTTCAGTATCAATATTACCAACAAAAATGACATACTCATTATTTAATCAATTAGAGCCCCCCAAAAAACTTTCCTTTGTAATATTTGTAAAGAAAAAAAATTCCAACATACTAGAAACATGTATGACAGTAGAATGCCAAAAAATAGCAAGCATCTTTTACAAATTAATTGTTAAAATGAGTAAAGTATAAAAAAATACCTAGTTCTTAATTTCAAAACCCCAGTAAGTCAAAATGGCACATCAAAAAAAGCCAGTTTGAAAATCTAGATTGTCTGAATAAATCAATTGTTTTGAATTGGCAGATTCATCCAAGATTGATAGGATCTTACCATAACAGATTGGAACAGGTGCAGAAAGGTTCCCGTTATCACACATGAGCTCTGTTACAATACCCATACCGGTAGAGTAGCCCATGTCACAGGCTATAACGATACTTGCATCATGGTCCAATGAATCAGATGTTGTTTGATTTGAGTAAGGAATTGCATCTACCTGACAATTTTCTATAAGAGGGGAAAAAAGGATATCTCAGTAACAATATTACCAACAAAAATGACATACTCATTATTTAATCAATTAGAGCCCCCCAAAAAAATTTCCTTTGTAATATTTGTAAAAAAAAAAATCCAATATACTAGAAATATGTATGACAGTAGAATGCCAAAATATAGCATCTTTTAGTAATTAAACTTTAAATGAGCAAAGTAAGAAAATACTCAGTTCCTAATTTCAAAACCCCAGTAAGTCAAAAATGGCACATCAAAAAACGCCAGTTTGAAAATCTAGATTGTCAGAATAAATCAATTGTTTTGAATTGGCAGATTCATCCAAGATTGATAGGATCTTACCATAACAGATTGGAACAGGTGCAGAAAGGTTCCCGTTATCACACATGAGCTCTGTTACAATACCCATACCAGTAGAGTAGCCCATGTCACAGGCTATAACGATACTTGCATCATGGTCCAATGAATCAGATGTTGTTTGATTTGAGTTAGGAATTGCATCTACCTGACAGTTTTCTATAAGAGGGGAAAAAAAGAGATTTCAGTATCAATATTACCAACAAAAATGACATACTCATTATTTAATCAATTAGAGCCCCCCAAAAAACTTGCCTTTGTAACATTTGTACAGAAAAAATTGTAACATACTAGAAATATGTATGACAGTAGAATGCCAAAAAATAGCAAGCATCTTTTACAAATTAATTGATAAAATGAGTAAAGTATAAAAAAATACCTAGTTCTTAATTTCAAAACCCCAGTAAGTCAAAATGGCACATCAAAAAAAGTTAGTTTGAAAATCTAGATTGACTGAATAAATCAATTGTTTTGAATTGGCAGATTCATCCAAGATTGATAGGATCTTACCATAACAGATTGGAACAGCTGCAGAAAGGTTCCCGTTATCACACATGAGCTCTGTTACAATACCCATACCGGTAGAGTAGCCCATGTCACAGGCTATAACGATACTTGCATCATGGTCCAATGAATCAAATGTTGATTGATTTGAGTAAGGAATTGCATCTACCTGACAGTTTTCTATAAGAGGGCAAAAAAGAATATCTCAGTAACAATATTACCAACAAAAATGACATACTCATTATTTAATCAATTAGAGCCCCCAAAAAACTTTCCTTTGTAATATTTGTAAAGAAAAAAAATTCCAACATACTAGAAATATGTATGACAGTAGAATGCAAAAAAATAGCAAGCATCTTTTACAAATTAATTGTTCAAATGAGTAAAGTATAAAAAAATACCTAGTTCTTAATTTCAAAACCCCAGTAAGTCAAAATGGCACATCAAAAAAAGCCAGTTTGAAAATCTAGATTGTCTGAATAAATCAATTGTTTTGAATTGGCAGATTCATCCAAGATTGATAGGATCTTACCATAACAGATTGGAACAGCTGCAGAAAGGTTCCCGTTATCACACATGAGCTCTGTTACAATACCCATACCGGTAGAGTAGCCCATGTCACAGGCTATAACGATACTTGCATCATGGTCCAATGAATCAGATGTTGTTTGATTTGAGTTAGGAATTGCATCTACCTGACAGTTTTCTATAAGAGGGGAAAAAAAGAGATTTCAGTATCAATATTACCAACAAAAATGACATACTCATTATTTAATCAATTAGAGCCCCCCAAAAAACTTTCCTTTGTAATATTTGTAAAGAAAAAAAATTCCAACATACTAGAAACATGTATGACAGTAGAATGCCATAAATAGCAAGCATCTTTTACAAATTAATTGTTAAAATGAGTAAAGTATAAAAAAATACCTAGTTCTTAATTTCAAAACCCCAGTAAGTCAAAATGGCACATCAAAAAAAGCCAGTTTGAAAATCTAGATTGTCTGAATAAATCAATTGTTTTGAATTGGCAGATTCATCCAAGATTGATAGGATCTTACCATAACAGATTGGAACAGGTGCAGAAAGGTTCCCGTTATCACACATGAGCTCTGTTACAATACCCATACCGGTAGAGTAGCCCATGTCACAGGCTATAACGATACTTGCATCATGGTCCAATGAATCAGATGTTGTTTGATTTGAGTTAGGAATTGCATCTACCTGACAGTTTTCTACAAGAGGGGAAAAAAAGAGATTTCAGTATCAATAATTACCAACAAAAATGACATACTCATTATTTAATCAATTAGAGCCCCCCACAAAACTTGCCTTTGTAACATTTGTACAGAAAAAATTGTAACATACTAGTAATATTAATGACAGTAGAATGCCAAAAAATAGCAAGCATCTTTTACAAATTAATTTTTAAAATGAGTAAAGTATAAAAAATACCTAGTTCTTATTTTCAAAACCCCAGTAAGTCAAAATGGCACATAAAAAAAGCCAGTTTGAAAATCTAGATTGTCTGAATAAATAAATTGTTTTGAATTGGCAGATTCATCCAAGATTGATAGGATCTTACCATAACAGATTGGAACAGGTGCAGAAAGGTTCCCGTTATCACACATGAGCTCTGTTACAATACCCATACCGGTAGAGTAGCCCATGTCACAGGCTATAACGATACTTGCATCATGGTCCAATGAATCAGATGTCGTTTGATTTGAGTTAGGAATTGCATCTACCTGACAGTTTTCTATAAGAGGGAAAAAAGAGATTTCAGTATCAATATTACCAACAAAAATGACATACTCATTATTTAATCAATTAGAGCCCCCCAAAAAACTTGCCTTTGTAATATTTGTAAAGAAAAAAAATTCCAACATACAAGAAACATGTATGACAGTAGAATGCCAAAAAATAGCAAGCATCTTTTACAAATTAATTGTTAAAATGAGTAAAGTATAAAAAAATACCTAGTTCTTAATTTCAAAACCCCAGTAAGTCAAAATGGCACATCAAAAAAAGCCAGTTTGAAAATCTAGATTGTCTGAATAAATCAATTGTTTTGAATTGGCAGATTCATCCAAGATTGATAGGATCTTACCATAACAGATTGGAACAGGTGCAGAAAGGTTCCCGTTATCACACATGAGCTCTGTTACAATACCCATACCGGTAGAGTAGCCCATGTCACAGGCTATAACGATACTTGCATCATGGTCCAATGAATCAGATGTTGTTTGATTTGAGTTAGGAATTGCATCTACCTGACAGTTTTCTACAAGAGGGGAAAAAAAGAGATTTCAGTATCAATAATTACCAACAAAAATGACATACTCATTATTTAATCAATTAGAGCCCCCACAAAACTTGCCTTTGTAACATTTGTACAGAAAAAATTGTAACATACTAGTAATATTAATGACAGTAGAATGCCAAAAAATAGCAAGCATCTTTTACAAATTAATTTTTAAAATGAGTAAAGTATAAAAAATACCTAGTTCTTATTTTCAAAACCCCAGTAAGTCAAAATGGCACATAAAAAAAGCCAGTTTGAAAATCTAGATTGTCTGAATAAATAAATTGTTTTGAATTGGCAGATTCATCCAAGATTGATAGGATCTTACCATAACAGATTGGAACAGGTGCAGAAAGGTTCCCGTTATCACACATGAGCTCTGTTACAATACCCATACCGGTAGAGTAGCCCATGTCACAGGCTATAACGATACTTGCATCATGGTCCAATGAATCAGATGTCGTTTGATTTGAGTTAGGAATTGCATCTACCTGACAGTTTTCTATAAGAGGGCAAAAAAGAGATTTCAGTATCAATATTACCAACAAAAATGACATACTCATTATTTAATCAATTAGAGCCCCCCAAAAAACTTGCCTTTGTAATATTTGTAAAGAAAAAAAATTCCAACATACAAGAAACATGTATGACAGTAGAATGCCAAAAAATAGCAAGCATCTTTTACAAATTAATTGTTAAAATGAGTAAAGTATAAAAAAATACCTAGTTCTTAATTTCAAAACCCCAGTAAGTCAAAATGGCACATCAAAAAAAGCCAGTTTGAAAATCTAGATTGTCTGAATAAATCAATTGTTTTGAATTGGCAGATTCATCCAAGATTGATAGGATCTTACCATAACAGATTGGAACAGGTGCAGAAAGGTTCCCGTTATCACACATGAGCTCTGTTACAATACCCATACCGGTAGAGTAGCCCATGTCACAGGCTATAACGATACTTGCATCATGGTCCAATGAATCAGATGTTGTTTGATTTGAGTTAGGAATTGCATCTACCTGACAGTTTTCTACAAGAGGGGAAAAAAAGAGATTTCAGTATCAATAATTACCAACAAAAATGACATACTCATTATTTAATCAATTAGAGCCCCCACAAAACTTGCCTTTGTAACATTTGTACAGAAAAAATTGTAACATACTAGTAATATTAATGACAGTAGAATGCCAAAAAATAGCAAGCATCTTTTACAAATTAATTGTTAAAATGAGTAAAGTATAAAAAATACCTAGTTCTTATTTTCAAAACCCCAGTAAGTCAAAATGGCACATAAAAAAAGCCAGTTTGAAAATCTAAATTGTCTGAATAAATAAATTGTTTTGAATTGGCAGATTCATCCAAGATTGATAGGATCTTACCATAACAGATTGGAACAGGTGCAGAAAGGTTCCCGTTATCACACATGAGCTCTGTTACAATACCCATACCGGTAGAGTAGCCCATGTCACAGGCTATAACGATACTTGCATCATGGTCCAATGAATCAGATGTCGTTTGATTTGAGTTAGGAATTGCATCTACCTGACAGTTTTCTATAAGAGGGGAAAAAAGAGATTTCAGTATCAATATTACCAATAAAAATGACATACTCATTATTTAATCAATTAGAGCCCCCCAAAAAACTTGCCTTTGTAACATTTGTAAAGAAAAAAATTGTAACATACTAGAAATATTTATGACAGTAGAATGCCAAAAAATAGTAGACATCTTTTACAAAGTAATTTTTAAAATGAGTAAAGTATAAAAAAATACCTAGTTCTTAATTTCAAAACCCCAGTAAGTGAAAATGGCATATAAAAAAGAGCCAGTTTGAAAATCTAGATTGTCTGAATAAATCAATTGTTTTGAATTGGCAGATTCATCCAAGATTGATAGGATCTTACCATAACAGATTGGAACAGGTGCAGAAAGGTTCCCGTTATCACACATGAGCTCTGTTACAATACCCATACCGGTAGAGTAGCCCATGTCACAGGCTATAACGATACTTGCATCATGGTCCAATGAATCAGATGTTGATTGATTTGAGTAAGGAATTGCATCTACCTGACAGTTTTCTATAAGAGGGCAAAAAAGAATATCTCAGTAACAATATTACCAACAAAAATGACATACTCATTATTTAATCAATTAGAGCCCCCCCAAAAAACTTTCCTTTGTAATATTTGTCAAAAAAAAATTCCAACATACTAGAAATATGTATGACAGTAGAATGCCAAAAAATAGCAAGCATCTTTTACAAATTAATTGTTCAAATGAGTAAAGTATAAAAAAATACCTAGTTCTTAATTTCAAAACCCCAGTAAGTCAAAATGGCACATCAAAAAAAGCCAGTTTGAAAATCTAGATTGTCTGAATAAATCAATTGTTTTGAATTGGCAGATTCATCCAAGATTGATAGGATCTTACCATAACAGATTGGAACAGGTGCAGAAAGGTTCCCGTTATCACACATGAGCTCTGTTACAATACCCATACCGGTAGAGTAGCCCATGTCACAGGCTATAACGATACTTGCATCATGGTCCAATGAATCAGATGTCGTTTGATTTGAGTTAGGAATTGCATCTACCTGACAGTTTTCTATAAGAGGGGAAAAAAAGAGATTTCAGTATCAATATTACCAACAAAAATGACATACTCATTATTTAATCAATTAGAGCCCCCAAAAAACTTTCCTTTGTAATATTTGTAAAGAAAAAAAATTCCAACATACTAGAAATATGTATGACAGTAGAATGCCAAAAAATAGCAAGCATCTTTTACAAATTAATTGTTAAAATGAGTAAAGTATAAAAAAATACCTAGTTTTTAATTTCAAAACCCCAGTAAGTCAAAATGGCACATCAAAAAAGGCCAGTTTGAAAATCTAGATTGTCTGAATAAATCAATTGTTTTGAATTGGCAGATTCATCCAAGATTGATAGGATCTTACCATAACAGATTGGAACAGGTGCAGAAAGGTTCCCGTTATCACACATGAGCTCTGTTACAATACCCATACCGGTAGAGTAGCCCATGTCACAGGCTATAACGATACTTGCATCATGGTCCAATGAATCAGATGTTGTTTGATTTGAGTTAGGAATTGCATCTACCTGACAGTTTTCTATAAGAGGGGAAAAAAAAGAGATTTCAGTATCAATATTACCAACAAAAATGACATACTCATTATTTAATCAATTAGAGCCCCCCAAAAACTTGCCTTTGTAACATTTGTACAGAAAAAAATTGTAACATACTAGAAATATTTATGACAGTAGAATGCCAAAAAATAGCAAGCATCTTTTACAAATTAATTGATAAAATGAGTAAAGTATAAAAAAAATACCTAGTTCTTAATTTCAAAACCCCAGTAAGTCAAAATGGCACATCAAAAAAAGCCAGTTTGAAAATCTAGATTGTCTGAATAAATCAATTGTTTTGAATTGGCAGATTCATCCAAGATTGATAGGATCTTACCATAACAGATTGGAACAGGTGCAGAAAGGTTCCCGTTATCACACATGAGCTCTGTTACAATACCCATACCGGTAGAGTAGCCCATGTCACAGGCTATAACGATACTTGCATCATGGTCCAATGAATCAGATGTCGTTTGATTTGAGTTAGGAATTGCATCTACCTGACAGTTTTCTATAAGAGGGGAAAAAAAGATTTCAGTATCAATATTACCAACAAAAATGACATACTCATTATTTAATCAATTAGAGCCCCCCAAAAAACTTGCCTTTGTAATATTTGTAAAGAAAAAAAATTCCAACATACAAGAAACATGTATGACAGTAGAATGCCAAAAAATAGCAAGCATCTTTTACAAATTAATTGTTAAAATGAGTAAAGTATAAAAAAATACCTAGTTCTTAATTTCAAAACCCCAGTAAGTCAAAATGGCACATCAAAAAAAGCCAGTTTGAAAATCTAGATTGTCTGAATAAATCAATTGTTTTGAATTGGCAGATTCATCCAAGATTGATAGGATCTTACCATAACAGATTGGAACAGGTGCAGAAAGGTTCCCGTTATCACACATGAGCTCTGTTACAATACCCATACCGGTAGAGTAGCCCATGTCACAGGCTATAACGATACTTGCATCATGGTCCAATGAATCAGATGTTGTTTGATTTGAGTTAGGAATTGCATCTACCTGACAGTTTTCTACAAGAGGGGAAAAAAAGAGATTTCAGTATCAATAATTACCAACAAAAATGACATACTCATTATTTAATCAATTAGAGCCCCCCACAAAACTTGCCTTTGTAACATTTGTACAGAAAAAAATTGTAACATACTAGTAATATTAATGACAGTAGAATGCCAAAAAATAGCAAGCATCTTTTACAAATTAATTTTAAAATGAGTAAAGTATAAAAAATACCTAGTTCTTATTTTCAAAACCCCAGTAAGTCAAAATGGCACATAAAAAAAGCCAGTTTGAAAATCTAGATTGTCTGAATAAATAAATTGTTTTGAATTGGCAGATTCATCCAAGATTGATAGGATCTTACCATAACAGATTGGAACAGGTGCAGAAAGGTTCCCGTTATCACACATGAGCTCTGTTACAATACCCATACCGGTAGAGTAGCCCATGTCACAGGCTATAACGATACTTGCATCATGGTCCAATGAATCAGATGTCGTTTGATTTGAGTTAGGAATTGCATCTACCTGACAGTTTTCTATAAGAGGGGAAAAAAGAGATTTCAGTATCAATATTACCAATAAAAATGACATACTCATTATTTAATCAATTAGAGCCCCCCAAAAAACTTGCCTTTGTAACATTTGTAAAGAAAAAAATTGTAACATACTAGAAATATTTATGACAGTAGAATGCCAAAAAATAGTAGACATCTTTTACAAAGTAATTTTTAAAATGAGTAAAGTATAAAAAAATACCTAGTTCTTAATTTCAAAACCCCAGTAAGTGAAAATGGCATATAAAAAAGAGCCAGTTTGAAAATCTAGATTGTCTGAATAAATCAATTGTTTTGAATTGGCAGATTCATCCAAGATTGATAGGATCTTACCATAACAGATTGGAACAGGTGCAGAAAGGTTCCCGTTATCACACATGAGCTCTGTTACAATACCCATACCGGTAGAGTAGGCCATGTCACAGGCTATAACGATACTTGCATCATGGTCCAATGAATCAGATGTTGATTGATTTGAGTAAGGAATTGCATCTACCTGACAGTTTTCTATAAGAGGGCAAAAAAGAATATCTCAGTAACAATATTACCAACAAAAATGACATACTCATTATTTAATCAATTAGAGCCCCCCCAAAAACTTTCCTTTGTAATATTTGTCAAAAAAAAAATCCAACATACTAGAAATATGTATGACAGTAGAATGCCAAAAAATAGCAAGCATCTTTTACAAATTAATTGTTAAAATGAGTAAAGTATAAAAAAATACCTAGTTCTTAATTTCAAAACCCCAGTAAGTCAAAATGGCACATCAAAAAAAGCCAGTTTGAAAATCTAGATTGTCTGAATAAATCAATTGTTTTGAATTGGCAGATTCATCCAAGATTGATAGGATCTTACCATAACAGATTGGAACAGGTGCAGAAAGGTTCCCGTTATCACACATGAGCTCTGTTACAATACCCATACCGGTAGAGTAGCCCATGTCACAGGCTATAACGATACTTGCATCATGGTCCAATGAATCAGATGTGTTTGATTTGAGTTAGGAATTGCATCTACCTGACAGTTTTCTATAAGAGGGGAAAAAAAAGAGATTTCAGTATCAATATTACCAACAAAAATGACATACTCATTATTTAATCAATTAGAGCCCCCCAAAAAACTTTCCTTTGTAATATTTGTAAAGAAAAAAATTCCAACATACTAGAAATATGTATGACAGTAGAATGCCAAAAAATAGCAAGCATCTTTTACAAATTAATTGTTAAAATGAGTAAAGTATAAAAAAATACCTAGTTCTTAATTTCAAAACCCCAGTAAGTCAAAATGGCACATCAAAAAAGGCCAGTTTGAAAATCTAGATTGTCTGAATAAATCAATTGTTTTGAATTGGCAGATTCATCCAAGATTGATAGGATCTTACCATAACAGATTGGAACAGGTGCAGAAAGGTTCCCGTTATCACACATGAGCTCTGTTACAATACCCATACCGGTAGAGTAGCCCATGTCACAGGCTATAACGATACTTGCATCATGGTCCAATGAATCAGATGTTGTTTGATTTGAGTTAGGAATTGCATCTACCTGACAGTTTTCTATAAGAGGGGAAAAAAAAAGATTTCAGTATCAATATTACCAACAAAAATGACATACTCATTATTTAATCAATTAGAGCCCCCCAAAAAACTTGCCTTTGTAACATTTGTACAGAAAAAAATTGTAACATACTAGAAATATTTATGACAGTAGAATGCCAAAAAATAGCAAGCATCTTTTACAAATTAATTGTTAAAATGAGTAAAGTATAAAAAAATACCTAGTTCTTAATTTCAAAACCCCAGTAAGTCAAAATGGCACATCAAAAAAAGCCAGTTTGAAAATCTAGATTGTCTGAATAAATCAATTGTTTTGAATTGGCAGATTCATCCAAGATTGATAGGATCTTACCATAACAGATTGGAACAGGTGCAGAAAGGTTCCCGTTATCACACATGAGCTCTGTTACAATACCCATACCGGTAGAGTAGCCCATGTCACAGGCTATAACGATACTTGCATCATGGTCCAATGAATCAGATGTTGATTGATTTGAGTAAGGAATTGCATCTACCTGACAGTTTTCTATAAGAGGGCAAAAAAGAATATCTCAGTAACAATATTACCAACAAAAATGACATACTCATTATTTAATCAATTAGAGCCCCCCAAAAAACTTTCCTTTGTAATATTTGTAAAGAAAAAAAATTCCAACATACTAGAAATATGTATGACAGTAGAATGCCAAAAAATAGCAAGCATCTTTTACAAATTAATTGTTAAAATGAGTAAAGTATAAAAAAATACCTAGTTCTTAATTTCAAAACCCCAGTAAGTCAAAATGGCACATCAAAAAAAGCCAGTTTGAAAATCTAGATTGTCTGAATAAATCAATTGTTTTGAATTGGCAGATTCATCCAAGATTGATAGGATCTTACCATAACAGATTGGAACAGGTGCAGAAAGGTTCCCGTTATCACACATGAGCTCTGTTACAATACCCATACCGGTAGAGTAGCCCATGTCACAGGCTATAACGATACTTGCATCATGGTCCAATGAATCAGATGTCGTTTGATTTGAGTTAGGAATTGCATCTACCTGACAGTTTTCTATAAGAGGGGAAAAAAAGAGATTTCAGTATCAATATTACCAACAAAAATGACATACTCATTATTTAATCAATTAGAGCCCCCCAAAAAATTGCCTTTGTAACATTTGTACAGAAAAAAATTGTAACATACTAGAAATATTTATGACAGTAGAATGCCAAAAAATAGCAAGCATCTTTTACAAATTAATTGTTAAAATGAGTAAAGTATAAAAAAATACCTAGTTCTTAATTTCAAAACCCCAGTAAGTCAAAATGGCACATAAAAAAAGCCAGTTTGAAAATCTAGATTGTCTGAATAAATCAATTGTTTTGAATTGGCAGATTCATCCAAGATTGATAGGATCTTACCATAACAGATTGGAACAGGTGCAGAAAGGTTCCCGTTATCACACATGAGCTCTGTTACAATACCCATACCGGTAGAGTAGCCCATGTCACAGGCTATAACGATACTTGCATCATGGTCCAATGAATCAGATGTTGATTGATTTGAGTAAGGAATTGCATCTACCTGACAGTTTTCTATAAGAGGGCAAAAAAAGATTATCTCAGTAACAATATTACCAACAAAAATGACATACTCATTATTTAATCAATTAGAGCCCCCAAAAAACTTTCCTTTGTAATATTTGTAAAGAAAAAAAATTCCAACATACTAGAAATATGTATGACAGTAGAATGCAAAAAATAGCAAGCATCTTTTACAAATTAATTGTTAAAATGAGTAAAGTATAAAAAAATACCTAGTTCTTAATTTCAAAACCCCAGTAAGTCAAAATGGCACATCAAAAAAAGCCAGTTTGAAAATCTAGATTGTCTGAATAAATCAATTGTTTTGAATTGGCAGATTCATCCAAGATTGATAGGATCTTACCATAACAGATTGGAACAGGTGCAGAAAGGTTCCCGTTATCACACATGAGCTCTGTTACAATACCCATACCGGTAGAGTAGCCCATGTCACAGGCTATAACGATACTTGCATCATGGTCCAATGAATCAGATGTTGATTGATTTGAGTAAGGAATTGCATCTACCTGACAGTTTTCTATAAGAGGGCAAAAAAGAATATCTCAGTAACAATATTACCAACAAAAATGACATACTCATTATTTAATCAATTAGAGCCCCCCAAAAAACTTTCCTTTGTAATATTTGTAAAGAAAAAAAATTCCAACATACTAGAAATATGTATGACAGTAGAATGCCAAAAAATAGCAAGCATCTTTTACAAATTAATTGTTAAAATGAGTAAAGTATAAAAAAATACCTAGTTCTTAATTTCAAAACCCCAGTAAGTCAAAATGGCACATCAAAAAAAGCCAGTTTGAAAATCTAGATTGTCTGAATAAATCAATTGTTTTGAATTGGCAGATTCATCCAAGATTGATAGGATCTTACCATAACAGATTGGAACAGGTGCAGAAAGGTTCCCGTTATCACACATGAGCTCTGTTACAATACCCATACCGGTAGAGTAGCCCATGTCACAGGCTATAACGATACTTGCATCATGGTCCAATGAATCAGATGTCGTTTGATTTGAGTTAGGAATTGCATCTACCTGACAGTTTTCTATAAGAGGGGAAAAAAGAGATTTCAGTATCAATATTACCAACAAAAATGACATACTCATTATTTAATCAATTAGAGCCCCCAAAAAACTTTCCTTTGTAATATTTGTAAAGAAAAAAATTGTAACATACTAGAAATATTTATGACAGTAGAATGCCAAAAAATAGCAAGCATCTTTTACAAATTAATTGTTAAAATGAGTAAAGTATAAAAAAATACCTAGTTCTTAATTTCAAAACCCCAGTAAGTCAAAATGGCACATCAAAAAAAGCCAGTTTGAAAATCTAGATTGTCTGAATAAATCAATTGTTTTGAATTGGCAGATTCATCCAAGATTGATAGGATCTTACCATAACAGATTGGAACAGGTGCAGAAAGGTTCCCGTTATCACACATGAGCTCTGTTACAATACCCATACCGGTAGAGTAGCCCATGTCACAGGCTATAACGATACTTGCATCATGGTCCAATGAATCAGATGTGTTTGATTTGAGTTAGGAATTGCATCTACCTGACAGTTTTCTATAAGAGGGGAAAAAAGAGATTTCAGTATCAATATTACCAACAAAAATGACATACTCATTATTTAATCAATTAGAGCCCCCAAAAAAACTTTCCTTTGTAATATTTGTAAGAAAAAAATTCAACATACTAGAAATATGTATGACAGTAGAATGCCAAAAAATAGCAAGCATCTTTTACAAATTAATTGTTAAAATGAGTAAAGTATAAAAAAATACCTAGTTCTTAATTTCAAAACCCCAGTAAGTCAAAATGGCACATCAAAAAAAGCCAGTTTGAAAATCTAGATTGTCTGAATAAATCAATTGTTTTGAATTGGCAGATTCATCCAAGATTGATAGGATCTTACCATAACAGATTGGAACAGGTGCAGAAAGGTTCCCGTTATCACACATGAGCTCTGTTACAATACCCATACCGGTAGAGTAGCCCATGTCACAGGCTATAACGATACTTGCATCATGGTCCAATGAATCAGATGTTGTTTGATTTGAGTAAGGAATTGCATCTACCTGACAGTTTTCTATAAGAGGGGAAAAAAAGAAATTTCAGTATCAATATTACCAACAAAAATGACATACTCATTATTTAATCAATTAGAGCCCCCAAAAAACTTTCCTTTGTAATATTTGTAAAGAAAAAAAATGTAACATACTAGAAATATTTATGACAGTAGAATGCCAAAAAATAGCAAGCATCTTTTACAAATTAATTGTTAAAATGAGTAAAGTATAAAAAAATACCTAGTTCTTAATTTCAAAACCCAGTAAGTCAAAATGGCACATCAAAAAAAGCCAGTTTGAAAATCTAGATTGTCTGAATAAATCAATTGTTTTGAATTGGCAGATTCATCCAAGATTGATAGGATCTTACCATAACAGATTGGAACAGGTGCAGAAAGGTTCCCGTTATCACACATGAGCTCTGTTACAATACCCATACCGGTAGAGTAGCCCATGTCACAGGCTATAACGATACTTGCATCATGGTCCAATGAATCAGATGTTGTTTGATTTGAGTTAGGAATTGCATCTACCTGACAGTTTTCTATAAGAGGGGAAAAAAAGAGATTTCAGTATCAATATTACCAACAAAAATGACATACTCATTATTTAATCAATTAGAGCCCCCCAAAAAACTTTCCTTTGTAATATTTGTAAAGAAAAAAAATTGTAACATACTAGAAATATGTATGACAGTAGAATGCCAAAAAATAGCAAGCATCTTTTACAAATTAATTGTTAAAATGAGTAAAGTATAAAAAAATACCTAGTTCTTAATTTCAAAACCCCAGTAAGTCAAAATGGCACATCAAAAAAAGCCAGTTTGAAAATCTAGATTGTCTGAATAAATCAATTGTTTTGAATTGGCAGATTCATCCAAGATTGATAGGATCTTACCATAACAGATTGGAACAGGTGCAGAAAGGTTCCCGTTATCACACATGAGCTCTGTTACAATACCCATACCGGTAGAGTAGCCCATGTCACAGGCTATAACGATACTTGCATCATGGTCCAATGAATCAGATGTTGTTTGATTTGAGTTAGGAATTGCATCTACCTGACAGTTTTCTATAAGAGGGAAAAAAAAGAGATTTCAGTATCAATATTACCAACAAAAATGACATACTCATTATTTAATCAATTAGAGCCCCCACAAAAACTTGCCTTTGTAACATTTGTACAGAAAAAAATTGTAACATACTAGAAATATTTATGACAGTAGAATGCCAAAAAATAGCAAGCATCTTTTACAAATTAATTGTTAAAATGAGTAAAGTATAAAAAAATACCTAGTTCTTAATTTCAAAACCCCAGTAAGTCAAAATGGCACATCAAAAAAAGCCAGTTTGAAAATCTAGATTGTCTGAATAAATCAATTGTTTTGAATTGGCAGATTCATCCAAGATTGATAGGATCTTACCATAACAGATTGGAACAGGTGCAGAAAGGTTCCCGTTATCACACATGAGCTCTGTTACAATACCCATACCGGTAGAGTAGCCCATGTCACAGGCTATAACGATACTTGCATCATGGTCCAATGAATCAGATGTTGATTGATTTGAGTAAGGAATTGCATCTACCTGACAGTTTTCTATAAGAGGGCAAAAAAGAGAATATCTCAGTAACAATATTACCAACAAAAATGACATACTCATTATTTAATCAATTAGAGCCCCCAAAAAACTTTCCTTTGTAATATTTGTAAAGAAAAAAAATTGTAACATACTAGAAATATTTATGACAGTAGAATGCCAAAAAATAGCAAGCATCTTTTACAAATTAATTGTTAAAATGAGTAAAGTATAAAAAAATACCTAGTTCTTAATTTCAAAACCCCAGTAAGTCAAAATGGCACATAAAAAAAGCCAGTTTGAAAATCTAGATTGTCTGAATAAATCAATTGTTTTGAATTGGCAGATTCATCCAAGATTGATAGGATCTTACCATAACAGATTGGAACAGGTGCAGAAAGGTTCCCGTTATCACACATGAGCTCTGTTACAATACCCATACCGGTAGAGTAGCCCATGTCACAGGCTATAACGATACTTGCATCATGGTCCAATGAATCAGATGTTGTTTGATTTGAGTTAGGAATTGCATCTACCTGACAGTTTTCTATAAGAGGGGAAAAAAGAGATTTCAGTATCAATATTACCAACAAAAATGACATACTCATTATTTAATCAATTAGAGCCCCCCAAAAAACTTTCCTTTGTAATATTTGTAAAGAAAAAAAATTCCAACATACTAGAAATATGTATGACAGTAGAATGCAAGCATCTTTTACAAATTAATTGTTAAAATGAGTAAAGTATAAAAAAATACCTAGTTCTTAATTTCAAAACCCCAGTAAGTCAAAATGGCACATCAAAAAAAGCCAGTTTGAAAATCTAGATTGTCTGAATAAATCAATTGTTTTGAATTGGCAGATTCATCCAAGATTGATAGGATCTTACCATAACAGATTGGAACAGGTGCAGAAAGGTTCCCGTTATCACACATGAGCTCTGTTACAATACCCATACCGGTAGAGTAGCCCATGTCACAGGCTATAACGATACTTGCATCATGGTCCAATGAATCAGATGTTGTTTGATTTGAGTTAGGAATTGCATCTACCTGACAGTTTTCTATAAGAGGGGAAAAAAAGAGATTTCAGTATCAATATTACCAACAAAAATGACATACTCATTATTTAATCAATTAGAGCCCCACAAAAACTTGCCTTTGTAACATTTGTACAGAAAAAAATTGTAACATACTAGAAATATTTATGACAGTAGAATGCCAAAAAATAGCAAGCATCTTTTACAAATTAATTGTTAAAATGAGTAAAGTATAAAAAAATACCTAGTTCTTAATTTCAAAACCCCAGTAAGTCAAAATGGCACATCAAAAAAAGCCAGTTTGAAAATCTAGATTGTCTGAATAAATCAATTGTTTTGAATTGGCAGATTCATCCAAGATTGATAGGATCTTACCATAACAGATTGGAACAGGTGCAGAAAGGTTCCCGTTATCACACATGAGCTCTGTTACAATACCCATACCGGTAGAGTAGCCCATGTCACAGGCTATAACGATACTTGCATCATGGTCCAATGAATCAGATGTTGATTGATTTGAGTAAGGAATTGCATCTACCTGACAGTTTTCTATAAGAGGGAAAAAAAGAGATTTCAGTATCAATATTACCAACAAAAATGACATACTCATTATTTAATCAATTAGAGCCCCCAAAAAAACTTGCCTTTGTAATATTTGTACAGAAAAAAATTGTAACATACTAGAAATATGTATGACAGTAGAATGCCAAAAAATAGCAAGCATCTTTTACAAATTAATTGTTAAAATGAGTAAAGTATAAAAAAATACCTAGTTCTTAATTTCAAAACCCCAGTAAGTCAAAATGGCACATCAAAAAAAGCAGTTTGAAAATCTAGATTGTCTGAATAAATCAATTGTTTTGAATTGGCAGATTCATCCAAGATTGATAGGATCTTACCATAACAGATTGGAACAGGTGCAGAAAGGTTCCCGTTATCACACATGAGCTCTGTTACAATACCCATACCGGTAGAGTAGCCCATGTCACAGGCTATAACGATACTTGCATCATGGTCCAATGAATCAGATGTTGTTTGATTTGAGTTAGGAATTGCATCTACCTGACAGTTTTCTATAAGAGGGGAAAAAAAGAGATTTCAGTATCAATATTACCAACAAAAATGACATACTCATTATTTAATCAATTAGAGCCCCCCAAAAAACTTTCCTTTGTAATATTTGTAAAGAAAAAAAATTCCAACATACTAGAAATATGTATGACAGTAGAATGCCAAAAAATAGCAAGCATCTTTTACAAATTAATTGTTAAAATGAGTAAAGTATAAAAAAATACCTAGTTCTTAATTTCAAAACCCCAGTAAGTCAAAATGGCACATCAAAAAAAGCCAGTTTGAAAATCTAGATTGTCTGAATAAATCAATTGTTTTGAATTGGCAGATTCATCCAAGATTGATAGGATCTTACCATAACAGATTGGAACAGGTGCAGAAAGGTTCCCGTTATCACACATGAGCTCTGTTACAATACCCATACCGGTAGAGTAGCCCATGTCACAGGCTATAACGATACTTGCATCATGGTCCAATGAATCAGATGTCGTTTGATTTGAGTTAGGAATTGCATCTACCTGACAGTTTTCTATAAGAGGGGAAAAAAAGAGATTTCAGTATCAATATTACCAACAAAAATGACATACACTATTTAATCAATTAGAGCCCCCACAAAAACTTGCCTTTGTAACATTTGTACAGAAAAAATTGTAACATACTAGAAATATTTATGACAGTAGAATGCCAAAAAATAGCAAGCATCTTTTACAAATTAATTGTTAAAATGAGTAAAGTATAAAAAAATACCTAGTTCTTAATTTCAAAACCCCAGTAAGTCAAAATGGCACATCAAAAAAAGCCAGTTTGAAAATCTAGATTGTCTGAATAAATCAATTGTTTTGAATTGGCAGATTCATCCAAGATTGATAGGATCTTACCATAACAGATTGGAACAGGTGCAGAAAGGTTCCCGTTATCACACATGAGCTCTGTTACAATACCCATACCGGTAGAGTAGCCCATGTCACAGGCTATAACGATACTTGCATCATGGTCCAATGAATCAGATGTTGATTGATTTGAGTAAGGAATTGCATCTACCTGACAGTTTTCTATAAGAGGGAAAAAAAGAGATTTCAGTATCAATATTACCAACAAAAATGACATACTCATTATTTAATCAATTAGAGCCCCCAAAAAAACTTTCCTTTGTAATATTTGTAAAGAAAAAAATTCCAACATACTAGAAATATGTATGACAGTAGAATGCCAAAAAATAGCAAGCATCTTTTACAAATTAATTGTTAAAATGAGTAAAGTATAAAAAAATACCTAGTTCTTAATTTCAAAACCCCAGTAAGTCAAAATGGCACATCAAAAAAAGCCAGTTTGAAAATCTAGATTGTCTGAATAAATCAATTGTTTTGAATTGGCAGATTCATCCAAGATTGATAGGATCTTACCATAACAGATTGGAACAGGTGCAGAAAGGTTCCCGTTATCACACATGAGCTCTGTTACAATACCCATACCGGTAGAGTAGCCCATGTCACAGGCTATAACGATACTTGCATCATGGTCCAATGAATCAGATGTTGTTTGATTTGAGTTAGGAATTGCATCTACCTGACAGTTTTCTATAAGAGGGGAAAAAAAGAGATTTCAGTATCAATATTACCAACAAAAATGACATACTATTTAATTAATCAATTAGAGCCCCCAAAAAACTTGCCTTTGTAACATTTGTACAGAAAAAAATTGTAACATACTAGAAATATTTATGACAGTAGAATGCCAAAAAATAGCAAGCATCTTTTACAAATTAATTGTTAAAATGAGTAAAGTATAAAAAAATACCTAGTTCTTAATTTCAAAACCCCAGTAAGTCAAAATGGCACATCAAAAAAAGCCAGTTTGAAAATCTAGATTGTCTGAATAAATCAATTGTTTTGAATTGGCAGATTCATCCAAGATTGATAGGATCTTACCATAACAGATTGGAACAGGTGCAGAAAGGTTCCCGTTATCACACATGAGCTCTGTTACAATACCCATACCGGTAGAGTAGCCCATGTCACAGGCTATAACGATACTTGCATCATGGTCCAATGAATCAGATGTTGTTTGATTTGAGTAAGGAATTGCATCTACCTGACAGTTTTCTATAAGAGGGAAAAAAAGAGATTTCAGTATCAATATTACCAACAAAAATGACATACTCATTATTTAATCAATTAGAGCCCCCAAAAAACTTGCCTTTGTAACATTTGTACAGAAAAAAATTGTAACATACTAGAAATATTTATGACAGTAGAATGCCAAAAAATAGCAAGCATCTTTTACAAATTAATTGTTAAAATGAGTAAAGTATAAAAAAATACCTAGTTCTTAATTTCAAAACCCCAGTAAGTCAAAATGGCACATCAAAAAAAGCCAGTTTGAAAATCTAGATTGTCTGAATAAATCAATTGTTTTGAATTGGCAGATTCATCCAAGATTGATAGGATCTTACCATAACAGATTGGAACAGGTGCAGAAAGGTTCCCGTTATCACACATGAGCTCTGTTACAATACCCATACCGGTAGAGTAGCCCATGTCACAGGCTATAACGATACTTGCATCATGGTCCAATGAATCAGATGTTGATTGATTTGAGTAAGGAATTGCATCTACCTGACAGTTTTCTATAAGAGGGGAAAAAAAGAGATTTCAGTATCAATATTACCAACAAAAATGACATACTCATTATTTAATCAATTAGAGCCCCCAAAAAAACTTGCCTTTGTAACATTTGTACAGAAAAAATTGTAACATACTAGAAATATTTATGACAGTAGAATGCCAAAAAATAGCAAGCATCTTTTACAAATTAATTGTTAAAATGAGTAAAGTATAAAAAAATACCTAGTTCTTAATTTCAAAACCCCAGTAAGTCAAAATGGCACATCAAAAAAAGCCAGTTTGAAAATCTAGATTGTCTGAATAAATCAATTGTTTTGAATTGGCAGATTCATCCAAGATTGATAGGATCTTACCATAACAGATTGGAACAGGTGCAGAAAGGTTCCCGTTATCACACATGAGCTCTGTTACAATACCCATACCGGTAGAGTAGCCCATGTCACAGGCTATAACGATACTTGCATCATGGTCCAATGAATCAGATGTTGTTTGATTTGAGTAAGGAATTGCATCTACCTGACAGTTTTCTATAAGAGGGGAAAAAAAGAGATTTCAGTATCAATATTACCAACAAAAATGACATACTCATTATTTAATCAATTAGAGCCCCCAAAAAAACTTGCCTTTGTAACATTTGTACAGAAAAAATTGTAACATACTAGAAATATTTATGACAGTAGAATGCCAAAAAATAGCAAGCATCTTTTACAAATTAATTGTTAAAATGAGTAAAGTATAAAAAAATACCTAGTTCTTAATTTCAAAACCCCAGTAAGTCAAAATGGCACATCAAAAAAAGCCAGTTTGAAAATCTAGATTGTCTGAATAAATCAATTGTTTTGAATTGGCAGATTCATCCAAGATTGATAGGATCTTACCATAACAGATTGGAACAGGTGCAGAAAGGTTCCCGTTATCACACATGAGCTCTGTTACAATACCCATACCGGTAGAGTAGCCCATGTCACAGGCTATAACGATACTTGCATCATGGTCCAATGAATCAGATGTTGTTTGATTTGAGTTAGGAATTGCATCTACCTGACAGTTTTCTATAAGAGGGGAAAAAAAGAGATTTCAGTATCAATATTACCAACAAAAATGACATACTCATTATTTAATCAATTAGAGCCCCCAAAAAACTTGCCTTTGTAATATTTGTAAAGAAAAAAATTCCAACATACTAGAAATATGTATGACAGTAGAATGCCAAAAAATAGCAAGCATCTTTTACAAATTAATTGTTAAAATGAGTAAAGTATAAAAAAATACCTAGTTCTTAATTTCAAAACCCCAGTAAGTCAAAATGGCACATCAAAAAAAGCCAGTTTGAAAATCTAGATTGTCTGAATAAATCAATTGTTTTGAATTGGCAGATTCATCCAAGATTGATAGGATCTTACCATAACAGATTGGAACAGGTGCAGAAAGGTTCCCGTTATCACACATGAGCTCTGTTACAATACCCATACCGGTAGAGTAGCCCATGTCACAGGCTATAACGATACTTGCATCATGGTCCAATGAATCAGATGTTGTTTGATTTGAGTAAGGAATTGCATCTACCTGACAGTTTTCTATAAGAGGGAAAAAAAGAGATTTCAGTATCAATATTACCAACAAAAATGACATACTCATTATTTAATCAATTAGAGCCCCCAAAAAACTTGCCTTTGTAACATTTGTACAGAAAAAATTGTAACATACTAGAAATATTTATGACAGTAGAATGCCAAAAAATAGCAAGCATCTTTTACAAATTAATTGTTAAAATGAGTAAAGTATAAAAAAATACCTAGTTCTTAATTTCAAAACCCCAGTAAGTCAAAATGGCACATCAAAAAAAGCCAGTTTGAAAATCTAGATTGTCTGAATAAATCAATTGTTTTGAATTGGCAGATTCATCCAAGATTGATAGGATCTTACCATAACAGATTGGAACAGGTGCAGAAAGGTTCCCGTTATCACACATGAGCTCTGTTACAATACCCATACCGGTAGAGTAGCCCATGTCACAGGCTATAACGATACTTGCATCATGGTCCAATGAATCAGATGTTGTTTGATTTGAGTAAGGAATTGCATCTACCTGACAGTTTTCTATAAGAGGGGAAAAAAAGAGATTTCAGTATCAATATTACCAACAAAAATGACATACTCATTATTTAATCAATTAGAGCCCCCAAAAAAACTTGCCTTTGTAACATTTGTACAGAAAAAATTGTAACATACTAGAAATATTTATGACAGTAGAATGCCAAAAAATAGCAAGCATCTTTTACAAATTAATTGTTAAAATGAGTAAAGTATAAAAAAATACCTAGTTCTTAATTTCAAAACCCCAGTAAGTCAAAATGGCACATCAAAAAAAGCCAGTTTGAAAATCTAGATTGTCTGAATAAATCAATTGTTTTGAATTGGCAGATTCATCCAAGATTGATAGGATCTTACCATAACAGATTGGAACAGGTGCAGAAAGGTTCCCGTTATCACACATGAGCTCTGTTACAATACCCATACCGGTAGAGTAGCCCATGTCACAGGCTATAACGATACTTGCATCATGGTCCAATGAATCAGATGTTGTTTGATTTGAGTTAGGAATTGCATCTACCTGACAGTTTTCTATAAGAGGGGAAAAAAGAGATTTCAGTATCAATATTACCAACAAAAATGACATACTCATTATTTAATCAATTAGAGCCCCCAAAAAACTTTCCTTTGTAATATTTGTAAAGAAAAAAAATTCCAACATACTAGAAATATGTATGACAGTAGAATGCCAAAAAATAGCAAGCATCTTTTACAAATTAATTGTTAAAATGAGTAAAGTATAAAAAAATACCTAGTTCTTAATTTCAAAACCCCAGTAAGTCAAAATGGCACATCAAAAAAAGCCAGTTTGAAAATCTAGATTGTCTGAATAAATCAATTGTTTTGAATTGGCAGATTCATCCAAGATTGATAGGATCTTACCATAACAGATTGGAACAGGTGCAGAAAGGTTCCCGTTATCACACATGAGCTCTGTTACAATACCCATACCGGTAGAGTAGCCCATGTCACAGGCTATAACGATACTTGCATCATGGTCCAATGAATCAGATGTTGTTTGATTTGAGTTAGGAATTGCATCTACCTGACAGTTTTCTATAAGAGGGGAAAAAAGATTTTCAGTATCAATATTACCAACAAAAATGACATACTCATTATTTAATCAATTAGAGCCCCCACAAAAACTTGCCTTTGTAACATTTGTACAGAAAAAAATTGTAACATACTAGAAATATTTATGACAGTAGAATGCAAAAAAATAGCAAGCATCTTTTACAAATTAATTGTTAAAATGAGTAAAGTATAAAAAAATACCTAGTTCTTAATTTCAAAACCCCAGTAAGTCAAAATGGCACATCAAAAAAAGCCAGTTTGAAAATCTAGATTGTCTGAATAAATCAATTGTTTTGAATTGGCAGATTCATCCAAGATTGATAGGATCTTACCATAACAGATTGGAACAGGTGCAGAAAGGTTCCCGTTATCACACATGAGCTCTGTTACAATACCCATACCGGTAGAGTAGCCCATGTCACAGGCTATAACGATACTTGCATCATGGTCCAATGAATCAGATGTTGTTTGATTTGAGTAAGGAATTGCATCTACCTGACAGTTTTCTATAAGAGGGAAAAAAAGAGATTTCAGTATCAATATTACCAACAAAAATGACATACTCATTATTTAATCAATTAGAGCCCCCAAAAAAACTTCCTTTGTAACATTTGTAAAGAAAAAAATTGTAACATACTAGAAATATGTATGACAGTAGAATGCCAAAAAATAGCAAGCATCTTTTACAAATTAATTGTTAAAATGAGTAAAGTATAAAAAAATACCTAGTTCTTAATTTCAAAACCCCAGTAAGTCAAAATGGCACATCAAAAAAGCCAGTTTGAAAATCTAGATTGTCTGAATAAATCAATTGTTTTGAATTGGCAGATTCATCCAAGATTGATAGGATCTTACCATAACAGATTGGAACAGGTGCAGAAAGGTTCCCGTTATCACACATGAGCTCTGTTACAATACCCATACCGGTAGAGTAGCCCATGTCACAGGCTATAACGATACTTGCATCATGGTCCAATGAATCAGATGTTGTTTGATTTGAGTTAGGAATTGCATCTACCTGACAGTTTTCTATAAGAGGGGAAAAAAAGAGATTTCAGTATCAATATTACCAACAAAAATGACATACTCATTATTTAATCAATTAGAGCCCCCAAAAAACTTTCCTTTGTAATATTTGTAAAGAAAAAAAATTCCAACATACTAGAAATATGTATGACAGTAGAATGCCAAAAAATAGCAAGCATCTTTTACAAATTAATTGTTAAAATGAGTAAAGTATAAAAAAATACCTAGTTCTTAATTTCAAAACCCCAGTAAGTCAAAATGGCACATCAAAAAAAGCCAGTTTGAAAATCTAGATTGTCTGAATAAATCAATTGTTTTGAATTGGCAGATTCATCCAAGATTGATAGGATCTTACCATAACAGATTGGAACAGGTGCAGAAAGGTTCCCGTTATCACACATGAGCTCTGTTACAATACCCATACCGGTAGAGTAGCCCATGTCACAGGCTATAACGATACTTGCATCATGGTCCAATGAATCAGATGTTGTTTGATTTGAGTTAGGAATTGCATCTACCTGACAGTTTTCTATAAGAGGGGAAAAAAAGAGATTTCAGTATCAATATTACCAACAAAAATGACATACTCATTATTTAATCAATTAGAGCCCCCAAAAAACTTGCCTTTGTAACATTTGTACAGAAAAAAATTGTAACATACTAGAAATATTTATGACAGTAGAATGCCAAAAAATAGCAAGCATCTTTTACAAATTAATTGTTAAAATGAGTAAAGTATAAAAAAATACCTAGTTCTTAATTTCAAAACCCCAGTAAGTCAAAATGGCACATCAAAAAAAGCCAGTTTGAAAATCTAGATTGTCTGAATAAATCAATTGTTTTGAATTGGCAGATTCATCCAAGATTGATAGGATCTTACCATAACAGATTGGAACAGGTGCAGAAAGGTTCCCGTTATCACACATGAGCTCTGTTACAATACCCATACCGGTAGAGTAGCCCATGTCACAGGCTATAACGATACTTGCATCATGGTCCAATGAATCAGATGTTGTTGATTTGAGTTAGGAATTGCATCTACCTGACAGTTTTCTATAAGAGGGGAAAAAAAAAGAGATTTCAGTATCAATATTACCAACAAAAATGACATACTCATTATTTAATCAATTAGAGCCCCCAAAAAACTTGCCTTTGTAACATTTGTACAGAAAAAAATTGTAACATACTAGAAATATTTATGACAGTAGAATGCCAAAAAATAGCAAGCATCTTTTACAAATTAATTGTTAAAATGAGTAAAGTATAAAAAAATACCTAGTTCTTAATTTCAAAACCCCAGTAAGTCAAAATGGCACATCAAAAAAAGCCAGTTTGAAAATCTAGATTGTCTGAATAAATCAATTGTTTTGAATTGGCAGATTCATCCAAGATTGATAGGATCTTACCATAACAGATTGGAACAGGTGCAGAAAGGTTCCCGTTATCACACATGAGCTCTGTTACAATACCCATACCGGTAGAGTAGCCCATGTCACAGGCTATAACGATACTTGCATCATGGTCCAATGAATCAGATGTTGTTTGATTTGAGTTAGGAATTGCATCTACCTGACAGTTTTCTATAAGAGGGAAAAAAAGAGATTTCAGTATCAATATTACCAACAAAAATGACATACTCATTATTTAATCAATTAGCCCCCCCAAAAAACTTGCCTTTGTAATATTTGTAAAGAAAAAAAATGTAACATACTAGAAATATTATGACAGTAGAATGCCAAAAAATAGCAAGCATCTTTTACAAATTAATTGTTAAAATGAGTAAAGTATAAAAAAAATACCTAGTTCTTAATTTCAAAACCCCAGTAAGTCAAAATGGCACATCAAAAAAAGCCAGTTTGAAAATCTAGATTGTCTGAATAAATCAATTGTTTTGAATTGGCAGATTCATCCAAGATTGATAGGATCTTACCATAACAGATTGGAACAGGTGCAGAAAGGTTCCCGTTATCACACATGAGCTCTGTTACAATACCCATACCGGTAGAGTAGCCCATGTCACAGGCTATAACGATACTTGCATCATGGTCCAATGAATCAGATGTTGTTTGATTTGAGTTAGGAATTGCATCTACCTGACAGTTTTCTATAAGAGGGGAAAAAAGAGATTTCAGTATCAATATTACCAACAAAAATGACATACTCATTATTTAATCAATTAGAGCCCCCCAAAAACTTGCCTTTGTAACATTTGTACAGAAAAAAATTGTAACATACTAGAAATATTTATGACAGTAGAATGCCAAAAAATAGCAAGCATCTTTTACAAATTAATTGTTAAAATGAGTAAAGTATAAAAAAATACCTAGTTCTTAATTTCAAAACCCCAGTAAGTCAAAATGGCACATCAAAAAAAGCCAGTTTGAAAATCTAGATTGTCTGAATAAATCAATTGTTTTGAATTGGCAGATTCATCCAAGATTGATAGGATCTTACCATAACAGATTGGAACAGGTGCAGAAAGGTTCCCGTTATCACACATGAGCTCTGTTACAATACCCATACCGGTAGAGTAGCCCATGTCACAGGCTATAACGATACTTGCATCATGGTCCAATGAATCAGATGTTGTTTGATTTGAGTTAGGAATTGCATCTACCTGACAGTTTTCTATAAGAGGGGAAAAAAAGAGATTTCAGTATCAATATTACCAACAAAAATGACATACTCATTATTTAATCAATTAGAGCCCCCCAAAAACTTGCCTTTGTAACATTTGTACAGAAAAAAATTGTAACATACTAGAAATATTTATGACAGTAGAATGCCAAAAAATAGCAAGCATCTTTTACAAATTAATTGTTAAAATGAGTAAAGTATAAAAAAATACCTAGTTCTTAATTTCAAAACCCCAGTAAGTCAAAATGGCACATCAAAAAAAGCCAGTTTGAAAATCTAGATTGTCTGAATAAATCAATTGTTTTGAATTGGCAGATTCATCCAAGATTGATAGGATCTTACCATAACAGATTGGAACAGGTGCAGAAAGGTTCCCGTTATCACACATGAGCTCTGTTACAATACCCATACCGGTAGAGTAGCCCATGTCACAGGCTATAACGATACTTGCATCATGGTCCAATGAATCAGATGTTGATTGATTTGAGTAAGGAATTGCATCTACCTGACAGTTTTCTATAAGAGGGAAAAAAAGAGATTTCAGTATCAATATTACCAACAAAAATGACATACTCATTATTTAATCAATTAGAGCCCCCAAAAAAACTTTCCTTTGTAATATTTGTAAAGAAAAAAATTGTAACATACTAGAAATATGTATGACAGTAGAATGCCAAAAAATAGCAAGCATCTTTTACAAATTAATTGTTAAAATGAGTAAAGTATAAAAAAATACCTAGTTCTTAATTTCAAAACCCCAGTAAGTCAAAATGGCACATCAAAAAAAGCCAGTTTGAAAATCTAGATTGTCTGAATAAATCAATTGTTTTGAATTGGCAGATTCATCCAAGATTGATAGGATCTTACCATAACAGATTGGAACAGGTGCAGAAAGGTTCCCGTTATCACACATGAGCTCTGTTACAATACCCATACCGGTAGAGTAGCCCATGTCACAGGCTATAACGATACTTGCATCATGGTCCAATGAATCAGATGTTGTTTGATTTGAGTTAGGAATTGCATCTACCTGACAGTTTTCTATAAGAGGGGAAAAAAAGAGATTTCAGTATCAATATTACCAACAAAAATGACATACTCATTATTTAATCAATTAGAGCCCCCCAAAAAACTTTCCTTTGTAACATTTGTACAGAAAAAAATTGTAACATACTAGAAATATTTATGACAGTAGAATGCCAAAAAATAGCAAGCATCTTTTACAAATTAATTGTTAAAATGAGTAAAGTATAAAAAAATACCTAGTTCTTAATTTCAAAACCCCAGTAAGTCAAAATGGCACATCAAAAAAAGCCAGTTTGAAAATCTAGATTGTCTGAATAAATCAATTGTTTTGAATTGGCAGATTCATCCAAGATTGATAGGATCTTACCATAACAGATTGGAACAGGTGCAGAAAGGTTCCCGTTATCACACATGAGCTCTGTTACAATACCCATACCGGTAGAGTAGCCCATGTCACAGGCTATAACGATACTTGCATCATGGTCCAATGAATCAGATGTTGTTTGATTTGAGTTAGGAATTGCATCTACCTGACAGTTTTCTATAAGAGGGGAAAAAAAGAGATTTCAGTATCAATATTACCAACAAAAATGACATACTCATTATTTAATCAATTAGAGCCCCCCAAAAAACTTTCCTTTGTAACATTTGTACAGAAAAAAAATTGTAACATACTAGAAATATTTATGACAGTAGAATGCCAAAAAATAGCAAGCATCTTTTACAAATTAATTGTTAAAATGAGTAAAGTATAAAAAAATACCTAGTTCTTAATTTCAAAACCCCAGTAAGTCAAAATGGCACATCAAAAAAAGCCAGTTTGAAAATCTAGATTGTCTGAATAAATCAATTGTTTTGAATTGGCAGATTCATCCAAGATTGATAGGATCTTACCATAACAGATTGGAACAGGTGCAGAAAGGTTCCCGTTATCACACATGAGCTCTGTTACAATACCCATACCGGTAGAGTAGCCCATGTCACAGGCTATAACGATACTTGCATCATGGTCCAATGAATCAGATGTTGTTTGATTTGAGTTAGGAATTGCATCTACCTGACAGTTTTCTATAAGAGGGGAAAAAAGAGATTTCAGTATCAATATTACCAACAAAAATGACATACTCATTATTTAATCAATTAGAGCCCCCAAAAAAACTTTCCTTTGTAATATTTGTAAAGAAAAAATTGTAACATACTAGAAATATGTATGACAGTAGAATGCCAAAAAATAGCAAGCATCTTTTACAAATTAATTGTTAAAATGAGTAAAGTATAAAAAAATACCTAGTTCTTAATTTCAAAACCCCAGTAAGTCAAAATGGCACATCAAAAAAAGCCAGTTTGAAAATCTAGATTGTCTGAATAAATCAATTGTTTTGAATTGGCAGATTCATCCAAGATTGATAGGATCTTACCATAACAGATTGGAACAGGTGCAGAAAGGTTCCCGTTATCACACATGAGCTCTGTTACAATACCCATACCGGTAGAGTAGCCCATGTCACAGGCTATAACGATACTTGCATCATGGTCCAATGAATCAGATGTTGTTTGATTTGAGTTAGGAATTGCATCTACCTGACAGTTTTCTATAAGAGGGGAAAAAAAGAGATTTCAGTATCAATATTACCAACAAAAATGACATACTCACTATTTAATCAATTAGAGCCCCCACAAAAACTTGCCTTTGTAACATTTGTACAGAAAAAAATTGTAACATACTAGAAATATTTATGACAGTAGAATGCCAAAAAATAGCAAGCATCTTTTACAAATTAATTGTTAAAATGAGTAAAGTATAAAAAAATACCTAGTTCTTAATTTCAAAACCCCAGTAAGTCAAAATGGCACATCAAAAAAAGCCAGTTTGAAAATCTAGATTGTCTGAATAAATCAATTGTTTTGAATTGGCAGATTCATCCAAGATTGATAGGATCTTACCATAACAGATTGGAACAGGTGCAGAAAGGTTCCCGTTATCACACATGAGCTCTGTTACAATACCCATACCGGTAGAGTAGCCCATGTCACAGGCTATAACGATACTTGCATCATGGTCCAATGAATCAGATGTTGATTGATTTGAGTAAGGAATTGCATCTACCTGACAGTTTTCTATAAGAGGGGAAAAAAAGAGATATTCAGTATCAATATTACCAACAAAAATGACATACTCATTATTTAATCAATTAGAGCCCCCAAAAAAACTTTCCTTTGTAATATTTGTAAAGAAAAAAAATTCCAACATACTAGAAATATGTATGACAGTAGAATGCCAAAAAATAGCAAGCATCTTTTACAAATTAATTGTTAAAATGAGTAAAGTATAAAAAAATACCTAGTTCTTAATTTCAAAACCCCAGTAAGTCAAAATGGCACATCAAAAAAAGCCAGTTTGAAAATCTAGATTGTCTGAATAAATCAATTGTTTTGAATTGGCAGATTCATCCAAGATTGATAGGATCTTACCATAACAGATTGGAACAGGTGCAGAAAGGTTCCCGTTATCACACATGAGCTCTGTTACAATACCCATACCGGTAGAGTAGCCCATGTCACAGGCTATAACGATACTTGCATCATGGTCCAATGAATCAGATGTTGTTTGATTTGAGTTAGGAATTGCATCTACCTGACAGTTTTCTATAAGAGGGGAAAAAAAGAGATTTCAGTATCAATATTACCAACAAAAATGACATACTCATTATTTAATCAATTAGAGCCCCCACAAAAAACTTGCCTTTGTAATATTTGTACAGAAAAAAATTGTAACATACTAGAAATATTTATGACAGTAGAATGCCAAAAAATAGCAAGCATCTTTTACAAATTAATTGTTAAAATGAGTAAAGTATAAAAAAATACCTAGTTCTTAATTTCAAAACCCCAGTAAGTCAAAATGGCACATCAAAAAAAGCCAGTTTGAAAATCTAGATTGTCTGAATAAATCAATTGTTTTGAATTGGCAGATTCATCCAAGATTGATAGGATCTTACCATAACAGATTGGAACAGGTGCAGAAAGGTTCCCGTTATCACACATGAGCTCTGTTACAATACCCATACCGGTAGAGTAGCCCATGTCACAGGCTATAACGATACTTGCATCATGGTCCAATGAATCAGATGTTGTTTGATTTGAGTTAGGAATTGCATCTACCTGACAGTTTTCTATAAGAGGGGAAAAAAAGAGATTTCAGTATCAATATTACCAACAAAAATGACATACTCATTATTTAATCAATTAGAGCCCCCACAAAAACTTGCCTTTGTAACATTTGTACAGAAAAAAATTGTAACATACTAGAAATATTTATGACAGTAGAATGCCAAAAAATAGCAAGCATCTTTTACAAATTAATTGTTAAAATGAGTAAAGTATAAAAAAATACCTAGTTCTTAATTTCAAAACCCCAGTAAGTCAAAATGGCACATCAAAAAAAGCCAGTTTGAAAATCTAGATTGTCTGAATAAATCAATTGTTTTGAATTGGCAGATTCATCCAAGATTGATAGGATCTTACCATAACAGATTGGAACAGGTGCAGAAAGGTTCCCGTTATCACACATGAGCTCTGTTACAATACCCATACCGGTAGAGTAGCCCATGTCACAGGCTATAACGATACTTGCATCATGGTCCAATGAATCAGATGTTGTTGATTTGAGTAAGGAATTGCATCTACCTGACAGTTTTCTATAAGAGGGAAAAAAGAGATTTCAGTATCAATATTACCAACAAAAATGACATACTCATTATTTAATCAATTAGAGCCCCCAAAAAACTTGCCTTTGTAACATTTGTACAGAAAAAAAATTGTAACATACTAGAAATATTTATGACAGTAGAATGCCAAAAAATAGCAAGCATCTTTTACAAATTAATTGTTAAAATGAGTAAAGTATAAAAAAATACCTAGTTCTTAATTTCAAAACCCCAGTAAGTCAAAATGGCACATCAAAAAAAGCCAGTTTGAAAATCTAGATTGTCTGAATAAATCAATTGTTTTGAATTGGCAGATTCATCCAAGATTGATAGGATCTTACCATAACAGATTGGAACAGGTGCAGAAAGGTTCCCGTTATCACACATGAGCTCTGTTACAATACCCATACCGGTAGAGTAGCCCATGTCACAGGCTATAACGATACTTGCATCATGGTCCAATGAATCAGATGTTGTTTGATTTGAGTTAGGAATTGCATCTACCTGACAGTTTTCTATAAGAGGGGAAAAAAAGAGATTTCAGTATCAATATTACCAACAAAAATGACATACTCATTATTTAATCAATTAGAGCCCCCAAAAAAACTTTCCTTTGTAATATTTGTAAAGAAAAAAAATTCCAACATACTAGAAATATGTATGACAGTAGAATGCCAAAAAATAGCAAGCATCTTTTACAAATTAATTGTTAAAATGAGTAAAGTATAAAAAAATACCTAGTTCTTAATTTCAAAACCCCAGTAAGTCAAAATGGCACATCAAAAAAAGCCAGTTTGAAAATCTAGATTGTCTGAATAAATCAATTGTTTTGAATTGGCAGATTCATCCAAGATTGATAGGATCTTACCATAACAGATTGGAACAGGTGCAGAAAGGTTCCCGTTATCACACATGAGCTCTGTTACAATACCCATACCGGTAGAGTAGCCCATGTCACAGGCTATAACGATACTTGCATCATGGTCCAATGAATCAGATGTTGTTTGATTTGAGTTAGGAATTGCATCTACCTGACAGTTTTCTATAAGAGGGGAAAAAAAGAGATTTCAGTATCAATATTACCAACAAAAATGACATACTCATTATTTAATCAATTAGAGCCCCCACAAAAACTTGCCTTTGTAACATTTGTACAGAAAAAAATTGTAACATACTAGAAATATTTATGACAGTAGAATGCCAAAAAATAGCAAGCATCTTTTACAAATTAATTGTTAAAATGAGTAAAGTATAAAAAAATACCTAGTTCTTAATTTCAAAACCCCAGTAAGTCAAAATGGCACATCAAAAAAAGCCAGTTTGAAAATCTAGATTGTCTGAATAAATCAATTGTTTTGAATTGGCAGATTCATCCAAGATTGATAGGATCTTACCATAACAGATTGGAACAGGTGCAGAAAGGTTCCCGTTATCACACATGAGCTCTGTTACAATACCCATACCGGTAGAGTAGCCCATGTCACAGGCTATAACGATACTTGCATCATGGTCCAATGAATCAGATGTTGATTGATTTGAGTAAGGAATTGCATCTACCTGACAGTTTTCTATAAGAGGGGAAAAAAGAATTTCAGTATCAATATTACCAACAAAAATGACATACTCATTATTTAATCAATTAGAGCCCCCAAAAAACTTTCCTTTGTAATATTTGTAAAGAAAAAAAATTCCAACATACTAGAAATATGTATGACAGTAGAATGCCAAAAAATAGCAAGCATCTTTTACAAATTAATTGTTAAAATGAGTAAAGTATAAAAAAATACCTAGTTCTTAATTTCAAAACCCCAGTAAGTCAAAATGGCACATCAAAAAAAGCCAGTTTGAAAATCTAGATTGTCTGAATAAATCAATTGTTTTGAATTGGCAGATTCATCCAAGATTGATAGGATCTTACCATAACAGATTGGAACAGGTGCAGAAAGGTTCCCGTTATCACACATGAGCTCTGTTACAATACCCATACCGGTAGAGTAGCCCATGTCACAGGCTATAACGATACTTGCATCATGGTCCAATGAATCAGATGTTGTTTGATTTGAGTTAGGAATTGCATCTACCTGACAGTTTTCTATAAGAGGGGAAAAAAGAGATTTCAGTATCAATATTACCAACAAAAATGACATACTCATTATTTAATCAATTAGAGCCCCCCAAAAACTTGCCTTTGTAACATTTGTAAAGAAAAAAATTGTAACATACTAGAAATATGTATGACAGTAGAATGCCAAAAAATAGCAAGCATCTTTTACAAATTAATTGTTAAAATGAGTAAAGTATAAAAAAATACCTAGTTCTTAATTTCAAAACCCCAGTAAGTCAAAATGGCACATCAAAAAAAGCCAGTTTGAAAATCTAGATTGTCTGAATAAATCAATTGTTTTGAATTGGCAGATTCATCCAAGATTGATAGGATCTTACCATAACAGATTGGAACAGGTGCAGAAAGGTTCCCGTTATCACACATGAGCTCTGTTACAATACCCATACCGGTAGAGTAGCCCATGTCACAGGCTATAACGATACTTGCATCATGGTCCAATGAATCAGATGTTGTTTGATTTGAGTTAGGAATTGCATCTACCTGACAGTTTTCTATAAGAGGGGAAAAAAAGAGATTTCAGTATCAATATTACCAACAAAAATGACATACTCATTATTTAATCAATTAGAGCCCCCAAAAAAACTTGCCTTTGTAACATTTGTACAGAAAAAAAATTGTAACATACTAGAAATATTTATGACAGTAGAATGCCAAAAAATAGCAAGCATCTTTTACAAATTAATTGTTAAAATGAGTAAAGTATAAAAAAATACCTAGTTCTTAATTTCAAAACCCCAGTAAGTCAAAATGGCACATCAAAAAAAGCCAGTTTGAAAATCTAGATTGTCTGAATAAATCAATTGTTTTGAATTGGCAGATTCATCCAAGATTGATAGGATCTTACCATAACAGATTGGAACAGGTGCAGAAAGGTTCCCGTTATCACACATGAGCTCTGTTACAATACCCATACCGGTAGAGTAGCCCATGTCACAGGCTATAACGATACTTGCATCATGGTCCAATGAATCAGATGTTGTTTGATTTGAGTAAGGAATTGCATCTACCTGACAGTTTTCTATAAGAGGGAAAAAAAGAGATATTCAGTATCAATATTACCAACAAAAATGACATACTCATTATTTAATCAATTAGAGCCCCCAAAAAACTTGCCTTTGTAATATTTGTACAGAAAAAAATTGTAACATACTAGAAATATTTATGACAGTAGAATGCCAAAAAATAGCAAGCATCTTTTACAAATTAATTGTTAAAATGAGTAAAGTATAAAAAAATACCTAGTTCTTAATTTCAAAACCCCAGTAAGTCAAAATGGCACATCAAAAAAAGCCAGTTTGAAAATCTAGATTGTCTGAATAAATCAATTGTTTTGAATTGGCAGATTCATCCAAGATTGATAGGATCTTACCATAACAGATTGGAACAGGTGCAGAAAGGTTCCCGTTATCACACATGAGCTCTGTTACAATACCCATACCGGTAGAGTAGCCCATGTCACAGGCTATAACGATACTTGCATCATGGTCCAATGAATCAGATGTTGTTTGATTTGAGTTAGGAATTGCATCTACCTGACAGTTTTCTATAAGAGGGGAAAAAAAGAGATTTCAGTATCAATATTACCAACAAAAATGACATACTCATTATTTAATCAATTAGAGCCCCCACAAAAACTTGCCTTTGTAACATTTGTACAGAAAAAAATTGTAACATACTAGAAATATTTATGACAGTAGAATGCCAAAAAATAGCAAGCATCTTTTACAAATTAATTGTTAAAATGAGTAAAGTATAAAAAAATACCTAGTTCTTAATTTCAAAACCCCAGTAAGTCAAAATGGCACATCAAAAAAAGCCAGTTTGAAAATCTAGATTGTCTGAATAAATCAATTGTTTTGAATTGGCAGATTCATCCAAGATTGATAGGATCTTACCATAACAGATTGGAACAGGTGCAGAAAGGTTCCCGTTATCACACATGAGCTCTGTTACAATACCCATACCGGTAGAGTAGCCCATGTCACAGGCTATAACGATACTTGCATCATGGTCCAATGAATCAGATGTTGATTGATTTGAGTAAGGAATTGCATCTACCTGACAGTTTTCTATAAGAGGGCAAAAAAGAATATCTCAGTAACAATATTACCAACAAAAATGACATACTCATTATTTAATCAATTAGAGCCCCCCAAAAAACTTTCCTTTGTAATATTTGTAAAGAAAAAAATTCCAACATACTAGAAATATGTATGACAGTAGAATGCCAAAAAATAGCAAGCATCTTTTACAAATTAATTGTTAAAATGAGTAAAGTATAAAAAAATACCTAGTTCTTAATTTCAAAACCCCAGTAAGTCAAAATGGCACATCAAAAAAAGCCAGTTTGAAAATCTAGATTGTCTGAATAAATCAATTGTTTTGAATTGGCAGATTCATCCAAGATTGATAGGATCTTACCATAACAGATTGGAACAGGTGCAGAAAGGTTCCCGTTATCACACATGAGCTCTGTTACAATACCCATACCGGTAGAGTAGCCCATGTCACAGGCTATAACGATACTTGCATCATGGTCCAATGAATCAGATGTTGTTTGATTTGAGTTAGGAATTGCATCTACCTGACAGTTTTCTATAAGAGGGGAAAAAAAGAGATTTCAGTATCAATATTACCAACAAAAATGACATACTCATTATTTAATCAATTAGAGCCCCCAAAAAACTTGCCTTTGTAACATTTGTACAGAAAAAAATTGTAACATACTAGAAATATTTATGACAGTAGAATGCCAAAAAATAGCAAGCATCTTTTACAAATTAATTGTTAAAATGAGTAAAGTATAAAAAAATACCTAGTTCTTAATTTCAAAACCCCAGTAAGTCAAAATGGCACATCAAAAAAAGCCAGTTTGAAAATCTAGATTGTCTGAATAAATCAATTGTTTTGAATTGGCAGATTCATCCAAGATTGATAGGATCTTACCATAACAGATTGGAACAGGTGCAGAAAGGTTCCCGTTATCACACATGAGCTCTGTTACAATACCCATACCGGTAGAGTAGCCCATGTCACAGGCTATAACGATACTTGCATCATGGTCCAATGAATCAGATGTTGTTTGATTTGAGTTAGGAATTGCATCTACCTGACAGTTTTCTATAAGAGGGGAAAAAAAGAGATTTCAGTATCAATATTACCAACAAAAATGACATACTCATTATTTAATCAATTAGAGCCCCCACAAAAACTTGCCTTTGTAACATTTGTACAGAAAAAAATTGTAACATACTAGAAATATTTATGACAGTAGAATGCCAAAAAATAGCAAGCATCTTTTACAAATTAATTGTTAAAATGAGTAAAGTATAAAAAAATACCTAGTTCTTAATTTCAAAACCCCAGTAAGTCAAAATGGCACATCAAAAAAAGCCAGTTTGAAAATCTAGATTGTCTGAATAAATCAATTGTTTTGAATTGGCAGATTCATCCAAGATTGATAGGATCTTACCATAACAGATTGGAACAGGTGCAGAAAGGTTCCCGTTATCACACATGAGCTCTGTTACAATACCCATACCGGTAGAGTAGCCCATGTCACAGGCTATAACGATACTTGCATCATGGTCCAATGAATCAGATGTTGATTGATTTGAGTTAGGAATTGCATCTACCTGACAGTTTTCTATAAGAGGGAAAAAAGAATATTCAGTAACAATATTACCAACAAAAATGACATACTCATTATTTAATCAATTAGAGCCCCCAAAAAAACTTTCCTTTGTAATATTTGTAAAGAAAAAAATTCCAACATACTAGAAATATGTATGACAGTAGAATGCCAAAAAATAGCAAGCATCTTTTACAAATTAATTGTTAAAATGAGTAAAGTATAAAAAAATACCTAGTTCTTAATTTCAAAACCCCAGTAAGTCAAAATGGCACATCAAAAAAAGCCAGTTTGAAAATCTAGATTGTCTGAATAAATCAATTGTTTTGAATTGGCAGATTCATCCAAGATTGATAGGATCTTACCATAACAGATTGGAACAGGTGCAGAAAGGTTCCCGTTATCACACATGAGCTCTGTTACAATACCCATACCGGTAGAGTAGCCCATGTCACAGGCTATAACGATACTTGCATCATGGTCCAATGAATCAGATGTTGTTTGATTTGAGTTAGGAATTGCATCTACCTGACAGTTTTCTATAAGAGGGGAAAAAAAGAGATTTCAGTATCAATATTACCAACAAAAATGACATACTCATTATTTAATCAATTAGAGCCCCCAAAAAACTTGCCTTTGTAACATTTGTACAGAAAAAAATTAACATACTAGAAATATTTATGACAGTAGAATGCCAAAAAATAGCAAGCATCTTTTACAAATTAATTGTTAAAATGAGTAAAGTATAAAAAAATACCTAGTTCTTAATTTCAAAACCCCAGTAAGTCAAAATGGCACATCAAAAAAAGCCAGTTTGAAAATCTAGATTGTCTGAATAAATCAATTGTTTTGAATTGGCAGATTCATCCAAGATTGATAGGATCTTACCATAACAGATTGGAACAGGTGCAGAAAGGTTCCCGTTATCACACATGAGCTCTGTTACAATACCCATACCGGTAGAGTAGCCCATGTCACAGGCTATAACGATACTTGCATCATGGTCCAATGAATCAGATGTTGTTTGATTTGAGTAAGGAATTGCATCTACCTGACAGTTTTCTATAAGAGGGGAAAAAAAGAGATTTCAGTATCAATATTACCAACAAAAATGACATACTCATTATTTAATCAATTAGAGCCCCCCAAAAACTTGCCTTTGTAACATTTGTACAGAAAAAAATTGTAACATACTAGAAATATTTATGACAGTAGAATGCCAAAAAATAGCAAGCATCTTTTACAAATTAATTGTTAAAATGAGTAAAGTATAAAAAAATACCTAGTTCTTAATTTCAAAACCCCAGTAAGTCAAAATGGCACATCAAAAAAAGCCAGTTTGAAAATCTAGATTGTCTGAATAAATCAATTGTTTTGAATTGGCAGATTCATCCAAGATTGATAGGATCTTACCATAACAGATTGGAACAGGTGCAGAAAGGTTCCCGTTATCACACATGAGCTCTGTTACAATACCCATACCGGTAGAGTAGCCCATGTCACAGGCTATAACGATACTTGCATCATGGTCCAATGAATCAGATGTTGTTTGATTTGAGTTAGGAATTGCATCTACCTGACAGTTTTCTATAAGAGGGGAAAAAAGAGATTTCAGTATCAATATTACCAACAAAAATGACATACTCATTATTTAATCAATTAGAGCCC
The DNA here is from genome assembly GCF_018143015.1 of Lytechinus variegatus. Classification (NCBI taxonomy): domain Eukaryota; kingdom Metazoa; phylum Echinodermata; class Echinoidea; order Temnopleuroida; family Toxopneustidae; genus Lytechinus; species Lytechinus variegatus. The sequence continues at coordinate 38,313,389 of NC_054748.1, forward strand.
CCCAAAAAACTTGCCTTTGTAACATTTGTACAGAAAAAAATTGTAACATACTAGAAATATTTATGACAGTAGAATGCCAAAAAATAGCAAGCATCTTTTACAAATTAATTGTTAAAATGAGTAAAGTATAAAAAAATACCTAGTTCTTAATTTCAAAACCCCAGTAAGTCAAAATGGCACATCAAAAAAAGCCAGTTTGAAAATCTAGATTGTCTGAATAAATCAATTGTTTTGAATTGGCAGATTCATCCAAGATTGATAGGATCTTACCATAACAGATTGGAACAGGTGCAGAAAGGTTCCCGTTATCACACATGAGCTCTGTTACAATACCCATACCGGTAGAGTAGCCCATGTCACAGGCTATAACGATACTTGCATCATGGTCCAATGAATCAGATGTTGTTTGATTTGAGTTAGGAATTGCATCTACCTGACAGTTTTCTATAAGAGGGAAAAAAAGAGATTTCAGTATCAATATTACCAACAAAAATGACATACTCATTATTTAATCAATTAGAGCCCCCACAAAAACTTGCCTTTGTAACATTTGTACAGAAAAAAAATTGTAACATACTAGAAATATTTATGACAGTAGAATGCCAAAAAATAGCAAGCATCTTTTACAAATTAATTGTTAAAATGAGTAAAGTATAAAAAAATACCTAGTTCTTAATTTCAAAACCCCAGTAAGTCAAAATGGCACATCAAAAAAAGCCAGTTTGAAAATCTAGATTGTCTGAATAAATCAATTGTTTTGAATTGGCAGATTCATCCAAGATTGATAGGATCTTACCATAACAGATTGGAACAGGTGCAGAAAGGTTCCCGTTATCACACATGAGCTCTGTTACAATACCCATACCGGTAGAGTAGCCCATGTCACAGGCTATAACGATACTTGCATCATGGTCCAATGAATCAGATGTTGTTTGATTTGAGTAAGGAATTGCATCTACCTGACAGTTTTCTATAAGAGGGGAAAAAAAGAGATTTCAGTATCAATATTACCAACAAAAATGACATACTCATTATTTAATCAATTAGAGCCCCCCAAAAAACTTTCCTTTGTAACATTTGTACAGAAAAAAATTCCAACATACTAGAAATATTTATGACAGTAGAATGCCAAAAAATAGCAAGCATCTTTTACAAATTAATTGTTAAAATGAGTAAAGTATAAAAAAATACCTAGTTCTTAATTTCAAAACCCCAGTAAGTCAAAATGGCACATCAAAAAAAGCCAGTTTGAAAATCTAGATTGTCTGAATAAATCAATTGTTTTGAATTGGCAGATTCATCCAAGATTGATAGGATCTTACCATAACAGATTGGAACAGGTGCAGAAAGGTTCCCGTTATCACACATGAGCTCTGTTACAATACCCATACCGGTAGAGTAGCCCATGTCACAGGCTATAACGATACTTGCATCATGGTCCAATGAATCAGATGTTGTTTGATTTGAGTTAGGAATTGCATCTACCTGACAGTTTTCTATAAGAGGGAAAAAAAGAGATTTCAGTATCAATATTACCAACAAAAATGACATACTCATTATTTAATCAATTAGAGCCCCCACAAAAAATTGCCTTTGTAACATTTGTACAGAAAAAAATTGTAACATACTAGAAATATTTATGACAGTAGAATGCCAAAAAATAGTAGGCATCTTTTACAAATTAATTGTTAAAATGAGTAAAGTATAAAAAAATACCTAGTTCTTAATTTCAAAACCCCAGTAAGTCAAAATGGCACATCAAAAAAAGCCAGTTTGAAAATCTAGATTGTCTGAATAAATCAATTGTTTGAAAATCTAGATTGTCTGAATAAATCAATTGGAATTGGCAGATTCATCCAAGATTGATAGGATCTTACCATAACAGATTGGAACAGGTGCAGAAAGGTTCCCGTTATCACACATGAGCTCTGTTACAATACCCATACCGGTAGAGTAGCCCATGTCACAGGCTATAACGATACTTGCATCATGGTCCAATGAATCAGATGTTGTTTGATTTGAGTAAGGAATTGCATCTACCTGACAGTTTTCTATAAGAGGGGAAAAAAGAATTTCAGTATCAATATTACCAACAAAAATGACATACTCATTATTTAATCAATTAGAGCCCCCAAAAAACTTTCCTTTGTAATATTTGTAAGAAAAAAATTCCAACATACTAGAAATATGTATGACAGTAGAATGCCAAAAAATAGCAAGCATCTTTTACAAATTAATTGTTAAAATGAGTAAAGTATAAAAAAATACCTAGTTCTTAATTTCAAAACCCCAGTAAGTCAAAATGGCACATCAAAAAAAGCCAGTTTGAAAATCTAGATTGTCTGAATAAATCAATTGTTTTGAATTGGCAGATTCATCCAAGATTGATAGGATCTTACCATAACAGATTGGAACAGGTGCAGAAAGGTTCCCGTTATCACACATGAGCTCTGTTACAATACCCATACCGGTAGAGTAGCCCATGTCACAGGCTATAACGATACTTGCATCATGGTCCAATGAATCAGATGTTGTTTGATTTGAGTTAGGAATTGCATCTACCTGACAGTTTTCTATAAGAGGGAAAAAAAGAGATTTCAGTATCAATATTACCAACAAAAATGACATACTCATTATTTAATCAATTAGAGCCCCCAAAAAACTTGCCTTTGTAACATTTGTACAGAAAAAAATTGTAACATACTAGAAATATTTATGACAGTAGAATGCCAAAAAATAGCAAGCATCTTTTACAAATTAATTGTTAAAATGAGTAAAGTATAAAAAAATACCTAGTTCTTAATTTCAAAACCCCAGTAAGTCAAAATGGCACATCAAAAAAAGCCAGTTTGAAAATCTAGATTGTCTGAATAAATCAATTGTTTTGAATTGGCAGATTCATCCAAGATTGATAGGATCTTACCATAACAGATTGGAACAGGTGCAGAAAGGTTCCCGTTATCACACATGAGCTCTGTTACAATACCCATACCGGTAGAGTAGCCCATGTCACAGGCTATAACGATACTTGCATCATGGTCCAATGAATCAGATGTTGATTGATTTGAGTAAGGAATTGCATCTACCTGACAGTTTTCTATAAGAGGGGAAAAAAGAATATCTCAGTAACAATATTACCAACAAAAATGACATACTCATTATTTAATCAATTAGAGCCCCCCAAAAAACTTTCCTTTGTAATATTTGTAAAGAAAAAAATTCCAACATACTAGAAATATGTATGACAGTAGAATGCCAAAAAATAGCAAGCATCTTTTACAAATTAATTGTTAAAATGAGTAAAGTATAAAAAAATACCTAGTTCTTAATTTCAAAACCCCAGTAAGTCAAAATGGCACATCAAAAAAAGCCAGTTTGAAAATCTAGATTGTCTGAATAAATCAATTGTTTTGAATTGGCAGATTCATCCAAGATTGATAGGATCTTACCATAACAGATTGGAACAGGTGCAGAAAGGTTCCCGTTATCACACATGAGCTCTGTTACAATACCCATACCGGTAGAGTAGCCCATGTCACAGGCTATAACGATACTTGCATCATGGTCCAATGAATCAGATGTTGTTTGATTTGAGTTAGGAATTGCATCTACCTGACAGTTTTCTATAAGAGGGGAAAAAAAGAGATTTCAGTATCAATATTACCAACAAAAATGACATACTCATTATTTAATCAATTAGAGCCCCCACAAAAAATTGCCTTTGTAACATTTGTACAGAAAAAAATTGTAACATACTAGAAATATTTATGACAGTAGAATGCCAAAAAATAGCAAGCATCTTTTACAAATTAATTGTTAAAATGAGTAAAGTATAAAAAAATACCTAGTTCTTAATTTCAAAACCCCAGTAAGTCAAAATGGCACATCAAAAAAAGCCAGTTTGAAAATCTAGATTGTCTGAATAAATCAATTGTTTTGAATTGGCAGATTCATCCAAGATTGATAGGATCTTACCATAACAGATTGGAACAGGTGCAGAAAGGTTCCCGTTATCACACATGAGCTCTGTTACAATACCCATACCGGTAGAGTAGCCCATGTCACAGGCTATAACGATACTTGCATCATGGTCCAATGAATCAGATGTTGATTGATTTGAGTAAGGAATTGCATCTACCTGACAGTTTTCTATAAGAGGGCAAAAAAGAATATCTCAGTAACAATATTACCAACAAAAATGACATACTCATTATTTAATCAATTAGAGCCCCCCAAAAAACTTTCCTTTGTAATATTTGTAAAGAAAAAAAATTCCAACATACTAGAAATATGTATGACAGTAGAATGCCAAAAAATAGCAAGCATCTTTTACAAATTAATTGTTAAAATGAGTAAAGTATAAAAAAATACCTAGTTCTTAATTTCAAAACCCCAGTAAGTCAAAATGGCACATCAAAAAAAGCCAGTTTGAAAATCTAGATTGTCTGAATAAATCAATTGTTTTGAATTGGCAGATTCATCCAAGATTGATAGGATCTTACCATAACAGATTGGAACAGGTGCAGAAAGGTTCCCGTTATCACACATGAGCTCTGTTACAATACCCATACCGGTAGAGTAGCCCATGTCACAGGCTATAACGATACTTGCATCATGGTCCAATGAATCAGATGTTGTTTGATTTGAGTTAGGAATTGCATCTACCTGACAGTTTTCTATAAGAGGGGAAAAAAAGAGATTTCAGTATCAATATTACCAACAAAAATGACATACTCATTATTTAATCAATTAGAGCCCCCACAAAAACTTGCCTTTGTAACATTTGTACAGAAAAAAATTGTAACATACTAGAAATATTTATGACAGTAGAATGCCAAAAAATAGCAGGCATCTTTTACAAATTAATTGTTAAAATGAGTAAAGTATAAAAAAATACCTAGTTCTTAATTTCAAAACCCCAGTAAGTCAAAATGGCACATCAAAAAAAGCCAGTTTGAAAATCTAGATTGTCTGAATAAATCAATTGTTTTGAATTGGCAGATTCATCCAAGATTGATAGGATCTTACCATAACAGATTGGAACAGGTGCAGAAAGGTTCCCGTTATCACACATGAGCTCTGTTACAATACCCATACCGGTAGAGTAGCCCATGTCACAGGCTATAACGATACTTGCATCATGGTCCAATGAATCAGATGTTGTTTGATTTGAGTTAGGAATTGCATCTACCTGACAGTTTTCTATAAGAGGGGAAAAAAAGAGATTTCAGTATCAATATTACCAACAAAAATGACATACTCATTATTTAATCAATTAGAGCCCCCACAAAAACTTGCCTTTGTAACATTTGTACAGAAAAAAATTGTAACATACTAGAAATATTTATGACAGTAGAATGCCAAAAAATAGCAAGCATCTTTTACAAATTAATTGTTAAAATGAGTAAAGTATAAAAAAATACCTAGTTCTTAATTTCAAAACCCCAGTAAGTCAAAATGGCACATCAAAAAAAGCCAGTTTGAAAATCTAGATTGTCTGAATAAATCAATTGTTTTGAATTGGCAGATTCATCCAAGATTGATAGGATCTTACCATAACAGATTGGAACAGGTGCAGAAAGGTTCCCGTTATCACACATGAGCTCTGTTACAATACCCATACCGGTAGAGTAGCCCATGTCACAGGCTATAACGATACTTGCATCATGGTCCAATGAATCAGATGTTGATTGATTTGAGTAAGGAATTGCATCTACCTGACAGTTTTCTATAAGAGGGCAAAAAAGAATATCTCAGTAACAATATTACCAACAAAAATGACATACTCATTATTTAATCAATTAGAGCCCCCCAAAAAACTTTCCTTTGTAATATTTGTAAAGAAAAAAAATTCCAACATACTAGAAATATGTATGACAGTAGAATGCCAAAAAATAGCAAGCATCTTTTACAAATTAATTGTTAAAATGAGTAAAGTATAAAAAAATACCTAGTTCTTAATTTCAAAACCCCAGTAAGTCAAAATGGCACATCAAAAAAAGCCAGTTTGAAAATCTAGATTGTCTGAATAAATCAATTGTTTTGAATTGGCAGATTCATCCAAGATTGATAGGATCTTACCATAACAGATTGGAACAGGTGCAGAAAGGTTCCCGTTATCACACATGAGCTCTGTTACAATACCCATACCGGTAGAGTAGCCCATGTCACAGGCTATAACGATACTTGCATCATGGTCCAATGAATCAGATGTTGTTTGATTTGAGTAAATTGCATCTACCTGACAGTTTTCTATAAGAGGGGAAAAAAAGAGATTTCAGTATCAATATTACCAACAAAAATGACATACTCATTATTTAATCAATTAGAGCCCCCCAAAAACTTGCCTTTGTAACATTTGTACAGAAAAAATTGTAACATACTAGAAATATTTATGACAGTAGAATGCCAAAAAATAGCAAGCATCTTTTACAAATTAATTGTTAAAATGAGTAAAGTATAAAAAATACCTAGTTCTTAATTTCAAAACCCCAGTAAGTCAAAATGGCACATCAAAAAAAGCCAGTTTGAAAATCTAGATTGTCTGAATAAATCAATTGTTTTGAATTGGCAGATTCATCCAAGATTGATAGGATCTTACCATAACAGATTGGAACAGGTGCAGAAAGGTTCCCGTTATCACACATGAGCTCTGTTACAATACCCATACCGGTAGAGTAGCCCATGTCACAGGCTATAACGATACTTGCATCATGGTCCAATGAATCAGATGTTGTTTGATTTGAGTAAGGAATTGCATCTACCTGACAGTTTTCTATAAGAGGGGAAAAAAAGAGATTTCAGTATCAATATTACCAACAAAAATGACATACTCATTATTTAATCAATTAGAGCCCCACAAAAACTTGCCTTTGTAACATTTGTACAGAAAAAAATTGTAACATACTAGAAATATTTATGACAGTAGAATGCCAAAAAATAGCAAGCATCTTTTACAAATTAATTGTTAAAATGAGTAAAGTATAAAAAAATACCTAGTTCTTAATTTCAAAACCCCAGTAAGTCAAAATGGCACATCAAAAAAAGCCAGTTTGAAAATCTAGATTGTCTGAATAAATCAATTGTTTTGAATTGGCAGATTCATCCAAGATTGATAGGATCTTACCATAACAGATTGGAACAGGTGCAGAAAGGTTCCCGTTATCACACATGAGCTCTGTTACAATACCCATACCGGTAGAGTAGCCCATGTCACAGGCTATAACGATACTTGCATCATGGTCCAATGAATCAGATGTTGTTTGATTTGAGTAAGGAATTGCATCTACCTGACAGTTTTCTATAAGAGGGAAAAAAAAGATCTCAGTAACAATATTACCAACAAAAATGACATACTCATTATTTAATCAATTAGAGCCCCCCAAAAAACTTGCCTTTGTAATATTTGTAAAGAAAAAAATTCCAACATACTAGAAATATGTATGACAGTAGAATGCCAAAAAATAGCAAGCATCTTTTACAAATTAATTGTTAAAATGAGTAAAGTATAAAAAAATACCTAGTTCTTAATTTCAAAACCCCAGTAAGTCAAAATGGCACATCAAAAAAAGCCAGTTTGAAAATCTAGATTGTCTGAATAAATCAATTGTTTTGAATTGGCAGATTCATCCAAGATTGATAGGATCTTACCATAACAGATTGGAACAGGTGCAGAAAGGTTCCCGTTATCACACATGAGCTCTGTTACAATACCCATACCGGTAGAGTAGCCCATGTCACAGGCTATAACGATACTTGCATCATGGTCCAATGAATCAGATGTTGTTTGATTTGAGTTAGGAATTGCATCTACCTGACAGTTTTCTATAAGAGGGGAAAAAAAGAGATTTCAGTATCAATATTACCAACAAAAATGACATACTCACTATTTAATCAATTAGAGCCCCCACAAAAAATTGCCTTTGTAACATTTGTACAGAAAAAAATTGTAACATACTAGAAATATTTATGACAGTAGAATGCCAAAAAATAGCAAGCATCTTTTACAAATTAATTGTTAAAATGAGTAAAGTATAAAAAAATACCTAGTTCTTAATTTCAAAACCCCAGTAAGTCAAAATGGCACATCAAAAAAAGCCAGTTTGAAAATCTAGATTGTCTGAATAAATCAATTGTTTTGAATTGGCAGATTCATCCAAGATTGATAGGATCTTACCATAACAGATTGGAACAGGTGCAGAAAGGTTCCCGTTATCACACATGAGCTCTGTTACAATACCCATACCGGTAGAGTAGCCCATGTCACAGGCTATAACGATACTTGCATCATGGTCCAATGAATCAGATGTTGATTGATTTGAGTAAGGAATTGCATCTACCTGACAGTTTTCTATAAGAGGGCAAAAAAGAATATTCAGTAACAATATTACCAACAAAAATGACATACTCATTATTTAATCAATTAGAGCCCCCCAAAAAACTTTCCTTTGTAATATTTGTAAAGAAAAAAAATTCCAACATACTAGAAATATGTATGACAGTAGAATGCCAAAAAATAGCAAGCATCTTTTACAAATTAATTGTTAAAATGAGTAAAGTATAAAAAAATACCTAGTTCTTAATTTCAAAACCCCAGTAAGTCAAAATGGCACATCAAAAAAAGCCAGTTTGAAAATCTAGATTGTCTGAATAAATCAATTGTTTTGAATTGGCAGATTCATCCAAGATTGATAGGATCTTACCATAACAGATTGGAACAGGTGCAGAAAGGTTCCCGTTATCACACATGAGCTCTGTTACAATACCCATACCGGTAGAGTAGCCCATGTCACAGGCTATAACGATACTTGCATCATGGTCCAATGAATCAGATGTTGTTTGATTTGAGTTAGGAATTGCATCTACCTGACAGTTTTCTATAAGAGGGGAAAAAAAGAGATTTCAGTATCAATATTACCAACAAAAATGACATACTCATTATTTAATCAATTAGAGCCCCCACAAAAAATTGCCTTTGTAACATTTGTACAGAAAAAAATTGTAACATACTAGAAATATTTATGACAGTAGAATGCCAAAAAATAGTAGGCATCTTTTACAAATTAATTGTTAAAATGAGTAAAGTATAAAAAAATACCTAGTTCTTAATTTCAAAACCCCAGTAAGTCAAAATGGCACATCAAAAAAAGCCAGTTTGAAAATCTAGATTGTCTGAATAAATCAATTGTTTTGAATTGGCAGATTCATCCAAGATTGATAGGATCTTACCATAACAGATTGGAACAGGTGCAGAAAGGTTCCCGTTATCACACATGAGCTCTGTTACAATACCCATACCGGTAGAGTAGCCCATGTCACAGGCTATAACGATACTTGCATCATGGTCCAATGAATCAGATGTTGTTTGATTTGAGTTAGGAATTGCATCTACCTGACAGTTTTCTATAAGAGGGGAAAAAAGAGATTTCAGTATCAATATTACCAACAAAAATGACATACTCATTATTTAATCAATTAGAGCCCCCACAAAAACTTGCCTTTGTAACATTTGTACAGAAAAAAATTGTAACATACTAGAAATATTTATGACAGTAGAATGCCAAAAAATAGCAAGCATCTTTTACAAATTAATTGTTAAAATGAGTAAAGTATAAAAAAATACCTAGTTCTTAATTTCAAAACCCCAGTAAGTCAAAATGGCACATCAAAAAAAGCCAGTTTGAAAATCTAGATTGTCTGAATAAATCAATTGTTTTGAATTGGCAGATTCATCCAAGATTGATAGGATCTTACCATAACAGATTGGAACAGGTGCAGAAAGGTTCCCGTTATCACACATGAGCTCTGTTACAATACCCATACCGGTAGAGTAGCCCATGTCACAGGCTATAACGATACTTGCATCATGGTCCAATGAATCAGATGTTGATTGATTTGAGTAAGGAATTGCATCTACCTGACAGTTTTCTATAAGAGGGCAAAAAAGAATTTCAGTAACAATATTACCAACAAAAATGACATACTCATTATTTAATCAATTAGAGCCCCCAAAAAAACTTGCCTTTGTAACATTTGTACAGAAAAAAATTGTAACATACTAGAAATATTTATGACAGTAGAATGCCAAAAAATAGCAAGCATCTTTTACAAATTAATTGTTAAAATGAGTAAAGTATAAAAAAATACCTAGTTCTTAATTTCAAAACCCCAGTAAGTCAAAATGGCACATCAAAAAAAGCCAGTTTGAAAATCTAGATTGTCTGAATAAATCAATTGTTTTGAATTGGCAGATTCATCCAAGATTGATAGGATCTTACCATAACAGATTGGAACAGGTGCAGAAAGGTTCCCGTTATCACACATGAGCTCTGTTACAATACCCATACCGGTAGAGTAGCCCATGTCACAGGCTATAACGATACTTGCATCATGGTCCAATGAATCAGATGTTGTTTGATTTGAGTTAGGAATTGCATCTACCTGACAGTTTTCTATAAGAGGGGAAAAAAAGAGATTTCAGTATCAATATTACCAACAAAAATGACATACTCATTATTTAATCAATTAGAGCCCCCACAAAAACTTTCCTTTGTAATATTTGTAAAGAAAAAAAATTCCAACATACTAGAAATATGTATGACAGTAGAATGCCAAAAAATAGCAAGCATCTTTTACAAATTAATTGTTAAAATGAGTAAAGTATAAAAAAATACCTAGTTCTTAATTTCAAAACCCCAGTAAGTCAAAATGGCACATCAAAAAAAGCCAGTTTGAAAATCTAGATTGTCTGAATAAATCAATTGTTTTGAATTGGCAGATTCATCCAAGATTGATAGGATCTTACCATAACAGATTGGAACAGGTGCAGAAAGGTTCCCGTTATCACACATGAGCTCTGTTACAATACCCATACCGGTAGAGTAGCCCATGTCACAGGCTATAACGATACTTGCATCATGGTCCAATGAATCAGATGTTGTTTGATTTGAGTTAGGAATTGCATCTACCTGACAGTTTTCTATAAGAGGGGAAAAAAAGAGATTTCAGTATCAATATTACCAACAAAAATGACATACTCATTATTTAATCAATTAGAGCCCCCCAAAAAACTTGCCTTTGTAACATTTGTACAGAAAAAAATTGTAACATACTAGAAATATTTATGACAGTAGAATGCCAAAAAATAGCAAGCATCTTTTACAAATTAATTGTTAAAATGAGTAAAGTATAAAAAAATACCTAGTTCTTAATTTCAAAACCCCAGTAAGTCAAAATGGCACATCAAAAAAAGCCAGTTTGAAAATCTAGATTGTCTGAATAAATCAATTGTTTTGAATTGGCAGATTCATCCAAGATTGATAGGATCTTACCATAACAGATTGGAACAGGTGCAGAAAGGTTCCCGTTATCACACATGAGCTCTGTTACAATACCCATACCGGTAGAGTAGCCCATGTCACAGGCTATAACGATACTTGCATCATGGTCCAATGAATCAGATGTTGTTTGATTTGAGTTAGGAATTGCATCTACCTGACAGTTTTCTATAAGAGGGAAAAAAAGAGATTTCAGTATCAATATTACCAACAAAAATGACATACTCATTATTTAATCAATTAGAGCCCCCACAAAAACTTGCCTTTGTAACATTTGTACAGAAAAAAATTGTAACATACTAGAAATATTTATGACAGTAGAATGCCAAAAAATAGCAAGCATCTTTTACAAATTAATTGTTAAAATGAGTAAAGTATAAAAAAATACCTAGTTCTTAATTTCAAAACCCCAGTAAGTCAAAATGGCACATCAAAAAAAGCCAGTTTGAAAATCTAGATTGTCTGAATAAATCAATTGTTTTGAATTGGCAGATTCATCCAAGATTGATAGGATCTTACCATAACAGATTGGAACAGGTGCAGAAAGGTTCCCGTTATCACACATGAGCTCTGTTACAATACCCATACCGGTAGAGTAGCCCATGTCACAGGCTATAACGATACTTGCATCATGGTCCAATGAATCAGATGTTGTTTGATTTGAGTAAGGAATTGCATCTACCTGACAGTTTTCTATAAGAGGGGAAAAAAAGAATATTCAGTATCAATATTACCAACAAAAATGACATACTCATTATTTAATCAATTAGAGCCCCCACAAAAACTTTCCTTTGTAATATTTGTAAAGAAAAAAAATTCCAACATACTAGAAATATGTATGACAGTAGAATGCCAAAAAATAGCAAGCATCTTTTACAAATTAATTGTTAAAATGAGTAAAGTATAAAAAAATACCTAGTTCTTAATTTCAAAACCCCAGTAAGTCAAAATGGCACATCAAAAAAAGCCAGTTTGAAAATCTAGATTGTCTGAATAAATCAATTGTTTTGAATTGGCAGATTCATCCAAGATTGATAGGATCTTACCATAACAGATTGGAACAGGTGCAGAAAGGTTCCCGTTATCACACATGAGCTCTGTTACAATACCCATACCGGTAGAGTAGCCCATGTCACAGGCTATAACGATACTTGCATCATGGTCCAATGAATCAGATGTTGTTTGATTTGAGTTAGGAATTGCATCTACCTGACAGTTTTCTATAAGAGGGGAAAAAAAGAGATTTCAGTATCAATATTACCAACAAAAATGACATACTCATTATTTAATCAATTAGAGCCCCCACAAAAACTTGCCTTTGTAACATTTGTACAGAAAAAAATTGTAACATACTAGAAATATTTATGACAGTAGAATGCCAAAAAATAGCAAGCATCTTTTACAAATTAATTGTTAAAATGAGTAAAGTATAAAAAAATACCTAGTTCTTAATTTCAAAACCCCAGTAAGTCAAAATGGCACATCAAAAAAAGCCAGTTTGAAAATCTAGATTGTCTGAATAAATCAATTGTTTTGAATTGGCAGATTCATCCAAGATTGATAGGATCTTACCATAACAGATTGGAACAGGTGCAGAAAGGTTCCCGTTATCACACATGAGCTCTGTTACAATACCCATACCGGTAGAGTAGCCCATGTCACAGGCTATAACGATACTTGCATCATGGTCCAATGAATCAGATGTTGTTTGATTTGAGTTAGGAATTGCATCTACCTGACAGTTTTCTATAAGAGGGGAAAAAAAGAGATTTCAGTATCAATATTACCAACAAAAATGACATACTCATTATTTAATCAATTAGAGCCCCCACAAAAAATTGCCTTTGTAACATTTGTACAGAAAAAAATTGTAACATACTAGAAATATTTATGACAGTAGAATGCCAAAAAATAAGCATCTTTTACAAATTAATTGTTAAAATGAGTAAAGTATAAAAAAATACCTAGTTCTTAATTTCAAAACCCCAGTAAGTCAAAATGGCACATCAAAAAAAGCCAGTTTGAAAATCTAGATTGTCTGAATAAATCAATTGTTTTGAATTGGCAGATTCATCCAAGATTGATAGGATCTTACCATAACAGATTGGAACAGGTGCAGAAAGGTTCCCGTTATCACACATGAGCTCTGTTACAATACCCATACCGGTAGAGTAGCCCATGTCACAGGCTATAACGATACTTGCATCATGGTCCAATGAATCAGATGTTGTTTGATTTGAGTTAGGAATTGCATCTACCTGACAGTTTTCTATAAGAGGGGAAAAAAGAGATTTCAGTATCAATATTACCAACAAAAATGACATACTCATTATTTAATCAATTAGAGCCCCCAAAAACTTGCCTTTGTAACATTTGTACAGAAAAAAATTGTAACATACTAGAAATATTTATGACAGTAGAATGCCAAAAAATAGCAAGCATCTTTTACAAATTAATTGTTAAAATGAGTAAAGTATAAAAAAATACCTAGTTCTTAATTTCAAAACCCCAGTAAGTCAAAATGGCACATCAAAAAAAGCCAGTTTGAAAATCTAGATTGTCTGAATAAATCAATTGTTTTGAATTGGCAGATTCATCCAAGATTGATAGGATCTTACCATAACAGATTGGAACAGGTGCAGAAAGGTTCCCGTTATCACACATGAGCTCTGTTACAATACCCATACCGGTAGAGTAGCCCATGTCACAGGCTATAACGATACTTGCATCATGGTCCAATGAATCAGATGTTGATTGATTTGAGTTAGGAATTGCATCTACCTGACAGTTTTCTATAAGAGGGCAAAAAAGAATATTCAGTAACAATATTACCAACAAAAATGACATACTCATTATTTAATCAATTAGAGCCCCCAAAAAACTTGCCTTTGTAACATTTGTACAGAAAAAAATTGTAACATACTAGAAATATTTATGACAGTAGAATGCCAAAAAATAGCAAGCATCTTTTACAAATTAATTGTTAAAATGAGTAAAGTATAAAAAAATACCTAGTTCTTAATTTCAAAACCCCAGTAAGTCAAAATGGCACATCAAAAAAAGCCAGTTTGAAAATCTAGATTGTCTGAATAAATCAATTGTTTTGAATTGGCAGATTCATCCAAGATTGATAGGATCTTACCATAACAGATTGGAACAGGTGCAGAAAGGTTCCCGTTATCACACATGAGCTCTGTTACAATACCCATACCGGTAGAGTAGCCCATGTCACAGGCTATAACGATACTTGCATCATGGTCCAATGAATCAGATGTTGTTTGATTTGAGTTAGGAATTGCATCTACCTGACAGTTTTCTATAAGAGGGGAAAAAAAGAGATTTCAGTATCAATATTACCAACAAAAATGACATACTCATTATTTAATCAATTAGAGCCCCCAAAAAAACTTGCCTTTGTAACATTTGTACAGAAAAAAATTGTAACATACTAGAAATATTTATGACAGTAGAATGCCAAAAAATAGTAGGCATCTTTTACAAATTAATTGTTAAAATGAGTAAAGTATAAAAAAATACCTAGTTCTTAATTTCAAAACCCCAGTAAGTCAAAATGGCACATCAAAAAAAGCCAGTTTGAAAATCTAGATTGTCTGAATAAATCAATTGTTTTGAATTGGCAGATTCATCCAAGATTGATAGGATCTTACCATAACAGATTGGAACAGGTGCAGAAAGGTTCCCGTTATCACACATGAGCTCTGTTACAATACCCATACCGGTAGAGTAGCCCATGTCACAGGCTATAACGATACTTGCATCATGGTCCAATGAATCAGATGTTGATTGATTTGAGTAAGGAATTGCATCTACCTGACAGTTTTCTATAAGAGGGCAAAAAAGAATATTCAGTATCAATATTACCAACAAAAATGACATACTCATTATTTAATCAATTAGAGCCCCCAAAAAACTTTCCTTTGTAATATTTGTAAAGAAAAAAATTCCAACATACTAGAAATATGTATGACAGTAGAATGCCAAAAAATAGCAAGCATCTTTTACAAATTAATTGTTAAAATGAGTAAAGTATAAAAAAATACCTAGTTCTTAATTTCAAAACCCCAGTAAGTCAAAATGGCACATCAAAAAAAGCCAGTTTGAAAATCTAGATTGTCTGAATAAATCAATTGTTTTGAATTGGCAGATTCATCCAAGATTGATAGGATCTTACCATAACAGATTGGAACAGGTGCAGAAAGGTTCCCGTTATCACACATGAGCTCTGTTACAATACCCATACCGGTAGAGTAGCCCATGTCACAGGCTATAACGATACTTGCATCATGGTCCAATGAATCAGATGTTGTTTGATTTGAGTAAGGAATTGCATCTACCTGACAGTTTTCTATAAGAGGGCAAAAAAGAATATCTCAGTATCAATATTACCAACAAAAATGACATACTCATTATTTAATCAATTAGAGCCCCCCAAAAAACTTTCCTTTGTAATATTTGTAAAGAAAAAAATTCCAACATACTAGAAATATGTATGACAGTAGAATGCCAAAAAATAGCAAGCATCTTTTAAAATTAATTGTTAAAATGAGTAAAGTATAAAAAAATACCTAGTTCTTAATTTCAAAACCCCAGTAAGTCAAAATGGCACATCAAAAAAAGCCAGTTTGAAAATCTAGATTGTCTGAATAAATCAATTGTTTTGAATTGGCAGATTCATCCAAGATTGATAGGATCTTACCATAACAGATTGGAACAGGTGCAGAAAGGTTCCCGTTATCACACATGAGCTCTGTTACAATACCCATACCGGTAGAGTAGCCCATGTCACAGGCTATAACGATACTTGCATCATGGTCCAATGAATCAGATGTTGTTTGATTTGAGTTAGGAATTGCATCTACCTGACAGTTTTCTATAAGAGGGGAAAAAAAGAGATTTCAGTATCAATATTACCAACAAAAATGACATACTCATTATTTAATCAATTAGAGCCCCCCAAAAACTTTCCTTTGTAATATTTGTAAAGAAAAAAAATTCCAACATACTAGAAATATGTATGACAGTAGAATGCCAAAAAATAGCAAGCATCTTTTACAAATTAATTGTTAAAATGAGTAAAGTATAAAAAAAATACCTAGTTCTTAATTTCAAAACCCCAGTAAGTCAAAATGGCACATCAAAAAAAGCCAGTTTGAAAATCTAGATTGTCTGAATAAATCAATTGTTTTGAATTGGCAGATTCATCCAAGATTGATAGGATCTTACCATAACAGATTGGAACAGGTGCAGAAAGGTTCCCGTTATCACACATGAGCTCTGTTACAATACCCATACCGGTAGAGTAGCCCATGTCACAGGCTATAACGATACTTGCATCATGGTCCAATGAATCAGATGTCGTTTGATTTGAGTTAGGAATTGCATCTACCTGACAGTTTTCTATAAGAGGGGAAAAAAAGAGATTTCAGTATCAATATTACCAACAAAAATGACATACTCATTATTTAATCAATTAGAGCCCCCAAAAAAACTTGCCTTTGTAACATTTGTACAGAAAAAATTGTAACATACTAGAAATATTTATGACAGTAGAATGCCAAAAAATAGCAAGCATCTTTTACAAATTAATTGTTAAAATGAGTAAAGTATAAAAAATACCTAGTTCTTAATTTCAAAACCCCAGTAAGTCAAAATGGCACATCAAAAAAAGCCAGTTTGAAAATCTAGATTGTCTGAATAAATCAATTGTTTTGAATTGGCAGATTCATCCAAGATTGATAGGATCTTACCATAACAGATTGGAACAGGTGCAGAAAGGTTCCCGTTATCACACATGAGCTCTGTTACAATACCCATACCGGTAGAGTAGCCCATGTCACAGGCTATAACGATACTTGCATCATGGTCCAATGAATCAGATGTTGATTGATTTGAGTAAGGAATTGCATCTACCTGACAGTTTTCTATAAGAGGGCAAAAAAGAATATCTCAGTAACAATATTACCAACAAAAATGACATACTCATTATTTAATCAATTAGAGCCCCCCAAAAAACTTTCCTTTGTAATATTTGTAAAGAAAAAAAATTCCAACATACTAGAAATATGTATGACAGTAGAATGCCAAAAAATAGCAAGCATCTTTGAAAAATTAATTGTTAAAATGAGTAAAGTATAAAAAAATACCTAGTTCTTAATTTCAAAACCCCAGTAAGTCAAAATGGCACATCAAAAAAAGCCAGTTTGAAAATCTAGATTGTCTGAATAAATCAATTGTTTTGAATTGGCAGATTCATCCAAGATTGATAGGATCTTACCATAACAGATTGGAACAGGTGCAGAAAGGTTCCCGTTATCACACATGAGCTCTGTTACAATACCCATACCGGTAGAGTAGCCCATGTCACAGGCTATAACGATACTTGCATCATGGTCCAATGAATCAGATGTTGTTTGATTTGAGTTAGGAATTGCATCTACCTGACAGTTTTCTATAAGAGGGGAAAAAAGAGATTTCAGTATCAATATTACCAACAAAAATGACATACTCACTATTTAATCAATTAGAGCCCCCACAAAAAATTGCCTTTGTAACATTTGTACAGAAAAAAATTGTAACATACTAGAAATATTTATGACAGTAGAATGCCAAAAAATAGTAGGCATCTTTTACAAATTAATTGTTAAAATGAGTAAAGTATAAAAAAATACCTAGTTCTTAATTTCAAAACCCCAGTAAGTCAAAATGGCACATAAAAAAAGCCAGTTTGAAAATCTAGATTGTCTGAATAAATCAATTGTTTTGAATTGGCAGATTCATCCAAGATTGATAGGATCTTACCATAACAGATTGGAACAGGTGCAGAAAGGTTCCCGTTATCACACATGAGCTCTGTTACAATACCCATACCGGTAGAGTAGCCCATGTCACAGGCTATAACGATACTTGCATCATGGTCCAATGAATCAGATGTCGTTTGATTTGAGTTAGGAATTGCATCTACCTGACAGTTTTCTATAAGAGGGGAAAAAAAGAGATTTCAGTATCAATATTACCAACAAAAATGACATACTAATTATTTAATCAATTAGAGCCCCCCAAAAACTTTCCTTTGTAATATTTGTAAAGAAAAAAAATTCCAACATACTAGAAATATGTATGACAGTAGAATGCCAAAAAATAGCAAGCATCTTTTACAAATTAATTGTTAAAATGAGTAAAGTATAAAAAAATACCTAGTTCTTAATTTCAAAACCCCAGTAAGTCAAAATGGCACATCAAAAAAAGCCAGTTTGAAAATCTAGATTGTCTGAATAAATCAATTGTTTTGAATTGGCAGATTCATCCAAGATTGATAGGATCTTACCATAACAGATTGGAACAGGTGCAGAAAGGTTCCCGTTATCACACATGAGCTCTGTTACAATACCCATACCGGTAGAGTAGCCCACGTCACAGGCTATAACGATACTTGCATCATGGTCCAATGAATCAGATGTTGTTTGATTTGAGTTAGGAATTGCATCTACCTGACAGTTTTCTATAAGAGGGGAAAAAAAGAGATTTCAGTATCAATATTACCAACAAAAATGACATACTCATTATTTAATCAATTAGAGCCCCCCAAAAACTTGCCTTTGTAACATTTGTACAGAAAAAATTGTAACATACTAGAAATATTAATGACAGTAGAATGCCAAAAAATAGCAAGCATCTTTTACAAATTAATTGTTAAAATGAGTAAAGTATAAAAAATACCTAGTTCTTATTTTCAAAACCCCAGTAAGTCAAAATGGCACATCAAAAAAAAAGCCAGTTTGAAAATCTAGATTGTCTGAATAAATCAATTGTTTTGAATTGGCAGATTCATCCAAGATTGATAGGATCTTACCATAACAGATTGGAACAGGTGCAGAAAGGTTCCCGTTATCACACATGAGCTCTGTTACAATACCCATACCGGTAGAGTAGCCCATGTCACAGGCTATAACGATACTTGCATCATGGTCCAATGAATCAGATGTTGATTGATTTGAGTAAAGAATTGCATCTACCTGACAGTTTTCTATAAGAGGGCAAAAAAGAATATCTCAGTAACAATATTACCAACAAAAATGACATACTCATTATTTAATCAATTAGAGCCCCCCAAAACCTTTCCTTTGTAATATTTGTAAAGAAAAAAAATTCCAACATACTAGAAATATGTATGACAGTAGAATGCCAAAAAATAGCAAGCATCTTTTACAAATTAATTGTTAAAATGAGTAAAGTATAAAAAAATACCTAGTTCTTAATTTCAAAACCCCAGTAAGTCAAAATGGCACATCAAAAAAAGCCAGTTTGAAAATCTAGATTGTCTGAATAAATCAATTGTTTTGAATTGGCAGATTCATCCAAGATTGATAGGATCTTACCATAACAGATTGGAACAGGTGCAGAAAGGTTCCCGTTATCACACATGAGCTCTGTTACAATACCCATACCGGTAGAGTAGCCCATGTCACAGGCTATAACGATACTTGCATCATGGTCCAATGAATCAGATGTTGTTTGATTTGAGTTAGGAATTGCATCTACCTGACAGTTTTCTATAAGAGGGGAAAAAAGAGATTTCAGTATCAATATTACCAACAAAAATGACATACTCACTATTTAATCAATTAGAGCCCCCACAAAAAATTGCCTTTGTAACATTTGTACAGAAAAAAATTGTAACATACTAGAAATATTTATGACAGTAGAATGCCAAAAAATAGTAGGCATCTTTTACAAATTAATTGTTAAAATGAGTAAAGTATAAAAAAATACCTAGTTCTTAATTTCAAAACCCCAGTAAGTCAAAATGGCACATAAAAAAAGCCAGTTTGAAAATCTAGATTGTCTGAATAAATCAATTGTTTTGAATTGGCAGATTCATCCAAGATTGATAGGATCTTACCATAACAGATTGGAACAGGTGCAGAAAGGTTCCCGTTATCACACATGAGCTCTGTTACAATACCCATACCGGTAGAGTAGCCCATGTCACAGGCTATAACGATACTTGCATCATGGTCCAATGAATCAGATGTCGTTTGATTTGAGTTAGGAATTGCATCTACCTGACAGTTTTCTATAAGAGGGGAAAAAAAGAGATTTCAGTATCAATATTACCAACAAAAATGACATACTAATTATTTAATCAATTAGAGCCCCCCAAAAAACTTTCCTTTGTAATATTTGTAAAGAAAAAAAATTCCAACATACTAGAAATATGTATGACAGTAGAATGCCAAAAAATAGCAAGCATCTTTTACAAATTAATTGTTAAAATGAGTAAAGTATAAAAAAATACCTAGTTCTTAATTTCAAAACCCCAGTAAGTCAAAATGGCACATAAAAAAAAACAGTTTGAAAATCTAGATTGTCTGAATAAATCAATTGTTTTGAATTGGCAGATTCATCCAAGATTGATAGGATCTTACCATAACAGATTGGAGCAGGTGCAGAAAGGTTCCCGTTATCACACATGAGCTCTGTTACAATACCCATACCGGTAGAGTAGCCCATGTCACAGGCTATAACGATACTTGCATCATGGTCCAATGAATCAGATGTTGTTTGATTTGAGTTAGGAATTGCATCTACCTGACAGTTTTCTATAAGAGGGGAAAAAAAGAGATTTCAGTATCAATATTACCAACAAAAATGACATACTCATTATCTAATCAATTAGAGCCCCTCAAAAAACTTGCCTTTGTAACATTTGTACAGAAAAAAATTGTAACATACTAGAAATATTTATGACAGTAGAATGCCAAAAAATAGCAAGCATCTTTTACAAATTAATTGTTAAAATGAGTAAAGTATAAAAAAATACCTAGTTCTTAATTTCAAAACCCCAGTAAGTCAAAATGGCACATCAAAAAAAGCCAGTTTGAAAATCTAGATTGTCTGAATAAATCAATTGTTTTGAATTGGCAGATTCATCCAAGATTGATAGGATCTTACCATAACAGATTGGAACAGGTGCAGAAAGGTTCCCGTTATCACACATGAGCTCTGTTACAATACCCATACCGGTAGAGTAGCCCACGTCACAGGCTATAACGATACTTGCATCATGGTCCAATGAATCAGATGTTGTTTGATTTGAGTTAGGAATTGCATCTACCTGACAGTTTTCTATAAGAGGGGAAAAAAAGAGATTTCAGTATCAATATTACCAACAAAAATGACATACTCATTATTTAATCAATTAGAGCCCCCAAAAAACTTTCCTTTGTAATATTTGTAAAGAAAAAAAATTCCAACATACTACAAATATGTATGACAGTAGAATGCCAAAAAATAGCAAGCATCTTTTACAAATTAATTGTTAAAATGAGTAAAGTATAAAAAAATACCTAGTTCTTAATTTCAAAACCCCAGTAAGTCAAAATGGCACATCAAAAAAAGCCAGTTTGAAAATCTAGATTGTCTGAATAAATCAATTGTTTTGAATTGGCAGATTCATCCAAGATTGATAGGATCTTACCATAACAGATTGGAACAGGTGCAGAAAGGTTCCCGTTATCACACATGAGCTCTGTTACAATACCCATACCGGTAGAGTAGCCCATGTCACAGGCTATAACGATACTTGCATCATGGTCCAATGAATCAGATGTCGTTTGATTTGAGTTAGGAATTGCATCTACCTGACAGTTTTCTATAAGAGGGGAAAAAAAGAGATTTCAGTATCAATATTACCAACAAAAATGACATACTCATTATTTAATCAATTAGAGCCCCCCAAAAACTTGCCTTTGTCACATTTGTACAGAAAAAAATTGTAACATATTAGAAATATTTATGACAGTAGAATGCCAAAAAATAGCAAGCATCTTTTACAAATTCATTGTTAAAATGAGTAAAGTATAAAAAAATACCTAGTTCTTAATTTCAAAACCCCAGTAAGTCAAAATGGCACATAAAAAAAGCCAGTTTGAAAATCTAGATTGTCTGAATAAATCAATTGTTTTGAATTGGCAGATTCATCCAAGATTGATAGGATCTTACCATAACAGATTGGAACAGGTGCAGAAAGGTTCCCGTTATCACACATGAGCTCTGTTACAATACCCATACCGGTAGAGTAGCCCATGTCACAGGCTATAACGATACTTGCATCATGGTCCAATGAATCAGATGTTGTTTGATTTGAGTTAGGAATTGCATCTACCTGACAGTTTTCTATAAGAGGGGAAAAAAAGAGATTTCAGTATCAATATTACCAACAAAAATGACATACTCATTATCTAATCAATTAGAGCCCCCCAAAAACTTGCCTTTGTAACATTTGTACAGAAAAAATTGTAACATACTAGAAATATTAATGACAGTAGAATGCCAAAAAATAGCAAGCATCTTTGAAAAATTAATTGTTAAAATGAGTAAAGTATAAAAAATACCTAGCTCTTATTTTCAAAACCCCAGTAAGTCAAAATGGCACATAAAAAAAAGCCAGTTTGAAAATCTAGATTGTCTGAATAAATCAATTGTTTTGAATTGGCAGATTCATCCAAGATTGATAGGATCTTACCATAACAGATTGGAACAGGTGCAGAAAGGTTCCCGTTATCACACATGAGCTCTGTTACAATACCCATACCGGTAGAGTAGCCCATTTCACAGGCTATAACGATACTTGCATCATGGTCCAATGAATCAGATGTTGTTTGATTTGAGTAAGGAATTGCATCTACCTGACAGTTTTCTATAAGAGGGCAAAAAAGAATATCTCAGTAACAATATTACCAACAAAAATGACATACTCATTATTTAATCAATTAGAGCCCCCCAAAAAACTTTCCTTTGTAATATTTGTAAAGAAAAAAAATTCCAACATACTAGAAATATGTATGACAGTAGAATGCCAAAAAATAGCAAGCATCTTTTACAAATTAATTGTTAAAATGAGTAAAGTATAAAAAAATACCTAGTTCTTAATTTCAAAACCCCAGTAAGTCAAAATGGCACATCAAAAAATACCAGTTTGAAAATCTAGATTGTCTGAATAAATCAATTGTTTTGAATTGGCAGATTCATCCAAGATTGATAGGATCTTACCATAACAGATTGGAACAGGTGCAGAAAGGTTCCCGTTATCACACATGAGCTCTGTTACAATACCCATACCGGTAGAGTAGCCCATGTCACAGGCTATAACGATACTTGCATCATGGTCCAATGAATCAGATGTTGTTTGATTTGAGTTAGGAATTGCATCTACCTGACAGTTTTCTATAAGAGGGGAAAAAAAGAGATTTCAGTATCAATATTACCAACAAAAATGACATACTCATTATCTAATCAATTAGAGCCCCCAAAAAACTTGCCTTTGTAACATTTGTACAGAAAAAATTGTAACATACTAGAAATATTAATGACAGTAGAATGCCAAAAAATAGCAAGCATCTTTTACAAATTAATTGTTAAAATGAGTAAAGTATAAAAAATACCTAGCTCTTATTTTCAAAACCCCAGTAAGTCAAAATGGCACATAAAAAAAAGCCAGTTTGAAAATCTAGATTGTCTGAATAAATCAATTGTTTTGAATTGGCAGATTCATCCAAGATTGATAGGATCTTACCATAACAGATTGGAACAGGTGCAGAAAGGTTCCCGTTATCACACATGAGCTCTGTTACAATACCCATACCGGTAGAGTAGCCCATTTCACAGGCTATAACGATACTTGCATCATGGTCCAATGAATCAGATGTTGTTTGATTTGAGTAAGGAATTGCATCTACCTGACAGTTTTCTATAAGAGGGCAAAAAAGAATATCTCAGTAACAATATTACCAACAAAAATGACATACTCATTATTTAATCAATTAGAGCCCCCCAAAAAACTTTCCTTTGTAATATTTGTAAAGAAAAAAAATTCCAACATACTAGAAATATGTATGACAGTAGAATGCCAAAAAATAGCAAGCATCTTTTACAAATTAATTGTTAAAATGAGTAAAGTATAAAAAAATACCTAGTTCTTAATTTCAAAACCCCAGTAAGTCAAAATGGCACATCAAAAAATACCAGTTTGAAAATCTAGATTGTCTGAATAAATCAATTGTTTTGAATTGGCAGATTCATCCAAGATTGATAGGATCTTACCATAACAGATTGGAACAGGTGCAGAAAGGTTCCCGTTATCACACATGAGCTCTGTTACAATACCCATACCGGTAGAGTAGCCCATTTCACAGGCTATAACGATACTTGCATCATGGTCCAATGAATCAGATGTTGTTTGATTTGAGTTAGGAATTGCATCTACCTGACAGTTTTCTATAAGAAGGGAAAAAAGGATACCTCGGTAACAATATTACCAACAAAAATGACAAACGCATTATTTAACCAATTAGAGCCCTCCCCCCTCCTTTGATTACTCTTATGTCCAAGTTTTATGAATGAGATCCATAGACTTTCAAAGTTATGATGGTAATTCAACAAATATGCCAAATATGGCCAAAGATCATTGACCTTTGACCTTGGTTATGTGACCTGAAACTCGCACATGATGTTCAGTGATACTTCATTACTCTTATGGACAAGCTTCATGAACTAGGTCTATATACTTTCTAAATTATGCTGTCATTTCAAAAACTTAACCCTGCAATCAAGATTTTGTGTTGAATCTTAACCTTCGATTAAGTTTTGGTGTTGACGCCGCCGCCTCCACCAGGGAAAAAGCAGCACCTATATAAATGTCACTCTACTATGCAAGTGAAAACAAATGGGAAATATTAGACTCACATCTACCAGAACACATAAAAATCACTTCCTTTCTCAATAACACAATCCCCTACTCTCACACAGCTATCTGGCTTGCAAAATGATATGAAGAGAACAATGGTAGGCTCACCCTAGCCACTAACCCGTGTCTGTGGTCTAGTGGTTAAGGCACCGGCGTTCAAAGCTGGGGGCTCGGGTTCGATTCCCGGCAGAGACATTTTTTGAGGAACCTTGATTTAAGTTACACCTACCATTGTTCTCTTCATCCAATTCTTTATAATATATATATATATAAATATATATATATATATATATATATATATATATATATATATATATATATATATATATGTATGTATATATATTTATTTATATATATACAACAAAAAAGTAAGTCCCCCCTTGAACAAACATCAATAATTTCTGAACCAATGCGAGTTTTTGATATATTTTTACATGAGCGTGTAGGTAATTTTATAAGCTACCATCTGAGTAAATATTAAGGACGTATTTTACGTCATGCTTCAGTGAGCACCGTCAGAAGGCAAAATGTCACTATTCAAAAGTCACAAGCCAAATATCATGACTTTGATTCCATTTTATTGGAACTGATTTCACATTCTCATCATGAAATATAGTCAGAAGGCTTGTAAAAGGTACTTTCTAAAAGATGATCCAACTTTTTTGGCTAAATTTCACGGTTGAATAAACACAAGTCCAAATTTGCTATGATTAGATTTTTACACATTTTTATCAATAAAAATGATAGAATATGATGACGGTCATTTTTCGGAAGAGTTTCTTTAACAATATTCATTGTTTCACGGTTCAATGAACATTTATTGAAAACAAAAAAATACAATTTTCAAATATCATAGGCAAGTATTGTTTCATTTTGGTAACTGAAACTAATCTTTTATCAACTTTTCTGTTATGTTCATGACCAATACACATGCATCAATGATTCAAAAGTGTTTAATTAAACATTCATGCTTGAATGAACATGTGGAATGTGATTAGCTCTTTTTTACCTTATTGTGGGAAAATGGGTATTTTCAATATCATAGACTCATTTTAAAGGGTGATAAGGTGAATATTGGGGGCAAATTCAGTTTATTTAATTTTTGTTGTTTTTATCATCCATCATTTCTATCACCACACACTTTCCGAACTTTTAGCATTTTCATGGTTGAGCGAGCACATACGAAAACTTGGGAATGAATACCTTTATACTGCATAAATGTATTCTTTGCCTAACAATTTCTCATCATCAGTTTAATTATGGACAAATCAGGGGTGGATCCAGAATTTAAAAATGGGGAGGGGCCTATAATTGGGGGAGCCACCAATATTTTCAAATTTTAATATGACCTAACAAGTTGTAGAGGATACAACCAAAAAAAAACCTATGATGATACGTCACAATACAGAGGCCGCGGAACGGTTTTCAAAGTGTGGGGAGGGGCTTAGCGAAAGGGGGGGGGGCTGACCATGCAAAATTCACAATCGTATGGTCATTTTTATATTCTTGTACATGCTTTTGGAAAAAAGTGGGGGCCCCCAGCCCCCCCCCCACCCCGCTTCTGCCGCCCCTGCAATATTATTGTGCTCACTCAACCATGAACATACCATATCGAAATTGCGTGCTGAGTGGCTAAATGATGGATAGTAAAACAGCAACACAATAAAATTCACCTAACAACATTTTTTGCAAAACTTTGTATTTGCACAATCTGAAAAACGACTCTTGTGACTTTCAAAAATTGTCATTTTTAATTCAATCTTTAATTACTCATGCATGACTCAACCGATCAATTTCATTTTTCCCTAGGAGTTGCTTAATGAGTGTAGAAAACCACCTACAAAATATCATATCTCAAATATATATATATATATATATATATATATATATATATACCTTGTACAAAGCACTAAGCATTGATCTCTTTTGACAGTTAGAAGCATACCGGTACTTCTTTTTTTTCCTTTCTTGATGACTATTGTGGTAAAAACTACTGAATTTCAGTAAATATCTAGTAATAGGAGCGAGCAAATTTCAGAGGTGTAGCTAGCGTTTCAGGGGGAGGGGGGTTCCCTGGCTCGCTCTCGCTCCTCTCTGGCTCGCGCTCCTGAGTGGTCAACAGATTGAGAGCATAACTCACACACATGATACGTTTCTCACCAAAGTATATATATGACATTTTGCCTTACACGATCATGACGATGACCACGGTTTACTACTCTCACTCATTGCTCGCTCGCCTGGTCTCTGTTAATATTTCAAATACATATACAGTTTAAAAAATTTTACACTAGGGTCTACATACTACAGCATCATCAATTACAAGTACATCTCAATAGACATATTAACAATAAACACAAAGATATAGAATTCGACTCAATAATTCATACCTTACATATCCTCTCTGAAATAACTGAGGTCTGCAACTTACAAATTGTACTGAAGAGATTGTAACCTTCGAGCCAGACGTGTAACTCTAATAATTTTTGAACTGAAACTGAATCCAATGCACTCTGACACTGAACTGTCCTCAACTGACTACTGCCACATGCAACTGATCTACACCACTTGTTCACTGCTACCACCCTTCCTGTGGGTGGTAGCAGTGAACACAACTGGGCGTTGTGGCGTGCGCCTGTAATCCAAGCTGTGGGGAAGTTACAAATTGATGCAGAGGTTCGAGGTTCGAGCCCTGGTCACGTCTTTCGGATGGTGACGTTAAAGGTCGGTCCCAGACGTAAATAATCATATCTGATTGATACACGTCTGACAAAACTCAAACACACACACACTTCCTGTGGGGAATCTACAGGTAGGACTATGGTATGCCAATGTTGTACAGAGCAGACACTTTAAAAAATCATTAAAATATCACATTTGTGACCAAAATTACTAATTTGCATACAGTTGCAATTTATTTTTCATTAAATAGTAACTTGGGAATAATTTTTGTATTCAAAAGAGCGCTCAAAAACTTGAATTTTGGGCATATTTTGTGTACGCCCTCTATTGGTGGAAAGTAATATGGCAAGAAAATTTTCATTTTTTGATCTCTATTTTTAATTAAGAAAAAAATGATTTAAAGAATCAAATTTAAATAAGAGCCAAGTTGTATGAATAATAGGTGTAATGAAAACTATCAGTGTAAAAAAATCAAGCATTTGCCCCAAAGGAAAAGGGAAAATAAGCCAAACATTGCCACCCTTATTTTGCCACACATGGAGATATAACTGAGAACAAGGTCATATCAAAACCTTGTTCATTGAATGAGTGATCTACACCGACCACTGAAAATACAACTGTACACAGTCAGTCAGACATTCTCCGAGTTATACCTCCTCTGGCCCTATCTCTGGCCTCCCGGGCTCTGGGTCTGGCTCTAGCTCTGCCACTATTTCTTGCAAGCGCCCTCTTTAGGCCTATTTCGTCACAGTAGTTGGGATTAAAAAAAACGACTTTCAAGGGATGTGGAATAAGAGAATCGCGGCGAGCAAACATGCAAGAACCTTGAAAAGTTGTTTCAGTCGTTTATTTTGGCGAATCGGGGGGGGGGGGGAAGGGCCCATCCCCTTATCGGTGGAGCAAAAAAAAAGAAGAAGAAAAAAGGGGAAGACTAAGGAATAAGGAGGGAAAAGAAAGAAGAAAAGGAAGAGGAGGAAGACGAGTGAATAAAATAAGATGGGGGAAGACTTGGGGAAAAATAAACCCTTTCATGTTGGCTATATAAAAAGAAAGAAAGAAAGTAAAGAAAGGAATGAAGAAAGAAAGAAAGAAAGACAGAAAGAAAGAAAGAAAAAAGAAAGAAAGTAAATAATAAAAGTAAATAAAGCAGGTACGAATCCGGGGGTGGGGGGAGGGCACTTGGTATATAATTCTTAGTGGGAATGTGACGCGGAGGAGACCCATTTTTTACACTCAAATTCCCGTTCCAAGGCATAGCATTTTTGTCTTATTGAGAAAAAAACAAATAAAGCAGCTCCAAAGCATAGCATTTTCTTCTTATCGAGAAAAATGAAGAAGAAATCCGCTCCACAGCTTCGCATATTTTCCGTTTCGCCGTTCCGCATGTCATAATTGCAAGTATTTTGAATGTACAAATTTCAGCTCGCGCTTCGCGGTCGCATCAACCGCTTACTTCCTTGCCCACCCTCTTCATGATTACATTGCTTCGAACGACCTGTGTTTAGTTCTAAACTTGCGAAAATAATGATGACTAACCCTCTTCCAGGTAGCTAGGAATATCAAATATTTTCAGCATGTAGTTTGCGCTCGCATTATTGATTTGTCAATTACCTATTGTATTCGTGTATTCCATAAAGTTCTAAAAAAATGCGTTTCAGGTCTAATTATCGAAACTTACCAGATAGCGCTGCTCGCGCACATTTTGATTGTTGAGTTATGGATAATAATTCAAGAACAAACTACTTAAAAATCCATTTCCGTGACAGTTAATAAAAACATTCGGCTCGGGCTTTGCGCTCGCATTAGTTGTTTAAAATATTTTAACCCATGCATCCCATTCATAATCGAAATGGGCTTAAAATTTTAATTTTCAGGCCTTAATATCAACAAATTTTGCGCTCTAATTAGACTTATTAAAAGCAATAAATAAGATAATACCTTTTCATGAATTCTTAACAATTAAATTGTCTTTTTTTTCAAAATGAAATATCGACAAGTCTCGTCTCGCGCTTAAGAAGAGGAATAGGAAGATAGTTATTTTCATATGATGACAAAATATTTTTAGAATGCCCCAGTTCTATATCAAAATGATAATAATAAAAGATTATCAGCTCGATCTTCGCGCTCGCATGATTGATTAAGTGCGATCCATATCCACTTCACAATTTTCTTACACAGTGCTTGAAATAGTGCTTAAATTAACACCGCACCTTGAACTAGCGTTAAAGTTATATGTAAAATGTCAAAATTGATCCAAAGTAACCCAAACAAGTACTTTAACTAATAAAGAAGAAATTTTAATGACAGCACCAAGGATAATGATAATCAGGGCCTCATAAAATTTACTATATGGTATAACCTCAATGAAATCCTTGATTTGATTGGCTGACTAGCGTTGTATACCATAGTAATTACAATTTGATAACAAGTATACCTTGTAATGAGTATTTAAATGCCTTACCAAAGGGCACTTGTCTAGCTCACCAAGTGAGAATAGGACCCTAGTCATTGGACTCCAAAACCCTTGCTCTACCGACAGAGCTATATATCGCGCCTCTTCATCCTTTACTATCATTAATATCATTAATCTTTATTATCATTATCATTATTGTTATTATATTTGTTATATTGTCTTTATTAAATTCTTTATTATCATTAATATTATAATTATTTGTTATCAATAAATGTTACTAATCTTTATTATCATTATTATTAATGTTATTATTCTTCATTATTATTATTCTTTATTATATTTATTATGTTATTATACTTTATCATTACTATCATTACTATTATCATCATCATCATCATCATCTTAATCATTATTACATTATCTTTAGTTGTCATAGGTACTGGACAACAATGGGAAGATTATGGGGTGGGGGTGATGACGATAAATAATAATGATAATAACAATAATGATAGTAATAAATAATATGAAACAATAATGATAATAATTATACCATAAACCAATTAATATTGAAATTGGTGTATGGGGGGTCTCTTCCTGCCCTATACCGAAATCATGAAAATGCTAAAAATAAATGCACGAAAAGTAAATTGATGAAATCTTATTTTGGTGCTCTATACATGTTTGTTGAAGTCTGGTGAAATCTTAAATATTCCATTTGAATAAGAAATTGATTAATAATTTGTATTTAAATGTGCAACAAATATGTTAATGCCATCATACCTTAAGGAATAATGATAACTTACTGGTTTCGCAGTTTAAGCCTGTGAAGTCTGATGTACAGTTGCAAGTTGATGTATTGGTATTACAGGTACCTCCATTCAAGCAATCGATGTCCGTAGTACAGATAGCTATAAAATATACAAGATATACCGTGCATCCCAGAAAAAAAAAAGAAACTGAGATTTAGCGATGATTTATCATAATCTAATCACAAATAGACAAATGACCTACCAATATAAAGCTTAGAGTCTCCTCTTTCATTTGATATTACTTAGATTATTCCTTATTCACGCATGAGTGAGCAAAAACAATTTGAAGAAAGGATACCAAAAACTCATTTGGCGGGGGGTATTTGAATTTAAAAAAAATCACATGTCTTTAAAGTTCAATATCTGCGCTTTAATTTGATACCTCAATTACGGAAAATGGTCAAGAAATAACAAAGTTCTGGTTATTTGAAAAAAAGGCTTGAATTTCCATAATTTTATTAAATAAACTGTTTTCACCGGTTTCCCACAGAAGCTATCGCATGGTTTAAAAAGACTTAATGCATGGCTGATTGTAAACAAAACGGAGTGTCGAGTGAGTTTGAACGCTAGCCTGTACAACTTCTTCATTTTATGAAATTATTGAAATTCAAGCCTTATTTCAAATAACCAGAACTTTGTTATTTCTTGACCATTTTCTGTAATTGAGGTATCAAATTAAAGAGTAGATATTGAACTTTCTAAAAGTTTAATATCTACTCTGTTTGGTTTTCCTTTTGAAAGCCAGATACAACCCGCCAAATGACTTTTTGGTATCCCATGTTCAAATTATTTTGCTCACTCATTCGTGAAGGAGAAATAATCTAAGTAATATCAGATGATAATATCAGGAGATTCTAAGCTTTACATCGGTAGGTCATTTGTCTATTTCATTTGTGATTAAGTTATGATAAATCATCGCTAATTCTTAGTTTCGTTTTTTCTGGGACGCACTGTATAGTCCAGTTATTTTAACTTTTCACTTGGAACGAATTGCAACAGAATTTATTCAAATGCAGAACGTTTCTTTAAGGTCCATAGAAGAAATACAAACAGTTCCTCCAAAATCCGAATAGGGGAAAGTGTTCTAATATGCATAAACATAATGGTTAATTTTGGTCATATTCGCTCATTTAGTATAGCCTACGTAGCAGACGATGCAGGTGTATACTATGTACTCAGACCCGATTGTAAATCAAATCGATTCCCGATTCGATACTACTATAAATATTGGCCTACTCAAATTATAGCTACAAATAAATATCAGTAAGTAAAGATTTATCATACACGAACATTGTTACTATTAACATTAAATGCATAAATTCAATTCTGTTTGGACTGTATTCATTGTTTAAAGTGAAAGGGTCTAGGAGTTTTGTTATAAATAATCGTTTTTATCATGAAATATATATTTTGTTATCATTTCTGTATTTTAGATGGGGAATTAAACCGAATCAAACAAACATTTATGTTAGCAAATCACGTTTCCCTCTATTTAGACACATTTGGTGGGTTAAACAGGCGGAACTTATAATGGGAGGTATAAAATTGTATATATTCTGATTCCTAAATAAAAGTAGTTAATTCGTTAAGTCATGAGGTCGCCCGCCCCTATGTGGAGCGTTGTGGCCCAGTGGATTAGTCTTCTGACTTTGAAACAGAGGGTCGTGAGTTTGAATCCCAGTCATGGCGTAATTTCCTTCAGCAAGGAATTTATCCACATTGTGCTACTCTCAACCCAGGTGAGGTGAATCGGTACCCGGCAGGATTAATTCCCTGAATGCACTGAGCGCTGAAAGGCAGCTCGAGCTAAAGCCGGGGTAATAATAATAATTAAAAAACATTGCGCCTCGGAATAGAATATTTCTAGATAGATGGCGCTATATATTAAAATGACTATTCATTGCGCCTCGGAATAGAATATTTCTAGATAGATGGCGCTATATATTAAAATGACTATTATTATTATTATTATTACAAACAGCTTTATGAAGCACCTACCGGATGGGTGTTTCATAAAGCTGTTTGTAAGTTAAGAGGGACTGGTGAAACTCATGCGCTATATAATCACCAATAATCATATAATGGTGAATATCATTTACCACAAGAAGGGATCACCAGTCGTATAAAGTCATGTTAACTTACGAACAGCTTTATGAAACGGCCCCCGGTGTGTGTAATTATTTGACTGTGTGTGTTACGTGTATGCATGTACATCATTTCCCCCACATTTTAGCTTAATTGATTCAAGAATGGCAGGATCTTACCAGAACATGTTGGAGGTGAAGGGGAGATGGTCCCATTATCACAAGTGAGTTCTGTAGTAATGCCCGAGTCAGAAGTGTAGCCCGAGTCACAAGCTACAACGGCAGTGGCATCGTGTTCGACGGTAACATTCATTGTCTGATTTGAATTGGGTACCGCTTCTAGATTACAATTTTCTGTATGGATAGAAAATGAGTAAAAAGATGGAAGAAATGTGCGCCACCAAGTCATGTACATTTTTCTCGACGATGCTAGCCTATAATCTAGGCGGAGGCTGCAGTTATTGTCTTTGCTGTTATGTTGAACTCAAGAGATACGTCTGATCTGGCAAAGACTACGCATTGAGGCTGCGTTACGTTCAGCATAACAGCAAAGACAATAAGTGCAGTTTCCGCCTAGATTATAGGCTACGACGATGTAGGCTTTTGTACATGAAAAAGGTATGAGGTTTTGGGAGATGATTGGTGCAATGCCTAATGTACTCTGTACCTCTACAAATATACCGAAATCATGAGGCCACAAAGCTTCTTTTAATCTATTTCTTTCGACAGTTTTTTTTACATCTTTTTGGAGCATCTTGTGAAAAACAACCACAACCCAAAGTTGGAGGTAATTGTTCCATAATGCCCAAGATCTGGCCGTGGAAATACTGAATTGGGTCTTTGAAATCAATATCGTGAACCAGATCAATTGACACTAAGATTAGTATTGCCTTTCAAGTAGGCCTATTTATTGACCAGGCTACCATAAACCAATTGATATTGAAATCAGTGTATCGGGGTCCTTCGTCACGCCCTTCCGAAATCATGAAAAGTGGCGTAACTACGGGGGGGGGGGGGCACGTCTGTTAAGGCCCTAAACCGCAAATTGCACCTAAACCGCAAATTGCCGCCTAAGCATGTAGAATATTAACAAGGACCGTGCGCGCGTAAGAGGCGTGAACACAGAGGGCGGCAAACATAAATCGCAGAAGGATAGAGGTTGAAGAGTGAGGAATTAGAACTAGGGCGCTGATCTCATTTTTATGAGAAATGTTGTTGTTGATACACGTATTTATTTATTTATTTGTTTATTTATTTAAATATTTTACCAGGGTGCTCATTCAACATAAAGTTGGTCTCCCATGGGGCCCTAAAAGGCTATCATTATTGTTCTTCTTGTTTGTTGGTTTTGGACTTTTGGTTATGGCGGGAGTTGGGCAACTTGGGCTGTACATAGTGCCGTTTTTTTGTGTGTTTTTTGTGTTTTTTTTGTGTATCCCTAATTCTCCCCTAGTATAATCTAACGCCTGTAGGTTTAAGCAAAGGAAAAGGAAAAGGGAAGAAATGAATGGGGAAAATACAGAAAGAATCGCTATAAATAATTTTTTAATATTTATTATAATCTTTTTAAAACTTTAATACAAAATGTTACGAGGGTAATGAAGCTATGTACCCATATCATTATAGTCATAATCAGTACGAAATAGTAGTAGTAGTAGGAGTAGCAGTAGTAGAAGTAGTAGTAGCAGTAAGAGTAGTAGTTTTAGTAGTAGTAGTAGGAGTAGGAGTATGAGTAGTAGTAGTAGTAGTAGTAGTAGTAGTAGTAGTAGGAGTAGTAGTGGTAGTAGTAGTAGTAATAGTAGCTTATTTTCAAAATTTTTCAAACTTTAATACTAAATGTTACCAGGGGAGTGAAACCACTCATCCAAGGTCCTTCGTTATCATTGGTATAATCATTATCATTATAGTCACAATAATTATCATTATTGGCAGCAAGAGTAGTAGTAGCAGTAGTAGTATAGTTCTAGTAGTAGTAGTAGTAGTAGTAGTAGTAGTAGTAGTAGTAGTAGTAGTAGTAGTAGAAGTAGTAGTAATTTATAGTTTATTTAGTTACAATTAACCAACAATATAAAGTTAATTTCTTTGAAGAGATTTTGGTATTGAACAAGATACAAAAACATGGTTTACTATTATATTCATGTGCATTTTTTAAACTTCTGTGCAGCCCTGATTCCAACAGCCAAAAATTATTGCAATTAAATAATTTGAAAACCAAAGTTCCTTTATCACAATTCAAGAAAAACATGTTAAATTTAGCATTCTGTTGAAATGACAGCAATCGGTGGCCTACCTTGAGAGAACAATATTTTCATAATTGAGTGACTGTCCTTTGAAAGCGATAAGGGCATGTCATCCGAAGTGATTGACTGTATAAGTGATTCGTACTTCAAAGCTATATTCCATGATGAAAGTCACGACTATAGTCCCAGTTGTCATATTTCACTTCTTTTTAGCGGGAGATTACCCCCAAAAAAAAATTCTGTGGTGATATTGTCATTATAATTACGTTTATGTGAACAGTTTGCTGATGGTATTCAGGTTCAGAGAAATAAAAGCAAGTAGCAAAAGAATAGGTATTGATGCGTTCTTGTTCTTTTATATCAATTTCCCTGTCCACCCCTTTCTCTCTATTCTCATCCTATAACACATACATTCAATCACACATACATAAACACAAACAGGTACACACCCACACACCATCATTTTGACAAAGTATCAGACAACTATAACATGAAAACAACAAACTTCGGTGACATATTATAATAGGCATTACGTGAATT
The DNA here is from genome assembly GCF_018143015.1 of Lytechinus variegatus. Classification (NCBI taxonomy): domain Eukaryota; kingdom Metazoa; phylum Echinodermata; class Echinoidea; order Temnopleuroida; family Toxopneustidae; genus Lytechinus; species Lytechinus variegatus. The sequence goes on from NC_054748.1 coordinate 38,349,258, forward strand.
ACATGTTCCACACAACTAAAAAGAAAAGGAAAAACAAAGATAGAAGAACAATGAATTCATGTTAAAAGATTTAATCACGAATGCTTAAAGGACGAACGTGTAGCTTTAAAACTCTTCAAAACCCACTGTAATATAAATATCCAAACATCAATACTGACAAGTGATTTTCTCACCCTGAAATTATTAACAAGAGCCCCAGGGGGCTTAACCCTCACCTGAGCTGACGGATATTCAGCTGATGCAAGCTCCCTTGGTGCAACTAGGAGCATGGCATCAATTAGAACTATGAAATCCTACTGGACCTAAATTGAACTTGGGTCCACAGGGCCCAATGGCAAGACCCTCTGAAGTGCCATGAGCAATTTTTATTCCTCAGCTTACAAGCACATGTATATTTGCATTGCAAACATATAAGAATCATATCTACAAAGTTGGGATAAAACTGGAACATGCATTTCAAAGAACAAAACAAATTATATTTACCGTTGGAGCACCCCACCCCCTTACCCCAGAGGGGGCCATCCCAGGTATTTTCAGGAATAATTTCCATTCTTCACTTATGAAGGTATTTGGACACAATAAACTTACTCCTATACTTCTGGATTAGAAGTTAGACATTTACAGAGTCTTGCCCCTTTGGGCTCTCCCACCCCTCCCCCCAGGGTCCCCGCGAGGGCCATATTTACAATGTGAATATTATCTGTGCACCCAGGCGCGCCGGAACACTTTCAGTTTTGGGGGGCAAAATCCCGAAGAGGGCACAATATATTTGACAGCGTGAGATACCGAATCGATCGAGCGGGAGAGGAGGTTGGACCCCGTAAGGACATTGTGTAAAAATGGAGTATAAAAGTTGCGTTTCTAAGAGAATTCAAAAATAAATTTCTTGAGAATTAAACATAGAATTCACTACGAAAGACTATACTCAGAGTTTATGAGAACCTATAAAATCTACGCGCAAAATGTGGTTTTTGCGTCTGATCAATTAAATTACGTAATACGCTTATATTGACTCAAAATACCAGAAATTACATTTTTCATGCATTATCCTTTCAGAAATACTTATTTATGTACAGTTACATACACGGAAGACGCGAGAGAGCACAATTATCATAAGTTTCAAGGAGTGTATTAAGCATAACTTAGCGTAACAACAGAAACAACATACATTCTAATGGATGTCTTTTCAAATTCAAAATGTCATACTGTTCTGACGTGGCAGACGTCGATAAGCACTTAAATCCCCATTTTATGCAAATCATTTCTGACCTCAGCATTGGAGATAGTCAGTCCCTGATTATCCATGCATAGGCAAAACGTTTCATATTTTGTAACTGGAGGAAAAAGAATTATGACCTGCTTGATCATTGTTTTAAACCTTTCTGAAATTTAAAACATTGCTCGATTTATGTGTTTCCTTTGGCATGTTTTGGATGGCTGGGAAGCACTTTTGGATGACCCCTTCAAAATCTTCTTTTTCTTTACATATTTTCAGGGGGAAATGTGACCATAACTAGGAAATGATGAATATCAAATTCCAGGAAATATTAATTTGTAAATAATCATGAATTAACAAACTACGGCAGTTCATAATGTACATTATGTAACATTATTTAGAAGAAAACAATTACATTCCAATAGCGGATGTGGTTGACGGTACACCATGTGGAGTTTTCGAAAAAGTGGATAGAGGAAGAAGTGAAATTGATAGGAGGAAGTGGACAGTTGATAGTCGAGTAATTTTTTGTTCAAATGAGCGTAGTCCTGATAAAGACAGTAAACCAGAAAAGGTTGAAGACTTGAAGAGGCTTGATTAGTTGATAGATGAGTACTCCTGCTCTGCACTCCATTCGCCGACTCAAGCTAGCATCTTCTCATTTATCCAATAAGCAACTACTCAAGCCTCTATAACTCTTTAAACTTTTCGGTTTTACAGCTATTTTCATATTCCATATGTTGCTCGAGTAACTAGCCATGCTAGCGTTCACGCGCGTTGGTGATATCGGGTCCGGGGAGCATTTCATAAAAGGACTTGTCGGACGTTTTATCCGACAGTTGCTATGGTAAAAATGCTTCTCAACCTATCAGAATACAGGAAAGTTGTCAGATCTGACAACTTGTCGGACGAAAATATTGATGAAACACCACCCCGGTCCGAGCGTTTCTGTGCGACCGCGCGTTTGTTAGCCGACACAGCATTGGTGAACCACTTTCATTCGGTTTTAGTCTGAAATGTATTCATTAAAAGGTTAAACGTTATCACACTGTAATAAGATGGAAAAGGGGCTTATCAAAGGTATGTTTCACAGAGGGACATATTCGTCAAAAGACGCAAGGCTTACTATGATGTGTAATTGCCCCGTCAGGGGCGAAATTTTTTCATTTTTGACAATGGAAATGACAATTCTTAGGCAGAAAAGTGCCTTCATCGTTTACTTTTGTCCTTAAATAATATAATTTTTCTACTTTTAGGGGGGCACATTTGGGGGGGGGGGGGGTGGGGCAAAATCTCGTTTTGCCCCCCAAAAATTTTCTTTGGGGGGGGGCAAGTGCCCCCCTGCCCCCCCCCCCCCCGCTTCCGGCGCCCTTGTGTGCATCCCCTATTCATGAGCACAATTCCAGTATCAATATGGGATAAAATTTGACCATCTATTTTGAAAAAGAAAAAAAAATAGGATTTTCCTTAAAGTGCCCCACCCCCAAATTTTAAGCCCCCACAGGGCCCCAAGGGGGCCACCCCTGGAACTGGCATGAACAACTTTTGTTCTTCACCTATTAAGGTGTCTACACACCAAACAACTTGACTGTTCTACTTCTGGATCTGAAGAAGAAGATTTCTGAAATTTGCAGGGTTTCCTCCTTGGGGGCCCTCCCCCTGGGCCCCCATGGGGGCTACAGGTATCCCTTGAACAACTTTGTGTCCCCTACACCTAAGCATAATTCCTACCAGGTTTGAATGATATCTGACCATCCATTTTGAAACAGAAGAAAAACATATGTTTTTTCCCTGAAGTGCCCCACCCCCGACTTTTAAGCCCCAACAGGGCCCCAAGGGGGCACCCCAGGAACTGGCATGAACAACTTTATTCTTCGCCTATTAAGGTGTCTACACACCAAACAACTTGACTGTTCTACTTCTGGATCTGGAGAAGATTTTTGAAATTTACAGTGTTTTCTCCCTTGGGGGCCCTCCCCCAGGGCCCCCATGGGGGCTACAGGTATCCCTTGAACAACTTTGCATCCCCTACGCATAGGGATGATTCCTACTAAGTTTGGTCAAGATTGGACCAGCCGTTCTGGAGAAGAAGATGAAAATGTAAGAGTGCAAAGAGTGCATTGCTATTGAGTAAACAAGACTAAACTTTTTTTCTACAAGCTTAGGCGGCGATTTGCGGTTTAGGTGCAATTTCCGGTTTAGGGCCTTAACACACGTGCCCCCCCATCGGCTAGCCAAAAAAAGGGAAGAGAAACGTAGTGGGAAAGAAGAAATTATTGTTCATTATTATAATGCTATATTATGATTATAATTATGTTATGTTGTATTACATAAGAAATATTTTTTCATGGCTGTATGAAACATAATTTGCTCAGGATCGATGTCTTCATTGTTCCTGGTGCTCGCATTGTCTGTTTAACGAGATATATAATCCTGTTGCACTAAAACCTCCCGTTTTCAAGTGAATATACACCGAATATATTTCCTCGCACTTCAAGTTATTATTGTTTTTTGTAACTGTGACATATGCTTCTTTTTCATGACTACTTAAAGTGATTGCCCCATTTTAATCTTAATATAACACATTTCCTGTCCGTGCTTACGTTTGAATTAGTGCATTGGTGAGATAGTCATGAATTCCCAAAATCAGTCCTTACAATATCCCTGTTTCTCATCTGAATTTCAAAAATTTTCAGCTCGCACTTGCGCTTGCATCATTTGGTTAGTGAAATATGTATGTTCTTAGTGAATTCCTACAAACAAGCCATATAATTTTTAGCTCGCGCTTCGCGCTCGCAACATTTCATCAGTGAGATGCGTATGATAATCATGATTACAATGACTGCAAAAGGTGCTTCATGTGTTTAGATGTAGTTTAAAAAAAAATCAGCAAGCGCTTGGCACTTGCATTGGATGACTATGGTGAGATATGTATACTCTTAATGGATTCTATGAATAATATAGTCCTTAAAATATCCGTTTTCGGTCATTTCGTAAGTAAAATAGTATTGGACTATCTATCATCCACTTACGGTAAAATGAATGAACGAAGTACATTTATTTCCAATAATAAAAGCAACAATACATTTTATAAATTTGAACAAAACAATGGAGGTAGCAACTCAGCAAGCACAGCTTGTGATGAGTGCACCTTGACAAAAACAATAAACATACATAGTACATGAAAGTAACTTATCTAAACAGAGTACAATACAAAACAAGGGGGAAGGGGGGGGGGGCATGGCAACTTTATATGAAATACTAGTATGTCATCTGAAACAGAAAATAAATTGTCAAACCAATCATCCCACAACTAAATATAAAAGGCAAATCACAAAAATTTAGGGACCAGACGTAATTTTTTTTTAAAAGTTTTGTCTTAAAGTTATTAAAAGTTGATGCATTTCTGATGTCTGTAGGTATTATTGTTCCACTCTTTTGACCTACAAAACGAATATTATGTTGATAAGAACAAGTCCTGTGTCTTGGCAAATGAATTAAAGAAGAGAAGTGTGTATTGTATTTATATAAATTGTGATTTGTATCAAACAATTCAGAAAAATTAGCAGGCATAAGCCGATTGATACACTGATAAATAAAGATACATTGTTGGTAGGCTGTAATTTCTTCTAAAGTAGGCAGTTTAAACTTAGAGTATAATGTACCAACTTTAGCTCTTGGACTTGCTCCAGCTATGATTCTAACCAGTTTATTTTGTTTTGTAACAAGTTTCTTTTGGTTAGACGGAAAATTACTACCCCAAACTAAGTTACAGTAAGAAAAATATGGCAATATGAGTGTGGAATACAACATTCGCAATATATAAGCTGGTAAAAAGTAACTTAATCTGGATATAATACCAATATTCTTTGATATTTTCTTCTCTATATTTTGCGTGAAATTTCCAAATTAATTTTGAATCAATGGTTACACCAAGAAATTTTGTTTTTTCAACTTTAGGTATCTCAATGCTATTAATTTGTAATCTAAAACAATCAGTGTCATATTGCTTGTCACAATTACTGCAAACAATGAAGTTACACTTACGGGGGTTGACAGATAGTCTATTTGCCTGGAACGACATGCACAGGTTAGAGAGATGATCATTACCTGTCCTTGCAGGGAAGTTATATCTTTTCCACTAAACAGTATATTTGTATCATCAGCATATAGTTTGAATGATGGGATATTTGACACATTTGCAATATAATTTATGTACAATATAAATAACAAAGGCCCTAACTAGGACCCTTGCGGAACTCCACACACTGTTTTCTTAGGTTCTGACAAGCAGGTATTATATTTAGTACATGGAAATTGATTGGAGAGGTAGCTTCTAAACCAACTATATGCTATTCTTCGAATCCCGTAGTGCTTTAATTTAGCTAACATGATCTCATGACTTATAGTGTCATAGGCCTTTGAAAAATCAACAAAAACACCAACAAGAAAAGAATTACGTTCAAACGCGTCTAAAATCTTGTTTACGGTAAGAACCATACTTGTTGATATTTTTTTCGGAAGCCGTACTGAAAGCTACCCAAAATATTACATTTTTCTCGGAACTTGACAGTGCGTTTATAAACAATCTTTTCCAAAACCTTTGAAAAACAAGACAGAACAGATATAGGACGGTAGTTAGATAATACTGATCATGAAAATGCTGAAATGCACAAAAAGTAAATCGATGACGTCTTATTTTAATACTGTTATATATAAAAAGAATTGTAAGAGCAATTACATTCATTTATTTATCGTCTCTTTAAAGATATTCATAGCATAGATAAAGAACATTCCAGAATGTCTTTGTAAAAGCTTTTGTTAAGCAGACCTCTGCCTAGTTAAAGGCCAAGGATTTTTGAATAGATTGCTTTACAATAAACTTGTATTGGTAATGTAAATGGACAATAGGCTTATCTTTTCTGTTGACATTGTTTATTTCAATGAGGTCATTCAAGAGTGTTTCAGATGTAGACAGCTCTAGAAATGGGCAGAATGTTCTTAATGACAAAATGTAGACAATACTAGAACCTTCCACAATAGTGAATACTAGAAGCCTATAGAATAGTGAATACTAGAAGGTTCTAGAATAGTTGAAATGTGTATATATAAGGCGGCAGTTTTTTTAAGGATCATCATATCATACCAGATCACTTCATCACATCAGATCACATCAGACCAGAACTTAGAGTTTCACGCCAGAATTTATGTCAGAGCAGACTTTATTTCCACCTGGAATATTTATCTTCTGTGGAATTATTTACCCGTCATCAATGAACTGTTTGCAATTATTTTGAGAGAGGAATTTTCAGTTTTTATCGAGATCATCAACCTGTTTTAATGAACGCTTTTCAACCCATGGATTGCTGAAATTGACTGTTAATCATCAACATCGTCTACACGGACATTTCAACTCATTACAGTGACTCTTGTTATTCATCGTGCTTCAACATCGGTTTCATCATCGCCATCATTGTGAACCTATCTTCTCCAGCCAACTTGGACTTTTATTTGGATTTTACTTTGGATTATTATCGCAATCTCAAGAGACGTAAGATCAATATTTATTTATTAATGTTTATTTATGATTGTTAATGTATAATCAATTTCCTGTAATAAAATAAAAAGGAAATTCAAATATAACACTCAAATTGTATTATTGTTATTTGTTGCAGTATCGTAACAATACTCTATACATGTTGCAGTTTGGAGGAACCTGAAATATTCCATCTAAATAATCAATTAAGTAGTAATTTGTAATTAGAATGTGCGAAAAATAATTTAATAAATGCTATCAAACCAGAAGGAATGATGATAACTTACCGGTCTCGCAATTTAAGCCTGTAAAATCTGATGTACAGTTGCAGGTTGATGCACTGGTGTTACATGTTCCTCCATTCAAGCAATCGCTGTCCACGGTACAGATAGCTATAAAATATACAAGATATAAAATGACACAGATTCTGATTCATTCAGGGAGATTACTGTTAGATTAAGAAATACATCAGAAATTTGGGGTGGCATTTTGAAAATTATACCAAGGTTTAATCTTAATTTAAACTGGAATTCTAAAAAAACAATACTCTGTGTATTGTTTGTATTAAAGGGGAAGTTCACCCTAAAGAAAACTTTGTTGTAAAAATAGCAGAAAAAATAGTAAAAAGTATTGGTGAAGGTTTGAGGAAAATCCGTTAAAGAGTAAGAAAGTTGTTAGAGTTCAAAATTTTGGATTTGTGACGTCATAAACGAGCAGCTGCCCCATTTGTTATGTAATATAAAATGTATGAATTTCAAATTCTGTATGGTTCCTGATGACTTAATTTTGTTTTCTATTCATGATCGTGTGTGAAATGATTTGTTTATTGATATACAAAAGGTACAGTGAAAACCATTTTCAATTTTCTGAGAAAATGACATTTCATTCATTTTTTACCATTCACTATGTAGGAATGCTGCTCGCATATGACGTTACAAATCAAATCATTAGAATTCTAATAACTTTTTAATCATTTGATGAATTATTGTCAAACCTTCGGCAATATTTTTCATTATTTTTTCTGCTATTTTTACAATAAACTTTTTGTCAGGGTGAACTTCCCCTTTAAGGCGACCACACACTTTACGATTGGTCTGCGTCTCAATTTTAGAATAAAACGTAGTAGAATTTGATGCTAATATTGAGACTTGGAATACTGTTTAATGTTCGAAATCATCGTACAAATAGCTATGTTCAAATTTGTGACTATGCTATCACCCTTCTTAGAATAAAAGCAAATTTGTTATCTAGTCGTAATGACGTCATAGCAGTCGTACGATTTCAAACTAATTTGGCCTTTACTCCAAAATAAATGCTTGCAATCTTTCAAAATGGTTATATTAGTATTCTTTCAATTAATTCTAGCCTCACATAAAATGGTATGTTCCATTCACATTTTCAGAAAATGAGCAAAATGCGATTATTCCAAAATCGGACCGCGAACAGTCGTAAGGTGTGCGGTGGCCTTTATGTGTATGCATGTACATCATTCCCTCCACATTCTAGCTTAAAGGGATGGTCCAGGCTAGAAATATTTATATCTCAATATATAGAGAGTAAAATTCACAGAGCAAAATGCTGAAAATTTTATCAAAATCGGATGACAAATAACAAAGTTATTGAATTTTAAAGATTTGCATTATTCTGGTGAAACAGTTCTAGGCATGTCTTTATGAATATAATGGGCTGATGATGTCATATCCCCACTTGTTCTTTCGTATTTTATTATATGTAATTAGGTTTATTCGAAATGTTTCTACCAAGAACTAAATCAATTAGATTGACAACTGATTAAAGTACATTAATTAGCTATTGCCGCAACTTATTTCATCATAATGGAGACACACCATTTACACATGTATGAAAAAAATGAAACATTTATGATTTCATGTAATAATATGAGAAAAAGGACAGTGGGGATGTGACATCATCAGCCCACCTAATGAATATTCATGATGATGTGCATATTTATTGTTTTCACAAAATATTGATAAATTTTAAAATTTAATAACTTTGTTTTTGTTATCCGATTTTGATGAAATTTTCAGCATTTTGCTTTGTGAATTTCACTTTGTGAATTTTTTAAAGAATATTTTTTAGAAATAAATATTTTCAGCCCGGACCATCCCTTTAATTGATTCAAGAATGGCAGGATCTTACCAGAACATGTTGGAGGTGAAGGGGAGATGGTCCCATTATCACAAGTGAGTTCTGTAGTAATGCCCGAGTCAGAAGTGTAGCCCGAGTCACAAGCTACAACGGCAGTGGCATGGTGTTCGATGGTAACATTCATTGTCTGATTTGAATTGGGTACCGCTTCTAGATTACAATTTTCTGTATGGATAGAAAATGAGTAAAAAGATGGAAGAAATGTGCGCCACCAAGTCATGTACATTTTTCTCGACGATGCTAGCCTATAATCTAGGCGGAGGCTGCAGTTATTGTCTTTGCTGTTATGTTGAACTCAAGAGATACGTCTGATCTGGCAAAGACTACGCATTGAGGCTGCGTTACGTTCGATCAGCAGAAAATCAAACGTAGTACTAAGAAAAGCAGAAGAAAATCAAACGTGCTGCAAGAATCAGAACGCATACAAAAGAAAAATAAATTATTTTTTTTTAAAAGGAAGGGAAACAAAAAAGAAATAAAAAGGAAAAAAGAGAAAAGAACTAAAAAAAGAGAAAAAAAAAGAAATATCAGAAAAGCAAAGAAAACAGAAGAAAAAAAAGAAAAGAAAGAAAAAAAACAAAAGAAAAAAAAGAAAAGAGAAGACAAAAAGAAAAGAAAATAACATGGAAAAGAAAAGAAAAAAGAAGAAAAAGAAAATAACAGAAAAGAAAAGGAAGAAAAAAAGAAAAAAAAGAATTAGAGAGAGAAGGAAAAAGGGAATGAAAAAATATATAGTAAGCTACTGAAAATGAACAAAAGCTGTGGCAAAAAATAGTCAATCCTGACTGGTTGCGAACCAAGGAAAGAAGAAGAAGTTACGTTCAGCATAACAGCAAAGACAATAACTGCAGCATCCGCCTAGATGTAGGCTTTTGTACATGAAAACAGAAAACACACTATACACCAGATTCAGTAACACCAGATCAGAAATTCGCAACTACAACCGCACCACCAATCACAACACTAAAATCATCTCCTATGTCCTCCACTTTAACCTCCCTGATCATTCTATAAACGATGTTTCAATCATTGCAATAGAACAGATAAACAATGAATACCGTTCAATCATCTTACACCGAGAATCATACTGGATCACCACTCTACGCATCCTCGCCCCAAACGGAATCAATGTTGACAATTAGAACCACTGACCCATTGCATACCCCCACACACGGACACACACGCATCTACACACACACACACGCATCCACACACACACACATATTCACTTCACCTCACTTTACCTCATACCTGCACACCTAGTCGACACACTCTCCCTGACACTGGAATTATAGGTAACCACTTTTGTATTGAATATATCTAATCTTGTGTAATATATACATATTTATATATATATGCATAATATGTTTGGTAATTATTGAACCCTTTACATACCTTTTCGACCTATTTCATTGTTTAAATTACAGTCTCACCCGCCCCCACAGGCCACTCCATATAGTTTTATAGTTACGTCTCTTTACCCCTATACAGTTTGGTATGTTAAGTATCTTGATCACTTGATTATATCTGATTATTTGATTGATTATTACGATTTATTTGCTCCTTGTATGGCTGTATGTTTATTCTGTTTATTATGTTTTTTATGTTGCTTACCGCTCAAACATCAATATAACTTATACGTATATATTTCCCTGCGCATGGCAATGTACCTTTTTATGTCTCAAACTATAACTTGAATCACCAGTTAGTTAAATACTATGTAAACAGATCTATATAGTTATGTACTCAAATACAAGATACAATGTTGAAACGAATTGTCATTTTACTTGAAACATTATCCTCCTTTTTTCACAGTATTATCTACACAAGACTTACTACTCCTCCAGATATACAGAAACCAAAGTTAATTTCAATGTCGGTAAATACCTTGGCTTTCCACACACTTAAGTTTCCCAATCGTTTCTATAGTATCCCATAATTAGTAACCATCTGGAATAAAATTATTGGAAATGGTTTTTTGACTGATTTGAGTAGGTATGGGTGTCAACATTTACCAAAAAAAAGTTAGGAAGAATACAGGTTGGGGAAAGTGCTTTTTTTCAAGGTCAAAGGTCAATGACCTTTTTAAATATACTGTATCATGGTATCTCCTAGATAAAATACAACAAGTTGGTGATCATGGTGTCAAAATGCACAGATTCTTACAAGAAGATCAAATAAAATCAAATCAAGTACCTACAATGCTCATTCACCGATGAAATTCAAGGTCAAAGCCTTTCAAAGGCCAATGACCTTTTTTTACACTATATACCATATACGGTATAGAGGTATCTCTGAGATGAAAGATCACAGGTTGGTGATCTTGGTGTCAAAATGCAGAGGTTCTTACAGGAAGATGTAATGAAATAAAATTAAATCCCCAGAATGCACATTAACCAAAATCATTCAAGGTCAAAGCCTTTCAAAGGTCATCGACCTTTTTAAAAATATATACCATATACGGTATAATGGTATATCTGAGATGAAAAGGCACATGTTGGTGATCTTGGTGTCAAAATGCACAGATATTTACACGAAGATCAAATCAAGTACCCACAATGCTTATTCACCAATGAAATTCAAGGCCAAAGCCTTTCAAAGGTCAGTGCCCCTTTTACATTATATACCATATACGGCACAATGGTATCTCTGAGATGAAAAGGCGCAGGTTGGTGATCTTGTTGTCAAAAATTCAGATTCTTACAAGAATATCAAATAAAATCAAATAAGGTACCTACAATGCTCATTTACCAATGAAATTCAAGAACAAAGCCTTTCAAAGGTCAATGACCTTTTTACATTATATACGGTATAATGGTATCTCTGAGATGAAAAGTCGCAGGTTGGTGATTTGGTGTCAAAAAACAATTTTTGCAAGAAGATGAAAAGGCACAAAATAATCATAAAAAATCAACCTTCATCTTTGATATCCAGAGTCAAAGGTCAAAAGTTAATAAATATTTATACATCCATGCATGATCCCCCCCCCCAAAAAAAAGATAGTAATTCATAGTTATTATACTCACATTTTATTTGTGAATTATAGAAAGAAAGATACCTATTTGTAATGAAAACTTGGATGTTTAATAATTTCACTCTGAAATAAGGATAAATAATGGCGGCCATGGAAAATATATTTAAGGGTTAGAAGTCAATCAACTAGATCAATAACGTCAGGGAATTTAAGTAAATAGGTCGATAACTTGATAACTTCATTGTAAATAGTGATTCTGATGGGGAAAAGACTGACCTGCATGGAAAATGAATACAAATTTTATAGTTGATTCCTTGACCAATGATGACGTCAAAATACAAGTTCGAGGTGAAATCGATATCAAATAGCACTTTTTAATATATATTGTAGTCATGCATTGCCAAAAGTGTAAAAAAAAATCATGTATGATATAAACTAAAATGGTGAAGTTGTCTAAAGTAGCAGCATTTACATGTGCATTTTATAAATCTAAATCCAGGTACTAATTTTTCTGTAGCAATAGGTCACTAACCTCAATTGCTACAATCAATACTATAAACTATAACTTAATCTGTAAATGGAAAGGATAGGCCTAACCCTAATGGCATGCATCATCTAAGAACATTTTCATATAGCCAGGGGCAATGATGAAGAATTAAAATAAGGCAATCATTAGAGCTGCAGCTTTTGTCATAGTGTCTCAACTTCAGCAAAGAGTAATTAAACTTTTGAAAACCTTCTGACATTTTCAGGACTTTGATCTGGCCCATTCAATGAAAGCCTAATAACGTTCTGTCAAGGGATATCAGACCAGGGTCTATATTATTGCTGATATGTTGCATAGCTTGATTCTCAAGAACTGGACGTGGTGCTGTAGGAGTTTTGTTAGGTCAATGGATGTGTACTTTTAAGCTATTATCTCCTTTTGAATTTCATTATCATATCATATGCCTAATTTGTGCATGATAACACTCAGTTATTTTGGACCAAATAATGATCCTTGTACAAACTGACACCTAGTAGAAATAGCATCATGGGTGACGTACGGCAGAGAGCAAATATGAAGTTTTGTCCTGCAACATTAGCATCTCAAGAGATTCTGGCAGCTCGCAATGAGAGGTAATTAATAATAATACGGGAATTCATCTTTGTTGAAGTTGATATACATGCAGCTCTAATGATGGCCTTCACTTCATCATCATCCCTCTGCTGTTTGGAAATGCTCTCAGATGATGCTAGCTGTGACATGAGAGTTAGACCTATCCTACCCATTTTCAGAAGATTCTTGTACAAATCTTTGCATTTTGGCACCAAGATCACTAACCTGCGGTGTTTTATCTCAGAGATACCATTATCATTATCGAATGTCAAAAAGGACATTGACCTTTGTCTTTGAATTTTAAGGGTGAATGTGCATTGTCGATACTTAATTTCATTTTATTTGATCTTCCTGTAAGAATATGTGTATTCTGACACCAAGAACACCAACCTCCGCCGTTTTATGTTCGAGATACCAGTATATAATATGGTATATAATGTATAAAAGGTCATTGACCTTTGGCCTTAAATTTTATGGGTGAATATGCATTCTATGTCCTTAATTTTATTGTATTTGATCTTCTGAGCAGAATCTGTGCATTTTGACACCATGATCACCAACCTGTGCCTTTTCATCTCAGAGATACCATTATACAGTATGATATATATAGGTAAAAAGGTCATTGACCTATTGAAAGCTTTGACCTTGAATTTTATTGGTGAATGTCCATTCTAGGTACTCACATTCATTCTATGTAAGAATCTGTACATTTTGACACCATGATCACTAGCCTGTACCTTATCATCTCAGAGATACCATTATGCAGTATGGTATATAATGTAAAAAAAGGTCATTGACCTTTGAAAGGCTTTGACCTTGAATTTCATAGGTGAATGTGCATGCTAGATACTTAATTTTATTTTATTTGATATTCTGGTAAAAATTTGTGCATTTTGACACCATTATCACCAACCTGCGCCTTTCCATCTCAGAGATATCATTATACGGTATATATGAAAAGGTCATTGACCTTTGACCTTGAAAAAAACACTTTCCCCAACCCGTATTCCTCCTAACTTTTTTTTGGTAAATGTTGACACCCATACCTACTCAAATCAGTTGAAAAACCATTTCCAATAATTTTATTCCAGATTGGCTATTTTGAGGTCTAATTTAGGGATACTATTATGATATTACACCATTTCGTTTAAGCCATTACCCCCTCTGTTGTTACTTTTGTTATTTTTTGTTATCTTAGTGTAATCCTTCTGTTCTGTACCCTTTGTAACACTTTGTTGTTATTACGATTTTATTTGTTTGGTTTTGTTCTGTTTTGATTGTTTCAATGCATTATAGACCTGATGAAGGCCCCACTGGCCGAAATCTCGCAATAAAAGAGATACTTTGAAGCTACGTCTAGCGTTAATGCTTGAATTATTTACGCCTATATATATATGTATATATATATATATATATATACACGACATCAGAAATGCAAAACAAAGTAACGAGTAATGCAGTTTTTGCAATGCCAACAATTTAGTTCTTTTATTCACTCTCGATGAAAAAAGGAGGATAATGTTTCAAGTAAAATGACAACTCGTTTCAATTTGTATCTTGTATTTGAGTACATAACTACATAGATCTGTTTACATAGTATTTAAGTAACTGGTGATACAAGTTATAGTTTGAGACATAAAAAGGTACACTTTTTGCGAGTGTGATCACGAATTTCCTTGTTGACCATAGTAGATTGCGAGACAAATGAATACCCTCTAGCGATTAAAGAACTTAATTGTTGGCATTGCAAAAACTGCATTACTCGTGAATTTGTTTCGCATTTCTGATGTCTTGATATTATTATTGCCAATACGTGGGAAACCAAGATGCTTATATATGTAAATTATATATATATATATATATATACATACATATATATATATATACATATATATATATATATACCTTGTACAAAGCACTAAGCATTGATCTCTTTTGGCGATGACAGTTAGAAGCATATTTCCTTTTTTTTCTTTTTTGATGGCTATTTGTAGTGATAAAAACTACTAAATTTCAGTAAATATCTAGTAATAGGAGCGAGCAAATTTTCAGAAGTGTAGCTAGCGTTTCAGGGGGAGGGGGGTTCCCTCGCTCTCGCTCCTCTCTGGCTCGCGCTCCTGAGTGGTAAACAGATTGAGAGCATAACTGACACACATGATACGTTTCTCACCAAAGCATATGGCATTTTGCCTTACACGATCACGACGATGACCACGGTTTACTACTCTCACTCATTGCTCGCTCGCCTGGTCTCTGTTAATTTTTCAAATACATATACAGTTTACGAAATTTTACACTAGGGTCTACATGATACTACAGCATCATCAATAACAAGTACATATCAATAGACATTTAAACACAAAGATATAGAATTCGACTCAATAATTCATACCTTACATATCCTCTCTGAAATAACTGAGGTCTGCAACTTACAAATTGTACTGAAGTGATTGTACCCTTAGAGCCAGACGTGTAACTCTAGTAATTTCTGAACTGAAACTGAATCCAATGCACTCTGACACTGAACTGTCCTCAACTGACTACTGCCACATTCAATTGATCTACACTGACCACTGAAAATACAAATGTACAACAGAGTCCACACACAGTCAGTCAGACATTCTCCGAGTTATACCTCCTCTGGCCCTATCTCTGGCCTCCCGGGCTCTAGTCTGCTGGGCAAACCCTTCACTCGAAATAAGGGTCTGAATGCGGAGCCTACTCATGCCTTGTGTACTGAAGGCTCTCTCGCTCCCTAATTCACTCGAAATAAATAATTTTATTGCTTGAATAATACAATATATCAATTTTAATAGATTTGACATTAAGGACCAACTTAACTTATTAAACCATAAACTGTTTAAATAATGGTAATTCCACATGTTCAGGGAGAAATAAAAAAATTGTTTCACTTGACAAGGAGGAGAAAATTAGAACATTTTATATTTCATATAATAAAATACAAAAGAAATAGTGATTGAGTGACGTCATCATTCTGCCAATTTGCATACCGAAAAGGATGTGCATATAACTGTTTTGTGAAATGAAGCGAAACTTTAAAATGTCATAACTTTTTTATCTTACATTTGATTTTGATGACGTTTTCAGCATTATGCTTGTTGGATTTTTCTCTTTTTATTCAAATCAAGTTCTTGTTGGGGTGGACTTGTCTTTTAATGATCTGACAATTTTTCTGTTTCCAATTATTCCCCTCCTTTAATCATCTTCACACTTTTACCTCTTCATTTCTTTCTTCGTATTTTTCTCTGTCCTTCCCTTTTTATTTACCCTTTCCCCCTACTTTCGGCAGAAGGGGGGGGGGGTGCGGAGCCGCTCCGGCTCTCTGGATCCACATAATTATCGTTACAGGGAAATACAGCAATTGTAGATTTGACCTATAGTCTACTTTATACAAAGCATGATAATTATTGGGCATGCATCGCGAGCGCGTAGTGCCAAGGTGGCGGGGGGGTATGGGGGGTGCAGTGAAATATATTGGTGTACACATGCGTAACCAAAAAAAAAGAAAATAGGTCAAAGGGGTGCATTTTTTTAGTTTTGCGGACGTTTAAGTACATGCACTTGTTTAGGGTATCATAAATACCAATTAAAAAAAGTGGTTTTGAAAGACTGGTCAATGGTCAATCGCGGGGTCTAACGTATAGTCTATTGAGGGTATGTTTTTTCAATTTTTTTTTAGACTAGCCAAACGTGTTTAGGGTATATTGAATATTGATGTTTCAAATTTCTCCTCATCGTCACGCGAAGCAAAGTTTTCTCTTCTAAACATGTGGCATTGCCATGGTACTAACATTTAATATGTTCAGTCAAGTTGGTCTTTTATGTCAATTCTGTAAAAATTGAAATATCGTTAAAACTATTATTTTTATGAAAGAAGAAGAAAGAAAAGTATAAAATGAGGGACATCATTGTCTTTCTCATTTTACATGCCATTATAAGTTGTGAATATAAAGTATTTACTGTTTTTTCTTTTAGTATTTGAATTTAATTTTACTATTTATAACATGCACACAGTTTTCTGTTGCCAACAGCCCTGGCTGTAATGATAGATTGGAAAAATATTTAACTAGAAGAAATAAAAAAAGAGTATTAAGGAGTAATGAGATAGAATCAAATAAATGTGGAGAATAGGGAAGAAAATGAGACATAGAAAGCCAAAGAGAAATGGACTTCATGCAAATTATATGAAATATTAAAGGTCAAGTCCACCCAATAATTTTTTATTTGAATAAATAGACGAAAATCAAACTAGCTAGGCTGAAAATTTCATCAAAATCGGACGTAAAATAAGGAATGTATGATAATTTAAAGTTTCGCTAATTTTTCACAAAACAGTGATGTGACATGCAAACGAGTTTACAACCCTACTAACTCACTATTTCATTTGCTTGTTATTGTTTGAATTGTGCAATAATTCATTTTTACAAAGTTTACAATGAGGACCCAGTTAACTGAACCACAGTAAAAAAAAATAATTCAACATGTTCAGGGAGGAATTTGTTGTTGTTTCATTTGACATGAGGAGAAAATTAGAATATTTCACATAATCAAATGCAAAAAATGGATAGTCTCCTCATTTGCAAATCGGACCAGGTTGTGGAAAACTGTATGTGAAATTAACCGAAACTTTAAAATGTGATTAAACTTTTTTATTTAACATTGGATTTTGAGGACATTTTCAGTGTTTTTGGATTTTCCTCATTTTATTCAAATCAACATTTTTGTTGGGTGAACTTGTCCTTGATCATTAATTATATTAATAATCTATTATAGGGCTAATAAAATACCTGAAGGAAATTCCAACCTATATAAAGTGAAAAAATGACACAACAAAAAGATATAAAGAAACTGTTTGCAGGAAATGTAATCTTAGTTTGAAGAATATTGATAATGGAACGAACTATAATGGGCCAATTACAAGAAATGGAGATTTCTATAGCTTACGTGTACTTCCCTGCTTAGGACTGGAAGATTTTGTTCTAGCAGGGATATGTGACTATACAGTAGGCCCTATAATGACAGTTTCATTTCTGCATTTGGATACATTTACTGTAGACCACAAGATCCCTGGAGGGTTTTCTGGGCATGGGACATTGTTTATGTTGGATTAACTACTGGCTAAATCTTATCTGAGTTATCAATTATCTTCTCACTGGCCACTGGTAGCAGTTCCCCTGGGAGGCTGATTGACAATGTTTACTAGCCAATGGAAAGTGACTCTGAAAGAAGGAGGTGGGGCCAGATTTGGAGCGTGAGAAATGATTTTTGGAAGATTATGCAAACCCTGTATTGGAACAGCAAGTTTTGTATGTGCTAGTCTTTACGTGGAGGCAAACTTGTTGATCAAAGTTCCAATGAGGGTCTGTGCCTGCAGACTACCCGGGCTCTGGGTCTGGCTCTAGCTCTGCCACTATTTCTTGCAAGCGCCCTCTTTAGGCCTATTTCGTCACAGTAGTTGGGATTAAAAAACCGACTTTCAAGGGATGTGGAATAAGAGAATCGCGGCGAGCAAACATGCGAGAACCTTGAAAAGTTGTTTCAGTCGTTTATTTTGGCGAATCGGGGGGGGGGGGGGCGAAGGGCCCATCCCCCCTATCGGTGGAGCAAAAAAAAAAGAAAAAAAGGGGAAGACTAAGGAATAAGGAGGGAAAAGAAAGAGGAAAAGGAAGAGGAGGAAGACGAGTGAATAAAATAAGATGGGGGAAGACTTGGGGAAAAATAAACCCTTTCATGTTGGCTATATAAAAAGAAAGAAAAAAAACGAACGAAAGGAATGAAGAAAGAAAGAATGAAAGAAAGTAAAGAATAAAAGTAAATAAAGCAGGTACGAATCCGGGGTGGGGGAGGGCACTCGGTATATAATGCTTAGTGGGTATGTGCCGTGGAGGGGACCCCCATTTTTACACTCAAATTCCCGTTCCAAGGCATAGCATTTTTGTCTTATTGAGAAAAAGAACAAATAAAGCAGCTCCAAAGCATAGCATTTTCTTCTTATCGAGAAAAATGAAGAAAGAAATCCGCTCCAAAGCTTCGCATATTTTCCGTTACGCCGTTCCGCATATCATAATTACAAGTATTTTGAATGTCCAAATTTCAGCTCGCGCTTCGCGGTCGCATCAATTGCTTACTTCTATGCCTACCCTCTTCATGATTACATTGCTTCGAACGACCTGTGTTTAGTTCTAAATTTGCAAAAATGATGATGACTAACCCTTTACCAGGTAGGAATATCAAATATTTTCAGCATGCGTTTCGCGCTCGCATTATTGATTTGTCAAGTACCTATTGTATTCGTGTATTCCATAAAGTTCTAAAAAAATTGCGTTTCAGGTCTAATCATCGAAACTTACCAAATAGCGCTGCGCGCGCACATATTGATTGTTGAGTTATGGATAATAATTCAAGAACAAACTACTTAAAAATCCATTTCCGTGACAGTTAATAAAAATATTCGACTCGGGCTTTGCGCTCGCATTAGTTGTTTAAAATATTTCAACCCATGCATCCCATTCATAATCGAAATGGGCTTAAAAATTTAATTTTTCAGGCCTTAATATCAACAAATTTTGCGCTCTAATTAGACTTATTAAAAGCAATAAATAAGATAATAACTTTTCATGAATTCGCAACAATTAAATTGTCTTTTTTTCAAAATGAAATATCGACAAGTCTCGTCTCGCGCTTAAAGGTAAATGCTAGATTTGCCCTTATAAAAATCGCCAATGGTATTTGAATGGTGCCGAATGGTAGTTGAATGGTGATCTGAATGGTAAATGGTACGCGAATGGTATTTAAGTGGTGTTTCAATGGTAAGTTCTTAATGGTAATTGGTAGTTTATTTAATGGTAAATGGTATACCATATACCGAATGGTGTTTCAGTGGTATGTGACTAATGATATGATTGGTATGATGAATGGTATACCATTTACCCAGTGGTGTCTCAGTGGTATTCAATGGTGTCTCAGTGGTATGTGCTTGTAATGGTATGATTGGTATGATGAATAGTATACCATACATCCAATGGTGTCTCAGTGGTATACAATGGTGTCTCAGTGGTATTCAATGGTGCTCAGTAGTATGTGCCTGTAATAGTATGATTGGTATGATCAATGGTATACCATACACCAATGGTGTCTCAGTGGTATACAATGGTGTCTCACTGGTATTCAATAGTGTCTCAGTAGTATATGCCTCTAATGGTATGACTGGTATAATGAATGGTATTCAATGGTGTCTCAGTAGTATGTGTCTCTAATGGTATGACTGCATGGTATACCATAATATACCCAATGGTGTCTCTGTGGTATACAATGGTGTCTCAGTGGTATTCAATTGTGTCTCAGTGGTATGTGCTTGTAATGGTATGATTGGTATGATGAATAGTATACCATACATCCAATGGTGTCTCAGTGGTATACAATGGTATCTCAGTGGTATTCAATAGTGTCTCAGTAGTATGTGTCTCTATGATGGTATGACTGGTATGATGAATTGTATACCTTATACCCAATGGTGTCTCAGTGGTGTCAAATGGTGTCTGAGTAGTATGTGCCTCTAATGGTATGACTGCATGGTATACCATTATATACCCAATGGTGTCTCAGTGGTATACAATGGTGTCTCAGTGGTATTCAATGGTGTCTCAGTAGTATGTGCCTCTATAATGGTATGATTGGTATCAATATGGTGTCTTAGTAGTATGTGCCTAGTGGTATATATAATCATGTTGGATAATTGTAAAGCTATAGTGGCTTAGTGGTGTTTGCCTAATGAATGCCATTTATGTTAATGCTGAATGATATGCCCAATTGCATTACCCATTAACATAATTCCGAAGATTTAAAGAAAATATATCAAAGATTAAAAGGTATTTAGAGTTAATTAAATATTTGACCTGTGACTTTTATGCGAGCAGCTTCCCCAAATCAAGTGTAATCGCTCATGATTGTAAACATGGTCTCTTTCATTCTTTTAAATTGTCTTTGTCCTTATTAAGTAAAAGGTCTATATGTGTTTAAATATTATTGATCCAGTGGTTATGATACAATATTATAAATTTGTTATATTTTACAATTGTACATATTACCGTCTAAATTTAAATCTGATGCAATGGGTGCAAAAATAAAATCAATCGGTCAATGAAATCTTTTTTGATAAAAAGGGTTTTAATTTTTAATTAATAAGTTTTATTCTATTTTTATAATCATTTTGCTTGTTTATGGCCGCTTTTTGTAAAAAGAACTATATATTGAGTGTTTCAAGAAGATATTTGCAATCAATCCCAAAATTTGATCAGATGCAAATTTACAGGTGATGATACATTAAGTTTATCTAGAACATATCAATTTGGATTTTTTTATGGATCAGTTGCAAGTTTGCAATGAAAAGTATGACTCATGATTTTGGAGTCTGAAATTGATTTGCGTTCGATTGCTTCGATTGCAAGTTTCTTGCAATGCCCCATATTTTGCTCAAAATGAATTCACTGTTGGTTGTCTTGGTCCCCCAACCTCTATCAAATTCCCATCCGCAAACCCTGATTTGGTCTGTCTGCAACGTCAAAAGCCCCAGGCTGAACCCATTTGTACGCTATTATAGCTGCTTCCAATCATGAATTATTTCACCCTTTTTTTACAAATGATATTTTCAAAATTCTATTTTTAGACCCTAAATATTCTTTCCCACTTGTGGACGGCGTTTATAAAGAGGAGAGCTATTCTATAGGCCGGCATTACTTGATTGAAATGATTTATCCACATGGTCTTGCTCCCTCACCCTTATCAAAATTCCCTGCCGCCATACAGGGTATAGTACAATGTAACAGAAAAGAAATCTACTGAATGAAATCTCAATTTCAATCATTACAAAAGCAAATTAAAACTAAGAGGAGTGAGTAAAAAATATATATATAAAGGGGAAAAAACAAGAAAAGAAAAAAGGCAAAGAAGAAAAGAAAGATTAACAGAAAAAAAGACAACGAAAATAAAAAAGAAAATAAGAGAGAGAACAGGAAAAAAAAGTGAAGGGATCGAAAACTTTTTTCATAGATTCCAAGATCCAAGGAAAACAGTGGCACTCACGCCATCATGGTTTCCAACCCAGAAGCAATCGAGAGGAAAAAGAAGACACCCCTGATTTGGTTTTAATCCACCCCTCCCCCCCCCCCCCCCATATGCGTTGGCAAGCAGGGCCGGGCCGCTTAATTGGCTGCTTGCTAGCGCTAGCTAGCTCTATTGCACGCGCGCGCACGTACGTGCGTCTAACCGCCAATTACAATATTTGAAAAAGAAAACTCCATCTACCGGGACCGCCGTTTTGCTGTTGATAAGTCCGTCGATAATTCATCAAAAACTAAAGGAACATGGCTCAGATTCGGACAGCGACTTCAAAGTCATTTGTAGAAGTCTAAACAGTAAGTTCTATAACAATTTTCTTTGATTTATTTCTCAAATTGTCTCAAAATGTTAGATGTCGGTGTACTGCCACGACCACTACTGCCACCGCCATTGCCCCGTTGGCGCTGGCCGCTGCTCTACGCGGCCGGGACGTGGCTATGACGATAGGGAGTGCTTATGCTTTGTGTTGGCTGAGTTTAGCTCGGGGAGCATTGAATAGATTAGTAATTCGCTCATATTGCCTGATGTTTATTGTCAATGTTTTACAATAACCGTCTCTGAATACGTTGAATTCATGAATGAATGATTTGTTAATCTAATGTCAAGAGTAGTCAAGACTGTCAAAACGTTAATTGTGAAACACGTAGGGCCTATACTGCACAACGTTAATTCACTGAAATTGAAAACTTGCCGCGACAAATAATGTTTTGGAATTAGGCCTATAAATTTGTTGTTGTTGATGGATGTTGGTAAATGAGATAAAATGGAGGTGAAACATGGAAGGGGTCCTAAACTTAAAAAAGTTTAAAAAATGATAAAGGCTACGCAGCCCCTATAATTAGTATAAAGTTACACTCTACCACTCATGGCACGTATGGTGAAATGTGCACTTTGTGTGTGGAACTGTGACTAGACAGAGTGACATACGATTCCTATTCAATTTTTCTACAGAGGCTGCAATAATTATGCAGAGAAAAATGGCGCTAATGCAGTTTTGCACCAGCTGATTACCAGCATACCTCGTCACCAAAATTTGTTCCCAAATGTCATGACAGGTCTCTCAGTCACATTTCGATGTTAATACCACCGCTTTTCAAAATATCTGGAACGGCTGTATTTAGTCTTCGATCTCGATGAGTTGATCTAATCCGTAGACATCACTTCGCGGATTGCTTGGATTCGCTGTAATGTTTATTGGGACTGAAGTTAGCGAACAAATCATGCTTACATGTGGCGAACAAACAGCCAACATGCCACATGCGAATCTTTTGGTCGCATAACTTCGGTCCATATCAACATGACGGCAAGTCCAAGCAATCCGCAATATTTTGAAAAGTGGTGGGCATATTGTGTATTGACCTCAAAATGTGTGTAGAGAATTTCTGGTGGGGAGTTTTGCTCGAAGTTGGCTGGTGTGAAACTTGTGAAGCATTAATGCGGGAGGGTATTATTAGATTTTTTCATGGGGCTAGGCATATCAATTTTTAAAGTAAATTTTATCCTTTTTTTTAAGTTTGTCCTGTGATCACATTTTATCTGTTTTTATTTATTTACTGATCAAAACTTGCCTAAAACAATGTCTGGAATTCATCCACTGACATATGATTGTCCATGAACGGATCCATGATTTCTCAAAGGGGGTAGTGGGGCAGATTTTCCCAAGGAAACTTTGAATAACAAGCAAACCAAAAAAGAGATCCTCTTGTATGAGACAATATTTTCGATATAAATATTTGCTGTAACTTTCGAAGGGGGGGGGGGAACACTTGTGTAAGAAAGCCACATTCTTATCTTGCTCTCAAGGTGGGGGCACAGGGGTCCATTGCAGAAAGAGTTGCGTTTAAACGCAGGTAAAAAAATCAATCGCAAGTCCCAAATGCGCGTTGTTGATTGGTTGAAAATCAAGTTGCGCATGATATTTAGAGTTGTGATTTATTGCAACTCTAAATATACAACGGACCCCAGGTCAAACGTGCCCACTTGGATCCGCTTCTGCGATTGTCAATACCAGGGAAATGGAATTTATGTCATCGATTACCCTCCTTTTGAAAATTGCTGCTCTGGAAATTTGATTTCAGATGACATAGCTATTACTAGTATAAATCATGCACAGTTATAATACAGCCTTGTCTGAACTAAGCTGAACAATATCACATTTCCTTATTGTTTTCTTGAATTCTGGGCTGGTAATCAGAGATCCATGAAAAATATCTCTAAAATTAAAGTTCTAAGATCATTCTTTTTCTATTACTATATTAGTATTCTATTTTTGTTTGTATCTGCACATACATGCAGATTTTACAACACTCAAATTGATTTTATTTCATTTTCAAAGTTTGGACGACGGATACACTGGATGATAAGGTTAATGGTCCAGCCTTATCTGGGAATGACACGACGGGTGTTGAACACAGAAAACATGCCGTGTACAAGAAAAAATGGAGTTATGAAAGGTATGTGTGTAAGAATTTTCTTCAGTAGGAAATATTGCAAAGCTTCATGAGATAAAACAGATTGTATTCCTGCAGTGGCATAGCTGAAAAAAAAATCAGTATGTTGGCTGAGGGGGAGGGGTGGACGCTTTGTCCTCAGGTATTCATTTGTTGTGGTATTTGTCATCATTGGGGCCTCCCATTAGATAATAGGTTGGCTACCATTTTCATCCCATCTATGGTTAAACAAAAATTTATTTATCATATTTTACAAAATGTTTTGTTGGTATTTGTTAATTGGCACCATTCAATTGAATGGTAGTGTATACTGCAAATTGCTCGATATTTAAAAAAATATATGAACTTCTAAAGAAAGCTTACACACACGACAAGCATTGATGTTTTGAACCCTTAGCTAATATACTGTCCTTTGCATTGTTTTCATCCAATATTTCTTATTACAGCTTCAAGGAATTAATCCTGCCGGGTACCCATTCACTTCACCTGGGTCTAGTGCAGCACAGTGTGGATAAATTTCGGGCTGAAGGAAAACACACCATGGCTAGGACTCAAATTCATGACCCTCTGTTTGTAAGGTGAGAGTCAGAACCACTAGACCATGACGTACCCAAGCTGATGTCATATCCCCACTTGTTCTTTTGTATTTTATTACAAGAAGTCGTGCTTATTTACACTTTGTCCTCCGAGAACTATAAAAAATGGAGTGAAAATTTATTTCAAAGACATGTCCACCCTAACAAAATGTTGATTTGATTAAAAAGAGAAAAATCAAACATAAAAATCGGATGAAAAATAAGAAAGGTATGACATTTTTAAGTTTCACTCAATTTCACTTAATAGTTATATGCATATCCTGGTCGGTATGCAAATGAGGGAACTGATGATATCACTCATTCACTCTCTTTTGTTTTTTTGAATATGAAATATAATTTTCTCCCCATTGACCTATGAAATAAAGTTTTATTTCTCACTGAACATGTGGAGTTACCATTGCTTAACATTATTTGGTTCAGTCCAGTTGGTCCTTATTGTCAAATCTGTAAAATTTGAAATATTGTAGAATTCAAACAATGAAAAACAAACCAAAAAGTTAGGGACATCATCGATTCTCTCATATGCATGTGGGTAAATTGTGCATATAACTATTTTGTGAAATATAAGCGAAATTTCAAAATGTCATAACTTTCTTACTTTGCATCCGATTTTGATGAAATATTTTGCATGATGCTTGCCTGATTTTTCTCTGTTGATTCAAAACAACCTTTTCTGTGGTGGACTTGACCTTTAATGTGAAGATATTCATTGCTGGAAATAATGATATGATACTTGGGACATATCATACACACATGTATGAAAATATTAAATAATTATGATTTCATTTTATACAATAAGCCTAGCAAATATTCCTGACGAT
The DNA here is from genome assembly GCF_018143015.1 of Lytechinus variegatus. Taxonomy (NCBI): domain Eukaryota; kingdom Metazoa; phylum Echinodermata; class Echinoidea; order Temnopleuroida; family Toxopneustidae; genus Lytechinus; species Lytechinus variegatus. The sequence goes on from NC_054748.1 coordinate 38,375,257, forward strand.
CATGTGTACATTAGGTTATTTTTTTACCAAAATATTGTTAAAATTTCAAATTCAATAACTTTGTTATTATTAGATGTTAATGAAATTTTCAGCATGATGCTTTTCTGATTCATTCTCTCCCTACCAAAATCTCCCCTTTTCTCATGCTTTCTTTCTATGGTCCCCTTCATTCTCCTTATAACTATTTTATGTGTAAAATGTAACCAGTCGTCCAACCCATTCGATTGAAGGGCTAGAGGTACTCGAGACTGAAAGTTATGTGATACAATTCAAAGTGTACATCAGACAAACAAAAAGCACTTAAAATTTCATCAAAATTTGTTGAGGATTAACGAAGTTATGACGAATTAAAGTTGTTATTTTTTTGTAAAACTGTTCTCTTCAAGTCCTCATGAATATACAAAATCACAATTTATATATTTTTTGTATTATATGAATTCAAATTTTGTCCAAGCTAGGTTGTAAAAAATTACAATTGACTACTGATTCTGTGTAAGACAATAATCATATTATTTCTCACACATACTTGAGTTATTCATCTGATTCAGCACAGCAAAAATAGACAGAAAAGAAATAAGTGGGTATCTTGTATATATTATTTTCTATATATTTTGCAAAAAGAGGTCTCTATTTTTTTATGTTTTTTAGTGTTCCAAATTGAATAATTTTCTTTCCCTATTTTCATTATATTTTCTTTCTATGTGTGATATATTATTTATTTCTTAATGTATCTTTATTGTATTTATGATAAACTTTTGGCATGTTTCTACAGTAAATCATTAAAAACAGTTTATCTTTTCCAGACTCGAATAACCTTATCGCTCTTAAACCAAGCTGTTTCTACAGACCAAATAATCTGATTAACTTGCATTTCGCTTCGCAAATACGGCAGAAATCGGAAAATTCAACCTATAACATCAACATTGCATTTTGGTATGTCAAAAATTGCATCTCGTCAGGAAAATTTTCAAAATTCATGGTAGATCTCACTCATTGTAGCAGGTATACATGTTTCGCGATCAGCTGGCGAGATTAAACAGGCCAGAATATATGTATACTGTGAGATCGCACTTCTGGGTTCAAGCACTTAAGCCAGACATGAATGCTATTTTGCCCCATGTTTACAGAAAAGTTAAACAGATTTACATGGCAATAACCACCTCTCAAAGATGGTTATGAGAAACCGTATTTTGCGCGATGCAATTTATCAATTAACTGCATCGCGTTTGTTTCTACAGGAAACTTATCCAGGATTCTGGATACTTAGGCGGGTAATACTTTTTAACAATTCTTTGTAGAAACACGCCATTGATATATCTTTTTAGGTGAAAAGAAAAAAGGGAACAATTTGGGGGACGGGGGTACTATTTTCCCCCCTTTTGGGGATATTTCATTTCTTCTAGGTGTGGTACCCTTTATTCATTTGGCCATGTGAAGGCTATCGCACATTTTGAGTTTAATCTTCAAAATTTGGTGTTCATTAGTTTGTTGTCCAAATTCTGTCTTGCATGTAAATTTGTTTATAGGAAGATTAACATAATACCTATGTGGAGTGTAATCATTGATCTCTTGTCGTGTCGCGCAGTCACATGTATTCATAATATGGTGCTTTTTTGCCATACCTGTCAATACTCTTTTGTACTTGAACTTATCAGTAAAAAAATGTTTATTAATATTGTTGAAAGCAATTACACACAGATTTAACATCAAGTATCAGGTTTGTACGCAGAACAGTGGTTTTGCCAAGTACTCAATCCATGTAAAAAGCAATAAGAGAGAACAGGTTTATTCTTGGAAATGTTAGTCTTCATTTGTTGTGTTTTTCAATCAAACTCGATCTGTCTTGATACATGTTTATTTTTTTCATAACAAGATTGACAGAGATATCAACGAGTAGCTAAGACTAAGTCATATATATTAATAACTTATGTGCTTTAATTATAAAGTCTATACTTGTGAATACTCTGTGCCATTTATGCTGTACTTAAACTTCTTATAGTAAAAACAATTTAATGACGTTCTTGAAATAACTGCTTTCATTTATTTTTCTTGTGTATACTTATTCCATTATCAAGCCTACCATTAACCCCAGAGATATGCTGTACACCATTGGTCTACCATTCACTGTACTTTATTGGCTTACTATACATTGCACATCTTTGTTCTGTCTACCATTAGTCTACCATTGAATGTACGCTTGTGGTCACTATAGTGTATGACCAATGGTGTTATTTGAATGGTTGACTAATAGTATAGAGTGTATGGTATGACAGTATTGTATGGTAAATGGTAGGTCAATGGTGTACAGTGTATGGTAAGCCAATGGTGTATGGTGTATGGTAAGCCTACGGTGTACGGTGAATAGTAGTTCAATGGTGTATGGTAGGCCAATGGTGTACTGTAAATGGTAGGTCAATGGTGTATGGTAGAATGGTGTAAAGTGAATGGTCAATCAATGGTGAACGGTGTATGGTGGTTGAATGGTGAGTGTCGAATGGTACACGAATGGTGTACGTTGAATGGTACGCGAATGGTGTACGGTGAATGGTGTACAGTGAATAGTACGCGAATGGTGTACGATGAATGGTGCGCGGATGGTGGATGGTACATGAATGGTGTATGGTCAGTGGTAGGCGAATGGTGTATGGTGAAAGGCAATTGGTAGGCCAATGGTGTCCAGTGAATGGTGGCTGAATGGTAAATGGTAGGCCAGTGAATGGTGGCTGAATGGTGAATGGTGGTCAATGGTAAACCTGTCTATAGTGGCCATATGGTAGATCAATGGTGAATGGTGTTTGATCAATGGTATATGAATGGTAAATGGTGCTCATGAATATGGTAATAGTAACGTCCCAATTATTTAAATTAGTTTGAATGGTATACCATTGAGGCTTGAATGGTATACCATTGGTGTATGGTGGGTGCTGTGCGAATGGTATTCCAATGGTATATCAATGGTGTATGATAAATGGTAGTCAATGGTATACCATTCAATTTTTTTTATAAGGGTGGTAACGATATCAAAATGAGTTCGTACAGAATCCAATGAAATGACCACTAAAGTGTCTGTTTGTATAAATAAAACGCATGTGCCAAAGGATTCTGGAAGAAATTGTGTAATTGCTGAGAAATCAGCAAATAATCTAGGGATTCGGGTAGGGCGTCGGGCCCGACGCCCTAAGCAATAATAATACATTGTCCCACGTGCGCTTATCTGTGTTAGTGATTTTCGGTGTGAACATTTTTCAGCGTAGATTTCAAGATTTCACAAAGTCCAATTAATGTAACTGTACCAGATCTAGATCCTCGATGATATACTGGCAATTGAGCCTTGTTTTACAGACTTTCTCATGAAATCAGTGTTAACTGCAACTACTGGAATTTCTCTTTAAGAAGAGGAATAGGAAGATAGTTATTTTCATATGATGACAAAATATTTTTAGAGTTCCCCGGTTCTATGTCAAAATGATAATAATAAAAGATTATCAGCTCGATCTTCGCGCTCGCATGATTAAGTGCGATCCATATATCCACTTCACAATTTTCTTACACAGTGCTTGAAATAGTGCTTAAATTAACACCGCACATTGAACTAGCGTTAAAATTATATGTAAAATGTCAAAATTGATCCAAAGTAACCATTGGCGGCTGAAGACAAAAAATTTAGGGGGTGTCCACCTGAAATTTTGGGATGGACACAGTTAAAAAATAGGACAAGCGCCCCCAAAAAAGGTTTTTATGAATTGTTAAACAAAATTTTTGACGAGCAAAAAAAAAAAAAAAAAAAAGTTATCAAGCAATTTTTTTTTGGGGGGGACCGTCCCCCACCTATAATTTAGGAGGGGGCACGTCCCCCCCGTCCACCCCGCTTCCGCCGCCTATGAAAGCAACCCAAACAAATACTTTAACTAATAAAGAAGAAATTTTAATGACAGCACCAAGGATAATGATAATCAGGGCCACATAAAATTTACTATATGGTATAACCTCAATGAAATCCTTGATTTGATTGGCTGACTAGCGTTGTATACCATAGTAGTTACAATTTGATAACATAGATACCACGATAGTAACTTTTATGCAACGGGGCCAGGGAGTTGCACACTCTAGGCTACAATATCTGTAAACATTTCTGTAGCCCGGAAAATTGACAAAATAAATCGGCGGCAATGATTTTTGTCACAAATCAATCATTCGGCAGTACTGATATTGCTTCAAAATCAAATGAGCAGGTGCGGAACCAGACTCGGACTTTAACAGGTTACGAATTTGCCTGGAAAGATGGACAAGCCCCCCACCCCCCCAAAAAAAAAAAAATAAAAAAAGAAGTTATGATCGCTCATTTTACGAGGTGCACAATTAATGCATTCTGAATGCTGTACCATTATATTTTCAAATATTACGGAAAGCGCCTGCACATTCCCCACCCAGTTGTAAACCTGCTGATAGTCAGTTTTCAAACAAAATCATTTGATTGTGTGATAAGATCTTTACTGTCCACTGATTTCATAACAAAATACGAATTGCAGAGTTTTGACGCACTTAATTTTGATTCCAATTTATGGCTGAGACCATTTTCCACAAACCAATTGGTTCGCGACTGCCAATAACTCCGAGGTCAATCGAACGCAATATGATTATTTTTTTAACAGAGAAGAAATAAAATACTGGCTTACCTGGAGTTTGCACCCCGCACGATGTAGAGATCTGCAAGATTCAAGAACATTCGAAATGAAAATATCACATGAATTTTCGTTAAGGAAAGGGCATGATTATCAGAAGGAGAAAATTGATGTGATAAAATATTAGACACAGGTATGCAGGTATTTCAGAAAACGAACAGGGGTGCTTCTAAATGTAATTTGCAAACCAAAACGAACAATAAGTCACCCAACATTAATTTGATTATTTTCATTTAGCTTGAAAATGACATCATGGTCTTTAAACTCCAAAGTGACTTTTTTCAACAGTTCTACAGTAACCCACATATGTACTACAAGGTTGAATGCAGACGAAATTCGGCTACACTTCGTAATTCCGAAGATTCTTTCTACCGAAAACGAAAAAAGGTTCGTTAATCCGAACATTTGTGGCGTTATTCCGGAGATTCGTTATTCCGAAGGTTCGATAATCCGAAAACAAAATAAGGTTCGTTATTTCGAATGTTGTTTAATCCGAAAAATGAAATAATCGGTGGCGAAGCCGGGAAAACTGGAATGGTAAGCGTGGGGGGGGAGAAACACCGTTGCTGTTCAATTTTTATGAGGATGGGGAGGCAAAAAGTAAAGTAGAGTAATTAGATAGAGCAAAGCCTTTTTGAAGTGATTTCTGATTATGGTAAGATATATATATATATATATATATATATATATATATATATATATATATAGGCTTTATTTTATTTTTTGCAAGAGAGTGTAACGAGCGAGCAGCTTGGAACAATTTTCAAAGCTGATGTTGTATAACTCGTTTTTTGGTCAACTGTCAATAGGGGATCCTCGAAAGGTGTTGCGAGCGTGAATCGCAAGCTCAAACTTTTGAACATTTTAATAAGAATTAAATTAAAACATTCTGAGCAGCTTTTGAATAATTAATACGAGCGCGAAATGCGAGCTGATTTATACTGACCAGAAAAGGAAGGTATTAATGACTGCGTTTAGTGACTCATGAATAGGATACATCGAATAATGCGAGTGCGAAGCGCGAGCTAAAAAGATATTCCAGTCTGAAAACGGGACATTCTAAGCATTTTAATAACCGTAAACGGTGATTACCTTACTAAACAATTAATGATAACAATATTCAACAAGTTTTCATTATTATTTTATTATTATTTATTTATTTATTTTATCTATTATTCTGTTTTTATTTCATTTATTTATTTATTCACTTTTTTTTGGGGGGGGGTGATATTGCCCCCTGCCCCATCCGCTTTCACGGCCCCTGTGGGAAGGGGCGTTTACGTACGCAGAATTCCCTCAAAGGGATGATCACAGGCTTACAGGCCAGTTCATGTATTTCTCTCATCGCTAGACCTGCATTTTTTTTATTATTCATTTTATTTATTCGGTTAAAACGTAAATAAATGTACATGATACAAAGACACAAGGACCAAACTGGACATGTTTACGATAAGTGCAAATTAAACACAGACTACAGAACATCAAACAAATAAAACAGAAATGCATTCATCGAGAAAACTACTATTAACCTATTTACGAAAACCAGTATAAGAGCAGACAGGAGTTATCAAATCAAATATCGATAGGGGTGCGTTATGCATTTCGAAATTATTGGTTCAAAATTATTTTGTCTACTAGAAGATCCATTCTTGATTAAAGGTCAAGTCCATCTCAGACAAAAATGTTGATTTGTATCAATAGAGAAAAATCAGACACGTATTATGCTGCAAATTTCATCGAAATCGTATGTAAAATAAAGTTATGACATTTTGAAGTTTCGCTTATTTTTCACAAAATAGTTATATGCACAATTTAGTCACATGCAAACGAGAGAATCGATGATGTCCCTTACTCACTGATTTCAATTTCTGCAGAATTGACAAAAGGACCAACCGGAATGAAACATAGAATGATAAGCAATGGTAATTCACCATGTTCATGGAGAAATAAAACTTTGTTTCACAGGAAAATGAGGAGAAAATTAGAATATTTCATATTGCATATAATAAAATACAAACGAAATAGTGAGTAAATGATGTCATCAGTCTTCTCATTTGCATATCGACCAGGATTTGCATATAACTGTTTCGTGAAATTAACCGAAACTTTAAAATGTCACAACTTTCTTACTTTACATCTGATTTTCATGAAATTTTCAGTGTTATGCTTGTTCGATTTTTCTCTTTTTATTCAAATCAATTTTTTGTTGGGGTGGGCTTGTCCTTTAAATGTTTACCACTTATAAACCCAATTAAACACAATCGCTCTGCGCGCGCGGGTAGGAGGGGGGGGGTGATTGTTTGGACCATAATAGGGGTGATAATGACCCCTTTTTGGCTGGGGCGGGGCCAAAAAAAAAATCTGCAGCCATCGTAGCCAGCTTTTCGGAATGAGGGGGGCACACCTATTTTATATTAAATTTATATGTTTATGCATATGTGCATCGAGGTTTCGCCAATAAGGGGGGGGGGGGGATTTTATACACATTTACCCGATCCGCTGCTCAATGCTGATTTTTTTGTTTCTTTGAAGGGTTAGCCCGAATAGTGACTTATTAGCTTTATTCTTATAAGCAAGATAATTGTATCTGTAATTGCAATTGAATCCCTGATTGAATAATGGGAATGCGAGAAGGTAGCTAAATTTTATCGAAAGTTTTTGATGAACTGTCATAAAGAGGGGTTTAAGTAGTTTGTTAAAATTAATATAGACGTAGGCTTATACAGACTAATGAAAATGCGAGCACGCAGCGCCAGCTGATAAGTTTTTACGATCAGACCTGAAAATGAATATTACTTTTGAGAACTTCATGAAATACATGAATAAAATAAGTACTTCAAACGAACATTATTTCATTTTCGGATAAACGAACCTCATTTCGTTTTCGGACTAACGAACCTTCGGAATTACGAACCTCATTTCGTTTTCGGACTAACGAACCTTCGGAATTACCAACCTTATTTCGTTGTCGGACTAACGAACCTTCGAAATAATGAACTTTATTTCGTGTTCGGATTAACGAACCTTCGAAATTACGAACCTTCGGAATTACGAACCTTCGGAATACTCGAACCTTCGGAATAACGAGGCGTCAGAATTACGAATGTATGCGAGAAATTCAATGAGAGCTCTGGGGCTTATTAAAGCATGGGTTGTGCACACTATTACTCTGCAATCTCGGTGAAAATTCCAAGAAAAAAAATGACGTTAAAGAAAGTCTTGTATCTAGTCTCTTATTCCGTTTACAACATCAAATTTTGGAAGTTTGAAGAAGAAGAATTAACCAATTGAATTTTATTTTCACATTAATTTTCTTCTTTTTGGAGACCAAATTTCTCTTTTGGCTGTTAACAGAGAAACTTGTTATTGCTTGTTTTGGAAAGACTGGTCACAAGTATATCGTATATCGGTTAAATCGATACTCGTCGTTCTAATATCAAACAAGTGAGCGTACACAATTACAAACACACACACACACACCCGCATCCTCTCATAAACACACATCCACACACACGTACACTTTTCGAATAGCTTGAATGGCCTGTAAGAAATATCCCTTTGATTTTTACAGTTAAAAAAGTTACACTAAATCATCGAAAATCTATATTACTCAACGCAAAATATTCATCTTGATAACAATTGATACATGCTCGTAATGGGGTATATATTATGTTCTTCCACCTTTGGCGAGGGATGCGTAGTGTGTGTGTGTGTTAGGGTGTGTGTGTATGATCGCGTTTTTTTTTACAGATCAATCAGATTTACGTCTTGGACCGACCTTTAACGTCACCATCCGTAACATGTGACCTGGGCTAGCTCGAACAAGCACACACCAAAATCACAGACAAAAATCCAGGAAACATGTTTTCCTCGTTACCTCCCATGCACTTAATACCCCCCCCCCCCGGCAGACATCATAATTCTAGGACGGTTTTATAATCTGTTCTTAAACATGCTTCCCGCACTTCGTAAAATACGGCCCCAAATTGGTTGGACACATAATCGTAGTGGTAGAAATTTTACCCAATATTTTTTTTCCAGTGATGACGTAACGATTGCTTCCTCGATAATTATCAGGGAGGTTAGAAATTATAAAGGACAATGTGTTTCATTGTCGTGCAAGTGGGTGGGTCTGCCCTACTTGTTAAGTCAGTAGTTTGGCCTATTATTCAATGTAAACTGAATATACCCCAAACCATTTGTCTAATTCATTGTTAGTAGTATTTCATTCGGTATAATAAAAACATAAAAATATATATACAAAGCCACGTGGATAACGGTTAATAACAATTATGTGCTCTGCCCCATGGGAAGTTCTTCCCAAAGCGTACCGACGTTACTGGACGTAACAAACTATTGACAAAAGGCAATTCTAGAAGTATTGAGGGAAACAGTCATGCTTGCCATCCCGAAGCCTATACGTCAGAATAGCTGGCCAAATGTCAAGCCATATGGGACTGTTGCACAAAGAGTTGCGTTGGAACGCATTTAAAAAAAATAATGATAATAATCGCAAATCCCTATAAAACGTGCATTTCATCATTGATTGAAAATCAAATTACAATTGATTTTTTTAGTTGCGTTTGATTGTAGATCTTTATGAAAAGCGGCCACAACGGTGACACGCCCACTAAAGATTTGGATATAATTAATGTATCAATTTTCAATATTCTTTTTTCTATTGATCAGGTTTATGATATAATCATACAAAACATGTTCAAACTATCTCTTTTATGGGGAAAATGTAAATCGTGTGTAAAAATGTATATACAATATGTCGTGGTCTAGTGGTTCTGACTCTCGCCTATCAAACAGAGGGTCATGGGTTTGAATCCTAACCATGGCGTGTTTTCCCTCAGCAAGAAATTTATCCGCATTGTGCTGCACTCGACCCAGGTGAGGTGAATGGGTACCCGGCAGGATTAATTCTTTGCATGCACTGAGCGCCGGGGATGGTAGCTCGAGCTAAAGCCGGAGTAATAATAGCAGCGCATTGTATCATCAGGCAAAAGGCGCTTTATAAATACAGCTATAATAATAATAATGATAATAATAATGAATAAAAAAGAAAGTAATAATAAAAATAATAATAACAATACTTATACTAATAATGATAATAATAATAATAATAATAAATAATAATAATGGTGTCTTATTGAGCGCACACGCCGTCCAGAGACTCTCATGGCGCTAGCGCAGCAACGTTTCCTTTGGATATAAATAAATCCAAATATATACTTTATACATGATTTACATATAACAACTACAAAATATAGACGTAAATGAAGTCAAAAAGGACATTTTAAATCACAAACAAGTACAGTCTTGCATCGTCACCCACTTGAATTCCCAGCGACGACCTGGTGGGGCGTAATGCCCTCGTAGTAGACTTGTTAACTGCAAAAAAAGGGGTGAACGCTGCATTTTTGAGTACAAATGTCCCACTTGGCACAAATGTTCCTTGAGTCAAAAGAAAAAGATTCATTCAGAGAGACACGCTGTATCTATGCAAATAAGCAAGTAATTTGCATACATTTTCAGAACTGCCCTAAAATTGGAAATAAAGACTTATACATGTATAGGGTAAGACAGGGAAGAAAATTGTCATAAAATAATTGGGATATCCTTGTTTATTATTACCTAATTTACATAAATAATGCAAATTATAATTTGAAGAGTATTTTTTCAAGAATCCTGAACTGTTTTATAAACAACAGCACTTAATACAAAATGTCAACATTCTACTTGAAAGAGAATATATTAGCGAAAACATCAATATGCTTCATGACAGCATTAGTGTCTTAATTTGCTTAGAAAGAGGGCAAATATGTCAAAATGTATGGCGTGATATTGCACTAAAACGAGACCAAAACAACCTCTATGTCACAGTCACACTCACGAATCGGACAATAAAGCGATCAATGGTATGTCATTCGAGATAACACAATCTCAACACAATAGCTTCCATCGGCTTCTCGTATCGCTTTTGTTGGTGTGTCTGCTACACCGTAATCTATGATACATACGGGCAAAATGCATTTCGGCATCGGTAAAACACTATTATTTTTTTTTATTTGTTTCTAATTTGTTTCTCTTGGAAAATTTACAGGAGACATTGCTTTGCAGGTTACTGCTTAAATGAAGCTCTGGCACATGAATCATGACGAATGTACCCCACCTCAATCCATATTTTAACTTTGTTGAAATATATGTCTTTTGGAGACCCCGAAGTGGCAAAACTGCATTCCCCTCGGCATTCCCGCTACTTTACAATGCAGTTTGACTTGTATTATCGACTTGGAAAAGACAGATGTATGAGACATCATTTAACATGTTTCCTGAAGATAGTTTTTTTTTGTTCAAGCCTACGTCCACGGGAGCCCTCCGAATTTACTCCATCCCCCTTCTGTATTTCGACACTAACTAAAAACAATATCGTGTTTAAAAGCCACCGGCAAGGCAAATTGCGTTTTTGGTATAATAAAGCAACTTTATATCTATATTTCATATTTATCTATATCAATTTTATCATTAATGTTATTATTATTATTATTATTGTTCTGCAGTTTGTAATAATGCTCTAGCACACTAAAGGCTATAACCCAACAGGAGCATGCCTAGGATACCCTTTTCCCTTTTGGTTTTATGTATTCAAAAATAGTTTATTGTCTTTAGAACTCTTAAAAGATTACTTTTGTTTGTATTGATATCTTGGAATAGATTGAGGAGAAAATACTCTACAATTGACATGTAGAAGAGCTGTAGTACATTGAAAAAAGAAGCCACACGTAAGCTCTATAATACTCAAACCCCGTTATTGCTTCCACTCTATGTTAAATTTAAATATTTTCAGAGCCCATTCGGCAGAAAGATACATTTCTACTACACACAGTAAAGCCTCTTTACTTTCTACTCTTGAAAAAAAAAACATAGAAGGCATTGTTTTATATCGCATAAAATAAGTTCGTGTACATGACGGTGGACTGTCGAAGTTGCCTAACACTTTATTTTGTTTTGACAAGATATATTTACAATATCGTCTAAATGAAGCCCTCATCTGGAAAAGGGCACTTATTAAAGGCAGCATCTATACATTATATAGAGGAGGCCCTGGTACTTGAAAGCGGGGGCTGAAGCACCCGCAAGATTTTCCTGAAGGGGGGGGGGGGTGCTGCGTGTATTATTCTCGATAGATAGCACCCCCTGGAATTCCGGTAGATGTGAAAAAAAAGAGACGTTACCCCCAAAAAAATTATTTTGTAGTGCAATCCTTTTTGTTTATTTGCCTGTAAAATTTATTGATGTAAATTTGAAAAAAAAAAAAGCTTCAATGTAAAATTTTGGTCCAAAGAAATCAAACAAGTTTCAGCCCCCTCTTCCCAGTGCCAAGGCCTCCTCTAAATAATGTAGATTCTGCCTTTAATAAGTGCCCTTTTCCAGATGAGGGCTTCATTTTATAGACGATATTCTAAATATATATTGTCAAAACAAAATAAACGGTTTTGGCAACTTCGACAGGCCAACGTCACGTACACGAACTTATTTTATGAGATATAAAACAGTGCCTTCTATGTTTTTTGTTTTTTTTTCAAGAGGAGAACGCAAAGAGGCTTTACTGTGTGTAGTAGAAATGTATCTTTCTTCCGATTGGGATCTCAAAATATTTGAATTCAACATAGAGTGTAATCAATAAAGGGCCGTGTGGCTGTTCTCCAATTTACCACAGCTCCTCTACATGTCAGTTGAAGAGTATTTTCTTCTCAATCTATTCCAAGGTATCAATACAAACAAAAGTAATCTTTTAAGAGTTCTAAAGACAATACACTATTTTTTAATACACAAAACCAAAAAGGGAAAGGGCATCCTAGGCATGCTCCTGTTGGGTTATAGGCTTTACTGTGCTAGAGCACTATTACAAACGGCAGAACAATAATAATAATAGTAATAATAATAATAATAGTAATAATAATAATAATATTAATAATAATTATAATAATATCAATAATAATGAATGTAAATGAAAAAATATAGATATAAAAGTTGCTTTATTATACCAAAAAAAACCCACAATTTGCCTTGCCGATGGCTTTAAAACATAATATTTTTTAATTTAAAGTCGAAATACGGAGAGGGGATGGGGTAAATTCGGAGTGCTCCCGTGGGCATAAATAAACAAAAATTAAAAAAAAAACTTTTTTTCAGGAATCATGTTGTCTGATATCCCATACATCTGAGTTTTCCAAGTTAATAATACAAGTCAAACTGGTTTTGTAAGGTCATGAAGGTAGCGGGAATGCCGGGGAGATGCAGTTTTGCCACTTTGGGGTCTCCAAAAGATATATATTTTAACAAAGTTAATATATGGATTGAGGTGGGGTACATTCGTCATGATTCATGTGCCAATTCTTCATTAAAGCAGTAACCTGCAAAGCAATGTCTCCTGTAAATTTTCCAAGAGAAACAAATTAGAAACAAATAAAACAAAATTAATAGTGTTTTACCGATACCGAAATGCATTTTGCCCGTATGTATCATATAGATTACGGTGTGGCAGACACACCAACAAAAGCGATACGAGAAGCCGATGGAAGCTATTATGTTGAGATTGTGTTATCTCGAATGACATACCATTGATCGCTTTATTGTCCGATTCGTGAGTGTGACTGTGACATAGAGGTTGTTTTGGTCTCGTTTTAGTGCAATATCACGCCATACATTTTGACATATTTGCCCTCTTTCTAAGCAAATTAAGACACTAATGCTGTCATGAAGCATATTGATGTTTTCGCTCATATATTCTCTTTCATGTAGAATGTTGACATTTTGTATTAGTTGCTGTTATTTATAAAACAGTTCAGGATTCTTGAAAAAATACTCTTTTTAAATTATAATTTGCATAATTTATGTAAATTAGGTAATAATAAACAAGGATATCCCATTTATTTTATGACAATTTTCTTCCCTGTCTTACCCTATACATGTATAAGTCTTTATTTCCAATTTTAGGGCAGTTCTGGTGAAATATATAGTCTGAATTACTTGTTTTTACATATCGACATAATATGCAAATTTATGCAAATTGCTTGCTTATTTGCATAGATACAGCGTGTCTCTTTGGATGAATCTTTTTCTTTTGACTCAAGGAACATTTGTGCCAAGTGGGACATTTGTACTAAAAAATGCAGCGTTCAACCTCTTAACAATAACAAGTCTACTATCGTGCTTGCGGATCCGTTCAGTACTCACGGGAGCTCTAAAAAACTGTGGTGTTAAAACTGACACCAATTGGTCTTAATATAGGACCACAGCCTGAGGTGTTAAAATTACACCCTAGAGATTGAACATAACACCAAAGAGTGTAAATGTAACAACCAAAGGTGTTGTAATAACACCGGTAGGTGTAAAACTAACACCACCAATTTAACACCGGTGTAAAATAACTTGTGTGGTCCTCTATGTACACCGGTTAACACCACATTTTTTGCTGTGTTGCTAATAAAGGCACCAGTCCCTATGGGAAGAAACTCAGACCAGTGAGTGATGACAACAAAGTGTACTTTACATATATACAAACAAATATTATTTTAAAAAATGATGTCATAAGATGTACTCATAGACGTACTTTAATGCAACTAAGTGGCTGAGGAAGCTGATTCCACAGCTTGGACGCAACATATAAGAAGGACCTATCCAAAATAATGTCCGGTACAGGTGCCATGAGCCTAATTATAACAAAAAGGCAAAAGATATTCGTTCGACCCGACCATTTATAAGTACTGCAGGGAACTTATTATAGTCAAGTTTTCTTTCAGGTCGGTACATCGATTCCCCCTATCAATCATAATAAAATCTTCCATGATGGATATTGTGTCCCTTCTGAACATGCTCATGTTTGTGATTTGATGAGCCTGGTCAGATCAAGGAATTGCCCCTGCTCAGACCCTTAACATGCTTGAGACAGTGCATCAATGCAGCAAACTTGGAATGGACTGAAATTCACCACTGTTACAAAACAGAATGTGTATTCAAAACAGCTGAAGAAGAAGAAGTTCGGTTATAGCTATTCCAGATTGGACCTTGTTGTTTGGAAGTGCCCTTTCCCAAAAGCTAACATAGAGGGCACATGTCTCCCAACCTCTAATCAGCGCCAATCTACTCATCTTGACTCCCCAACAAGTATTCTGAAAGATATGTAAAAAAATGAAAAAAAATATATATATATATATAATAAAAATGACCTTCATTTTTAGTGACCCCCTTTCAAGCTTTTTAAATTTATCGGGACCGATTTGACCTTCATTATGCAGAAAAACCTTTTTTCCCCCAAATTTCTCGGGACCAATTCACCTCCATTTTGTAGTAAAACCTTTTTTTTAATCAAATTTTTCGAGAACTATTTGATCTCTAGTTTGACGTGAAAACTTCTTTTTTTGGCTTTTCGGATTAACATCAGTAACCCCAGTCAAAAAAAAAAGATCCCAGGGCCCTGGGTAGACGACCGTTTAATACAAACAAAGAAAGAAGTGGTTGTTTGTGCACACATTAATTAAGAGCCAGGTCTGTCAACTTGATATTTCTCAACGATCTTTCCCCCTTTTTGTCGACACACAAAGAAGGGTGTAACAGTAAAAATTCCTTCCATTGATAGAATTATCATATTTGCAGATCTTTTAATTCGGGAATGGTGTCAATCAGTGCGTGGGTAATGGGCGCAATTATGACTGCGCGAAATTGTCTTTTGTGGTTCTCCAATTAATAAAGATTGATTGATTGTCAGACAGGACAATGAAATGATTTCAATGATGTATATTTCGATGCTTTTATCTACGTCATCACATCCGTACAGAATCAGAAGTTGGCTATGAGTATTAAAGGCAAAAAACATTTTTGGTTCCAGTGCACTTACATTAAACTTTGTCATTTCTCGAAATGTGATAAAGCATACTACTTTTAGCGCTTCGCGCAGGAAAATAAGTTATTTAATTTTCCAAAATCTTTTTTATTGGTCTTATTTTCGTTCGAAACAACTTTCTAAGTAACAGCAAGTCAATTGATCAGATACTAGAGGCGCGAGAAATACGCCTCGTTTTTATTTGAATTTGAAGAGACGTCGAAAAACTTCGCTCTTCGCGTGCTCTGTGAGTGTTGGTACGCCTCAAGCGCACTGGGGCCCTTTACATAAAACCTTTGCCATAAAAAAAACTATGGCAAACAAAATTATAACATTGAAATCTACAGTAAAAAAATAAAAAATCTGGCAAAAGAACTACCAGATTTTTTCTTTTATGCAACAGGCCCCTGGAGATCATTTTACGAATGTCAGAGCTGAAAGGAAGCACTTGTCATGCTATGGAGTCAGAAGGCAGAATGGACATTTGCTAGAACGAGATATGGGCAGTAATATTCTGTTCAATAAAAAATGACACTTATAAGGATATTTTAAAAATCCTATTGTTTACAGACTATGAGCGCCGCGTTCGCCGCTCATAGATGTCTGTAAACAATAAGATTTTTTTTGGCACGCCAAACTCATGATTCTATTTTTACGATCTATCTCCTTTCTTCTACACACAAAGAAGGGTGTAACCGTAAAAATTCCTCCCTTTATGTATTCCTATTCATAATTGTAATGGCATATCGGTTGTTGTTTGGAGACTGTGCAAATCAGTGCCCGGGTAATCATATCAATTAATAACAAAATACTGTACAGATCCTGGCATTTTCTTGGTCCCCCTAATAAAGATATACTATAATAAAAAAGAGGGGAAGAGGGAGAGAGAAAACGAAAATACGAAGAACAGGAGAAGAGAAATGAAAGAAGAAGAAAATGAGTGGAGAATTGGCAAATTTGTTAAAGAAAATGTTCGACAGTTCTTCACATGGTCGCTTCAGAGCCAGTGAAAGAAAATAATAATCAGCTTGAATTAATTGGTCATTGACATACACAACTTGAACTTTATTTATTTCAAAACGTGCCAGATCAAAATATGTAAAAGTATCAGCAAGCGCTTCACGCTCGCATATTTTAATAAGGGAAATGCCCATCTTTTTATTTTAAAAGTTCATGGACATTCCCTCTTTTAGGTCTAAACTATAAGCCTAACCAATATAAGCTTTCGCTTTGCACTCGCGCTTTTTGTTTAATGAAGATCATATTGTACTTTCATTACAAATGAGCTCAAATTGAATAGTTTTCATGTCGGAAAATATTTTTTTTTATCTCGCGCTTCGCCCTCGCATCATTTTTTTTTTTGGAGATACTATCCAATTCATGGTTACAAAGGTGCTTGGGATGTGCAGCTTAAATGTTGGAATATCAAAATTTCCGCATACATTCGTAATTCCGAAGCTTCGTTATTCCGAAGCTTCATTATTCCGAAGATTCGTTATTACGAAGGTTCGTTTTTCTGAAGGTTCGTTAGTCTGAAAACAAAGTGAGGTTCGTAATTCCGAAGGTTCGTTAGTCCGAAAACGTAATGATTAACGAACTTTATTTCGTTTTCGGACTAACGAACCTTCGGAACAACGAACCTTATTTCGTTTTCGGACTAAAGAACCTTCAGAACATCGAGCCTTTTTTCGTTTTCGGATTATCGAACCTTCAGAATAACGAACCTTCGGAATAACGCCACAAATGTTCGGATTCACGAACCCTTTTACGTTTTCGGATTAACGAACATCGAGGTATAGGCAATTTACGTGTTTCAGAATTACGAACCTTCGGAATTACGAAGTGTAACTCAAAATTTCAGCTCACGCTCGCACAAATGTTTTGGTTGATACTCATAATCCAGTTCAGGGTAACGAAAAGTGCTTAGAATGTCCAGTTTGCAGGTCGAAATTTTAATCAATTTCAGCTCGCGCTTCGCACTCGCATCAAAAAATTGTTTAGTATCCGGTTCTACAAGTGCTTCAAATAATCCTGTTTTGAGGTCGTGCTTCGTGTTCGCATAGGCTATAAATTTTTTCATTAAGTTTTTATTGATCGATAAAATGATTACATAAATATCAAAATATAATTGAAATAAAGAACAGAACAAAAACAATGACCTTATCATGATGAATCAGAACAAAGCAGTATTACATGGAATAAAGGAGCTCAGCTAGAAAACAAGTACATGATGTAAAATCACACGATACCATATCTAGCAAATAAGAGCTTGTATACAAACAAAGTGAGTAATTGACTGCTTTGAATTTAAACATATTACAAATAGGTAAGGGGGACAACAACAACTAATTACGTAAAATCGATGGGAGGGTGCAAATGATGGCACCAAGAATAGTGGCCAGTGACTTCAAATCAATCTCAGCCCTGGTCCAAATTAAAGGTGCATACAACGAGAAATATGTAACAGCCTTGAGCAAAATACACCGTGTAACCACAAAAAAAAAACAAATCATGATCTACAAAGGGGCATAATAAGAAACACACAATATATTATCGGCAAAAGTCAGTAGCCCAATACAGAAATTAAAACACTCGTACATGTATGGTTTACAAGTAAATCAGAATAACAAAGTCAATATAAAAAAAATGCTCACAAATGCCTAGAGTAGCTTAATGGGGAAAAAGCATCTCTTGGGAACACACTGTAAACAAACAAAAAAAGAAAACTCCCCAGTTCCCCATCACAAAGGAGAGTAAAAACCAAGGTGTAGTAACTTGAAAAAAATCTATCAAAGTGCACATTAAAACATGTGCACATTATTTTCAAAAGATATAAAAAAAAGACATTACCTTATAAATAATGTAATAAAAATGTCACTATGGCAGGGAGATTAAAAAAATAGCATTAAGCTTCACTGATACACGTAGTATCTACACATGGGATAAAGAAGTATCTGTAGGGGAAGGCGGGGTAAGTTGAGCATAGGGGCAAGTTGAGCCACCAGCCCCAGGCCAATAATGAATGAGTCAGACATAGTGGTGGTGTCATGTATTGATGACCCATAGCATAACCCCTAACCCCACCACATTGTTTCCAACTTTGAAACAGAAAGTATTTTTTTAGAGGGAAAAATATGAATTTCAGCCAAAAAAGTAAAAAAGAGTGTGAAATAGATAAGTGCTTTATAAACACACACGTCTTTGAATATAATAAAGACATGATAACAATATTATTAGTCCAGGTATGGATCTTCATTCTTGTCATAGTCTTTTATGATGGATGCATAATAAATTTGTGGATACAAAATTATCGCACTAAGTTCGGACTGGGGTAAGTTGAGCCAAACAGCATGGGGCAAGTTGAGCCATGGTAATTCCTATGGTAATGTATCTTAAAAAACAAACAAACCATAAAAATAGATTGAAATGCAGGCTGAAAGGAGCAAATATACATGACTGCTCTTTTCCTTTTACAGGATGTTAGTATTTATAGAGAATTAGCAAGTGAAAAGACTTTAAACAAAAAATTGACATGCTGGTTCTCCCCCATACATTTTGTACATAGTTTTTGTGGCTCAACTTACCCCAGAAGGTGGCTCAAACTTACCCCATATATGGGGCAAGTTGAGCCATGTGACATCGGTTTTTTCAAAGGTCACGGTGATTTTCAGTGTTGGGGTAGAAAGTTATATATAGGTGGAAAATATTTCAGAATGAAATTTCAAAGCAAGGTACTTATTTCGACAAGATTATTAATCATATCAATTCTAACATGCAAAAAGCAAAAACTGTCACAACTTACCCCGCCTTCCCCTACAGGTAAACTTCTAAAAATATATCAGTACAACAATAAAATTCACTCCTGCGTACATGTAGATGAGAGATAATCAGTATGGAAAATAAGTCAGTTAAACAGCCTGTAGTCAAAGTCATAAACAAAAAAGACGAGCCATAACAACTGCTGTCCTCACTCTACTTGTTAAAAGGTAAAAAAATATTAAATATCATATAAGATTAAACAATTTCAGAGTCCATAAATATCACTTAAAAACATAACGCATGTATATTTAGTTCAACCTTTAAGCATGTAGAACTACGTGGAAGAGTAGAGTGTTCATGAGATCCATGAGTAGATGTTTTCATTTTAAAAAGACATTCTGTAATACAATAGGATCAATCTGCTGAAAAGACTTTCCCAGTGGTTGGGTCTCTGTACCGAATTTTGTCTGGGTATGCGAAAAAAGGCTTTTTTCCTTCTGATCGTAGATGCTTGAACTTCTCCTGCTTCTTCTGGCGTAATTGAAGGACTCTCTTTGATAGATCCTCAGCAACGAAGACCTTTCGATCCCGATATTTGGAATTGGACTCCTTCAGCTTCTTCACACACGCTTTCCTCACCCGTTCTTTGGTTGTGAAGGAAGAAAAAGCAACGTGGGGGTACGGTGACACCTTTCTATCTGCGAACAATCATCCTCCGAGACATCGGCATGTTGTAAGAAATCGGTGACAGTTTTCAAACAATCTTCATGATCTTGGTTTGGATGTTCAGGAATCCCAAACAGAACAATGTTCTTTCTCCTTCCCCTATTCTCTAGGTCATCCAATTTGGCAATGAGCACCTCCTTCTCCTTCTCTAACTGCTTGACAGAATCCTTCAGGGACCCCATATCAAACTCAATGCTCTTGACTCTTTCATCATGATCAGACACCTTTAAAGAAATGTCACTCAATTTTTTTTATCCAACAAAGCTTCAATGCGCGAGTCAAATCTTGATTCAAAGTCATTAAAAAATGTGACAAACCAAGTAGGAGGACCATCTGTGGATTCTAAATCAAGAGAACGCCTGGTGCTAGTGTTACACGAAGCCAAATGCGTAGCCGAATCATTTCTGTACTGACCTTTGGGAACAGCGTCTGCGTTCGTTTCCATACGGCTTTGGGGAGCGGTGGGACTAGAGTCAACAATTTTCGGCTTCTTGGAGAGCGGGGACGATTTGTTTGGGGTGTTTTTCAGCTGATGTGTACTCTTTGAAGGATCCATTGTTATATAAGGATAGTGTATATCATTTAAAGAGAACATTATGTAAATCCAGGAGATTCCATCACAAATCAACACGGTGAAATTTTGCTTCAAAGCAAGGGACACCAAAATTACATCTCGGAAGACATTGTACAAACAGCGCCCTCTCGCATAGGCTATTTAGTGAGATAGTATCCAGTTCAATTTTTACTAAAACAAGAATGCCCAGTTTTCAGGTCTGTATTAAATCAAAAATTGTCAGCTCTCATCGACTGTTTGGTGAGATACATGTACCATGCTGTTCTTACAAAAAGTGATTAGAATGTCCAGTTTCCGGGTCAAAAATATGGGCGCCTTTAAAGGTCAAGTCAATTTAGAAAAATGTTGATTTGAATCAATAGAGAAAAAACAGACAAGCACAATGCTGAAAATCTCATCAAAATCGGATGTAAAATAAGAAAGTTATGACATTTCAAAGTTTTGCTTATTTTTAACAAAATAGTTATATGAACGATCCAGTTACATCCGATTGAGATAGTCGATGATGTCACTCACTCACTACTTCTTTTGTTTTTTATTGTTTGAATTATACAATATTTCAATTTTTACGAATTTGACGATTAGGACCTCCTTGCCTGAACCACGAAATGTTAAAATAATGGAATTTCACGTGTTCAGGGAGGAATGAAACTTCATTTCACATGACAATGACGAGATGATAAAATACAAAAGAAATAGTGAGTGAGTGATGTCATTAGTTCCCTTATTTGCATATTGACCGAGATGTGCATTTAACTGTTTTGTGAAATAAAGCGAAACTTTAAAATGTCATACCTTTCATACTTTACATCTGATTTGATGAATTTTTCAGTGATATGCTTGTTGAATTTTTCTCTTTTTATTCAAATCAAGTTGTTGTTGGGTGGACTTGTCCTTTCAGCATCAGCCGAGAGTCCCCGGGCGTGGAGGAGGTGTTTGGCTCTTATACAGAGATAATCTCTCTGGTGTCATTAATTCACCAAATGTCTGAACATCTTTTGAATCTATATCAGTTACATATATGGCATCTAATGGCACTACTAATTTCGAGATTTTAGTCATACACAGACCACCAAGGTTTCAATAATTTTCTTCCTTTCTTGATGATTCTTCGGATCTATTGGATGAGAAATTGTATAATTTGTCCCTCCTATCCTTCATTTCTCCCGTTCCCCATTTTCTCTCTCATTTCTACCCATCCTTTCTTTATCCCTCTTCATTTCCCTTCTTCCCTTTCTATTCTTCCTTTTCTTTTCCTTCTCCATATTTCATAATCCCTTTCTTTTATTTCTCTTAATTCTCTCTCCCCTCAATTCCATTTTTCTTTTTGAAGGTTTTAACTGTAATGAAAAGAATATCCGTATTCAATGCTGTTGACCCATCAACAAATTAATGACCCCCCCCCCTCCATTTCTAAGAACATCCTGTCATGATTTGGAAGGCGGATGTGATCAAAGGAGAGGGGTGGGCGGACGAGGAGCAAGACTGTCCCGGATTGTTAACAATAACAAAAGACCCCCCCCCAAAAAAAAAAAAAAAAACGATGAGCACAGCCAGTTTTGCATTAAATAACTGATTTATTATCAAAGAATTGATGATCCCAATTGATTGCACGTTTTGACATAATGGGAATTCGCAAATGCAAATAATCGATAATGTTCATAATTGTGTTTTATTTTAGGTTCGTCATATTTATTGCTTTCTCTATTGATATGAAATGTAGTTGGAAATGTGCGGACTTATGTTAATAACTTGTCAAATTTGATTAAAAAAATCAAGTCTGCTTAATGTTTTGTTTTATATTGTTGGTATGCTTTTCTTCTTTCCATCCTGAGTCCCGGTCCCGTTAAAACTTAACAAAGACTATTTTGATATGTTATCTAGAAAGCTCTTACACTAATCATACGGAGATGAGATTGTAGGAGTATAGTTCACGCTGAAGGGTGGGGGATGGGTACGTATGGAGAAATGCATTTGCTAACAAAGATACAGAAAGAATCCTATACACTCCATTACGTTAAATCACAATTATTTCATATTTTCAAACAACAGGTTTGTATGGCATGTCTCCCTCGTAACGAAATAAGTTGCAGCAATAATACCTCATGCATTAAATCGGTTGTCAATCCATTTTTTTTATTCTTGGTGGACAAAATTTTGAAAGATATAATTTCATAGAATGAATTACAAAATAATAAATAGGGACATGACATCGGCAGCTTCAACATTGCATATTCATTAAGATATGCATATACATTAAAGAACTGTTTAACCGAAACAATACAAGACTTTGAAATATCACAACTTTGCTCTACCTTGACCGATTTTAATCACATATCCTGTGTTTCATTTTTCTGACCTTATTTCAAATGAACTGAACTTAAGAATTATTACCCCCCCCCAAAAAAAAAAACACATTACAGCATAATAAGTATAACTAAATATCACAGTTTACATGATAATAGGGGAAAACCAGAAAAATAGCCCGAATGTGAGTCGCATTTGGCACCATGCCCAAATAGAACATTTTTGTCTCGTTGAAAAAATAAGATTAATAATACACTTTGTACTCGCACAATTAAAGTTCATTTTTCTGATTTCAGTTCAAATGAACTGAACTTGAGGATTATCACCCCCCCAAAAAAAACAATTACAGCATAATAAGTATAACTAAATATCATAGTTTACATGATAATAGGGAAAACCAGAAAAATAGCCCGAATGTGAGTTGATTCTGGCACCATGCCCAAATAGTACATATTTGTCTCGTTGAAAAAAACAAGATTGATAATACACTTTATACTCGCACAATTAAAGTTGCACATACTTGACATAAACTAAGATACACATTGAAATGATACTGCCTGTAGAAGAAGAGTGGATTGACGACTTTTCAAAATCCATTTCTGTAACAGTCGTGAAAAACACGTCTGTTCATGGGCAAATACTTATATATATATATAAGTGTTAGAAAAAAGAAAAAAAAAGTAAAATTTGGCATGAGCCGACCTCGTGCGTGACCGACGTCTTCACACAACACGTCGGGGCGTCAGATCGTAATCGACGATCATCAGAAAATGATAAATGAGCACTGGAAAAAATTGTCAATGCCTCAGAGTTGGCGTTTGTTCGTGATATGATATCGAAAAAGTATCTATGTCGAAACGTTTTAATTAATTGCAGTAAACGAGAAAAAATAGTGACTTAAAGTAATAAGTTCGATACTCCAGCTGAAATATTTATTTAATATGGACTTTAAAAGCGCGATACTTCCATACAACATTTACACAACAAAAGAAAATAAGTCCCCCTAAATCAAAATGCTGTAACCGTTTAACAGAATAATTTTGACGCGTAATATTTTGTAGGTGTTTATTTACATTCATTACGCAACTCTTGGAAAAAAATTAAAGTGATGGGTTGAGTCATGCATGAGTAATCAAAGATTGAATTAAATATGACTATTTTTGAAAGTCACAAGAGTCGTTTTTCAGATTGTGTAAATACAAAGTTTGGCGAAGGACGTTTTTTTGTGAATTTCATGGTGCTAATGCTTTATTTATTATCCATCATTTAGACACTCCACATATTTTTTTTGATAAGTTAACGTGTGTTCCACATTTTTTTTGTGTGACGCATTATCATGTAATATCATATATGGGGTTTATGGTAGTATAACTTTAAAAAAGCACGTTAAAATTGAAAAATGTTAGTGGCTCCCCTCCCTCAACTGCTATACCCCTTCCCCATTTTCAAATGGTGGATTCACCACACACTAGTCCATAAATTCAACTGGGGAGCGTTTCATGAAAGGACTTGTCAGACGTTTTATCCGACAAGTCCTGTTTTATCCGACAGTTACTATAGTAACAGTGCTTCTCAACCGATCAGAATCCAGGAAAGTTGTCAGATCTGACAACTTGTCGGACGAAAATATTGATGAAACGCCCCCCCCCCCCCGGATCCTTAGAACTTTGTTAGGAAAAAGAATGCATTATGCAATATAAAGAGCATTCATTCTTATGTATTCAAGTGCTCAACCATGGAAGTGTAAAAAGGTTCGGAAAGTGTGTGGTGATAAAGATGATGGATGATAAAAACAACTGCAATTAAGTCACAATTGAAACTGAAATTGCCCCCCACTATTCGCTTCATAACACATCGATATGAGTCTGTGACATTGAAAATGCCACCCCCCCCCCACATTGATGCGTGCTCACTCATCCATAAATAAAATATCGATTTCATTTTTGCACAGAATTCTTCCCATAGGTTAATCAACTTACTGCCAAATGATAATGCTAAAGACAGTTTTGAAAAAAATGTTCCATTTTGAATATTAAAAAGGCTACTTATTCTTAGACATATGCACCCATAGTGTACACAATGTATACATGGGAGCGGAAATCAAAATTTTAACAAAAGTGAAAAAAAAAGGATTTGTTTCACGGACGGTTTTTGCTACTTCTGCCATCAGTTTTTGTCATGAAACTTCGCACATGGCTTCAGAGTGACACTATCCAAAAGTTGCGCACACCAAAATAATCATTTGATACGGCACAAAAAGGGGGCCAGGGCCTTGATTTTTCGTCTTATTTGCATAATTTTATATTATGTGCTCACTGAAACATTAGACATCGGGATTTTCATAAAAATAAATCAAAATGAAATATGCAAGAAGGTTTGTAACTGATATCTATAGTTAGCATTTGCATTTTTTCCAATAACGTAAAAAAGAGCTATTCACATTCCACATGTTCATTCAAGCGTGAATGTTTAATTTAACGTCTTTGAATCATTGAAGCATGTTAATTGGTCATGAATATAACGAAAAAAACGTTGGTAAGATAATTTCAGTTCCCAAAATGAAACGATACTTTGCCTCTGATATTTAAAAATCGTATTTTTTGTTTTCATAAAATGTTCATTGAACCATGAAATGATGAACATTATTAAAGTTACTCTTCCCCACGATAAATGTCATCATATTCGATCATTATATCAATAGAAATGTGTACGATTAGCCAATTTTAGCAGATTTTGACTTGTCTTTATTCAACGTGAAATTTTCTCCAAAAAGGTTGTATCGTCTTTTAGAAAGCGGCTTTCACAAGCCTTCTGTCGATTTTTCATGATGAGAATATTGAATTCGTTCCAACAAAATGCGATCAAAGTCATGATATTGGGCTTGTGACTTTTAAAAAAGTAACCATTTTGCCTTCCGACGGTGCGCTCTAAAGCATGACATAAAATACGTCAAAGAGTAGCTTTGCCTTATCAAATAACCTACACGCTCATGTGAAAATATATTCAAAACCCCCAGTGGGCAATTCCATACGTGTCGTACGGAACATTTTGACATCAATTTCTAGTTTCCTAGCCGAATGCTTGAGCAATTAAATATTGTTTTTTGTCAATGATAAACCTATAGTGGGTAGTCATGTGAAAAACTAATAGCCAACTAAAAAAAATGATTATGGGTAAATCATAGGTGAAAATGTTGTGTGTCGTACGGGATGCAGAAATTCCGTACGACACGCAACATTTTATGCTCTAATTCACCTATTAGACAAGACGAATATGGGGAGAATTCGAATTCAATGAGCATTTTGGGGTAATAGTTGCGAACCGGTCTATTTCACCTAATTTGAATGTGCTGAATCTGATGAGACCGGTTCCCAAGCCAATTTTTCATGTCTTGACCACCTAATTTGCATAAACAAAATGGCTGCCAAATTGACCATTTATAATCTTATTTCTCCAATATTATTTTATAATACTCGCTTTCACCGACATGGATAATGCAAAATCCTACATACATAACATGTACCATTTGGGAAAATTTGTTATTTCTGTTTGCGGCTAATTAATTATGCAAATTTATGCATATTTTGCAATATTATGCTATAATTTGATAATTACACCTTAAACACCTTTGGGTACAAATAGCATTTGTATCATTATGATAAGTGTTTGGCCCTTAAATAATATTTAGGTCATTTTTTCTATGTATTTTATCGTTCTTTGATATTTCTCTATGTTCCTGTATTTTCTACCATTTGCTTTGGATGCGTTTGATATGAGATCTTTAAAAAACTAATATCAATGGCAGACAAATATTAAGCTTCAATGATTGAATCATTTGATAAACTTCTTTTGCCACAACGGTTAATTGTATTCAGGAACAAATACACACACATGCTCAAACATCCACGGTCCCACACCCACACTTGTATATAGAAGGTAATAGACTTGCAAGGTATAGTAGATCCAATATAAAAACACATTGATGCCAATCCTATAATCATCTTTCTTACCGAATTCAATGAACCCGTACGAAAAGAAAAGTTAAGAATTTGAAAAACCTGTAATCATGCTGAAATTAAATTTCTTGAAATAGAAATATTATAATGTTTTATAACAGATCTAATGATCAAATAAATGTATGACCTAGGCAGTGTAGTCTATCAATCTGAAATAAGTATCAATACATTGTTAACATCCTTGTAGCAAAGTAGCAAAATTATATCCTTTTGTTGAACTCCATCAGAATTGCAATCATGGCAGATAACCAAAGAACAATTTGTAATAAATGCAAAGGGTCTGTATTACCATGATTACTGGATCACTTATTAATTGTTTGGTCATTACCGATATATTTATTTATTTGGCAACGATACATTTTCCCCAAGTCAACCATCAAACTGAAAACCAAAACTTCTATCCAATCCTTGCCTCGGACGATTCCTTGACGAACGATACTGAATACAGAAGAGCAAATTTAAAACATAGGGCTAAACACAGATTAGCTCCATAGTAAAAACATGGGCATAACGGGGAGGTTTCGAGCCAAGTCACTGCCAAATGCAGAACAGATTTTCATACTGCGTCCTATAGTTAAAAAAATTCTAGGGATGCCTGATGGAGGTAAACCAGCATGTAGACAGTTGCAGAAGTCCAGTCTAGAGGTTAATCAACTCATGTAAAACAATGTCTATTCTCAGCAATTCTGTGGAGCTGGTAATATGCAGATTGGCAGACATCTGATGTGCATTTCTTCATGCACATTGTTCTATCAAAGACTACGCCAAGAGTTCTAGCCTTGCATACTGGAGATATATAGCTTCCTCACCTATTAAGACTAGAGTTGTAGTCCTAATACGCATATATGGAGATGACATAACAAGATACTTCGTTTTTCATCGTTAAGCTCCAGGAAGTTGACCTTCATCATGTTCATCCAACATCGAAAATTCTCGACCTAGACTTTGATGGTGATATATCAGACTCGCATGCCTATCAGAGCTGGGTAAGCTCTTGGATGCTGTTCGGTTTAATACCGATCAAGTGGATCAATAATCACCTACAGGAACGCCAAACGTGTCAGGAACCCTCCATCCTCTGAAAGATATCTTCGTTATCAATTAGAAATCTTATGAAGATATGAAGATGTGTGAATATTAGAAGTATGATAAATGGCCAAAGGGGCATTACAAGATTCACCTTGTATTAAAAAGGTGCACTCCGAGCATTTTAACACCTGAAACAAGATCTGGTCAGACAGCAGATTCTCTCAAGACAAAAGTTCAGGTTTTCTCCGATCTGTGACATGATAATTGGACATATCTCAAGAACAAAAACATGATGACTTCAATACGAACTGCCTCCGCAGAATACTTGTACTAAATTAGTTTGATTTCAACAATTAGAGATGACTTTTATAATATCCAATGGAACACCAAATCGAGCTGACATTGATCATTCAACACCACGAAGGTAAAGGTGTATATCAAGCAGGGGGGGGGGGGGGGACTGGATGCCTCCAAGTTGGATGAAGCGGCAAACCTTGATAGGACAGGTGCAGTACTGCATTGGAAAAGATACATTATGGAGATGCAGATGTAATCTCTTAATGAAGTCCTATGATCAAAATTTGTTATTAAAAGGATATGCAGTGACTTATTCGTTGTGGAACTTTTAATAGAACATTACAGCCTGGCTTTTAAAACAGGGAAAACGGTCTAATTGAGAGGTAAAATGAAAAATCGGTTTATAAGCGGGTTCAGTTCTGAGAATTTGTTTTCAAATTTAGGAATATTTGACAAGCATAATGGGGAAACACACAGGACATCTCATTTCAGCAGACTTTTTCACTTCATTTTGCTAAAGAAAAACACATTTAATATATATATATCCATGTATGTGTGATCAGATTCTGTTGGTCGGGGGATATAACTACTCCAAAGGATATTACTATGCAACTGATTGACTATTGTGAGTTGAGAATTACAGTACTCTCATGATTCGAATTTGATAATTCATCATCCAAAATTGTAAATATGAATAATTGATATCATACCATTTATAATAAAAATTCAAGCAATTAATAGTGACACTCGCTTGAATACAGATAGGTTCCTGAAATTCGTTGGATCTCCACCAGTGTACTTTTAAATGGGAAGGCACTCCCTGCAGGAATATACATTTGTATGCAGATGTGGGTGTGGGAGTGGGTGCATCTGCTTATGCAAATGGATATATATATACGAATAACAAATGTAAAAAAAAGTGATTACATGATTAAATAATTGAAGCTGATTATTTTCTGCCAGTGATAATCAATACCTTGACAGATCCCATAACAAACATGTACATCAAAAGGTACAAGATAAAAAGAAATACATAAGAAATTCAAAAACAATAAAATACATTATTATTCACTGTGATATAATCTTCTAAGGGCCGTACAATTATTTGTAATGATGCAAATGCTATTTGTACCAAAAATATAAACATTTGAGCTGAAATTGACAAATTATAGCATAATGAATGAATGAATATGCATAAATTTGCATAATCGATTAGCCGCAAGCAAAAATAACAAATTTTCCAGAAAGGTACACGTATGAATTAGTCCAGTCATTTTAACTTTTCACTTGGAACAAATTGCAACAGAATTTATACCAATGCAGAACATTTCTTTGAGGTCCATAGAAGACCATACTAAAAGTCCCAGAAAATCCGAATAGGGGAAAGTGTTCTAATTTGCATAAACATAATGGTTAATTTTGGTCATATTCGCTCATTAAGTTTACGTAGCAGACGACGCTAGTGTATAGTATGTACTCAGACCCGATTACAAATCATATCAATTCCGGCCTCGATATACTATAAACATTGACTTCCTCAAAATATCGCTATATCATAAATATCAGTAAGCAAAGAGTTATACCACAAGAACATTGTTATTATTAACATTAAATACATAAATTCGATTATTTTTGGACTGTATTAATTTTTTAACAGAAAAGGGTCTAGGCACGGAAACTATCATATGCTAGTCATGTGACATTGTACATCAAAATAATGACATTTTCTGCTTGCTCGATCTTAGAGTTCATGAGAAAAACAAGATGTAGCTATTAGACCTGCCACATCATATTGTACTACTATTTAACTATATACCGAAGTCACACTTTTTTCCGTATTTTGCCAATTTGTGGGAAAAATCTGTCAATTTGGAGCCCCTGAAGAGGGAAGGGGTCGATGCGCCGTACTTTGCCAATTCGTGGGAAAATCTGTCAATTTGGAGTCCCTGAAGAGGGAAGGGTCGATGCGCTGATAGATTATAAACCTACTCATCTTTAAGTTTCAAATAATAAAAGCGACTTAACCATATAGCAGAAATGCCTTTGGTCTGAATAAGGAGATGGTCAAAATCTGCGATTTTGTTTTTAGACAGAGCAAAAATAAGCAAAAAGGGTGGAGAGGCTTCGGGAACCCCTAAGGGAGGTAGGCTTTGCTGAGCCAGCACTTCTTTCTTGTAGTTGATAGAGGAAAATCTACTTTTTTATCTTCAAGTGGAAACGAAACACTGAAAGAGGTTTGCTATAGAGCAGAAACAACGTTTGCCTCAATAGAGGTTCCAAATTGGCAGATTTTCCCCATAAATTATAAATAAAATAAGGAGGGGAAAATAGGCAAAAAGGATGGGTGATTCGGCAAACCCCTCAGAGGTAGGGTTTGCTGTGCCAGCACTTCTTTGTATGTAGCCGATGGAGGAAAATCTAATTTTGTTATCTCCAAGTGGTTCCAAAGTGGTCTACTGCGAAGGGGAAACGCCTTTTACCAAAATTTTACAAGGGACAAAATACGCAAAAGGGGTGGGGGATTTCAGCAGCTCCCTAAAGGATGTAGGCTTTGATGTGCCAGGACTTCTCTATACGTAGCACATAGAAGAAAGGCTACTCTTTTGTTTCCAAGTGGTTTTAAAGCAAATATGAATAAAAGTGGTACACACTGTAGCAGAAACATGTTTTTGCCTCAATGAGGGCTCCGGATTTATAGCTTTTTCCATAAATATGGAAAAGGGGTGATTGACTTTAGCGAACCTCGAAGGGGATAGACTTTTCTGTGCTAGCACTTCTTTAAATTTAGCTGATAGAAGCAAATCTATTGTTTCATCCCCAAGTGCTTACAAAACAATTAAATCGGTTTACTGCAAAGGGGAAACGCCTATTGCCTAAATGGGGCTAAAAATTGTGCGAATTTTCAAAGAAATGAGCAAAATACAAAAAGGGGTTGGTGACTTCGGAAGACCCCTGAAAGGGTAGGATTTGCTTTGTCGTCACTTCTTTATATGCAACGCATAGAGAAAAGCCTGCTCTTTTGCCTCCAAGTGATTTCTAGACAATAATTTTTTTTTCGTTGTAGCAAAACACCACTTTGTCACATTGGGGGCACCAAAAAAGCACGATATTTTTAATAGTTGAGCTACGGATGAGGGGGGTAACTTTTACAAGCTATTGCGGGACTATGCTGTGATGTTCTTGAACGTAATTGCATGCAGCATGTAGAGAAATGCATCCTCTAACTTTTTCTTATAGATTTCATTAACATAAAAGTTACTTTCATATGAAGAAAAAACCCTTTGCCCACATATCAATTTAAGTAACACGTTTGTATCGCTATACGTCATTACGCGTGTTAGTCACACCAACAAAGGCGAGGCAGGACCGATTTAATATATTGTACTATTTTCAAAGGCATCCAAGCGATCGCGTTGCAGTCGATATAAAAGAACGACTGGGACACGGAGGTTTGTTTTTGGTGTCACTTTATCGCAATATCGCATAATACATTCGGATGTATTTGCCCTTATTCTAAGCAAGTTAAGACATTAATACTGTTATGAAGCATATCAATTTTTTCGTTGATATATCCCCTTTCTTGTCGAATGCTGATATTTTACATTAGTTGTTGATGCTGATGATAAAACAGAAAGATTTCAACGCACATGCAAATTTTTGACCGAAAAAACGGAAATTTTGGCGTAATTTCTCACATTTTTCGAAAAATATGAACCGGACAGTCCCGGAAACGATTGCATTCGATTTATGATATCTTAATCATAGTGAATTGCGTATTTATTTCAAGATTTTTCCTTTATCTGTACAAAAAATTTTAAGGATAAGGCATATAAATTAATTTTGGCAGCCATCTTGGATTTATGCAAATTAGATGCCTTTCCCCTATTCGCAAAGTTTGGGACTTTTAGTATGTTGTACTAGGGACCTCACAGAAATGCATTGTGATAAAAAAATCTGTTGCAATTTGTTCAAAGTTTGGTCAAAATTTGGGCTAAAATGACTGGGCTATATGCAGGATTTTGCAGTACTTATGTCTGTGAAAGCAAATATAATTAAAGAACATTGTCAAAATAACATTCTGAATTGTAAATTTGGCAGCCATTTTGTTTATGCAAATTAGGTGGTCAAAACATAAGAAATTAGCTTGGAACCGATCTTATCAGATTCAGCATATTTGAATTGTGTGAAATAGTCCGGTTCCCAGCTTTTACCCCAAAATGCTTCTTAAAGTTTATATAGGCATCTTTTTCCAGAATAGGTCTTGTCTATATGGACAACATATCTTTGTTGGTTGTCAGTGTTTTGCAAGTCTACCCAGTAGTACTTTAATATTACCACAAAGCAAATTTGAGTTCTTCGTTCGTTTTGACAGTAGATTGAAAAATGTTGTGAAAATGGCTAATTTTTCTTGCATGGAATCGCCCCAGTGGTTCCGAAATAATGGATGTTTGTTCAAGGGAGGACTTGCCTTTTTGTTGTGTATATGTATTCAATTGAACAAGCATTGCGCGTGCAAAGAGCGAGATAAAACAATATGTCCTTGAGGGGATTGTGTATTTTCCAAGTTTTCCGTTCTTTAATTTATTCACCATACTTTTCCTCTTTTGTTTTTTTTCCCTCTCCCTTCCCCTTTTCCATTTTTCTGTTCACGCCCCATGGATCAACATACATATGTGTACATGCACGAGTAATACCATTATTAACTTTTCAATACCGAAAAGGGAAAACGATAAGTGAGGACTTAACTATTCGTGCATGATCTGATCTCGAAAGAAGTAAAGAGCACCCGACATCGGATCGTAATTGACAACCACCATTCCAGAAACAGCAAAAAAAAATATTTTGGGGAAGTCCTGCGTGCGTGACATGGTTTTGAAAGAAGAAATGCCAACATTCTTGCAGTGAGAAAATTTAATATGTAAGATTCAAAATGTAATCTAGAACAGATTTCGATCACGCTAGTTTTTAAGACATAATACTTAGCTGTCTTTCACAAGAGAACCGATTAAAGTAAACCTCATGTCCGTGTAGTCCACTTATTTTAACTTTTCATTTGGAACAAATTGCAACAGAATTTATTCCAATGCAGAAAATTTCTTTTAGGTCCAAAGAAGACCATACTAAAAGTCCCAGAAAATCCGAATAAGGGAAAGTGTTCTAAGTTGCATAAACATAATGGTTAGTTTTGGTCATATTCGCTCATTTAGTTTACGTAGCAGACGACGCCAGTGTATAATTTGTACTCAGACCCTATTGCAAATTATATCAATTCCAGACTCGATACTACTATAAACATTGGCCTCCTCAAACTATAGCCATTTTATAAATATCAGTAATCAAAGAATTATACTAGAAGAACAATGTTACTATTAACATTAAATGCATAAATTCGATTATGACTGGACTGTATTAATTGTTTAACATGAAAGGGTCTAGGCACGGAAACTATCATATGCTCGTCACATACCGTTGTACACCAAATACCTGCTCGATCTCAGAGTTCAAAAGAAAAAGGAAACGTAGCTATTAGACCTGCCACATCCTATTATACTACTATCATGACTATTATACTACCAAATAGTCCGGGGGCTGGGAGAGTTTATTCAGCTGATCGGGTACAAAAGGTTTGATGGTCCTAAGATTTTGGCATGATATCAGTGGTCAAGAAAATGTGTTGCTGCCGGGTCGTATCCTGTACGGAAGGCCCAGAGGATCCCATTTTTGTCGGCCATTTTGAATTTTTCATGAAAATCAATTATTTTCATATTTTTGAAAAAAATTGAAAAATATTAAATAAATACGCATTTCACACTGATTTAGACAGTAGAAGTCGATTGCAAGTGTTTTCAGGACAGTCCAGCACAAAATTGTTTCTCCTAAACAGCAAAACACTTTCATTGTCTTAAAACCACTTGGATGTAAAAAAGTCGTATTTTCTCTATCTGCTACATTAAAATGGAGTGCTGTCACATCGAAACCTACCCCCTCAGGGTGCAGCTGAAGTCACCCAACCCCTATTTCGTATTTTTCTAGGAAAATTCGCCATTTTGGAGCCCCAATTTAGACCAACGGCGTTTCCGCTTTGCAGAAAGTCACTTTTATTGTTTTGTAACTTGTAGGAGACAAAAAGGTAGGATTTTCTCCATCAGCTTCATTTGAAGACGTACTCGCACACAAAAGCCTACCCCCAACAGAGGCTGCCGAATCCCCCCAACCCTTTTGCCTATTTTCCCACTTTATTGAATAATTCGCAGTTTGACCCCCTTGTTCGGGTAAATTAGCATTCCTGCTATAAAGCCAAATTTATTTTTTGAAGCAACTTAAATATGAAAGAATAGGCTTTCTTCTACAGCTACATGCATAAAAACGTGCTGGCGCACAGAAGCTACTCAATTCAAGGGCTGCTGAAGTCACCCCACCTTTTTGCCTATTTTCCCTCTTTATTGGAAAATTCGCGGGGTTTAGCCCCATTGATGCAAAAAGGTATTTATGCTATAAAATAAAAACCACTTTTAACTTTTTCAACTCCCCTGGGCTTGGGGAGGAAAGAGTGGGGTTTTTATATGTATATAGAAGTGCTGGCACATCGACGCCTACCGTCTTCAGGGATGCCGAATATCAAGTCACCCCATCCTGTTTGTCCATTTAGTCTAATTATTAGAAAATTCGTCATTTTGGAGTCGCCATTGAGGCAAAGGGCGTTTCTGATATAATAAAAAGGTCACTTTATTTTTTCAAACCACCTGGAAATTAAAAAGATTTTTTTTGCAATATCAGCTTCATTTAAAAAGAAGCTGGCACAACGACGCCTACCCTCTTCAGTTTCTCCAAATTGGCATATTTTTCCCATAAATTGGCAGGATACGGGAGGGGGGCAGGTGAATTCAGGAGCCCCTAAGGGGGTAGGCTTCTATGCGCCAGCACCTCTTTTTATGCAACTGATAGAATAAATGCTATTATTTTGTCTCCAAGTGGTTAATGACAATGAAAGTGGTTTGAAATATAGGACAAACATCTTTTTGCCTCAATATGGGCTCCAAATTCGAAGATTTTCTAATAAAACAGGTAAAATACAGAAAAGGGGTGGGTAATTTCAGGAGCCCCTGGCGGGGGTAGGCTTTGCTGTAACAGCACCTCTGTTTATGTAACTAATAGAAGAAAGGCAACTCTTTCGTTTCCATGTGGTCTTAAGACAATGAAAATGGATTGCTTCTTAGCAGAAACACCCTTTAGCCTCAGTGGGGGCTCCAAATTTGCAGATTTTTTCAATATTTTTGCAAAATACGGAAAAAGGGGATAGTGTTTTCGGCATCCCACTGGCGGGGGTGGTTTCCATTTTCCAGTAATTCTTTATATGTAACAGATAGAAAAAGTCTACTCTTTTGTCTTTAAGTGGTTTAAAGCAATTAAAATGGTTTCACTTCATGGTAGAAACAATTTTTTTTTCAATGTGGCTCCAAAATGACGAATTTTCCAAGAAATGTGCAAAATACGAAAAAGGGAATGGGTGACTTGGGGCAGCCCCCTGAGAGGGCATGCTTTGTTCTACCCTCACTTATTTAAATGTAGCTGATAGAGAAAAGCCTACTCTTTCGTCTCCAAGTGATTTCAAGAAAATAAAAGTTGTTATTTTACCTAACCGAAGCATCATTTTGCAACAGTGAGGGCTCCAAAAGGCAAGATATTTTAGTAGTCAGGCTTCGGATAAGGGTGGGGTACCTTCGACAGGTTCTTGTGGGACTATCTTTGAAGGTGTGCGAATGTAATTGCTTGCGACATGCAGAGCAATTCCTCCTCTATCTTTTCCAAGAGGTTTCATGAACATAAAAGTTGCTTAAATATGTAAAAAAAAAACGCTTTTTGCCCTCATACCATTATATGTAACATACACTTTTCTATCGCGACGATCATTACATGCATTAATGCGTGCAAGTCACACTGACAAGGCGAGGCAAGACCGATTGAGTCTATTGTACTCTTTTGAAAGGCAAGCTAGCGAGCGCATTGAGTCGGTATCACTAGTGTGACTAGTGACGGAGGTTGCTTTTTGGTGCCATTTTATCGCAATATCGGGAAATGCATTTGTAGGTATTTTCCCTATATCTAAAGCAAGTTAAGACATTAATACTGTCATGAAGCATATCAATGTTCTCGTAAATATATTCTCTTTCGTGTTGAATGCTGATATTTTGCATTGATAGCTGATATTAATGAAAAAAAAGAAAGATATCAATGCACATGCAAATTTTTGCATAAAAACATGAAAATTTTGGCATTAATTCTTATATTTTGCAAAAAATATTAACCGGACTGTCCTGAAAACACTTGCAATCGATTTCTACTGTCTAAATCAATGTGAAATGAGTATTTATTTAATATTTTTCAATTTTTTGTGCAAAATATGAAAATGATTGATTTTCATGAAAAAAAATCAAGATTGCCGACAAAAATGGGGTCCTCTGTGCCTTCCGTACAGGATATGACCCGGCAGCAACACATTTTCTTGACCACTGATATCATGCCAACATCTTGGGACCATCAAACCTTTTGTACCCGATCAGCTGAATAACCTCTCCCAGCCCCCGGAATAAAAGTCACTCACCCCTTTTTCGTATTTTGCCAATTTATGGGGAAATCTGTCAATTTAGAGCCACTTCTTCATTTGTAGCTGATAAGAGGAAAATCTACTTTTTTATATCCAAGTGGTTAAGAAACAATAAAAGAGGTTTACTATAGAGCAGAAACAACGTTTTGCCTCAATAGGGGCTCAAAGTTTGCAGATTTTCTCCATAAATTATAAATTAATAAAGAGGGAAGTAGACCAAAAGGGTGGGCAGACTTCGGGAACCGCTGAGGGTCAGGCTTTGCTGAGCCAGCACTTTTTATTATGTAGCATTTTTTGCATCAATGAGGGCTCTGAATTGTTAGATTTTCCCAAAGATATAGGCAAAATATGGAAAAAGGGTGGGTGACTTTGGCAAAACCTTTAGAGGTAGGGTCTGGGGTGCCAGCACTTCTTTGTATGCAGCTGATAGAGGAAAATCAAACTTTGCAATCTCTGAGTGATTTAAAACGATAAAAATGGTCTACTGCAAAGGGGAAACCGCCTTTTGCCTCTTTGGGTCTTCAAAATCACGATTCTCCAAGAAATTGGCAAAAAATCATAAGGGGTGGGGTGATTTCGGCAGCCCCCTGAAGGCTGTATGCTTTGATATGCCACTACTTCTTTAAACGAAGCAGATAGTGGAAAGGCTACTCTTTCGTTTCTAAGTGGTTTTAAAACAATAAAAGTGGCTTACACTATAGCAGAAACATCTTTTTGTATCAATGAGGGCTCTGGATTTATAGATTTTCCATAAATTGGCAAAATATGAAAAAAAGGGGTGAGTGAGTTTGACAAAGCCCGTAGGGGATAGGCTTTGCTGTGCCAGCACTTCTTTATATTTAGCTGATAGAGGAAAATCTAGTTTTTCATCCCCAATTGCTTACAAAACGATAAAAGTGGTTTATTGCAAAGGGGAAACGCCTTTTGCCTCAATGGGGCTAAAAAAGGCGAATTTTCCAAGAAATGGGCAAAATACAAAAAGGGGTTGGTGACTTCTGCAGACCGCTGAGGGAGTAGGATTTGCTGTGTCATCACTTCTTTATATGTAACTGATAGCACACTTTTGCCTCCAAGTGATTTAAAGACGATAAAAGTTGTTTGTCTTTGTAGCAAAACACCAATTTGTCAGAATGGGGGCTCCAAAAGCACGATATTTTAATCTACGGATAAGAGGAATACATTTGACAGGCTATAAACATGATTAAGGGACTATGTTTTAATGTTCTTGAACGTAATTGCAAGCAGCACCTCTAACTTTTCCACGAGATTTCATTAACATAAAAGTGGCTTTGATATGTAGAAAAAGCCCTTTGCCCACATATCAATTTATACACCTTTCTATCGCTATACGCACACTGGTATTTATGCGTGTTAGTCACACCAACAAAGGCGAGGCAAGACCGATTTAATCTATTGTTATCTCTTTAAAGGCATGCCAGTGATTGCGTTGTAGTCGATATCAAAAGTGTGACTAAAGACACAGATGTTGGATTTTGGTGTCAGTAATTGCAATATCAAGTAATACATTCGGATGTATTTGCCCTTAATCTAAGAAAGTCAAGACATCAATACTGTCATGAAGCATATCAATTTTCTCGTTGATATATCCCCTTTCCTGTCGAATGCTGATATTTTGCATTAATTGTTTATGCTAATGATAAAACAGAAATATATCAACGCACATGCACATTTTTGACAGAAAACATCAAAATTTTGGCATAAATTCTTATATTTTTCGAAAAATATTCAAAGCAGTTGAGTAATCAATGAAATTCTGCATGACCCTCTAACCAATGTAACCCGAACACTCTCTTGACTATGATAACGGTCAATATACGGAAGTAATTTGGCCTGATTAGGCACCAGAGAAGGGTCAGCCACTGGATACTGTGGCGGTGAACGGGAACCATGTTGTAACTCATCTGACCATGCTGACTCCGACGAGCAACCATCGACTCGGATGAGAGCATCTCCAATATCCCTCGGTGACTTGTTTGACTTCGACAAGTCAGCGAAGCAACCAAGAGGACTGTCATACATGTAGTCCAGGATAGCCCCCATAAATCCTGTTTTTTCATATATAATAGTTTTTGATGGAGGTTTTGGTGTGTCAATTCGAGGGTGCTGATAACGAATCTGAATGATGCCACTCGTGTAACGTTGAGCATATTCCGCAAACTGGCAAAATCCAATACGGCCGCCAAACCCACGAAAATCACAAAATTGCCGGCACATTGGCTATAAAAATGCATGAAATTGTGTGGCAGGAGTGAAATACTCTCTGAAATGATAATTTTCGACAATATATTTATTTTCTGAGTATTCAAAATGGCCGCAATAGGCCTCTGTATAATTTATTATGTACAAAATGAATCGGGAAAACTAATTTTCACAAAAATGAGCACTAAACTGCAAGAAATCGTTATATGTGAACGAAGTACGGTATGCAAATCGTCAATACTCACGAGATACATGTATATCATTTATCATAAACATCTCTTTAAGAATGTCGAATAATCCGTTCCTCTCA
Source organism: Lytechinus variegatus (assembly GCF_018143015.1). Taxonomy (NCBI): domain Eukaryota; kingdom Metazoa; phylum Echinodermata; class Echinoidea; order Temnopleuroida; family Toxopneustidae; genus Lytechinus; species Lytechinus variegatus. The sequence goes on from NC_054748.1 coordinate 38,414,673, forward strand.
TTGAGGTCATGTAAACGTACATGCCTGCAAAACAACAAACTGAGGTGGTAACCAAGGGCAACGGGCATAGTTAACAAGATTCTGCCCGTTGCCCCCAGACCCGCCCCTTAGGGCATAGCAAAATTTGTCTGAGATGACAATTTGATTGCATGCAAAATGTTGCTTTATGCGGTGATTGCGGATACCATAAATATCTGCGCGTGACAATTAGCGCATTTACGCGCTTATTACGCAAGTGTGCCAAACAGATATGACATATCGATGGAACGCTGCCGACTTTTGACTTTTGCTTGTTAATTCTGTTAAAAATATACGGCATTATTAAAAAGAAGACTAATTTGTTAAGGACATATGTGGAGCGTTGTGGCCCAGTGGATTAGTCTTCGGACTTTGAAACAGAGGGTCGTGGGTTCGAATCCCAGCCATGGCGTAATTTCCTTCAGCAAGAAACTGATCCACGATGTGCTGCACTCGACCCAGGTGAGGTAAATGGGTACCGGTAGGAAGTAATTCCTTAAGAAGCTGTGTGCGCTATGAACGCCTAGCTTAGCCGGGTAATATAGGAGCGCCTTGAGCACCTAACAAGGTGGAAATGTGCGCAATATAAATATCCTATATTATTATTATTATGATTATAACGAATGTATCAATCATCAAGTTCTGTTGCAGTTGTTTGCTGAAATGCATGCTCGCAAAAGGTGAGTCGTGTAAAAAGATTAGACGGTCACTGCAATTTCTATGGAATAAAGTTTGGTCTACTCGTTAGATATGACAAACGACAACGTTAGGTAATGCTTAGGTAATTTAGGTAATTGTCGTTAGATATAAAGTAGCTTAGATCTAGAAGTTAAGAGTAGACTCTAGATCTAGTTCTAACTAGGTCTAACGTTAGGCCTGTTCCGTCTAATCTTAGATCTGACATAGTCTAAAGATCTAACGTTAGATCTAGAACTCTAGACTCTAATGGAAATTTAGGACTGTTAACGTTAGATCTAGACCCTATTCAGACCCTAATTTGGTTCCTAAAAATATCTAAGCCTAGGCCTATTAGGGCCTACCGGTATAGACTGCTTTGATATTCGATTCCAATACCTAAGAAACTTCATGGACAGGGCTAAGTTAGGGCTTTAGGGCCTAACGTCAGCCTGGGACCTAAGGCTTTTAAGGCCTAACTTGTTTAAAATCTAGACCGAGATCTAGACTAGGCCCTAAAGTTAGATCTAACGTTTAATTCGGTTCATAAAATATATAGGGACTGCTTTTATATTCGAGACACGGTTGTTTCTTTCGGCTCGCGGGTACCGCATCGGCCAGACCATGCCCTCTGGGCTTAGTCTCGTTGCGGTCTCCTTGAGCCTCTAGAAAAACCATGCCTCTCAGAGCGGTCCATACATCTTTAATATGCCATGTATTTAATAAATGTTGTATTTTGATATTCAAAATGACTGCCAAAGACCCTTACACTTTTATACAATGAGAAAGAGGACCAAAGAAATTAGTGAGCACTAAAATGCTATTATATATGTGAAAAATTAATGGGATACTGTCTAAAAAAAAACCATGATTTTTAACGAAATATATCATTCAGTTTTCAAGTTTGTATTAAATACTGTAGTTTGACTTTCAAAATGGCCGCCAAAAACATTGACTGTCTTATGTATTATACGAACTAGGAAACCAATATTAACAGGTGTGAGCACCATAAATGTACGTAATAGTTATCCATTAGTCACATATTGTCTAAAAGCATAATTTCTAACATGATATGTTAACTATTCTGCCAGTTATAGGTGACAAATACTGTATTGTAAAAGTAAAAAATGGCCACTAGAGGCCCTTACGGTATTATGTGAATACCATGTGAATGGGAACAATGATTTCAAAAGATTTTGGCTTTGCTTGACTAAATGGTAATGATAAATACTGTATTCAAACATTTAAAAAGGCCGCCATTTGTCCTTTTGTGAAAATTTTCTGTCCCCATTTAAAATTTATACGATAAGGGCGAATGGTGCCCTTTCCAGTTTCAAAATATATCATCTATCAACTTAATTATACAAGATATGATATATATCATGGTTTTTAGACACTATTTCACCCTTACATCGCAATTATGTGCAATATAAAAAGGCAAATTCTGTCAAAATCATATGTCCAAAGTTAAAATGTACATAATACTTTTAGGACCTATGGCAGCAATTTTGGATTTCAAAGTACATCATTTATTACATCTATGACAAATATTGATGTACATGTATGTACAGTAGTTAGAAATCATGTTAAGACAATATTTATACACGCATATCACAGTTACATGCATTTTATGATTCTCACTCTTTTGATAATTAGTTTCCTATATGCATACACAATTTAGTTAGGCCTTGCAGCGGCTATTTTGAATGTCAAAATACAAAATTTATCACCTACATGTACATGGCAGAAGAAAATAATGCTATGCTATAATTCATAAAAAATATGTTTTGAAGTAATATTTTAGTCTTACAACAGGATTATATGGATGTCATAGTCAAGAAAATCCAAATTCTTACAAAATTATATGTCCCCATTTACATTGTAGATAATGCTGTTAGGGCCTATATATATGGGCCATTTTGAAGTTCACAATGCAGCATTTATCTCATGCATGGCAAAAGAAATGATATGTCTCGCTAGAAAACATGTTTTCAGACAATACTCGTAGATCACAATTACATGGATCTTGTGTTTCTTACTCTTGTTGAAATTAATTTCTAAATTCGCATTGTAATTAATATAGGGCCTTAATTTCAAAATACAACATTTATCACATACATGGCACATTGAATAATATATTTCGTTAACAATAATGTAAACGATTATTAGTCAGTATTCCACTCTTTTATATTAATAAAAAGCATTTAGTGCTCACTCTTGTGATCTTTTTGTCCCACCTTGCCATTGTACATAATATTGTTTTGGCCAGTGGTGGCTAATTAAAATATCAAAATACAGCAATTTTCCAGTACATGACATAAATTATACATCTCGTTAGTGATGGTGATTTGCATACAGTACTTCGTTCATATACAGTGCGTATCAAAAAAAAGTTTACACTTTGAAAAAGCCCTGGAAATTGAAAAATATACAACACGTAGGTAATTTTTTTCACGTATATTCTTGGGTTTGGTCTTATCTATCCAATGAAAGTAAAAGTTTTGACAGAATGTTACACTTGAGTGAGCACTGTCAATTTTGTAAAGCTCGCAGAAATGCTCATTTTCACGCTGTGTCAAGGGGAAAGGGCGAAATCAAACTTACCCTGCGAAACATTTCTCATACATTTCACTTGCACTTTTAGTCAATTGAAATAAAACGGAGGCATTCAAGCATTTTGTTACAATTTTGCCACCCAAATTGAAATTTCGACACTTAGTCAGCACAAACTTTACCCTTTTTTGTGCCAGCTGGATGTGAGGACATAACTGAATCAGAACAAATGTTTATATCAGACATTTCCAGCATTTTTTTTCACTAAGATTTTATCATTTAAAGTGGGTTTACATTTCGTTTTTCATTTAATAATTGTTTCTCCACACTTTTTCCAAGCTTGACAATGATTAACAAAATAAAAATTAAGCCTAAGCCATTTCATGTAAATCACAGCTCAGTGTAAAGCAAATATCGTCATGATGGCCTCGGTGTGTGGGGGAGTGGGGTTGGGCGCAATGCACTCTTCAAAGTATTTTGGGCAAGGAAACATATTTAAAAAGGTAAAAGATAACTTCAAATCAATTTTAATAGCTTAATTCCACATCTTCGTCATGATTAAGGTCTCCCTTTTTCGCATAACTATTTCAAAGTTTTGCGCAAATCATTTTTCACTAACTTTTCAAAAGTAAGTGGTGCTCACTCAAGCGGAAATATTTTTCGACAGTTATATCGTCATTTGCTTAAATGGATCTGTAACAATGTTTAAATGTGGAAAAATCTTCAGGATATTACAAATGTATAATTTACAGGATTTTTTCTATGTGTAACCTTTTTTTGGATACGCACTGTATAACGATTTCTTGCAGTTTAGTGCTCATTTTGTACATAATAAAGTATACAGAGGCCTATGGCGGCCATTTTGAATACTCAGAAAATAAATATTTTGTCGAAAATTATTCTTTCAGAGAGTATTTCACTCCTGCCACACAATTTCATGCATTTTTAGAGCTAATGTGCCGGTAATTTTGTGATTTTCATTGGTACTTTACATATTTGGCGGCCGTATTGGAGTTTGCCAGTTTGCGGAATATGCTCAACGTTACACGAGTGGCATCATTCAGATTCGTAATCAGCACCCTCGAATTGGCACACCAAAACCCCCATCAAAAACTATTTTACATATGAAAAAACAGGATTTAGTCAATATCCTATGGGGGCTATCCTGGACTATAACAGTCCTCTTGGTTGCCTCGCTGACTTGTCGAAGTCAAACAAGTCACCGAGAGATCTTGGAGATGCTCTCATCCGAGTTGATGGTTGCTCGTCGGAGTCAGCATGGTCAGATGAGTTACAACTAGTTCCCGTTCACCGCCACAGTATCCAGTGGCTGACCCTTCTCTGGTGCCTAATCAGGCCAAATTACTACCGTATATTTACCATTATCATAGTCAAGAGAGTGTTCGGGTTATATTGGTTAGTGGGTCATGCAGAATTTAATTTATTACTCAACTGCTTTGAATTTTGGTGCAGATATCTTGGACATATCCCCAACTATGTGTTACGTTGATGATACCTGCCTTTACTATAAAGTCGTCGGAGAGACACAGCTTGTGCTTACAAACAGGGACAACCAAACGATCCATTTTCAGTTGGGGGAAGGGGCGCAAAATTATGAATGAACGTTCCAATGGCGCTCGATCGTACAACAACCTCACCCATCCACCCACACACGCAGACACATATATGTGTACATTTTTTCGGCATCACCAATTTTTCCAAAGGGTAGATAGCTCTGGGGAACCTTAATTTAAGCTACGCCTACCATTGTTCTCCTTATCCATTTCTTTACAATATTTAAATAAAAAAGAGTTGCCAAAAGCTGTTGTACATGTATAACTTTACACATTTGTATTTCTTCTGCCATACATGTACTGTATCGAAGCAATAGCTTTGATCCAGCTGAGGCATGGCGGCTTGTCATTGTTCTAAACCCACCTTCACCCGACAAAGGAAATTATAATTGGTATAGTGTCGAAAATCTGTCTATCTGACGGTCAATCGGATTGGTTTCGGCCTAGCCACTAACCCGTCTCTGTGGTCTAGTGGTTAAGGCACCGGCGTTCAAAGCTTGGGGCCCGGGTTCGATTCCCGGCAGAGACATTTATTCGGCATCACCAATTTTTCCAAAGGGTAGATAGCTCTGAGGAACCTTGATTTAAGCTACGCCTACCATTGTTCTCTTCATTTCTTTACAATATTTAAATTTAAAAAAGTTGCCAAAAGCTGTTGTACATGTATAAACTTACACACACACACACACACACACATATATATATTCATATATGTATTTATATGACTCATGACATACAGATGAGACACGTATCTCACCAACAAATTAACGCCGCGAGAGCGAAGCGCGAGCTGAATTTTCTTTAGTATATTGACTTTAAGACAGAAAAAAGGTAGATTGGGACCCAGTCCTGGACGCCACCAGACTGTCACCGGCTCACCGCGTCCCACAATTGATTTTCTGGAATCTGATCCCTAATATTTCTACATTCGATGAGGGATAAACTTTGGACTCTTATCAAGCCTTGTAACCAGGACTCGATTCTTTTTCGTCTGCATATAATGGACTAGGATTTTCCTAATTGACTCTGTTTTTATCTCATGGTAACAATCCTTGTTCATTATTATTCAAGTAACATTTACTTTATTATTGTTAATGATCTGATTTTATTTACGTTTTTGTCTCTTTGTATTTAATAGATGTGATTGTTTTGTAGTCTAGTACTTGGTACTTACCATGACATTTTGTTTTAGGATTAAAATGAGTAATACAGTTTGTTATGTTACACCTTGGATTTTTTTCTTAAACATACCAGACCACTGACTGTCCTTGTAGCTTGTCCTGATACATTACTTGACCATTTAAACCATAGTTTAGATAGATCTTATTTACAGACGAATTTTATTCTCATTCTAACCCGGTTACGCTACAAATCTTGAACTGAGACGTGTAGTGCAGTGGGTTAAAGTCAACAAATTGTATTGAACATTCTTAAATCAAATTTTAAGTCATTTAGGAACACTTCGCAAAATCTGCCATTTGATATCCTTTTGGACGATACGCCTCTCAACAGAGTCACTTTAACCGAATTCTAAGGGCTCATGATGTACGATAAATTGAAATTGAAGATTTCTTCATTCGCGAAATATTGGTATATTGAATAAACTAAGACGCATTTTTTTTTCAAAAATCAACACATTTTACTTTATTTTACACTAATACTTCCGTATTTCAATAATGGAATACTGTCATGGAGTAGTTTCTACAAAAATCTCACTGAAAATATAATTATTCTGCGAAAGATAGTTATAAGGATTATTAATAAAGCTCCTTTTCGTTCTAATAAAATAAAGGCAACTTTCCTTTATTTCATTTCGACTCAACATATTACACATATATAAAAATAATAACCATACAAATCAATGCAAGGGATAATACAATGTGAGTAATATGAAACAAAATGTAAAAAAATTGATTAAACATCTGCAAGACTTTTATTTATCTTTTTACTAAAATCTCTCTGATTGGTTGAAATTTACATCTTTGCTCCTTAGTTATTACTTACAAACTGTTTTATTGTCGGTGGAACATTTGTCGCGGAGCTATACAATCGGAGCAGTTGCCAGCTGAGCGAATCTCATCAGAGCAATTTTCAGCGGAACCATTGTCGATAGAACATATATCGGATTAGCAATTGTCGGTGGAGTAGATGTCCACCACAATGTGGCGTAATAATTTATATTACGGCACATTTATTTTGTAAAATTTTTGTAAAACACACCGAAAAGATCGCATACATTCGTAATTTCGAAGCTTCGTTATTCCAAAGGTTCGGATATTCCGAAGATTCGTTATTCCGAAGGTTCGGATATTCCGAGGGTTCGTTATTCCGAAGGTTCGTATTTCCGAAGGTTCGTAATTCCGACGGTTCGTTAGTCCGAAAACGAAATGAGGTACGTAATTCCGAAGGTTCGTTAGTCCGAAAACGAAGTGAGGTTCGTAATTCCGAAGGTTCGTTAGTGCGAAAACGAAATAAGGTTCGTAATTCCGAAGGTTCGTTAGTCCGAAAACAAAATTATTAACGAACCTTATTTCGTTTTCGGATTAACGAACCTTCGGAACAACGAACCTTATTTCGTTTTCGGATCAACGATCCTTCGGAACATCGAACTTTATTTCGTATTCGGATTATCGAACCGTTGCCCCAGTGGGCCAGAATGAACCCAAAGTGCGCCAAAACCCATTATTCACACATTTGTACGATTAAATTTGGTAGGGGTAATTTCACCCGTAGAATTCAATAAAAGTATTTTCAAATATTGATGACGTCGTTAAAATACTGTTTTCTGATTGACTGTTAACATTTGAGAAGAAATTACATGTTTCTAATTCTACAATAAGTTTCTAATTTTCAGAAACTAGTTTTAGAGAAATTTCAGCAATAATTAAGCATATTAGCAAACAGCAAACACACAAACAGGCAAACAAACAAGAAAAGTCTGTGCTCGGGGTACAAATGATTCAATTGGTGACTTGAGTATCGCTTAAAGAGGGCGCCCTACCATGAATCCGGAATTGTAAAATTCAAAGTGAAATTGTAAAACAAGTGGAATGCCTCTGGCCGTCTCACCTGCATCACGCGGTTCAATATAGCAGCAGTGCTGACTTTGAATACTACTCTAACTCGCACAAGATGTTCAGTGATACATGGTTACTCTTATGTCCACTTTTTATGAACTAGACCAATAAACTTACAGAGATTCACCAAAAAACCCCAACATGGCCAAAGTTCATTGACCTTACATGACCTTTGACCTTGATCATGTGACCTGAAACTCAAACAGGATATTCAGTGATACTTGATTACTCTTATGTACAAGTTTCATGAATCAGATCCATAAACTTTCAAAGTTATGATGGTAATTCAACAGATACACCCAATTCGGCCAAAGTTCATTGACCTTTGACCTTGGTCATGTGACCTGAAACGTGCACAGGATGTTCAGTGATACTTGATTACTCTAATGTCCAAGTTTAATGAACTAGACCAATAAACTATCAAAGTTATGATGGTAATTCAACAGATACCCCTGATTCGGCCAAAGTTCATTGACCCTAAATGACCTTTGACCTTAATCATGAGACCTGAAACTTGCACAAAATTTTCAGTGATGCTTGATTACTATTATGTCCAAGTTTCATGAATCAGATCCATAAACTTTCAAAGTTATGATGGGAATTCAACAGATATCCCCAATTCGGCCAAAGTTCATTGACCCTAAATGACCTTTGACCTTGGTCATGTGACGTGAAACTCATGCAGGATGTTCAGTGATACTTGATTAACCTTATGTCCAAGTTTCATGAACTAGGTCCATATATTTTCTAAGTTATGATGACATTTCAAAAACTTAACCACAGGTTAAGATTTCGATGTTGATTCCTCCAACATGGTCTAAGTTCATTGACCCTAAATGACCTTTGACCTTGGTCATGTGACATGAAACTCTAATAGGATGTTCAGTAATACTTGATTAACCTTATGGCCAAGTTTCATGAACTAGGTCCATATACTTTCTAAGTTATGATGTCATTTCAAAAACTTAACCTCAGGTTAAGATTTGATGTTGACGCCGCCGCCGCCGTCGCCGCCGCCGTCGCCGCCGCCGTCGGAAAAGCGGCGCCTATAGTCTCACTTTGCTTCGCAGGTGAGACAAAAAATGGATTGATACCAGAAGTGGACAGTGTAATCTTTAAAATAATGATTCCAGTGATAAATTATAGAGGCCGGTCCTCTGCAGGTTAATCAGTACAAGGCCCCACAAGGCCTACCTATTTCACCAAGAACGGCGTATACAAAGTTATTCCGAATCAGATTCTCTGTCTAACTATCTCACCACCTATTATGTCTTTGGTGAGAGGATCTTTTAGCATACTTTGAACACCAGGAGGAAGAGGCTGTGATTATACTCTTAAAAACTTGCTACTAATCGCAATGTCGCCTGTTACCATTAGTCTGTGGAATACATATAAAGTCAATGAGAGTCATAACCAAACAATCCTTGAAATGGTAATATACACTTCCTTCTTGATCGATACTAACAATTATAGCAAATTTAGAACGAGCCAAGAGATAAACGAATTCATACGTGTATGTGAAGTTACAAACCCTTTTGGGGGATAACTACTAATACTGATAATGCAACTTATACATGTAATAGAGCCCACGTATATCCCATCTCTGTCCTATACACATTTTCATATTTTGTCAGAAAACTGTGTAAAAACCTATCACATCCCTAGTCATGTGTGTTATAGTGACATACAGTAGCCCCTACTTGGTTTATGAACAACAAAACAAATATATAATCTTACCCGGAAATCTTACCTTAAGAATTAATCTTCTCAGGATGACAGCATATCAGATATGGAACAGTTTGGCATCAAAATGAAGTTGTGTTGAATGTATTATTATATAGTTAGTGGAATTGGAAAAGAAAGCTTGCCTTTACGTATGTTTAACGAAAATATATCAAAGGCAGACACCAGTCACAAGAGCCAGACACTTGAGCCAGACACCCCCTCTCTCTCTCCAAGTACGCGACGGGGAGTTTGTTTAATGTCACCCGCAACGTCCGGCACACGCATGGGACATTAACTTGGAACGATTTTTGTGATAAATACGGCGAACATGTGGTTGGAAAATTGGTTATATCTCCAGAAAATGCACGTATATGCAGCTAAATTTGATATCAGTGTAAAGCATGAACTATAGCAAAGACCGTCATGGTATTTACAGCGCAGCATTTGTAAAAGAAATGCTCATGAAAAAAGAAATTGCTAACATTCTCCATTTTCAAATGGTTTCGTCCAAGATTGCCTCTGAAGGGATTATCATTTTATCTTGAAAATCTTTGATCACTTAAAACAATCATTCATCAAATAGCACCGTGAATTAAAAATAAATTAAGCAATCCATTTTGTTAAAACAGTGAAATATCTAAAAACGTGTCATTTACACATGCGGTAGTCTTAAAGAGTCATTTTCCGGTAATATTGAATAAAAATGGGCAACTGATAATCAATTTAATGGAGAAATATTGTATGGAGACATTGTACAGGTTCTTATCTTAGCTGAGAACATGAAAAAAAAACTAGATTTGTTTCATGACCAAAAACCAGTTTTGGCGCAATTTTGCTCTCTCTTGGTCCACTGTGGCGTCGGAATAACGAACCTTCGGAATAACGGCACAAATGTCCGGATTAACGAACCCTTTTACGATTTTGGATTAACGAACATCGAGGTATAGGCAATTTATGTGTTTCGTAATTACCAACCTTCGGAATAAAGAACCTTCGGAATTACGAACCTTCGTGATTACGAAGTGTATCCGAAAAGATTACATTAAAACCGAATGTAAAAAATACTTTTAATCACTACATCATCGGGTTGAAACAGTAATGTCGTCATTACTCTCATGGGTACGCTGTGATTAATCTGCCGATTTTATCCCAAATCTGATAGCACAACCCCGCCCACATTATCTCCACCCCTCCCCCGTCTCATACACAATCATTGCACATGGTATCATTTTTTCTAACTAAAAATTGCAATTGTTCCATCATTAAGATCATCATCATATCACCGTCATTCTCAGCTTTATCATCATCATAGTTATCACCGTCACCCTCAGCTTTATCATCTCCATCTTCATACTATAAAATTGCATGAATTCATGTTTCGTATTTGAAAATATATGCCCATTCTGCTTTATAAATGTACTAATTAATTCAATTAGTATAAGTTTGGGATTGTCATTTTTTTTCTTCAAACAATCTGCTTATGATGACAATCCTCCTGCAAATTGTGAATATCATATAGTTAATCATTTTTGTCTGGTATTATCTTTTTAGTACTCTTTATTTATGATTCATGCAAAAAATGCTAACATATTATGTTTATTATGTTATGAAAAATGTATTATACGAATGTTATGGATGCAGAAGAAAACAATAAATCAAATCAAAGCCGGATTAAAATCTGTTCCAGCCAGGATTTTAGAAACAAGATTGTGATCGGCTTTTGGTTTATCTTGCACCGCGCTTACACGCTGCATCGGCTCGCGGTTGAGAATCGGCTTTTGGGGCAAAAACCTGAAATGATCCGTGCACCAACAATATACGTCATAATGAAGACAACGCTGGATCCGTGCGCTTACAATAGTCAGGGGCCTTAGGCCTTGAATTTGAAGTTTTGGGGACAGAGTTTACAAAAGCACCAAACTTTCCCTCTGTCCCTATTAGGTCAATAGCCTCATTTTTTCCCACAGAACATGGTGTTGAAAATTGCATCTTCATGCAAAAATATGCTAATTTATGCATGAAGCCATATGCCATTAGGAATTAATTAATAAAGTTTTTTTTGAAAAAGATACCAAAATTTAGGAAAGTCTCTATCAGGTCAATAGCTTTAATTTTTCCCACAGGACATGGTGTTGAAAATTGCATCTTCATGCAAAAATATGCTAATTTATGTAAATTAGTAATTTATGCATGAAGCCATATGCCAATGGGAATTAATCAATAAAAGTTAATAAAAAGATACCAAACTTTAGGAAAGTCTTTAACAGGTCAATAGCTTTAATTTTCCCACAGGACATGGTGTTGAAAACTGCATCTTCATGCAAAAATATGCTAATTTATGTAAATTAGCAGTAATTTATGCATGAAGCCATATGCCAATGGGAATTAATCAATAAAAGTTAATAAAAAGATACCAAACTTTAGGAAAGTCTTTAACAGGTCAATAGCTTTAATTTTCCCACAGGACATGGCGTTGAAAATTGCAACTTTATGCAAAAATATGCTAATTTATGTAAATTAGCAGTAATTTATGCATGAAGCCATATGCCAATAGGAATTAATTAAAGTAAATAAAGAGATACCAAACTTTAAGAAAGTCTCTTTTAGGTCAATAGCTTTAAATTTCCTTGTCAAACATGATATTGCAAATAATGTCTTTATGCAAAAATATGTTAATTTATGTAAATTAGCAGTTAATTTATGCATGAATAATGAAAATTAGTAAAAGGAATAAAAAGAAACCAAACTTAAAGAAAATCTCTGTCAGATCCATAGATTTAATTTTCCCTATCAAACGTGCTATTGAAAATCCCGTCTTCATGCAAAATATGCTAATTTATATAAACTAGCAAATATTTTATATGTATAAATCAGTCCCATTCCAGTGGGTATTAACAGTGGAAAAGGGACCAAACTTTTGAAGTACCTCTATCACTCAGTTCAAAATCTTCAATTGTATGCTATTGAAAATCCCGCTTCCATGCAAAAGCGTGTTATATTATGTAAATTAACAATAATTTATGTATGAAGCTGTATTCCATTGACTAATCATATATTACATAAAGCATAAAGCCGTATGCCAACCAGAACAGTGGCAAAAATTGAGCCAGAGCGGCCAGAATCGAGTCGAATTTAGCCCGAATCCTCCGATTTTCGCCAAATGACGACCTGAATAACGACCCGAATCGAACGATTATGCAAGAATTTGCAGAGTACAGCAACAGAATTTCCCGAAAATGTGCCAGATTCTTTCGAAAAGATCTATATTCGTCAGCTTTTTGATGCCATTTTTCTAATTTCTGGCCAATTCGTCTCACTCGTCTATATTATTCTTTGCATTCGAGTAATGATTCGTATGATATGGGGGGGGGGGGGGGGCAAGAGTCGGACATTTAATTACTCTACTACTGATACGAATAGGTCATAATCTTCACAAAATGCCTCCAAAAATCCAACCGAATTCCATCGGAATACATCCCGAATGTGGCCCGAATGGAATTTCTTGTGGTCACATTCGGGAATATTCTGGAGGGTATTCGGCTGATTTTGAACATTTCAAAATGAGCTGAAATTTTCAGCAAATGTTCCCGAATTTTCTTGCATTTACGAAGGCAAAACAGAATATTCCTGAAACCACCAGAATACGTGTATATGGATGGCTTCGCAGCTGATTCGGTTCCGTTCTGACCCTAGCTTTAAGCAAAGGGTTACACCAAAACCAAATTCTCCCGAACAAATTCGGATCAATTCTGCCCAAAATGGCCTGGATTCGGTACTTATTCATCTCGGATTCGGGGAGCTCCCGGAATCGATTCGGAAGGATCCGGGACTATTCTGTTCTCTCTCCCAACGGAAACATTCTTGGAGAGATTCTGCTTGTCTTGAAAATTTTAAAACCAGCCGAATATCCTCCAAAATACTCCAGAATGTGGCCAAGAAACATTTTTTCGAGCCACATTTGGGATGAATTCGGATGGAATTCGGTTGAATTAATTTTGGGGAGGCATTTGGACAATTATTTTCGGAAGTCGATAGCTCTGATTCGGGACCTTTTCCAGACAGATTCGACTCTGATTCGGCCTAAAATTGTTTTAGAGATAGAGATCAATTCATAAGCCAATAAAGAAAAATCACTGAAATTATTCAGGTCACCTTCAATCAAGGGACGACAGAAAAAGAAGAAGGATCAGGTCCCTTTGCTCAAATCTTATGTGTCCCTGCTCTAAAAACACAAATGTACGTAGAGGGACAGACTTGGACAGCTTTTTCTGCCATGAGAACCATCCATATACCCTCCTCTTTCTGACAGGGGAAAACTCTACTTGGGAAAGAAATCTGACCTAATTTTTTTGCCAATCTCCTCTGGTCGCATGGAAAGTCATCATAATGAATGAATTGTGTAACAGTGTCTCCTGTGCATAGTGTTGTGCTTGTCCCTCGGTTTAAAACCTCAAAATAGGAGAGTTGATGAGTTTTACACATATTTGCATAAATTTGCATTAATTAACATTGAAAGTTGATTCTTATTCAGGAACTGTACAGAAATCAATCTAGATTTGATGCCCCGTCAAAATAAATCCCAAATACCCCCCCCCCGTAAAAAAGAACAGAAATAGGCTTCTATAGAAAAGTTTCGGTCTGTACTATACATATACAGTAATTCACGGTGAATAGTGTGATTTTGCATAATTTTGCATAAATTAGCCCTATGAAAAAGGATTCCAGTCATTGATATCGAGGCATCCTATCAAGAATTAATGCTTTTGGTACCAGTGACACATGTGGAGAAAAAAAAATTGTGATTTTGACAATTCTATATGTCGATATATGATAATACATGTGTTTTTACACGTGATTTGCATATAATTTGCATAAATTAACCTTAAAAATTGATTCATACTCACCAATTTTATAAAAATCGACCTGCAGTTGAATGTTTAGCAAAAGAAGACCCAAATACACAAAAATTGGGCATTTGAAAATTATTTTTAGTGAGATATGGTGAATTATGAGTTTTTTGCATAAAATTTGCATAAATTAGCATTTTAAAATAGGGTGCCCTTCACCGATTTTGGGGCACCCTATCTAGAATTAATGCTTTTGATACCAGGGACCCACATGCAAAAAAATGGCGCTTTTGTAAATCCTGTCCCCAAAATTTTGCTAAGGCCCCTGACTACAAGTACGTCAAGTGGTAAAGTAAATGAAATGCAGAATCGGCTTTATTATGCAGCATGTAAACACGGTAATTGTAATCTGATACGGACGTTCGCGGTTCGAGCCGCGCCCCACCGCGCCATTGTTGGCCACATCTTTCGGATAATGACATTTAAAGTCAGACTCAGACTTAAGTAATCATATCAAGCTGATAAACGTCTTGAAATATCTCAAAACGCACATACACTCGAACACACTCCCACCGCATCTCACGCGCATACACACGCACACCCACACCCATGTAACCACATACGCATATACCTAAACACAGATTAGTGAAATTAAAGTAAGACTCACCATGATGAGAAACAAGATTGTCACCCACATTGTTCTTGAAAAGACAGTCCCCTTATCAGGTCTCGGTATCCGATCACTGACCTTCATGCTGACCTACGACCTCTCAATCAACCGTTGAATATATGAAATGTTATCCCACTGTTTCCATGGGTAATGAGTCAGTAAAGAAAGTGTACTCTATGCAGCAGTATTTTTCAAACCATCATGCCGATTTACGGTATAAAAGTAAGATCCTTTATAGAGGTAGAATGATGTTTCACCTACATGTAAGAACAAACATATATCAAAGATTCAGAGACTATAACAGAGATATAATAAGAGATATTCAAAAGTATTTTTCTATGTTTTTTTCCTCTCATATATATATCTTGAACCGCTTTGGGCATGCAATCACAATCGAAAATGGTGTTCTACAAATCCTGTGTATATAGTACAATGATAGTACATCAGTATGATTACTGTAACTCCTATTTGATTATGAATCCAAAATGAAAAGTTTAGTTTTATTGATATGCTGCGTATATACGAGAAATCTTAATTTCTTTTCGCTTTTAGGAGAATGAAGAAAAGTATGATTTTTTTTATGAATTATATTATTTTTCATATCTGTTTTCTTTTGGTTTGATGATATTCAAGTAGATACAGTAGACGTTATAATCTTCTTTTATATTTATATTGATAATAATTTCTAATAGAAAAGTCTTTGAACAAGATAAATTTTCCCAATTTCTAGAATTTAAATAGAAATTAAAATAGATTGCGTGGATATGTCCTACAAAACATTTAATTAATGCTTTATAACAGTTTGATATTATCATATCTCAATTATGGAATTATTGTCTAGGGCTCTTAAAAAAAATGCTTGTTAGATAGAAATATATTATTCCAAAACAGATTAATCAGAATGATATCTTATTCTGGTTTCAGAGCATGCACAGCTCCATTCTTTCTTAAGTGTAAAATATTGACAGTGTGTTCGTATTAATTGGTATGATATTGGCATCTTCATGTTTTTATACCACAATAAATTACTTTAATTAAATTTAAATTTTCATTTTGTAAAAATTCTGTTATTCACAATTATGACACTCAGGAACATTTTGATTATCGCGTTTTATGTGGAAAAATCATCCCGGAAAGCAACTCATAATGGTCTTTATTCTTTAATATTATCCTTGAAGACGTTAAAAGATTATCTCAATATACTTAAATTTAAACTTAGAACATATCTTCAACAAAACTAGATTTAGTTACATGAGTTACATTTTTTCATGTAAAATACACGTCCTGATGATAAAAATGTGCTCTACACATTGAGAGAAAAATAAAGACCATGGGAAGGGATAATAATATTCATTCCAGCTCAAAAAAAGAGGGGAAAAATAGGCGTATAATGCATCATAGATTAATGAGCAATACTATATGAAATGTTGTGTAGGTTTACGTTCTTTTGTACCTCAACAAAGACATTTCATTTAAATAACATAATTTTCATCAGAAATTATTGATCAAACATGTTTGATACGTTTGCATAACTCAATATACAACCATAAAACATAGAATATCTTATATTTCTATGTATATCAGAATATCATACTTACCGATTTCGCAATAATAAAAATGCTTCTTGACTTTAATTTCCAGGGCCTTGTGCTAACCATCCACCCCGAATGAAGAGCAAGAGCGCCTACGATATCTTTATATTAAAGACCATTACCCCAACAGTTAGCAGAATTGATTGGTGAACTTGCTGATGCCCCAGTCACACTGCCGTAACCGAGTCCATTCCGATCAAAGCAATTACATTATTTCCAATGACGTACCATCGGTCGATTTGGCACTCATTTCGTCCGTGTGACTGCGAGAGTTAGCCAATAGAATTCATGACAGGATTGACGTCGAACGTTGTAGGGGGTATAATATTTGTTGGAGTTTAATGGTATTACACTTCCTTGTACGGGCACAGGGCATGAAGAATAAGTAAATAGTACATTTAATGATGTTTTTCATGTCCGGAATAGGAGTTATTACTAATATTAATTGCAATTTAAGAGAACATTAGCATGATTAGCATACCATAACCGAATGTCATCCTTGTTTGTAGAATGTATAATAGTAAAACGGTCAACTTAATGGGAAAGTTCATCGTGAAGAAAAGTTTGTTGTAAAAGCACCAGAAAAAATATCGGTGGGGGTGTAAGGAAAATCCATTAAAGATTAATTTTTGTTAATTTAAAGTTTTCATTTTTGGCGTCATTTCGAGCAGCTACCCCATATGTTATATCATTTCTTTGTATAAAATAAAATTTCATTGATTTTTTTAATTCAAGAAACATGTCAAAACCTGACATATGATCAGATTTCAATTTCAAAATGGTCATAGTTTTTGTTCGCTCGGAACTTTAAAGAAAAGAAAAATCCTCATACGCCATATTTTGACCTTTTATGTCGGCCCATTACACCACTGACCTATGACGTATTTATAATAGTTTGAAATTGTTGGTTTATTATTGGTACTGTTTAGATGTCGTGTTTGAGACGTTTTCGGGATAGCCTGAATGTAACACAGTGACCGACCAATCTCTCAGGAATAACAAGTATGAATAGCGTCACAAGGAGGGTGCAATTCATTTGAATTATGAAGTGAATGAATTGATATTTTATTCGTTCTGTGACAGCACCCAAGTGAATAGGTATGACACTTGATTGTATACTAGTACTTACAAATGGTATCACATGATCATGAAATATCGACAATAGAATTAGATGATATTGACTGGCTTGATGGGCTCATCAAATATATTGCCCGCAATATATTTATGTTCTCCTAAAGAAAAGCCAGTCAATCTTATAATTATCCAAATCAGACATCACGTGCTATCTGAGTTTCGCCATGCTTCGCGTGCACTTAGCGCCATCTCCAAAATTAAATCCTATCTACGCGGTTGACTGCACAGAAGTCAATCCTAGAGATGATCGAGGTATTTGGTTTGGTTTGGTTGTATTTACCGTATAAGAAACACAATAAAATACATTGCAAAAGATATGATATTAAATATAAATATATAAAAATGCACATAAAAATATACAGAAGGATCACTCTATGCATTAGAGTAGACTTGTTAACTGCAAAAACAGGGGCGAACGCTGCATTTTTGAGTACAGATGTCCCACTTGGCAAATATGTTCCTTGAGTCAAAAGAAAAAGATTCATCCAAAGAGACACGCTGTATCTATGCAAATAAGCAAGTAATTTGCATAAATTTGCATATTATGTCGATATAGTGAAAACAAGTATTTAAGAATATTTATTTAACCAGAACTGCCCTAAAATTGGAAATAAAGACTTAGGGTAAGAAAGGGAAGAAAATTGTCATAAAATGATTGGGATATCCTTGTTTATTATTACCTAATTGGCATAAATTATGCAAATTATAATTTAAAACAGAGTATTTTTTCATGAATCCTGAACTGTTTTACAAATAACAGCAATTAATACACAATGTCAACATTCTACATGAAAGAGAATATATTAGCGAAAACATCGATATGCTTCATGACAGTATTAGTGTCTTAATTTGCTTAGAAAGAGGGCAAATATGTCAAAATGTATGACGTGATATTGCGCTAAAACGAGACCAAAACAACCTCTATGTCACAGTCACACTCGCGAATCGGACAATAAGGCAATCAATAATGGTATGTCATTCGAGATAACACAATCCCAACACAATAGCTTCCATCGGCTTCTCGTATCGCTTTTGTTGGTGTGTCTGACACAACGTAATCTATGGTATATATGGGCAAAATGCATTTCGGTATCGGTAAAACACCATTTGTTTTATTTCTAATTTGTTTCTCTTGGGAAATTTACAGGAGACATCGCTTTGCAGGTTACTGCTTTAATGAAGCTCTGGCACATGAATCATGACGAATGCACCCCACCTCAATCCACATTTCAACTTTATTAAAATACATATCTTTTGGAGACCCGGCCCGAAGTGGCAAAACTGCATTCCCCCGCGGCATTTCCGCAACTTTACAAAACCAGTTTGACTTGTATTATCGACCTGGAAAAGACAGATGTATGAGACATCAGTTAACATGTTTCCTGAAGAAAGTTTTTATTTTTATTTATTTAAGCCTACGCCCACGGGAGCCCTCCGAACTTACCTAATCCCCTCTCCGTAAAGCCACGGGCAAGGCAAATTGGGTTTTTTTTTGTGTAATAAAGCAACTTTCATATCCATGTTTCATATTTATTATTCATATTATAATTCATATCATTAGTATTATTGTTATTATTATCATTATTGTTATCATTATTACTATTGCTATTATTATTATTGTGATCATTATCATTATTATCATCATCATCATCGTCATCATCATCATCATCATCATCATCATTAGAAGTAGTAGTAGTAGTATCACTATTATTATTATTATTGTTGTTGTTGTTGCTGTTGTTGCAGTTTGTAATAATGCTCTAGCACAGTAAACATGGTCAAGGCTATATCCCAACAGGAGTATGCCTAGGATACCCTTTCCCCTTTTCGTTTTATGTATTAAAAAATAGTTTATTGTTTTTAGAACTTTTAAAATATTACTTTTGTTTGTATTGATATCTTGGAATACACGTAGATTGAGGAAAAAATACTCTACAAGTGACATGTAGAAGAGTTGTGGTACATTGAAGAACAGCCACAAGTAAGCTCTAAACTACTCAAACTCCTTAATTGCTTCCACTCTATGTTAAATTCAAATATTCTTAGAGCCGAATCGGAAGAAAGATACATTTCTACTACACACAGTAAAGCCTCTTGACGTTTTCCTCTTGAAAAAAAAAAAAAAAAACATAGAAGGCATTGTTTTATATCGCAACAATAATTTTGTGTACATGACGGTGGCCTGTCGAAGTTGCCCAACCCTTTATTTTGTTTTGACAATATATATTTAGAATATCGTCTAAATGGAGGCTTCATCTGGAAAAGGGCACTTATTAAAGGCAGCATGTACATTATATAGAAGAGGACCTGGCAGGGGAAGTGGGGAATGAAGCAACGGCAATATTTTCCGGGGAGGGGGTGTGCTGCGTGTATTATTCTCCATAGACAGCACCCCCTGGAATTCCGGCAGATGTGACAAAACGGAAAAAAAAAAGTTACTAAAATATAATGAGATATAAAACAATGCCTTCTATGTTTGTTTGTTTTTTCAAGAGGAAAACATAAAGAGGCTTTACTGTGTGTAGTAGAAATGCATCTTTCTTCCGATTTTGCTCTAAAAATATTTGAATTTAACATAGAGTGGAATCAATAAAGGGGTTTGAGTATTTTGGAGCTTACGTGTGACTGCTATTCAATGTACCACAGCTTTTCCACATGTCAATTGTAGAGTACTTTCTCCTAAATCTATTCCACGATATCAATACAAACAAAAGTAATCTTTTAAGAGTTCTAAAGTCAATAAACTATTTTTTGATACATAAAACCAAAAGGGAAAAGGGTTACCTAGGCATAATCCTGTTGGGTTATAGCCTTTATTGTGCTAGAGCATTATTACAAACGGCAGAACAACAATAATAATAATAATAATTAAAATAATATTGATAACAGTTATAATGATACCAATAATGATGAATGTAAATATAAGAATATAGATATAAAAGTTGCTCTATTATACAAAAAACGCAATTGTGTGAGAGCATTATTACAAACGGCAGAACAATAATAATAATAATAATAATGATAATAATATCAATAATAGTTATAATAATATCAATAATGATGAATGCAAATATAAGAATATAGATATAAAAGTTGCTTTGTCATACAAAAAAACGCAATTGTGCGAGAGCATTATTACAAACGGCAGAACAACAATAATAATAATAATAATTATAATAATATTAATAACAGTTATAATGATACCAATAATGATGAATGTAAATATAAGAATATAGATATAAAAGTTGCTCTATTATACAAAAAAACGCAATTGTGTGAGAGCATTATTACAAACGGCAGAACAATAATAATAATAATAATAATGATTATAATATCAATAATAGTTATAATAATATCAATAATGATGAATGTAAATATAAGAATATAGATATAAAAGTTGCTTTGTCATACAAAAAAAAACGCAATTGTGCGAGAGCATTATTACAAACGGCAGAACAATAATAATAATGATAATAATAATGATTATAATAATATTAATGATAATTATAATAATATCAATAATAATGAATGTACACATAAACACGATATTTTTTTAATTTAGTGTCGAAATACGGAGAGGGGATGGGGTTAATTCGCGTGGCTCCAGTGGGCCTTTGCTTAAATAGATAACAAAAAACTTTCTTCAGGAAACATGTTGACTGATATCTCATACATCTGTCTTTTCCAAGTCGATAATACAGGTCAAACTGGTTTGTAAAGTTGCGTGAATGCCGCGGAGGGAATGCAGTTTTGCCACTTCGGGCCGGTTCTCCAAAAGATATGTATTTTAATACGGTTAAAATGTGGATTGGGGTGGGGTACATTCGTCATGATTCATGTGACAGAGATCATTAAAGCAGTAACCTGCAAAGCAATGTCTCCTGTAAATTTTCCCAGAGAAACAAATTAGAATCAAATAAAACAAATAGTGTTTTACCGATACCGAAATGCATTTTGCCCGTATATATCACAGATTACGGTGTGGCAGACACACCAACAAAAGCGATACGAGAAGCCGATGGAAGCTATTGTGTTGGGATTGTGTTATCTCGAATGACATACCATTATTGATTGCCTTATTGTCCGATTCGCGAGTGTGACTGTGAAATAGAGGTTGTTTTGGTCTCGTTTTAGCGCAATATCACGTCATACATTTTGACATATTTGCCCTCTTTCTAAGCAAACTAAGACACGTATACTGTCATGAAGCATATCGATGTTTTCGCTGATATATTCTCTTTCATGTAGAATGTTGACATTGTGTATTAATTGCTGTTATTTATAAAACAGTTCAGGATTCATGAAAAAATACTCTGTTTTAAATTATAATTTGCATTATTTATGAAAATTAGGTAATAATAAACAAGGATATCCCAATCATTTTATGACAATTTTCTTCCCTTTCTTACACTAAGTCTTTATTTCCAATTTTAGGGCAGTTCTGGTTAAATAATATTCTTAAATACTTGTTTTCACTATATCGACATAATATGCAAATGTATGCAAATTACTTGCTTATTTCCATAGATACAGCGTGTCTCTTTGGATGAATCTTTTTCTCTTGACTCAAGGAACATTTGTGCCAAGTGGGACATTTGTACTAAAAAATGCAGCGTTCAACCTCTTAACAAGTCTACTATTAGGATTTCTCCGGCAGAAGGAGTAAGTAGCGATCTTATAGCCGATATATTTCTTAGCTGGTGGTAGGTCTCTTGGCATACGTTGGCAATATGCTTGCTCATCTTCATACACTGGTCGAAGAAGACACCCATATTACGAGCATGCTCTGAAGGAGGGAGAGACACACTGCCAACTTGATGATTATGTGGACAATCTTGTTTCGCATATGTGATGAAGAAAAGACTAACAATTCAGTCTGGTCATAATTCAGCTTCACAAAATTCATGACCATCTTTTGCCGGATTTCAGCCAGGCATGTACTAGTAAGACTTGAAATAGCATCAAAATCATCATCTCTCACTCTTGGGTCAAAGGTCACATATAATTGCGTTTCATCCGCATAGAAGTGAACCTGCAATCCATTATGACGAGCGATTTCCCCAAGAGGTGCAGTGTACAGATTGAAATAGTATATAGTGGTCCGAGGACGGAACCTTGCGGAACGCCTAACTTCAAGAGAACCTCCCCTGACAAAGTCACATTGATATTTACCATTTGCCGTCTGCAGCGGAGATACGACCGGAACCATGCTAAGATAGTGGCATCAACCTTAAAGTCTACATAGAATCTCTGGAGAAGAACTTCATGGTCTATCGTGTCAAATGGTGCTGACAGATCTAAGAGGATAATCATGACTGCTTGTTGTCAACTGCTCTTTATGTCATGAGATACCCTAAGAAGAGCTGTCTCAACACTGTGGAGCTGTTTGTAGGAAGACTGGATGCTATCGTAAAGGTCATTGTCCTGCAGATGTGTTGTCAGTCTCCGCATACTTTCGTGATTCCAACACTTCCAGGGTTACCAGATTTCCGAAGGTTCGAGTATTCCTAAGGTTCGTTTTTCCGAAGGTACGTAATTCCGAAGGTTCGTAATTTTGAAGGTTCGTTAATCCGAAAACGAAATAAGGTTCGTAATTCCAAAGGTTCGCTAGTCCAAAAACGAAATAAGGTTCTTAATTCCGAAGGTTCGTTAGTCCGAAAACGAAATGAGGTTCGTAATTCCGAAGGTTCGTTAGTCCGAAAACGAAATGAGGTTCGTATTTCCGAAGGTTCGTTATTCCTAATCAAGGCAACTTTTAAAAAGTCTGTGCCATGTCTGATAGCATGGATCTTGCTCTAAGAGTCCCCTTTGTTTTGTATACGGTAACTGCGACGATTTTAAATGGAAAGCTGGTAGCAGGATTCCTGTGTTACTTCTGGAGGTTTCCGCGTTAAACCATGGATTCTTTCTTGCGGGAGTCCTGCGGGAAAGATGTGGCTATAACTTTCAACAAAGTGCCTAATAATGGATTGCTTTTTGTTGGGGGGGGGGGGGATGGATAGGCAAACATTTAAAGTAGGGCCCATATGTATGCAGATAGACATGACGACAGGAAGAACCTCATTGCATGCAAGCATTGTCCATCTATCTGGGGACTATAACACAAAGCATGGTAATTGATCGTAGGGCCATATTAATGATTTACCCAATATCAGTGTGAACAATCAATCATATAAATCAACAAGCCTTTAGAATAGCTCAAGACCTAATGTGGCTTATTTGCATGAACTATTCACAATTGTATATGTGATGAGTATGCTTGCATGTATTATAAGTAGTATCTGTATCCAAAGCTTAACCAAATGTGGAGCTCACATTGTTAATAATCACTCACAACTTGGGTCATTATCTCGCACTTTGTGTTCTCTCATTTTGTACTTACGTGTGTGCATTATTTTTTTGCTCAATGAATAAGTTGATACTTACTTTATGTATATGCATTGTACATTTAAGAACTTAGAGGGCATGTCATGCCCAAATGATTAAATGATTGATAACAAATTGGACATTTAATGGAAGATGTTATTCGTTCTTGTCTTTTGGGTCATTAGAAGTGGGGAGATTGTGTTGTGATATTGTTGATGGTGATGATGGAGATGATGATGAAAGATGATGCTGATGAAGATGGTGGTGGTGATGATGAAGATGTTGATGGTAATGATGATGATGATGATGGTGGTGATGATGGTGAAGAAGATGAAGATGGTGGTGATGATGATGATACATGTAATATCATGACGATGGGATGATGGTACTGATAATGACGGTGATGTGTACATTAATACCTATGGTAACTGATGACGATATGCATGCAGTGGAACCATTTCGGAATCTAAAGACCCCTAAAATAAAAGTAGAATATCAACCATAATCTTAAGATATCTGGTAAGAAACAGTTTGATCATCTCTTGATTTGATCAATGAGAAGCACTTTTTTTGCAAACCATCCCCTACAAATACAAGCTTAAAACAGGTGAACATCAAATTCACAATAAGCAATACATTTTCGTTCCCTTAAACAAACATACCATGCAAACAAAATAACAAAATTACCAAAAAGAAATCACCACAAATGTATTCTGATATATTTTAATCATATTGCTCTCTGAGTAAAATAAATTTGGAAGTATAAACTTTTAGTATAAACACAATTTATTTTTAACTGTCAATGTAATGGATATTGATTCCTACGTTTACTGTGCATACAAGCATTTTCAACGGGCAATCAATATGTAGACATACAAATTACTTCATTCGAAAGTAATAGCATGAAGCAGCTTAATGGTAATAGGTAATGATTACAAGTTTTATAACTTTCTAACATTTTGCGAGAAAATTAAAATTGTGAAATTGCTAACTACATACTGACATAATAATAATGGACTTTATAGATTAGTGTGTAGACAAGTGATATTTGTACATTATTAAAAGGGTACAAACACACCCTCACCCACACACACAAGTGGACCCACTAGCACTTATAAAATGATATTTTATGAATACCTACATGTATATTCAACTCTATTAATTTCATTCATTATTAAGGTTACAATAAACAAGAATCACATGAATACAAAAGTAAATTAAAGGTACATAAAATAATCCAGAAAGATGTTTCATGTATACTGAGGATCAGCTGGAAAGACAAGTTCTTAAAATACATATTCTAACGAAGTTCATATCACAGCCCAAACCCCACACTTCTCTATCACACACACACCCACGCACACACTGTCTCACACACACTGACACACCCTCACAATTCTTTATCAGCCCTTTAATACGCAAATCGAAGAAAGACATTGTCTTGTACCTAAAGTAAATACTCTGTTTAAAGAGAAATGCCAGTAGTTGCAGTAAACACTGATTTCATGAGAAAGTCTGTAAAACCAGGCTTAATTGTCAGAATATAATCGAGGATCTAGATCTGGTCCCTCTGGTACAATTACATAAACTGAACTTTGTGAAATCTTGAAATCTACGCTGAAAAAATGTTCACACTAAAGATCACCAACACAGATAGACACACGTGGGACAGTGTATCAATATTGCTGGAATAAAGACCCGACGGAAGCGACCGAATCCGCGCTTATTTTGCTTATTTCTCAGCAATTACACAATTTCTTCCAGAATCCTTTGGCACATATTTTTTATTCATACAAACAGACACTTGGGTGGTCATTATATCAGATTCTGTCAAAAGTCATTTTGAGATCGTTACCAAAACTGGAATTTATCTTTAAGCCATCTCCTCTTAATAACGCTATGGTGCAAAAAGGAAGGGAGGGCACTTAGTTTGGTATTTGTTTCACTACCACTTACTCTCACATACACATGACTGTACTGAGGCATTTATAAGGGCAAACTTGATATTGCCTGGAATATAACGTGACCATATTTAAAATGTTGAAATTATGTCATTAATAAGCTGCGATATCAAGTACTGTATTTGAAACATATTAAATATTACTGAAATACATGTATCTACATGTGTTGTAGGAATCAATATATTTAATACAAAAAAACTTTTTTAAAAGTGAAGTATATGCCCAGACAGAAGATAGCCTTCATTTCTCCAATACTACATGGTCTGTGTACAATAGATAAGCTAAATATTCATTACATTCATTTAAAATTTGATATCGGAGCCATAGTAAATTGAACTTTCATATATCAGGAACTAAACTAAGTATTTACAATAACTATGATATATTATCACACATCTGTGAACCCTTTGCATGGACTTCTTTATTGAAATGAATATTAAATGATTCATCATGATATTTATTAACTCCTGGGAGGTGGTCGGGAACTTTGCTTCTCAGCCAATCAAATTCAAGGAAAATTATCAAATCCGATAACTTGTCGGACGACATATTTATATGAAACGCTTCTCTGGCGAAGTCATTTCTATCGATGTGTAACACATGATATTGATTACAAACCATTGACATAAATATAGAGATTTACATATCTTATTCTAAGAAGGACTTTCCTTTATCATTCCCTTTTCATTCCCTTTATAAAATGCAAATAACAGTAAATCTTTTCAAAATGAATGAATCTTTGTTCATTTTTCTTCAAATATTCATCATGTTCACTCCACAATATTTATTTCACATTTTTGCACGTAACAACCACTTTTATGACTTGTTCTCTCATCTACACATTCTCTTCAATCACTCTATTTAATGACTATTGGCAATTCAATGTATGTTTAATATTAAGATAAATTTATCCTCATGTAGGTTTTAAGATAAATTTATCCACGTGTAGCCTTGAAATTAAGATAAATTTATCCTCGTGTAGGTTTGAAATTAAGATAAATTTATCCTCATGTAGCCTTCAAATTAAGATAAATTTATCCTCATGTAGCCTTGAAATTAGGATAAATTTATCCTCATGTAGCCTTGAAATTAAGATAAATTTATCCTCATGTAGTTTTAAAATGAAGATAAATTAATCCTTTTATCAGCAGGATGAACTAATCCGTACAATTGAAATAGATTTGTATGATATATTTATTTGATCTGTTTTTCCTATTAAATGGTTGTATTAATTGAAATGCTGTTTCCGTTTGTTTCTTTTGTTTTAGACTTGCAAACAAACATTGAATTGCCAATAGTCATTAAATAGAGTGATTGGAGAGAATGTGTAGATGAGAGAACAAGTCATAAAAGTGGTTGTTACGTGCAAAAATGTGAAATAAATATTGTGGAGTGAACATGATGAATATTTGAAGAAAAATGAACAAAGATTCATTCATTTTGAAAAGATATACTGTTAAATGTACTTTTAAGTAAACAGGTAAAAAAAGTATACATTTGATATTTGCTCACTTCTTGTATAACATATACATATACTATAATGTTCCGAATAAACAAGTCCTTAGAAATTACAATGGAGAATTTGTCATGTGAACAATCATAATTATATAATGATGAAACTTTAAATACTTCAAACCCCACCTTCATGTTTGTATAATATTGTTTTAATTTATTAATATTAATAATAATGATAGAAAAAATTCATTTAGTTTAGATATATTTAACTCAGACAGCATATTTATTAAATAATAATGAGAACAGGTCAGAGTGAAGATAAATTGACATTTGTATTGTTCAATTCAACGTTATAGGATTATAGTCTAGTCCGAGGCGCATTATTTACTACCCCAAGTTTGGGTCTGGTTGCCGCTTCCAGTGCTCAATGAATCAATCCTGTACACATTCACATCACATGTACATGTAGGTTGGGCACAAATCAAAATGATAAATAGTACTGGGACCGTTTGCAGATACATCTAAGCCTTAGTAGTAGCTGTAGTGTAACGGGTTTCGTTCAACGACGCTCTGTAAACAATAAAATCGTACAAAATAATGAATAAGAGGGACACATTAAAACAATAGTATTCTCTTTGAAGATTGCACACTCGGGTTCAATTTCAATTATTTCTCTCCATAATTACCAAATAACAACGCATACCTGTGTACAATCAATAATGTTCAAAACAAGATGAATGTAATTCATGAGCGATGGACTGGAAACATCAGAAGTATATGGAAAAAGAGGTGGTCGGATAGAAGCAATTCTTGTCAAGCAGATATAACCTTTGTAGCATCAAAAAAATATTACTGATATAATAGATCATCTGTATCAACTTTCATCTGTTGTGTACTCTTATCCAAATTGACTCTTTACAACATTCATGCAACACAATATGTTTCTACAGAGCAAAATTTTGCCTCCAAATACTATCATTTTCAGATAACTATCAAATTGCTATATATCGATGTTAATGTATTCCTCATGAGATTGAACTTTGAAATCATGTGGTGAGCATAGGGGGTAAGGGGGTACTTACCTCTCCACTGGCGCTGCTATGCCCATCAACTACATATGGTGTAGCAAAGTTATCCAAACCTCCTCGTCTCTGTTCATAGGGGAGGGGGGAGGGAAGATACAAAATAGAATAAAACATCAACAAAGAACACAACGAACATAATCATTGGGAAAGTACATATAATGTTTAAGTACATGGATTTCATACATCTTTAACTCTTAAGCAAATTCTAAATTTTGGAGGGGGGGGGGGTTAATTTCTTTTATTGATAAACCACATAATCTTATACAAATAGCTGCAGCCTTCTGCAAATATTGTGTCTGACAAATTATGCATAAAAAGTCTGACAAATAAACTAACAGATTACATGAAGTATCACAATCAGGTTGATTCCTTATGCATTGTGGTTATTTTCAGATGTGGAATTATAGGATCCGACAGTTTCATGGTTTGAAATACCCATGCAATGTTGTTTGTTATGTGTTTCCTTGTGTAGAGGTGTGTTTGATTCAATGAAAGCAACATACCTTTGACTTACTGGTATGCGAAATATATACAAACTCGTCAAAAAAAACCCTTGGAAATCTGACTTTGATCGGAAATCCCTCGGGTTTAGAGAACCATGACTGCATAAACAATAGCAAAACATCAAAAATGAAAAAGCAAGGGCTTGATTTGAATGGTTTTTCATCTCTACTGTCACCAAAAATGAATAATGTTCTTTATTGACCCTTCAAGATTATTTCTGCTCATTGTGCAGCTTTTCAACTCAGACTTCATCCAACAATTTTGAATCCTGCTCCTTTTGAGATGGCATGATCATAACAAGCAGGGAATCATTTTAAAGATAATTAAATATTGAAAGAAAAAAAATAATTAAATGATCTTTTGAATGATATCAAATATGCATTGTGCAACATTCAGAGTTTGGAGAAAATAATTGCCAAACTCAGATTTCCAAATTTTTCTGAGGGGTTTACATCTTTATCTCTGTTCTAATATAAAACAATAGGTATATCACGATTAACTAAAGAAAGATAAACCACAGAGTGAGAGACAGGCATAGAGAAGAGAGAGGGAAAAGGGAATGAGGGGGGGGGGGAGCGAGAGAGATGGAGGGGGAGGGGTGAAAGGGGGGGGGGGGTACGATAGAATGAAGAAACGAAATCCCTATTCGTACCCGATAATAGCCCATTTCACTTACAGGGTTATCCATTCCTTGATAATGTCTTATCTGATTAACAGCTCTACCGATATCATATTGTCGACGATCAAGAGAGGCTTCAAACGAGTAATCGTCAAATGAATGATCCGACTGTCGGTCGCCGAATATACGCCGGTGCTCTGAGATGTGGTAGTTGCTATGCTTCTGCATCCTGTCAAATTGTATTTGAAAGATTGATTATGTTCATTTATATATATATATATATATATATATATATATATATATATATATATGTATATATATATATATATGTATATATATATATATATATATATATATATATATATATATATATATATATACAGACTTACAGTTTCGTAATTCATAATAAAAATAAATTAATACACATCGTCAGAGGAATTATGAAGAATTCCACGCAGAATACCATTGAAACATTTCTATAATTTTACGTCTGGAGTCTGGACTAAGTGCTACAAAAAAGTGAACAAGCGTTATGATGGTTAAATTATGTGTATTAATTGTTTTATAAGATAGTGATATGGATGATCATTATTATTTAAATATTCTCTCATCTCAAAACCATGACCGGTCAATAGAACTAGTCGCTGTGACTAGTCACTAAACAATTTTCATGTTTGCTATTGAAAATGAATGACCGGTCATGTGATAGAATTCAGCCACTGATTTGATTAGGATCCATTTCACCAATTCATGATATACCTTCATTTTTGAAGATCAGTCAATTAATCTGTACTGCCATATGCATTCATAGAAGAAGAAGAATAATAAGATGATGAAGAAGAAAAAAGTGGAGAAAGAAGAGAAGAATGAAAGTAGCAAGCTGCTTCAAATAATCATACAAACATAATTTACCCCATTAACATCCTATTTGCCTCATTACGACGCACTGTCTGGACCATTATTAAACACGCGCAGATAACGAAGAACAGAGCTCCCGACATAGCACCAAGTATGATTCCAACAATAGCACCAGGTGATAGGCCAGTCCTACCAGAGACTATGGGGATAAATGAATAAGAAACGATTTTGTTTAAACTGAAGTCTAATTTACCTATGAAACTTCAAAGTAATGATTATCATGTTAGTGAGTGTAAAACTGCTCGACCATCGGGAAATGCAAACTCTTGTGATTAAATATCACCAATGACAAGACAAAACGAAAATTCTAGCTAAAAAGTACAAAATCCATCGGGGTATGATGGAGAGAACGAGTTGGAAAATGAGTTGGGCGTTCACACCAACGAGTGCCCATTATTGTAGAGCAAGTAATCGTGTGATAAATATAATGCTTCCCTTCCCTATTTATTTTCATTATTGCTCATTTACTCGCGATCTCAAAATAATTCTCTCAAGTATAAGTGAGTAAGCAAGATATATTGAGGGATACTGACGGTCAATGTAGAATTCTCATTTCGATGTTCTTTGATAAGAATGTGAAGTTTGACGATCATCAAGGGTGAAGGCTAGTTGCATTGATAATATGACAAAATGTTCACGAGGGCTAGTTTGCCATTTCTTTTTTTCACAAATCTTACCAACAGATTAATGACTATGACTGCATTCAAAGTATTAAAAAAGAATAAGATCATGCTTAAATGATGAACAGTCTGTCCCTGAGTAATCCTCTGGGCATGCGCAACTATACGTGTTAAATTCATCCGTGCAGATCCCTCCATTTCTGCAGGGGTTGCTGTTCTCACAACTATCGGTATCTAAAACATGGCAAATAATTAATACTCGTAATAACATGCGGACCGATCTCAAAGCTATCGGTATCTAATAAAACATAGCAAAGAACATTACCAGCGATAATATATGAACCAATCTCAAAGCTATCGGAGTTCAGTAAAACATGGAATAATACTAGCTGTGATAAATATGTCGAAGAGATTAAAGGTTGCCCAAATGTTCAAGCACTTTGGAAAAATATTGGACATAAAATGATATTATAAAAAGAATTAGAGAATCTGTTTGTTATGGATTAATGTATGTTTAAATAGGATAAAACAATTGAATACAGTAACTTTAAAAGTTAAAACAGAGATTTATTCTGCAAGGCAGGAAACTGCTTTACCACCTTCTGGAACCATAATGACAAATTGTAAAACGAATATAAGGAAGAATAATATAAGAGAGGAAAATCTTGGGAGTACATCTCCAGAAATGGAAACAGGCTGATTAATGCGTATACTTCATTTTTATTATTACTAATTTTTCTCAAAGTATGTAAATGTATTAAACAATGTTATATAAAATCCTATGTTATTTTGTAATCTTCAGCAAGTTTGAGACAAAACTGTTACCATTAATCCCTATTTGCAATATTTATGCTGTCTTCTAATGGTTGGTGATACATGTTTGATTTTTTTATTATGAATATATTGAAAACAAAATAATACCACCATCAATAGTATACACACTTATCAAAAATATATCGGTATATAGTAAAAACATGTCAAAGAGATTAATACCAGTTATATCTTTTACCCCAATCTAAAAGACATCGGTATCTAGTAAAACATGTCAAAGAGATTAATACAAGCTAGAGTATACACACCGATGTAAAAGCTATCGGTATCTAGTAAAACATACATAGTATAATACCCATATAACATTATTTATTTCATTCATTTTCCATTTCCAACAATCATTTACAATACGTTTTGTTACATACATCTTGATATAATTATAATCAATAAAACAAACTTATTATGGGCGCTGTCTGTATCTGACGCCAACTAATTATTTAGCTCGACGTAACCATCAAAATTACACTTAAATTCATCTTTTTGGGTGCTGTTGTAGTGATTGCTGTGTGATATCAGTGCAATAATTCCGGATCATCATCCATTGGACTTAGAAGCTGATTCTTGTTTGTCTGTTCTTTCGCTAAAATATTAGTGATCATGGTGGACCATTTTAGGATCATTCTGGTGTTATCGCTCATCGGACCTCTATCCTTCTCAATAGCCGAGAGTAGCCCAGCACCCACCCCACAGGAGAACATGGATCTTTCACACCAGAGTTCAAGTTCCCTGTCGTCACGGTAGATGAACACTCTCCCCAGCATTTACGCTATACTCGGGATGAACTGATTTTGTTACGTAATACATCTACCAGCCATTCACGTCTACCTGACAATGTATTCACAACAATAAATGAACTTGGTATCTATAGACGCCGTGGTTGCAGAGCCGGTTCCCACAAACGTAGATCGATCAGAGTCATTAGTGGAAGAAGGCTAAGAATACGGAAAAATGCTATTACAAGGACTTCGCACTTATTGAACATTGAAACTGTAAGTAATCACCATTCACAAGCATTAACGTTACCGTCGATTTATATGTGCAATCCCCGTTCATTGAACAATAAACTTGACAAATTTTTTATCATTGTCAACGAACTAAGTTGTGACTTGTGTGCTGTCACTGAAACTTGGTTTCGTGTAAACCAACCTGAAAGTGACTTTGCAGTGAATGGATATGTGTCATTTGTGAAATCAAGAAGCACTCGAAGGGGTGGCGGTGTTGCGATCTATGCTAGACCTGATACATCGCCAAGGACCGTTGATTTTTTACCCCCTCATGCTGATCACGAAGTTCTTTTGGTTCAGCTGAGACCCAAAAGATTACCTCGACTTATTTCGTGCATCTATGTCGCCGTGGTTTATTCCCCTCCAGATAATGACCGTCAAAACGACTTGATCCAATACCTTGTTAACTGTGTTGATGATATTAAAGTGAGGCATGCTAATGCAGGTATTGCTTTACTTGGTGACTTTAATAGAGCTGATATCTCCGAACTAATTAATACCTGCAATTTGAAACAAGTCGTGACTAGCGCTACGCGCGGTACTGCTATCCTAGACCTCATTTTGACTGATATTCATCGTTATTACTTGGAACCAGAGATCCTGTCTCCTCTTGGTGTTGGAGGTGACCATAATGCAGTTTTTTGGAAACCCAGTCTGACGAGATCATGTATCGGAAATAAAACTGTCAAGAAAGCAGTACGTCCAATGAAAGATTCCTTGATTCGTGAGTTTGGATATAAGATGTCCCATTACCCATGGGAAGAGGTCTTGGCGAGGTCTACAACTGCCCAAGACAAGTGTGATGTACTCTACGACGTAGTACAGGGCGCCATGAATGAGTGTTTCCCCATGAAGTCAATCAAGATGCATCCTGAAGACAAACCATGGGTGACACCCTTCTTGAAATCATTGATAAACAAGCGACAGCAAGCTTTCAATGACGGTAACATCGTTGAATGGAAGCGTTTGCGCAACAAGGTTCAACGTGAAAATGCTAACCTCAAAGAAAACTTCTACAAGGACCGAGTTATGAAACTTAAACGTGAAAATCCATCTTGTTGGTATAAGCACTTGAAAATCATGACTTCATGCAAATCATCAAGCACCATCTCGATTCCTGAATCACCAGACCTAGATGAGTTGGCCATTGCTGATGCAGTGAATGATCAGTTTGCAGAGGTCAGTCGCGATATTCCTGAATTAGATTCACAAAGTCTGCCCGCATTCCTTCCTGCTCAGAAGCCCTTGGTAATACAATCTTATGAAATCTACAAAGAACTGTACCGAATTAAACCAGGAAAGTCAAGTGGCCCTGATGGTATTCCTACCCGCATCTTGAAGGAGTTTTCTGTTGAATTAGCTACCCCGCTGAGTGAAGTTATCAATTCGTCATACCAGTCCGGATTGGTACCTTCCCAATGGAAAAGAGCAATCGTCGTCCCCATCCCAAAGGAAAGATCCGCTACCTCAATTGATAAGCAAAGGCCTATCTCATTAACGGATTATTTCTCTAAGATTGCTGAATCATTTATATACCGCCAACTGTTATCTGACATTGAAAGCAAATTAGACCCCAAGCAGTTCGGCGCAAGAGCAAATCGCTCTACTACGCAATGTCTGGTTGATGTCTACAACTGTCTCTGTGCAAGTGCCGAAATACCCCGTAGTATTACATCAATTGTGTCAACGGACTTCAGTCGTGCTTTTGACCGTGTTGACCACACTGTTCTTATCAACAAGCTGATCTCCCTGGAAGTCCGACCGTGGTTAGTTGAATGGGTATGTAACTTCCTTGTAGCTCGAGAGAGTAAGGTGCGCTATCATGGAATTCTTTCATCTTCTAGGACATTGACCGCGGGGGTCCCTCAGGGCACCCGACTGGGTCCCCTTCTTTTTCTCGTTCTTATCAACGATGTCATGCGTGACTCCTCAGCAAGGCATTGGAAATACGTGGATGATATGTCAATTGCGACTGTGGATACTTGCAATTTGAATCATGGTGATTCAATGAAAATTGTTTTAACCAATCTTGAAGGTTGGTGTAAGAGTAACAATGTTCGTCTGAATCCGCAAAAATGTAACATCATGAGAGTGAACTTCAGCAAAACCCCTCTACCTGTATTGGATTTTACATTGTGTAATGAAACCCTCAAGGAAGTGATGGAAATTAAGCTACTCGGAGTTACCATCCAGAGTGACCTAAAGTGGGGAATCCATGTTCGTATGATGATCTCAAGAGCATCTTCTCGCCTTTACATGTTGCGGAGACTGAAGGAGTTTAGATTGCCTCCTGCCGATCTTGTGACCGTGTACATTGGATTTGTCCGACCCATTCTTGAATATGCGTGTCCAGTTTGGCATTCTAGTTTGACAGTGATCCAATCTGAGTCAATCGAAAGGATCCAGAAGCGTGCCCTTCGGCTGATATTTCCAGGATCGTCCTACAACACGGCCCTTGAATTGGCGGGTATCTCTGCACTGCAGTCAAGGAGGAAGTCTCTCTGTCTCTCTTTTGCCAAGTCTACAATCAAGTTGAACATCTGCGATGATTGGTTTGTGAGAAACAATCCGACAAGAACTCTTAGACAATCGAAACGCTTTAAAGAACCTAGGTGTCGCACTGATCGATTCAAAAATAGCCCAGTGCCATTCATGACAAAACTGTTGAACTCGGAATAAATACATATGTACAGGATGATAGGGTCCATATATGTCTTTTAATTTGTGATGTTTATTTTAGATATGTATTCCGGAATAATGTATTTAGATATGACATGTACTTGATTTATCTTTTGTTTTTGTTTAAACTGTTTATATTATTTCTATTATATCAGATAATTATTCAAAGACACAGACACATACACTTCAAATCGGAAGACTTTCATTTCATGTCTCCCTACCCTTCCTTCATAAATTTGTTAATTATACTTCTGTTTCATTATACGCTTTAAATTTGATATTTT
The DNA here is from genome assembly GCF_018143015.1 of Lytechinus variegatus. Lineage (NCBI taxonomy): Eukaryota > Metazoa > Echinodermata > Echinoidea > Temnopleuroida > Toxopneustidae > Lytechinus > Lytechinus variegatus. The sequence continues at coordinate 38,450,864 of NC_054748.1, forward strand.
ATTCCAGCAATGCCGTGCCCCCATCTGTTTAATATCCGTACTGATGATTTTGTTTTATCCATTATAGGTAAATTTGAGTATCCACTTTTGTTTGTATAGTGTGTGTGTATGTGTCTGGATGCGGGGTGAGTGTGAGTGCATGCCTGTGTATATGACTGTTTAATGAGTGTGTCCTTGTGAATATTTTTTTTAAATAATTCTTTTTGATAATCAATATTCCTTTAAGTAATATGCAATGTACAATTTTATTGTAAATTCATGGCGCAATTTAGTTTTAAAAACTACTATGCCTGTATGTATTTTATATGTGATTTTGTATTAATAAAACCATTTATCTATCTATCTATCTATTATGTATAATAATCAAGATAACAGGTCAGAAACGGAGGAAGCTGCTAAAAAGTGAAGCTTGTAGAATGCAGCCTCCTATAACATATTCGTATGAACAATGTAATTATACAGTGCGTCCCCCCAAAAAACTATACACTTTTGAAATGGCTGCCAAATAAAAAATATAGCACTTTGGGGAAGAAGACTTATAGATATGGAAAGCCAATAAAGTCAACTCTCAGATGACACAAAAAGTTAGAAAACCACTCATGCTTGAGCGAGCACTGCCCACTGAACAAAGGGTATGAACATTAGGGTGGGCCGGAATTAGCCTTCCAAATTTTCTCAGGTTTGTGTGTTTGGTACATGCAAATTTGAGGGTTATTTGGTGAATTAAAGATCAGCTGTGATCAGTTTGTTGTTTGTGAAAATTTAATGCTGCATGAGTGATCATGAATTGCAATTTTTAGGGCAGCATTTTGTCTTTATCTTTTTATATTTTGTCTTTTGTGGATCTCAACAATGTGTTTATGACAGTCAGGAGAAGAGAGGGTAATATGACATAGGTAGGTGAAGTACGTTGATGGGATAAAGGTCAACAGAACATTTAGCAGCCCCTCTCTCCATCTCAACCTCCCCCGGCTTCTCTCCTGAGAAAATAAGCTCGGCTAGGCTGGGCAGGAATTAGCCTTACAATTTCTTTTAGTGGTTAGTCCTTTGGAACTTGCTAAGCTAGATATTAATGAGTGAGATAAGTTTTAGTTTCTTAGGCAAATTTCATGAGTTACTAAATTGAAATTAAATGCATGAGTGAACAGGAAATGTAATTTTATGTAGCATATTCATCTTGTGGACCTCAGAAGTGTGTTCGTGAGAGTCAGAGTAATGTGATGGGACCTGTTACAAGCAAGAGGGCGAGATATGCTAAGACTTGGTTAAAAGGGCGTTCCTCTTCTTTTTGTCCTTTTACAAATTAAAAGTCATATGTACCCTCCCCTCTCCACCTCCATCTCCCGGCCCCCTCTCACTTCCAGGATTGAAGCCTATTCACAACATATAACTGCCAAGTGACCGGTGGCTGATGGTTATTTTTTATTGAATGATTACTAAGAAATTTAATGATTATGATGACTAATGAAATAATTTATTGAAAAAAAAATGAATGTTTGATTGATTACATTGCACATTGAATGAGTTAATTTACTGACAAATTGTTGATTAAATGATTGATAGGAAAAAGTTGATGCCCCAATTGAGAATTAATCATTAAATCTGGACTTCACTTGTACATGACAATATCCACCAGTCTTTCAACAGGAGGGGAGGGCGGGAAAGAGGGAGGGGGCGGGGGCTGAATGTTCTGTTGACCCTTATTCCATCAACCTACTTCTCCCACTGAAGTTCAATATCACCCCCTATTCTCCCGACTCCATGAACACATTGCTGAAATCCACATGATAAAGTTGAAATGCTGCCCAAAAAGTGTAATTTGTGTTCACCCATGCATTAAAGTTCAATTTGATAATTTATCAAATTTGCCAATGCAACCAAAACTGGTCATGGTTGATCATTAATTTATCACAACGCCCTTAATTTGCCTCTCAAAAACTGACATAAATTGGAAGGCAAATTCCAGCCCACCCTAATTTTCACACCCTTTGTTTCAGTGGGCAGTGCTCGCTCAAGCATGAATATTTTTCCAACTTTTTGGTGTCATTCGAAAGGTGATTTTATTGGCTTTCCACATACGTAAGTCTTTTTTTCCCAGAGTGCTACATCTTTTCATTTGGCAGCCATTTCAAAAGTGTATAGATTTTTGGGGGACGCACTGCATTTCTTGTCTGTGCGTTTATTTTTGTTGTATTAAGTGTCTCTTATTGTAAGATGTTAGGAGGATGTGAGTTTTTTTTGTGGGGTGGGGGGTGCAGGATTAAAAGTACTAGAAGTAACATATTGGAAGCATTATATAATCTCCTTAAAGGGTTATTTCCTTATTTAAGCAATTTCTTTTAAACTTTTAGTCAAATTATGAGTTATTTCACAGAAAAGTAAGATTTTGATTTACTTTGAATGTGCACTTACTGTCTACGACTAACTCTTCGACGTTAAGAGAACCACCGAGATAGGGTAATGTGTCATTCGCCAGTGATAGGTCAGTGGCTGATTGAGCAAGACTATCAGCGGAATCCTGAGATGGTGCTGCGAGACCGATTCGAAGATCACCAACCACACTACCATTTCGGAAAGAGACTACCTCACATGTGATACTGATGAGCTGAGCTGAATTCAAGCTTACATTCAAATACGCTGAAACCTGTGAATGATAAGGTTTATTTGGGATAGAAACGCGAGTACATGGTTAGAAGAATATAACATAACCTAGCAATTATTACAACAAAATATAAACTTCTGAATGGAATTAAGAAGCTGTCCCGATGCTTACGCCTTTCAATAGTGTCTCTATTCCGAGAAGCATATAGACCTATACAAAGTACAAATACTCAAAATCTAATTCAATCAAGTCAATAAATTAGAACCTAATATCATCTAATTTATTCGAATTTAACCTAATCTCATCACATAAAGCCAATTAAGCATTTAAAAAATATAAATAAGTGGACTTCCTTACCGCACCACAAAAGACATCTTCCAAAGCCATAAAAGCGTCCGTAGACCGATCATTAAGTTCTTCTGTGAATACAAGCAGTACACCATTTCGTCTGTTGGCTGTGATACTAATCCTTATGATGCTCACGAACGTTTCTAATGAGAAATAGATAGCAATGTAACATGTAAATACCTTCTTCCTGTGTGACGATTTCGTACTGATTACGAGTATACAAATAACTTTTTGTTTTAGAGAATTTTAGAGAGTATATAAATATGATTATGTTTTCATTATATACTAGATATCATGGACCCCTGAACAATTCAAGTGAAAATTCGATATAAGTTTGATGGAAACGACCAATACTTTTAGTAATCAGTGGTGAGTATTAGAATCTTAAAAGCAAACTAGATTTCCACTATATTAGTTGATATTCCATGTATAGAATATCTTGTAATGAATAATAATATAGGGTATTCATATTGCGTACATATATCCACCTTTTTAGGTGCTCAAGGCGCTCCTTTATTGCCCGGCTAAGCTAGGCGTTCAGAGCGCACACAGCTTCTTAAGGAATTACGTTCTACCGGTACCCATTTACCTCATATGGGTTGAGTGCAGCACATTGTGGGTCAGTTTCTTGCTAAAGGAAATTACGCCATGGCTGGGATTTGAACCCATGACCCTCTGTGTCAAAGTCCGGAGACTAATCCACTGGGCCACAACGCTCCACTAATGAATGTGTATCTTAACTACAAATTTAGTTATTGTCACAAGAATCCTGTAAATCGACTGAAGTGAATGGTAATGAATTAATTACCATGGTAAAATGAAAAGAGCAAAAATGTTATGCATGTATAAGAGAGTAGAACTCATGCCACCGCGGTGGAATAATTTCCGGTGCACTGGTTACTTAAATAAATAAATGAAATTAAATTCAGGACATTTATTGAGGTAATTCATAGGTAGAATATTAAATACAAAAATTTGTTGGAATTAGTTTGCTTTATTTCCCATTCATATTTCATTTCACTTCCTGGTCCCGATTCATGAAGACTTGTTGTAACAAATGAAGAAATTACTATCAGCCAATCAGATTGCATGATTACAGTAGCTTTTAACTATTATTGTAAACTTGTAAAAATAATAATAATAGCAATAGCAATAATAATAATAATAGTAATGACAATAATAAAGTAACGATATTACATGGCATCCTCAAAGGGGTACTATACATTACCCAGGCTTTAACTCCAAAAGGATTTAATTGAATCATTGATCATTGATGTTTACATCTCAGTAGACATTAAAAAAAAAATTTTACGGGCATAAACATAAAATACAAAATGTGCTGACACAAGTTTTCTTAATTCATTTTCCTTCTGAACATACCAGTTGGGGTGATCATTGTTGTAAGAGTGGTAGAGTCAGAAGTAGTTAAATCAGTGGGACTAGTATCTTCTGTAATAATTGTACTGGGTTGTGTGGTAGTTGTAGGTGGTGTGCCCTCTGTGTTGGTGGCAGCAGTGGGCGTAGTTATTTCTTTAAAATAAAATAGAAATTGCAAGCCGAATTAATGCCATTTTGTTACAATAAATATCATATGATGATAATAATAAAAGAAGGAGAAGAAGGAGGAGAAGAAAAAGAAGAAGAAAGAACATTAATAATAATAGTACATGGCCCTGGGAAGCACTAAGATTTCCGGGGGGGGGGGGGTGCTGTATGTATGCTGTATGTACTATTCTCCATAGGCAGCAATGCCCCTGGAATTATGGAAGGTGTGAATAAAATAGAGAAATGTAACCAAACTGACCTTCATTTTGCAGTAAAACCCTTCCCGGGGAGGGGGGGGGGCTCTATTTGCAAAATTTACATCAGTTCTCCTGGTAACAAAACATTCCCATGGCCCGCATTAATAATTGTAATAAAAATATATTATGTAATAGCCTATTCCATGGTGCATTATATATTTACCCGGGCTTTAACTCCAAGATAATTTCATTGAACTATTGATCATTGACTTCTATATCCAAGTAGACATTTTTACTTTTTATGGGCGGAAACATAAATGCAAAATGTGTTGACACTAGTTTGATTTTACTTCTGAACATACCAGTTGAAGAACTAGTCAAATCAGTAGGCCTAGTATCTTCCGTAATAGTTGTGCTGGGTTTTATGGCACTTGTAGGTGGTTGGCCCTCTGTGGTGGGGGTGGTGGTGTTTGTGGGCGTGGTCATTTCTTAAAAAAATTGAAATCACAAGAAGTAACTTTGTAAATACAAAACAACAAGAACAATTATAACAATAATGATTATTATTATTACTAAATTTAGCAGGCTTAGTTCATTTTAGTTCATTTCAGAACAAATTACCGAAGAGCCAAAGTTGAATAGGAGCATAAATCTCCCTTATGGAGGAGCCATGGTGTAGTGGTTCTGACTCTCGCCTTGTAAACAGAGGGTCGTGTGTTCGAATCCCACCGCGGTCTGGCGTCCTTTGGCAAGGCGTTAATCCACACTTTGCCACTCTCGACCCAGGTGCTAAATGGGTACCCGGTAGGATGTGAAAGTCATTGTAGCTTGTCCAGTATTGTGTGCGCCTCACAGGCGACTGACTGGAATACTCCCCAGGGAGTGGAGGATGTGCACACATTGTGTGCGGGAATGACTGATTGAATCCGATGACCGGGGTAATAATATATCTGTAAAGCGCTTAGAAACGTCGTTCCGATGGATTAAGCGCTATATAAAAGCGGATTATTATTATTATTATTATTATGTAGAATGTGTCATGACAATGACGAAACGATATCCCATCTGGTGAGTGAATGCAGCAAAATGGCACAGGCTGAGTACAAAGGAAGGCACGGCAGAGTTGCAGCTGCAGTTCATTGGGGTCTGACCAAGAAGTACCATTTACCCCATGTAGAAAAATGGCACGAACATTGGGCACAGCCTGTAGTAGATTTTGTTATTTTGTAATCTTCAGCAAGTGTGAGACAAAACTGTTACCTTTAATAATTATTTGCAATATTTATTTTGTCTTGTTATAATTGGTGATACATGTATGATTTTTTTTATTATGTATATATTGAAAACAAAATAATACCACCACCAATAGTATATACACCGATTAAAAATATATCGGTATGTAGAAAAACATGTCAAAAAAATTAATACGAGTAATATCGTATACACCGATCTAAATGACATCGGTATCTAGTAAAACATGACAAAGAGATTAATACCAGCTAGAATATACACATTGATCTAAAGGCTATCGGTATCTAGTAAAACATACATAGTTCAATACCCATAAAACATAATACATGTATTTTGTCTGTGTGTTTTTTTGTTGTATTAAGTGTCTGTTATAGTTAGATGTTTGGGAAGATGTGAGTTTTTTTTTTTTGGGGGGGGATACAGAATTAAAAGCACTAGAAGTAACATATTGGACACATTATATAATTTCCTTAAAGGGTTATTTCTTTATTTAAGCAACTTTTTATACTTTTAGTCAAATAATGGGTTATTTAACAAAAAATAAAGATTTTGTTTTACTTTGAATGTGCACTTACTGTCTATGGCTAGCTCTTCGACGTAAAGAGAATCGTCGAGAAAGGGTAATGTCTCATTGGCAGGTGATAGGTCAGTGGCTGATTGAGCAAGACTATCAGCGGAATCCTGAGATGGTGCTGCGAGACCGATTCGAAGATCACCAATCACACTACCATTTTGGAAAGAGACTACCTCACATGTGATACTGATGAGCTGAGCTGAATTCAAGCTTACATTCAAATACGTTGAAACCTGTGAATGATAAGGTTTATTTGGGATAGAGATGCGAGTAGATGGTTAGAGGAATGAGAATCAGAATCTAGCAAGTGTTACAACAAAATGTTCACTGTCTTCTAAATGGAATTAAAAAGCTGTCCCGATGCTTACGCCTTTCAACAGTCATATTCAAAAAAGCATATAGACCTATACGATGTACAGACAAATACTAAAAATCTGATTAATTCATATAAAGTAGAATCTAATCTCATCTAATTTATTCTGATTTAACATAATCTCACCACTTGAAGCGAATTAAAGCATTCAAACATAAATAAGTGGACTTCCTTACCGCACCACAAAAGACATCTTCCAAAGCCTTAAAAGCGTCCGTAGACCGATCATTAAGTTCTTCTGTGAATACAAGCAGTACACCATTTCGTCTGTTGGCTGTGATTTCAATCCTTATGATGCTCACAAACGTTTCTAATGAGAAATAGATAGCAATGTAACATGTAAATACCTTCTTCCTGTGTGACCATTTCGTACTGATCACGAGTAACTTTTTGTTTTAGAGTGTTCTAGAGAGTAAATAGTTATGATTATGTTTTTTTTATTAAATACCAGATACCATGGACCCCTGAACAATTCAAGTGAAAATTCGATATAAGTGTGTTGAACACGACCATTAAATAATAATTTTCTTTTCGTAATTTCAAACATGGTTAGTATTACTATCTTTAAAGTTCATGTAACCTTTATTTTGTTAAAACAGAGACACTAGATTTCCACTTTAGTAGTTGTAATTTCATGTAAAGAATATCTTGTTATCAATGTGTATCTATGTCATAAGTATCCTGAAAATCGGTGGAAGTGAATGGTAATAAACTGGTTACCATGACAACATAAAAAGAACAAAAATGTTATATACTGTAAGAGAGTAGAACTCATGCCACTGCAGTGGAATGAGTTCTGGTGCACTGGTTACTTAGATAAATAAATGAATTTAAATTCAGGATATTTATTGAGGTAATTCATAGGTAAAATATCAAATACAAAATTTGTTGACATTAGTTTGCTCTATTTCTTATTCATATTTCACTTCTGGGTCCCGATTCATGAAGAATTGTTTTAACAAAATTACTATCAGCTAATCAGAATGCATGATTACAGTAGCTTTTATCTATTATTGTAAATCTGTAAAAATAATAATAGCAATAATGATAATAGCAATAATGATAATAATAATAACAATAATGATAGTAATGATAATAATAACAATAATAATAATAATAAAGTAACAATATTAAGTGGCATCCTCAAAGGGGCCCTATACATTACCCAGAATTTAACTCCAAAAGGATTTTATTGAATCATTGATGTTTACATCTCAGTAGACAATTAAAAAAACTTTTTATGGACATATACACAAAATACAAACATAAAATGCAAAATGTGTTGACACAAGTTTTCTTAATTCATTTTCCTTCTGAACATACCAGTTGAGGTGATCGTTGTTGGAAGAGTGGATGAATCAGAAGTAGTTAAATCAGTAGGACTAGTATCTTCTGCAGTACTGGGTTTTTTGGTAGTTGTAGGTGGTGTGCTCTCTGTGTTGGTGGCAGCAGTGGGTGTAGTTATTTCTTTAGAAAAAGAATAGAAATTGCAAGTTGAATAAGATGTCATTTTGGTACAATAAATATCATACAATAATAATAATAGAAGGAGAAGAAGGAGGAGAAGAAGAAAGAACATTAATCATAATAATAATCCATGGCCATGGGAAGCGGAAATGCTGAAGCACACACAAAATTTTCGAGGGTGGGTGGGGGGGGGGGATTTTGGCATGTTTTATTCTCCATAGGCAGCACCCCTTGGAATTCTGGAAGGTGTGACAAAATGGAGAAATGTAACCAAAATTACCTTCATTTTGCAGTAAAACCCTTCTTCATCAAATAACCTTCATTTAGGGGTGACAACCCCCCCTTTTTTTTGGGGGGGGGGGCTCTTCTTGTAAAATTTCCATGAGCACTCCGAGTAAAAAAATTCATTCCCATGGCCCGCAAATAAAAATTGTAATAAAATATAATATTCTGTAATAGACTATAACATGGTGCATTATAAACTCCTCAAAAAGTTTGGAAATCTGACTTTAATCGATAATCCCTTCTCGGTGTTTAGTATATATCAATGTCTAATTGATATCAATGAATAGAACAGTTAATTCTCTTGAAAATGATACCCTTCATGATATGATTATCGTTCACATGGAGGTGCAGTGCCTTGAAATGTGGGGCAAGTTAAAATTCAAAAGTTGCAAAATGACACACCATTGAAAGTCACTGTTCTTTTTTCCATGGTGATGAGTGAGTTTCTTAGCGGTTTCTTAAGACTTTAATCAATAATTCCTCATCAATTTTTAGTAAATATCAATGTGTAATCGATATCAATGAATAGATCATTTAATTTTTTTTTTAATGATACCCTACATGATATGATTATGGTTCACATAGAGGTGCAGTGCCTTGAAATGTGGGGGGCAAGGTCAAAATTCAAAAGTTGCAAAATGACACAATATTAAAAGTCAATGTTCTTTTTTCAGTGTTGATGGGTGAGTTTCTCAGCGGTTTCTTTTAATTATTTTCATGCACCTTAACATCAACATTTACATGAAATAAAACACACCTCTGCACAAGCAAACACATAACAAATAAACATGCATGGGTATTTCAAACCACGACTCGCAGAACCATCACTACACTAGACTACCATGGACACAGACAAGAGAATCATGTTCTGTATTGACCCTTCATGACTCTTTCTGCTCGGTTTGCAGCTTTTCAATTCAGACCTCATCCAACACTTTTGAACCCTGCTCTTTCCGTAATGGCATGATCATAACATTTTAAAGAAAATTAAATGATCTTCTGAATGATATCAAATATGCATTGTGTAAAATTGGGAGTTGGATAAAATTAATGGCCAAACACAGATTTCCAATCTTCTTTTGAGGGGTCTACATGTATATCACTTGGACTTTAACTCCAAAATAATTTCATTGAATTATTGATCATTGACGTTTATATCCGAGTAGACATTTCTACTTTTTATGGGCAGAAACATAGATACAAAATATGTTGACACTAGTTTCATTTCACTTTTGAACATACCAGTTGAAGTGATTGTTGTTGGATGAGTGGTAGAATCAGAACTAGTCAAATCAGTAGGACTAGTATCTTCTGTGAGAGTTGCGCCGGGTTGTATGGTAGTTGTAAATGGAGTGCCCTCTGTGGTGGTGGTGGTTGTTGGCGTGGTTATTTCTTATAAAAAATAGAAATTACAAGACGTTATTTTGTAAATACAAAACAACAACAATGATAATAATAATAATAATAAAGTAACGACATTACGTGGCATCCTCCAGGGGCACTATACATTACCGGGACTTTAACTCCAAAAATGATTTGATTGAATCATTGATCATTGAAGTTTACATCTCAGTAGACATTTTAAAAAAGCTTTTTACAGGCATAAACATAAAATACAAACTATGAAAATACTTACCATGATTTTCTTATTTACGAGATAACTGGATATACCCATTTGATTTGCTAGTTCATTACGATGAACCTGCGTGCCGAATATAGAGTACACAATTTTTCCTGCGCGTGCGCTGCATCTCCCTACCAACGCACTATCCCAAGATCGTCGCGCAATTTGGCGTCCATTTCCTCTCATGAGCCTGCGGGCAAGACATGTTGTCACACAAGGCGAGGGGTAGGAGGGAGGGTTCAAATGGGTATATCCAGTTATCTCGTAAATAAGAATCATGGTAAGTATTTTCATAATTTACATCAATAACTGGGATATACCCATTTGATTTGCTAGACCAACACGGATTCAACGTGAAGGGAGGCATGTCTAGACTAAGAAGTGCGTTAAAATAGGGAGATGAAGACACAAAGGCCGTTGCCTTACGGACAGGGGAGGCGATAAAGCCTCATGTGAAGAAGTCCTTAAGAGCAAGGAGTGAAGGAAAGAGGGGCGTCAATAGACGGACCTCGAGAAGTCGTGAACGACGATTCCAAGAAAGAGCCCAAGAAGAATGATACTAAGTATCATGGGCCCTCGGCCTAGTGTCAGGAGAACAACATCACCAGCTGACTAGAGCGTAAAATTCGGAATTTGTTGAAATTTTCAACAAGAATCGTGATCGGAAAACTGTAGCTTTAAGGCTCAGTAAGTGATCCATCGAACAATCTGAGAAGGCGAGAGATCTCAGAAGCCTCCGCGTGGGAGAAAGCGCCCAGAATTCGATATCCGTCTCAAATGCGTGAGGGCAGAACATCTGCAGAATTCTGATAGAGAGCTGTGGCAGAAAGTTACTAGCGGTCCGAAGGGGACTAGGAACGACGGAGAGTAGGGATTTAAGAAGAAAACCACTCGTAAGGCAGTCAAGGGTCGAGAAAGCGACTGAGTGCCATCCTTTTAACAAGAAATACCGCGGACCTGCTGCCTATGTAGAATAAAGCAGTCTGGTTAAAATAGCTCAACCGGGCGTGTCAGAGAAACAGCGCGGTACACATCACGACAAAAGTGTGATAGACCGAGTGATCGAGAGAGAACTCAGGATCCCCTTTCTCCCGTACTGATCGAAGCACCCATCTGAGGGTGCAGTGCCCGCGGTGGAAGAGGTGGCTTGGCTCAAGCCACCATTGCCGAGAGAGCCCGTGAGGCTAGGCTGCGATGGATGACCGCCGGGCGGGGGAATCCCTAGCAGCAGCAAGTGTACGCCAGAGGGAGCTGGCGAAAAGTCTCTGTCATGATCCTACGTGAAGGCGACAATCAAGAGATGTTCTAACGAACAGACATCGCCAGATATGATACCTCAACAGTACGTTCCCAACGGAATCGAATGAGGTAGCAACGGCCCTGTCCTATCAAGTTAGGGACGGAAACTGGCTAAGAGTGTCGATGTCCTCGCTTGAAGAAACAAGCGAAGGAGGAGGGAGACTTGAGGAAAATAAACACAAAAATTTCCATCAGTCTGCGGTGAGAACCAGTTGTTTATGAAAACAGCCACAAGGCCTGGTCTCTCAGGTGATCGTAAGAGCAAGCACCGCCGGCGCCGGTTGCGGCAGCGTGGAACAGTCCGATATCGGAGAATAAGGAGTTCCAAAAAGCTGCGGGGGGGCGGCAAAAATGACGCCCTAAGCAGTGGGGGATGAGCATCTAAGTTTCTAAAAGAAGAACTCCAGTGAAGTAAATCACTTACATGGAGAGACTCATCCGCAGTCGGCCCGAGAAAAAGCGGGTCGTAGTGATTGTGGTTAGGTAGGCATAAGCATACATGCATCCACGGTTACATCATCCTCGGTCGTGCGGTGACCATGGCCACATGCATTGCATGGAGGGAGGATGAAAGCAGCATGCGAGGCGACTCGAGTGTGCCGAGTGAAAAAGCTTCTAAATAAGAAGACGATTCGACAAATGGGCACGGTAAGACATCCACCGTAGACCACTCCACACAAGGAGGAAACGGCGGAGACGCCCGCAAGCTTGACCCACATAGAGAGCAGTCTATAACATAGACTGTTAGAGCTCGACCGATGGTCTGAAGGCGTACTGTTTGGTGTAAACTCGCCGACCCGGTACGGTGGGTGTGCCCAGAAAATAGGCATAGAATGCCGACAGAGAAGTCTGGGGCTTTAAACAAGCTTGAACGCACGTACATAGCCAATAATCTCATGAGATGTACGGCGGTTTCTTTCCTCCGAGATGATGCTTACCCGACCGGGAAGGACTCGGGGAACAGCTGTGAATGTCAACAGGAGGGATATCTAGCATATGAAAAGCTGATTCCCTCCAGGTATTCGGTGCGGGTGCTTTCGGCGGTGTCCGGCTGGACGACCGGTGATGGCAGCTCGGGCAGGGCTCGAACGAGCCGCCCGAATACGAGACAATAGGTTAACATAACCATAATGCACCGGGTGGTGAAGGCGTAGCGATTACTAAGCACAGGAGAACTTTAAATCGCCGTGACATTCAGATCCGATATACATACTCATAAGTTCGGAGAGCTATGAGGTAGTGAGACATACCGCTGAGCGGTGATGGTGCTCATATCGGAGTCGCCCTCTCTTCAGCGGCGATCGCTGGAGGACGGGTGTCTGTACTAGCCCTGACTCTGGCCTTGCAAGGGTAGGAGCTAAGTAAGACAGGGCACCCTTACTTTCGAATAGAAAGTGAGGTTCAGGCCAGAAACCGACGGTCCCGTCGCCTGGGCGGACGGACCGCGGACGTGATAGGTTGCCCCCTCAAAGCAGCCAAACATTCTCACGAGAGAAGTGCGGCATGCGGTATGTAAGAGATTCTTACCTCCAATCTACGGGCCCGCTTAGGGGGTAGAATGGAGAGAGTTACCGCTGAAGGAGTCGTCGCCGTACGTGGGCTTGACGTAGAGGGCGAATTCGGGAGTACCTGCATAAAAAGGGGAATACCCATGCAGGTAACTCGCCGATGGCTCCCCGGAGTGCGGGTTGGCGAGAGAAGTCTCAATCCGCTCAATACCCGACGCCAGCAATAAGACCGCGGCGGTCTTATAATGACGGAGAACACGAGGATAAGAACCCGTAATGCTCGGGGACGCATAGATGCAGCCTGAACGGATGCAAAGTCCAGCCGTCGGTCACCGAGAGCTTGCCGACATATTGATGCTTGAAAGCCGTATGTCGGAAGCACCTGCATAGAAACGGGGGTCACCGTGTAGGTGAACAGCGTTTCAATAAATGCCCGGTGTGAGAGGACAGGTGATTGCTTGAGCCGCCTTGCTAAGCACTAGGCGGCTGAAGCTGATATGAAGCGTGGGTGAATTACCCGCACTGCTCATGGGAGTATGTGCGACGCCTGACCCACAAATATCGGGAGTCTGGTGACATAATGGAGGGCGATGCCCGTATGTCGATAATACCTGTGTATTAGCGGGGATTTCCCTTGCAGGTGCGTGAGCCGGCGAATCATGAAATCGCCGGTGACTCTCCGAGGTGCAAGATGGCGAATGTCTGCTTAACCTGCCCGGTGCTCGACACGGCGGTTTTAGCTGACAGGGAGCATGAGGATAAAGATCCGTGATGCTCGAGGGCGTTCTGTTGTAACATGAAGTTACGACGCATGGCCATCGGCACAAGAATCAGAAAGGTCTGCCCGCAAAGTGGGATTAGCGACCTAGACTTTCTTCTTGTTATTCCTCTTCTGTGCGGCCCCCGCCGGGGGGCAGAAGAGGGAACAATCATCGGGAGTCTGGCGACATAGTGGCGGGCGACGCCCGTATGTCGATAGCACCTGTGTATTAGCGGGGATTTCCCTTGCAGGTGCGTGGGCCGGCGAATCATATTGCCGGTGACTCTCCGAGGTGCGAGACGGCGACTGTCTGCTTGACCTGCCTGGTGCTCGACACGGCGGTTTTAGCTGACAGAGAGCATTAGGATGAAGATCCGTGGTGCTCGAGGGCGTTCTGTTGTAACATGAAGTTACGACGCCTGGCCGTCGGCACAAGAATCAGAAGGGAAGGTCTACCCGCACAGCGGGGTTAGCGACCTAGAATTTCTTCTTCTTCCTCTTCTATGCGGCCCCCGCCGGGGGGCAGAAGAGGGTATAATGATCGGGAGTCTGGTGACATAATGGCGGGCGACGCCCGTATGTCGATAGCACCTGTGTATTAGCGGGAATTTCCCTTGCAGGTGCGTGAGCCGGCGAAACATGATATTGCCGGTGACTCTCCGAGGTGTGTTGGATGGCCGGTGTCTGCTTGATCCGCTCGGTTGGTAGTACCGTCGGCTGAAGCAGGTAAGCCTGGGGGTAAAAACCCGCAGTGCTGGAGGGCACTCTAGATTAGCTTGAGAAGCTGAGAGGCCTGGCCATCAAAAGAATCAGAGGACAGACCGCCCGACGGAGCGGGGCTTACGTCTGTGGTTCTCCTCTTCTTCTTTTCTTCTTCTTCGGTTGCTCCGGCGCCGGAGCGGAAGAAGGGACAAGAGGCTGGGCTGCGCCTGTCTTCCTCTCCTTAGCTCTCCCACGGGGAGAGCTAGCCGAGCGAGAGGAGGCGTCGGCCGAATCTGACGGCGTCAGATTGAATTGAGAGTCCGACACGGTCGGACTCAGGTGCCTCTTCCGACTAGGGGCTGGTAGCCCTTTGCCGACGCTCCCTAGAGGGGTCTTACACGGCATCGAGCCTAGTCTTTGCCGGGTGGAGAGACCCGTGCTCTCCCCCCGGACTTTAGGTGACCCGATGGCCGGTGGGTCTGACAGCCCTAGAGGAGTCGCCGTTTTCTGTACTAGTGCGACGCTCCCCAATAAGGTTCAGGTTCCGGGACGGAAGCCTTGGCCATCACCGTGCGGGCACGTGGTCGCAAATCCACGGTTCCACCCTTATTAAGCGGGGCACGTGAACGCGCGTCCACGGTTCCACCCCTTTGAGAGCCCACGGGGCTCTGACTCTGTTCTCGCTATCTATACTACCTGTGGTGGGGGATAAGACCCCGGTGTCGGGCCCCGAAACAGCAGCCGCCTGAGGCTCTTCAGAAAGAGAGTCCGAAAGGCTCATTATTGCTGTAGGGTGATCTAGTAGTAAGATAGAAAAACAGAGAAGCAAAGGGGGTAGGGGGGTAACAAACCCCAACCCAGAAGACAAGGACCTCAAAAAGCGGACTTTTGAGAGTCAAAAACGGATCTCACAAGGATGATACAAGGTAAAATCCCAGAACAAAGGAAACAGTAATAATTGAGAATTATTAAGAGACACTGTCCCTGAAGTCCGTTAGAAAAATTAATTATTTGATTATCACAACAAGAATCTGCTTCCGCCAAAATTCTGAAAAGAAGGAAGGGGGGAAGCATCTAAAAAGAAGAAAACACTAAGTTTTCTTTTTTTTTGTTGTTGTTGTTTTGTTGTGTCCACCTGTTCAAAAGAAAAAAAATAATTTTTCTTGAGGTGAGGATCAGCTAAGGAAAAAAGGGGAGCAAGATTCCCTTTTTTTTTTTTTTTTTTTTATAAACAAGAAGTTTAAGAAAAAAAAAAATTATAAGTCCAGAGACCGGTAGCTGACTTGAAAAGGAAGGGGGGAAAAACAAAGATAGCTTTCCCGAGAAGGAAGGCCGAGTCAAAGGCGACGAACGCTGACAGGAGACGGCTTCCTAAAAAAAAAATTCTAAGTATTCTTGTGAAGGAAAGAAAATATATTTTTTTTTTTTTTTTTATAATTAATTGAATAATTAATCAATTAATAAACACAAGAACAAAGGATTGATTGAAACAAAAGAACAATCAACTAACTCGAAACAAGAAACAAAGAACTTGAATCGAGGCAAAGGAGCAAGTCAAGAATTAAAAGAATCAATCAATTAATTAATTAATCAATTAACCAATTAATTCAATTAATAAATACAAGAGCAAAGGATTGATTGAAACAAAAGAACAATCAAGTAACTCGAAACAAGAGACAAAGAACTTGAAACGAGGCTGGAATACGACGCTCCTAACGTCCTACAGAACCTATCCGTGGAGAAATAAATCAATTAAATTCACGACGAGTCGTATAAACGAAGAAGTCAGTGAATAAAAAGAATTAAAAGGATTAAAAAGGAGCGAAGACAACGCCCGAGCAGGAAGGCGCAGAGCTATGGGGCGGAGAGGTGAAGACAACCCGCCTGTGAGAAACGTATCTTTAAAAAACAAACTCACGAAGAGGGACAAGAAACGTTAAAATAATATCACGGAAGCTCCGCGCGACGTGATAATCCTATAACAATCTTAGATGAGAGAAAATAAGATTGAAATAAGGGAAGAATTGCACAATAAAGTATCCAAACGGAAAACAGAAATGCAATTTTGAGAGTGTACTTAGCTTGCGACTGCACTCGACCGCAGGCGAAAGTAAAAGAGGAAATGGACGCCAAATTGCGCGACGATCTTGGGATAGTGCGTTGGTAGGGAGATGCAGCGCGCGCGCAGGAAAAATTGTGTACTCTATATTCGGCACGCAGGTTCATCGTAATGAACTAGCAAATCAAATGGGTATATCCCAGTTATTGATGTAAATATAAAATACAAAATGTGTTGACACAAGTTTTCTTGATTCATTTTCCTTTTAAACATACCAGTTGAAGGGATCCTTGTTGGAAGAGTGGTAGAATCAGAAGTAGTTAAATCAGTAGGACTAGTATCTTCTGTAATAATTGTACTGGGTTGTGTGGTAGTTGTAGGTGGTTTGCCCTCTGTGTTGGTGGCAGCAATGGGCGTAGTTATTTCTTTAAAAATAAAATAGAAATTGCAAGCCGAATTAGATGTCAATTTGTTACAGTAAATATCTAATATTAATAATAATGATAATAATAGAAGAAGGAGAAGAAGAAGGAGGAGGAGAAGAAGAAGAAGAAGAAAGAAAGAACATTAATAACAATAGTACATGGCCCTGGGAAGCATCCACAAGATTTCCGGGGGGGGGGGTGCTGTATGTATGCTGTATGTATTATTCTCCATAGGCAGCAACCCCCCCTGGAATTATGGAAGGTGTGAATAAAATGGAGAAATGTAACCAAACTGATTTTCATTTTGCAGTAAAACCCTTCTGGGGGGGGGGGCTCTATTTGCAAAATTTACATCAGTTCTCCTGGTAACAAAAAACATTCCATGGCCCGCAATAATAATTGTAATTGAATATATTATGTAATAGCCTATTCCATGGTGCAATATATATTTACCCGGACTTTTACTCCAAGATAATTTCATTGAATTATTGATCATTGAATTTTATATCCAAGTAGACATTTTTACTTTTTATGGGCAGAAACATAAATACAAAATGTGTTGACAGTAGTTTCATTTTACTTCTGAACATACCAGTTGAAGAACTAGTCAAATCAGTAGGCCTAGTATCTTCTGTAATAGTTGTGCTGGGTTGTATGGCACTTGTAGGTGTTTGGCCCTCTGTGGTGGGGGCGGTGGTGGTTGTGGGCGTGGTTATTTCTTTTAAAAAAATAGAAATCACAAGACGTTAGTTTGTAAATACAAAACAACAACAATGATAATAATAATAATAATAAAGTAACGACATTACGTGGCATCCTCCAGGGGCACTATACATTACCGGGACTTTAACTCCAAAAATGATTTGATTGAATCATTGATCATTGAAGTTTACATCTCAGTAGACATTTTAAAAAAGCTTTTTACAGGCATAAACATAAAATACAAAATGTGTTGACACAAGTTTTCTTGATTCATTTTCCTTCTAAACATACCAGCTGAAGGGATCGTTGTTGGAAGAGTGGTAGAATCAGAAGTAGTTAAATCAGTAGGACTAGTATCTTCTGTAATAATTGTACTGGGTTGTGTGGTAGTTGTAGGTGGTTTGCCCTCTGTGTTGGTGGCAGCAATGGGCGTAGTTATTTCTTTAAAAATAAAATAGAAATTGCAAGCCGAATTAGATGTCAATTTGTTACAGTAAATATCTAATATTAATAATAATAATAATAATAGAAGAAGAAGGAGAAGAAGAAGGAGGAGAAGAAGAAGAAGAAGAAGAAGAAAGAAAGAACATTAATAACAATAGTACATGGCCCTGGGAAGCATCCACAAGATTTCCGGGGTGGGGGGTTGCTGTATGTATGCTGTATGTATTATTCTCCATAGGCAGCAATGCCCCTGGAATTATGGAAGGTGTGAATAAAATGGAGAAATGTAACCAAACTGACCTTCATTTTGCAGTAAAACCCTTCTGGGGGGGGGGGGGTCTACTTGCAAAATTTACATCAGTGCTCCTGGTAACAAAAAACATTCCCATGGCCCGCAATAATAATTGTTATTGAATATATTATGTAATAGCCTATTCCATGGTGCATTATATATTTACCCGGACTTTTACTCCAAGATAATTTCATTGAACTATTGATCATTGACTTTTATATCCAAGTAGACATTTTTACTTTTTATGGGCAGAAACATAAATACAAAATGTGTTGACAGTAGTTTCATTTTACTTCTGAACATACCAGTTGAAGAACTAGTCAAATCAGTAGGCCTAGTATCTTCTGTAATAGTTGTGCTGGGTTGTATGGCACTTGTAGGTGGTTGGCCCTCTGTGGTGGGGGCGGTGGTGGTTGTGGGCGTGGTTATTTCTTTAAAAAAATAGAAATCACAAGATGTAAATTTGTAAATACAAAACAACAAGAACAATAATAACAATGATAATACTTATTATTATTATTACTAAATTTAGCAGGCTTAGTTCATTTCAGAACAAATTACCGAAGAGCCAGAGTTGAAAAGGAGCTTAAATCTCCCTCATGTAGAATGTGTCATGACAATGACGAAACGATATCCCATCTGGTGAGTGAATGCAGCAAAATGGCACAGGCTGAGTACAAAGGAAGGCACGGCAGAGTTGCAGCTGCAGTTCATTGGGGTCTGACCAAGAAGTACCATTTATCCCATGCAGAAAAATGGTACGAACATCGGGCAGAGCCTGTAGTAGAGAAAATGATGTAAAACTCTTATGGGATTTTAATATCCAGACAGACAAGGTCATTGAAGCTAGACGACCAGATATCGCTCGCTTAAAGAAGAAGGATAAGGAATGTCTCATCATAGATATTGCGATGCCAGGAGACTGCAGAGGTTGGCATAAAGAGGCGGAAAAGATACAGAAGTATAACGATCTGGCATGGGAGCTGAGAAGGATATGGAAGGTGAAGACGAAGGTGGTACCAATAGTCATCAGAGCCTTAGGAACTGTGACAACAAGACACAGAAGCTTTCTGGCTGTTCTAGGAGTCGAGGTGTCCTTTGAAACGATACAGAAGGCAAGCTTGCTTGGAACAGGTCATATCCTACGGAAGGTCTTGAATTAGAAAGAGAAGTAAACAATGAAAAGAGGACCCATTTGATAGAATATACAATAACCCTACATTTCTGGAAGAAGTCTGGTTGCTGTTTAATATACCAACAGAACATCAAGTTGTGGACAATGGAAATAATTATAAAAGAATATCACATCTATAATTATACAGTAGCACAATCAATATACAGTAGCATAATCAACGGTGCACTACATACCCGGATTTAACACTAAAATGATCTGATGAACTTATTGATTATTGACGTTTATATCTGACATTTCACTTTAAAGTATTCCAAGCTATTTCCTAATACAAAAGTGAAATCATTTTGATGCACACAAATCAATAATTACATTGCTCTATTCTTAATTAAACTTGGTCTTTCTCACATAATATATATCAGTTATCTCTAATATATAACCATGATATATCAAAGCAATGAATTTCATGATGATCTGGTTTTCTTTTTGAAACACATTGAGGTGCTCGATCGTAATCCTGATTGAAAATCAAGAAAGTGTATCTGGCTAAGAAGAAAGATAGTCTTACTAATTACCACATCCTTGTTTTAATTTGAATGATGAAGGTGAGATCCCTCTCGTCCCTCAAGCTGATATCAAGATTGCCCTACTACTTATTTTTGGTCAAATTACCCATTGAGCAATTAGTTCCAGTATAACCAGGTGCGCAGGTACAGCTATACATGTTGACCCAGTCTATGCAAGTCGCTCCATTTTGGCAAGGATTCGATTCACACTCATCGATTTCTACATAAGTAAAAATGAAAACCTGAAATCGTTAGAGTCAAAGAGGAAGGGAAATGAATGAGCAATGCAGAATAAGGTCATTTGGCAGGGAAGAAAAACAAGTAAAAGGAGAAGAAGACAAAGAAGAACGAAGAAGAAGAAGAAGGAAAAGAAGCAGGTGAAGAAGAAGATGAAAAAGAAGAAAAAAAAGAAAAAGAAGCAAAGAAAAAAGAATAAGAAGAGGAAGAAGAAATGGAGAAAAGGGGAAAAGAGGGAATAAGCAAAAGAAAAAAGAAGGAAAAAAGGCAAATAACAATCACCAACGAGAACAAGAAGACAAAGAAATAAGACTTTAAAGAGGAAGATGATAGAGAACTAGACAGAACAAGTTGAAAATAGCATGTAAATCGTGCAGTACTTTTAAAACCAGTAGCAGTCTTACGGGGCAGCGGAAGCGGGGAGGGGGCTTCAGCCCCAACCCAATTTTTTCCAAAACTGTGTACAAAAACGTAAAAATGACCATAAGATTGTGATTTTTGCATGGTCAGCCCCCACACTTTGAAAACCTTTCCGCTGCCCCTGTATTATATTAATAGTAGAATAAGCAGTTGTAGTAGAAGTACTACTACTAATAATATAAGTAGTGGAAGTAATAGAAAAAGTATTAGTAGAAGAAGTAGTAATAGTAGTAGAAGTACAAGTTGAAAAACATTTAGTATTTCAAAGAAAATCCTTACCTATACAAGAGTCATTTCCAGTTCCAGTGAAACCGTCATCACAAGTGCAATAGTAGCTACCATATGTATTTGTACAGTTCCCATTACTACACGCGTCTGTTGCATTACATTCATTGGTATCTACGATAAGAAAGAAACACAAAAACTTTTTTTTTTCTTTACAAAAAAAAGATGGATTTCAATCATTCAATTTGTAATGAAAGTGTCCAGTATTCTAAACGTGGATTAATGATAGACCAATTCAAAAGGCAGAATTGTTTTCACACAGGGTTTTTAAACTTGGTAATTCATTCAAATAGTATAAATGGTTTAAGGAGAAAAATCAAATTGCTCTAATTGCAGTAAACTTGCTGTGTTGGCATTAAAAAAAACAGACTGGGCTTCCAATTGTATTTTAACCACTTTTGGGAGCTTTGATCTCTTAAGTTGGAATGTTTATATAGATTGTTATTCCAATATCTTTAAAAATCGGATCTCAATGGATCTTGTGATGTGAATGACATCATACCACTGCATGTAAAACCATCATCATCAAGCTCAAATCCAGGATTGCAAGAACACGAGTAATTCCCACGTGAGTTGATACAAGTTTGGTTGCATTCATGATTCCCGAGACACTCATTGATATCTAAAACAACAAAAAAAATCAAGAAAAAGATTGTACCATTAATTAAAAAAGTGAAGACAAGCCTGAGTAGTAGTTGCAGCAGAAGTTAAAGTATTTCCAGTACAGCTGTATAAATACTGGTTAACGATATGGTTGATATGGTTGGAAGAATTATGGTCAGACCGGTACCATCGTGGGGGAGGGGAACAGGGGGTTGCCATTTAGATATATAGGAGTGAAAAGAGGAGAATGAACAGGAGAAAATAGAAAGGGTAGAAGTATTTAAAAAAGGATAACGAAACAAGATACAACTATAGAGTGTAAAAAGGAGATTTGGGGGACGGCAGCTGGGCTAAAGCTAGGTTGATAATGTGGGCACATCTCAAAATTGATACAAGCTATGTATACATTCCATTATCATTAATTTAAATGAACATTTGACTGACAATACTTTCTGCCATAACTAGGAAAAGACCAGACTGCAATGATGTATAATGGCAGAAATTATTAATTTTTAATGCACTCTACAATAAATAGACAAACCTAACATGCTGAGAGTGAAACTGATTTATTTTAAAGGGGAAGTTCACTCTGAAGAAAAGTTTGTTGCAAAAAAAGCAGAAAAAATAATAAAAAATATTGGTGAAGGTTTGAGGAAAATTCGTTAAAGATTATGTAAGTTATTGGAATTCAAAGTTTTGGATTTGTGACACATTTCCTCAAACCTTCACCAATATTTGTTATTTTTACTGCTATTTTTACAATAAACTTTTCTTCAGGGTGAACTTCCCCTTTAAGAATATTCCACCGTTATGGCCATATGGTTCAGATTATTTCAATTTTAAGTTGTTGCTTTTATTCTTGAGGGTATTCTAGCGTGGAGCGTTGTGGCCCAGTGGATTAGTCTTATGACTTTAAGACAGAGGGTCGTGGGTTCAAATCCCAGCCATGGCGTAATTTCCTTCAGCAAGAAACTGATCCACAGTGTGCTGCACTCAACCCAGGTGAGGTAAATGGGTACCGGTAGGAAGTAATTCCTCAAAAAGCTGTGTGCACTATGAACGCCTAGCTTACCCGGGTAATATAGGAGTGCCTTGAGCACCTAACAAGGTGGATATGTGTGCAATATAAATACCCTTTATTTTTGTTATTATTATTATTCATGGTTTGTAAGGATACATATCTGGTTACTCTTTACCTACCTATGCAAGAAGCATTCCCGTTTCCGAGTTGGAAACCTTCAGAACAGGTACAAAAATAGCTACCGTCTGTATTTGTACAGTTACCGTTACTACACACATCCGTAGATAGCTCACATTCGTTGATATCTGTAAAAGAAGGAGAAGTTGAAGTTGTTAATGATAAGATAGTGATGATCTCATGATAATGGTTGTGGTGATGATAATGGTGGTGGTGATTATGATGATGATGGTGATGATTATAACGGTGGTGGTGATTTTGATAACAATGATGATGATGATGACGAAGGAGAGGTGAAGAGGAGGAAGAATATGACGTTTAGTACACAGAAGAATAAGACAAAGAAAAAAACCCGAGAAGTCAAAGAAAAAAAATATGTAAGACACTAGACATTTTAGTGATAAGAAAAAGAGACTGGTTGATCTTTGTCTCCCTCTTCTCATCCCTCTTTATTTCATTTCAAATCAACTAACAGCAAAATTACACACTGAGGCAAAATACACAACAAAATTATCAATACAATTTATTCAAATTGATTATATAAAATCAATATCAAAGTAGGGCTCAGAGTTCTACGTAACAAGTATTATTGAAATACTTACCCTCGGGCATAACTTTATGGTTTGGTTCAATAAGACGTGAGCTTGGAAGAAGTTCCATGAAAATATTTTCCAGACCAGATTCGGTCAGTGACGAGTCGGGTTTCAGGTCAACACGGAAGGAAATCAGAAGAAAACTTCCCGCCAAGCTGTAGTTCTGCACAGATACAGCCTGAAACTCGTCTTCACTTAATTTTGAGGACGTGTTCAGGTAACGCAAGACCTTAAAAAGTAACAGAGGAATAATTCGATTTTTAAAAAAATTCTGATTGTCGAGACTTGCAGAAAGCATTGATGAATGTATTTCAACACACCAGAAATGGCCAAAAATAATTGCCAACAATATTATTCTTTCAAACTCTCACATAAGCACATGAATTTTACCAGATTTCAAGCTTTGTGAAATGACGACTTTCCAAGAAACTTACGTCTTGTGCCAATTTCTGCTGATTTTCTTGGGAGTCAATTTCTCCGGGTAGCTAACAGTGCTAAGCCCATTGATAAACGAAAAACGAACGTTGAATGACAGCGTCAATGCACCTATTTCATACAAGCAATAAAAATATTACAGATTTAATTATTATTATTATTGATTTATTTGGCATTTTAAATACGTAGAGAATACAAAATTACAAACAAGTCAATAAGAAGAACAATAACATTGTTACATGATAAAGAAAATATGACCTGAATGAGAGTTTGGGAGGCGGCCTGGGAATAGAAAATATATAGAAAGTACTTATATCCTGTTTTTTAATACCTCTAAATTTTCATTGTTGTTGTTATTATCATCGTCATTATTATTATTTTTATCATTATTATTACTTTATTTTTTTTAGTTACTATTATTATAATTAGTATTATTGGCAGAAAATAGCTGCTAAAAACTGCTTATTTAATAAAAGAGAGCCAATGGAGTAAATTAGACAGTCAAAAGGGGCCTAGGATTTCGATCCTAGCAGAATGTTCTAGGATCGAAAGCTCAGGCCCCTTTTGACTCTCTAATCATTATTATTAGTAACGTATTTTCCTACCTAGACAAACTCCATTGATTTCTGTTGTATTATCCTTGCACACGCATGAGAAGTTACTCAGAAAGTTCACACAGTTGAATTCAGTCCTGTTGCATTTATCCAAGTCACGTTCACATTCGTCAATATCTATTTCAGTGTTAGAGAGTATTTCATACACAGCTATATAGAAAACTTACAAATATAAAATTGATTAAAATACAGTGAAATACAATCTTAGAATGAATATGCCATCTAGTGATTCAAAGGGCAGTGTCTGATGGGACAGGAGGAGGTGAGACAGTCCAAAACTTATGTCAAATTACCGGTAAACAATAAGTAGTATATCATGAATAAAAACAAGTATTCTAGGATTACATAACCATTTTCGTCTCGCATCTATTTCTCTACTTTAAAATTGCCTACTGGCTAACTCCCAATAACAAAGTCTCCGCCATGCTCCCCCAATACTAGTTGCTATCTATTACTATTGTGAATTAGTGAAAATGTATGATCTAATTAATTAATCAATAATGAATGAATTACATCATTCATTCTTTGTCAACTAAGAAGTAAATAAATATGAAAGAAAATGTGTATATGCATGAATAAATAAATAAAAATGAATAAACACTAAAAAATAAATACATAAAATATAAATATATATACTTATGAATAGATAGATAAATGAATGGAAAAAAATAAATCAATGAAAAATAAACAAATAAATATAAAATCAATAACAAATATTAGTACCTTGACACTCTTTTGGAGACATGTTTTCGTATCCTGAATGGCAAGTACAATTATAATCTCCTGGTATGTTGTTGCAAGTAGATATATCAGGCGGGCACTGGTCGACAGCAGCTAGACATTCATTAAAATCTAATAATAAAATAAAAGGATAAAAGTTGGAGTTTAACTCTTCAAAAATCTCTTTTCAGTTAGCTTGTGCAATATAGGCATGATATTGTGTAATATGAACCTCAGGACTAAGCGTGAAGTTAAGGTCCACCCCACAAAAATGTTGATTTGAATTAAAACAGAAAAATCACACAAGCATACGGCTGAAAATTTCATCAAAATCGGAATTAAAAAAGGAAGTTGTGATACCCTAAATTTCGCATATTCTTTTACAAAAGAGTTATATGCAAATGAAAGAGTCAGTGATATCTCTCACTCACTACTTTGTTTTTGTGATTGTTATGGTTTAAATTATGTAATATGTCGATTTTGGGGGGATACAACAATAGTGACCAATGTGACAGAACCATAAAATGATTTAACAATGCTACTTTTACATGTTCAGTGAGAAATAAATCTTCGTTTCACATGTCAATGACGAAAACATGAAATATTTCAATAATAACATACAAGATGAATAATAAGTGGATGATGTTATCAGTTTCCCCATTTGCATACCGACGAGGATGTGCATATATCGGTTTTGTAAAATTAAGCCAAAATTAAAAATGTCATTACTTTCTTATTATACATCTGATTTGAATTAATTTTTTCAGTGTTGGATTTTTCTCTTTTTATTCAAATTAACATTTTGGATGGACTTGTCTTTTAATGCAGATCATAGACTACTCTTGTTCTCATATTCCCTGTACCGTACTTAGCCTGTCCGCGTTATGAGCTAGCAGAGATGCCGTTGCCGAGTGGTATAAGGCGCCGTCTAGATATTAGAAAGTCTGGGGTTTGAACCCGGCCACAGCACCTATGCCTGTGAGCGAGGCACTTAATCGGCCGTGCTCTTCTATCCTGCATTTAAATAAATGGAAATGCTATATGCATTCTTGGAAAATAGGTTTGGTCTTGCTTCTTTTAAGATTAGTATGCAATCTGTTTGTTATCATGTTGAGTTCCAATTTATCTTCCAATAATTTACAGTCAAATCAAATTACTGTTCTCTAACTTTGGAAAAAAAGGGTTAACAAATAAATCATTAATTTGTTAAACTGGATTGCGTTTGATATCAGATTATTTTTTTTCATAAGTACAAACTGTTAAAACTAACAAGTATCTTTCCCCTAGAAGCCTTGTGAAATCTTGCCACTGTTCTACATGTGAACATCATCACTAATGATTTCAAAGTCACAAAAATAACACTGACTGTAAATCGACCAAAGGTGTACCATTAAAATAATGCAATAACCATGATAATTCGATCGGACTGGATTAGGTGTAGTTGCTGTAACTGCCACATGATCTAACGTTTTACCTATACATGATCCATTTATGAGTTCAAAGCCTGGCTCGCAAGTACAGTTTTCAGATCCCGTGGAATTCATCAATTCTTCAGTACAGAATATCTCTGAAAAATGATGTGAGAGAAAGTAAATGTAGGTAAAATAATGTTCCGTGGAAAATTGAACTGTCATGTTGTCAACTATTATCGTAATTGTAACCATTATATTGATTCACATAATTAACGTTTTCTTCAGTTATCATGATTATTAACATCATTATAAATATCACTATAGTAGTCATCATTAATACTATTGTTATTAATATCATCATAATAATCATCCTATTTGCAGCCATTTTAATAGTAATTAATTATTTTGTTCTTTAAATTTTTTTTACTTCTTTTACTACTACTACTACTACGACGACGACGATGACAACTACCGTTACTACTACTATTCTACTATCTATTACAATGACGAAGAAGACATGCTTTTTAAACAAATTCTGTCTGCTCATAATTTTCATTTTTGTGTGGCTTTTTCTTCTATTCTTGGATCATTCCGTCATCTCCAACATTTTCAAAGCTTGGTTAATCAATTTCAATGGCATACAGTTAACAAATAACACACTGCCATACACTTTACCCACACTCCACATATGTGCTCACATACACACGCCTACACACACTCACCCACACAAATCCACCCACCAATCAACTTACCCACATACACCCAGAAAATTCCCCCCTTTGTCATACACATGTGCGCGCGCGCACACACACACACCCTTTCATGCTCCCGTACTACCAAAACACACACCCACGTACACGCACTGACTCCACACACACATTCACCCTATCCTGCCCAATTCACATCAACACCACCCTTACAAACTTCCAAATTAGCCTACCAGTACAGGAACGTTGATCAAGGCCAAGCCTGTAGCCCGGTTCACAAGAGCATGTGTAGGAACCCAATTCATTTTCACAAATCTGGTCACATTCGTTGGTGTCATTTTCAGCACATTCGTTGAAGTCTTGACAAATCAAGATGTAAGAATGGAGGAAATATTGTTAAAGTATACAATTGTGAATAATTTTGGGACAAAGGAAATCAAATTATATAAATCACATTCTACACATGATCATAGCTTATATTAAAAAGACTGCAATATTAATTGTTCATTACTTTAAGAGAACTTTCCAATATAGGATGCGTACTATTTTATCATGGATTTGTGGTTTTCTTAAGAGTACCAATTTCCATGGAAAAGTAATTAATCAAAATACTGTATAACACGAATAGCACAGTTTTATGTCCTCAAGCAAAAAAATATTTTGAAGTAAAACTTTTAAACAAGGCATAAGCTATTTTGTGTCTCGCCCACTTATGGAAATAACCAGAAATATCATGATTTGCGAGGGCATGCAACAGAATTGTATTGAATCTTCATTGTGAAATTGTGTTATAATTGTGTCATTGTGTTAAAGGTAATAATAGCAGGGCCCGCTGGGAGAACAGTTTTGGAACTGAAGCGACTTCCCTGGGTAAATATACTTATATTATTATTATTAGGCCGCCATCATTTTCAAGCTTAACCGCTCACGATGGCGGTCTCCTGCATTCGTTTAAACTGTTATTTCATTTTCATTGAATATTGCTGCTTTTTTATATTAATTTTTCATTGCTTTGTTATGACCATTTCTTAACTTGTTTTGTAAAACTTAATTGTATCACCTAGATGATATGTTGAATATTTATGCTGAGTGCAGAAATAAATTCAAATCAAATCAAATCAAATCAATTATTATTAAATGACTTGGATGGATTAACACTTGTCATAAGAGTCTTGCACGTAAAATTTAATATTGACCTAAAATGAACTTTGACCATACCTAGTGACCTCCTAACACAATAACATGCAGGTCCCCTAAGTACATCTACCATCCAAGTTTGGTTAAAAAGTGATTCACGGTTGCAGAGATATGTGTCAAAAGAGATTCTTGCACGAAAACTTTAACGTGGACTTAAAAATGACCTTTGACCTTACCATGTGACCTCCGACGGCAGCATAACATGTAGGTCCCCAAAGTAAATTTACCATCCAAGTTTAGTTGGAAAGTGACTTTCGGTTGCGGAGTTAGGTGTCATTAGAGTCTTGCATGTACGTTAACCTGAAAATGACCTCTGACCTTACCGTGTGACCTCTGACTGCAGCCTAACATGCAGGTCCCCCAAGTACATCTACCATCCAAGTTTGGTTGAAAAGTGACTTACGGTTTCGGAGTTAAGTGTCATATGAGAGCCTTACAAGTAAACTTTAACTTTGACCAGAACATGACCTTTGACCTTACCATGTAACCTCCGACTGCAGCATAACATGCACGCCCATCAAGTGCTACCATCCAAGTTTGGTTGAAAAGTGACTCACGGTTGTGGAGTTATGTGTCATAAGGTTTGTGACGGATGGACAACATTTGGATCCCTAAGTCTTACCTTCACCTCTGGTGGGCGAGACAAAAATGACATTCTAACCACTTTGTGTTTTGGAGCATGAGTAAGAGTCATTTATTCCCAACATCACCAATGCAGCAAATTTGAAGTCCACGCAGAAATATTCACCTTTTCACAACTCTTAAAAATTTATAACTTTCTTACTGTTACAATGTATTGTTGTTCGATATTGTTCAAAATTCACCTATATGCTGGTCTAATTTTTAAAATTTTTCTAAAAACAATGTTTCCCTTATATAGCTTGGGTTCTCGTATAACTCACCGAAGCAATTACTCCCGTCTCCTGTTAGTTGAGGAGGGCATGGCCCGCATCTGTATTCTTGATCTGAAGATGGAGGCTCATCGTAGCAGATAACCCCCTCATGACAAGGCCCGCTACCCTCACATGCATCATAGTCTACGTCACAGTGCTCACCTGACCATCCTTCAGTGCAATTGCACGTGACCACCTGTATTAGCAAAAAAATGTGATTTTTTGTTCTTTTAATGTAAATGCTTTGAGCAAAATTAAAGGTAAATGCTAGTTTTGGTAACAATATCAAAATAAGTTCGTACAGAATCCAATGAAATTACCACCAAAGTGTCTGTTTGTATAAATTAAATGCCTGTGCCAAAGGATTTTGGAAGAAATTGTGTAATTGCTGAGAAATCAGCAAATAAGCACAGGATTCGGGTAGAGCGTCGGGCCCGACGCTCTAAGCAATGATTATACATTGTCCCACGTGCGATTATCTGTGTTTGGGATCTTCGGTGTGAACATTTTTCAGCGTAGATTTCAAGATTTCACAAAGTTCAGTTAATGTAACTGTACCAGATCTAGATCCTTGATGATATGCTGACAATTTAGCCTTGTTTTACAGACTTTCTCATGAAATCAGTGTTTACTGCAACTACTAGAATTTCTCTTTAAATAAGTAAGTGCAGAAAAATCCAACTAAGTATGCTTTAGGTATGGTTAATGATTGGTCAAGAATAGTTACCTGCAGATGAATTGTAGATTCTATTGTGCATGTCGCGGGTGATAACATTACGATAAATGTTTGAGACAAATGGACAAGTTGTTAAAATTTGGAATGAAAAGACAAGTGAGTTGAAACTTGACAACTCAGCCAGTAATATACATTAGAAGACAAAATGACGTGTCTTTGAAACTCGGCTTATTGACTTGTTTAAGGTGAGAGAAAACGAGCTGAAACTCAGAAAGGCAATTTGTTTGGGAAAAGACAACATGAAGACGAGTTGAAACTTGGAATTTGGAACTAGACTACTCTTCATCTTGTCATCTTTTCCCAAACAAATTGACTCGCCTAGTTCTTATAGCTTGTCATCCTGTCTTCGTGTTCTACACAAGTCTGCTTTCCGAGTTTAAGGAGCTTGCCTTCTCGTCCACTATCTCAACGTCTGGATGACACAATCTTCAGTACAAATTTACCCAACAATAATAGTTCCTTCTCATATGTTGGTTATACTTACAGCAAAGCCATTAGCATTGAGGTCCTGTCCCTCGGCCTGGCTCTCGAAGTCACACTCTCCATCGTTCTCGCAGTGGCAGATGAGGACCTTGTACGACAAAGAGGTCTCCGCGCCTCGGTTGTCCATGGCGATGATCTCGATGGAGGAGACGTTCAGGTCAGTGGGTGTCCAGGTGAATATGCCATCTATGGAAGTAGTAGATAGAAGGGTTGGGGAAGAAAGTGAGAGATATTAAAGGGGAGAACATGTTAAGAAAAGAGGAAACAGCAGAGAAACGGACAGAGTTAGAGAGGGACGAACAGACAGAGGAGAGGGTGGGAGAGAGCGACTCGACATAGAAAAAGGAAAAGGGTGAGAAATGACGGCAAGACAGAGATGACAGATACAAAAAGGAAGACATTTAAAAGAGAGAGGGAGATGGAAATAGAAGGTCGAAAGATAACGATGAGATGGGGATATAAATAAAGAGAATGGAAAAGGGAAAAGATAGAGCATGTGTAATCATTCAAACTTCAGTTCAGTTATGTAACTATGATATATAATTTTAACTGTCATAAAAACTCTAAATCATTATGTAGGCGAGTAAATGAGGGTAAGTAGCAATGAACACGCACTGGCACCCACACCCTTGAAAATTTCACCTGAACTGATATTGGCGCCATCTGGAGTTGTATCGTTGAAAGTGAAATATACGTCATCATCATTGTTAGGGTCCTGTGCAGTAATCTCTAAGGTAATATTCACGCCCACTTGCACAAAAAGAACATTATCCTCTTGAAGTCCATCTGTTTCTGTCAGCTCTGTCACACTTGTTATATTCGGAGGGAAGTTATCTATACAGTTAAAAAAAATACAATACATATCATGCTTGTCTTTATAAAAATCAGAAATGTTACTTAATTGCATTTTTTTTAAAACCATTTCCATTTGATCTTGGAGACATAACCTTTAGGTCCTGAGATTATCAAGGATAAATATCTCAATGCTGTCATTGCTATTTGCTCTTTTTATTCCGATAAGAAAAAAAGCTCTTATAAAAATACAACTTGGAAGTATGCATGTAAAGTAAAATTACAGCTGGTAGCCAATTAATAGCTGGAAGTATAATGCTGCTGGTTTTACATATTGTTAGTTCAATTTGAAACAATCATTAAACATAACAATAAATATACAATAAATATATATGCAATGCAATAGGTATAAAAAATTACAAAACAATTAATGTAAGATAACAATAAGAATGTACAATAATATTCATTATTTGGAGTTGATAGCAATGAAAAATCTCACCAAGGTTTAGAAGATCGTTGTCAAGTTGGTTACCGGTGTCCATCGTCTGCATTCCCAATTCGGGGTTGACGGCGAGGAAGTCGAAGAGGCATGCTTCGTCATCCCCGCAAGTCTGCCGGGCCTTACTGGTCCTGTCTGGGTCGAGGGCGAGCAGGGCGTCTAAGAACATTGGTGTGTAGTTACTTGGGTTATAGTAATTCCAGTCCCTATCACCGTATTCAAACAGCGACTCGTTCTCCGTAATCATCCCTTTAAGAGTAAAACAAGAACTCTGTTCAGTTAGATAAGGAGGTTTAATGGTTGTTTAGATTTGTGAAAGGTGACCATTGGTATTAGGTCTACCATTATCATCATCATCGTCTTCATCACCATTATCGTCATCATCATCGCCATAATTATTACCAACATTACCAATATTATTATTTTTCCTCACTGTCGTCATTATTATCCTCACTCCCACCACAGCCACCACCACCATCTTTTTTTTCTCATTTTCAGCATCATCATTATACAATATACAATAATAATAATATACGATTTGTATAGTGCACGTATCCACCATTTTAGGTACTCAAGGTGCTCCTGTATTACCCTGGCTAAGCTTTCTATCGATTCCGGTGCTCACATCTTGAGGAATTACTTCCTGCCGGACGCATTTACCTCACCTGGTATGAGTGCAGCACAATATGGGTAAATTTCTTGCTGAAGGAAAACATGATGTGGCAGGGAATCAAACACACGTCCCTAAGATGAAAAGACGGGAGTCTTAAACACTAGAATACGATGCCCCCTAATGATGATGATCATCAACGTCACCATTGTCATCATCATCCGTTGCTTGATAATTAAAGGGGAATGAAACCTTTAGAACAAATAGGCTGTGTAGAAACAGAAAAATCATAGAATAAGACTAAAGTTTGAGAAAAATCGGACAAATAATGAGAAAGTTATGAGCATTTGAATATTGCAATCACTAATGCTATGGACATCCTCCCATTGGCATTGCAACAAGGATGTGTGATGTCACTGATGAACAACTTTCCTTTTAGTGGACGATAAAATACCCTCAAAATGTCTATTTTTGCTTTTTCTTATGATGATACAAACTCTTTATCCATGGTGTATTCTTAAAAAATATGTATTACATGCCCTCATGTAGAAAAATCACATGATCTATGGATAGATGTGATAAAAGAGGCAATTCAAGTGAAATATATACTAAAGAAATGGGAAGAGTTGTTCACAAGTGACATCACACATCTATGTCGCATTGCCCAATTTGCTATCTCCATAGCATTAGTGATCGCAATATTCAAATGCTCATAACTTTCTCATTATTTGTCTGATTTTTCTCAAACTGTTGTTGATCTGTTTCTTTGATTTTTCTGTTTTCACACAATGTTCCAATGGTTTCATTCTCCTTTAAGTATACATGTGCAAATGAAACCTGAAAACTCACATGATTGTCCAAATTGGAATATTTCTTCTTCTGTTAAATTTCTCCCGGGTTGATCGGTAAGTAACGTTCCATTCCGTAAAAGAAAATCATCCGATCTATTTCCATTGACATTACCTGATAAAGATGTAAATAAAGGAGGGTGTAATGCGAAAATATCAGCTCAATATGCTTGATAAAACGTTTCGAAAAAAATTGTTGTATCGTTCATAAGACAAGATGATTATCTTTATAGTACTATCATTAAATACATATGGTTGCGATGTATACCGGTACAGGATATACCTCATTTGCAAACGACCGAAGCTGAGTCGACGTTGGCCATGGCGGTCCGACGACTCATCTAATGCAACGGTATATTTTATGCTAATGATTTCGTTCTCCTATTGGTTCTAATTAACACCCTTCCCTTATTCAACATTCCTTCTTTGGAAACCTACGAATGGAGAGATTATGGCATAGACTTAGGGAACTCTAACATACGTTACCCGAAGAACTCGCCTCCAACCGTGAATCACCCGCCAGAGCCTGCGATCAAACGATGAGCATCATTAAAGAATTTCTCTCCTCACATGAAAAGTTTGTTACAAGAAGAGAGA
This sequence comes from Lytechinus variegatus, assembly GCF_018143015.1. Lineage (NCBI taxonomy): Eukaryota > Metazoa > Echinodermata > Echinoidea > Temnopleuroida > Toxopneustidae > Lytechinus > Lytechinus variegatus. The sequence continues at coordinate 38,484,898 of NC_054748.1, forward strand.
CGATCATTGACAAACAGAGACAAACATTACAAGAAGAAGAAAGCTTATCAGCAAAACCATTGGGAATTCTAAAAAAAAACAATGCTGTGTGGCTACGTTTGACCATGGACCTACTAAGCGGAAAGTCATTAATGCACTCTTTCGTTTTGGAAAAATAAGATTGTGTCAATCCCCACGTACTGCAAAGCAACTTGATCGTATCCCCGAGATGAACGTTTCGACCTCCCATCTATCAAATAAAAAGATGTAAAGGGTATCTTATCCCACGTATCCAACAAGAAGCCTTACCAAGCAGACCCCTCCCTGTTGCGTTCTCAGAATACTCAGGCGGAACCATGACGCTTATATCCAAGATCCCATTCTTAAAGTTCACTGTGAAGGACGTACTCGAATAGCCTTCTGGTTGAAAGAGAGCTGTGGCCTTGATCTCATCCTCGGATTCGGTCTCATTATCCGAGGATAAGATGAAAGTCGGATCCTGCGAGTCATATCCATCTAGAAATGAACATAGAGAGATTAAGAGTTTAACAATTTATCATTTGTTGTATAACCTAGTTTTTAATCTTGTTTTCAATCTAATGTGGGGGTATAGTCTCAAAGTGATGTTCATGATGTTATTGCTGTGATCAGCTGTTGTACAGTCTATAATTCTTTACACCAGCCAACACGACCATCTAAGCTCTTTGAAATACCACTACAAGTACCAAGGCCATTATAATCATCATCATCATCACCAACCTCATCAACATCAGCATCACCATCATTATCATCCCTACCGCCACCATATTCATGATCATCATCACAATCATTGTTATCATCCTCACCATCCTCCTTATCATCACTGTTATATCACTAGTACTGTTTCAGTCCGTCAATGAGATGTTTTCAGAGCTTCTATCAAAATGATAAGTCATTTTCATGATGCACAGTATTTATACATTCATGTTTGATTTTAACGTTTAGGAAATCAAGACATTTTAATGGAGAAACCTTTAATTGCATGGTCATACATCATCCTCACTTTCTGGTTCGTTATCATCATTCATCAGCATCATTACCACTACCGCCACTACTACCACCACCACCACCACCAACAACAACAACATTATGATTATCACCGCCTTTATCAAACTACAATAAATACTTTATGAAGTCAGTCATGTTCATGGAGGAACCATTAACTAGATCGTGAGATGTCGTCGTAACGATCGTTTTCATCTTAATCATTATCACCTTCATCATCATCATCGTCATAAATCGTTAATATTCGTTGCTTACCATTTAGGAAGTCTGTCATATTAATGGAGGAACCATTAACGAGAATACTCATTTCTGTCCTGTTGTCGTTCAGCTGGAACTCGACCTGATCAATATTAATGATAATAGTACGATTAAAAATCCATGTTGAATAGTTCTCAAGACGCAATGAAATAAAAAAGAATGCATTATATTTATCAAACAACTGTACAATGTGTAGCTAGACTTAGTGTAGCATGGAATTTGGGCTATTTTCATGCTTTAAACCTAAATAAACAATCGGTTTTTGACAACCATAAACTAATAAAAATTCCTTTTCTAAAATTCATGTTATCTTTACCAACTCTCACATTTGTTTTAATGCGCAACTGAAAAGGTTATACCAAATTTGGGGACATCAAAATACATCCATGACTTCTCGCATTTGTTCTTGTATGGGAATGAACTGTATAAAATGAATTCCGAACTCCACCTACCTTTGTGATATCTTGTGTAGCAGCGAACCCAATGAAGACCGTTCCGTGTTCAACGGGTTCACTGTTGTTAAAAGCCTTGCCAGTTCTTGATTGTAAAACGAATGGATCACCGTGACTGTAAGATAACGTAATGTATTCACCCAGGCCGTTGAAGGTGTATTTCCTCCCATCGAGAGTATTGATATGCGGGTCACCCCAAAACCATCCTGAAATTTCAACAAAAATTCTCTTTTTAAGAATCACCTCTATAAACAAAGCTACCAGTCTACAAACGTACCTAATCCCATTGAGGCTTGAGGCCACTTGGATGTTTGGTACTTGGGTTCATAATTCTTGATCGACTATGTCAAATCATATATCATTACAAATATAGATAAAAAAGGTGTACACGTAGGCGTGGAAGGGTCAACTAAAGGAGAGGCTCAATTATTAAATCACATAATAATCCTCATAAAGTATATGATTTTAAAAATAGTAGTAACACAAAAGATCCACCGACCCTTAACCGTGTTAAGGAAAAAATACAAGAACATAGACTTCAAGAAAGAAAACTAGCTGAACAGAGGGGTCTATTAACAAACCATTTCAGGAAATGGGACACGTTTATTTTCTAGGGATGCTGAGGCTAAGAAAGTTCAAGCATACAGTTATTAAACACTCTAATTGCGAGGAGATGGTCTGGTCCTATGGTCGCACTCCTCTTGGAGGGGTTCGAGGGCGGTCATTTTGGGGTGGGCTTTGTATCTTTTGGGTGCATTTTTGTTCGTTCTGGAGTGAAAAAAAAATATAATGCTGTTCGCTCTAGAGGGAGCTATGGCGCGCTCTCGGGTATATGGATCCCGCTTTTGGAGTAACTAGTCTCTTATCTCTCTCTGGGAGGGGTGTGTTTGGGGGCCGGGGTGGCTCTTTTGCATTTGGAGTGAAGATTCAGGTGCACAAGTTAGATCATGCTTGTGGCTAAGAATGTAGACTGAAATGGAGGGTAGCTAGGGTTGAGGGGAGGGAAGCAGGTCGCGCTTCCTGGGCTTGGATGGGATGTGGGGGGGGGGCAGTTGGGATGGGAGGGCTTTTACTTCGTTTACTCATTCAGTTCAATTGCGTCGCTACGAATTCTTTTGTTATAACTATTTTGTTCCTGATGACTCGAATGTTATATTCTGTATTTTTTTGTGTGTACAATTCTTTTTTGTACTATGAATAATTATTTATTTGACTTTGTGAACAATGTTTTGTTAATATACTATTGTATGTATGATTTTGAACTGAATGTTTTAATAAATACTACTTCAAAAAAAATGTCACCAAAATAACGTTGTCTGCATCTACATGAGGATATAGAACTTTCACTAAGCGATGCACGACGGATTCAAGAACAGGGAATATGTATTGAAAAAGCCACTCAAATGACAATGAACAGATGGGAGGTATTTGTCGATAAATGACGAACCAGTACAGCAGTTTCGTCACAAATTCGGAGCTGACAAAAATTGCGTTACAAATCATTCTTCCAGTCATCTGACCCTGGCATGCCTACACACTAAATATGCATTTTCTCCACTACCTGGGGAATATTCCAACAAGAGTTCGAAAGACTCATTTGCTCGGCGTAATACATCTACTACCATGATTTCGCATCTGATAATATGAAAATAATATATTGTTAATCATTATATCAGTTCGGTGATATTTCTTACCCAACCATGGTCGTCTGTAACCAAAGCAGTGAGCACGTGGACGACGTCGCTCGTAAAGACTACAGAAATTTCCACCAGCAAGTCCACAGCAGTAGAAACGGGGTAAGACATCTCTCTCTATCCAGTGTAAAACAGATACTGATTAACTAATACAAGGTGAATAGTGGAATTCATTATTATTTATTTGTCCAATATAAAAAGCACAAACTCATTACATTACAATAAAAAAATTTACAGTACATGAACATGCAAAGAAATGCGGGAACGGCATATGGGTCAGGGGCACAAAAGAAAAATCCATCACTGTTCCCCGAAGGGGAATGAAGGCTATTTTGTTTATATTTACATTTTTTACATATCTTCCAGAATACCTGCGAGTGCAACCTATGCAGAATGATACACGCAGCACCCCAAAGGACAAAACTTGGGGTTGCTTCAGCACCCCGGTTCCGAGGGCTATGAATTGGAACATGGAGGAATCCTATTCCTGAGCCCAGGGTAATTATGCTACATTTATTTTACAGCACTGAGACAATTTTCTAAAAGAGGTACTAAACTAAAGGATTAAAGTGACGATTAAAAAGTTTCTTTAATTAAGTATAATGGTACCGTACACATAATATGATGTTTTCGCTCCGTGTCGTACGGAGTATTTAAGAGCACAATACATGCATTGAAAATACCCGTCAAATGACAAAGAATCAGCTGGGAGGTCGTTGTCGAAAATTTGTGAAGCTCTACAGCATTTTTGTCTTAGGTTTTGGAGCTGATGAAAAATTGCAAATATATTGCTTGTCCGGAGTCAAGGACTAAACTGCTGTTTTGATTCACTACTTTTCGACAAAGACTCCTTGAATGTGTTTTGTCCTGAAAGGCATTTCATAATACATCTTCTCTGTTCTTAAATCTTCGTACATGGAGGTCGCTGAAGCACAACTCATTATTTAACGGTGCACATTTATTATGCGGCTTAGCTCAAGCTGTCAAAAGAGCGTCGCGCATTCAAGAAATTATCAGGGAAGGCAATCATTTGCCTCAAGAGGAAGGACAATGCGGGGCTTATCTCTCGCTGAAGGAAATTACCCCAAGGACTAGGAATCGAACTCACGGCACTGTCAAAGCTATGTCAGCTATACAAGACCACAACACTTGACATATGATGTACATGCAAACTCACCAATCCATGCATAATAGTAACTAAGGGAGTAATAGAAGAATGAGAAGAATCTAGCGTTCGGTGGCATGACTGCTTGGTAGTGGCTGGACCGCCAAAGACTTCTATAGCCCCTGATCAAAGCAGAGAACTCATAGGTACATCTGTATCCACCTCCAAATCTGGGCCATCGAGGCTGATAACAGGTAGTCGCTCTTCTGTCTGTTAATAGGACATAAGATATGACAAAATACAAGTGAATCATAGTAATATTAGTATCCTGATTAGGACTGTGGTATTGCACTTTGTTATCCAGGCTATTGATATTTTGAGGATAAGCTGACTTTTCTATGGGGCACTTTATTACAGAACCTGGTAGAAAATCAAATGAGCACATTGTACAAAATAAAAAGTAAGGGGGCATGAAACCGTGGGCTTGATGTCATTTCATTAATGTAAGCCCTGTTCTAGTTTAGCATCCGGTCCATTTTTATGTTAACAGGGATCAGATTGTGAATTTGCACATGGTAAAGCTTGAGATCAAGACAATGGCCAATATTTGAATAAGGGATGTTGTTGGATGCAGCCAGGATGTTCTGGTAGAATCTTATAAGATAACTCTCAAGTCTGAGGAATATGATATATTACAAGAAGGAATATGACAAGACCCACTTATGATAAATGAATGTCTTCATTACAAGAAACAGATGCACGAAAAGAAAAATATACTGCTCACCGAAATAATAACTAGGAAGTCCCACAGAGCCGTAACCGTATCCGTAGCCATAACCGTAGCCATACCCGTAGCCATACCCGTAGCCATAACCGTAGCCGTAGATTGGGTAGTTGCAGCGAGTAAACCTTCCATCAATCTGGGCCTGCCAGCGAGTACAGGGACACGGCTCTGCCCACGGTGCCCAGGATGGCCTGCTCAGATCATCGCTGTACCAATCTTGACAGTATCGGCGTGGGTTGATGTACCAGTCAGGGTTCGAATCAAGACGGTAGATGTCTCGGCCCTGTTTAGTAAGAGATAATAATGAAAATATTATTTATATTTGATCTATGATGCCCTAAATTCACTCTGCTGAATGTGAAGGCGGAATGAAAGAGGGAGAGGAGAGTGAGAGATACATAAAGAAAAGTATGTCATGATAAACCAAAGAAGGAGTAGGCCTATTTGTCAATTAGGAATAAGAAGCATTGCACAAACGTTTAAATGTGGAAAACTCAGCTTTAAAAAAGGGTCCATTTTTATGAAAGTATGTTTTCGAAGTTTGAATAAAAACCCTGGAGCACGTTGGAAACAAACACTTCAAGAACTAAGTGCATTCGCAAAGGTCCGGTAAATGGGCGACAATTAACACAATATGCATACCTGATAAGGTTCACATCAAAGTTAAATCGAAACCGTCATAATGTGTATGCATATTACAACATGCATAAAGCATGCTTTACCTTTGTTTGACCCACGTAGACCGATCAAACAATACATATTCGGGCTGTCGGACAGGTCTAGGTCTGTGAAACATACTATATTTTTTCCCCCATATTTTTTTTTCTTTCTCTGGAGCTTCTCACGGCCCACCTATGAGAGCTTCACGGCCCATCGTTTGAGAAGCGCTGTTATACGGTATAAGAACATATTCCCGTTGTGCATAAATTTGTGAAAAAGGGTATGGAATGGCGCTTTTTCATATCAAATATTTCTTTAATGATTACTGATGTTTCAATAAGGGTCTTGGCCCTAAGACTTTAAAAGCAACCTACATGTTGCATTTTATTTTATGTCCTTGATAATAGTTAGGTTGAGATATTTTTAAATCCCAGACTTTAAAGATTATTAAGGAGGGTTAATGAAATTAATATTTCATGCTGTGATATCAACATAATGGCTAGAGGCCACAGCACACCTTATAACTGATCCACGATCGGATTTTGGAACAAATCACATTTTCCTCATTTTCTAAATAGGTGAATGAAAAGTATGAGAGAACTTATATATAACCATTTTGGATGATAAGCCCAAATAAGTTTCAAATCATAGCCACTCATACAACTGTTATGGTGTCATAACAGCTAGATATTAAATTAGCTTTTAATCTAATAAGGATGATAGCAAAGTCACTGATTTGAACATAATTACGTATTCATGCGATAATTTAGAACATTACATAGTAAGATATTCCATGATTCAATATTAACATCAAATTGTATTAGGTTTTATCCAAAATCGGGTCACAGACTAATCAAAAGGTGTGCGGTGAAATCGAGACAGTTAAGATCTCTGCCATTTTATGAACTGTTAACATTCAAAAGTCTAGATCAAAACAGATCCCCAAGTACTTCAAGATATGTCATCGTTAACTTCATTTTCTTTGTAAACTACTGTAAGAAGGGCACACACAATCATAAAAACAACATTGCTGAATGGAAGGATGAGTGTACATCAAATCAAGAAAACATTTTGTGTTAGCATGTACAATAGATGTTGCAGTTGCTGGTATTCCGTAGACGGAACACTAAAACGTAAGAACGTAAAGGAACCTATACTTTACCAGCAGACCAGTGTTGCCAACTCTAAGATCAGGACGATAGCTTTCATACATTACAGCTAGAGAGTTTCCTTCATAGGCGTTATACCAATTATGCCTGGTGCTGACACCGATTCTAGCCGGTACTGACTTAGAGATCGGATTCCAGTTGAAACTGCCTCGCTGGTACATTGTCAGTACACCACTTCTTCTTCCGTCAGTGAAGAGAACAGCTTGGTAGGTTACAGTCTAAGGGGAGTGGTAAGAAACAGATTTGCAATCAACTGCCAAAAAAACCCGGAATGGTTGCCGTTGATAGATCAATTCTAGCTTTATTAAATCAGATCACACTCTTTGAAAGAAGCATGATCAGAAATCAGTCAAACATCTTTAATGGCAATTTACCCTAAAGGGGCGGTATTTCAAAAATGCAAAAAGATAGCGCCGCAAACTTCTAAAACTTTTTCTTTAAGTCTTGCGCAGCTTTTGAGACCAAATTCGCGAAATACGAATTGTTAAGAGACAGTGTCATGCCGAAATGGCTCATTTCGTTATTTTGTGTACAACATATATGAGAACTCATTCAAGGGTGATTATCTTTAATTCTAATTGGTCTGCTTAAATAATTTAGGGTTAAATTTAGTTGTTAAATGATCTGTAATAATTTACATAGATCACACCTTACTTATCAGCACTCTGACTAGTTTAGGTGTTGAGGGCAAGGCCCTACAATGGCTGAAAACTTATCTCTCAATTCATTAACAGTCAGTCTCCTGAATGGTGCTACCTCTTCATCTAGCCCATTGGTCTGCGGCATCCCCCAGGGCTCTGTTAGAGGGTCCACTGTGCTCTTTATTTAAATAACAGGGCTTCGAGATATTCTTTAAACGTCACTCTGTTCACGATCATTTATATGCAGATGATATTCAGATTTTGTAACATTCTACCCAATCAAACTAGTGCCATACAAACCCTGTGCAATCTTGAAAGATGCAAAGTTGACATTGACACTTAATTGAAGTCGAATTTGTTACTTTTGAACCATTGTAATGTGAGTTTTTTTTATTTTGGGGCTCAAAGTTTCAATTTCACAAATTCAACATTGATTCCATTTCTATCTCAGGCAATGACATCCCCTTGTAAAAATCATGTCGCAATCTTGCAGTTACTTTTGATTCTCACATGTCCAACCAGATTACAAGCATTTGCAAATCAGTTCGTTATCAATTGTGCAATATTGGCTTCATAAGAAAATATCCCACTCAGCAATAGAGAGACTGGTACATTCACTCATTTCTTCACGATTCGATTTTCGTAATAGCCTCTTTTACAACTTACCAGATTCTCAACTTGGGACATTGCAGAGGTTGCAAAATGCAACTACGCGTATTGTTACTATTTTTAGCAAGCGCAGCCACATCACCCCTATATTGAAAACTCTTCACTGGTTGCCCCTGAAGGAAAGCATAACCTTTAAAACCCTTGTTTGATTTTTTTTCATATAGTCAATGAAACATCGCCCAGTTACAATAAGTCTTTGATGCATAATTACCAACCCTCAAGAACCTTAATTACGATCCTCATCCTGTAATCTCTTACCAACTCTAGTTGGTAGGAAATCATGCGGGGGAACGGGCCTTTGCTCATGCAGGGCCTAGCCTGTGGAATTCTCTTCCACAGAATTTGAAAACCCAGACTTCAGTGACCTCCTTCAAGGGCAACCTGAAAACATACCTGTTTAAGAGTGCATATTGGTAGACATTGACTTATTGTTCAGACATGTATTATATGTAAATAGCTTTTGTTGTTGTTCTGCTCCGAAGCGCCTTGAACATCCAATCAAGATGGAAAGTGCGCTGTACAAATATTATGTATTATCATTATTATTGAAATCAATGAAAAACAAAAGAAAAAAAACAAAGAAATAGATAACAAATATAAAACACAGAAATACATAAGGAAAAAAAATAGGCTTTCGCATTTTTTCTTTGTGAAAACACAATTAAATTAGATTAGAATGATGACATCTGGAAAAAAGAAAAAAAAATGGTGCTGAATATGCAAATGGTGCTTTTAACGAATTAAATTTGCATATTTTATCCGCAATGAATAAAAAAATATTTATTTTTTTCCGACTGTTTTCATACCGACTTGTAGTTTATGTGGTAAATATTGAGTGTACCAAAAAGGGGAGGGCCCATCAATACATCTCAAATAGCCCGGTCATTTTAGAGTTAATATCTACAGAAGATGGAGTAGATTCATCGGGAGAATAAAGCCAAACATTTGAAAAAGAGGAAGGAACGTTGCGGCGCAATAGGATCTGACATTGATATAATAGAGGGAGTCCGGCCTACCCGATTTCAAAGGGATCCCAACGTGGCGCGATTCTTTTGAATATCCGTGTTTGCCTATCAAGCAAAGCATTATGCCTCTGTAGGAACTGTAACAATAATTTCAACTTTACCTCCTGTCCTGGCACCGACCCCTGAGGTTGCAAATTTTCCCACGTGACCTTGCAAATGAAGTTGATTCCATTGATGAACCGGAAGGACTCTAACCCTGCCGGAAGGGACAAAGATGCATACAGTCTTTCTTGTATCGCTGCAAGTAGAGCAGCTGAATTTTCATATCCTCTGTTGATGTCGTATACCTACAAAACGAAGGGAATTGTAATGATAACAATAAAAATGAAAAAAAAAAAACACACATTAAACCAATTAAATGATAATAATAGTAATAGAAATTATCACAATAATGGTAGGAAATAATAATATTCATTTTAAGTATATACTACTTAAGTATATAAGTAGAATTGTAAGAGCAATAACATTCCTTTATTTAGTTATTTTCTCTTTAAGGACATTCATAGCATGTAATGGTATTCCAGAATGTCTCAGCAAGTTTTGCAATCGCCTATTCAATGAGATACATAATTTTTGTTATTTCTTGAATGTGCAAAGATACACAATAGAGACCACTACACAATAGAGACTCCTAGTGGTAGTGGAAATTGACAATATGATCAGCTCTGTTGTTTACACTGTTAATTTCACTGAGGTCATTCAACAATCTTTTAAAATTAGACTGCTCCAGAAATGTGCAGAATGTTCTTTTTGTAGACAATACAAGAAAACTTCAAGAAAAGTGAATATTCATATATAACTGACAGTTTTTTCAAGGACATCATCATATCAGATCAGAATTCAAAGTTCCACACCAGATTTTATGTCAGAGCATAGTTTATTTCAAACTGGAATACAACATTTATCTTCTGCAGAATTATTTGCACGCCATCAACGAACTTTTTGCATTTACTTTGAGGGATTCTCAATTCCCATCGAGATCATCAAGCTGTTTTAATGAACGCTTTTCAACCAATGAATTACTGACTTTAAATCATCAAAATCGTCTTCAGAGACATGTCAACTCATTACAGTGACCCTTGTTATTCATTGTGCTTAAGAATCAATTCCATCATCGCCATCATTGTGAACGTTAATTTAAGGAATCTTCGACAGCCAACTTGGATTTTATCTGGACATAGTACAGGACTATCATAACTTTGGATAGCATGGACATCTAACTCTTCAAGACATATAAGATGTTTGGTTTTTATTTTCGCTAAGTGTACGATCTATTTTCTGTAAATAAAAAAATAAATAAAATTTATTAATAATTTTTCATTGTTATTTGTTGCAGTATCGTAACAAATAAACATTGAGGCTTGTTCTCATCGAGATCATGAACCTGTTTTAATGAACGCTTTTCAACCCATGGATTGCTGAATTTGACTGTTAATCATCAGCAACATCGTCTTCACAGATATTTCAACTCATTTACAGTGACTTCATCGTGCTTCAACATCAATTTCATCATCGCCATAATTGTGAACTTTAATGTAGGAATCTTCGCCAACCACCGTAGATTTTATTTGGATTTAATACAGGACTATCATAACTTTTGATAGCACATCTAACTCTTCAAGACATGACATGTTTGGTTTTATTTCTGTTTAGTGTATGGTTATTCTATTTCCTGTTTAAAAAAAGGAAATCAAATTTAAAACAAAATTTTCACTCTTATTTCTTGCAGTATCGCAACAAAAAATTTTGAGGCTTGTCTGGGAATCGAACCCGGGACCTCTCGCACCCCAAGTGAGAATCATACCACTATCTATTTCCTGTAAATAAAAAAGGAAATCAAATTTAAAACAAAATTTTCATTATTTGTTGCAGTATCGTATATTAATGCTAATCAATTAACTATTTACACGGCGTTAAAATGAAAAGAAGAACCTAACCCAAAGCATGACAAAATACTAAGGTTGTCTTTATTGACATAAATTCACTTGTGGATTGAAAGCACTTCAGACCGAACGAATCATTTGCTTCAAACAGAAAGGGTTGAGTTAACTTTTTGCGACACAATAATAGACACAGGATCTAACCAAGCCGAACAAGGACTTAAACGTACTTGGTACGGCTTTTTGACTGTATCTGATCTGACTCCTGTCACATAATTTCTTCATTCATTTTCAACCAAAGTCCAATACAAATTCTCAAATTCTGTACCATTTGGGGAATAGAAAACTACGAAATAAGGAAATAATCATGTGAACTAAGACTTGTCAGTGAAACTTGATTACCCTCATTTCCACATTTAATGAACTATATCTACAGGCTTTCAAAGTTTTGCCAGCAATCAAACAATTACCCCCTGCATGGTCAAAGTTCATTGACCTTAAATGACCATTGAATTTGGTCATGCGACCTAAAACTCGCAAGGGATGTTCAGCGATACCTGATCATTGCTATGTCCAAGATTAATGATCTAGATCACCCACTTTCAGAGTTGTGATGGTAATTAAACAAAATACTCCCAACATGGCCAACGTCCATTGATCTTAAATGACCTTTGACCTTGGTCATGTGATCTGAAATTCGCACAGGATGTTCAGTGATACTTGATGATTCTTATGGCCAAGTTTTATGAACCAGATTCATAAACTATGTAGTGTTATAATGGCAGGTATTAGCTTCTTGGATAGTAGTTCGAAAGATGTACTTGAATAACTTACCTGATAATAGATCCTTGGATTGCCGCGGTAAAGGTCGACCGGTGAACCAAATACCGCAATAGATGGATCGCGGTAGATATCATAAAGGTTATATAAGGACGGGTTGATGTACTTGTACAGGTTATAGCTATGTGGATAGTAGTTCGAAAAATGAATCATGCCCGTTGATGTACACTGTAATGAGATGAATCAGAAGAATGAGGCCGCCATGTTTCGTTATCGAATTACAAGGAAAAGTGCTTTACTTGAACTTCTTAGAGATGGATGTAGGAATTGTGGTGGGGTCATATATCGTAGTACGCGCATTTTACCCCCAAGTTCCACTAAGGGTTGTATTCCTCAAGAGCCACGCCATATGGGTAGCCACACTCTTAGATAAGCCTATGATCTGTTGGTGCCATACCCCGTTCTGTATATAAAAGAATGACCAGTAATAAGGTCTTATCTAACCTAGATATATATGGTTACATGTGTACATATTCTGTCCTATTTCAGTTTTTACCCGAATGGGATGTAGGACATTAGACTCAGTTTCTTACCCGGTTAACACCGGCTTGTGAGAGCGCCACAAGCTGTACCACCTCCCCACTCACTTCGGACCGAGATTCCAGCGACTTGACTGAAATGTAGTACCAGCGCACCGTTATGCACTGATTATTTGTTTAATATTCTCTCATTTCCGAAGAGAATCAGAATGATGTAGCTATATCTGTGTACGTAACATAATACTCACACTTATGTAGGTGTATAGTTGACCATAGCTGATAGGAAACCCTGTATCCAGTCTTACAGTAAACCACGCTAGATCGCTGGATTGAACATATTCTAGTGACCGGTCAAACCCGGATCCATAATCGATGTAAATACGCTCTAAACAGTAAATAAAAAATAAAGCAAATAATCAGCAGATGCAAGTGATGGAAGAACTATAACTTCCAAAACAATAATTAGCTGTAGCTACATTTTTCTAAAGTGAGTATTAGGAAAGACCAAGAGGATTATTTGGTATATTGTATCATTCCAAAGAGATGTAGATGTAGCTATATCTTCTGAAAACGAATCCAAGGAATGAAAAAGTTTACATCCATTGGCCAATAATCGAAAAGAAAGTGATAGTTTGTCGTCACAACTGACAAGAAAAATCGATTATTTGTTCTATATGCTCCGATATTTCACCAAAAGGAAAGCAGCGTTGTGTTTGGGGGACATTGATTTGTTACATTTATTTTGAATACATTGTTACTGTAACGATTGAATGATGGTTTCTGGGGTGGAAGCATGCATAAACTTTATATATATATAGGAAAAGGGAGAGTGCGTTTGGTTTGGTCAGCAATTTCACGATAAAGGGGAAAGGATGTCAAACATAAGAACTTGTTAGGGGAATTGACATAAAGGAAACTTGACTATGACCCAAGGGATTGTGTGAATGAGCTTCGAAGACAGTTTATAGGAATGTGTGTACGTCTATACCTTTACATAAGGGACTTTCTTCATTTCCTTCTTTACAATCCATGTCATATTAATCATTGCTTTGTTAAGCGCTACGGCAAGTATAATTTCAAAATTATAATTGAGAAACATGTAAATCACCATTGCAAGAAAGTCCATTGCCATCATATCCATCTTGGCATTCACAGGTATAACTTCCTATGTTGTTCACACACCGGGCGTTTACGTCACAGCCATCGATGCCCGATGTACATTCGTTGATATCTGGTTGTATTAGTGATAATCATGGTAATAATATTCATATGGTTTGTCATATACTGTATAGAACCACTGGCTCAATTGCGATGGATTAAAAGTTTACAGTAGAGTAGATTACTAACCATAACCAAACCACACCAAATAAGATATATGTCGGCATTTTCACAGTAACTGACATAACACGGCACAATTTTACACACTTTTGATTTTAATATGGTGACAGGGTGACCAGATTTCACAAAATGAAATACGGGACAATATACAAAGATCAAAATAGGTGGTTTCAGACCGCCTCGAAGTTGCCCACACACAGTGTTAGACTTGTGAAAAATATAAAGAATTGGAAGGGAGGGTGAATAAAAGAATGAAGGAGAGAAAGAAAAGAAATGAATTGAGAAGGACAGAAAATGAAGAAATTATTTTTTAAAAAATAACAGAAAGTTAGAATAAAAGAAAGATGAAAGAAAGAATAGAGATAAAAAAAAGTTTCCGTCATTCTTTGAAATGAATATAGAAAGAAAGAAAAAGAAAGGAATGGAAGATGAATAAATATGTAAAAGAAAAAATAAAGAGAATCAAAGGGAAAATTTGAAAGTAAAAAAAATGAGGAGGAAAGAATGAAGGAAAGAAATATGTATCCTTCATTCTTTGAGAGAAAGAAAAACAGGGAGAGAGGGAGGAAGGAAGGAAGGAAAGAAATAAGGAAGGAAAGAAAGAAAGAAAGAAAGAAAGAGGGAAAAGAATTAAAGGGAAAAATGAAATAAAGAAAGGAAGAAAGAGAGGGAGGGGAGAATGAAGGGAGAGAACGAAAACTTAAAATAATGTATGAGAAAATAATGGAAGGAGAGAAAGAACGAAAAGAAACAGGAAAGGAAGAGAGAAGGAAGCCATGAAATTTCAAGGAAAGAAAGAATGAAGGAAATAAAAAAGGAATTTTGATAAAGAAGGAAAGTCAGAGAAAGAAGGAAAGAGAGAAAAAAATGTTCAGGAAAGAAAGATAGGAAATAAAGATAGATGGAACAAAAAAGGACAAGCAGGAACACTGTTAGAAAATTTATCCTTAAACCAAAAGAAGTTCCTGCAGCAGAGTCTCGAGAACACCTGTAATCTTACCAGATTGCGTAATCTTACAGGAAATTGGTATTTGGTGTGTGTAATCTTACAAATTTCCTTACATCTCCTATTTCTAACAGACCTGTTCTGTTAAATTGCAGAAAAATTCCTGTTTCATGAATTTAAAGAATGATTCTGGTATTGCTTTCTGCAAAATCTTCTTTTATTTTTCTGTAAAATCAGGGTTTTTTTAACAGTGAAGGATAGGGTAGAAAAGAAAGAAAGAGGACAAAAGTTCAAACTTCAAACAAACAAAAAAAATCCAATCATCTAACAAAATCACTATGTTATTTGGTGTTATTTTTTAATGTATTTAAAAAATTTTAAAAAGTAAATTGTTTTAGAAAATCACCGCAGAACTTGCAAAACTTTACAGTTATCCATTTAATTGTTGTTTCTGCTCCGTCATCTGTTGGTTATTTAATGAAAATTCTTCACTTTTAAATGTATTAACTACATTTGTTCAATATTCTGAAATACGGGACAATTAGGCGTCCCGGGAAGGGTTTGTCGGGACGCCGGGACGAAGGAGCAAAATACGGGACAATCCCGGGAAATACGGGACGTCTGGTCACCCTGTATGGTGATCAGAAAAGAGGTAAATATTCTTTTAGAATGCAAATGCCATTATATCAACTCAACGCAACACTTAGCGATATAGGAATTAAAAAAAAAAATGTCCAATTAATATTAATATCGGAATTATCATTATTATTATTAGTAGTATGTTCATTATCATCAATTATTACATTCATCATAATTGATTTTATTCCATGCATCAATTAAACATAAAACAAAGACATATATAATACAAATACAATCATTGTACGGGAGGGGCAAGTCATAAGCACAGTTGCTTTAAGAACAACCCCCACTGGCCATTACCATCAGTGGTTATCATTATTATCAGTGTTCAGTCTTATCAATAATCATAATAATGATTAATGATCAAAACTTCCTCAAATTGACCCCCCCCCCGAGATAAGTAAGGGTTAAGAAAGTAGTCACAACTCCATGAAGACAAAGTGGCACACTAAAATAAACAGTTTGCAAATCTAAAATTTCCGAACAAACCAATTATATTGATTTGGCAGCTTTATTCAAGATTAATATGAACTTACCATAACAGACAGAAATAGGTGTAGAAAGGGTCCCGTTATAACAAATGACCTCTGTTAGATTGTCCATACCGGCAGAGTAGCCCATGTTACAGGCTATAACAATACTTGAATCATGGTCCAAAGAATCAGCCATTGTTTGATTTGAAAAAGGAATTGCCTCTATGTCACAGTTTTCTGCAATAGGGGAACAATATTACCAACAATGCTAACACACAGAATCATTATTTAATGAATTAGGGCCCGAAAGAAATTGCCTTTTGCATATTCTCTTAAGAAAAAAAATTGTATTACATGCAAGAAATATTGATCAGAATAAAATACCCCGGAAACAGCAAAAATCTTTTAGGAATTGTCTTGGTAAATTGCCAATTCGTCTACTGCTATCCCGTCCACTCACCACATGGTCTACATTCATTTCGTCTAATGCCATTTCGTCCATCAACATTTCGTCTACCACCCATTTCGTCCAATCACCATTTCGTCTAATAGCCATTTAGTCTAATAGCCAGTTAGTCTATAGCCAATTCGTCTACAACCATTTCGTCTAAATCCATTTGGTCTAATGCCAAATCGTCCATTAACCAGTTCGTCCACCGTTCATTTGGTCCAATAGCCATGTCGGCTTATTTCAGTTGGTCCAATATCCACATCGTCTACTTATCAACTCGTCCAATTGCCATTTCGTCTAATAGTCATTTCGTCCATCAACCATTAGGTCCAATAATCAGTTCGTCTACCAACCAAATCGTCTACTAACCATTTCGTCCAATTCCCAAATCGTCCAATAGCCATTTAGTCTAATAGCCTTTCGGTCCAATAGCCATTTCGTCTAATACAAATAATTTGCGTTATCCGAGGAGGGGAGCGAAATGACTTTAATACCTTGAAATTATTGATGATATTAGTTTAAAAAGACCCCTAAAAACTATGATGATAACTACTATCGCAAGGGTCGATTCAGTGGGTACAGCAACTCAGGCACCCCCACCCCCCCCCCCTAAAACGCACACACACACACACATATAAAAGGGGGAACTAAGATGGGGAAAATGGAAAAGGATCCTTTTATTTTAATTTGTCGCTCAATTTTTATTTAAAAAAAGAATGGAGAATATTGTATTCCGATATCAAAATACGATAAACAGATGAAAGACAATATAGCCTTTTAAAGAAATATTATTGATCAATATACCCCCCACCCCCCCAAAAAAGAGCTCTTCCCGATCTGTCCTATGTTCTTTCCCTGTACTATCCTCTCCCTTTTTGTTCGTTTCCCGTCGCTAGAAGCCCGCCTGCGCCTAAAATAAATGTAGGCCTAGTAGTATTGACAATAACGATGAGTATAATGTTTGTTATATAATCATGCAGTAGCAATTAATGGATATAATAATAAGAATGATAATCATCATAATGATACTAATAAATAATAATAGTAATAAAATTCACAATAATACTACTACTAATAATAATTATGATGATCATATTACTAATATTAACAAAAATGATAATAATAAGGATAATCATAATAGAAATAATATACATAATTAAAATAATTACTACTACGTAGGCGCGAATCCAGGAGTTTACAGGAAGGGGGGGGGTATTGAAATCACTAGAGTAGATTTTTGGTCGCGAGTATATAGGCCTGCCGGGTATAATCATAACACATCCCTTTTGTGGATCTAGCTTTTGCTAATGGGGGCAGGGGGGGGGGGGCTGTTGCTCGAAAAATGTTCATTCATTTATATATTCCCCTGTCTGCGGATCGAAGAGGGTTTTTTCCGTGTTTTTTTTTTTTTGCTTGCGCGAGCTGATCTTTTTTTTTTTTAAACATTTTATTTCATGTAGGCCCACTATTATTTTACACATAAAATCGTAAGTCTTGACACTGTTTGAAATCCTGCACATTTCTCTAGATTAATAACTAATGCGAGGATTGCAAGCGCGGATCGCGAGCTGAGAATTTTCCATATACTGACATGAAACAGGGGCGTTTTAAGGACTGCGTTTAGGAATTCTTGAAGATACATATTTTACTTTTGTGAATGCAACATCACAGTGGGAGCTGAACTTTTCCTATATTCAGACCTCAAAACGGGGCACTTCAATCACTTTTTGTAAATTTGTACATAATATATATCTAAATAAACAATGCGAGCGCGGGTCGAAATTTGTGATATTCTGACATGAAAAATGACGTTTTAAGGACTGTTTGTAAGCATTCATAAGTGGATACATAGGCATTTCGAGGAGGGCAAAGCGTCCGCCCTTCCTTATTGACGGCCCCAAAAAAGAGAAAAGGGTGGGGGAGAAAAAAAGAGAAGGAGGGAAAAGAAAACGGGGAACGAGACGAGAAAAAGCTGAAGGAAGGAATTAGACATTGACAATCCACGGCACTATATATCCAGTTTAGAAATGAATATACAAACATGTGCACGGCGAGTTAAAACAAATTGATATTTCAGGACACTTTTAACACTCCCTGTAATACAGGATACATAATTATCTTAAAATGAACAATTACTGCAATTATTGCCGAAAATGTTGGTTAATTGAAATAAAGAAGTAACAGATTAAGGATTGTTTGAAGGAATTCAAGAAGAGATGGATGTATCATAAATAAAAATGTGAGCGCGCAGCAAGAGCTGAAGCTGTTTCCCTATTTTCAGATCTCAAAAATGGGAGATTTTAATCATTTTTCTTTTGTTATTATGTACAGGATACATATCTCAATGAATTATTAATGCGAGCGCGAAGCATGAGATGTTTCCCTTTCTTTTTTTCCTTTTCTTTCTCCCTCTTCCCTCTTCTTTTTGTTCCTTCTCTCTTTCTTCCCCATTTTTTTCTCTTTCTCTTCTTCTTTCCCTCTTTTTTTCTCTCCCTTTTCTTTTCCTCTCTTTTCTCCCCTTTTTGGCGCCCACTTTCGCCTACCCCGGGGGCCCAGGCCCCCTAAGGCCCCCCCAGAATACGCGCATAAATATGAGACGGACCTCACTCATCAGCCAGCGTGCAGCCTGATCTGATTTTTTTTAATTCTGATTTAAAAAACGATACGTTCTTATATTTTTTTCCTCGAATGGTTAGAAAATCTTTTATTTATTTTTTTATTTTTTTTTAAATAGTAAATTAACTTATAAAAGGATACTTTGAGAGCCATGTAAACCTCTTGAACATGTTTAACTAATGTATTTCATTCAGCGGCGTAGCTATGCATTTTCTGAGGGGGGGGGTCTGGATGCCCTTTATTACCGAGAGATACCGATTACCAACGTCCGAACGTTGTCCGCTGGCGACATCGCCAGTATACCATTCCGTTTTTCCTCGCCCGTATCGTGTATGTATAACCTCGATAAGACACACATTGCTTCCCCCTTTGAGTGGAAAACACTTCCATAATGCAAAGTAATCAATGACGAACAACACTAGTCAACAGTGATAAAATAAATCAAGAAGTTGACGAGAATTGGTAATTAATTAGGCCCACAATCGCCAATAGAGTCGACTCGGGTCGTAGAGGGCGCTAGTGCAGCATAGTAGACCAGTATGCGTATTAGACGAAATGAATATTAGACGAAATGGTGATTAGCCAAAATGGCAATTGGACATATTGGTTATTAGACCAAATGGCAATTAGACCAAATGATTGTTAGCCGAAATGAGTTTAGACCAAGTGATAGTAGACCAAATGCAGTTAGACCAAATGGAACATGGACGAAATGAAAGTATACCAAGTGGTTATTAGACCATTTGCCTTTAGACCATTTGGCTATTAGACCAAATGGGAATAGACGTAATGATAGTGGACAAAGTGGCTATTGGACCAATTGGCAAAAAAATACCATTAGACCAAATGGCTATTAGACCAAATGATAATAGACGAAATGGCTATTAGACGAAATGGTAATTGGACCATGTGGATAGTGGACCAACTGATGGTAGACGAAATGATATTAGACCATGTGGGTAGTGGACAAAATGGCAGTGGACGAAATGGCAATAAACCGTCTTTAAAGTACATGAAATAAACACAAGCTTATTTCTGAAGAGAGCTAATACAATCACAACCCCATTAAAACAAAGTGGCACATTAAAAAATTTAACACAATGGGCAAATCTACATTTTCCGAACAAATCAACAATTTTGATTTGGCAGCTTTATTCAATTATAATAGGATCTTACCATAACAGACAGGAAGAGGTGCAGAAAGTGTCCCGTTATCACACGTGAGCTCTGTTAGAATGCTCATTCCGGTAGAGTAGCCCGTGTTACAGGCTATAACAATACTTGCATCACGGTCCAAAGAATCAGCCATTGTTTGATTTGAGAAAGGAATTGCATCTATGTCACAGTTTTCTGCAATAGGGGAAAAGGGATGCCTTGGTAACAATATTTCCAACAATGATAACACACAGAATCATTATTTAATGAATTAGGACCCGAAAAAATGCCTTTTGCATACTTTCTGAAGAAAAAAAAATGGTTATACATTCAAGAAATATTGATCAGGATAAAATACCCCCGAAAGGGTAAGAATCTTTTAGGAATTGTTTTTGAAGAACATGAAATAAACAAATGCTCAGTTCTTAAGTCAGCTAATACAATCACAACCCAAGTAAAACGAAGTGGCACATTCAAAAAATTAACAAAGTGTGCAAATCTACATATTAAAAAAAAATCAATTCTTTTGAATTTGCAGCTTTATTCAAGATTTATAGGATCTCACCATAACAGACAGGAACAGGTGCAGACAGGGTCCCGTTATCACACATGAGCTCTGTTGAAGTGCCCTTACCGGTAGAGTAGCCAATGTTACAGGCTATAATGATACTTGCATCATGGTCCAAAGAATTAACCATTGTTTGATTTGAGAAAGGAATTGCATCTATGTCACAGTTTTCTGCAATAAGGAAAAAAGGATTCCTCGTTAACATATTACCAAAAATTAAAACAGAATTATGCTCTAATCAATTAGGACCCCCAAAACTTGCCTAATTGTAAAGAAAACAATTGTAACAAACAAAAAATATTTATAAAAATAAAATGTAAAAAGGGTAAACATTTTTTTTTAATTAAATATAAAAAATGGAAAATAAAAAAATGATTAGATCTTTATTTTAAAACCTGATAAAAAGGTGGCATTTAAAAACGGAAAAGTTTGCAAATCTGAATTTTCGGACTAATCTCGTTTTTTTAATAAGCAGCTTTTTGCTATATTGAAAGGATCTTACCATAACAGACAGGAATAGATGTAGAAAGGGTCCCGTTATGACACATGAGCTCTGTTAGAATGCCCATACCGGTAGAGTAGCCAATGTTACAGGCTATAACGATACCTTCATCATGGTCTAAAGAATCAGCCATTGTTTGATTTGAGAAAGGAATTGCATCTATGTCACAGTTTTCTGCAATAAGGAAAAAAGGATTCCTCGTTAACATATTACCAAAAATTAAAACAGAATTATGCTCTAATCAATTAGGACCCCCAAAACTTGCCTAATTGTAAAGAAAACAATTGTAACAAACAAGAAATATTTATAAAAATAAAATGTAAAAAGGGTAAACATTTTTTTTTAATCAAATATAAAAAATGGAAAATAAAAAAATGATTAGATCTTTATTTTAAAACCTGATAAAAAGGTGGCATTTAAAAAAAGGAAAAGTTTGCAAATCTGAATTTTCGGACTAATCTCGTTTTTTTAATAAGCAGCTTTTTGCTATATTGAAAGGATCTTACCATAACAGACAGGAATAGATGTAGAAAGGGTCCCGTTATGACACATGAGCTCTGTTAGAATGCCCATACCGGTAGAGTAGCCAATGTTACAGGCTATAACGATACCTTCATCATGGTCTAAAGAATCAGCCATTGTTTGATTTGAGAAAGGAATTGCATCTATGTCACAGTTTTCTGCAATAAGGAAAAAAGGATTCCTCGTTAACATATTACCAAAAATTAAAACAGAATTATGCTCTAATCAATTAGGACCCCCAAAACTTGCCTAATTGTAAAGAAAACAATTGTAACAAACAAAAAATATTTATAAAAATAAAATGTAAAAAGGGTAAACATTTTTTTTTAATTAAATATAAAAAATGGAAAATAAAAAAATGATTAGATCTTTATTTTAAAACCTGATAAAAAGGTGGCATTTAAAAAAAGGAAAAGTTTGCAAATCTGAATTTTCGGACTAATCTCGTTTTTTTAATAAGCAGCTTTTTGCTATATTGAAAGGATCTTACCATAACAGACAGGAATAGATGTAGAAAGGGTCCCGTTATGACACATGAGCTCTGTTAGAATGCCCATACCGGTAGAGTAGCCAATGTTACAGGCTATAACGATACCTTCATCATGGTCTAAAGAATCAGCCATTGTTTGATTTGAGAAAGGAATTGCATCTATGTCACAGTTTTCTGCAATAGGGAAAAAACGGATCCCTCGTAAACATATTACCAAAAATTAAAACAGAATTATGCTCTAATCAATTAGGACCCAAAAAAACTTTCCCAATTTTAAAGAAAACAATTGTAACAAATAAGAAATATTTATTCAAATAAAATGAAAAAAGTAAACACTTTTTTTTAATTAATCCTTAAAAATGGAAGACAAAAAATGATCAGTTAAATTCAAAACCCGATTAAAACAAAGTGGCTTATGAAAAAAAAAGAAAAAAGTTTGCAAACCTAAGCTTTTCGACCAAATTTTAATGATTTTTTTTATTGGGCAGCTTTACTCAAGATAAAGAGGATCTTACCATAACAGACAGGAACAGGGGAAGAAAGGGTCCCATTATCACACAAGAGCTCTGTTAGAATGCCGGTACCGGTAGAGAAGCCCTTGTTACAGGCTATAACGATACTTGCATCATGGTCCAAAGAATCAGCCATTGTTTGATTTGAGAAAGGAATTGCATCTATGTCACAGTTTTCTGCAATAGGGAAAAAAGGGATCCCTCGTTAACAAATTACCAAAAATTAAAACAGAATTATGCTGTAATCAATTAGGACCCCCAAAAAACTTGCCTAATTGTAAAAAAAGCAATTGTAACAAACAAGAAATATTTATTACAACAAAATGCCAAAAAGGATAAACATTTTTTAGAAGCTAATCCTTAAAACATGTAAAATAGAAAAATAATCATTTTTTAAATTTCAAAGCCCAATTAAAACAGAGTGGCTTATGAAGGAAACAATTGCAGATCTGAATATTCGGACCAATCTCGTTTTTTTAATGGGCAGCTCTTTGCTATATTGAAAGGATCTTACCATAACAGACAGGAATAGATGTAGAAAGGGTCCCGTTATGACACATGAGCTCTGTTAGAATGCCCATACCGGTAGAGTAGCCAATGTTACAGGCTATAACGATACCTTCATCATGGTCTAAAGAATCAGCCATTGTTTGATTTGAGAAAGGAATTGCATCTATGTCACAGTTTTCTGCAATAGGGAAAAAACGGATCCCTCGTAAACATATTACCAAAAATTAAAACAGAATTATGCTCTAATCAATTAGGACCCAAAAAAACTTTCCCAATTTTAAAGAAAACAATTGTAACAAATAAGAAATATTTATTCAAATAAAATGAAAAAAGTAAACACTTTTTTTTAATTAATCCTTAAAAATGGAAGACAAAAAATGATCAGTTAAATTCAAAACCCGATTAAAACAAAGTGGCTTATGAAAAAAAAAGAAAAAAGTTTGCAAACCTAAGCTTTTCGACCAAATTTTAATGATTTTTTTTATTGGGCAGCTTTACTCAAGATAAAGAGGATCTTACCATAACAGACAGGAACAGGGGAAGAAAGGGTCCCATTATCACACAAGAGCTCTGTTAGAATGCCGGTACCGGTAGAGAAGCCCTTGTTACAGGCTATAACGATACTTGCATCATGGTCCAAAGAATCAGCCATTGTTTGATTTGAGAAAGGAATTGCATCTATGTCACAGTTTTCTGCAATAGGGAAAAAAGGGATCCCTCGTTAACAAATTACCAAAAATTAAAACAGAATTATGCTGTAATCAATTAGGACCCCCAAAAAACTTGCCTAATTGTAAAAAAAGCAATTGTAACAAACAAGAAATATTTATTACAACAAAATGCCAAAAAGGATAAACATTTTTTAGAAGCTAATCCTTAAAACATGTAAAATAGAAAAATAATCATTTTTTTAAATTTCAAAGCCCAATTAAAACAGAGTGGCTTATGAAGGAAACAATTGCAGATCTGAATATTCGGACCAATCTCGTTTTTTTAATGGGCAGCTCTTTGCTATATTGAAAGGATCTTACCATAACAGACAGGAATAGGCGCAGAAAGGGTACCGTTATCACACATGAGCTCTGTTAGAATGCCTATTCCAGTAGAGTAGCCCATGTTACAGGCTATTACGATACTTGCATCATCGTCTAAAGAATCAGCCATTGTTTGATTTGAGAAAGGAATTGCATCTATGTCACAGTTTTCTGCAATAGGGAAAAAAGGGATCCCTCGTTAACATATTACCAAAAATTAAAACAGAATTATGCTCTAATCAATTAGGACTCCGAAAAACTTGCCCAATTTTAAAGAAAACAATTGTAAGAAACAAGAATTATTTATTACAATAAAATGAAAAAAAGTAAACATTTTTTTAATTAATCTTTTAAAATGGAATGCAAAAATGATCAGTTAAATTCAAAACCCGATTAAAAAAAGTGGTTTATAAAAAAAAAGAAAAAAGCTTGCAAACCTAAGCTTTCGGACCAACTTTTTTTTTATTGGGCAGCTTTACTCAAGATAAAGAGGATCTTACCATAACAGACAGGAACAGGGGCAGAAAGGGTCCCATTATCACACAAGAGCTCTGTTAGAATGCCGTTACCGGTAGAGTAGCCCATGTTACAGGCTATAATGATACTTGCATCATGGTCCAAAGAATTAACCATTGTTTGATTTGAGAAAGGAATTGCATCTATGTCACAGTTTTCTGCAATAGGGAAAAAAGGATCCCTAGTTAACATATTACCAAAAAATAAAACAGAATTATGCTCTAATCAATTAGGACCCCAAAAAACTTGCCTATTGTAAAAAAAGCAATTGTAACAAACAAGAAATATTTATTACAACAAAATGTTAAAAAGGATAAACATTTTTTTAGAAACTAATCCTTAAAACATGTAAAAAAGAAAAATAACCAGTTCTAAATGTCAAAGCCCGATTAAAACCGAGTGGCTTATGAAGGAAACAATTGCAAATCTGAATATTCGGACCAATATCGTTTTTTTTAATGGGCAGCTTTTTGCTATATTGAAAGGATCTTACCATAACAGACAGGAATAGGCGCAGAAAGGGTACCGTTATCACACATGAACTCTGTTAGAATGCCCATACTGGTAGAGTAGCCGATGTTACAGGCTATTACGATACTTGCATCATGGTCTAAAGAATCAGCCATTGTTTGATTTGAGAAAAGAATTGCATCTACCTCACAGTTTTCTATAAGAGGGGAAAAAAGGATACGTCGGTAACAATGTTACCAACAAAAATGACATACTCATTATTTAATAAATTAGAGCCCCCCAAAAAATTGCCTTTGTAACATTTGTAAAGAAAAAAATTCCTACATACTAGAAATATTTATGACAGTAGAATGCCAAAAAATAGCAAGCATCTTTTACAAATTAATTCTTAAAATGAGTAAAGTAAAAAAAAATACTCAGGTTTTAATTTCACAACCCTATCAAGTCAAAATAGCAAATTAAAAAAAGGAAGTTTGAAACTCTAGATTGTCTGAAAAAATTAATTCTTTGAATTGGCAGATTTATCCAAGATTGATAGGATCATACCATAACAGACAGGAACAGGTGCAGAAAGGGTCCCGTTATCACACATGAGCTCTGTTACAATACCCATACCGGTAGAGTAGCCAACGTTACAGGCTATAACGATACTTGCATCATGGTCCAAAGAATCAGATGTTGTTTGATTTGAGAAAGGAATTGCATCTACGTCACAGTTTTCTATAAGGAGGGAAAAAAGATACCTCGGTAACAATATTACCAATAAAAATGACCTACTCATTATTTAATCAATTAGAGCCCCCCCCCAAAAAAAAAAAAAAACTTGACTTTGTAATATTTGTAAAGAAAAAAAACTGTAACCTACTAAAAAAAATTTTATGACAGTAGAATGCCAAAAAATAGAAAACATCTTTTACAAATTAATTCTTAAAATAAGCAAAGTAAAAACAAAATACTCAGTTCTTAATTTCAAAACCTCAGTTAGTCAAAATAGCAAATTAAAAAAAAGCCAGTTTGAAACTCTAGATTGTCTGAATAAATCAATTGTTTTGAATTGGCAGATTTATCCAAGATTGATAGGATCATACCATAACAGACAGGAACAGGTGCAGAAAGGGTCCCGTTATCACACATGAGCTCTGTTACAATACCCATACCGGTAGAGTAGCCAACGTTACAGGCTATAACGATACTTGCATCATGGTCCAAAGAATCAGATGTTGTTTGATTTGAGAAAGGAATTGCATCTACGTCACAGTTTTCTATAAGAGGGGAAAAAAGAATACGTCGGTAACAATGTTACCAACAAAAATGACATACTCATTGTTTAATAAATTAGAGCCCCCCCAAAAAATTGCCTTTGTAACATTTGTAAAGAAAAAAATTCCAACATACTAGAAATATGTATGACAGTAGAATGCCAAAAAATAGCAAGCATCTTTCACAAATTAATTCTTAAAATGAGTAAAGTTAAAAAATACTCAGGTTTTTAATTTCACAACCCTATCAAGTCAAAATAGCAAATTCAAAAAAGCCATTTTGAAACTCTAGTCATAATAAATTAATTCTTTGAATTGGCAGATTTATCCAAGATTGATAGGATCATACCATAACAGACAGGAACAGGTGCAGAAAGGGTCCCGTTATCACACATGAGCTCTGTTACAATACCCATACCGGTAGAGTAGCCAATGTTACAGGCTATAACGATACTTGCATCATGGTCCAAAGAATCAGATGTTGTTTGATTTGAGAAAGGAATTGCATCTACGTCACAGTTTCCTATAAGGAGGGAAAAAAGATACCTCGGTAACAATATTACCAATAAAAATGACCTACTCATTATTTAATCAATTAGAGCCCCCCCAAAAAAAAATTGACTTTGTAATATTTGTAAAGAAAAAAAACTGTAACATACTAGAAATATTTATGACAGTAGAATGCCAAAAAATAGCAAGCATCTTTTACAAATTAATTCTTAAAATGAGCAAAGTAAAAACAAAATACTCAGTTCTTAATTTCAAAACCCCAGTTAGTCAAAATAGCAAATAAAAAAAAGCCAGTTTGAAACTGTAGATTGTCTGAATAATTCAATTGTTTTGAATTGGCAGATTTATCCAAGATTGATAGGATCATACCATAACAGACAGGAACAGGTGCAGAAAGGGTCCCGTTATCACACATGAGCTCTGTTACAATACCCATACCGGTAGAGTAGCCAACGTTACAGGCTATAACGATACTTGCATCATGGTCCAAAGAATCAGATGTTGTTTGATTTGAGAAAGGAATTGCATCTACGTCACAGTTTTCTATAAGAGGGGAAAAAAGATACGTCGGTAACAATAGTAACAATAAAAATGACATACTCATTTTATAACGAAAGAGAGCCCCCTCAAAAAAAACTGCCTTTGTAACATTTGCAAAGAAAAAAATTCTAACATATTAGAAATATTTATGACAGTAGAATGCCAAAAAAATAGCAAGCATCTTTTAGTAATTAAACTTTTAAAGAAGCAAAGTAAGAAAATACTCAGTTCTTAATTTCAAAATATCATTGATGTAGAATAACGTTGTTGTTGTTTTTATTTGGGTTTTTAAGGCGCGTACCATTCAGATCTGAATATTTACACCCTTTATTAATTTGACGTTTTTGTGGTATTCAATTCAATTTTATTTATTTCACTTCCATCAAACAAAAACAAGTTGTATACCTACTTACGGTATGCATTATCACAGGGTTTTATAGTTTGGGAGATGCTGGTGTCTAAATTTTTAAATTAATCTTTTGTTTAATTTGTATTTTAAGAGAACTGGATGAGGGGTAAAGACACCTCTCTAAACCCAAGCATTTTAACTGGGTTTAATTTTAGAGATTGGTCTTAGCTTTGATTTTTTTTCAGTATTTGTTTATCTTATAAATAGCTGGGTCTGGACGAAGGTCTAAGCATAATAATCATGTTATTCAACAGGAATAAGAATATGACAAAGTCTTATGTTTTTAAGATTGTTTTAATTAATTTCTAAAAGACTGGGTCTGGAATAGAGACAACGCTCTAAACATGTGCTATTGTACTTGGTCTTAATTTGGAGGATTGTTGATTCTTAGATTCGTTGTTGGGGGTTGGGTTTTATTGTTTTTTTTAATTCTTGAAATAATTGTGTCTGGAGGAAAGTCTACAATCGATCTCCATGTTATTCCACAGTAGTTAGATTATTGGGTATTTGTTTTAGACAATTTTATTTTTAAATAATAATCAAGTCTGGAAAATGGACGTTTTCTTTGCAAATGCATAATTACAATGTTTTGTAGGGGTCTTAGTATTATTATACAAAAGAATCTTGGTGTGGGGTACAGACATATTTTTTACTGGGTATCAATTTTAAAAATTGGTTTTAGATTTGATTTTCTTTTTTAATTCATTTCTTAGATAACCTGGTCTGGAGGAAAAAGTACGTTTACAACTCATCTTATTCCAAGAGAATATGATAGGGTCTTATGTTAGAAGATTTTTTTTTCGTAATTTTTGTAATGATTAGGTCTGGAATAAAGAGAACATTCTAAACCTCTTTTTAAAACATGTTCTTAGGTTCAAGGATTGCTTGGTATTAGATTTGGAGTTATTTATATTTTTACTCTTAGCCTTATTTTGAAAAACAAATGACTGGGTCTGGCTGAAAGACTACGCTATATGTCCATGTTATCCAGCATTAATAAGATTACAGGGTCTTTATACGGTTTTTGTTGTTGTTGTATTGTTATTTACAATTTTTGAATAACAGGGTTTGGAGAAAAGGCTAAGCTCGATTTTCTTTTTTTCCACTGGAATATCATTATGGTATCTTAGTTTGGACTTATATTATAATTTTTGAAATAACTGGGTCTGGAAAAAAGACTTTGGACTTACATTATAATTTTTGAAACTACTGCGTCTGGAAAAAGACTGGACTTTTGTGCTATATGAAGGCATTACTATAGGGTTTTAGTTTTTAGTTTTAAATAACCGGGTCTGGAGAAAAGACTATGCTTGATTCTCAATTTACTCATAGCGCGTATATTCACAATACGTTCAGTATAATTTAAAACAACAACAAAGACTTTGATTCCACCAGTTTTAATTAACTGGGTCTGGAGAGAAGACTAGGCTCGATTCTCATTTTTATTCCACCGGAACATCATTATCGTATCTTAGTTTGGACTTATATCATAATATTTGAAACAATCGGGTCTGGAATAAAGACTTTGGACTTATATTATTATTTTTTAAACAACCGGGTCTGGAATAAAGACTTTGGATTTATATTATAATTTCTGAAACAGGGTCTGGAAAAAGACTTTGGATTTATATTATAATTTTTGAAACAACCGGGTCTGGTGAAAAGACTTTGGACTTATATTATCATTTTTGAAACAATCGGGTCTGGAATAAAGACTTTTTACTTATATTATAATTTTTTAAACAACCGGGTCTGGAATAAAGACTTTGGGCTCATATTATTATTTTTGAAACAACCGGGTCTGGAATAAAGACTTTGGATTTATATTAAATTTTTGAAACATTCGGTTCTGGAAAAAGACTTTGGATTTATATCATAATTTTTTAAACAACCAGGTCTGGAATAAAAACTTTGGACTTATATTATTATTTTTTAAACAACCGGGTCTGGTATAAAGACTTTGGATTTATATTATAATTTTTGAAACAACAGGGTCTGGAAAAAGACTTTGGATTTATATTATAATTTTTGAAACAACAGGGTCTGGAAAAAGACTTTGGATTTATATTATAATTTTTTAAACAACAAGGTCTGGTGAAAAGACTTTGGACTTATATTATCATTTTTGAAACAATCGGGTCTGGAATAAAGACTTTAGGCTCATATGATTATTTTTTTAAAACAACCGGGTCTGGAATAAAGACTTTGTACTTATAATTTTTTAAACAACCGGGTCTGGAATAAAGACTTTGGGCTCATATTATTATTTTTTAAACAACCGGCTCTGGAATAAAGACTTTGGATTTATATTATAATTTTTTAAACAACCGGGTCTGGAAAAATAATTTGGATTTATATAATAATTTTTGAAACAACCGGGTCTGGAGAAAAAAAATTGGACTTATATTATCATTTTTGAAACAATCGGGTCTGGAATAAAGACTTTGGACTTATATTATTATTTTTTAAACAACCGGGTCTGGAATAAAGACTTTGGATTTATATTATAATTTTTGAAACAACAGGGTCTGGAAAAAGACTTTGGATTTATATTATAATTTTCTAAACAACCGGGTCTGGAGAAAAGACTTTGGACTTATATTATCATTTTTGAAACAATCGGGTCTGGAATAAAGACTTTAGGCTCATATGATTTTTTTAAACAATCGGGTCTGGAATAAAGACTTTGTACTTATATTATAATTTTTGAAACAACCGGGTCTGGAATAAAGACTTTTGGCTCATATTATTATTTTTGAAACAACCGGGTCTGGAATAAAGACTTTGGATTTATATTATACTTTTTGAAACAACCGGGTCTGGAATAAAGACTTTGGATTTATATTATAATTGTTAATTAACCGGGTCAGGAAAAGAGACTTTGCACTTTTGTGCTATATGAACGCATTACTATACGACTTTAGTTCAGAACGGATTTGCCAAAAATCCCTTCAAATTTATTACATTTGTGGGTAAAGTCATTATTACATTTGTGGGCGATCAAAAATTATTACATTTGTGGGTGAAATTATTACATTTGTAGGTAAAGTGTAATTACACTTGTGGGTAAAGAGTTATTACATTTGTGGGCGTTATTACATTTGTGGGTGCAACAAGCCCCCTCAAAAAAAAATTGCCTTTGTAACATTTGCAAAGAAAAAAATTCTAACATATTAAAAATATTTATGACAGTAGAATGCCAAAAAAGTAGCAAGCATCTTTTAGTAATTAAACTTTTAAAGAAGTGAGTAAGAACTCAGTAAGAAAATACTCAGTTCTTAATTTCAAAACCCCAGTAAGTCAAAATGGCACATTAAAAAAAGCCAGTTTGAAGCTCTAGATTGTCTGAATAAATCAATTGTTTTGAATTGGCAGATTTATCCAAGATTGATAGGATCATACCATAACAGACAGGAACAGGTGCAGAAAGGGTCCCGTTATCACACATGAGCTCTGTTACAATACCCATACCGGTAGAGTAGCCAATGTCACAGGCTATAACGATACTTGCATCATGTTCCAACGAATTAGCCATTGTTTGATTTGAGAAAGGAATTGCATCTATTTCACAGTTTTCTATAAGACGGGAAAAAACGACACCTCGGTAACAATATTAAAACAAAAATGACAATTATTATTTAATCAATTAGAGCCCCCCCCCAAAAAAAAAATTGCCTTTGTAATATATGAACAGAAAAATTTGTAACATACTAGAAATATTCATGACAGTAAAATACCTAAAAACAGCAAAAATATATTAGAAATTAATCCTTAAAATGACTAAAGTAAAAAAATACTCAGTTCTTAATTTCACAAGACCATCAAGTCAAAATGGCACATAAAAAAAGCCAGTTTGAAAATAAAGATTGTCTGTATAAATGAATTCTTTTTAATTGGCAGATTTATCCAAGATTGATAGTATCATACCATGACAGACAGGAACAGGTGCAGAAAGGGTCCCGTTATCACACATGAGCTCTGTTACAATACCTATACCGGTAGAGTTGCCAATGTCACAGGCTATAACGATAATTGCATCATGGTCCAAAGAATCAGATGTTGTTTGATTTGAGAAAGGAATTGCATCTACGTCACAGTTTTCTATAAGGAGGGAAAAAAGATACCTCGGTAACAATATTACCAATAAAAATGACCTACTCATTATTTAATCAATTAGAGCCCCCCCCCAAAAAAAAAAAACTTGACTTTGTAATATTTGTAAAGAAAAAAAACTGTAACCTACTAAAAAAATATTTATGACAGTAGAATGCCAAAAAATAGCAAACATCTTTTACAAATTAATTCTTAAAATGAGCAAAGTAAAAACAAAATACTCAGTTCTTAATTTCAAAACCCCAGTTAGTCAAAATAGCAAATAAAAAAAAGCCAGTTTGAAACTCTAGATTGTCTGAATAAATCAATTGTTTTGAATTGGCAGATTTATCCAAGATTGATAGGATCATACCATAACAGACAGGAACAGGTGCAGAAAGGGTCCCGTTATCACACATGAGCTCTGTTACAATACCCATACCGGTAGAGTAGCCAATGTCACAGGCTATAACGATACTTGCATCATGTTCCAACGAATTAGCCATTGTTTGATTTGAGAAAGGAATTGCATCTATTTCACAGTTTTCTATAAGAGGGGAAAAAACGACACCTCGGTAACAATATTAAAACAAAAATGACAATTATTATTTAATCAATAAGAGCCCCCCCCCAAAAAAAAATTGCCTTTGTAATATATGAACAGAAAAATTTGTAACATACTAGAAATGTTCATGACAGTAAAATACCTAAAAACAGCAAAAATATATTAGAAATTAATCCTTAAAATGACTAAAGTAAAAAAATACTCAGTTCTTAATTTCACAAGACCATCAAGTCAAAATGGCACATTAAAAAAAGCCAGTTTGAAAATAAAGATTGTCTGTATAAATCAATTCTTTTGAATTGGCAGATTTATGAAAGATTGATAGGATCATACCATAACAGACAGGAACAGGTGCAGAAAGGGTCCCGTTATCACACATGAGCTCTGTTACAATACCCATACCGGTAGAGTAGCCAACGTTACAGGCTATAACGATACTTGCATCATGGTCCAAAGAATCAGATGTTGTTTGATTTGAGAAAGGAATTGCATCTACGTCACAGTTTTCTATAAGAGGGTAAAAAAGAATACGTCGGTAACAATGTTACCAACAAAAATGACATACTCATTGTTTAATAAATTAGAGCCCCCCCAAAAAATTGCCTTTGTAACATTTGTAAAGAAAAAAATTCCAACATACTAGAAATATGTATGACAGTAGAATGCCAAAAAATAGCAAGCATCTTTTACAAATTAATTCTTAAAATGAGTAAAGTTAAAAAATACTCAGGTTTTTAATTTCACAACCCTATCAAGTCAAAATAACAAATTCAAAAAAGCCATTTTGAAACTCTAGTCATAATAAATTAATTCTTTGAATTGGCAGATTTATCCAAGATTGATAGGATCATACC
The DNA here is from genome assembly GCF_018143015.1 of Lytechinus variegatus. Taxonomy (NCBI): domain Eukaryota; kingdom Metazoa; phylum Echinodermata; class Echinoidea; order Temnopleuroida; family Toxopneustidae; genus Lytechinus; species Lytechinus variegatus. The sequence goes on from NC_054748.1 coordinate 38,518,549, forward strand.
ATAACAGACAGGAACAGGTGCAGAAAGGGTCCCGTTATCACACATGAGCTCTGTTACAATACCCATACCGGTAGAGTAGCCAACGTTACAGGCTATAACGATACTTGCATCATGGTCCAAAGAATCAGATGTTGTTTGATTTGAGAAAGGAATTGCATCTACGTCACAGTTTCCTATAAGGAGGGAAAAAAGATACCTCGGTAACAATATTACCAATAAAAATGACCTACTCATTATTTAATCAATTAGAGCCCCCCCAAAAAAAAATTGACTTTGTAATATTTGTAAAGAAAAAAACTGTAACCTACTAGAATTTTTTTTATGACAGTAGAATGCCAAAAAATAAACATCTTTTACAAATTAATTCTTAAAATGAGCAAAGTAAAAACAAAATACTCAGTTCTTAATTTCAAAACCCCAGTTAGTCAAAATAGCAAATAAAAAAAAGCCAGTTTGAAACTGTAGATTGTCTGAATAATTCAATTGTTTTGAATTGGCAGATTTATCCAAGATTGATAGGATCATACCATAACAGACAGGAACAGGTGCAGAAAGGGTCCCGTTATCACACATGAGCTCTGTTACAATACCCATACCGGTAGAGTAGCCAACGTTACAGGCTATAACGATACTTGCATCATGGTCCAAAGAATCAGATGTTGTTTGATTTGAGAAAGGAATTGCATCTACGTCACAGTTTTCTATAAGAGGGGAAAAAAGGATACTTCGGTAACAATAGTAACAATAAAAATGACATACTCATTTTATAACGAAAGAGAGCCCCCTCAAAAAAAACTGCCTTTGTAACATTTGCAAAGAAAAAAATTCTAACATATTAGAAATATTTATGACAGTAGAATGCCAAAAAAATAGCAAGCATCTTTTAGTAATTAAACTTTTAAAGAAGCAAAGTAAGAAAATACTCAGTTCTTAATTTCAAAATATCATTGATGTAGAATAACGTTGTTGTTGTTTTTATTTGGGTTTTTAAGGCGCGTACCATTCAGATCTGAATATTTACACCCTTTATTAATTTGACGTTTTTGTGGTATTCAATTCAATTTTATTTATTTCACTTCCATCAAACAAAAATAAGTTGTATACCTACTTACGGTATGCATTATCACAGGGTTTTATAGTTTGGGAGATGCTGGTGTCTAAATTTTTAAATTAATCTTTTGTTTAATTTGTATTTTAAGAGAACTGGATGAGGGGTAAAGACACCTCTCTAAACCCAAGCATTTTAACTGGGTTTAATTTTAGAGATTGGTCTTAGCTTTGATTTTTTTTTCAATATTTGTTTATCTTATAAATAGCTGGGTCTGGACGAAGGTCTAAGCATAATAATCATGTTATTCAACAGGAATAAGAATATGACAAAGTCTTATGTTTTTAAGATTGTTTTAATTAATTTCTAAAAGACTGGGTCTGGAATAGAGACAACGCTCTAAACATGTGCTATTGTACTTGGTCTTAATTTGGAGGATTGTTGATTCTTAGATTCGTTGTTGGGGGTTGGGTTTTATTGTTTTTTTTAATTCTTGAAATAATTGTGTCTGGAGGAAAGTCTACAATCGATCTCCATGTTATTCCACAGTAGTTAGATTATTGGGTATTTGTTTTAGACAATTTTATTTTTAAATAATAATCAAGTCTGGAAAATGGACGTTTTCTTTGCAAATGCATAATTACAATGTTTTGTAGGGGTCTTAGTATTATTATACAAAAGAATCTTGGTGTGGGGTACAGACATATTTTTTACTGGGTATCAATTTTAAAAATTGGTTTTAGATTTGATTTTCTTTTTTAATTCATTTCTTAGATAACCTGGTCTGGAGGAAAAAGTACGTTTACAACTCATCTTATTCCAAGAGAATATGATAGGGTCTTATGTTAGAAGAATTTTTTTTTGTAATTTTTGTAATGATTAGGTCTGGAATAAAGACAACATTCTAAACCTCTTTTTAAAACATGTTCTTAGGTTCAAGGATTGCTTGGTATTAGATTTGGAGTTATTTATATTTTTACTCTTAGCCTTATTTTGAAAAACAAATGACTGGGTCTGGCTGAAAGACTACGCTATATGTCCATGTTATCCAGCATTAATAAGATTATGGGGTCTTTATACGGTTTTTGTTGTTGTTGTATTGTTATTTACAATTTTTGAATAACAGGGTTTGGAGAAAAGGCTAAGCTCGATTTTCTTTTTTTCCACTGGAATATCATTATGGTATCTTAGTTTGGACTTATATTATAATTTTTGAAATAACTGGGTCTGGAAAAAAGACTTTGGACTTACATTATAATTTTTGAAACTACTGCGTCTGGAAAAAGACTGGACTTTTGTGCTATATGAAGGCATTACTATAGGGTTTTAGTTTTTAGTTTTAAATAACCGGGTCTGGAGAAAAGACTATGCTTGATTCTCAATTTACTCATAGCGCGTATATTCACAATACGTTCAGTATAATTTAAAACAACAACAAAGACTTTGATTCCACCAGTTTTAATTAACTGGGTCTGGAGAGAAGACTAGGCTCGATTCTCATTTTTATTCCACCGGAACATCATTATCGTATCTTAGTTTGGACTTATATCATAATATTTGAAACAATCGGGTCTGGAATAAAGACTTTGGACTTATATTATTATTTTTTAAACAACCGGGTCTGGAATAAAGACTTTGGATTTATATTATAATTTTTGAAACAGGGTCTGGAAAAAGACTTTGGATTTATATTATAATTTTTGAAACAACCGGGTCTGGTGAAAAGACTTTGGACTTATATTATCATTTTTGAAACAATCGGGTCTGGAATAAAGACTTTTTACTTATATTATAATTTTTTAAACAACCGGGTCTGGAATAAAGACTTTGGGCTCATATTATTATTTTTGAAACAACCGGGTCTGGAATAAAGACTTTGGATTTATATTAAATTTTTGAAACATTCGGTTCTGGAAAAAGACTTTGGATTTATATCATAATTTTTTAAACAACCAGGTCTGGAATAAAAACTTTGGACTTATATTATTATTTTTTAAACAACCGGGTCTGGTATAAAGACTTTGGATTTATATTATAATTTTTGAAACAACAGGGTCTGGAAAAAGACTTTGGATTTATATTATAATTTTTGAAACAACAGGGTCTGGAAAAAGACTTTGGATTTATATTATAATTTTTTAAACAACCAGGTCTGGTGAAAAGACTTTGGACTTATATTATCATTTTTGAAACAATCGGGTCTGGAATAAAGACTTTAGGCTCATATGATTATTTTTTAAAACAACCGGGTCTGGAATAAAGACTTTGTACTTATAATTTTTTTAACAACCGGGTCTGGAATAAAGACTTTGGGCTCATATTATTATTTTTTAAACAACCGGCTCTGGAATAAAGACTTTGGATTTATATTATAATTTTTTAAACAACCGGGTCTGGAAAAATAATTTGGATTTATATAATAATTTTTAAAACTACCGGGTCTGGAGAAAAAAAATTGGACTTATATTATCATTTTTGAAACAATCGGGTCTGGAATAAAGACTTTGGACTTATATTAATATTTTTTTAAACAACCGGGTCTGGAATAAAGACTTTGGATTTATATTATAATTTTTGAAACAACAGGGTCTGGAAAAAGACTTTGGATTTATATTATAATTTTCTAAACAACCGGGTCTGGAGAAAAGACTTTGGACTTATATTATCATTTTTGAAACAATCGGGTCTGGAATAAAGACTTTAGGCTCATATGATTTTTTTAAACAATCGGGTCTGGAATAAAGACTTTGTACTTATATTATAATTTTTGAAACAACCGGGTCTGGAATAAAGACTTTTGGCTCATATTATTATTTTTGAAACAACCGGGTCTGGAATAAAGACTTTGGATTTATATTATACTTTTTGAAACAACCGGGTCTGGAATAAAGACTTTGGATTTATATTATAATTGTTAATTAACCGGGTCAGGAAAAGAGACTTTGCACTTTTGTGCTATATGAACGCATTACTATACGACTTTAGTTCAGAACGGATTTGCCAAAAATCCCTTCAAATTTATTACATTTGTGGGTAAAGTCATTATTACATTTGTGGGCGATCAAAAATTATTACATTTGTGGGTGAAATTATTACATTTGTAGGTAAAGTGTAATTACACTTGTGGGTAAAGAGTTATTACATTTGTGGGCGTTATTACATTTGTGGGTGCAACAAGCCCCCTCAAAAAAAAATTGCCTTTGTAACATTTGCAAAGAAAAAAATTCTAACATATTAAAAATATTTATGACAGTAGAATGCCAAAAAAGTAGCAAGCATCTTTTAGTAATTAAACTTTTAAAGAAGTGAGTAAGAACTCAGTAAGAAAATACTCAGTTCTTAATTTCAAAACCCCAGTAAGTCAAAATGGCACATTAAAAAAAGCCAGTTTGAAGCTCTAGATTGTCTGAATAAATCAATTGTTTTGAATTGGCAGATTTATCCAAGATTGATAGGATCATACCATAACAGACAGGAACAGGTGCAGAAAGGGTCCCGTTATCACACATGAGCTCTGTTACAATACCCATACCGGTAGAGTAGCCAATGTCACAGGCTATAACGATACTTGCATCATGTTCCAACGAATTAGCCATTGTTTGATTTGAGAAAGGAATTGCATCTATTTCACAGTTTTCTATAAGAGGGGAAAGAACGATACCTCGGTAACAATATTAAAACAAAAATGACAATTATTATTTAATCAATTAGAGCCCCCCCCCAAAAAAAAAAAATTGCCTTTGTAATATATGAACAGAAAAATTTGTAACATACTAGAAATATTCATGACAGTAAAATACCTAAAAACAGCAAAAATATATTAGAAATTAATCCTTAAAATGACTAAAGTAAAAAAATACTCAGTTCTTAATTTCACAAGACCATCAAGTCAAAATGGCACATAAAAAAAGCCAGTTTGAAAATAAAGATTGTCTGTATAAATGAATTCTTTTTATTTGGCAGATTTATCCAAGATTGATAGTATCATACCATGACAGACAGGAACAGGTGCAGAAAGGGTCCCGTTATCACACATGAGCTCTGTTACAATACCTATACCGGTAGAGTTGCCAATGTCACAGGCTATAACGATACTTGCATCATGGTCCAAAGAATCAGATGTTGTTTGATTTGAGAAAGGAATTGCATCTACGTCACAGTTTTCTATAAGGAGGGAAAAAAGATACCTCGGTAACAATATTACCAATAAAAATGACCTACTCATTATTCAATCAATTAGAGCCCCCCCCCAAAAAAAAAAAAACTTGACTTTGTAATATTTGTAAAGAAAAAAACTGTAACATACTATAAATATTTATGACAGTAGAATGCCAAAAAATAGCAAGCATCTTTTACAAATTAATTCTTAAAATAAGCAAAGTAAAAACAAAATACTCAGTTCTTAATTTCAAAACCCCAGTTAGTCAAAATAGCAAATAAAAAAAAGCCAGTTTGAAACTCTAGATTGTCTGAATAAATCAATTGTTTTGAATTGGCAGATTTATCCAAGATTGATAGGATCATACCATAACAGACAGGAACAGGTGCAGAAAGGGTCCCGTTATCACACATGAGCTCTGTTACAATACCCATACCGGTAGAGTAGCCAATGTCACAGGCTATAACGATACTTGCATCATGTTCCAACGAATTAGCCATTGTTTGATTTGAGAAAGGAATTGCATCTATTTCACAGTTTTCTATAAGAGGGGAAAAAACGACACCTCGGTAACAATATTAAAACAAAAATGACAATTATTATTTAATCAATAAGAGCCCCCCCCCCAAAAAAAAAAATTGCCTTTGTAATATATGAACAGAAAAATTTGTAACATACTAGAAATATTCATGACAGGAAAATACCTAAAAACAGCAAAAATATATTAGAAATTAATCCTTAAAATGACTAAAGTAAAAAAATACTCAGTTCTTAATTTCACAAGACCATCAAGTCAAAATGGCACATTAAAAAAAGCCAGTTTGAAAATAAAGATTGTCTGTATAAATCAATTCTTTTTAATTGGCAGATTTATGAAAGATTGATAGGATCATACCATAACAGACAGGAACAGGTGCAGAAAGGGTCCCGTTATCACACATGAGCTCTGTTACAATACCCATACCGGTAGAGTAGCCAACGTTACAGGCTATAACGATACTTGCATCATGGTCCAAAGAATCAGATGTTGTTTGATTTGAGAAAGGAATTGCATCTACGTCACAGTTTTCTATAAGAGGGGAAAAAAGAATACGTCGGTAACAATGTTACCAACAAAAATGACATACTCATTGTTTAATAAATTAGAGCCCCCCAAAAAAATTGCCTTTGTAACATTTGTAAAGAAAAAAATTCCAACATACTAGAAATATGTATGACAGTAGAATGCCAAAAAATAGCAAGCATCTTTTACAAATTAATTCTTAAAATGAGTAAAGTTAAAAAAATACTCAGGTTTTAATTTCACAACCCTATCAAGTCAAAATAGCAAATTCAAAAAAGCCATTTTGAAACTCTAGTCATAATAAATTAATTCTTTGAATTGGCAGATTTATCCAAGATTGATAGGATCATACCATAACAGACAGGAACAGGTGCAGAAAGGGTCCCGTTATCACACATGAGCTCTGTTACAATACCCATACCGGTAGAGTAGCCAACGTTACAGGCTATAACGATACTTGCATCATGGTCCAAAGAATCAGATGTTGTTTGATTTGAGAAAGGAATTGCATCTACGTCACAGTTTCCTATAAGGAGGAAAAAAGATACCTCGGTAACAATATTACCAATAAAAATGACCTACTCATTATTTAATCAATTAGAGCCCCCCCAAAAAAAAATTGACTTTGTAATATTTGTAAAGAAAAAAAAACTGTAACATACTAGAAATATTTATGACAGTAGAATGCCAAAAAATAGCAAGCATCTTTTACAAATTAATTCTTAAAATAAGCAAAGTAAATACAAAATACTCAGTTCTTAATTTCAAAACCTCAGTTAGTCAAAATAGCAAATAAAAAAAAAGCCAGTTTGAAACTGTAGATTGTCTGAATAATTCAATTGTTTTGAATTGGCAGATTTATCCAAGATTGATAGGATCATACCATAACAGACAGGAACAGGTGCAGAAAGGGTCCCGTTATCACACATGAGCTCTGTTACAATACCCATACCGGTAGAGTAGCCAACGTTACAGGCTATAACGATACTTGCATCATGGTCCAAAGAATCAGATGTTGTTTGATTTGAGAAAGGAATTGCATCTACGTCACAGTTTTCTATAAGAGGGGAAAAAAGGATACGTCGGTAACAATATTACCAATAAAAATGACATACTCATTTTATAACGAAAGAGAGCCCCCTCAAAAAAAACTGCCTTTGTAACATTTGCAAAGAAAAAAATTCTAACATATTAGAAATATTTATGACAGTAGAATGCCAAAAAAATAGCAAGCATCTTTTAGTAATTAAACTTTTAAAGAAGCAAAGTAAGAAAATACTCAGTTCTTAATTTTAAAATATCATTCATGTAGAATAACGTTGTTGTTGTTTTTATTTGGGTTTTTAAGGCGCGTACCATTCAGATCTGAATATTTACACCTTTTATTAATTTGACGTTTTTGTGGTATTCAATTCAATTTTATTTATTTCACTTCCATCAAACAAAAACAAGTTGTATACCTACTTACGGTATGCATTATCACAGGGTTTTATAGTTTGGGAGATGCTGGTGTCTAAATTTTTAAATTAATCTTTTGTTTAATTTGTATTTTATTCACGGCTAACAAAACAACAAGAACAAGTGAATTGCGATTTGTCGTGGCTTTAATGAAAATAGAGATGAATGTGCATCTTTACCAATTCTGCTTTTTGTGTACAGTGTATGAATATCATCACATATACATATACCGATAATGTCTGTAACCAACCGATACCCTTGTTTAATAAGCTCCTCGGAGAGGGGTTAAACCCCCGGCTAGAAGGCCCCCTCGTAAGTTCTTCAATGTTTAAAATTCATGGCTGTTTTCCACTGGTTCCCTGCTAGCCGGACCGGAATCCCAGCACAGCTATTAATTATGAGCTATCGGTGGATTACAGATGACATAAATATAGCATATAGAGATATATGAATGCCCATGACTATAGACCAGCCTGCCCGCCTTTAAGATCAGGTCAGGCTAAGATTAAACTTTAAGCATGACACAATTATTTCAGTTTAACAGCGTTCTCAAACATTTGTATGTACAAATAGGTCCCCCTCACCTAGGTAACGAGTGGGGACCTGCAACTTACATAATAACATAACATAATTGATTAAAATCCACATGCCTGCCCTGGCATGGAAAGGAAAAAAGGAGGTACTTTAATAATGCGCCTCTTACTGAAATCATGCCCCCAGAACTTCAACTGCTTGTTTTTCAACAACACACAAGGCGTCAACACTCCTCCCAAAAACGAGTAAGGGCGAAAACCCGCCTGCCCACTGGCCAAAATAGGACAGGAGGATAAAATTCCCTTACGGCCCACTTATGCACGACGATCGTTGTTAGGATTGGTGTGCGACCAGGTCAAACACCCTCGAATTTGGATTCGTGTTACGCTCTTCTATCAGCCTAGGCTCTGCCTAGATTCTGAAATTAACCATGAAAAGTATACCATCACCCTCCAACTACTTCATACACCATTCATTATAGAGTATCATATAGATTCAACAAATACAACTTCCCTGGAAAATATAAATGCAAAAGTACTTGTACCCCCCCCCCCCCTAATCACACTTTGCCAAGATCAACTACTGCTGGTATTCAAGCCAACTATAGGTATCCAATTTTCATCCCACTGAAAATATTGAGCCCCTTAAAGGAACTTTAATAAAGGAAATTGAATTCAGAAAGAAATTTGTTTCACCAAACGAAATTCACTAATATGGCCATACTCTGGCAAAGGGAAGCAAGGTACGAAAGTATCACTCGTTGTAAATGACCAATGCGTGTTCGTCATTAACATATACATCAATGCAATTAAACTAAATAATATTTTCTTCAATATCTTTCCCCAAAACGATCAATTCTTCACAATTTCTGCCTGAACGGGCAGCACACAACAGATATTTAAAAACCATAACTCAAATCTGACTGATGCGTGAGCTGCTTCCTATACCAAAGGTGGGCAGTATTAATAATAAATACACCATGACAAAATTACCATACAAATTCACATAAGTATACCAACATACTACGCCTAAAGACCTGAACATTCGGCTGAACTTGAAGAAGCCTAAAAATTGGGACAATACTTCCGTCTAATTCCTAAGGAGTCCGATGCAGACCCGAGAAATAACTTTATCTGAAATGAAGCCTATGCAATCTTATCAAACATTTCTTCATATATAATGCTCATGGTAGAGGAAAATAAAACATACATAGAAATTATGAATTCATAAACATTTCTTCTCAAATGACCTGAGAAAATTATAATTTCAATCCCCAGATTTTTTCTATAACCATCCATAACTTGGATTTTTATGACAACTCACATGAACGTTTGAGGCATAACCTGCTTCATAGTAATTTCGAATTGACTTCTTCCTTGCAAACAAAAACTAAATAAACAAAATAACATTAAGAATGCACAAGGACAATAAATACACAACCATATCCATAATATGCAAGAATCCCCCCACGATATATATGTCAACATCCCCCTTAATTATAACTAGAGGATGGTAATGGGGAGGAGGTGGGAATTTTGTAAGCACGCTTTACACATGCACCGTCATCTCTCTTCATTGAAAGCCAAAACGAAAATGAAGCATTCCCCGCACTTTTATCCGCGCATAGCTCAACCGCGGCAAATGTCTGGCATTGTGCCCAAATTCTTTGCGCGGGCGCCAAAAAGCGCTGCCCCGCCCTTTACGGGTCGGGTCACGAGCCCTTTCTCGGGCAACCACGCCCCCTTTCAAAATCAAAACAAACTAAAATGTGTATTTTGCTAGCCCGCTAATAAATCATTTTAAATCGTCAAGCCGTCTTTAAAATCCATTATTCACGGCTAACAAAACAACAAGAACAAGTGAATTGCGATTTGTCGTGGCTTTAATGAAAATAGAGATGAATGTGCATCTTTACCAATTCTGCTTTTTGTGTACAGTGTATGAATATCATCACATATACATATACCGATAATGTCTGTAACCAACCGATACCCTTGTTTAATAAGCTCCTCGGAGAGGGGTTAAACCCCCGGCTAGAAGGCCCCCCTCGTAAGTTCTTCAATGTTTAAAATTCATGGCTGTTTTCCCACTGGTTCCCTGCTAGCCGGACCGGAATCCCAGCACAGCTATTAATTATGAGCTATCGGTGGATTACAGATGACATAAATATAGCATATAGAGATATATGAATGCCCATGACTATAGACCAGCCTGCCCGCCTTTAAGATCAGGTCAGGCTAAGATTAAACTTTAAGCATGACACAATTATTTCAGTTTAACAGCGTTCTCAAACATTTGTATGTACAAATAGGTCCCCCTCACCTAGGTAACGAGTGGGGACCTGCAACTTACATAATAACATAACATAATTGATTAAAATCCACATGCCTGCCCTGGCATGACCAGAAATACCCAATTATTCTTGGAAAATACGTGTTTCAGGTGGCCTAATTGCCAAATTACCGCCAAACGAGAATATATAATTTATTTATATATGATCGACCGCCAACAAACACGTCAAAATTTTACTCGTATCTACCAAGATATTCAATAAATCTTAGCAACCATTACAGGATCATTCTACTAGTATTCACCAACGTTATCATCCTTAGTGCTTTTACCAGGGGGGGGGGGGTACCAGGGAACATTGCTCATTCCTCCATTACAATGTATATCTAGGTTATCCATAACTGACCCCAACATGATTTAATGCATGCATACATTGAACGTAAATGCATGAGCAGCTAAATAACAACAAATGATACATTATGAAAGCATAGACACACTGGTGAAACCGGCTCCAGACCAGCCAAAACCCTTATTCATACTATCGGATCGGACGGTCTGGAGTCGGTCACGCCGGAGCGACTAAGGTAAAATGTATAAATACATACTCAACGAAGATATGAAAGACCAACTTTTAACTCACTGATAAATCTGTCCAACCCTTCATCGGCCAGATGTAGGCCATCAGTTCTGTACAGCGAAATGTCATTATGGGATATTGATGGATGCGGTATGGCTTTACCATGAAATCTTGCAGCTAAAGCCTTGGCGTACCTATTGGCCGCCCTTCTCTTTAAGTCCAATTTACCTTGATCTCCTGTACAGCCAGCGGGGTACCAAACCCTCTCCAAAATGTCCGACCACACTATTTGAAATTTGTCCTTATTGGCGTCAAAAAGTCTATACGTCAAACTAGCCAGCTTCTTCTTGGACAGTGCCTCAATGTCATTCGTTCCTACATGCAATACTACTACTGAAGGCTTTGGTTCACTCCGACCCATCTTATCTAACCAATCGCTTACCCCTTCAATTCGTAGCCCCCTTTTCCCCAACCAGCGGACCGACGTTCCAAGTCCAAGGTCAGCCTCGCCGGTGTTCTTCGCCCTGCGATGTGCCCAAAACACTATCGAGTCCCCTATGATCCACACCACAGGTCCTGTAATAGAAAACAAGAAAAGAGGGCTGGGCAGAATTTTGAAGTATGAAAATTTCCCCCTGAAAGGTCTGCTACCCTTCACCACCCCTTCATCACGGGGTTTTCCCCTCCAAGATACAATGTATGTAATCACATTTTTGACCCCTCCCCTTAATCCTGAAAGCATTGATATTAAACACGTCATTATACCGTTGTAACATTCTCTCTAAAAAGCAGAATGCTCGTAATTGTGTGATATCATTAAACCCGCACTTACTCATTCAATATTAAGCCCAGAGTTATTTTGATGATACATGTATATTGATATCAACATGTACAGGGGGGGGGGGGGGGGGGGTCGTTATGATCAATCTGATGTTCCAAACACCTTCCAATCAATATAGTACTATCCCTTTCTTCCTTTTGTATAATGTAATAATGTATAATGTATAAACACCTTCCAACCAATATATAATAATGTATAATGTATAATGTCTGAGCACATTCCAATCAATTTATAATAATGTATAATGTATAATGTAAAATGTATAAGGTATAATGTATAATGTAAAATGTATAAGGTATAATGTATAATGTATAACGTATAAACACATTCCCATCAATATAGTACCATCTCTTTCTTCATTTTGTATAAAGAATGTAATAAAGTATAATGTATAATGTATAATATATGATGCATAATGTATAATGTATAATGTATACTGTAACAAGGGCTCCTTTGTAAACAAGCCTCTTGGCACTGAACATACCACCCTGCTTCTGAATAGGGCTGAATAAAATAAAACAATACCATGTAAGCAGATATATTGAGAATTATACACCCAAATATCCAACAACCCATCGGCCACGGCTTTGATTAAAGCACATGTCCTCGTGTAAAGTAAACGCGTTGTGACATTATTGGAAGATAACTTACACCTGATTTTGGTCAAAATGTCAAATAACCTAAAATCATCATTTCATATATATTTTCGTTCTTTTTTTTTTTTTTTTTTTTTTTACTTAACCATGTCGAGTCTTATATATCTCCGATGTGCACTCGAAACCCAACGCCCCATGCGTTGGATTTCTTCATCCGAGCAACCGGCCATGGCAGCGGTCGTAGCCGCCCCAATACGAAAGGAATGCGATGAAAACATTGCCGCCGGCATATCCCCGTATGTCAAACATCGTTTTATCATGTTTCCAAATTCACGCCTAGTTAGCGGGAGAGCACCATATGAACAAAGAAGGCTCCACCATTCTTTGGGCGGATTTCTAAATAACGAATAACCGCCATCACAGGGCAGCTAACTGTCCCCAACTCTGGTATCGAAATGGTGCACCCATTTCCCCGCTGGTCAGTCTTTGACTTCCTTAGGAATAATTCCACCTGCGATGCGGTGCATCGCCAGTGACCCTAACATCTGTGTGCTGCAGAATAGACTCACATCTATGCCTGGACTCTACTGTCAACTCACTAACTCTCAACAAACCATAAAATGCCACTGAAAAAGCAGCAGAGTACATCAAAACATCGTAATGACTACCACAAACATGCCTCAAGTAGGCGAGCATTCTATTTAACACAGACAATGTGATTGGATGCCTAGCATCTCTTCTCAAAGTACTTCGCCTACACCCTTCAATTAACCTTGTAATCACAAAACTCTTGGTCACATCCTTTAGCCCAGATGAACTCATATAAAATGCCAACCCAGATATGTATGTTTGAATAGTAGACCCTGCATATCCCATAAAGGATAAATAAGAAATGAACTGCGCCACCCATTCTACATTAGGGGGTAGCTGGGGGTCGTATCCGTACACTTTACAAAATTTCACGTATGCCCCCAAGGCAATAGAGTAAGTTGTGTGTGTTCGAGCTGCCCTAGAAGCCATCAGCAGTCGACTTCTCTCGATAGCCAGCTCTTCCAAAGACGGACTGGAACCTCCACGCCCTCCCGGGCGGCCCCGGTGCTAACGCATGGAACCTCGGCATCTGAAATCGAGATAGTGCATCAGCTATACCATTATCACATCCATGTACATGCCTAGCCCTCAACACTATATTATTGCTTAAACATATAATCACCACCTTCCTCACCAAAACCATAATATCAGGGCATAGCGCCGACTGCTTGTTAAGTACTGCCACCACGGCCTGATTATCACAATTAAACAATATATTCTTGTCCTTTAGCTCCATGCCCCAAATCTCCAAGCCTACCCAAATAGGGAATAGCTCTAAAAAAGCTATAGACCTCCTACCGGCCTGGAAATCAGCAGGCCACCTGGATTGAGCCCACCTGCCTCCAAAGAAAATTCCAAAACCAATGCCAGCCGCCGCATCAGTGAAAAACTGAATTTCCTCGCTTCCAAACCAGCCTGGAGCCCGGAAGAAAACTTGACCATTAAAATGTGCCAAGAACTCCAACCAAACCCGCAAGTCAGCCTTAGCCCCTCTCGTCAACCTAACCATGTGAAAAGGACGCTTAACGCTCTTAGTTAAGTCAATGAGCCGTCTCATGAATGCTCGCCCTGGAGCAATTGCCTTACATACAAAGTTTAGACTACCTACAATCGACTGAATGTCTCTTAGGGAAATTTTTTGTTTCTGTACCGCCCAATTTAATTTCCCTACTAATTTCTCAATTTTGTCCTCCGGTACCCGAACCTGCTGAGAAACGCTATCTATTACCAGCCCAAGATATGACAACTGTGTGGTCGGGCCTTCCGTTTTTTCTCGCGCTATGGGCACCCCAAATCGTTCGCAAATTGCTTCAAAACAATGCATTGCCCGCTGCAATCCTCCGAGGCAGGGCCGCCTGCAAAAAAGAAATCATCCAAATAATGGACAATATTTTGCGACTTCGCAACTTTTCTCGCGCAAAACTCTAAAAAAAGTACTAAAACATTCAAAAGTGGAACAAGAAACTGCGCAGCCCATCGGCAAACAACGATCAAAATAGTAACGACCATCTATATACATCCCAAGCAACTCAAAATCTTTTGGGTGAACAGGCAAGAGCCTGAAAGCTGACTTAATGTCAGTCTTTCCCATAAGGGCACCCCGCCCAATTGCGTCACAATATCTACCGCCGAATCAAAGGACGAATATGTTACTGTACACTGCCCCTCCGGTATGCCATCATTAACTGAATTTCCCCTGGGTGCCGATAAATGTTGAATCATACGGAACTCCCCTGGGGCCTTTTTGGGCACCAACCCCACTGGTGAACACCTCATATTCTCGAAGGGAGGAACAACAAAAGGCCCAACTATCCTACCTAAGTCTATTTCATCCCTCAATTTCTTTTTCAACGTATCCATGTGTTCGAATGCTGATTTCAGGTTTTTAACAACCAATGGGACCCTGTCCCCTTCAAAATGTAATGAAAAACCAAACTTAAAACCATTATACAAGCACTGAGCATGCTCCTGATTAGGATAAGTAGCTAACATGGGCACCAAACGTGCTAACTTAATAGGGGTCGGAGCAATAGACGACACCGCACTAGCCGTAGACCTATTTACTGCCAGCGGGACTGGAACCGGCCCGCCCTTGGCTACACTGCTTAGCCCCATGACCTGTCGCCTGGCAGCGGGAACACTTGTGCTCATAGATGCAAGCTTTGCCTCGCATGCACTTGCCTCTATTAAAGGCAAAGCACACGCCTCGGCTGGGTGTGCCATTGGCTCCGGGTCCCTTTCCTCCGAAGGGAAAAGATTTTCTCGCGCCGTACTCCCCTCTGTAGAACTGATGGCGAGGGGCATGGGGTAAATTGTGGCGCTGCCGCGGACCATTAGAGGCCACCAGCATCAACCACAACTCGGCGTCGACGCTCGCCCAGGATCGCCCGGGTAAACGCGCCTGCTTGCTCCTAAACTGAGTGTCATAGTCACGCCAGCCATAACCTGCAAACGCACGGGCTGCATGCCTTATCAAATCCATATATTTCATGAGCTCCCTGCTCCTTTCAATGTGCTTCTCAGCGTAAATTGAGGCAAATACTAGAAACACCGAAGTCCACTGCTCTACCGACATGATTTTCTTAGCCTTTGATTGAGGTTGAAGTTGCAAACCAAGACCAGATCCCGATTGACACAAACTCAAAGTGGTGTCACCTACACTCAAGGCCCCAAACTCATCACGTGCATTATTATGCTTAAGGAGCACTCCCAAATCTATATATTCACTTGCCCAAATTTTTTCCTTCAGTGAGATAGCCACTTCCACACCTAGTGGGTCGCATGCGCTAATAAATGGTTCCGGTGCCCCCAACACGGCAGAAAGCCTAGGCGCCTGGGGCTCAGATCTCTCAACACCGACCTCCACTAGATCTAGGCCTAGATCTTCGGCTACCCCTGCCGACCGCGCCGGCACTGAAACTGCTGGCTGAGCCTGCCCCGAGCTACCGGTATCCGACTCCTGAGCTACTATCTCATGCCAAGCAATAGATCTGCCCACGGGCGCCTGGCCTTCCCGCCCCACTAGATCTAGATCTAGCTCTGCCATTTTATCACCAACTTTAGACCTAGGCCTACCACTTTTTTCATCAACATCGACAACTTGAGACTGAGAGGGATTTAACTCACCGCTCCTTCCTGGCCCGTTGTTGCCGCCTCCCAGCCCCAGATCCACCCTTGCGGGGGTTGACGTCGCCCGTGGACCTCTCGGCCGACCCGGCCTCCTCTTCGGTGTGTCATCTCCCTTCCTCGCACCTGCGGTCGTTATTTTCTTGGCCTTAACCTTTGGCATGATCAACTCGCGAAACTAGAGTTAGACTCGAAGCTCCGTCACTCAGCCAAGCCCAATGAATCCTGGATGCAATCACCTCCAAAGTTCAATCAAGCGAACCGCCAAGAAAAAATTCAATCCTGAAGTTGCAAACTGAATCTTTTAGGTCCACAAATCGGCACAGCTAACTTAGTCTTAGTTCTACGGCAACAATTCCTGAGGCTGAAGTCTGAAGACAGTAAAAAACTGAAATCAGCGTCTGTATAATCCAATAAAAGTATGAATCCTTTGTGTAGATATCCGGTATAGGTAGCTAGACAAATGTCGAAATATCTGCCACCTAGGCCTAGTTGCCAGTGCCGAAAGCAAATTTTCAAAAAATTTTGTAAGCACGCTTTACACATGCACCGTCATCTCTCTTCATTGAAAGCCAAAACGAAAATGAAGCATTCCCCGCACTTTTATCCGCGCATAGCTCAACCGCGGCAAATGTCTGGCATTGTGCCCAAATTCTTTGGCGCGGGCGCCAAAAAGCGCTGCCCCGCCCTTTACGGGTCGGGTCACGAGCCCTTTCTCGGGCAACCACGCCCCCTTTCAAAATCAAAACAAACTAAAATGTGTATTTTGCTAGCCCGCTAATAAATCATTTTAAATCGTCAAGCCGTCTTTAAAATCCATTAAGAGAACTGCATGAGGGGTAAAGACACCTCTCTAAACCCAAGCATTTTAACTGGGTTTAATTTTAGAGATTGGTCTTAGCTTTGATTTTTTTTTCAATATTTGTTTATCTTATAAATAGCTGGGTCTGGACGAAGGTCTAAGCATAATAATCATGTTATTCAACAGGATAAGAATATGACAAAGTCTTATGTTTTTAAGATTGTTTTAATTAATTTCTAAAAGACTGGTCTGGAATAGAGACAACGCGCTAAACATGTGCTATTGTACTTGGTCTTAATTTGGAGGATTGTTGATTCTTAGATTCGTTGTTGGGGGTTGGGTTTATTGTTTTTTTTAATTCTTGAAATAATTGTGTCTGGAGGAAAGTCTACAATCGATCTCCATGTTATTCCACAGTAGTTAGATTATTGGTATTTGTTTTAGACAATTTTATTTTTAAATAATAATCAAGTCTCGAAAATGGACGTTTTCTTTGCAAATGCATAATTACAATGTTTTGTAGGGGTCTTAGTATTATTATACAAAAGAATCTTGGTGTGGGTACAGACATATTTTTTACTGGGTATCAATTTTAAAAATTGGTTTTAGATTTGATTTTCTTTTTTAATTCATTTCTTAGATAACCTGGTCTGGAGGAAAAAGTACATTTACAACTCATCTTATTCCAAGAGAATATGATAGGTCTTATGTTAGAAGAATTTTTTTTCGTAATTTTTGTAATGATTAGGTCTGGAATAAAGAAAACATTCTAAACCTCTTTTTAAAACATGTTCTTAGGTTCAAGGATTGCTTGGAATAAATATTTGAGTTATTTATATTTTTACTCTTAGCCTTATTTTGAAAACAAATGACTGGGTCTGGCTGAAAGACTACGCTATATGTCCATGTTATCCAGCATAATAAGATTACAGGGTCTTTATACGGTTTTTGTTGTTGTTGTATTGTTATTTACACTTTTTGAATAACAGGGTTGGAGAAAAGGCTAAGCTCGATTTTCTTTTTTCCACTGGAATATCATTATGGTATCTTAGTTTGGACTTATATTATAATTTTTTGAAATAACTGGGTCTGGAAAAAAGACTTTGGACTTACATTATAATTTTTGAAACTACTGCGTCTGGAAAAAGACTGGACTCATGTGCCGCATGAAGGCATTACTATAGGGTTTTAGTTTTTAGTTTTTAATAACCGGGTCTGGAGAAAAGACTATGCTTGATTCTCAATTTACTCATAGCGCGTATATTCACAATACGTTCAGTATAATTTCAAAGAACAACAAAGACTTTGATTCCACCAGTCTTAATTAACTGGGTCTGAGAGAGACTAGGCTCGATTCTCATTTTTATTCACCGGAACATCATTATCGTATCTTAGTTTGGACTATATCATTATATTTGAAACAACAGGGTGGGAATAAAGACTTTGGATTTATATTATAATTTCTGAAACAACAGGGTCTTGAAAAAGACTTTGGATTTATATTATAATTTTTGAAACAACCGGGTCTGGTGAAAAGACTTTGGACTTATATTATCATTTTTGAAACAATCGGGTCTGGAATAAAGACTTTTTACTTATATTATAATTTTTTAAACAACCGGGTCTGGAATAAAGACTTTGGGCTCATATTATTATTTTTGAAACAACCGGGTCTGGAAAAAGACTTTGGATTTATATTAAATTTTTGAAACATTCGGTTCTGGAAAAGACTTTGGATTTATATCATAATTTTTTAAACAACCAGGTCTGGAAAAAAACTTTGGACTTATATTATTATTTTTAAAACAACCGGGTCTGGATAAAAAGACTTTGGATTTATATTATAATTTTTGAAACAACAGGGTCTGGAAAAAGACTTTGGATTTATACTATAAATTTTGAAACAACAGGGTCTGGAAAAAGACTTTGGATTTATATTATAATTTTTTAAACAACCGGGTCTGGTGAAAAGACTTTGGACTTATATTATCATTTTTGAAACAATCGGGTCTGGAATAAAGACTTTAGGCTCATATGATTATTTTTTAAAACAACTGGGTCTGGAATAAAGACTTTGTACTTATAATTTTTTTAACAACGGGTCTGGAATAAAGACTTTGGGCTCATATAATTATTTTTTAAACAACCGGCTCTGGAATAAAGACTTTGGATTTATATTATAATTTTTTTAAACAACCGGGTCTGGAAAAATAATTTGGAATTATATAATAATTTTTGAAACAACCGGGTCTGGAGAAAAAAAATTGGACTTATATTATCATTTTTGAAACAATCGGGTCTGGAATAAAGACTTTGGACTTATATTATTATTTTATAAACAACCGGTCTGGAATAAAGACTTTGGATTTATATTATAATTTTTGAAACAACAGGTCTGGAAAAAGACTTTGGATTTATATTATAATTTTCTAAACAACCGGCTGGAGAAAAGACTTTGGACTTATATTATCATTTTTGAAACAATCGGGTCTGGAATAAAGACTTTAGGCTCATATGATTTTTTAAACAATCGGGTCTGGAATAAAGACTTTGTACTTATATTATAATTTTTGAAACAACGGGTCTGGAATAAAGACTTTGGCTCATAATATTATTTTTGAAACAACCGGGTCTGGAATAAAGACTTTGGATTTATATTATACTTTTTGAAACAACCGGGTCTGGAATAAAGACTTTGGATTTATATTATAATTGTTAATTAACCGGGTCAGGAAAAGAGACTTTGCACTTTTGTATCTAATGAACGCATTACTATACGACTTTAGTTCAGAACGATTTGCCAGAAATCCCTTCAAATTAATTACATTTGTGGGTAAAGAGTCATTATTACATTTGTGGGCGATCAAAAATTAATACATTATTTGTGTGAAATTATTACATTTGTAGTAAAGTGTAATTACATTTGTGGGTAAAGAGTTATTACATTTGTGGGCTATATTACATTTGTGGGTGCAACAAAGCCCCCTCAAAAAAAAATGCCTTTGTAACATTTGCAAAGAAAAAAATTCTAACATATTAAAAATATTTATGACAGTAGAATGCCAAAAAAGTAGCAAGCATCTTTTAGTAATTAAACTTTAAAAGAAGTGAGTAAGAACTCAGTAAGAAAATACTCAGTTCTTATTTCAAAACCCCAGTAAGACAAAATGGCACATTAAAAAAAGCCAGTTTGAAACTCTAGATTGTCTGAATAAATCAATTGTTTTGAATTGCAGATTTATCCAAGATTGATAGGATCATACCATAAAGACAGGAACAGGTGCATAAAGGGTCCCCCGAGGGTCCCGTTATCACACATGAGCTCTGTTACAATACCCCATACCGTAGAGTAGCCAACGTTACAGGTAACAACATTACCAACACAGATAACAATTATTATTTAATCAAGTAGAGCCCCCCCCCAAAAAAAAAAATAAATTGCCTTTGTAATATTTGAACAGAAAAATTTGTAACATACTAGAAATATTCAGGACAGTAAAATGCCTAAAAACAGCAAAAACTTTTTAGAAATTATTCCTAAAATGAATTAAGTAAAAAAAAAACTCAGTTCTTAATTTCACAAGACCATCAAGTCAAAATGGCACATTAAAAAAAGCCAGTTTGAAAATAAAGATTGTCTGTATAAATCAATTCTTTTTAATTGCAGATTTATCCAAGATTGATAGGATCATACCATAACAGACAGGAACAGGTGCAGAAAGGGTCCCGTTATCACACATGAGCTCTGTTACAATACCCATACCGGTAGAGTAGCCAACGTTACAGGCTATAACGATACTTGCATCATGGTCCAAAGAATCAGATGTTGTTTGAGTTGAGAAGGAATTGCATCTACGTCACAGTTTTTCTATAAGAGTGGAAAAAAGGATACCTCGGTAACCATATTACCAATAAAAATGACCTACTCATTATTTAATCAATTAGAGCCCCCCCAAAAAAAAAACAAAAACTTGACTTTGTAATATTTGTAAAGAAAAAAAAACTGTAACATACTAGAAATATTTATGACAGTAGAATGCCAAAAAATAGCAAGCATCTTTTACAAATTAATCTTAAAATGAGCAAAGTAAAACACAAATACTCAGTTTCTTAATTTCAAACCCCCAGTTAGTCAAAATAGCAAATTAAAAAAAAAGTCAGTTTGAAAACTGAAGATTGTCTGAATAATTCAATGTTTTGAATTGGCAGATTTATCCAAGATTGATAGGATCTTACCATAACAGACAGGAACAGTGCAGAAAGGGTCCCGTTATCACACATGAGCTCTGTTACAATACCCATACCGGTAGAGTAGCCAATGTCACAGGCTATAACGATACTTGCATCATGTCCAACGAATCAGCCATTGTTTGATTTGAGAAAGGAATTGCATCTATTTCACAGTTTCTATAATAGGGGAAAGGTAAATCGGTATACCATAATAATATAAAACAAAAATGACAATTATTATTTAATCAATTAGAGCCCCCCCCAAAAAAAAAATTGCCTTTGTAATATTTGAAACAGAAAAATTTGTAACATACTAGAAATATTAATGACAGTAAAATGCCTAAAAACAGCAAAAATAATTAGAAATTAATCCTTAAAATGATTAAACGTAAAAAAATACTCAGTTCTTAATTTCACAATCCCAAGTAAGTCAAAATGGCAACATTCAAAAAGCCAGTTTAAAAATCTAGTTTGTCTGAATAAATTAATTCTTTTGTATTGGCAGATTTATCCAAGATTGATAGGATCATACCATAACAGACAGGAACAGTGCAGAAAGGGTCCCGTTATCACACATAGCTCTGTTACAATACCATACCGTAGAGTAGCCAACGTTACAGGCTATAACGATACTTGCATCATGGTCCCAAAGATTCACAGATGTTTTTTTGATTTGAGAAAGGAATTGCATCTATTCACAGTTTTCTATAAGAGGGTAAAAAAGAATACGTCGGTAACAATGTTACCAAGAAAAATGGCATACTCATTGTTTAATAAATTAGAGCTCCCCAAAAAAATTGCCTTTGTAACATTTGTAAAGAAAAAAATTCCAACATACTAGAAATATATATGACAGTAGAATGCCAAAAATTAGCAAGCATCTTTTACAAATTATTCTTAAAATGAGGAAAGTTAAAAAATACTCAGGTTTTAAATTCACACCCTATCAAGTCAAAATAACAAATCAAAAAAGCCATTTTTAAACTCTAGTCATAATAAATTAATTCTTTGATTCGCAGATTTATCCAAGATTGATGGGATCATACCATAACAGACAGGAACAGGTGCAGAAAGGGTCCCGTTATCACACATGAGCTCTGTTACAATACCCATACCGGTAGAGTAGCCAACGTTACAGGCTATAACGATACTTGCATCATGGTCCAAAGAATCAGATGTTTTTGATTGAGAAAGGAATTGCATCTACTTCACATTTTCTATAAGAGGGGGAAAAAGGATACCTCGTAACAATATTACCAATAAAAATGACAATTACTGATTTTATAACGAAAGAGAGCCCCCTCAAAAAAAAAAATTGCCTCTGTAACATTTGCAAAGAGAAAAAATGTAACATATAAGAAATATTTATGACAGTAGAATGACAAAAAAATACAAGCATCTATTAGTAATTAAACTTTTAAAGAGGCAAAGTAAGAAAATACTCAGTTCTTAATTTCATAACCCCAGTTACACAAAATGGCACATTCAAAAAAGCCAGTTTGAAACTCTAGATTTTCTGAATAAATCATTTGTTTTGAATTGGCAGATTTATCCAAGATTGATAGATTCCTACCATAACAGATAGGAACAGGTGCAGAAAGGGTCCCGTTATCACACATGAGCTCTGTTACAATACCCATACCCGTAGAGTAGCCAATGTTACAGGCTATAACGATACTTGCATCATGGTCCAAGAATCAGATGTTGTTTGATTGAGAAAGGAATTGCACCTACGTCACAGCTTTCTATAAGAGGGGAAAAATGACACCCTCGGTAACAACATTACAACACAAATAACAATTATTATTTAATCAACTAGAGCCCCCCAAAAAAATTGCCTTTGTAATATTTGAACAGAAAAATTTGTAACATACTAGAAATATTCATGACAGTAAAATGCCTAAAAACAGCAAAAACTTATTAGAAATTATTCCTTAAAATGAGTAAAGAAATAAAAAATACTCAGTTCTTAATTTCACGAGACCATCAAGTCAAAATGGCACATTAAAAAAGCCATTTTGAAAATAAAGATTGTCTGTATAAATCAATTCTTTTAATTGGCAGATTACCAATTGATAGTATCATACCATGACAACAGGAACAGGTGCAGAAAGGGTCCCGTTATCACACATGAGCTCTGTTACAATACCCATACCGGTAGAGTAGCCAATGTCACAGGCTATAACGATACTTGCATCATGTTCCAACGATTAGCCATTGTTTGATTTGAGAAAGGAATTGCATCTATTTCACAGTTTTCTATAAAAGGGGAAAAACGACACCTCGGTAACAATATTAAAACAAAAATGACAATTATTATTTAATCAATAGAGCCCCCCCCAAAAAAAAAAATGCCTTTGTAATATATGAACAGAAAAATTTGTAACATACTAGAAATATTCATGACAGTAAAATACCCTAAAAAACAGCAAAAATATATTAGAAATTAATCCTTAAAATGACTAAATTAAAAAAAATACTCAGTTCTTAATTTCACAAGACCATCAAGTCAAAATGGCACATTAAAAAAAGCCAGTTTGAAAATAAAGATTGTCTATATAAATCAATTCTTTTTAATTGGCAGATTTATCCAAGATTGATAGTATCATACCATGACAGACAGGAACAAATGCAGAAAGGGTCCCGTTATCACACATGAGCTCTGTTACAATACCCATACCGGTAGAGTAGCCAATGTCACAGGCTATAACGATACTTGCATCATGGTCCAACGAATCAGCCATCGTTTGATTTGAGAAAGGAATTGCATCTATTTCACAGTTTTCTATAAGAGGGGAAAGAACGATACCTCGGTAACAATATTAAAATAAAAATGACAATTATTATTTAATCAATTAGAGCCCCCCCAAAAAAAAAAAATGCCTTCGTAATATTTGAACAGAAAAATTTGTAACATACTAGAAATATTCATGACAGTAAAATGCCTAAAAACAGCAAAAATATATTAGAAATTAATCCTTAAAATGACTAAAGTAAAAAAATACTCAGTTCTTAATTTCACAATCCCAAGTAAGTCAAAATGGCACATTCCAAAAAACCAGTTTAAAATCTAGTTTGTCTGAATAAATTAATTCTTTTGAATTGGCAGATTTATCCAAGATTGATAGGATCATACCATAACAGACAGGAACAGGTGCAGAAAGGGTCCCGTTATCACACATGAGCTCTGTTACAATACCCATACCGTAGAGTAGCCAACTGTCACAGGCTATAACGATACTTGCATCATGTTCCAACGAATAGCCATTGTTTGATTTGAAAAGGAATTGCATCTATTTCACAGTTTTCTATAAGAGGGGAAAAAACGACACCTCGGTAACAATATTAAAACAAAATGACAATTATTATTTAACAATTAGAGCCCCCCCCAAAAAAAAAAAAATTGCCTTTGTAATATATGAACAGAAAAATTTGTAACATACTAGAAATATTCATGACAGTAAAATACCTAAAAACAGCAAAAATATATTAGAAATAAATCCGTAAAATGACTTAAGTAAAAAATACTCAGTTCTTAATTTCACAGACCATCAAGTCCAAAATGGCACATTTAAAAAAGCCAGTTTGAAAAAAAAGATTGTCTGTATAAATCAATTCTTTTTAATTGGCAGATTTATCCAAGATTGATAGTATCATACCATGACAGACAGGAACAGTGCAGAAAGGTCCCGTTATCACACATGAGCTCTGTTACAATACCCATACCGAGTAGAGTTGCAAATGTCACAGGCTATAACGATACTTGCATCATGGTCCAACGAATCAGCCATTGTTTGATTTGAGAAAGGAATTGCATCTATTTCACAGTTTTCTATAAGAGGGGAAAGAACGATACCTCGGTAACAATATTAAAACAAAAATGACAATTATTATTTAATCAATTAGCCCCCCCCCAAAAAAAAATTGCCTTTGTAATATCTGAACAGAAAATTTGTAACATACTAGAAATATTCATGACAGTAAAATGCCTAAAAACAGCAAAAATATATTAGAAATAATCCTTAAAATGACTAAATTAAAAAAATACTCAGTTCTTAAATTTCACAAGACCATCAAGTCAAAATGGCACATTAAAAAAAGCCAGTTTGAAAATAAAGATTGTCTGTATAAATCATTCTTTTTAATTGGCAGAAATATTCCAAGATTGATAGTATCATACCATGACAGACAGGAACAGGTGCAGAAAGGGTCCGTTATCACACATGAGCTCTGTTACAATACCCATACCGGTAAAGTAGCCAATGTCACAGGCTATAACGATACTTGCATCATGTTCCAACGAATTAGACCATTGTTTGATTTGAGAAAGGAATTGCCATCTATTTCACAGTTTTCTATAAGAGGGGAAAAAACGACACCTCGGTAACAATATTAAAACAAAAATGACAATTATTATTTAATCATAAGAGCCCCCCCCAAAAAAATTGCCTTTGTAATATATGAACAGAAAAATTTGTACATACTAGAAATATTCATGACAGGAAAATACCTAAAAACAGCAAAAATATATTAGAAATTAATCCTTAAAATGACTAAAGAAAAAAATACTCAGTTCTTAATTTCACAAGACCATCAAGTCAAAATGGCACATTAAAAAAAGCCAGTTTGAAAATAAAGATTGTCCTGTATAAAATCAATTCTTTTTAATTGGCAGATTTATCCAAGATTATAGTAAACATACCATGGACAGACAGGAACAGGTGCAGAAAGGGTCCCGTTATCACACATGAGCTCTGTTACAATACCCATACCGGTAGAGTAGCCAATGTCACAGGCTATAACGATACTTGCATCATGGTCTAACGATTCAGCCATTGTTTGATTTGAAGAAAGGAATTGCATCTATTTCACAGTTTTCTATAGGAGGGAAAGAACGATACCTCGTAACAATATTAAACTAAAAATGACAATTATTATTTAATCAATTAGACCCCCCCCCAAAAAAAAAAAATTGCCTTCGTAATATTTGAACAGAAAAAATTTGTAACATACTAAGAAAATTCATGACAGTAAAATGCCTAAAAACAGCAAAAATATATTAGAAATTAATCCTTAAAATTACTAAAGTAAAAAAATACTCAGTTCTTAATTTCACAATCCCAAGTAAGTGAAAATGGCACCATTCCAAAAAACCAGTTTAAAAATCTAGTTTGTCTGAA